>NC_086320.1:117211760-118609260 GCF_036172605.1 Pelobates fuscus | reverse complement strand
TGTAGGGTTTACGGAGCGTTTGATTGTTCTTCCCAAAGGTCTGTCCAGGGTGCCCATGAGGTCTGGAAGGACATTTTTTGTGAGGCAGTTTTGGTTGACATAATCTTGTAAGTATAATATTGGTGTATTTTGGTTAGCAGTTGGGATTTGGACGGGCAGTGGGTTTGTTTCCACTGAGTTGCGATGAGATTCCTCACTGCTAGGGCAGTGAGAGCCATTTTGCATTTTACATGTTTTGGGGTTGATCGTGGGTAGGAAAGGAACAGTCCCGTGTGTACGTCCATGGGAGGCGTCATGATACCCATGGATTTTAAAACAGTTTGTGCTTCTTTCCATAGGGGTCTAATACGTGGACATGTCCACCATACGTGCATCATCGTGCCCGTTGTTTCGCCGCATCTCCAGCAGTGGGGTGATACTGTTTTGTACATTGTATGTAGTTTGTGGGGTGTTAAATACCACCTGTAGATCAGTTTTTTTGTGGGCTTCAATGTGAGAGTTGCACTGTGTGAGGCCTTTGAGTGCATGGGGGGAGGCTAGTATTTCTTTGTCAGTTAGCCTCGCTCCATTGATATTAAGGTTTTTATTCCCCGTTAATGACATCATTAAAAGAAGAAAAACGGTTAGCGAAAGTCACTATTATCTAACCCAGTGGGTCCCAAAGTTTTTAGGTTCAAGGTGCCCTTGATATCTCAGTATTTTTCCAAGGCACCCCAAGTCAAAATGTTGTATATCTATACAGTGCTGCAGCACTTACTGGAGCCATACTGTAATGTACAGTGTTAGTGTTTAAAGGGGTGCTTGTATAGATTTATTGTGTTTTAATACAGGGGTGTGTTTGTATGTAATGTTTGTGTTTGATTGCAGGGATGTGTCTGAATGTAATGTTCACTTTTAAATGTGGATGTACATTTGTGTGAAGTATTTGTGTTTGAGTGAAGGGGTGTGTTTGTATATTGTTTTGAGTTGGAATTCAGGGGTGTGCTTGTATGTAATATTTGTGTTAGATTGCAGGAGTGTGCTGGTGTTTGACTGCTTGGATGTATGTGCACAGATATTCATGTACATTAACACACAGATGCATATAAATACACCAACACATACACACAAATTCATATAGACACCAACACATACACACACATAGATACACATCGACATATACACACATGCACCCTGACACACACAAACATTGATACATGCCCACACCATGACACAGATACACACATTGACATAAAAACGCACACCTTGACACACAGATGCACATACACAGATGTGGGCGCACACACAGACACAGAAGCACACTGACATATATATACACACAGATGCACACCCTGACACACAAACACACTCACAAACACTCACACCCACCACACCAACACTCATACACATACTCACACCCACACCCACTTAAAACTCATGCACAAACACGTACAAGTGAGTTTTTAAATATCTCCAGCCACCCTCCTGTTAGCTTACCTTATGTGCCAGGAAGGTTGCTTGGAGTCCTGCTGTTGTTGGGAGTGAGGGGTCTGGAGCTCTTCCTGCTCCTCTCCCCTCATGCTGCAGCTGCCTCCTCCCATGCTGTCTCCCTGCAGGATGCTGGCAGGAAGTGACATACCGACATTACAGGGGCCCGGAGGCGGTCTTCAGGGACCCCGGCACCCGACTGGGCCACTGTTGAGCAGTAGTGTTCCCCCAGGGCACCACGACACACAGTTCGGGAACTGCTGATCTAACCAGTTTATATCAGGTTGTTGCAAGGATCTCAATCAGTTAGACCAACTGATGTATGTAGATAAAATATTACTAAACACTAACTTATTTTGAACTGAAAACTGAATTATGCAAGTTTAATCTAAAATAAACTGCCTCTCACTATAGCTGGAAAATTTGTTAGAGTGTTAGTTTATGTTAGGTTGAGTGAAGTGAATGCAGTGTGTGTGTTTGTGCGTGTGTAAAGTGGATGCAGAATGTGTGTGTTTGGGTATAGTGGATGGAGAATATGTGTGTGCATACAGTGGATGCAGTGTGTGTATAGTAAATGCAGTGTGTGTGTGTAAAGTGAATGCAGTGTGCGTGTCTGTATTTGTGTGAAAAGTGGATACAATGTGTGCTTAGTGGATGTAGTCTGTGTTTGATGCATAGGGTGTGTGTGTAGTGGATGCATAGGGTGTGTGTGTAAGTGGATAAAGAGTGCATGTATAGTGAATGCAAACTGTGTATAGTAGATGATGTGAGTGTGTAGTGCATGCAGTGTGTATTTAGTGGATGCAGTATATGTAATGTGTGTGTGTAGTGGATGCAGTGTGTGTGTTTGTGTTAGTTTGAGGAGTTGGGTAGAGGCTGTGGGGGCTGAGCAGTTTTTAAAAATGTATTATTACATTTATACCCCCTCAGAGTCTCTTACCTGTGGCCAGGGAGGTGGAACACTAGATATCTTGGGGGTCCGGTGGCACAGCAGCTTGCATAGTTCTTCCCACAGAGAATCCTGTTGCCATCTCTTCCTCAGGCAAACCATCCACCTGATCTAAAATAAAACACGAGTCATTAGACCAGGCAACCTTCTTTCATTGCTCCATTTCTGGCCACTCACGTGCCATGCACTATATGTCCTGACATGTTTCTATCATGACCAACATTACGTTTTTTTTTTTAGCAATTTAAGCTACAGTATCTATTCTGTGTGGTCAAACAATTCTGTGCTCCCCATGTGCATCAATGAGTCTTGGGTGCACACGACCCTGATGGCAGTTCAATGATTGTCCTTCCTTGCACTACTTTTGGTAGGTACTAACCACTGAATACAAGGAACACCCCATAAGAATTGCCGTTTTGGAGATGCTCTGACCTAGTCATCTAGCCGTCACTATTTGGCATTTTTTTAAAGGCACTCACACAGATCTTTTCGCTTGCCCATTTTTCCTGCTTCCAACACATTGTAACAATATAATCAATGTTATTCTCTTCCTATTTCAATGTTTTTATGTTGTGGCTGATCATTGTATAAGTGTACCTTTTCACTACCTGTGGCTGCATCCAACAATTGCACATTAAAAGATGTTGTGCATTATTGATTTTTCCTCAGATGGATGGTCTGCCTGTACTAACATAGGGTATAGTTCATCCTTAAAAAAATGGAAAGTGGTGCTCCATGACCACCTTGGCAATCAGGGAGGGCCCAATGCACTGGCTCCATTGCAAGAAATGGAGTCTAAACCTTCAATTCTTGAAATGACAATAGAAGTTATATATTTTCCCACGCAAGCTTTAGTTACTCATACTAATAATAACTGGAATGAACCAACACCAAAATGCTTCCTCGCAAAACTTGAATGTCTTCTTCAGCGTGTTTTAGAAGGTTTTTTTTTTTTTTTAAATCCCTATTTCAGTGGTTTAAAAAGCAGATGCAAGATATTGGGCTTGTATTCTAATTAGCATATATTTTCCTGGTTTTCCTGGCTAATTAGCATGTCTGCTACTTCAAGTTATAACATATAGTTATTAATTTTATTCCTAATCCACACTTCCCAGCTATGTGTATGCATACTACCATAAATTTCTCAGGCAAGTGAATATATTAATGTGAAATGGGTATGTATATTTCAAGAGACCTGATATTCAACTTTAAACTAAACAGTTATTGGGTAAAGGCATAATATTCAATAGAGAAAGCAGATAGAAGCATATTTAGCAAAATTACAAAATTCTAAATAGTGTCAACAGCACATAAAAGGAACTGCTCATTAACTTACACACCTATTAACTATTTGACCAATTTAATTTCTTATACCCTGAATTTAAAAGCAACAACTGCTTTTTAGATAGCGGAGAACGAAATATCTTCCTGTACAAGTTGCTAAAGCATCTTCTGAAGAAACACATTTGAATGACAGGTTTACTGACTGAGGAAAGACAAAACATTTAGCAGATCAAACACTACATTATTAGCATTGAATGCAAGAAAAAACGTTTTCATCAGACAAATACAGAGCTGGCATGAGGGAGACCTTATTAGAATGCATACAGTATTTCTATTGGATGATACAGTAATAGCAGACACACATACTATTAGTATTGAATCTTAGCTCTCCTGACTTATGTTCACCTGTAGTCTAGTGTTTAAAGTCTCTGTCTCTGACTTGGATTCAAATTTTGATATGAAATATGAAATACATTCTCTTTTTTAATCATGCTTTTTACCCAATCAGAGAAATACAAGCATGGTTTGAGATATTACTTGCCTTGAATGCATTATTTTACATGGATTAACACCCAGGACAGTAAATATATTCACTCTTATATGTTCACGCCACAAAACCTCAGTAAGTGAAATGAATGCAGTGTCTAAATTCAAGAATGGAATTCACTTTATATATATAAATATTAGATATCTGATATTTGTAAAGAACACAACACTTGTGGAAACATAATGAGAAAGAAAGAAAAACACAATGCAGGGTTTCAATACAACAATCACTAAATCTGATGTGTACTGAATGAGTATAAGAAAACCTCACTATTTGTGGATGGAACTCTATAAGAATATTTACGAAAGTGAGAATTCAAAGTTAATGCAAAGTACATTTCAAATTTAGGGCCAGAGTAGCAACATTTTAAGTTTAGCTCAATTAGAGCTAGTCACACCTCCCTGCATGTAACTTGGACCATCTTCCAGTAAAGAGAGATCTAACGTTTAAACTTCCTTTATTGCATATTGTGTTTCATTCAGAATTTCTTATTTCCCGCTCTGTTAATAGTATTCTAGACCCTTAAGGAGCCTCATGTGTGTGATTAAGGTTCAATTTACAAGGTAAGTTTAAGGTATTATCTGATTGAAAATTAAACCATTTCTTTATAGGGACACTGTAGGCACCCAGACCACTTCAGCTCATTGAAGTGGTCTGGGTGCAGTGTCACTTATGCACCTAGTGCTTCAATGTTAAACATCGCAGTTCCAAAGAACTGCAATGTCTATATTGCAGCACTAAGTCTGCCCTCAGTGGCTGTCTACCAGAATCGTAACAGACTTTTGGTCCGTTATCTGATGCTGGACGTCCTCACCACGCATGCTCATTAGACCCCGCTCGTCGTGCGATGGAGGAAGTGGCGGAGCTTCGACCCAGTGCCGAGGGACATCGGCGCTGGGATAAGGTAAGCAAATAAAGGGTTTTTAACCCTTTATTTACCTGGGATGGGGGGCTCGAGAGAAGGGGGAAGCAGAGGGCTCGGTAGTGCCAGAAATACAGCTTTGTATTCCTGGCACTACAGTATCACTTTAAATTTTAAATTAATTTTGACTTCTCATTTTAGTGAATAACCCTGATAACTGCTGTATTATAACTTGAGACCACTACTTGTAGGCCCAGGGCCGGTGCAAGGATTTTTGCCGCCCTAGGCAAAAGTAAAGTTTGCCGCCCCTCCCCTCCCCCCCCATGTGACATCACAATGCCCCACCCATATGATTTGCCATGTTAACTAACGCCAGTGCTGCAGTGCCGCCGTGTTTACATTAAAAGGCCTGCAGAGACAGGCTATAGACACCAGAACCAGTACATTAAGCTGCAGTGGTTCTGGGGACTATAGTGTTTCTTTAATGTGAGGTAAATTAGAGATTAGTGCCACGAATAATATACTCGATTGCCTACTTACAACCAGATGAGGATGATGATGGGCTCTAGCTGCAGTCTGGCACCACTGGTCTGGTGTAGAACAGGATCTCTGGAGGCTGTTTGTAACTGTGGTCACAAAAATCAATGTTCTGGGAGAACGGGAAGCAGCTCCCTTTTTTGGGGCACTTTACACAGCTCAGGGTCCACCTTCATGTTCCACCAATGAGTTTGTTCACAGGGGGTGGAGTGTGTAGGGGATGTCTTGATATGTGTGTAAGGAATGCATTGTGTGAATCTGTGTTTGTATGTGTAAGGGCTGCAAGGTGTGTTTCTGTGTATGTACGGGATGCAGTGTGTGCGTCTGTAAGGGGTGCATTGAGTGTGTGTAAGGAATGCATTGTGTGTTTCTGTGTGTGTAAGGGTTGCATGATTGTGTTTGTGTGTGTGTGTGATGGATGTCAATCTCTTTCACCCCCTCCCTCCCTCCCTTGTCACTCTCTTTCTCCCCCCTCCCTCCCTTGTCACTCTCTTTCCCCCTCCCTCCCTTGTCACTCTCTTTCCCCCCCTCCCTTGTCACTCTTTTCCCCCCTCCCTCATCAATCTTTTCCCCCTCCCTCCCTTGTCACTCTCTTTCTCCCTCCCTTGTCACTCTATTTCTCCCCCCTCCCTCCCTTGTCACTCTCTTTCTCCCTCCCTTGTCACTCTATTTCTCCCCCCTCCCTCCCCACTCTCTTTCTCCCCCTCCCTCCCTCCACACTCTCTTTCTCCCCCCTCCCCACTCTCTTTCTCCCCCTCCCCACTCTCTTTCTCCCCCTCCCCTGTCTCTTTCTCCCCCCTCCCTCCCTTGTCACTCTCTTTCTCCCCCCTCCCCCTCCCCACTCTCTTTCTCCCCCTCCCCACTCTCTTTCTCCCCCCTCCCTCCTCCCCACTCTCTTTTTCCCCCCACCTCTATTGTAGCGTGGCCGAGCTCTGTATGGTCCGCGGGTACAGGGTGCTTTTGTTTCCTGTACCCGGCCAGACTAACAGGAAGTGCACACTCATTCTCTTTCTCCCCCTCCCAACTCTCTTTCTTCCCCTCCCTCCCCACTCTCTTTCTCCCCCCTCCCTCCCTTGTCACTCTCTTTCTCCCCCTCCCCCTCCCCACTCTCTTTCTCCCCCTCCCCCTCCCCACTCTTTTTCTCCCCCTCCCCACTCTCTTTCTCCCCCTCCCCACTCTCTTTCTCCCCCTCCCCACTCTCTTTCTCCCCCTCCCCACTCTCTTTCTCCCCCTCCCCACTCTCTTTCTCCCCCTCCCCCTCCCCACTCTCTTTCTCCCCATCCTCTCTTTCTCCCCCCTCCCTCCTCCCCACTCTCTTTCTCCCCCCACCTCTATTGTAGCGTGGCCGAGCTCTGTATGTTTCCTGTACCCGGCCGGACTAACAGGAAGTGCACACTCAGTGTTCACTTCCTGTTAGTCCGGTCGGGTACAGGAGACAGATGCTCCCTGTACCCGCGGACCATACAGCGCTCGGCCATGCTACAGTGAGGGAGAGACAGGAGGGAGCGCTGAGCGCTTCCCTCCTGTTAGTCCCTCTCCTCATGCTGCGCCCGGGCGGTGCACCCTCATGGACGCACTAGCCCGGGCAAAGCTGCATTCGCCTGAGGCTCTCTGCAGAGCGCTCGGGTGGCTGCAGCATGAGGGGGGCTGGCGCTCCTGGCGGTGCCCCTTCCCAAGGGGCACCCTAGGCAGCTGCCTAGTCCGCCTAACAGGTAGCGCCGGCCCTGTGTAGGCCACCTTGTAAGTAATTGCTTTCAGTGAGCGTTTTGAATACTTTTGAACGGAACAGTATTTCTGAGATGCTCACTGACTGGACAGATTTAAAAAAAAATGACCTAAATTCTACACATTAAGCTAACTAATCTAAACGAAAAAATAACACTTTTATGTTAAAAATATATATATTTTTAAGACTAGAACGTTCTAAAGGCACCCAGACACTTCATCTCAATGTGCAGTGGTTCTTTAGTTTTAACCTGTTAATCTAAAACATTGTTGTTTATCACATATGGCAATATGTACATTAAAGGAACGCTATGGTATATAGAATACAAATGAATATTACTAATGCTATAGCAACCTGGTAACTGTTTAGGTGACCGTTCTCCCCCGCAAGGTTTAAAATGGGAGTTTACTTATTTTTATCCCACTCCCCACTATTCAGCCAATAATCTCAGCCAATCCAATGCTTTAACATAGCAATATGCAGCGCCGTTCCAATCAGATGGTGTCTATGAGACTGAAACACCTCTAGTGGGTGTTACTATGACAGCCACGAGGGGCATTTAAACCCTTCAATGTAAACATTGCTATTCCTGCAAAATTGCAAAGTTTTACATTACAGGGTTAAAAGGAAAGGCACATGGCAGCAGACAGACAAACAACAACTAGAGGTGCTTTCACTGAGTACTCTACTACACAGTGATCTACACATCTCACACCTTCCAAAAAAAGAACACAACTATTTTATAGGCTTTAGTTTATATGCAGTTGGAGTTCTTTATTAAGTCCACATTGACTTAATGAGAACTGTTTAGAAATAGTTGAAATAGCTGAATTAAATCACATTTAATCTCGTTTTGCCATCTGAGATTCATTATAAATGTGACAGCTTGAAGTTTAAATGAAT
Organism: Pelobates fuscus; assembly: GCF_036172605.1. Classification (NCBI taxonomy): domain Eukaryota; kingdom Metazoa; phylum Chordata; class Amphibia; order Anura; family Pelobatidae; genus Pelobates; species Pelobates fuscus. Next base: position 118,600,985 of record NC_086320.1, on the reverse strand, counting down.
ACACCTTTACATCTAATTTAGATTTCTAACAAACCAAAAAGTCACAAAAGTTTGAAGTGTTAATGTATCAAACTAAACATTTTAGAAAATAAAAGAAATATATAGAGGAAGTGAATATTTTATCATTACTATTTCCATTTTTATACTATTGTAGAACTGACATTTAAAATGAATATATTCAATTAGGATTTATATGCATGAATTAATTGGATAATTCATGTTGGCAAATATTTGACAGATTTTTTTTTGTAATAATTAAATATACAATGGGAAAAAGAATAAAACAAAGTATCAAAAAATAAATAAAATATATTTAAATTAACATAACACATTTGAATATATTTTATCTGTGGAGAAGACTGATTTCATTTTGCTAATTTTTTGTAGCATAATGGTTAATAGGCCATTAAAATGTATTTTGTGCCTGTTCAGTGAATTTAGCATGGTTATCAGGAATCCTCCAATCTGCTTGCACATGAAAGCCAATTCACCACACTGTGTCTAAGTTGAGTGCAATATATAACACAGTCTGGCTGAAAATTCCTACATATGTTTGCAATGAAAAGCATCTTGAAGATAAGGTGAGTCATAATCTTAAAGCACAAATTGTCAGAAATAGAAAGGGATATACTTGCAATGAACAAACGTTACGCAACAGGAAGTTCACCGAACTTCCAAATACACAAGCGAAAGAAAGTATACTATTCATTGAAACAAGAGATCGCTGAAAACTATGTTTTACTTGCACAGTTCCTCAATATAAAAATTCACAATCAGAATCACAAGGACGTCACACATTTCCTTTCACTTCCAATGGATATTGTAAGAACAGAGACTGAATCTGGAAGGATAAAGCTATAGGCAGTGGCGAAACTACTGCAGGTGCAGCCTGTGTGTGTCTGTGTACTGGCATGTGTGTCAGTGTGTGTTTCTGCGTATCTGTATGTATGTTAGTGTGTGTGTCTGTGCAATTGTATGCGTGTCCATGTGTGTGTCTGTGTATCTGCATGTTTCCGTTTTTGCATCAGTTTTTGTATCTGGATGTTTGTCTGTGAGAGTATCCTGATTTGTCACAGTGTGTTTGTATATGTGTGTGTGGCAATGTCTATGTGCATACATATCAGCATTCAAACTTCAACACTACACACAAATACATCCCTGCATTCGGACGTCAACACTACATACAGACACACCCCTACATGCAAAGGCAAGCATGACACACAAGTATACGACTGCTTTCAATGGTAACAGTACATATAAATAAATAACACAACACCACATACAATTACACCCCTACATTCACACACATATACTCCATTAGTTGTTCGACAGACAGGATCTACCTTTTGCTATACTGTGATAGGGGTCCCCCCCAAAATTATTGCAAATTCTGCCACTGACTATAGGTGTATAGTCAGGTCACGTTGTTACACGAGCATGGCAAGGACTGAATAGATATGGGAACCAGATAGATAATATTTTGTATGTTCTGACAATTGCATGAAAAAAATAATGAATTATCCATATAAAAAGTACACGCACATATTTTAATTTAATACAATATCACATAAGGCAAACATGACATAATACGTTCGGAGAACAGTTTTCCTTGGTAATGTCTCTATAATTTAACTCATCAGTATACCATCTATTTACCTGTATTAAATTACTTGTAGTGCCTTTATATATGTGTATTGTCTTGGATGTGGGAGGATTGAGTGGAGAAGAATCCTCCTGGTATAATCGATCGAGGGCATGAAAGGCATAATATCAACACGTCATGATGGTTAAGCTTTTAACCCCTTAGTGACCAGACCGCTTTTCAATTTTCTTACCATTTTGGGACCAGGGCTGTTTTTACATTTCTTCGGTGTTTGTGTTTAGCTGTAATTTTCCTCTTACTCATTTACTGTACCCACACATATTACATACCGTTTTCCTCGCGATTAAATGGTCTTTCTAAAGATATTATTATTTTCATCATATAATTTACTATAAAAAAACTACCCCATTTTCAATACCATGGGTTGCCTTCTTTTGCAAATGGTATGCCATCATGGGGGTAATTCTTATTCCTGGGCTACAATACATTCTCTAAGGCAACATAACCAAACTGGCAAATTTCAATGTGAAAAAACAGCCTTATATTTGATCCTGTAACTTTAAAAAAACACTCTAAAACCTGTACATGGGGGGTACTGAACACAAATATTTGTATTTTAAAACAGTAAAACATTTTACAATAATGGTATCATCAGTAAAAATTGCCGTTTGTGTGTGAAAAATGCAGAAAACTTCCCTTTCATTGACAATATCAGTGCTGTGATATGTTTACCTGTTTTGAAACACTAATATTTGTGTATATCTATATGTATTTTTTTATTTATTAACTTTATTTTTTATTTTTGTACTTTTTTTAAAACTTTTTTCACCAGCAAGGGGACTGCCTGTCAGTTCAGGCAGCCCCCCTGCTGGCAGCACTATGGACACCTATTGCAGCCATGTGATCACTCTTTTAGAGTGGTCACATGGCCCCTGGGGGTCCTAATTTCCAGTCCCTGACAGTGAAGAGGAAGACCAATCGAGTAAGCACATATGGAGGGAGAGGGAGGGAAGGGGTTGTTATTATTTTTCTTTTTTTTTTAGATTTATTATAATTTTCACAGAGTGCCTCGACCCCTCGAGGCTTTCAGCACAGGCAGAGCATTGGAAGTCTGCCTGATGGTTTCCGATGCTCTGCCTCACTACCAGACGCCACGTGGAGCAACCCGGAAGTGATCGCTCCATGGGAGCGATCACACGGTGGCCCGGTAGTCAGGAGGTTATTGCAGGATGCCTCAACATTGAGGCATTGCTGCAACACCGTTAGAATTGCTGGAAGTGATAACGATCGCTTCCAGCGCTCTAATTAGCTGTGGACGTATCAGGTACGTCCGCTGTCCTTAAGGACCATTGTTTGTCAGACGTACCTGATATGTCCAAGGTCGGGATGGGGTTAAAGACATAAGTTTTACTTAAGAAAGTGGAGAAAAACAAAATATATTTTAAATTATTTGGTTATCGTCTTCACATAGCTTTCCAAAAAATTACAGTTCATAAAGATCATTAAAAAAAATATCAATGGAAAGACTAAAGTATACAAAAAACATGGACACGAAATGAGAATCTAGACCTACTTGAAACGCGTGTGGGAACTATGGATGAATAAGAGACCTTGATCTACACCAAAACAGATAGTTTATCAATGTTTGAATGTTATTGAAAGGAATCTAATGTCACAACTGGAATTAGATGGACTACACAAAATATCATACATGAGTCACAAGGGTGAAGAATTTCCCATACCCACACATATACTTACAGAGGGTGGCCAAGGTGGCATAAAGTCAGATATAAGAAAGATGATAATAGAAAAGCTAACCATTCTTCTAACAAGATTACCAATGATTACTAGAAAACTGTACCAGGCAGTATGCTAGCAGTGATTAATGAGGCACTGTCCACAATTCCAACCAACATCTATACAGAGACTGTTACGTTCATAGATGCCACAACATTAATGGTCCTCCAAATGCTTGACTACAAGATCAGACTGAAAGAGCAACAATGCCCACCATGGAAACTAAGACTTGAATCCAAAATAAAGGCAATATGTTAGTTACTAAGCTGAATCAACATCGCATAGGTGGAGAGATAGATCCTGGCTTCTGGGGAAATGCAAGCATATGCCTATTTCAGAGGCACTGGAAACAGATAAGCAAAGGCTGACAGCACTGACAACCAGACTAAGTAGAGAATAAATGCCCTGTTTACCAAAGAACTAACTAGGGTGTATGCACAACTTCAAGGTAACCACAATATATCCACCCAAAACCCACCCAAAGCAGAGACTATACAGTACTGATAGAACAGTTGGGAGAAAGAAGCATCACTTAACACCAAGACCCAGTGGCTACTAGACCTGTAAGCAGACCACTGCATGCTCCCAGAATATTAATCAGTCACCATTACATTGGAAAATATTCAACAATGAGTAGCCCTTGTGAAGAGTTGGTCGGCCCCAGGACCTGACATGATCCACATGATCTGGATAAAGAAACTAACAATGCTGCATGAACGTCTATCAGCACAAAACAGCTACTAGCAACAGGCTCCCACCCTGACTGACTAACACAAAGCAGAACAATAGTAATCATGAAGGACTTTCAAAAGGAAAAAGCATCATCTAATTACCAACCTATCACCAGGATTCTTTGGGACTTTCAGAGTCAGACAGACAAGCAAGTAGTGGCCAACCAACCTGACATTTTGGTCGTAGACAAGGAATGGAAGATTGCAGTGATGGTACATGTGGCAATACCCAGTGACCATAACATCAGGGAGAAGATGAACAAATACCAAGGACTAAAATTGGGGCTATAAATAATGTGTAAAGTGAAGTCAGTAGTGGTCCCAGTTGGATGACCACCAAGTTTGTCAGGTGTGACATCTGAGATCACCTTCCAAAACAGTGCAGTTCTAGAAATAGCTAAGATTCTGTGCAGAACCTTCAGACTGCTAGGGCTCTAGTAAAGGTCCCAAGAATGAGAAATGCACAAAAATATAATTATCTTTATTTTAAAATATTCATTTTTTTAAAATTATTTTTTTTAAATGTGAGGTCTGGTAGCTTATATAGGTCTATATCCAATTGTACTAATAGCTTTTGGAATCACTATTTGGCTGAACTTGGACATCGGCTGTTTGTATAGCACTTCATAGATGCAGAATTTGTACAGATATATAACCAAGTAAACGACTAGTGCAATGGGATAGCATTGGGGGTTCTACCCACAGTGCCCCCCAAAAAAGACAGTTGATGGGAAAAAAGATTATTGATAGCTAGGGGACAGCCATTAAATTTTGATTTTATTGATAGAACAAGTGAGAAGTGACCAATAAAGGGGGGCAAGGAGGAACAGTAAAACATCTATATATATTATACATTTAATAAATATATATAATATATAAACATATATGTTTAATGCTCCTTCTGTTTTTCCCTCTGTTGGTTACTTTTTCTTGCTTGATCACTGAAAATGTCAGGAAATGCATAAATTCTACAACACACTAATTGGCCAATTTTCTAATTATTTTTGGTTTGTTCTTATATTTCCCATCATAGATCATAATGAACAGTGTAATTGAATCATCACATGAAAGAGCATCAAACATCCCAAACAAAATGTCAATTTTGGGAAAGATTATTGAGCTGAACCAAACAATCCCATTGTACACAAGACTGTTAGCTTCCTTGTGATGTATTATTTTACCCATAGAAAACTGAATGGTTTAACATGGCAAGGTTGGCAGAGTTTTAAAGGGAGCTTGGTTCCTCCCAAGATTTCCTTTGGTTTTTGGGCTCCATGTTTCGTAATATTTGGTTTGATACATAAATGATAAATGTAATACACTATTTCTTTATGTGTATCATTACAATACAGGAATACAAACATGTAGGGCTTAATACAATAAAAAAGATGTTACAGCAATGTTCCACTTTTAACATATAAATGCTTTATTTTTTATTTTTCCTTATGTGTGACAGACAAGACCCTTTAATCTTCACTTTTTTTGTTTTCTTTCTTTGAATTTGATTAGGAAGGACAGATTGGAGTTTCACAAAACAAAGTTACATAGGGAAATCCCAATAACAGTTCTAAGAAACAAAACAAATCACATCACATCATAGTAAGCATTGTGATAAGTTGCAAAGGAACACATGTCAAAGATTTACCTCCTACTAGGCATTTTAAGCATCAACGCAAATTAAACTGAAACACTAAGCAGTTTAGAAAGTAAGATAGATGTGGACAGAGAAAATCTAGTGGTGTATTTCATAGGTTTTAAGTTTATGATTTAATCTATGCTTGAAGCATGCCTAGGTTACATGGCACTTGGGGCAAAATGTATAGCAATCCCCCCTGAACTGTAAATTCCTCTGCAACCCCATTTTGTTAGGGAAATTACATGCATATCTTGACATTCATATAAACATACATTCAGATACACACATTGATATAAATAGACACAGATACATAAACATACCTACAGACTCATACACACACACACACACACAGGGCCGGCCTTAGGGGTGTGCGAGCTGTGCGGCCGCACAGGGCGCCATGGTGCAGGGGGCGCCCTGCGGCCGCATAGCTCACACGGCATGTCTGTTAGCCGCAATGCTAACAAGACATTTGCCTTGGGCGGCATTTTCCAGGGGGCGGCAAAAAAAGCCGCCCCAAATGCCCAAGGCAAATGTCTTGTTAGCCTTGCGGCTAACAGACCTGCTGGGCTGCTGCTGGGCGGTCGGGCGGGCGGTCGGGCGGCCGGCGAGGGAGCACTTCCTCTGAGCTGTCTGCTCAGCTCCCTCGCCAGCCGCAGAGTGAGGCTGGGAGGCGGAGCCGGAATATGACGTCATATTCCGGCTCCCAGCCTCACTGTGCGGCGCGCGAGGGAGCTGAGCAAACAGCTCAGAGGAAGTGCTCCCTCGCTGGCCGCCCGCCCGCCCAGCAGCCACTGGACCACCAGGGAGGAAGAGACCCCCCCCCCCAGCATTCCCAAAGGTAAGGAGGCTGGGGGGGGTCTAAATAAATTTTAAAAAATGTGTTAATGTGGGTGAGTGTGTGTGTGTCTGTTAGTGTGTGTGTGTAAATAATGTTAGTGTGTGTCTGTGTATGTTAGTGTGTGTCTGTGTATGTTAGTGTGTCTGTGTATGTTAGTGTGTGTCTGTGTATGTTAGTGTGTGTCTGTGTATGTTAGTGTGTGTATGTGTATGTTAGAGTGTGTCTGTGTTAGTGTGTGTGTGTGTGTGTGTGTATGTTAGTGTGTCTGTGTCTGTTAGTGTGTGTCTGTGTCTGTTAGTGTGTGTCTGTGTATGTTAGTGTGTGTCTGTTAGTGTGTGTCTGTGAGTGTGTTTGTTTGTTAGTGAGTGTGTGTGTCTGACTGTGTGTGTGTGGCTGTCTGCCTGTGTGTGTGTGACTGTTTGCCTATGTTTGTTTGTGTGTGTGTGTGACTGTTTGCCTATGTTTGTGTGTGTGTGTGTGTGACTGTCTGCCAGTGTGTGTGTGTGTGTGTGACTGTCTGCCAGTGTGTGTGTGTGTGTGTGTCTGTCTGTCTGTGTGTGTGTGTGGCTGTCTGACAGTGTGTGTTTGACTGTTTGTCTGTGTGTGTTTGACTGTTTGTCTGTGTGTGTTTGACTGTGTGTGTGTGGCTGTTTGCCTCTGTGTGTTTGGCTGTCTGCCTGTGTGTTTGTGTGTGTGTGTATGGCTGTCTGCCTGCCTGTGTGTGTGTGTGTGTGTGTGTGACAGGGTGTGTGGGAAGGGGTAAGGAGTGGGGGGGGGCGCTGTGAAGATTTTTTGCACAGGGCGCCCAAATGCCTAAGGCCGGCCCTGCACACACACACACTCATCCATACACATTCATGTACACGCACAGACTCATACACACGCACATTCATATTCACTCATAGACTCATATACGCAGTCAATTAATTAAATCCATACACATTCACTTAATATTCATTTTAACAAAAATTATTTAAAAAAAATAACCCTTTTTAACACTGGGGACCACCCATCCTCCTTGTTTTTACGTTAACATGCTGAGTTGGAATGGAACCCTATTCTTGAAGTCCAGTGGGGTGCTGCGGGTACCAGACTCTGTGCAATGATTTCCAGCTAGCTCCCTGCTGTTCTGTACTGTTGGGATGACACCATATTCCATTCCCAGTAACACTACAGTACATCAGCTCCCTTGGCTTCAGAATCTCATCCAGTTCCGAGTTAGTAGCCGAGCAGGCATTTGCCGTGCAGCATACCCACAATTCAGGTACCTGCTCAGGTGGGAGAGGAGTGTGCTGTGCAACCCCCTTTCCACGTGTCACTTGGCCACCTGACTGCCACTCCCCTTAGTATGCCTGTAGTGATTCTGGAATGCTTTGGTACATCATTGTTCCATGCTAGTTCACACTTTCTTATTACGTGGTCGATTTATTGGTTTGTCCCAATTTCTGGAATACCTTACTTTTCTAAGTTTTCATTATTTTATTTTTTCATGCAGTTTAAGGTCAGATATTACCAGGAGAATTAGTTTTTCAGTGTTAGCTGTTTGTAAGTGTGTATGCTAAAGCTGCAAGAATAATCGTAGTCTGCAAATCCAAGACTGCTACACACAAAGATATATTTGTAGAACCTCTTTGGTTATTCACTCTCCTTTAATGTAATGTGATTGTCAGTATGTGCCAAACGTGGGCCTTTTTTGTGTTTTTCATGCAATATTTGCATTGCTTTGCACACACAATACATTTCTCACATTTGTGCTTCAGTACTTTCATCCACCAGAAATGCGACTTCAGGTTGATCTCTTCAGTTTGCCTATACTGCAATAAATGCCTTACCTGGATGTCTGGAAAGTAAGGGAAGCCAATGAGAGGCATGCCTTAAATGTCCTGATTTTGTATTTGCCTCTACATTTTAATATGCCTCTAACAGTGACATCATGACAGATCATGACATCATGAAAAATCTACAAAATTAAACAAAAACACATAGTCTCCTAAATTAACTTTATTTTTTATCATCACTAAAAGAAAAACTAATCTGGTAATTCCCTCTAAATATCTCCTTGAGTACATAAGCAATTACAAATCTTATTCTAACTCTTAAACTTGTTTTAACCCTAAAGTAAACCTTAATAGTAAACATAACTCTAATAACAACCTTTACACTAACCAAAGAACTATTTCTTTCCCTTAGAATTAGAAGTGAGGCCCATGGGCTCCAGTCACCATGACAGGTAAAATAAGCTGTAGTCATTATGGCGTTTGGCATATCCTCTTAAAAAAAAATGTCTCTCCCACAGCACACCCTTACAGTCTTCTGTAAACAAAGCCTCATCCCCATTTAAAACCAATGGTTGTCCATATGCCGTGTTTCTCCTGTAGGGATTATTGTAAGAGTGCGTAACAGAGGCTTCCACTTACTTGAATAGCATTCCCTAAAAAGCACCAATACAGCTTTGATGCACTTGATTGGTTTTGGCCTCATTACTATTTTGGAGTTTTTGGCATACTGAAATCTTAATAGTTTTCTCACAAAAAAAATAAATGGTTTGTAAAGTGCTGCATCAGGATGCCAAAAGATATCAATTACATTTAAGTATTATTGGTGTCTGAAATATCCCTTTAAGGTTGCTTTTTTTAAAATTCTGAAAGAACATTCTGTTTACTTACTGTCTTAAATAAACAGCTAAACATTCCCGAAGTTAGAAGAATAATGGATATCTATTCCGATATTGCCTGCATTTTTCCTTTTAGTAAATAAAGTGCTTACAACATCCGCTTGCAATACAAATATAGTCCTCAAATCATTGCTACAGCACAGAGAAAGTGAAACATGCTGATAGAGAGCATTCTTAGAAATCTTCTAAAAAAACATTCAAAACCCCCGAACTAGAAACTGCAATTTCTACAGAGAAAAGCGTACATCAAATCCGAAAGTATCAGAAACACCATTTTTGTATTACTGACATCTCTGTATTTGTGACATCTTTACTGACATTTTCAAGAGCACAAACAAGCTCTTTGAATGAAGATTTGATGGAATATCCTCTCAGAGCTGTAACATCTTTCTGATTTCATTCCTACAATAAAAACCGCAAAGGTGGAAAAAATACTACTACATGTGCATTAAATAAAATATGATAAACTACTTTTACTATCCATATATGTTTGCTTAAGCAGTTTTGATTTCTTAAGCCGTGGATATATATATCATCATCAATACGCACCAGTTACAGCTATTCTGTACTTCACATGTCTGTTTGTACGTAGCATGGAGAACTGATATCAATATATTATCAGCGAAATCAGCATGAACGCATAGTGATAAATTACAAGTTCTATAAACTACTACAGAAATAGAAAGACAATATACGGACACTTTTCAATATAAATATGTAAAGTCAAACTGTATGAAGGTAAAATTGCTACTCCTCCCTTAACGATCTATCTCCATATAGGTGCTTTGAAATTCTCATACAACTAAAATATACATATAAATAGATAACAGGCTTGGGAAAAAAAATAAAAAAAATAAAAAGAACCTCACTATTTGTGGGACAGAATATATATATATATATATCCTGTCAGTGATATTTAAATGCTCTATGCACTAACAAGTTAAATTTAAAGACAGTGGTAAACAGATGAAAAAATGAAGGCTTAAGGGTCAATCAAAGCATGACCCTAAAGTCAACAAATAAAAGGACTAAGTGGGTAATGACGGTCATAAACCCTGAATTAATTGAAATAGAAGAAAAATTCCTCAGAGAACTAAAAGAGTAAAGGGCCAGCGGCTATTACTCAAAAAGTCCTCCCAGGTATACCCACAATGGTAGAGATGACTCAAGGGGCACACGGCCTAGAGTGTGAATAAATGTAAGGTATAGTAAAAATAAAAAAATATCTTTATTAAATTGTATAAAAATATCTCTAAACACATCTAAACTGATAAGAAGGTGAAAAGATAATAATGGTGAAACAAAAAAACAAACAAACGTGCTTGTGATATTAAAAGGGAAAGGTTCGATGCAGCCTATATAATGTGTATATATAACTGCCTGTAAGTCAATAATAGTAAATATATATAGCTGACTATAAGTCAATAGTGGTAAAGAAACCCATGTAGTTAGCTTATTAGCCAAATGGTATCTGCTTAAGGACACAAAATCAAGACGTTAATATCTGATAATGACCTGTAGTGAAGCTAGTTGATAGAAGATTCCAATTACATAATATCCACTCAGGATGCTAAAACCTGTGTATTATTAGTTTGTAATGAATTGATAAAGTAAAGTTCAAAAGGTCTCTCCCTTCTTATACCTCTAGATTGAAAGTTTAACAGAAGGGATAGAGCCACTTGCTGTTTAGGTAAAGGTAATGTTATTTAGAGGGTAACTGTAGCATCACATACATATGAGGACAAAGTAAAAATAGATTTAGTGTGATAATATTGGATAAATTCCTCAACGATACTGCATACAGTATACCCAATATGTAAACCTTATATATCCTCAAAATATAATAAACACGTCTTTAACACATTCAAAGTCAGACTAGTGAATTCAAAAGTAAAGTCTGACAAAAAGCAAAGTAGAGAGGCAGGCTAAGAGTATCACACATATAGGTATTAAGCCCAGGAAACTACCTGAGTATATGTTAGAAGTGTAGCTATCAAGCCCAGTGCACTACCTGAGTGATTTGCTAGAAGTATAACTATCTAACCCTGAATAGACTGCCTAGATAGGTGCTGAAAAGCCAGTAGCAATAGCATACATAATCGAACTGCCTCTTGGTAAACTGAAAATCTATATCTACCGGACACAAACTGACTGTGAGCTTGCTGGTACAAGTCTAAATAAAGTAGCCTCCTTCCTGCCTAGAAAATAGTTATTAGAGCGAACTATGTCAAAAACTTAGAATCAAGATCTCTCAGGCTAAATCTAGGTCCGCAGAAAAAAATTGCCCCACAGATACCAGAGAGTCTAAGGCTGCATCTAAGGCAGCATCGAAAACCTAACCAATTAAAAGAAAACGTCTAAAATCGACGCACGTTTCAGCGCTCTAAGACGCCTTTATCAAGAGTATTTCCATGCCGGGTACCTGCCCGGTCTTATAATATATATATATATATCCTGTCAGTGATATTTAAATGCTCTATGCACTCACAAGTTAAATTTAAAAACAGAGGTAAGTCACCACTTTTGGGATAACTACTTCTAGGCTCTAGAAACATTTTTTTATATTTATTACATCTGTTATACTATGTAGCAAATGTTTAGACCCATTAAGGTCTAACAATCCATGCATCATCACAGTGTATGCCCATTGATCCTATGCCAGCACTCAATGCCCTATATATTAATAAAAAGCAGGCTTATAGCGCTAATTCTAAATTATTTATTTATTATTTATTTATAAAATATTTTACCAGGAAAGATCCATTGAGATTTCTCTCGTTTTCAAGTATGCCCTGGGTCCACAAAGCATTGCATTGTTACAGTTAGTGTACAATAAAATACAAAAACAATATTAATACACAATAAATACAAAATGTAACATAGAACAGGTAGGAAATATATAATCAACCATGACAGGTGCATTCTGTTTTGAGGTATGTAGAGAGGGATCTCTTAAAGGACTTTAAGCGTAGGGAAGATTTTAATTTGTGCGGGAGGTCGTTCCACAAATGTGGTGCTCTGTAGGAGATGTATGACACTCATTTAGTGTCATATATAATTATTTTTTGATATGCATAATGCAGACCATTAAAAAAAAGCATACTTTCCTTCTGATTTATGCACCAGAAATACCATATATGAAGTTACTAAAATTAGTCTGAGTGGCTCAATATGTAAAATACTGGTTCATAGGGCCAAGTGTGTGAAGGACCTATCAAAGGCCTATTTATATATCATGACATGAATGCTGTTATGACTATTAAAATACTGACATTTGGTTTTAGATACTGAAATGTATTTGCTATGTATAAATATAACTCCCCAAGGAGACAGTTTTTGTACTCTGATGGAATTTTCAGAATATGCATTCACCACATATTAACACTATACAGGGGTGGGCAACCTTTCTCACCTCAGAGGTTCTAAACTACATATCCCATAATGCTATTACAGCCATAATGCTGCCAAAGCATCATGGGAGTGCTGAAGGTTGCCTACGCCTGTGTCGAACCTTTCTGTGATTTGTAATAAATTAGCAACATATGATTATCATTGTGACAATGCAAAGAGAATTTGTATTCATGCTATCCATTAGATAATATCATGCTTTTTCAATCACAATACAAAAACTGTACACACTTTTAGATTGTGAATGGGCAAGATGTATTGGAAACACTTACTGTCTTTGTCTAAGACAACTATAAATTAATAATACTTGCTACTCGAGATCTCAGCCACTCTCTTCTGACCTTTCACAATCACATTGATAAAGGGATCATGTGTTTTTTCTTCCTTTCCTAAACACTATATTCCCGGAACAAACAATAATAAATCTTTTTTACTAATCAGCTTTTCTTATTTCATATAACATGTTCACTAATGGCTGATTTAGTCCAGATGTTCTTATCTGAAGTGTAAATACTAAAGCATCAAAGATAATATTTTAACTATAACAGATTGACTCTGAAGATTCAGCATAATATTTTTCATATTAATATGAGTTAATTAGAAAAAAAACAAATACAGAAAACTTTACTTAACCCCTTAACACCGCAGCCAAATGTACAAGTTGTGAACGAAACAAAATGTAAACAAAACCTGGCATTTGCGCTATATGTCTGTCAAACCGTAATTCACCTCTTTCATATTAAATGCACCCCCCTTATTATATATCATTTTATTCAGGGGAAACAGGGCTTTCATTTAATATCAAATATTTAGCTATGAAACATAATTTAATATGAAAAAAATGGGAGAAAATAAGATTTTTTTTAATTTTTTTAGTTCTACATGACATTTTAACTGTCAATGTCATAATACTGTTTGATTTTACTGCAATAAAATACACATATTTGTATTCAGCAAAGTCTCACGTGTAAAACAGTACCCCCTATGTACAGGTTTTATGGTGTTTTGGGAAGTTACAGGGTCAAATATAGCATGTTACATTTGAAATTGAAATTCGCCAGATTGGTTACGTTGCCTTTGAGACTGTATAGTAGCCCAGGAAATAAATTTACACCCATAATGGCATGCCATTTGCAATAGTAGACGACCCAAGGTATTGCAAATAAGCGATGTCCAGTCTTTTTTAGTAGCCATTTGGTCACAAACACTGGCCAAAGTTAGCGTTCGTATTTGTTTGTGTGTGAAAAATGCAAAAAACGCCAATTTTGGCCAGTGTTTGTGACTAAGTGGCTACTAAAAAAGACTGGACATACCCCATTTGCAATACCTTTGGTTGTCTACTATTGCAAATGGTATGCCATCATAGGGGTAATTTTCATTCTTGGGCTACCATAGGGTCATAAAGGCAACGTAAGCAATCTGGCGAATTTTAATGTGAAAAAAATTAAACACAAGCCTTATATTTGACGCTGTAATTTTTGAAAACACCATAAAACCTGTACATGAGGGGTACTGTTGTACTCAGGAGACTTCGCTGAACACAAATATTTGTGTTTCAAAACAGTAAAAAGTATTGCAGCAATAATATCGTCCCTGTAAGTGCTGTTTGTGCGTGAAAAATGCAAAAAACGTCACTTTTACTGTCGATATCATGGTTGTAATACATTTTACTGTTTTGAAACACTAATATTTGTGTTCAGCGAAGTCTCCCGAGTAAAACAGTACCCCCCATGTACAGGTTTTATGGTGTCTTGGAAAGTTATAGGGTTAAATATAGTGCTAGCAAATTAAATCCCCTATACTTTCGGCATGGGTGGTCAGGCAGGTCCCGCTAATTGTAATTAATTAGGATACCTAATTATGTAAAATTATTACATAAATATATGTGTAGAATTAATATATGTATATATATATATATACATATGTGTATATATACGTATATATATATTTTTATTTTTTTTATATTTTTATTTATATATAGGTATATATATAGTGATATATACGTATATATTTATGTATATAGATATATATATTATTTCGTTCTACGTGTATTTTGATATAAATATATATATATTAATATCACAATACAGTTAGAATGAAATAAAACACATCTATATATTTTTTCATATTTTATTTTTAATAATTTTTTTTATTTTATTTTTTTACGTATTTACATATTTATTTTTTTTATATTATTTATAAATATATATATAACAATAATTATATATATATTTAACCCCTTAAGACCGCAGCCAAATGTACAAGTTGTGAACAGAACAAAACGTAAACAAAACCTGGCATTTGCGCTGTATGTCTGTCCAACCGTAATTCACCTCTTTCATATTAAATGCACCCCCCCTTATTATATATCATTTTATTCAGGGGAAACAGGGCTTTCATTTATTATCAAATATTTAGGTATGGAACATAATGTAATATAAAAAAATATAAAAAAATGGGAGAAAATAAGAATTTTTTAAATTTTTTTAGTTCTACATGACATTTTAACTGTGGATGTCAAAATACTGTTTGCTTTTACTGAAATACAATACACATATTTGTATTCAGCGATGTCTCACGTGTAAAACAGTACCCCCTATGTACAGGTTTTATGGTGTTTTGGGAAGTTACAGGGTCAAATATAGCGTGTTACATTTGAAATTGAAATTCGCCAGATTGGTTACGTTGCCTTTGAGACTGTATAGTAGCCCAGGAATTAAATTTACACCCATAATGGCATACCATTTGCAATAGTAGACAACCCCAGGTATTGCAAATGGGGTATGTCCAGTCTTTTTAGTAGCCATTTGGTCACAAACACTGGCCAAAGTTAGCGTTAGTATTTGTTTGTGTGTGAAAAATGCAAAAAACACCAATTTTGGCCAGTGTTTGTGACTAAGTGGCTACTAAAAAAGACTGGACATACCCCATTTGCAATACCTTGGGTTGTCTACTATTGCAAATAGTATGCCATCATAGGGGTCATTTTCATTCTTGGGCTACCATAGGGTCATAAAGGCAACGTAAGCAATCTGGCGAATTTTAATGTGAAAAAAATTAAACACAAGCCTTATATTTGACGCTGTAATTTTTGAAAACACCATAAAACCTGTACATGAGGGGTACTGTTATACTCGGGAGACTTCGCTGAACACAAATATTTGTGTTTCAAAACAGTAAAAAGTATTGCAGCAATAATATCGTCCGTGTAAGTGCTGTTTGTGCGTAAAAAGGGAAAAAAACTGTCAATTTTACTGGCGATAGCATCATTGTAATACATTTTACTGTTTTGAAACACTAATATTTGTGTTCAGCAAAGTCTCCTGAGTAAAACAGTACCCCCCATGTACAGGTTTTATGGTGTCTTGGAAAGTTATAGGGTTAAATATAGTGCTAGCAAATTAAATTCCCTATACTTTCGGCATGGGTTGTCAGGCAGGTCCCGCTAATTGTAATTAATTAGGATACCTAATTATGTAAAATTATTACATAAATATATGTGTAGAATTAATATATGTATATATATACATATGTGTATATATACGTATATATATATCTATTCTTTTTTTATATTTTTATTTATATATAGGTATATATATAGGGATATATACGTATATATTTATGTATATAGATATATATATTATTTCGTTCTACGTGTATTTTGATATAAATATATATATATATATATATATATATATTCACAATACAGTTAGAACGAAATAAAACACATCTATATATTTTTTTATATTTTATTTTTAATTATTTTTTTATTTTATTTTTTTACGTATTTACATATTTTTTTTTTATATTATATATAAATATATATAACAATAATTATATATATATATTTAATCAGTATCAGTCTACGTGTAATTTGATATTAATATATATATAATTATATATATAGTAATATTAAAATACACCTAGACGGTGTATGTGTGTGTATGTATATGTGTATATATATATACTTAGATCATATATATATATATAACATATATATGATCTAAGTATATATATATTTTTTTTTTTACACTGATTTTATTTATTTTAAATGATTTCCAGCCAGCACTAACTGTAACTGTAACTGTCATTACAGTTAGTCCCCCTGCTGGCATTGCTTCAGCCAGCTATCCCGGCCATGTGATTGTGAGGTCCTCGCAAGGACCTCACTCTTACATGGCCCGGGGGGGCTGAAGAGGACGGAGGTGCCGCGGGGGGCTCCCTGGGAGTCCCCCCAACCACGATCGCCGGCGTGGGATCGCCGGCGACCGGGTAAGTAACAAAAAACCAGAGGGCGTACTATTACGCCCTGCGGCGTTTAGAGCCGCTTTAAAAAGGACGTAATAGTACGCCCTCCGGTCTTAAAGGGTTAATATACTTAAAGCTAAATATTGTTTTAAAGAGAAAAAATAAAGGAGAAACATTTCTTTTGAAAAAGGAAAGAAAAAAGATATAATACAGCACATTTAATTAATTTTTTGGATTATAATTGGCCATAAACTCAATTTTAGTGGTGTTCACCCAAACCATGACTTTTGGATAAGTTAACACCAATTCAATACTATTACAATTCTGAATTCATAATCATTAAATAAAAAGGTTAGATATTTAATAATGTTGATTTGTCTGAAAAATGTAACAACTACATATATTATTATATTTATTAGCCACAACATGTGTGGGTCCTCATGCTGCCCAAATACCTATATTTCTGTAGCGTAATAGCATGGTCTCTACAAAACCTTTGAATGTGTTCTGTGGTATCTGGCACCAAGACATTCGCAGCAGATCTATTAAGTCCTGCACGTTATAAGGTGAGGCCTCCATGGATCAGATTTTTTGTTCCACCGCATCCCACAGATGCTCAGTTGGATTGAGAGCTGGGAAATGCGGAGGTCAAGTTAACACCTTGAACTCTTTGTCATATTTCTCAAACCATTACTAAACAATTTTGCTGTGTGACAGGGTGCATTATCCTGCTGAAAGAGACCACTGCAATCAGACATCACCATTGCCATGAAGGAGCATATGTTGTCTGCCACAATCTCTAGGTAGGTGGTACATGTCAAAGTAACATCCACATGAATGCCAGGACAAAAGGTTTTGCAGCAGAACATTGCCCAGGCCCAGAGGATAACACTGTCTCTACCAGTCTGCCTTCTTCCCAGAATGCACCCTGCTGCTATTTCTTCCCCAGATAAACTACGTACTCACACCTGGCCATCGACATGATAAAAAAAAGACCAGGCAACCTTCTTTTACTCCTTTCAGTGGGTGAACAGGGGTCATCGTGGGCACTCAGACTGGATTGCAACTATGCAGCCCCATACGCAGCAAGCTGTGTTCTTTTCTATCATTACCAGCATTAAGTTTTTGAGCCAATTGAGCTAATGTAGCTCTTCTGCAAGATCAGACCACAATGGCTAACTTTTGCCCCCCAAGTGCATCAATGAGCCTTGGGCTACCTATGACGCCTGTTCACCGGTTGTCCTTACTTGCACCACTTTTGGTAGGTACTAACCAAGGGATACTGGGAACACCTCACAAGACTTGCTGTTTTGGAGATGATCTCATCCAGACATTTAGCCATCACTATTTGGCCAATGTCAAAGTCACTCAGATCGTTTTGCTTGCCCATTATTCCTGCTTCCAACACATGAAATTCAAGAACCGACTGTTCACTTGTATAATATATCCCATCCCTTGACAGGTGTCATTGTAACAATATAATCAATGTCTTGATTATTATTATTTTATTCTTTATATAGCGCCAGCAAAATGCCGTAGCGCTGTACATTCGGTGTACTAACAGACATGTAATTGTACCCAGACAAATGGACGCACAGGAACAGAGGGGTTGAGGGCCCTGCTCAATGAGCTTACATGCTAGAGGGAGTGGGGCATAGTGACACAAAGGGTATAAGTCATTACAATATATGTATGTCTTGACTTCACCTGTCAGTGGTTTTAATGTTGTGGCTGATCAGTGTATATATTTGTAGAAATGCATTCCTTTAATAAATTATACCTTATTCAAAAAAGTTTGTACTTTTCCTCCTCTTAATTAGTTATACTGTAGATTACTAATCTAAATACAATGCAGTTTATGAGACTGACATAAGCTTCAATATGCATAGCATGTATTTGTTCAGTTTCCATGACAACACAAAAAGCTGCTGCATGAAGAAATGTGTAAACTGATAGCAATTAGATTTTTCTTGTTTATAATATGTTGGTTGCACAATTATGACATTTTTATAAACATAATTTCCAAGTATATTAGGCATACAATTGCATGATTTTGTTATTACATGACGAAAAGTCATGATTTTATTAAAGACACGGAGGCGAGTATTGCATATCCCTTTCTTTACTGTCCACTAATAGCAGCAAAGAATACAAACAGAATGAAAAAATAATGAACATACATTAACATAGGCCCCTCCCCGCTCAGGTCCCAGTATAATAGGCAGCACTTCCCTTCCATTTCCCTCTTTCTGAAGATGCGACCGAAGTAACAATGTCCAACCAAGAACGGAATAAGTCCAATAAGTAGACAACTATAACTGAAGAGGATAATTCAACAACAGCAGGGAAGCACGACCAGATGAAATGTAGGATCAGGGAGTATCAGCGGGGGGAGTCCTCTCAAGCTGGATGACGGCAGGCCAACTTATCAGATCTTTATGAAAACATAAAGGAACAGGGGCCGACAGGTTAAAATTAGTGAAATTTTCAGTTCGCGAATGGCGAGCGGGAACTTCCACAAACATTCGCGAACCGGCGAACCAGGCGAACCGCCATTGACTTCAATGGGCAGGCGAATTTTAAAACCCACAGGACTCTTTCTGGCCACAAAAGTGATGGAAACGTAGCTTCAAGGGGACTAACACCTGGACTGTGGCATGCCGGAGGGGGATCCATGGCAAAACTCCCATGGAAAATTACACAGTTGATGCAGAGTCTGGTTTTAATCCATAAAGGGCATAAATCACCTAACATTCCTAAATCACAATGGATATGGATTGACACCTGACATATGACATATTGACACCTTGACATATGGATTGACACCTGTCCTCAGAGACCCTGATACACACTGACACAGAGCAGAATAGGGACTATTCCCCCTACATAGGGTCAATTGGCAGATATGGATTGACACCTATCCTAAGGATCCCTGATACACACTGACACAGAGCAGAATAGGGACTGTTCCCCCTACATAGGGTCACTTGGCAGATATGGATTGACACCTATCCTAAGGATCCCTGATACACACTGACACAGAGCCGAATAGGGACTGTTCCCCCTACATAGGGTCACTTGGCAGATATGGATTGACACCTATCCTAAGGATCCCTGATACCTAGTTTTGTAAGAAATTGAGTCATCTTGGGGTCTACCTCGGGAGTGTTGAGAACTTTATTAGGCACCACAGGCCTTGGACACTCCGCCCTCAATTTGTTCGGGGCCGCTTTGCTAAGTGGGAGTCGCACCCAATTCTCCAGATACGTGTAAGTCATCTGGGTCGAAGAGTGGAACGCCTGAGGGATCCACAAGGGTGGACTCCGCAGTTGCGGAGTGCCTAGTCCCTGGCTCGCCTCCGGACTTCTCTGCCTGAGCAGAGGAAAGGAGGTCAAAGCCTGTATCAGCGGCACCCACCTCAGAGTCGCTGTCCGACTCAATCTTAGCCTCCTCACTTGACCCGATTTCTGAGTTGGAGTCGCTCTCTACCTGTGCTCTGGCACATTTCCATAGCCACGCCCGTTCTGCCTGGTGCGGAAAGGCTCTTTTGCGTGGGTGTGACACGTTTTCTGGGGCGACCGTAGGTACGCCAGTCATGGTGTTTCTGGAGGCAGAGGGATGCTTAGACTTATGGGTAGCCTTCTTGGGTATTTCTCCCTGTGGGTCCACAGGAGGACGCGACCGAGGCGTCGTGGAGCCCGAGTAGTGCTCGTCCAAAGGACATGGCAGGAGGGCCTGAGAAATGGTGTGGGAGAGGGTAGATGATATGGACCCCATGGCTGCCATAATGGCGTCTGTCACCGAGCGCTGTAGCGCTAAGAACTGCGCCCCATCAGAGTGGGTAGTTCTATCTGAGTGAGCGGGTGAATTACCCGAGGTGACAGGGGCTTCACCCCTACTGAGTGGGGTATCAGACTCCCCAGAGGGAGGGGAACCAGAAGTTAGTCTGGGTTTAGGCATTATATAATAACACAGCAGGTTGTTAGGGATAACAGTTAAATTAATCCCAATAAGCTGTCAAGAATAGTATGGGTTAGTCACCCAAACAGGTGGCAACAAAGCAAAAAACGATCTCACCAGGGCCCAGACCAATGTCACACTCTGACAGAGGGTAGGGAAGAAGACAGGAAGTCAGAAAATGGCCGCCAGTAATGTGAAGTTTGGTAGTAATAGAAGAAACCGAACGTTCGGCAGGTAAAAGACACAAATTCGTGGATATAATAGGTAAGTATAGGAAAAACGTAAAAAACTGGCGAATGGGCTGTTCGCGAAAATTAAGCGAACGCGGCAAACAGCCGAATAGCCCGATCTGCCGAATGAAGAGCGGTATGTGTGTGCTACGAATCAACCGAACGGGCTTAATTTGTATGCGCAAACAGCCGAAAACCGGGGAAAAAACTTGCGCAAAATGGCGCTGAGGATTTCAAGGAAAGGAGAAACAGAAGGAATAAGAGGTAAACTGAGGCAAAAAGCCACCAAACATGACAGGGGAGGTCTGGACCCTGGCTAAATAAGCAAATAGAAAATTTACAACAAAGGATTCTAATTAAGACAGAATAAGCAATAGATAATGGATATAAATATAAATACCAGAAATTAATAAGAATAAAATAAAGAAAAATGAAGCTGTATAGTACAATAGCAACTATAATAATAATTATTAATAATAATAAACTCTATAAGGAATGATAGTATTAAACAAATGTCAATAGGAAACAATGTGACAAAAGTGACATGTACTTATCTTTGTGTCGGAGCAGCAAAGAAAGAGGGAAATGGAAGGGAAGTGCTGCCTATTATACTGGGACCTGAGCGGGGAGGGGCCTATGTTAATGTATGTTCATTATTTTTTCATTCTGTTTGTATTCTTTGCTGCTATTGGTGGACAGTAAAGAAAGGGATATGCAATATGAGCCTCAGTGTCTTGTTATAAAATTCTATGGATGTTAGGATGGGATGCCAAGAACTCCAAACCGGAAGTCCCTGACATGAACAACCAATCCTGATTTAGGAACGGGTCATTTATATTTTCTAAATTAGATCAGATGTATTTTGAATGGTACAAACAAAAACAACAATATATGTGAAACACAACCCCAGTGAGAAATATATAAATTTGGAGCAAACCGGGACTTCCCCTGAATTTTGGGTGAAGTGTCCTGGATGAATCCCCGAAGACTTCCTCTTGTCTTCAATAGATATATGCAAATAGGATAGGGGAAAATCTGCTAAACACAAGCAAAATAAAGAAACATAGCGTATAACTGTGTGGGGACTGGTATTAATGTGTAATCACAATTGGACACTCACAAATTGTTGGAGTTAAAACAGCCTTGAAAGGTATCTCTTTCTTCAATATCCAATGTGTTGTCCCTCCTCACATATTCATCAATGAATGGATGTATATATCTCAGAAGAAAAAATATATACAGAAATTGTAGTGCACTTCCAGAGTTTAAGTAAAAAAAGTTTTAATAACTTACATTCAGGTAAAAGATAAACAGCATGTCACCATAAGACGTCCTACGCGTTTCGTCCTTGGACTGGACTTCCTCAGGGACTTGGTGAGATAAGGTGCGGGAGGGATATTTTGTATGTATAAAAGGACTGCGGGAGGGATATTTTTATTGCTGTTAATATTTGTGATTGCACCTTATCTCACCAAGTCCCTGAGGAAGTCCAGTCCAAGGACGAAACGCGTAGGACGTCTTATGGTGACATGCTGTTTATCTTTTACCTGAATGTAAGTTATTAAAACTTTTTTTACTTAAACTCTGGAAGTGCACTACAATTTCTGTATATATTTTTTCTTCTGAGATATATACATCCATTCGTTGATGAATATGTGAGGAGGGACAACACATTGGATATTGAAGAAAGAGATACCTTTCAAGGCTGTTTTAACTCCAACAATTTGTGAGTGTCCAATTGAGATTACACATTAATACCAGTCCCCACACAGTTATACGCTATGTTTCTTTATTTTGCTTGTGTTTAGCAGATTTTCCCCTATCGTATTTTGAATGGTCACTTAGATTCTATCAATAGGAAACGCTGCAACTGGGTTTCCAGTAGTGTAGATAACATAGCAAAAGAAACATGTTACACAGCAAGTGAAAAAATGAAATTAGCACATTTTTTGGAGAGCAATATTTTGGCTATAATGCCTTAAACATGCATGCCCTGAGTGCAGAATCACCAGGAGATATTCCCCATCCATCTTTTTCACAACATTTCACATGATGTTGCAAGGCAGTTGCAATTCGACCTTCAGTAAAATAGATTGTTGACATTAATATAAAATAATACAGTACAGAACAAAGGTAGTCAAGAGTGCTATGTTGCCAAGAGCAGCATTACATATAAAATATTTTTTTTTAAATGCTTTTGTTCCAATAACATTAGCAGAATCAATTAAATACTCAGTTAATAGAATTGCTAAAAAAAATGTTGATACTTTAAAAAAAAAAAAATCCAGTTTTGCTTATTTGTAAATGCTTGTTTAACCAAATCAACAGATGCTAATATTTATCTTTTATAGTTACCACTAATTTTATAATAATAATAGCAAATCATACAGTTTTCAACATAACATAAATTCATAATTATTATGCAAAGACTACCAACTGTGATTTTTGCATATTTTGCAAAGACCCTCAACAGTGACTGATCCGCTAGTTGACTGATCCACTAAAAGAGCTTAGTGGTGTACTAGCAAAACCATTAACAGATTTATTTAACCAATCATTGTTAACAGGAGTAGTCCCAGAAGATTGGAAGTTAGCGAATGTTGTGCCCATTCACAAGAATGGTAATAGGGAGGAGTTGGGCAACTATAGGCCAGTAAGCCTTACAGTAGTGGGGAAAGTGATGGAAACCATGTTAAAGGATATGATTGTTGAACATCTAAAAACACATGGATTTCAAGATCAGAGACAACATGGGTTTACTTCAGGGAGATCATGCCAAACTAATCTTATTGATTGTTTTGATTGGGTAACTAAAATTATAGATCAGGGTGGTGCAGTAGACATTGCTTAGATTTCAGTAAGGCTTTTGACACTGTTGCACATAGAAGGCTTATCAATAAACTGCAATCTTTGAGTTTGGATTCCAATATTGTTGAATGGGTAAGGCAGTGGCTGAGTGACAGGCAACAGAGGGTTGTAGTCAATGGAGTATATTCGAAGCTTGGGCTTGTCACCAGTGGGGTACCTCAGGGATCTGTACTTGGACCCATTCTTTTTAATATTTTTATTAGTGATATTGCAGAAGGTCTTGATGGTAAGGTGTGTCTTTTTGCGGATGATACTAAGATATGTAACAGGGTTGATGTTCCAGGAGGGATAAGCCAAATGGCAAATGATTTAGGTAAACCAGAAAAATTGTCAGAGTTGTGGCAACTGACATTTAATGTGGATAAGTGCAAGATAATGCATCTTGGACGTAAAAACCCAAGGGCAGAGTACAGAATATTTGATAGAGTCCTAACCTCAACATCTGAGGAAAGGGATTTAGGGGTGATTATTTCTGAGGACTTAAAGGTAGGCAGACAATGTAATAGAGCAGCAGGAAATGCTAGCAGAATGCTTGGTTGTATAGGGAGAGATATTAGCAGTAGAAAGAGGGAAGTGCTCATGCCATTGTACAGAACACTGGTGAGACCTCACTTGGAGTACTGTACACAGTACTGGAGACCATATCTTCAGAAGGATATTGATACCTTAGATAGAGTTCAAAGAAGGGCTACTAAACTGGTTCATGGATTGCAGGATAAAACTTACCAGGAAAGGTTAAAGGATCTTAACATGTATAGCTTGGTGGAAAGACGAGACAGGGGGGATATGATAGAAACATTTAAATACATAAAGGGAATCAACACAGTAAAGGAGGAGACTATATTTAAAATAAGAAAAACTACCACAACAAGAGGACATAGTCTAAAATTAGAGGGACAAAGGTTTAAAAATAATATCAGGAAGTATTACTTTACTGAGAGGGTAGTGGATGCATGGAATAGCCTTCCAGCTGAAGTGGTAAAGGTTAACACAGTAAAGGAGTTTAAGCATGCGTGGGATAGGCATAAGGCTATCCTATAAACAAACAAAAATACTTATAAAGGTGGAGCGCAACGTTAGATCCACATCCCCTTAGGGTCCTTTAAGTGGCTTCAGCTCAGATGAGTATATGGAAAAAAACATAAAGTGCATATAATAGTGAAGCACAGTTACATTCAATTGCACAAATTTATTTAATTGTGCCAGGTGGGCACAGGCAAATGCACAAGCGTTTGTGAGTAGCAGCTGAGTCTGCAGACACTCACCTTCTTTTATCTCGTAAGAGGCTTAGCATCTAGCTTGTTTATTATTTTATATGCATGTGTGTATTGTCTGACTTATGTATTTGATCTGAAATAGACTTTTATCTATTTCTCTACAGTGTTAGGAGTGTTGGATGTCTAGTGTATTACAAATAAATTTGTGCAATTGAATGTAACTGTGCTTCACTATTATATGCACTTTATATTTTTTTCCATATACTCATCTGAGCTGAAGCCACTTAAAGGACCCTAAGGGGATGTGGATCTAACGTTGCGCTCCACCTTTATAAGTATTTTTGTTTGTTTATTGGTGTGGGTTTGGGTACTCACAGGTGTGTAGCTGCATTTGGAGATAGAATTGTATATTTGAAGTATACATTTTTGTGAGGTATATTTGGGACTGTTTCTAGATAGTATTTTTCCCTTATACCCCGTTTTTGCTTATAGAGCCACTCAATTAGCGCTTTTATATCTAAATTATTTTATAAGGCTATCCTAACTATAAGATCATGCCAGGGACTAATGAAAGTATTTAGAAAACTGGGCAGACTAGATGGGCCGAATGGTTCTTATCTGCCATCACATTCTATATAGTTTAGTGGCCGCGGGGTACAGTAGAAGGTGAATTTTACTTACCGGTACCTGTCTCTCCATGGTCTATCTGCTGGTCCTCTTCAGCCTTTATGTGTCAGCTGTTTCATCTGCTCTTCATCTGCCAGGAACCCACGTCAGTGTTGTTCTCCTGTGCATGCGTGAGAATGCAACACTGAGGTCAATAGAGGATCTGCAGGATCCTCCATAAACAAAGCCTTTTCCCCTTCAGCCATCAAGGGGGAAATGACAAAACTTGATGGTGGCAGCTCCATCCTTTGTCAAGTTTTGTCAAGCATAAGAAATATATTACGATAAATGGTCCACCAGAATAACACTCCGCTTTAACTGCAACCCTTGCACTGATCACCCTAGATTACACCAAAACAGAATCGGGAATAATAAATGTATATTAGTTAAATGAGTTTTTCTTCATAAAATGCATGACAAGGCAGATCTGAGCAAAATACAGAGATTAAACACACATAACACTGCACACTAAGGAGATATCCGTAGCTATCACACACAGCTGGAGTCACTGTGATGGATTACTCAGAGCTGTAATACAGAGGTACATATAGAGAACAATGTTTCTGTATGATGCTCAAGGTCTCTCTGTCGAACTCTAGCTCTCTGGTCCTCTCTGAGTCTCCAGCTCTCCCTTTTCTGATCTTCTCATCAGTAATGCTTCTGCTGTGACAACTTTAGGTTTCTAGAAAATGTTGATGCTGTGAGACATATCACCTACGCCTGACTCACTATTAGCTCTCAGGGCGACGTGTGCACCAGGTTAAAGCAGCAGGATCATGATTTACTCTCTATTACCTTTGCAGTTGGCAATGTGATTTTAATATGGAGCCAATAAGTAGCTAACATGGTTTCAATCTAAATGTTCAAGTTAGTTGTAAACTACAGCAACTCACAGTCAAACAGACTGAGAGTCCGTAGAATACCCTGTTCACAAATATAAATGTTTACATTCACACTTGCATTGGCTGAGTTTTATTTTTAACTGGCTGAAATGTTTTATTTACAACAGTTTTGTTTAGTTTTTATCACATTCTTTCCCCTAAGGATCCTAATGCAGTTTTCTGTGGCATTTCAAAACTCAGCATTTACTTCCATTAGTGTGAGATGGAGAATGCCAGAGCAGATTTGCACCACAAGGTCACATTTTAATTGTGTGTACTTTTGATTTTCATGAGTCACAGGTGTCAAAGTCATAAGTGCATCATGCTGCCCACAGTATGCAGTAACAATAGACATCTAGCTCTCCAAAGTGAATTTAGTTTTATTGTTATATTGCATATGGTCTAATGAAAAGAATGAATGGATCTGACAGCTAATTGTAACATGAATTGTGTGACTACTCAAATTGTACATTATCAAGAAACAGAGAACATCCATATTTAATTAAGTTATCTGCAGTATATGCTGATAAATTCTAACCCTCCCAGACTTATAACTTGCTTAATGTTCGAGGTGAATGAAATGCTAAATTAGTAAAATGCACATCCAAAAATATGCATATATTTTACAAATGAAGAAATGGGAGTGTAAGTTTTAAATTATATAGCAAAACATTCATTTAAAAAGAATGATTACATTACCAGTGTAAGGGCACCCCAGGCATAAAAGGGGTTAAAGCCGTTTAGGAGATATTTCCTTTCAGATACAAAGGCAGCTACCAAATACACCAATCCGCCGAACAGGAAATCATACGAATCACCCACACCACACGAATGCTCCAAACAGCCGAACGGGAGAAAACCATACGAATAATTCCCTCCAAATACGAGACAAGGCTCCGTATTGAGGGTCAGCAGGAATCTGGTTTAATGTGGGCTACCTGCCCGGTATTTATGCAGATCTCCCACCAGGTGGACACTCCCCTAGGGGACCTGATGGAAAACTGGGACACATGTTGGACATTAACCAATCAGGACAGTTTAGCAGTAAACACTCCCACATACATGCAAGAGAAGAAGAAAAAGGACTGTCCCTAAGTAATATAGAAGAAAATCTAGAAAAATACTTTATTGGGTAAGACTAAAAACACACACAAATACTGACAAAATCACTAGTCACTACTGCCCCAATAATGGATACCTGGGGTAGAGAGGATGACTGCAACTAAACATACTAAGTGAGGAATATATACAAACTAGAAGTGGGTGAACAAAACATAAATGGACAAATACAGGGCAAAAACCGCAAAAAGAGGTTTAGTAGATACGTCCCCACAAGGATAGCTGCACAGTGCACACGATACAGTTGCCCAGAGTTAACTAAATGGCAAGATCGTAATGTGTCAGTGCAGTCTAACGAAAGCTATCAAGGTACACAGAAATGGATACAGTATACTAAATATTGCCCTACAATGTAAGGGGCTAGTATAACCAGCTGTGTGGTAGCTGGAAAAATAAGAAGTGGGAACAACTATATAGGTAAATGCCCTAAAAAACGAAGACCAGAACTAGTATCCTCTTTAGGAAAACCCCGCTGAGAAAATAGAATACATCGGGGTCCCAGATGGTATAGCGGAGGATGTAGCAGTTTGTCAGCACACTAGTGGTAGTAGAGTGAGAATAATCTAGGTCAAAAATTCTCAACTGTGCCTTCAGGGGCACCTGTCACTGAGGAGTGAAAATAGACACTGAGTACCTTAAAGAAGGACTAACCGTGTAAGCACTAAAACCAAATCCTGGTCTAGACTGATGCCCTAATCTGTGCCTTCATGGGCACCTAACTGGTCACAGAGCTATGATAGTACTAACTAATCTGTGCCTTCGTGGGCACCTAGCAGTGCTAGTCACAAAGCTATGCTAGTACTAACAAATGTCCTAATCTGTGCCTTCGTGGGCACCTAGCAGTGCTGATCACGGTGATCATACTAGTGTGCTAAATATAGTCTAATGGTCTAATATAATAGAACTACTGAAGAAAGTCCAGAGGTCCTGGGTGTAGCAGAGATAACTGCAAAATAAAAGTGTAAGGTAGCACGAAGATTGGCAAAAGATATATAACACCGGACAGGACCAAATGTCAAGAGCCCCGACACGCGTTTCGCCGAACAAAGGCTCATCAGGGGGAACCGACTCCCCGAACAAGGTGATTTTAAATAACCCGCCGAGAGTCCTCATTGGACCAACCACGTACATGATGTCATCAGCGATCATTGCCAGCTACGGTGGCTCAACGCGATCAATAAGAGTAAAAAGCGCTAACAAAGGAGTACATCGTAGTGATCATGTATTATGTATATTCAGTGGCACCTGAAATTTTCATCCTGACATGAAGAAACTAGTACATTATGGTAGTATAAAGGGCAATAAACATTAGAGAATAAAATTAGATCTTCCCATGGATAAATAACAATATCCACATAGAATTCTCCGTGATTATTGCCAATCTTTAAATTAATGACAGGATGTATTGATAATGAAAAAGGTTCATGACCATAGAGGTGCTTGGGTGATGAATGTAATTAGTGAATAATACATATTAGTCATATGTCATGGCAGTTGGTGGTCTATCGCAAGAGATAGATATGCCGTTGTAGGTGTGGGTTAATAGATAGTTATATTAACTGGAGAGTATCAAAATGATATTAATGCAACAAAAGTGCTAGTCAGTTCAAAGTCAATTGGAGTTTTGTACAGTGTTGTCATTGGTGAATGAATGCGGTATAGTTAAATTCTTCACTCAGTCCCGATGGAACCAGAGTCTTAAAGAGATAAATCTATTTAGATTCTTTTTGTAACAAAGTTCTATTGAAGTTTCCTTTTCTGGGGTTGGGAAATAATCTTTATATTGCCTGGAATTTTAGATTTTCAGGTTTGCCTTCATGAAAATTATTGATGAAAATTGTAACGGACCGTTTCAGCATATGAGGGGTTAAAATCCGTTTAGGCGATAATCCCCTTTTCTCAGAAAGGCACAGCTACTGCAGAACATCAAAACTCATGAACTAGATACAGGCGAATGCATCAAACTCCCGAACTGCATACCAGGGAATAAGATAGCACTCCAAGCTGGAACCTCACGAATAGCTGCTAGCAGATGAATAGGAAAAGCAGACATCAGCTTACACTCCTAGCAGTCAATCTCCAACAGCATACAGTGAATCCCCCCAAGAACGAGACAAGGCTCCGTGTTGAAGGTCAAGCAGTGGTCTGAGGTGCTGGGGCACCCAGCCTGGTTTTTATTACATGAGTACACATACAGGCCACACCCAGGGGGAGGCATAAAATATCCAATCACATACATGGTTCAGCCCACACATCCCCTCCCCTCAGATAACATTAAACCCAATTATCCGGTACACCTTTTCAGCCAAGTTCTGGATGTACCCCAAAAACAGGGCCCTTATTCAGGGGGACAACATATTCAAAATTCAAGTCATTCGGATGAACGGTTCGGGAGATATGGGGTTCCAAAGATTTGACCGACCGCATGGGTAAAGTATCCGAAAACAGTTCCATGCATTTTGGCCCTGCGGTCGGTCACAAACAAGGGAATGAAAACAGACGAATTGCCTGTGTTATACCGTGTTTCTCCGAAAATAAGACCGGGTCTTATATTAATTTTAATCACCAAAAACACACTAGGGCTTATTTTCAGGGTAGGGCTTAGAGCCAGTCTGTCAGCCGGTGTCCGCGCTGTGTAACCCCCCCAGAGACCCTCACCTCCCCCTCCCTGTAATATTCTCCCCTCCCTCCCTCCCTGTAATACTCTCCCCCTCCCTCCCTGTAATATTCTCCCCCCTCCCTCCCTGTAATATTATCCCCCCTCCCTCCCTCCCTGTAATACTCTACCCCCTCCCTCCCTCCCTACCTGTAATACTCCCCACTCCCTCCCTGTAATACTCCCCCCTCCCTCCCTGTAATACTCCCCCCTCCCTCCCTGTAATACTCCCCCCCTCCCTCCCCCCTCCCTCCCTGTAATACTCCCCCCCCCCACCCATCTTCTCCTCACCTCCCCTGTAGCGTGGCCAAGCTCCTCTCCGGTCTGCGACCCGGCCGGACTGACCTGGAAGTGCACACTCAGTGTGCACTTCCTGTCAGTCCGGGCGGGTCACGGACCGGAGAGGAGCTCGCCACGCTGCAGGGAAGGGGAGGTGAGGCAGTGCGGCAGCCGTCTGAGCGCTCTCTATAGAGCGCTCAGGTGGCTGAGGCATTTAAAGGGCCGGCCCTGCCTAGGTCTTATTTTCGGGGTAGGGCTTATATTGCAACCCACCCCGAAAATTCAGCTAGGGCTTATTTTCGGGGTAGGGCGTATTTTCGGGGAAACACGGTAGAGCCTGGAGAGGGTTTGAATGAATTCCCTTGTTTGTGGGGTTCTTTCTACCGAACGGCGGGTCATTCGGTAGTTTCTATACGAATTTCTGGAAGTATGGAGGTCTCAGCGGTGTTTGCCTAGTCAAGTGTCCGATTTTAGTTCCAGACACTCGACGGCAAAACACCGCTGTTCGGTAGTTTAAGATGGCCGCCGCCACGTGTTCGTTTCCCGAATGGCAGCCACCCAGAGGACAAAGAATACATTACACTGATTGCCAATTACCCGTTTGCAACATTGTTGCAAACGGTAATTGGAGGCACACTTATTCCTGGGTGGTCTGGTTGTTCGGTAGTTTCACTCAATATACTGAATGGAGTGATTCTACCGAACAATCAGATGAATGCTGCATACCTATAACCCAGGTTAACTGAACACATGAATGCATACATGATATTAAAGGACTAAAGGCAGGATTACTGTAATATGCTCTACAGTCTTAAAGGTACAGTATCCCACAAGTCCCAATAGGTCCACGGATGGCCCTTAACCCCTTAAGGACACATGACATGTGTGACATGTCATGATTCCCTTTTATTCCAGAAGTTTGGTCCTTAAAGGCCCAGTAGCAGTAATATAAACTATTACATGCCCAAATATAGTTTTTACAGTGCAATATGTCCAGGGGCCATAGTCGCAGGGCAGGAGGCTCGCAACCAGGCTTCTCCAGTTCTCAGTGGCGAGGTTGGTTTCGTCACAAAAATTAGTGTCTATTTTCACACCTCAGTGACAGGTGCCCCTGAAGGCACAGTTGAGAATTTTTGACCTAGATTATTCTCACTCTACTACCACTAGTGTGCTGACTAACGGCTACATCCTCCGCTATACCATCTGGGACCCCGATGTATTCTATTTTCTGAGCGGGGTTTTCCTAAAGAGGATACTAGTTCTGGTCTTCGTTTTTTAGGGCATTTACCTATATAGTTGTTCCCACTTCTTATTTTTCCAGCTACCACACAGCTGGTTATACTAGCCCCTTACATTGTAGGGCAATATTTGGTATACTGTATCCATTTCTGTGTACCTTGATAGCTTTCGTTACACTGCACTGACACATTACGATCTTGCCATTTAGTTAACTCTGGGCAACTGTATTGTGTGCACTGTGCAGCTATCCTTGTGGGGATGTATCTACTAAACCTCTTTTTGCGTTTTTTGCCCTGTATTTGTCCATTTATGTTTTGTTCACCCACTTCTCGTTTGTATATATTCCTCACTTAGTATGTTTAGTTGCAGTCATCCTCTCTACCCCAGGTATCCATTATTGGGGCAGTAGTGACTAGTGATTTTGTCAGTATTTGTGTGTGTTTTTAGTCTTACCCAATAAAGTATTTTTCTAGATTTTCTTCTATATTACTTAGGGACAGTCCTTTTTCTTCTTCTCTTGCATTTATCAACCTAGAGTTATCCCCTTCTGCTGTCCCTATTATCTCTTTATTTATTTTTATAGGGCCAACCCTCCATTACTCCCACATACACATTGTAATCCCTCCTCTCTATCCTGGAGATAATTGGGAAGTAAATCAATTATCTCAGAGGATAGAGG
Source organism: Pelobates fuscus (assembly GCF_036172605.1). Taxonomy (NCBI): domain Eukaryota; kingdom Metazoa; phylum Chordata; class Amphibia; order Anura; family Pelobatidae; genus Pelobates; species Pelobates fuscus. Next base: position 118,568,256 of record NC_086320.1, on the reverse strand, counting down.
CAAAACTCAATTTTACACGTGGCAATAAAAATACATAAAAATATATAACTTCTAAACTAACGAATGCAATATACACAAGTCTAGCATCAAGTTCATAAGGAATGTTACTGCCTATAGTGTTATTTTATATTGAAGTTTTTGAAGATTACTGATGACCCTGTGTGTCTAGCCTCAATTTTTCAAAACTAAATGTAACGGACCGCCTGGCATTCCAACTGGGTACCTCTGTCAAGCTCTCTTCCTAGTTCCACCCAAACACTAGCCCAGACTGAGTGAAGCATGTAAAGGAACTGGTTTATTATGGCCAAGTTGCCTGCTTATATACACAACCCACAGCAGGGGCTCTCCACACAATACAATGCAAGCCAACAATCTATGTGCCTGGGAGATAATTGAGTTAAAGACTTGTAAGCTAATTATCTCCCAGGAACAGAGAGGGAAACACAAAATATATAACAGAAAAATACCCCAAAACAGCATGTAAATATATAATAACCCCACAAATAATACATCTTCAAATAGCCCTGATCTGAGCGCCCAAGTTCTCCAAACAACGCTCAGATCAATGCTGTGTAGAGTAAACTCCACCATGTTAAGGTTCTGACCGGCCGCACACGTGGTCCTATGCCCAAAATAGTTCCAGGGCGTTTGGTGCTTTGGCGGGTCAACTTTCGGGAGCTCCTACATCTGAAATATGGGGTGCTCCTCCTGGCTCTTATGTAGCGTTTGTGCCCCTTAGTCTCAGGCACATTTCCCCGAAAAAGCACTCTCCTGGCTGGTTGCAAAGTCATTCAAAACCCTGGACCAAGTTGTCTGGGAGCCGCACGGTCACCTCATGCCGAAAACAGTTCCATAACATTCGCTGCTAAGTACTGCTGAGGATAATTTGTGGATTTTTTTCATGTGAATGGCCACTAGGGAGCTAGTGTTCGGTTCTATTCGAATGAAGGGAAAGTGCCGAACCAGGGGCACCCGGGGAAAGCTGCTAATGGTGGCTGGGCAGGGTTAACTCCCAAACAGGGTCTTTGTATATGGCCTATAGTCCTTGGGCAGGAGGCTAGCTAGCAGTCTACTCCAGGAGCTAGTGGCATAGGCCTCTTTGCCACATTAAACCTAGGGCCCTGCGTGGCCAGAAATATGGCTAAATGTGAAGACCTGCGTGCCCTGTTGTGCTTATTTTATTATGCTTGTTAGGAACCAATAAAATATAATTTAGAAAACAAATTATATAAATATAGATTTTTTTAAAAAAAATTTAATGCTCCTCATCTTGTTCCCTTGGCTGGTTACTTTTTCTTACTTAATCTGTGAACCAAATGGCAGGAAAAGGCACCTGTACTGTAAAATGCATGCATGATATTTATATTATGTGTATATTTTACAGTACTCGGATTGGACCATTTTTAAACCCTTTTTTATCTTTTTCGAATTTTTTTCCAGAATATTATTTGTATTAGTAGGACAATTCATACCTTAAATCTTAACCCCTTAAGGACAGAAAACGGATATATTCCGTCATGATTACCTTTTATTCCAGAAGTTGAGTCATTAAGGGGTTAATCATATGTATGTATTTCATGCAGTAACCTAGACTAGAGCAGGTGACCTACACTAGGGCTGGTATCCTAGACTAAAGTAGGTACATTTAGACTACAAATATAATAAATAAATTATGTAATCACATCACACAGTATGAAAGATGGCTATAAGATATTTTTTTTCATTTCTAAACAGACAGACTTTGTAAATTAATCTTTTATTCTAGGTATATTCAGCAGAGTGGAACAAAACATGTTCTGCATAATATTTTCCCTGCAGGATTTCTTCCTAAAAGATATTAGGAAATTATAATCAGCCACTTTATTCTAAGGATGGTTTATTGTGAAATTGCTTTATTAAAAAATTAAACTAAATGCTCCACTGTGTGGCTCTTGTTATTTTATATGAACCTTTATCAGGCAGGACATCAATTTACACCCAACAGAGAGTAACAGATGTCATGTTGATATATATATTTTGCTAACATTCAGAATTTGTGAATACCGTGTGGCACCTTGTACATTCTTCTCTAGCTGAATGGATGAATAGGAAAAAATAAATAAAATAACTACGGAGATATAAAAAGAGCTGGAAAGTTCAAATATAAGTGGAGATTATATAAATGCAGATATTTTATTATTTTGAAATGTTTCTTTTTTTTCCATTTCTTATGGCTGAAGTCTTAAGATCGATACTAATTGCAATTTAATCTGTGATTCTGTTAAGAGGGAGAAACATTTTTTTTTTTTAAGATCATGTGCATTTTTGGTCTTCAGCTGCAGATCCACATACACAGTATATAAAATAGTACATGATCCTTTAAAGAACATGTGTTCAAATTTGCACATAGGGAAATATGGTAAAACAATTATATACTGAGCTGCCAGTTGTCACATAGTTATGCATATTATTATTATTATTATTTTATTATTATTTATATAGCGCCAACAAATTCCGTAGAGCTGTACAATGGGTGGACTAAAAGACACATAATTGAGATCAGACCACTGGACGTACAGGAACAGAGGGGGTTGAGGGCCCTGCTCGATGAGCTTACATGCTAGAGGGAGTGGGGTATGGTGACACAAAGGGTTAAAGTAGGGGTATTAAATAGTTTGTTAGAGAAGGGTTTATTGAGTGCTTGGTAGGTCATTTTTGACAGTTGCAGGAAAGGAGTCATGGGGTGGGGGGATGAGAAACCTGCTGACAGTTTAATTGATACGCTTTAATGAAGAAGTAAGTTTTCAAAGATTTTTTGAAGGAGTGGAGGCTGGGTAAAAGTCTGATTGAGGAGGGAAGGGAGTTCCACAGAATAGGTGCAGCCCTGGAGAAGTCTTGAAGGCGAGCATCAGAGGTGGGGATCCGGGCAGAGGATAGGCAGGGGTCTCGACGGGACATACTTGTGTATGAAGGAGGATAAGTATGTTGGAGCAGCATTATGTAGGGATTTGTAAGCAAGTGCCAGAATTTTGAATTGGGCCCTATATCTAACTGGAAGCCAATGCAGGGACTGACAGAGCGTGGAGGCGTGGGAGATGCGACCGGGCAGGAAAATAAGCCTCGCAGCCGCATTCATTATAGATTGCAGCGGTGCAAGCTGGGAACATGTAAGACCGGTGAGAAGGGGATTGCAATAGTCAAGGCGAGAGAGAACAACAGCATGAACCGGTATCTTAGCCGCGTCCGGCGTTAGATATGGGCGGATGCGCGCTATGTTCTTGAGTTGGAAGCGACAGGATTTGGCTATCGATTGGACATGAGGAGTAAAAGAGAGGTCAGAATCAAAAAGAACCCCTAGGCAGCGAGCCTGCGAGGTAGAGGTGATAGTAGCGCCGTTGACTTGGATGGAGACAGACACAGGAGTAGCAGCACTTGAGGGAGGAAAAGCTAGAAGTTCTGTTTTGGACAGGTTGAGTTTAAGGAAGTGAGCAGCCATCCAGTTGGAAATAGCAGAGAGGCAGTCAGAAACACGAGTCAAGGTGGGTGGAGAGAGATCAGGAGAGGACAGGTAGATTTGTGTGTCATCTGCATATAAATGATATTGGAAGCCAAAGGAGCTGATGAGTTTACCAAGGGAGGCGGTATAGATAGAGAACAGTAGGGGGCCTGAGGACAGAACCTTGGGGGACGCCGACACAGAGGGGTTGGGGAGAAGAGGCAGAGCAAGAGAAAGAAATACTGAAAGAGTGCTGGGAGAGGCAGGAGGAGCACCAGGAGAGAGCACTATCCCGTAGACCAAAGTTACGGAGAATGTGAAGAAGCTGTTGATGATCAACAGTGTCAAAGGCGGCAGAAAGATCAAGGAGGATTAGGATAGAGTATTGGCCGCGAGATTTAGCAGCAATTAAATCGTTGGATACTTTGGTCACAGCAGTTTCGACAGAGTGACCAGCGTGGAATCCAGACTGAAGGGGGTCAAGCAGAGAGTTGGATTCGAGAAAGTCTGTCAATCTGGCATACACAACTCTCTCGAGGATATAGGAGGCAAATGGCAGTAGCGAGATAGGGCGGTAGTTGGATGGGGAGTTGGGATCAAGGTTCGGATTTTTCAGAATCGGGGTTACGGTTGCATGTTTGAAGAGTGGGTGAAATGTGCCAGAGGAAAGGGAGAGATTGAAAATGTTAGCAAGAGGAAGAGCAAGAGAGGGAATAGGATCGATGGAGCAGGTGGTGGGGCGGGAGGACAGGAGCAGAGCAGAAACCTCTTGTGCTGTAGCAGGTACAAATGGGCATAGGATGGCAGGGGAAGTGGGGTTGGGTGATGTATTGATAGGGGTAGGAGAAATATTAGAGATCTCTTTTCTGATTGTAGAGAGCTTCTCAGTGAAATGAGATGCAAAGTTTGTGGCGGACAAGGTGGTGGAAGGAGGGGACAGGGCGAAGAAGAGCATCAAAACTGTGAAACAGTTTTTGGGTTGATGGGACAGTGTGCTTATGAGGGTGTTGAAGTAGTTTACTTTTGCAGAGGAAAGAGCCATGCTGTAGGAGCGCAGCATAAATTTATAGTGGACAAAGTCAGATGCAAAGTGAGACTTTCTTCAGCAGCGTTCAGCAGTTCTGGAACATTTTGGGAGGTAACAGATCAGCTTGGTGTGCCAGGGTTGTAATTGGGGGCGCATAGGGTAGGGCAGGGGCAGGGAGGATAGGTTGAAAGTTACATTGAGGGGAGAGAAGGATGCCTGCACCACCTCCTTTACAGTCGAGTCTAGGAGTACGGTTGAACTGTAGACCACCGAAGAAGCAGGAGTAAGGGTATCGGATGGGGACAGCCAGGTCTCAGTGAGTGCCAGTATTGTGATAAATAATAGACACACACACCTTCCTCCTTATCTTACATGCAATTAATAGAGGTGTTAGGGCTTTAATGTCCCACTAGTAGTACTAACCAGAGGTCCGGGCACATGGTTCCTCTATTCCCGTACCCCCTATGTAAGAAATATGGGTTAATATGTATAATCTTGTGGACAGTAGGGGTATTGATTTTTAATTCCAGTGTCATCTTTGCACACATAGTCAACTGTCAAATTTCTTTTCTGAAACTATTGTAACATAATGACCTATAATTTAATAATTGCTAAAAACCAAAGATGTTTACTAATTATTACTGAACTTTTGGCTGCTCTTCCTCCTCTTTTGAATGCTTTACACTTATTTGTATTTATTCCCTATGTCCTGAAGATTGTAAGCTCTTGTCACTTTTTGTTTCTTTTCATTGTGATATAGTTTTCATAGTTTACGTACACTTTGTAATGCTATGTTGCATAATAATATTACTATTAATAATAATGCAGTGGTAATCACTGAACTCCCAGGGTAAAGAGACACAGGGGTTAAGGGTTACAGAAGGGTAAGTGGCATATGGTTACAAGAGACAAAGAGGGAGAGTAAGAGACACAGGTGGGTACAAGACACAAGAATGTAAGAGGCACAGAGAGGAATAGGAGACACAAGGGGGGATTACAGAAACAAAAAGTGGTTAAGTGACACAGAAAGTGGGTGAGAGACACAGGAGGGACAAAGGGGGAATTTGATGGTTTAAGGGGCGTGAGCTGCACTAAAGAGGGTGAAAACTATCAAAAGGGGGATAATAGACAAATGAGACAAAGATGTAAACATAGGATTACGAATGACAAAAAGGGGATACAATACTCAAAAGGGGGGAAGAGAGACAAAAGGTACAGAAAAGGGCCAAAGAATAGCTAACAGTGGCAAGATGCACTGGCCCTGTTTGCCTGGTTTTAGTGGTTTAGATGTGGTTATTGAAATACAAATTATACAGAAAAATCTGTAACTTATATCCCTTAAGAAAGATGAAATGTATGTTTCTTAAAAAATTGTAATACCTCTTTTATATGTTAGCATCGTTTAAGATTAAATCCTTTTAATGTACCTGTTAAAAAAAAATTCCATATATCCTCAATGGTAATATACCTTTCATAGACTCTTACCTGGACGGACATGTTTCCTACATTTTGGATTTATAATGGTTAAGTGTACATGAAGCCTGTTGCTCTATGTTGAATGTCTTATGTAAAAAGAGCAACTCTATGACTGATTTCTAAAATTGTGGAATTCAGCATGAACATTTAAATGGTTGTCATGGTGATTGTTTCACATTGTCCCAGAATCATATTATTATAATAATGCATAATATATATAGCAACTTATAGGTAACAGAGTAATTATTATTTTTTTATTTTTTTTTGGGGGGGGGACTTTTTTTGGTGATTGTTAAAAAATAGTTATTATATAGTTTATTATTGTCAGTACATTTTGGATATTGTTGCACATTATGGTTAGTATGGTGTCTGAACAGTTTTATTCTATGAAGTTAAAGGAACATTTAGGGTTAGAAATACAAATATGTATGTGTTTCTCAGCCCCTGCGCCCCCCAAGTTCTCTACGTTAAATAACCCTTTATTCACTTCCCTGATACCAGCGCAGAAATTCTTCAGTGCTGAGTTGCGATTCACGTCCTCTGATGTCATCCGATGGGGGGACCTAATGTGCAATGCCATGGGTGCATTAGGCTGACCCCATAGGAAAGCATTGCTTCAATATTTTCCTATGTTGTTTGGATGTCCTCATACAGAGCAGAGCAGAGCATGAGGACGTCTAGCGTCTTTACAATGAGTCAAACTCTGGGAAACTCCAGGAAGCACCTCTAGTGGTAGACACCCACTAGAGGCAGTATTAGTATTGCAATGAAACCTGCAATGTTTTACATTGCAGGACTAAGGGGAACACGGGCCACTTCAATGAAATGAAATGGTCTGGGTGCCTAAAGTGTCCCTCTAAGCAATGCTAATAAAAAAGAATATTTTATTACAACCTATAATAGCATAGATATCTGCTTTCTGCTTATATTTCTCCTTTAAAATTGAATGCAAAGCAGCATTGATAGATTTACTCCGAGACATATGCCATTTTATTTTTTTATATTAATATTATTTAGATGTTATGCAGCTAAACACATAGTTAAAAGACTGTTTTTATGAAAAAGCAATTCACAGGACTAAAAGGGAATGGGGCAAATAGAGATCATCTGGGGATCAAACCATATGCGGCTGTTCAGTAAATAAAGAATTGTAGCAATTTGAAAACTGAATTGTGAAATACAGTATAAAATAGCTGATTTGCAAAAATAAAATAAAAAATAATAAATACAAATAAATACATTAAAAAATGAATAAATAAAAGTCATCATAGTCATGGCTTTAATAAGCCAAGTGGTGACTTTAGCTAAGTTGGAGATTTTTTTCTAGATCAACTATTATAGAATACATTTTGCAATTTGACTCTCAACTTACTATAATTTTTTAAATTTTTTTAACAAACCCTCAAATAAATCTTGGTTGATTTAAAAGCCATGCATTGTATTTGAAAATATATTCAGAGACCTTTGTCCCCCTGATAAACTTAGGAAAATAATGTCCTGTATATTTAAACAAGCCTGACTCTAGATGGTTTACAATATCCTTACCCCTTTTTGTTTTGCTATAGGTTATATTTAGCAAATGCGAAAAGACCACCCAGTCATTTCAATCATAGGATCTATTATTTAAACAAATACAAAAAAAATGCTGCACAATGTCAGTTTTCCCCACATTAATTACTATGTAAGAATCAGCAAGTGAAATGACAAAGGAGCCTGCAGCCAGGGAAGAAGAAGGAGCAATTGCTGTAAAAATAGAAACTTTCATTATAGTGGTTATGTTAGTGAGGGCCTGCTGTGTGAACAATTGCAGCCCTTCAAATGGACAACTCCAAAATGTTTTTCAAATGATGAATGAAAGAGAAACACTACTAAACAAGTTCAAGATAGTGAAAAGAATGAATGAGCATCAAACAAACAAAGAAATTAGATATATTATATGAAGATAAACACACACACACACACACATATATATGTATATATATATATATATATATATATATATATATATATAATCCTAAAATTTAGTGTTACACAAAAAGTCCTACCTTGTAATTTCACATTTTGTTTTTATAAACATATATATATAGCTATGTTTGCTAATATCAATATTTTAAACAGTGTAGAACTAATATATTAATAGAAACTGAAACAGAAATAAAAGGTGCCAATCCCCAAGTGTTTCATATACCTTAAAGAGTCGCTATCTATAATTTTTGTCTCGAGGTTGTGTACCTTTAAGAAAAATAATACACACAATAGTGCAAGACCTCACAAAAAATAGTATATAATATTGTGTCAAGGAAACACTCACCTATTAATGAGCTATAGACGTAGCTCAAGTAATTTCAGCCTTAGGGTCCGTTAAGGCGACCCTCCCCTTATTGTTTTCCTCGTTCTGTCCCAGATAGTATTTTAACCCTTTCGTGACCCCGGACATATCAGGTACGTCCGACAAAAAATGGTCGTTAACAACCTCGTACGTACCTGATACGTCAACGGCAAATTTGAGCGCTGCTACGTCCTGCAATAGCTCTCCTGACTGCTGGGCCACCGGGTAATTGCTGTCCCAGAGCGATCACACGTGGCTCCAGGCAGTGTAGCAGAGCATCAGAAGCCATCAGACAGGCTTCCGATGCTCTGCCTGTCTGCTGAGTGCCTCGAGGGGTCAAGGTACTTAGTGAAAATAAAATATAAAAAAATAAATTTAAAAAATGAATTAAAAAAATAAAAGCGTAGTATTTACACTCCCCCGGGACCTCTGACATACCTAGTATGTCTGAGGTATTTCTAATTACTTAGCCAATCACCGCTGCTTCCCCGCCAGTGATCGGTCTTCCTCGGCATCTGGGGGGGCTGTCTGACAGCCCAGATAGTCCCCCCTCAGCAAATAGATCTATCTTTGATAGATAGATGTAAACACTCACGGATCCACCAGTGGATATAGGAATTAGCCCTATTTAACCCCTTAAGGACCAAACTTCTGGAATAAAAGGGAATCATGACATGTCAGACATGTCGTGTGTCCTTAAGGGGTTAAAGGGACTTATAGGTGTGGGGGGGGGGGGGGTGTTAGGCTGCTTTGTCATAGCAATTGTTACTGTATTCATTTTATTGCTTTTATGGTTCCTGAGGAAGTTCCAAACTTGGAACAAAACGCGTAGGACCTATTTTTTTGTTTTTTCATTTGTGGGTGATTGTTCACCTTTTTTACAATAAAGATGCTGACCTTTTTATACCTTTTGGCGTCCTGTTTCATATCTACCTATACGGACCAGAATGAGGGATTAACATCCCCCCAATAACATCAGGGGAGACATCCCTGAGCGCATTATACATCTTCATCTTGTTTGTGCATTCATATATAGCGCACATTTGTTTATTTTAATTGTATTACACTATATTTTGTTTGTGTTCCTTATTTAGATTCATACAACCGTGTCCCAAACGTCTTGTTTATTCAATATATATTCTGCAACATAGGGTCATTTTCTGGGTAATGATCTTGGGAGGCTGTCCAATTTGACTTAATAGATAAGTATAATTTATATTTAGTATTCACTATACACACTTTCACACTGTGGTGATATATTGTTTCTATATTTGTGTACCTTATGTTTATTCATACACATTCACTTGGTCTGGTCGCCACCCACATCTCCATTAGTGGGAGTTATCCTGGCTCAGAAACAGTGGAAATCTGACAGTTTTTGGCTGTCTTACTGCTACAACTTGCTACAACTTAATTTCTAGCCCACACAAGTTTCAAAATAGTTAACTTTGGCACCTGAAACTCAGTAAGTTCTCTTTTTTTGGCTGCTCTAGATCAGTGCTTGGTAGACCTTCTGCATAGAATATATGAGCTCCTAAGTCTATCTGTAATAAAAGCACACACCAAAGTCTAAAACAGAGCCTTTAATTTCCTCAAAAAATACTGTGGCCTCAGCTGATATGTTATGGGAGGGGGAGAGGTGACAGAGGGTAAAGCATCCTGGATTTTTATAGGAAACCCTTTTCACTTGCAACAACACTAGAATCCAGTTATTGTTTTTACCTGGCACCTTTTGGCTATTTTGGTTCTTTTTCCCACTGATTTACCAGGCTTCGATCAGTCGTTTTATAGCCAATCACAGCTGTTTTAAATGGGAGTGAATGCGTCAAAGTGCTACAAAAGATTGAGAATTAACTTTTTACTATCCTGTATTTTTATTGTGACTGACAAACTGATTATGGCTGATTTGCTGGTCTTTTATTTGGATGTAGTTGGTCATACCTACAACGGTTTGATTTTTGGTTCCACTACCTGTTTAGTGCTTGTTGCAGAGGACTTCTGATTTTATTTGTCATTACTCTCTAGGCAGACTTTAATTATTTGTGCTCTCCAATGGTTTAATGTTTATCTGACTGGCTTGGTTACCATAAGCCACATAGCCCTTGTCACATTGTCACAAGCTTCAAGTGCCTCTCTCTCATACACATTTCTTAAAGGAACACTCCAGTATGGACTGATTTAGAGATTCTGTAGCTTCCTGGGCCCTACCTATTACCCCAAAAAATAATTTAACTCCTCTCCGTCCTTGGAATAACATCACCATTGTTGTTAGATGTTCTTGCATTGAAACCAGTGCTACTCTATGAGAAACCCTTACTTCTGCTTTGTACTGTGTCAAGTGTGAAAGAACACCCTTCCAGTTGTCTTATTGACATACAAGGATTAAAAACCAGAAACTTTATAAAAGTGTCAATTTCTCTTGAAATCTAAGTAAACTATGCTAACTCCCAAAACAATCCAGCAAACATATGTGCTTTCAAGAAATATCTTAAGGGCTAAGGTAGGCAAAGCTAACAGTGGGGTCACCAGCTATGGTGTAATCAATGGCAAAAAATTTAAAGCATTATTTGAGATGTATTTGCTCTGAATCACAGACAATAACTGAAGCATGAGAGAAGGAGTTATACATTTATGTGTGGATCAGAACCATCAAAGTTTGCTACGGTATCCTGGCATGCATATATCCTTCTAACTCCATACACGTATGAGGTGGATTAGTAGCTACTTACAAGCTGGGATTACAGATATTATATACTGGCTGGTAAATCTGAAAGTGAAGTATTAATCAGTGAAGGACAAGTTCTACGATGTTGTTGTAAGCATGCTTGAACAGCTATTTTCAGAGCTCTTCTGGAAATTGTATGATCTGACTTGGCCCTTCTTGGTGATATAGATGTGATATAACAAGATAGTTGAAACTATCATAGCTTCTCCGTAACTGTCATTTACATATCCTTTTATTTTTTTTCAACATACAAAATGTATTTTTATTTTTCCTTGTCTTCTTCATAAATTATGCCATGGTTTTGCCTATCACCGACCAATAAATGAATACTACTCAACAAGTACTGTGCTGTTCGGAATTAATCTTTCCTTCAGTCAACCAGATTTATGTGTGAGGATTTATTATTTATGATATCAGGTCCTGGTCGCTAAATGTTGACATGTAATTAGTAGTCATTTCACAATGGTACGATAATATTGTTAGGCACAGGATGGAGTCACCATCTGCTACAAGAGATGTAGCTTGTTTCTCTCTCTCGGCATCACATGTCATAAGGTAAATTGGTATTGTCTGCCCTAAAAAAACAACTTGGACTGGTCAGGGATTTTTTGGTGTTTTAATTTGTTTGTTTTCATTTTAACTGTATAGAGGATTGTGTCAAATAATTTAACATATGCCTATAAATTATTGTTTGGTGGCAATTATAGTTAACACCCATTGCAATAAAAAGCTATGTGACGGAAATAATGAACTTATTCTACATATTGCTTCGTATCACTTATTTACAATGATTCATTTTTAGAGGCAACAGTAATAACAGTAAATATTGGTGCAATAAAAACAGCCAATTTGCAAAGTATTATTTAAAGCTTTAATAAAATGTGTTTGTTTTTTTATAAACTCACCTATAAGGTCTACATTTTGTTGTTGTTTTTCATCACACCACAGCTCCTAATTGAGCAGCATAGTTGCTTACAACATTAAAATAATATATAAAGATAACTCCTACACAATAACCATAGTGAGGCAGCACCTGTAACATTCGGGGTGAGTTTGGGGTGTCCGACCCAGAGGTATGGTCAAGCTGTCAATACACAAAACAACCAAATATGGCAGCACAAACATATAATAATAGGGTGCATCTTAAATACAAGTCACATACAAGAAGGAGGGACCAGTACGTTCCCTAGAAAGAATACACACACACAGTGGCCATTTAATGGATACACTTGCACAGTTGAATACAAAGACCCAAACAGCTAACCATGTGGCTGTAACTCAGGATATGCATTTTGCATTTGAAAAAAAAACATTAGAGTGAGGAAGACTATTAATCTAAGCAGCTTTAAGAAAGGCATGGTGATTGTGCCAGTCATGGTAATTACAACATCTATCAAACATCCGACCTTCTGGCATTGTCATGCATTACACTTTATGGAGTTTAGAGAGTGATCTAATAAATAAAATGCATTCAGTGAGTGGTGGTTCTATGTGACAAATAAATACATTGTGAGAGGTTAAAAAGAATAGTAAAATGGGGTCACACCAAAACAAAAGTCACAAATAATCATATAACTACTTTTTACAGTAGTAGTGGCATGAATGGCATTTTACAACACGCAACACGGACCTAGCTAATCAATTAACAAAACACGCAATCGATCAATCATTGTAGCTACTAAGAAACATAACCCATGACCCTATGAGGTTACACTTAGGGTTCTAGAATGCTGTGTTCTCAGAAGGTAACTTTATACTCATAATTTTTTTTTAAATTATTAATGAATAAAGTAATCATGGTAGGTCTTCCATAGTAAGGGACATGGTAAGTTAATTAATTCCCATCCTGAAGCATATAAATAGAACATACTTATTTACAACCAAGTATTTGTATCTCCCTAGCTACACCTGGTTTAGCCATTTGTCAATGAGTATTAACGTAGCCGGAAAACACATAGGCTTATTATATACAAAACAATATATTTTTTAATAATCTGCAGTAAAGTGTTATTTACAGTTTCGGGTTTTAAGTTTCTTAGAAGAATGTGTACCCTTTTTTTAATTTTACACACAAAAAGTGGAGTGAAATTAAAGCAGGTAATATCCCAGAACACCTACCATGCAAAGAATTCTAACTGAGCTGCATTGGAAAGTATGTGCAGCAGACAAGAGATCTATAGATTCCCCCTGGAATAATAAGGAAGGGGGAACATGACTGCTGCCCAGGATTGTGGGATGGTTTAATAATGGATACAATGTTGCAAAAACTGGGGGTTTCTTAAGGAAGGGGAGAGGGAGGGGACTTACCAGTCGGCAGGATCAGTTGAGGGCTCCTGACTGTTGCTTAGCTGACTGTCCCCTGTAATTCATACAGAAAATTATTATTCTTATTAAAAAAAAAAAAAATTTGGCTTATCACCAAAACGGCGAATATAATCTGACACTCACAAGAGGATTGAAGTTGTCATGGCTGTCACTGGAGCTGCATTGCAGGGACTGCTGCAAGCTTACATGGAGACCCACGGACAAGGGGCCCTGGAGGAGCTGGTGTCGGGCGTGAGGAGCGTTCCCCAGGAGGAGATGGCCGGCCAGACTGCATCCCGAGACGGACGGAGGGCCAGGAGATCGAGGCCTCCGTCGCGTCTTTCTCCGAGTCCTGTTCGGTGCCAGAGGAGGGAGAGAAGTGGCGGCTCGGCCGCGCACCAGATCCGGTGTTCGGTAACAGGGAGGAGGAAGAGGATCGGTGAGAGTGCTGGCGGCGGGGAGCAGGCCCAAGATGGCGGCGGAAGCCAGGCTGGGGAAAGGGCGGGAAGATCGCGCTCCCCGCGAGCTTCTCTTCCGGCCCGCCCGGAAGTCGCGTCAGCACGTTCGGTGCGTGACGTGGACGCGCCCGGAAGCAACGTCAGCACGCAAGGCGCGGACGTGACGGCACCGCGCAGGAGAGCGCGGCCGTCACAGGCCTTGCGTTCCAGCGTGGTTCCGGCAGGAAGTGAGCCGGGAACCACGCGAACACTGCCCAGGAGGGCAGCCGGAGGGAGGAGAGGACACAGAGGAGCAAGCATCAGCACCCTGGAGAGCAGATTGCGGTCGGGCCAGGAGGCCGGCCGTGAATCACTCCTGTCATCAGGATCCAGTTCCTGTTCGGAAGAAGGTGATGCCCAGCATCCTCAGCCAGACAGCGGTAAGTGTTGCGGCAGCGCTTGGAGTGCGCTAGCTGGGGATAGTATAGGTAGTGAGTTAAGGGGTCAGGAAGTTCTGGGGTTACTTAGAGCGGTGTTAGATAGGCTCCCAGAGGGGGGGCTCCTTGGTGTCCCCAATTTCGGTTCCTCTCCCCGCACAGGCCCATGATCAGGGTCAGTTGAATGCCCGGGTAGGTAGGGCTCAAGGTTGCTTGCCAGGTTGTGAGCTGTCCCCACTAGGGATGCATGTGGCGCTGGAGGTTAAGGAGAGGATCATAAAAGGTGAGTACGTAGATGTACTGTCCCTGGTCCCTCCGGACCGGGAGTCAGTGGATAGACCGCGACGGGGGGAGGCGGCAGACGGCGAGAAGGGTAAGCAGCTGCTGCGTACTTTTGGCAACTGGCTTCAAGGGTTCTCCATATTTGCGAGCGTATTGAGGCGGGCTTTCCCTGAGAAGGCCCCAGCGTTGTTTGGGTACTTAGATTTAATATGGGGGGCATACAAGTTGTATGGGGGTCAATGTTGGTTCCGCTATGACCAACAATTTCGCCAGAAGATGGCGGTGTGCCCGGGTATGGACTTCGGGGTACAGGACGGGAGCCTTTGGCTCTTGTTGATGACCCCCAGTCGTCCGTCCCCCTTTCCTGGAGCAGCCGGCGCACCATCCAGTGCGCCGGCTGGTCAGCGCAGGGGCGTCTGTTGGCTCTACAATGAGAGCCAGTGCAAGTGGTTTGGATCGTGTCGATTCAGACACGAGTGCTCGCATTGTGGAGGGTCCCACCCGGCCCTGCGCTGCTTCAAGAAGGGTAGGCAAGGAGGGAGGCCCTCTAGGGATGATCTCCCTAGAGGGGAGGACTCTGGTGAGCGTCATAAGGATGCGCCCGTGGCTCGCCAAGTACCCCAAGCGTAAGGATGCAGAGGTCCTACTGGAGGGGTTTTCGGTAGGGTTTTGGATTCCGTTTGTTCATTCGGATTCCCCTTCGTTAGCGGACAATCTGCGTTCAGTTGTGGGTAAAGAGGGGATACTTGAAGGGAAGTTTATGAAGGAAGTTCAGCTGGGCAGGATGGCTGGCCCATTTGATACTCCGCCATTTCCCAATTTGCAGGTTTCCCCGTTGGGATTGGTCCCTAAGAAAGAGCCAGGATCCTTTCGTCTCATTCACCACCTGTCCTACCCGTCGGGCGGATCGGTGAAGGGTGACATTGACAGGGAGGTGTCGCACGTTCGCTATGCCTCTTTTGATCGGGCTCTGGAGTTGGTCCGGGAGGCAGGGAGGGGAGCTCAGTTGGCTAAGTCGGACATCGAGTCCGCTTTTCGGCTACTCCCGGTCCATCCGGACTGTTTTCACCTGTTGGGTTGTCGGTTTCAGGGTTCCTTTTTCGTAGATATGTGTTTGCCAATGGGCTGCGCTATCTCATGTTCGTATTTTGAGATGTTCGCATCCTTTTTGGAGTGGGTGGTTGCTCAGGTTTCAGGTTTAGCGTCGCTTACCCACTATTTGGACGATTTTTTGTTCGTGGGCCCACGGGAGTTGGATGACTGTGTGGGTCTCTTTCATTTAGGGTGGTCTCGTCGGAATTTGGTGTGTCCATAGCGGAGAACAAGACAGTTGGGCCGGTGGGGGTTCTCTCCTACCTGGGGATTGAGGTGGACTCGCGGTGTATGGTTTTCCGGTTGCCGGAAGAGAAACTGCATCACCTGCTGTGTCTGGTGGATTCGGTTAAGGGTGCAAAAAAGGTGAAGCTCCAGCAGTTACAGTCATTGCTAGGGCATTTGAACTTTGCCTGTCGGGTGCTGCCGATCGGTAGAGCCTTTAGCCGGCGCCTTTCATTAGCGACGGTCGGAGTCGAACAACCGTTTCACTTCATTCGGATCACCCACAGACATCGGGAGGATCTGCAAGTGTGGAGCTCATTCCTGGGTAGGTACAACGGTCAATCTTGCTGGCTGCGCCCAGCGGCGTCCAACATGGATTTGGAGTTGTACACCGACGCGTCCGGGGCAGTAGGCTTTGGGGCCTACTTCCAAGGATGATGGTGCGCGGAGGCTTGGCCCCACCACTGGTTGGAGACCGAATTGGCCGGCAACCTAACGTTCCTGGAGCTCTTTCCAATTGTAGTGGCAGTAGAGCTATGGGGTTCGGAGCTGGCAAATCGGAAGGTGGTGGTGCACACGGACAACATGAGTGTTGTCCATGTGATCAACCGGTCGTCATCTTCATCCCCTCCGGTTTTGTCTCTGCTTCGGCACTGTAGCGGTACTTACCTTATCCGGGGGCCGGACGCGGTCCTCTCTTCAAGCCGCGCGCGGTCCTGCGGCTGCACGAGCCGCGCGCGGCTCGTCCGACTGTTCAGACAGGAAGGCGGGCAGTGACCGCGAGAAGCGGTCACGTGTCCCGCCTGCAGCTAAGAGCGCGCCGCGAATCTCGGGCGCGCTCTTAAAGAGACAGTGGGAGCCTAAATTGCAAAAAGGCTCCCATTGGCTCCTGTCATGCCAATCACCCCATACACTTACCTGTTGGGGGAGTGGAAGTGACAGGAGCCAATCACATTAGTTTGAAGGCTACTTATACTTACCCTTTTCCCTTAGTTCCTTGCCCTATCGTGGTTTCTGCTACAGTTCCCTTTAGTGCTTGTTGTGTTCAGTTGTGTTTCTCCGTATTTGACCTTGGCTTTGTATTCTGACTTCGTTTTCGCTTTATCCTATTCTGTACTGTTTGCCGGCTTGCTGATTCCTGTGTACCAGTCCCCGGCTAGTTTTCGTTTACGCTGTCTCTTTGTGCCCTTGACCTCGGATCGTTCCTGACTCTGTCTTATCCTATTACGTCGAGTCCGGCCACTCTAAGGTCCGGTAGACGCATCTCTCCTCTGTACTGTCTTCTGTTAGGCTGGATCCTGCGTGTAGGGGTATATACTCGTTACATTACGATAGGGCCATGGACCCCGCAGATTTAGCTCAACAGATGGCGACCCATGAGGCTAGATTTGTAGAGCAGGATCACCGTATGGATCAAATAGCTCAGGCTCTCCAGACGCTCTTAACTAGAACCATTCCAGCAACCGCACCTAACCCTCCTGCACCCCTGCTTCCTGAAGTATCGACTATGCCTAACGCTACAGCACATTTAACGCCTCCTCCTAGGTACGGAGGGGATTCTAAGACATGCAGAGGGTTCATTAACCAAATAGAGTTTCATTTTGAAATGTATCCACGTTCATTTCCCACAGAGAGGTCTAAAGTTGGATTCTTTATGCACCAACTTACCGACAAAGCACTTGAATGGGCAAACCCTATTTGGGAGGCTAATGGACCTATGGTGCATAACTTTCACAGTTTCCTAACAGCTTTTCGCAGAACTTTTGATACTATGAAAAGGTCTAAGAATGCCGCTAGAGCATTAATGAGGGTTAAACAGGGTTCTAGGTCTGTGGCTGATTACGCTATACAGTTTCGTACCCTTGCCTCACAGGTCGATTGGACCAATAATGGGTTAACTACGGCCTTCATGGAAGGTTTATCAGACTCTATATTGGATGAGGTAGCAGCTAAGGAGCTTCCTATTGCCTTAGAGGACCTTATTGACTACCTCATCGATATAGATAATAGGATTCGTGACAGGCTCTATACTAAGAACAGGAATAGACGTTTTGTTACACCTATTCAACCCAGAGTTAATATACCGGAGAGTGTTAAAGTACCTGAAGAGGAACCTATGCAATTAGGGGTTGCCAAACTCTCAGATACTGAGAAATTACATAGGAGAAGGGAGGGACTCTGCCTATATTGTGGTAAGAGAGACCATATGGTAAAGGAGTGTCCTCTGCTCCCGGAAAACTCTCGCACCTAAGACCTTATAGGGGACTGGCCTTGGGTGTGATTTCTAAGTCTCCTACATTGCCTCCTAACCGATTGCTTCTCCCTGTTTCTTTACATATGGGAGAGAGTTGTATAGTGGAAAACATAGACGCCCTGGTTGATTCTGGGGCAGCCGAGAACTTTATAGACTCTGGTTTTGTAAAGAGAAACAATATTCCCATCAGAGAGAAGGAGATACCCTTGGCCGTTGAGGCCATAGATGGTAGACCATTGATATCTCCTGTTGTTACTCACGAGACTGCACCGCTACACATGTACACAGGGGTTCTACACTATGAAACCATTCGGTTCCAGGTCATCACCTCTCCCTCTTCACAGTTGGTGTTAGGGTATCCATGGTTACGTGCCCACAATCCCATTTTTGACTGGGAGACAGGGCAGATAAAATCATGGAGTGAAGCCTGCCATGAGTCATGTACTATTGAAGTCACGCCTGTGAATTCTATTAACGTTCCTACTGTTCCTCCTTTATCTACGACAATACCCTCTCAGTATTTAACTTTAAAGACTGTCTTTGATAAAAGAGAAGCTGACAAATTACCGCCTCACAGACCCTACGATTGTGCTATTGATTTGTTGCCTGGTACTATACCTCCTAAGGGCAGGGTGTACCCCCTATCGGTTCAAGAAAACCGTGTCATGGAGGAATACATTAAAGAGTCATTAGACAAGGGATTTATTAGAAGATCCTCTTCTCCGGCTGGAGCGGGGTTCTTCTTTGTATCAAAGAAAGAAGGTGATTTAAGACCTTGCATTGATTATAGAGGTCTTAACAAGATCACCATCAAAAATGCTTACCCTATACCTCTAATAACAGAATTGTTTGACAGGCTCAAACATGCTACGGTATTCACCAAATTAGATCTTAGGGGAGCATACAATTTGATACGTATTAAAGAGGACCACGAATGGAAGACAGCCTTTAACACTCGGTCAGGTCATTATGAGTATACCGTCATGCCATTTGGGCTTTGCAATGCCCCAGCAGTGTTCCAAGAATTTATTAATGATGTCTTAAGGGACTTTATTCATTCATTTGTTATTGTGTACTTGGATGACATTTTAATATATTCTACAGACATTCACACTCATCACAGACATGTTACGACAGTTCTGAAGACCCTTCTTGCTAATGGTCTTTATTGCAAATTAGAAAAATGTCTATTCGACCAGTCCGAGGTCCAGTTTCTAGGGTATTTGATTTCCGCCGAGGGTTTTCGGATGGATCCCCAGAAGCTCGCTGCAGTCATAGAATGGCCTCTGCCGCAAGGTCTGAAAGCCATCCAGCGTTTTCTGGGTTTCTCTAATTATTATAGACGTTTTATCAAAGGTTTTTCGTCTATAGTAGCGCCTATTACTCGTATGACTAAAAAGGATGGCAATACACGTGTCTGGTCTACTGAGGCACTTCAGGCTTTTGACTTTCTTAAAACTACGTTCGCCTCTGCCCCTATTTTACAGCATCCTGTCCCCTCATTGCCATATATACTTGAGGTTGATGCTTCCGATATAGGGGTAGGTGCTGTCTTATCCCAAAGAGAGTCTCCTGACAAGCCATTGCTTCCTTGTGGCTTCTTTTCTAAACAAATGTCCAAGGCAGAGAGGAATTATGATGTGGGTAATCGCGAACTCCTTGCTATCATTTTAGCACTCAAAGAATGGAGACATTTGCTAGAAGGAACTAAGGATCCTATTCTCATATTTACAGATCATAAGAACCTATCCTACCTTAGCGAAGCTAAAAGATTGTCTTCAAGGCAGGCTAGGTGGTCACTGTTCTTGTCTCATTTTAATTATATAATCACCTATAGGCCAGGTGACCGGAACACCAAAGCGGACGCTCTGTCCAGACAATTCGAGACTATTGACAAACAGGAGATTGATGTCACTCCTGTCATTCCCCCAGACAGGATAATAGCAACTACTATATTGTCTATTTCCTCGTCCCTCTTGCGGGCCATACAAGCGAAACAAGGCATGGCACCCAGCGAGAGGCCTAATGATAAATTGTTCGTTGACATTCCCGAGAGACGGGATATTCTGTCACTTTATCACGATACTAAGACTGCTGGACATCCTGGTATTTCCAAAACAGTGTCAGCCGTTTCTCGGTATTTCTGGTGGGATACCTTACGTAAGGATGTTACTGACTATATAAGTGCTTGTACTACTTGTGCATGTATGAAAACTTCTCGTAGAGTTCCTTGTGGGCTGTTGCACCCGTTGCCCGTTCCCAAGAGACCTTGGTCTAATCTATCAATGGATTTTATTGTTGAATTACCCCCTTCGAATGGTAACACAGTCATCCTAATGATAGTAGATCGGTTTTCCAAAATGGCTCACTTTGTGTCTCTTCGCAAGTTGCCCACTTCCAAGGAATTGGCTCTTATCTTCGCTAGAGAAGTGTTTCGATTACATGGTATTCCCTTATCTATTGTATCCGATAGGGGTAGCCAATTTGTTTCCAGGTTCTGGAAAGCCTTTTGTTCGGAGATGGGTATTTCCCTCTCATTTTCTTCCGCTTACCATCCCCAGTCTAATGGAGCTGCTGAACGTGCCAACCAGTCTCTTGAGCAGTACCTCCGTTGTTTTGTGTCTCACCATCAGGACAATTGGTCTGACCTGCTTCCTTGGGCTGAATTTGCTCGGAATAATGCCACTCATGATTCTTCCGGCAAAAGCCCTTTTTACGTTGTCTATGGCCAGCATCCCGTTGTTCTTCCGGCTGCATTCTCCTCACAGGGCATGCCAGTTCTGGATGAGCATTTGGCTGGTTTGCGTAATACTTGGGAGCAGGTTCAGCGTTCTTTGGTGGACTCTGCTGCCCGCCAGAAGGCTCAGGCTGACAAGCATCGCAGAGCGGCTCCTTCCTATGTTGTGGGGGACAGGGTTTTGCTTTCCACACGGAATATTCGCCTCCGGGTGCCTTCTATGAAATTGGCTCCCCGCTTCATTGGTCCTTATCGCATTATACATAAGGTTAATCCCGTTTCTTATGCCTTGGGTCTGCCTAAGAATCTGCGTATACCCAATGTATTTCACACCTCTTTGTTGAAGCCTTACGTACGCAACCGCTATACCCGGCATACTCCCCCTCCCCCTCCTGTCTCTGTGGAGGGTCATGAGGAGTTCGAAGTATCTGCTGTTATTGACTCTCGTTTTCTCAGGGGTCGGCTTCAGTACTTGGTACATTGGAAGGGTTATGGGCCTGAGGAGCGCAGTTGGATTTCTGCGGATGCTGTTCATGCTCCCCGCCTTGTACGTTCTTTCCATTCGCGTTTTCCTGCCAGGCCTGGTCCTGCCCGCCCGGAGGGCGTGTCCTCAGGGGGGGGTACTGTAGCGGTACTTACCTTATCCGGGGGCCGGACGCGGTCCTCTCTTCAAGCCGCGCGCGGTCCTGCGGCTGCACGAGCCGCGCGCGGCTCGTCCGACTGTTCAGACAGGAAGGCGGGCAGTGACCGCGAGAAGCGGTCACGTGTCCCGCCTGCAGCTAAGAGCGCGCCGCGAATCTCGGGCGCGCTCTTAAAGAGACAGTGGGAGCCTAAATTGCAAAAAGGCTCCCATTGGCTCCTGTCATGCCAATCACCCCATACACTTACCTGTTGGGGGAGTGGAAGTGACAGGAGCCAATCACATTAGTTTGAAGGCTACTTATACTTACCCTTTTCCCTTAGTTCCTTGCCCTATCGTGGTTTCTGCTACAGTTCCCTTTAGTGCTTGTTGTGTTCAGTTGTGTTTCTCCGTATTTGACCTTGGCTTTGTATTCTGACTTCGTTTTCGCTTTATCCTATTCTGTACTGTTTGCCGGCTTGCTGATTCCTGTGTACCAGTCCCCGGCTAGTTTTCGTTTACGCTGTCTCTTTGTGCCCTTGACCTCGGATCGTTCCTGACTCTGTCTTATCCTATTACGTCGAGTCCGGCCACTCTAAGGTCCGGTAGACGCATCTCTCCTCTGTACTGTCTTCTGTTAGGCTGGATCCTGCGTGTAGGGGTATATACTCGTTACAGGCACCTAGTCTTGCGTAGTTTAGAGTGGAATTTGTGGTTGGTTGCGCGGCACGTGCCTGGGGAGCAGAACGTTATAGCCGACTCTCTCTCTCGGTTTCAGTGGGACCGGTTTCGAGAGGCGGCTCCCAAGGCGGACCGGACTGGGACCTCGTGCCCGGCGGGCGTATGGGACCTGGTTTCCACAATCTGAGCCGGTTGGTGAAGGGGTCGCTGGCTGCGTCCACTTGGAGAGCGTACTCGGCAGTATGGCGGAGATGGACGGATGTTTGCAGGGGTAGGGAAGTGTCCTCGGAGGAAGGTAGGTTGGCTGCTACGCTGCTTTGTTGGAGCTGCTATGTCAGGAGGGTAAGTCGGCTGCGGCGACCAAGAGGACGTTGTCGGCTTTGTCCTTCCTGTTCCAGTGGTGTGGGTGGCAGGATGCTACTAAGGCGTTCTGCGTTGCGCGGATTATGAAGGGATGGAAGAAAGATCGCAGGCCGGACGCTCGGCGTCCCATCTCTTATGGGATCCTGTGTAAACTATTGGAGCGGCTACCGCGGATCTGCGTGTCGCAATATGAGGTGCTCCTGTTTCAGGCCGCGTTTGCAATTTGTTTCTTTGCCGCCCTGCGGGTCGGGGAGTTGGTGGCCCCAAGTACCAGAGCACCAGCCGCCTTGCAAATGGCGGATGTTCAGGTTTCTACGAGGGACATCGCGTTGTGCATCCGTAGGTCAAAGACGGATCAGATTGGGGTTAGCGCTTCAGTGCGGATTCAGGCTACTGGTCAGCGGTTCTGCCCGGTCAGGTTGCTGCGGGAGTTTCTGGAGGTTCGCGGTAGGGCAGCAGGGTCGCTGTTTAGGCATCAGGATGGGTCCGCGCTTAGCTGATTTCAATTCGCCAGAGTTCTTCGGGCGAGCGTGATAAACATCTGATTGTCTCCCGGATGTTACACTACGCACTCCTTCAAGATTGGGGCTGCTACTCAGGCCAGTATGCTGGGTCTTCCACCAGGGGCTCTCAAGTGGTTGGGATGATGGCAATCCGGGCGGTTCCAGCTATATGTGCGCCCTCATTTGCTTTAGGCCAGCGGCGCAGCGTAGTTATGGTTTTGTTGTGTCATTGTAGGTTCTTCCCCGCGTTTTGTATGGATAATTGGACACTCGTTTGTGTATTGGGCAGCTAGACGGGCTGAAAGTAGACCCTATGGCCGGAACCTTGGTCTTCCTTACGATGTGGCAAGGGTACGTTGGAGGGGTATTCGGGGACTGTCCTGGGACGGGTTATATGCTGAGCTGGTTCAGCTCAGGTGCTACGTGTCGGGGCCGGTTACCCTGGTTATTCACGTGGGCGGGAACGATGTCGGACGGCGACGGTCGGTGGACCTGGTGCACGCGATGCGGCATGACTTGGCCCGCTGTGTCGCGTTGTTCAAGGACCTGACCCTCGTATGGTCCGAGATCGTGCCCCGCCCGGTCTGGTGAACCGAAGGAAAGGGTAAGGCTCTGGAGCGCTATAGGCGGAAGGTCAATATGACCATGGCCCGGTTCGTACGCCACCTGGGTGGGTTTGTAGTGCGGCACGTGGAATTGGAGGGGGACAATGATGCACTCATGAGGCGGGATGGGGTGCACCTGTCTCCTATTGGGCTGGACATTTTTAATACGGGCCTGCAAACTGGAATTGAGGAGGCGCTGTCAGCGGGGGGGCGCGATGCCCGCGCAGTGTAGTGCGCTAGGAGGGGCATCGCGGTGGTGGTTTCCCTGGACAGCGCAGAGGAAGAAAGGACATTGGGGAGACGACAGCCGGCATGGAGCTGATGGCGAGGAGCTGGCTGTCGAGACTCATGGTATCGAAGTTGTGAGAACTGCCTGTTGGGCAAATACCCAACAGCTGGCAGGTTTTGGACTGAGCAAATTGTTAAGTTAAATAAAGCTGTGGCCGTTGCCCTTATCCACAAGAACCAGGTGTCACGTGTGTTATTGGGGGGCAACGGGTTGATGGTTGGGAATGGTTGGGTCAGCAGTCATGAGTTTTAGAATGAACAAAAGCATAATTCAATGCATGCATGTTTCCACTGAAAGGCATATCTGCTATACATTATTTGTTTGTTTTTTAAATTAAGATCACTAATGAAATTAGTATTGTTGTTTTGTATTTGGACACAAATGAACACTAGAGAATCTCTAATA
Source organism: Pelobates fuscus (assembly GCF_036172605.1). Taxonomy (NCBI): domain Eukaryota; kingdom Metazoa; phylum Chordata; class Amphibia; order Anura; family Pelobatidae; genus Pelobates; species Pelobates fuscus. Next base: position 118,543,991 of record NC_086320.1, on the reverse strand, counting down.
ATTATTTTAGCCCCTACCATTCTCTGTTCAAACTATACAATGCATTTCATAACTACAGAGACAGACATGTAGGAGCCGGACCTACCTAATCAATTTGCCAGCCTTCTATATTGAGCTCAGTGGGCTACATTAGTGAGTTTGGTTAGATAATCTGAAATGTAGCCTGCCTTTTAAAAATGGCATAATCCAAGGTTTTTCTCTGATTGGCGAACCATTAGATTTTCCATGTATAACTATAAACTATGTCGTCAAATAAAGCAGATTTCCCTCTAAACCTTGTTTTTCTTCTTAAATATATTCTTCCACCCAGATCAGCCAGAGTCTATACAGAAGGGGATGTGTTGTGTGCTTTTGTTTTACTCTTTCCAGATGTATATTTATTCAGCCACACTGCCAACAGATATCACTATTAGTCATACCTCTGTAGAGTCCCTATCCTATTAGTCATACCTCTGTAGAGTCCCTATTCTGAAGGGACAGTCCCTATTTTGGGCCCAAATCTGTCCTCCTTTCCATCTTTTCTAAAAGCTCCATATTGTTGGTGTGTTTGGTGCATACCATAACTCCACAACAATAATACTCTCTGTAATAGGTCTTTAAACTAGAATACATTTATTTAGAAATCAGTCTCTGTAAATAATATATATATAATTTAGTTCTATAAATCACTAGTAAGTCCCTCTTTGTCCTTTTGAAATGTTGGGAGTTATGCTACTAATTAACCTTCTTCCTTGTTGCATGATTCTTTATCTGAGGAGGTTTTCTTATAAACAGTTTTTTTATACCCACTAATCTACAAGTGTATTTCAGTCCTTACACCTACGTCACATTCCGATTAATACATGTGCAAATTGGTACAATTTACATGGAACCTCACCTGATTGACATTAGACCTAACTTTAATGGCATGGAACTTCCCATGATTGACATGAATCTCACATGATTGACATGAGGCCTGACATGATTGACATGGGACCTGACATAATTGACATGGCACATCACATGATGGACATGGGACCTTGCATGATTGACATGGGATCTAATTGACGCATGTCATCAAACTTGGTTGTGACCTATAAGCATCCTATAAACAATCAGTACTGTTGGGATTTTCACTCTTATTTAATTCATGACAAAACCTACTGCTAACAAATTTAAAACAGCTATACATAACATGTAGACTTCCTGACCAGATATGGTCACACTTTATAAAATCCTTTAAGCACTTGTAATCCTAAAAGTCTACTGTCTTCTATTCGGGCAATGTTTCTTTCCATGCTCTGGCGTTCCTCATAAAACCTATCATAGACAAATGATGGTTTAGTGTTTGGGGATTAAGGTATTTTGGCAAACATGGAACGTAATCATACCCACAACAATGAGAGAGAATGTAATATCAGGATGTATTAGGACACAAAGATGTACTCTAAAGCACAGTACTTAACATGTTTTTATTCACTATTTACCCTTTTCACTAAAATAGAAATGGATTTCCGATGGGGAGATTTTGAATTTCATTTTCACAAATAGCTCATCCTTCTTAGGTGAACTAACGCTAATCCATATTTTTCAGGGATTTTCCAAATGACGTGAGAAAAGTCTCCAGTAACTGAAGAAACCATTTTTTTCCATTGATAATTCAAAGCATAAAAACAGGATTCTGTGTTTCTATGGCAACACGCTTGTTCAGAATTTTTGCACAGGAAAAAATAAAACATGATGCTAGCGAATGTTGAGATAATCAGGAAGAAACCTAACCAGTCTATAAGAGTTTGGTTGGATTATTCCTTAAAGAAAAAGAGACACCACTAAAAAATCTGTATAGAAACATCATTCATATATTGTTATTATATATAGCATGTTGCCAATAGTCAACCTCTTTGAACTGTAATTAAATAGCAGAATAATTTACTGAATGCAATATAAGTATGCATTCATGGCTTATTATATAATATATTTTTCTGTTATAAATCCCATAATTACTTCTCCACCCTCTTCCCCATCACACAATATCCTGCTCAGCTTTCTTTATATAACTGCCATCTATGTTCTGTATTGGCGATATTTCACTAATATTCTGATTTATTCTAATTTTCTCTGCTAGTAAAAAGAGTCAGCAGATCAAATTTATCCAGAGAGTCCAGAACTCTGATAAGCCGAACAAGGACTATGGTGGCCACGATTTACTTTAATGGGTGTTTGGGCTTTAGGTGAACTAGTTAGAAACTTGCTGATGTCCCTAGTTCAACAGGGCTAACAGCTACTGTGTACAAACAGCATTGAGCATGGCAATGTCAGTTTTGTTAAGAGATATATAAGCAAATTAAAGGGACACTATAGGCACCCAGACCATTTCATTGAAGTGGTGTTGCTGCAATATGACTGTCCACTTAATGTAATGTAAAATATTGCCGTTTCAGAAAACAGCAATGTTTACAGTGCAGTGTTAACACTGCCTCTAGTGGCTGTCTCCCATGTGCTACCTCTTATATACACAGCCTGCACCTAGATTATAATATATAATATTATGCATGGGCGTCCACAGGAATTTTTCCAGGGGTGGTGGTAATTAAATCCATGGTTGGCCCCTTTTTGCCAGTATCATGAAGGGGAGGGGTATAGTCATTATCACATAAAGCCAGGGTGACCAGATTTTTTTGGGGAAAAACAGGACACCCATTGGGGTGGGGCAGGATACATAAATAGAGTTTTCACAACTATGGTCTCAGGAATACATGTTTGTATACCTGACAGTGACACTATAGTGTTCCTTTAGGCAAATTAAACATTGTGGTTACCATAACAACTTTATCTAAATGAAAATGTTATAATGCCAGGAGGCACCTGGGCGCTCTCTTTCCTTTAAGGGGTTAAACCGCTCTCACATGGTTTAAACCCAAAGGCTTCCTCCTGCTCCAGATCTCCAGGTTGCTCAGTGGTATTTGGCATCTGAAACTGAGTGTCAGGAAGTGCAGATTGATGTCAGGCATGGGTGCTGCTGATTGGCTAGAGTGGTCAGCTGATGCTCTAAGCCAATCGCTAGTTCCCGGTTCATAAAAATGTTTTACTTTTTTATGAATGGGGATCTAGTGATTGGCTTAGAGTGCCAGCTGACCAATCTGCGGCACCCCTACCAGCGGCACTCTGTGCTTCCTGACACTCAGTAAATAAAAGTGAACACATTAACACTGTTATTTTTTTTAACCTGGGGAATGAGAAGGTCCAATGTTTTCCTGCCAGGCCCAGGGACCAAAGCCTTGTAATGTGGTGTCCAGAATGAAGTGAAGGATCACTTCACTTGTCCTTCCTGCTCCAATCTTCTTTTCTTCTCTTCATTTGGCACAGTATTCTTTTTATTCTGACACTGTCTTCTCTTCTCCTTGGCTCCTTCTGCTCCTTTATCTTTCAGCTTCTTTTGCGCCCTTCTGCTCCTTTCTCTTTTTAATCCTTTTCTGCTACCTTTGCTCTCTTCTGCTCCTTGTGACCCTTCCTGCTTCTTGCTGACCCTTCCTGCTACTTGCAGACCCCTCCTGCTCATTTCTGATCCTTTCTGCTCCTTCTCCTACTTTACTTTTTTGCTCCATCTGTCCCTCTCTGCTCCTTGCTTCCCCTTCCTGCTCCTTGCTGACCCTTCCTGCTACTTACAGACCCTTCCTGCTCATTCATTCCTTTGTGCTCCTTCTCCTACTTTACCTTTGTGCTCCTTCTGCCCCTTCCAGCTCCTTGTTGACCCTTTCTGCTCCTTGCTGCCCTTTCCAGCTCCTTGCTAACCCTTTCTGCGCCTTCTCCTACTTTACCTTTGTGCTCCTTCTGTCTCTTTCTGCTCCTTGCTGCCCCTTTCTGCTCCTTCTCCTACTTTACCTTTGTGCAACTTCCGATTTTTCTGCTCCTTTACCTTTCTGCTCCTTGATGACCCTTTCTGCTCCTTGCTGCCCCTTCTGCTCCTTTACCTTTGTGCAACTTCTGATTCTTTCTGCTCCTTTACCTTTGAGCTTCTTCTGTCCCTTTCTGCTCCTTGCGGACCATTTCTGCTCCTTGCTGACCCTTCCTGCTCCTTGATGACCCTTTGTGCTCCTTCTCCTACATTACCTTTGTGCTCTTTCTGATAATTTCTGCCCTTTTACCTTTGTGCTCCTTCTGTCCCTTCCTGCTACTTGCTGCCCCTTTGTGCTCCTTGCTGACCCTTCCTGCTCATTTATGTTCCTTTCTTCTCCTTCTCCTACTTTACCTCTGTGCTCCTTCTGCCTCTTTCATTGCTGACCATTTCTGCTCCTTTATGTCCATTCTTGCTAATTTCTGTTCCTTCTCCTACTTTACCTTTGTGCTGCTTCTGATTATTTCTGCTCCTTTACCTTTGTGCTCCTTGCTGCCCCTTTCTGCTTCTTGCTGCCCCTTCTCCTACTTTACCATTGTGCTCCTACTGATTATTTCTGCTCCTTTACCTTTGTGCTCCTTGCTGCCCCTTTCTGCTTCTTGCAGTCCATTCCTGTTAATTTCTGTTACTTTCTGCTCCTTCGCCTACTTTACCTTTGTGCTTCTTCTGCCCCTTCCAGCTCCTTGCTGCCCCTTTCTGTTCCTTGCTGCCCTTCCCAGCTGCTTGCTGACACTTTCTGCTCCTTTGTGCTCCTTGCAGACCCTTTCTGCTCCTTAAAGGGACACTATAGTCACCAGAACAACTTACAGCTTAATGTAGTTGTTCTGGTGAGTATAATCATTGCCTTCAGGAATTTTCATGCAAACACTGCCTTTTCAGAGAAAAGGCAGTGTTTACATTGCCCCTAGGTAAACCTCCAAGTGGCCACTCCTCAGATGGCCTCTGGAGGTGCCTCCTGGCTAATGTCCCTTCCTGCTCATTTCTGATCCTTCTCCTTTCTGCTCCTTCTTCTACTTACCTTCCTGTGCCTTCTTCTACTTACCTTCCTGCTCCTTTTTGACCCTTCCTGTAAGCTACCCCCAGGTCTCACTCACCTGATCTGTAAGCTGCCTCCCCCAATGCCTCACTTACCTGATCTGTAGGCTGCCCCCCACACCTCACTTACCTAATCTGTAGGCTGCCCCCCATCCCTCACTTACCTGATCTGTAGTCTTCCACCCCATCCCTCACTTACTTGATCTGAATGCTGCCCCATCACTCACTTACCTGATCTGTAAGCTGCCTCCCCCAATGCCTCACTGACCTGATCTGTAGGCTGCCCCCCACATGCCTCACTTACCTGATCTGTAAGCTGCCTCCCCCAATGCCTCACTTAGCTGATCTGTAGGCTGCCCCTCCATGCCTCACTTACCTGATCTGTAAGCTGCCTCCCCCAATGCCTCACTTACCTGATCTGTAGGCTGCCCCCCCCTACATGCCTCACTTACCTGATCTGTAAGCTGCCTCCCCCAATGCCTCACTTACCTGATCTGTAGGCTGCCCCTCCATGCCTCACTTACCTGATCTGTAGGCTGCCCCCCCATGTCTCACTTACCTGATCTGTAGGCTGCCCCCCAGGAGAGAGAAGCGGGGATGTAGCTTTCTAACCCTACCTTTCTCCATACACCTACTTGCCAGTGCCGGTATTGCAGTGTATTCTGAATTTCAAAATAAAATTATTGGCACAAGCTGAAAACTCCAGGGGGGTGGGGGGCAAGTGGCCCCCCTCCCACCTGCGGAAGCCCATGATATTATGCATCAAGGCTACACTATGTAACTTTCCCTTCTGAGTTCTCTATGTGCTATGAGCTACAGTTAGACATTGGTATAACTGGAGATATGGTATTGATGCATGCCCCATTACACTTTCCTCCACCTTTTATCCACCTTCCCACTTTTGCTTCCTCTACCTTATTTGCTCCATTACTCTATTTTTTGAAGAAAGCCAATAAATATATTTTTAAATAACAACAAGCAAAATATTGCTTTCACACACAAATTAACGTAAATATATTTGCACAATAATAAATTTTTACTATTAGTTTGCTATTTGATTAGTAAATTAGTGATTAGTAAATTACCTCAAGTGCTAAACAGAAGCAGTAATCATATGTTCATTTTCATATTTCATGAGGGGAAATTTGCTATCTTGAAAAACCCAAGTACATACATTTAATTACTGTAAGGCTTCTAGCTATATCAAGTATGTACAATGTCTAAATCAACACTGTAAAACCCTTTAAAGCAATACTATACAAGCAATACTTGCGCTGTTACTTAACAGGTTTATCATATACATTTTTTTACTTTAATTTTAAGCATTATTGTTAATGGATAATTCACAAGAAAATTGTACCCTAATTTATCCATTCTTATTCTCCCCTGGTGTTCAATATTGATATTCGATAACTATTTATTTGTTTGTTTAGGGCTGCCCCATTCTTCCTATTTAAATCCCTTACCTGCTCCATTAGACTCCATTCTTACAAATAAATAACTGAAATCTTAATTCTTCAGAAAGGTACCGTATTTATCGGCGTATAACACGCACCGGCGTATAACATGCACCTCATTTTTAGAAGGAAATTCCAGGAAATTTCCCCCCTCCCATAGTATTCCCCCCCTCATCCCATAGTGTCCCCCCCCCCTTTCCATAGTATTCCCCCCTCATCCCAGAGTGTTCCCCCCTCATCCCATAGTGTTCCCCCCTTTCCATAGTATTCTCCCCCCTCCCATAGTATTCCCCCCTCCCATAGTATTCTCCCCCTCCCATAGTATTCTCTCTCCCCCTCCCATAGTATTCTCCCCCCCCTCCCATAGTATTCTCCCCCTCCCCTCCCATAGTATTCTCCCCCCTCCCCTCCCATAGTATTCTCCCCGTCTCCCCTCCCATAGTATTCTCCTCCCTCCCCTCCCATAGTATTCACCCCCCTTCCCCTCCCATAGTATTACCCCCCCATAGTATTCTCCCCCCTCCCCTCCCATAGTATTCTCCCCCCTCCCCTCCCATAGTATTCTCCCCCTCCCCTCCCATAGTATTCTCCTCCCTCCCCTCCCATAGTATTCTCCCCCTCCCCTCCCATAGAATTCTCCCCCACCCCCTCCCATAGTATTCCCCCCCCTCCCCTCCCATAGTATTCTCCCCCTCCCCTCCCATAGTATTCTCCCCCCCCTCCCCTCCCATAGTATTCTCCCCCCTCCCCTCCCATAGTATTCCCCCCTCCCATAGTATTCTCTCCCCCCTCCCATAGTATTCTCCCCCCCCTCCCATAGTATTCTCCCCCCTCCCCTCCCATAGTATTCTCCCCCCTCCCCTCCCATAGTATTCTCCCCCCTTCCCCTCCCATAGTATTCCCCCCTCCCCTCCCATAGTATTCTCCCCCACTCCCCTCCCATATTATTCTCCCCCCTCCCCTCCCATAGTATTCTCCCACCCTCCCCTCCCATAGTATTCTCCTCCTCTCCCCTCCCATAGTATTCTCCTCCCTCCCCTCCCATAGTATTCGCCCCCCTCCCCTCCCATAGTATTACCCCCCATAGTATTCTCCCCCCTCCCCTCCCATAGTATTCTCCCCCTCCCCTCCCATAGTATTCTCCCCCTACCCTCCCATAGTATTCTCCCCCCTCCCCTCCCATAGTATTCTCCCCCTCCCCTCCCATAGTATTCTCCCCAACCCCCTCCCATAGTATTCCCCCCCTCCCCTCCCATAGTATTCTCCCCCCTCCGCTCCCATAGTATTCTCCCCCCCTCCCCTCCCATAGTATTCTCCCCCCTCCCCTCCCATAGTATTATCCCCCCTCCCCTCCCATAGTATTCTCCCCCCCTCCCCTCCCATAGTATTCTCCCCCTCCCCTCCCATAGTATTCTCCCCCCTCCCCTCCCATAGTATTCTCCCCCACCCCCTCCCATAGTATTCTCCCCCCTCCCCTCCCATAGTATTCTCCCCCCTCCGCTCCCATAGTATTCTCCCCCCCTCCCCTCCCATAGTATTCTCCCCCACCCCCTCCCATAGTATTCTCCCCCCTCCCCTCCCATAGTATTCCCCCCTCCCCTCCCATAGTATTCTCCCCCCCCTCCCCTCCCATAGTATTCTCCCCCTCCCCTCCCATAGTATTATCCTCCCTCCCCTCCCATAGTATTCTCCCCCTCCCCTCCCATAGTATTCTCCCCCAACCCCTCCCATAGTATTCTCCCCCCTCCCCTCCCATAGTATTCTCCCCCCCTCCCCCCCTATAGTATTCTCCCCCCTCCCCTCCCATAGTATTCCCCCCCTCCCATAGTATTCTCTCCCCCCTCCCATAGTATTCTCCCCCCTCCCATAGTATTCTCCCCCCTCCCCTCCCATAGTATTCTCCCCCCTTCCCCTCCCATAGTATTCCCCCCTCCCCTCCCATAGTATTCTCCCCCACTCCCCTCCCATATTATTCTCCCCCCTCCCCTCCCATAGTATTCTCCCACCCTCCCCTCCCATAGTATTCTCCCCCTCTCCCCTCCCATAGTATTCTCCTCCCTCCCCTCCCATAGTATTCGCCCCCCTCCCCTCCCATAGTATTACCCCCCCATAGTATTCTCCCCCCCCTCCCATAGTATTCTCCCCCTCCCCTCCCATAGTATTCTCCCCCCTCCCCTCCCATAGTATTCTCCCCCCTCCCCTCCCATAGTATTCTCCCCCACCCCCTCCCATAGTATTCTCCCCCTCCCCTCCCATAGTATTCTCCCCACTCCCCTCCCATAGTATTCTCCCCCCTCCCCTCCCATAGTATTCTCCCCCTTCCCCTCCCATAGTATTCCCCCCTCCCATAGTATTCTCTCCCCCTTTCCATAGTATTCTCCCCCCCTCCTATAGTATTCTCCCCCTCCCCTCCCATAGTATTCCCCCCTCCCCTCCCATAGTATTCTCCCCCCCTCCCCTCCCATAGTATTCTCCCCCCTCCCCTCCCATAGTATTCTCCCCCCCTCCCCTCCCATAGTATTATCCCCCCTCCCCTCCCATAGTATTCTCCCCCCCTCCCCTCCCATAGTATTCTCCCCCTCCCCTCCCATAGTATTCTCCCCCCCTCCCCTCCCATAGTATTCTCCCCCACCCCCTCCCATAGTATTCTCCCCCCTCCCCTCCCATAGTATTCCCCCCTCCCCTCCCATAGTATTCTCCCCCCCTCCCCTCCCATAGTATTCTCCCCCTCCCCTCCCATAGTTTTCCCCCCTCCCATAGTATTCCCCCCTCCCATAGTATTCTCTCCCCCATAGTATTCTCCCCCCCTCCCATAGTATTCTTCCCCCTCCCATAGTATTCTCCCCCTCCCCTCCCATAGTATTCTCCCCCCTCCCATAGTATTCTCCCCCTCTCCCCTCCCATAGTATTCTCCCCCCTCCCCTCCCATAGTATTCTCCCCCTCCCCTCCCATAGTATTCTCCCCCCCTCCCCTCCCATAGTATTCCCCCCCTCCCCTCCCATAGTATTCCCCCCCTCCCATAGTATTCTCTCCCTCCCATAGTATTCTCCGCCCTCCCCTCCCATAATATTCTCCCCCCTCCCCTCCCATAGTATTCTCCCCCTCTCCCCTCCCATAGTATTCTCCCCACTCCCCTCCCATAGTATTCTCCCCCCCATAGTATTCTCTCCCCCCTCCCCTCCCATAGTATTCTCCCCCCCTCCCCTCCCATAGTATTCTCCCCCTCTCCCCTCCCATAGTATTCTCCCCCCCTCGCCTCCCATAGTATTCTCCCCCCCATAGTATTATCCCCCCTGCCCTCCCATAGTATTCTCCCCCCTGCCCTCCCATAGTATTCTCCCCCCTCACCTCCCATAGTATTCTCCCCCCTCCCCTCCCATAGTATTCTCCTCCTCTCCCCTCCCATAGTATTCTCCTCCCTCCCCTCCCATAGTATTCGCCCCCCTCCCCTCCCATAGTATTACCCCCCATAGTATTCTCCCCCCTCCCCTCCCATAGTATTCTCCCCCTCCCCTCCCATAGTATTCTCCCCCTACCCTCCCATAGTATTCTCCCCCCTCCCCTCCCATAGTATTCTCCCCCCTCCCCTCCCATAGTATTCCCCCCTCCCATAGTATTCTCTCCCCCTTTCCATAGTATTCTCCCCCCCCTCCTATAGTATTCTCCCCCTCCCCACCCATAGTATTCTCCCCCCTTCCCCTCCCATAGTATTCCCCCCTCCCCTCCCATAGTATTCTCCCCCCTCCCCTCCCATAGTATTCTCCCCCCTCCCCTCCCATAGTATTCTCCCCCCCTCCCCTCCCATAGTATTATCCCCCCTCCCCTCCCATAGTATTCTCCCCCCCTCCCCTCCCATAGTATTCTCCCCCTCCCCTCCCATAGTATTCTCCCCCCCTCCCCTCCCATAGTATTCTCCCCCACCCCCTCCCATAGTATTCTCCCCCCTCCCCTCCCATAGTATTCCCCCCTCCCCTCCCATAGTATTCTCCCCCCCTCCCCTCCCATAGTATTCTCCCCCTCCCCTCCCATAGTTTTCCCCCCTCCCATAGTATTCCCCCCTCCCATAGTATTCTCTCCCCCCATAGTATTCTCCCCCCCTCCCATAGTATTCTTCCCCCTCCCATAGTATTCTCCCCCTCCCCTCCCATAGTATTCTCCCCCCTCCCATAGTATTCTCCCCCTCTCCCCTCCCATAGTATTCTCCCCCCTCCCCTCCCATAGTATTCTCCCCCTCCCCTCCCATAGTATTCTCCCCCCCTCCCCTCCCATAGTATTCCCCCCCTCCCCTCCCATAGTATTCCCCCCCCATAGTATTCTCTCCCTCCCATAGTATTCTCCGCCCTCCCCTCCCATAGTATTCTCCCCCCTCCCCTCCCATAGTATTCTCCCCCTCTCCCCTCCCATAGTATTCTCCCCCCTCCCCTCCCATAGTATTCTCCCCCCATAGTATTCTCTCCCCCCTCCCCTCCCATAGTATTCTCCCCCCCTCCCCTCCCATAGTATTCTCCCCCTCTCCCCTCCCATAGTATTCTCCCCCCCTCGCCTCCCATAGTATTCTCCCCCCCATAGTATTATCCCCCCTGCCCTCCCATAGTATTCTCCCCCCTGCCCTCCCATAGTATTCTCCCCCCTCACCTCCCATAGTATTCTCCCCCCTCCCCTCCCATAGTATTCCCCCCCATAGTATTCTCTCCCCCCTCCCATAGTATTCTCCCCCCCTCCCATAGTATTCTCCCCCTCCCCTCCCATAGTATTCTCCCCCCTCCACTCCCATAGTATTCTCCCCCTCTCCCCTCCCATAGTATTCTCACCCCTCCCCTCCCATAGTATTATCCCCCCCTCCCCTCCCATAGTATTCTCCCCCCTCCCCTCCCATAGTATTCTCCCCCCTCCCCTCCCATTGTATTCTCCCCCACCCCCTCCCATAGTATTCTCCCCCCTTCCCTCCCATAGTATTCTCCCCCCTCCCATCCCATAGTATTCCCCCCTCCCATAGTATTCTCTCACCCCATAGTATTCTCCCCCCCCTCCCATAGTATTCTCCCCCCTCCCCTCCCATAGTATTCTCCCCCCTCCCCTCCCATAGTATTCTCCCCCCCTCCCCTCCCATAGTATTCTCCCCCCTCCCCTCCCATAGTATTCTCCCCCCCTCCCCTCCCATAGTATTCTTCCCTCTCCCCTCCCATAGTATTCTCCCCCTCTCCACTCCCATAGTATTCTCCCCCACCCCCCTCCCATAGTATTCTCCCGCCCTCCCCTCCCATAGTATTTCCCCCCCCTCCCCTCCCATATTATTCTCCCCCCCCATAGTATTCTCCCCCCTCCCCTTCCATAGTATTCTCCCCCCCTCCCCTCTCATAGTATTCTCCCCCCCTCCCCTCCCATAGTATTCTCCCCCCTCCCCTCCCATAGTATTCTCCCCCACCCCCTCCCATAGTATTCTCCCCCCCCCCCCCCCTCCCCTCCCATAGTGTACTTTCCCTTGTCCCATAATTACTTACCTGTCTTGAAGCGTGGGCCGGCTTCACAGCGCGCACCGCGGTACAGGAACTTTAATTTCAGGTTCCGGTTTCCGGCGGGACTGAAAGGAAGTGTGCACAAGTTGTGCACACTTCCTTTCAGTCCCGCCGGAAACCGGAACCTGAAATTGAAGTTCCAGTACCGCGGTGCGTGCTGAACACCGGCCCACGCTTCAAGACAGGTAAGTAATTATGGGATATCGGCGTATAACACGCACCCACGTTTTTTCCCCTATTTTCAGGGGAAAAAAAGTGCGTGTTATACGCCGATAAATACGGTATATCAATTAAACTGTTAATACCTTTCTATCCCACTCCTTAGTGGATTTGGATTTAAACAGGTCTGTATACTTTTTGGAGCTCATAAAAGTCAATAGTGGGCATCAGGGCATTTGCAAGTAATTTAGATGTTCTCAGTGAGAAATTCAAAGCAAATGCAAGGAAGAAAAATCACAGTTGTATTCTTTTACTCATATTAAATGGAAAAAAAAAATAACCAGACCTAAAAGCCAGTTTGATCACAACAGAAAAATACATGCTAACATTTTTAATGTCTTTTGTTCTTTTTGCCAATAGTTTTAAAATGTCATTTTAACCTAGGCTGGATTTAAAAACATTTAAATTAAAATGAAATCTTTTTTGTATTCTTCAGGTTGAAACCACTTAAAGTAGTGATGGTAAAAAGAACCCCACCCGATTATCTATTGTTATGTAAGCTATTGTGTGTAGTCATTCAGATTTTCTATACCAGGTCAAATCCTTTGTGATTGTTTGCTTTCTGTACCAATTCTTCCAATCAACTCACCTCCTGTCTCGGCAGAGCTCCGTTAAGTTCTTCAGTTTCTAACAATGCACTTAGGGCATATCCTCTTATCTCTTCTAGCAATGACATCTGCCTTCCAAAATGCCACTCTTAAATAAATCAAAACGCAGGAGATTACCTTTGTTAAAAGCTCTGTATTAATGGGAAAATATGGTCAGCTAAAACAGCAAAACTTTGGATAAAATGCTTCAGAGCTTTTTCTTTGCAACTATAAAACTACTTACTAAATTGTAATTGTACATAGTGTCCAAATTTGTTCCATAATGAAAAGAAAACCTCTTTCTTGACAATATGGCTAATACTGAGTGACCCTGAAGACATGACTGGGAGCATTCTAATAGATGGCATTACATACCGGGGGTGGGGGTAACTTAGGAAAATAAAATAGCACCGTGGGAATTGACAAACCTGTCTAGTAGTTAGTTTGATATTTTAAATTAAACATGCAACATAATACAATATTTCAAAGTCGCTCTCGGAACATTCAGTTATGTATGATAAGTGCCACCAGTACATGAGAGGGGAAAGGGAATATCACAAAAATTTCTTGTCTGATATATTGAGAACTGATTCTATAAACTGATTCCTGATTAGCTACAACATTTAAACCATCTGCTTAATATCATGAAGGTCCCCATTGTGCTGCCAAAACTGCTCTGGTGCAGCGAGACATGGACTTCACAAGACCTCTGAATGTGTCCTATGGTATCTGGCATTATCAGCAGAACCTTTAAGTCCTGCAAGTTATGAGGTGGGGTCTCCATAGATAGGATTAGTTGTACCACATATGCTCAAGGCAACACTTCACAAGACCTGCCATTTTTGGAGATGCTCTAACTCTATCGTCTAGCCATCACTATGTGGTCCTTGTCAAGGACACTAAGATCTTGTTGCTTGCCCATATTTCCTGCTTCCAACACATGAAATTCAAGAGCTGACTGTTATCTTGCTGCTTAATATATCCCACCCCTTGACAGGTGTCATTGTAACAGTATAATCAATAAATCAGTGTTTTTTATGTTGTGGCTGATCAGTGTATATTGAACTTTTAGACACAGGGGCATTGCTAGGGGAAGGCCAGAGGGGACTATGGCCCCCCTACATCATGTGTGCCCCCCCCAATTTAAATTGTGTTTCCGATGGAGGAAGCAGATTATGGACCAATGAGGCAGGCAGCATGAGCTCATCAGAGGCTGCGAAAGAGCTATAATCCTCCTGCTCTGTCCCCTCACGCGCCATTTACTGATGCAGGGAGCCAAAATATGATGTCATATTCTGGTTCCCTGCATCAGTAGACGCCCCGCGAGGGAACAGAGCAGGAAGATCACAGCTCCTTTGCCGCCACTGATGTGCTTAGCTCACAGCTGTATGTCAAATCAGTGAGAGTATGTGTCTGTCAGTGAGGTCTGTGTGTTTGTCATTGAATGTGTATGACAGTCAGTGTGTATCTGCCAGTAGGTGTGTGTCTGTCAGGGAGTGTGTCAGTGAATGTGTGTGTGTGTGTATGTGTGTCTGTCAGTAAGTCTGTGTATGTCAGTGAGGGCAAGTGTCTTTTAGAGTGTGTTTGTGTCAATGAGTGTCTGTCAGTGAATGTGTGTGTGTTTTAGTTAAACAGTGTGAGACAATGACTGTGTGTCAACCACACTGTCATCCCCACACTCTGCCCCCTACAAGGTCATCCCCCACACGGCTCTCTACACTGCCCCACTCCTACAAACTGCCCCTCAGAACCATCAACTTCCTACACACTGCACACCTATACTGTCCCCTTCCTACACACTGTCCCTCCCTTTCCAGACCACAGGTAAGAAGCAGAGAGGGGGGTAAGCCCAGTTTACTTTAAATGACTCACCCCATCACTTATCTAACACTAAATGCACTGCACAGACACTACTACATACACATACACTATATCCACTACACAGACACTGCATCTACTACATAGACACTGCATCCACTACACAGACACTGCATCCACCATACAAACACAGACACTGCATCCACTATATGCACACACAATGTATTCAATACACACACTGCATACAATACACACTACATCCACTACAAAAAAAAGGGAGAAGAAAAGACATGAAAGTGAGGGCATGAATGGACATGGATTCTTCAATCCATGGAGTAGATAGGAGCTGAACGGACAATGCGGCTACATCTAAGGTGTGACACATTACCAATCCTGACTGAGATTGCAGTTTGCAGAGGGATTAAGGGAGCGTGTATGTATATATATATATATATATATATACACATACATACACAAATTATAACTACTTTTGTCCCTGGCCCACCATGTGTGTGTGTGTCCGTCCCCCCCCCCCCCAAATATGAATCCTAGAGACACCACTACGTCCAATGAGGTTGAAATTATACAAAAGGACGTGCTATTACAGGAAAAGTATTTTCAATTTTCTGTTTTTTATTATTATTATTTTTATTGTGGTTAATTCTATTGTACTATTTGCATTGTTCTTGATGCACTGAATAGATGCTATATATATATATATATATATATATATATATATATATATATATATATATATATATATATATATATATATATACACCAAGAAAGTTATGATGGGGACAAATTGTGATTGAAAACCCCTTCCACCTGAAGTCTGTGGATAGTCAGTACAATGTTAAACAAAAATCTGCACACCAGTCAAGCCATAAGACTTGCTTTTCCCACAGAAATCACAAATTTGCAGTGATGTTACTACCAAAATTTTTGTTTAGCATAGTATGCACACCAACACCAACCTCATGCTGATGATTTGCATTAACAATGAAACAGCTGCCCTTGTGGTTCATTGGATTTGCATCTTTTCCTAAGTTGTGTTTCAAAGCTCTTGTATACAGCAGCATTTCCCAATTGGGGTTCCGCGAGGACACAAATGGGGTCCTTCCCAAATGTCAGGAAACAAAATGACCGCTTTGATAATTGAGGCGGCTGGCGAGGGAGCACTGTCCCCTGCTAACCTCCTGGAATATGATGTCATTCTGGCTCCAGCATCACTAAGAGCCCCGCGAAGGAGCTGAGCAAGAAGATCACTGCTCCCTCGCCTTGCTCAACCCAGCAGCCCCACTTGACCCCAGGGACTGCATGCCAGCTGCTCAGCCCAGCAGCCCAGCAGCCCACTGGACCCCAGGGACTGCACGCCCGCCACTGAGCGCAGCAGTCCCACTGGACCCGAGGGACTGCATGCCAGCCGCTCAGCCCAGCAGCCCCACTGGACCCCAGGTAAATAGAGACTCAATGCAAGCACTCCCAAAGGTAGGAAGGCTGGGTGGAGTGAATTTTTTTTTTTAAATGTGTGTGTGTCTGTTAAGGAGTTTGTATGTGTGCTTGTCAGTGAGTGTGTGTATGTGTGTTTGTCAATGAGAGTGCATGTGTGTTTGTCAGTGAGTGTGTGCGTATGTGTTTGTCAGTGAGAATGGATGTGTGCTTGTCAGTGAGGTTGTATATGTGTTTGTATGTGTGTCTGTCAAAGAGTATGTGTGTTTGTCAGTGAGAGTGTATGTGTGTCTGTCAAAGAGTATGTGTTTCTGAGTGTGTGTATCTGTGTGTCAAGGTTTGTGTATGTGTCACTGTGTGTATCTGAGTGAGTATATCTGAGTGTGTGTATGTCAGTATGTGTGTATTGCTGTGTGTGTATGTGCCAGTTTATATCAGTATGTTTGTATGTGCCTATGTGTGTGTTCGTTCTTTCTGACAAATGAATGAATAAATTTCACAGCGCTATCTAGTGTAGGCAGATGACATGTCCCACAGGGACTTCATCTATCCACACAAAGATGGCGGTGCTCAGGACCTAGGCCCGGGCAGAAAATAAACATTAAAAAATAGGTAAGATGGGAGGGGATTAGGGGCACTTGGAGGTAACTAGGGGACAATTAAATGTAGTGGAGTTGGGAGGGGTTTAAAAAAACAGGATTCAGCCATGACAGTGCTGCTTTAAGACTGGAGACAGAACACACAAATCTCACAGTTTAGGCTTCTATTATGTAAAAGCGCAGTACCCGGTGTTCCAGACTTTGATTGATTTAAGTTCGACTCTAACAATAATTGGCTTTGCAGATGTAGTGTTATTTGGTGGAGTTATTTAGCAAAAGAAAACAATCTAATAAAAAATAACTATCACAGTGCTCTATAACCTCCAAAAACCTATAATGTTATGTGCTGTATGGTTCTACCTTAAGATGAAAAGTACTATGCTTAATTGCTCACTTACAAATCATTGGCAATGGAGATTAGTTTTTTTGTTGAGCTGCATTTAGTCCAAATTGTGGCTGTCCAGGTAATCAGTCAAATTCCCAAACCCCAAGCCAAAATTTAGCTGAAGCACGGACCAAATGAAATGTACAATGGACGAGCATGTTCATTTGGATTTGTGATTCACAAATCCATCCATGGTGCCAATATAAGATTGATGGGGGGAAAAAGTGATTAATGGCTGGGGAACAGTCACAAAATGTTCATTTTATTCACAGATCATTTGAGAAGTGACTAACAGAGGTGAAAGTGGGTTCAAAAATATTTTTTTTAAAAATATGATATTATTATTTATTTATAATACATAAAGAAGTAGCATAGCTTTTCTATACCATCCCCCATAAGATATTAAGTGCTGTGATCTATGACTCCCTCATAAATTATTAATTGTCTTGTGACCATAATTCATTCTGAAGTAGTTTGCTCTATGACCCCATATAAACTGTAAGGATTTATGATCCCCAGAAAGGCATTAAGTGTTCTGTTCATTGATTCTCCCAATGTTCTGTGCTCTTCAACTTGCTACAATTAAAATGCACTGTAGGCTATAATCCCTTCCCCAAATTCATAAAGTAATGTGCTTTATAATCCCCCCAAAAATGTAAGAACTATGACCTCCAATCCACAAATTGCAAAGTACAACCCTCTCTGACTCCCACAAAATGTAAAGTTCTTGTACAAAGTATACGTCCAATGCTTTAGAAATTTCAAACAAATTAATGCTATGCTGTAAAACCCGTAACAGATTATAAAAACGGTGATGTATGCCCCATCTCCATAAAATATGAAGTCATTTGTTATCACGCTCTCACTCAAAAATGTATAAAATACTATATTCTGTGATATTACTTTACAATACTCCCCTACACTACACATGATAAAATCTTTTGGTCTATGAATCCTCCACAAAGTATAACCAACTTAAGGTCTTTAATCCCAACCCCCACATAAATTCTAAAGAAATGTGCTCTATGATAAAATACTTGATGACCTCATATATACAAAAATTACTCTGAATTTTGAAACTCCAAAATTATATAAATACTATGCTCCATGACATTCTTGAAAACAATAAAGTACTGTACTCTAATACTTTCTAGTCAATTATAAAGCACTGCACTATATGACTTATTTACACTTTAAAAAGTACTGCACTATATGACCGATTCACACATTGTAAAGTACTGCACTATATGGCTTCTTCAAACATTATAAAGTACCTCACTATATGGCTTCTTCACACATTATAAAGCACTGCACTATTTTACTGGTTCACACATTATAAAGTACTGCACTATAGGACTTCTTCACACATTATAAAGTACTGTACTATATGACTACTTTACAAACTGTAAAGCACTGCACTATATGACTGCTTCATACATTATAAAGTACTGCACTATATGATGTATTCACAATTTTTTAATTTTGCACAATATGACTACATCACAAATGATAAAGTACTGATTATTATGACTGCTTCATAATTTATAAAGTACTGCACAATATGACTTCTTATTATAAAATACTATTCTCAATAACTTCCTCCTGCAATGTAAAATGCTGTGTTCTATGACCTCACTCTAATTGTGCACAATATACTTTTTGACCTCCCCCCACCCCCAAAAAAAAGATTAATCAATACCTGATAGTACTGCACTTTATGAACTCATCTACAATTTATGTCATTTGTGTTTTATTACCTCATCCACAAAAATGATAAAATACTGCGATCTGAACCCCCTACAAATTATAAAGTACCAGAGTTATTAACTAAAGTGAGAATTCAAAGTAAATTTCAAGTTTCAGGCTCAAGTATACAATAGTTGATATTTTCCTTGATTTTGAAATGCACTTTGAAGTCTCACTGTAGTGAATAACCCTGTCTGACTGCTCATAAATGATAATAGTAATGTCTCCCCATAAATGATAAATTATTGTGCCTGTTGAACTGATAAGCTCAATAATATTCATATGTTGAATAGAGAAAGCAGGAAATACAATAGTATAAATTGTATCAACTAAAAATAAAGTACAGTAGGTTCTTCTGTCAAGGAGTATTTTCCAATCTACTCTGTCAGTGACTGTTATACAGCAATTTTCATTCATTATATTGTCTCTGCAAAGGGTAAGTTTATCCTGATATATGTCCACAGTCATATAATGAGCATTGAGCCATCAATACCATTACCACTTGTAGCAAAAGTGAATTAACTTATAAATCTAATTTATAGAAATACATGTTACGTAAATATTAAAGAATATAAAACTATAACTTGTATATTTGAAAAAAAAAAGTAATGTTATATATAGTAATAACACTGCATGAGGGTTGTGTGTGTGTGTGTGTGTGTGTGTGTGTGTCTCTCCCACAGTCTGATTATGTGGAATTATGAATTAATTAATATAATCATCTCCAAATAAATATGTTTTCCTTAGTTGTTGTGCATCCAATGTTTCAAATAAATACTGCACTAGACTTCTTTTCTTTACAATAATGCAATAAGGGATGCATTTCTTGCTTATACACGACAGTCAATTTGGGCAAATATATGTTTATTAACCCCTTCATCTTAAAGTCTATCTAAACTGGGATGCAATATAAAAGGCAAAATAGAATCTAAATTAACATTATGCACTATACATCAGGTAAAGTAAATGTAAAAGCCCACTCCCACCCCTTACTGATCACCCCTTTAGACATTTAAACATGTAAGGTGCTTTTTTGCAGTCTAGCAGTTTGGGCAGGGAGGAGGGCTCTGTCTATTTCATCAAACATATTTTAAGTATGCAAAATAAGAAAACATGGTAATATTCAAAGCATTTCATACAACATTTCATTTTTAAAAAGTGTACATTTGCATAATTGTGCTTTTTATGTATTCTTGAACAGCAAATAAATTGCTGTTTTGGCCTGAATCCATGTGCTAGTTCATGTATCCAATGTTTGAAATAAACATCTTGTTTCATGATAAAACAAAAAGGACTCCGTAGTGAATTTGTACTTGTTTAAAGTAAAAAAGATTTTACACTGTAACTTAAATTAGGGCAATATATACTGCAGTGTCAGAGACAACCACATGCACATTGAGAAAATAGCAGATATTTGCATATGTTAGTTTTGCATACAAGAAGAAAATTTGCTATAGTCACCTGTAAATCAGTCTCTAAATTTAGCTTTTTTTTTCATAAAATCACTCAGTAACAGGGCTTTTTAAAGGATATTTTTTGACTTCTAATATATTCTTAAAAGCAAGATATCAAACTATTTTAACAAATGTTGGTGAGAAAATAATGTGGGCTTTATTAATTTATTAAGAATATTTTTGAATCCGTATACTCATTATTGCATACTTGAGATATAAAATAATTTAAATTTCACACCACGGTAAAATTTGTAGAAGTGATGATAGTTTTTCTATACTGGAATAATGAAATGTCAGAGGAAAGCCTCAAGACACAGCAACATAGAAATACACAGAACAAAAATGAACGCAGTGTTAGCTGAACAAAGGCTATTTTCATTTTCCATGTTACAAGTGAACCAATCACAGATCTAGTGAATTACTAGGATTTCCATATTTTCCCTAATGATGGCTTGTACATATATCAATATTAGTAATTTCATTTTTGCATGTATCTTTACTCATTGTGAAATTAAAATATTTACAATTATGTATTATAGCATAGATTTTAATAGAACTGTCTTACATATCACATCTCTAGTGGAAATTCAGACATTGCAAAGTATACTGTATCTGGGAGGGAAATCCCGAAGAATGTGGCCATGCATTGCCACCATACATGCACAGCTCATATTAATCTGTAGGAGAATAAAGGATGCTACAGGTGTGAATGTGTCATCTTCTTATTTCAATTATAAGTTTGGTGTTAATTATTACTATATACATATATTGTTAGTAACAGCAAGATTGAAATGTCACTCTTGGCACAATAACCACTTTTCTGCACGATAGCCACTTCATTGAATTGTTTACCACTTAATGAGTGTCCCTGGACACCCATAGCCCAGTCGCCGCGGGAGATATGGCTATGATAGATATTACAGCTTCATTTATACTAACAATGGGCAGGTCTGATGATTTTAGACAATCACTGCCTCCACCGGAGGCCTAGTTAATGCAGAAAAATTAACCTGAGCAACACAGTGGTTTGAGGGCTGCCAGGGTCTATTTGAACACAGTTTAACACTGAATAAAGGAGATAACAGGCACCATAGCCACTTCAATTATGGTTATAGTGCCTAGAGTGTCCCTTTAAATGCCATACCTTACCGTGGACAGCATGCTTTCATAACTAGTATTATCAATATGCTTTGTTATCTTCTTTTGTTGAGATTTTAAGTATTTTCTTGTATAAATTTCTAAAACTATGGGAAAATCAAGCTATTCATTTGTTCTTGATTGGTATTTGTAATTGGAACGCACACAACTCCTGGTACACATATATTATATGTGCCCAGCCTATAAATCATCGATTTACTCTTTTTGCCGATACTCTTGTATAACAAGGTTCTAAGTCTTTCGTGGCAGCCATCTTGTCTCTTGGAAAATGATAGCTGCATTTTGTCATCATACTATATCTATCAACATAGACATCAGTAGTGAAGCTGTGCTATTTCTTGGACTTGTTTAGACTGCAAGTTTGATTCCCAATAGGGTCAAAAGGCTAATAATAGCATCAACAACCACAGGATGCACTTGACATTTGTAAAGTGCTGCCTTTCTTAATAAATAATTTAATAATAATAATATTGTATTCAAGTTAGAGGTCATCTAGCATTTCTTTGCTTCATTAAAGGTTTACTCCACGCACCATGACCACTTCAGTTTTTGGAAGTGGCCATGGTGTAAGAAGCATGCGTGTGCAGTATTTCAATATGAAACGCTGCACATAAAAATATATTTATTGTAGCTGCCACAGGTGTAACCCCACCATAGGTGAAGACTTCCATGCTGGCTAAACGTCAAGTATATGAACAGTCATTTGCAAGACGTTACTTCTTTGGCTATGAGCACTCAGCTGCAAAAAGGTTTGCCCCATTGCTGGAGAATAGTCCCAAGGTATTAAATGGGTATGATATGGAGATGTGTACTGATCACTTGTCTTACCCACAATCTATTTATGTCTATTTTGCGATAAAAGCCTCTTGAATTTCTACCATATCCGTCTACTAAGAAACCACTTGACTTTTTGTAATGCTTTTGTTCCCGTAAAACAAGAACTTACTTTACTTTGATGTTAGCCACTATTGTGCTAGTGTACATGCCGCAATAAAGTGCATGCATAAACAGTTTGTTGTGATGCTCACAAAGCTAGTTTTAGACTTATTGTAGCCATATTTAGACGTCTGCACTCACGGCACTTAAACACCAATATCAGTGCCTGCACAAACTACCGTATATACTCGAGTATAAGCCGAGTTTTTCAGCCCATTTTTTGGGCTGAAAAACCCCAACTCGGCTTATACTCGAGTCAAGGTCTGTATTATGGCAATTTGCATTGCCATAATACAGACTGGGGGAGAGGGGGCTGGCAGAGCTGTAACTTACCTGTTCTGCAGCTTCTGTCAGCTCTCTCCTCCTCTGCGCCGTCCGGTCAGCACCTCGGTCAGCTCCCAGTGTAAGTCTCGCGAGAGCCGCGGCTCTCGCGAGACTTACACTGTCAGCTGGCAGAAGAGCTGCACGGACGGCGCAGAGGAGGAGAGAGCTGACAGGAGCTGCAGGAAAGGTAAGTTACAGCTCTGCCAGCCCCCCTCTCCCCCCCACTGAACTGCCACTGGACCACCAGGGAAGGAGCCCCCCTCCCTGCCATATATCAAGCAGGGAGGGGGGACAAAAAAAAAATATATAAATAAAATAAGAAATAATAATAAAAAAAATAATAAGAATTAAAAAAGGGGGATAAAGACCACTATGGGAGGGAGGGGGTATAAGGACCACTATGGGAGGGAGGGGGGGGATAAGGACCACTATGGGAGGGAGGGGGGTATAAGGACCACTATGGGAGGGAGAAGGGGGATAAGGACCACTATGAGAGGGAGGGGGTGGGATAAGGACCACTATGGGAGGGGGTGGGATAAGGACCACTATGGGAGGGGGTGGGATAAGGACCACTATGGGAGGGAGGGGGGTATAAGGACCACTATGGGAGGGAGGGGGGTATATGGACCACTATGGGAGGGATGGGGGGGGATAAGGAACACTATGGGAGGGAGAAGGGGGATAAGGACCACTATGAGAGGGAGGGGGTGGGATAAGGACCACTATGAGAGGGAGGGGGTGGGATAAGGACCACTATGGGAGGGGGTGGGATAAGGACCACTATGGGAGGGGAGGGGGAAGTAAGGACCACTAGGGGAGGGGAGGGTAAGGACCACTAGGGGAGGGGTGAGTCAGGACCACTGGGGGGGGTGAAGGAACACGGGGGTGGGGAGGTAAGGACCACTGAGGGAGGAGGGGGGAAGTCAGGACATATGGGGGGGGGGAGGGGGCGGCAACATTTCTTTTGCCTACGGCGGCAAATATCCTTGCACCGGCCCTGCACACACTGCATTCACACACACACACACTGCATTCATGCACACACACACTGCATTCATGCACACACACACTGCATTCATGCACACACACACTGCATTCATACACACACACACTGCACTCATACACACACACTGCACTCATACACACACGCTGCACTCATACACACACACATACGCACACACTGCATTCATTATACACACACTGTAAATAAATATTCAATTAATATATTTTTTTTAGGATCTAATTTTATTTAGAAATTTACCAGTAGCTGCTGCATTTCCCACCCTAGTCTTATACTCGAGTCAATAAGTTTTCCCAGTTTTTTGGGATAAAATTAGGGGCCTCGGCTTATATTCGGGTCGGCTTATACTCGAGTATATACGGTATATCTTGTATTTTGGCACATAGTGTTCTTTAGGTGAATACGTTTACAAAAAAATACAAATGTTGAAAATGCAAAAAAGAAAATAATTTTTCAGTGTAATGTTTAATGGTAAATAATAGTTATTCTTTATTAGTAATAGTTATTTTGTGTTACCATTTTGTAATTTATACAGAAAAGGAGTGTGACAAACACTCCTTACCAGGGACGTTTACCACGAACTCCTGGAGGAGCCTGCTAGCTAGCCTCCCGCCCAAGGACTCTGGGCCACATACAAAGACCCTGTTCAGGTGTTAAAACTCCCAAGCCGCATTAGCAGCTTTCCCTGGGTTCCCCGGGTTCAGCACTTTCCCTTCATTTGAATGGAACACTAGCCCCCTGGCGGCCGTTCATATTAAGTAACCCACTAAATATCCTCAGCGGTACTTAGCCGCGATCGTTATGGAACTAAATTCGGCATGAGGACTTCGTGGGTTACCGGTCACCTCAGTGGGACTGAGCCGCGAATGTTATGGAACTGTTTTCGGCTTGAGGTAACAATGCGGCTCCTGGACAACTTGGTCCAGGGTTTTGAACAACTTTGAAATCCTCAACGAGAATGCTTTTTTAAGGGAAGGTGCCTGAGACCAAGGGGAACAAACGCTACCGAGACCCGGGCAGAGCACCCCATATTGCTGCTACAGGAGCTCTCAAAAGAACTTTGACACTGTGGCGTTTCCCCTACACTGCATGGATTTGAGTGCTATTTGGAGAACCTGGGCGCTCAGATCAAGGGCTATTTGGGGATGTAATTTTTGTGGGGTATTATATACTTTTATGATGTTTTGGGGCATTTTTATGTTTTATATTTTTATGCTTAGTCATTCAGGGGTGCATTGTGGGAGTGTTCTGGGCGTGTTTTACTGTATCCTTGCTGTGTATAAAAGTGGGCCATCTGGCCATAATAAACAAGTCTTCTTGTACCCTTCATCAAGTCTAGGCTGATGTTTGGATAGCTTAGAGGTTTAATCACTGCTTCACTTGGGATTTGGGAGAACTACAGCGGATATACTCAGGCGGAGTATAGAGGATCCGTTACAATGAGTAAAATAGATAATCATAAAAATATTATATATATATATATATATATATATATTAAACTAACTAAAGGAAATTCTGATTATAAATTGGATAACATAACACATTAAAATGAAGCATTCAGTATCATATCCATGTTTAAACTTATTTAGCAAAGTAATTTAATGATAAACATAAATTCATAAACGTAAAATAATTGCACCAAAACATCCTATTCAAACACCAAACAACTTGTTGGAAGGGACTTCTAGTTTCAAATAGTGAGTCTCACTCTTGTGTACATATTTTAGAGGGGCAAAACATCACCCCTCATGATCACGTGTGCCAATGTGAGCACATGCTAACTGCCTTGGCATGTGAGCTCTCAATTAAAAGGAGATGGGAACCCTTACCCTATTTAGGGATTCAATCAGGTACATTTCAGAATATTCAATGCAGATGATGACAAAATGAACAAAGGGGTTACTGGATATTCTTGTTTTAGACTTCATATAAATATTTCATTTAGCACCTGCATGTTGCAGTTAGAAAGCATGGCTGGTGAATAGGTGAGTCAGACTAAAGTGTTCGCCTTTGTGCTGCTCAGAAATAGACTGTATACAAAAGAAAATACTAAATTAAAGTACTTCCGGAACATTGGTACTTCCTATCTGCCTACATTAAGTGCATTCTCTGGTAGCCATAGTAATATAGATCGGAAAGAACATGTCCCCAATCACACAAGAAAACTTCTTGTTTTATAGAGCTTCTGTATCATGCACAATTAAAGTTCTATTCATTCTTAATTGAGATTTTTACATGGTTGTCTATATGCCTGTTATTTCACCAGGAAAACACACCAGGAAATACAGTTGTAACCATAGCAACATGACAGCACACAATAGAGGTAACGATGCACAAGTCGAGTATAAAATATTCCACATAAGGATAATCCACAGATATACCTGTGTCATATATTCATAAAAATTAGATATAAAAGCAAAATTATAATGGTTAACTGATGTATACAGTGAGCAAACTGTGCTGCAAAATTCACATTTCTTCGAATTCTACATTTAAAAGGTTATTCCAAACAGAAAATGTTTAGGAAAACAATCTTTTTGGTCAGAGCATCCCTTCCTATCCTGGTCCCCCATCCACCCAAAGATAAAATTCACCTCAGTCCGATTCTCCTCCTGAGAGATAATTAGGAGTGAGGTCATGCTAAAGGGTGGGCATTGTGCAGCATGGCCTTGCTCCTAATGCAGTGATGGGGCTGTGCTGCCATTGGCTTGCTGTCACCAGCATGCTGTGCCGCATGATGACAGATGGCAGATGGCAACTACACATTAAATTGGCATTAGCCAGTCCAGACCTCTTGTTCCAGACTGGATATTGACACCCTTATCATGTTGGTAGTGGAGGTACCCCTCTAACAGCAAATGGATAAATTGTGTACGTGCAGTGTTTAAAATTCAGGCCCCATACAGACTTCAAGCACTATGACCATTCAAATCACTAAAGTGGTGCATGGATTAAGTCTTTAAATAACTAAGTCTAATTGGAATTACAAGGGCGTGATACCTGATGCCCAGATGAGGGGCTAATAGAGAAGCCATGTTCAAAAAGAAGAAAATGTTTTGGATTGAAACTGTCTGTGGCTCAAGTGGCTAAACAAAGACTATGATGCAATGACATTCATTTAAAATGATCTTAACACTCTTTCTTTCCACAAATTTTGCTACAAATTATAAGATGAAATATAATTTGTGCTACATAATTAAGTTTATATTTTAATTTTTAAAGTCGACAACGATGAGTATAATTTCTTTTAAACATTTAGTGAAATTGGGTTATTGATTACTTGCCCAAACATTTTAAAAAAATTAACATTTTCCAGTATAGTTTACACACGGTGTACAGAGCCAGTATGTCTAAATAAAAATAAAGGAGGAGCACCACTTGCGCATGAATAGACCTGATTGCTCTATTCTACAGATACTGGGACCCTGCAGAGAATGCTGAAACAACACTCTCTGCATTGTCTGCCCTCAGTAGGCTGGTCTGGGGGATTGTCAGGCAGCCTTTAATATATTCATGCCAGGGTGATCTGCCTATTCTTTGGGTAGACTCTTTCTCTTTCCTGGATGATCTGCCCCTTTGGACAGCAACACTGATGCATTTGACCTCACTGATATGCTCCTATTTACCCTTTCCCCCACCCCAAAGCCTGATGTTGGTGGTATATGTTCAATGTGGCTTTAAGTAAAGCCAAGCAACTGCAGGTACCCGCATATGGATATCTTCAAACAAAATAAGAATCCATTTCAATCTGTGCATCATTCTGCACAATTTCGGGAATTTAAATTCTGTACAAAGTGTTGGTTATGTGATGTCATGTCAAACAATAAAAAAACACACATTTCATGGTGTGACTGATAATTTGCAATTTAGGATCTCTAAACTCTGCCTGACCAAGACAGGTGAGAGGTACAATCCCAGGCAAACAGCTTTTATTTTCACTGTGAAAATCACAGAGGAGAGTGAATCATTCATGCAGTCTCTCTCTAAATCCCCTTCTGGTATATCAGTAATGTGAAAGGAACCGAAATAACAAATAGCAGCCCAAGTGTATAATTCCCAGTTATTATGGCAGGCCAGAGTGTTTCCAGTGCTACCCTAAAATTAAAGAACCCCTAACCCTCGCACTAACTGTAATTCATATTATCTTGTGTAATATGTATATATATATATATATATATATATATATATATATATATATAGTTAATACATTGCTAAACACAAATGCACACATCAGTCAAGCCATAAGACTTTCTTTTCCCACAGAAATCTCCCTTTAAAAGTGCTCTCACTACTGCAAGGTATTCTGGGTAGGCGAATGGGCTCAACAAAAAAACAAATTTTTTCCTCATAATTCCACTTTATACATGGAGTCCTTGGAGTATGTGTCTGCTGTATACAACAGCTTTTAAACACAACTCAGAAAGAGGAGCAAAGCCAGTGAACCACTCATGGACAGCTGTTTCGTTGTTAATGCAACTCATTAGCATGAGGTTGGTTACTGGCTTGCTACGGTGGCTTGGCGTTACTTGTAAAGTACATACCAATGAAGTTGTGGTGGAGAAAAAAAAAATACCACAACTACATCTGGGCACCCCCGTATTAAGGGAAAATGCCATCTTGTGGGTTATGGAGACATTTCTAAACCACTCAACATTCAACCTATATATATATATATACACACATAAATATATTATCTATATGTGTGTGTGTATAATTATTCTTCAATTCTTGTTCTATGATATGATTAACGTAATGCTGAGTGGGAGTATTTTCGAAGGGTATTTTTTTTTCTATCTTTTCAATGCTTATGCAGTAGTAACATTGGTTGTCATGCTGTCATCTTCGTTGCTAAGGCTTTTTTTTTTTCTATGTGTGTGCACAAGTGGAACATGATCTGCCAGTTTAACTCTCACAGATTTTTAACCAAGATGTTTATTTTAAGACTGACATCATTTCACATGCAGGCGTGGTCACTACCTCCAGCTTCAGGTGAGATGAGAAAGCAGATAGCAGCTCAGGTGGGGTGGATTGATTTATGAAAAGGTAAGCAAATCCTGCACTAAAATGAAATGTGCCTGACTGCTGTGATTCTCAGTAGGATATTGAAGTGACATGTACAATAACCACTGCAGAGAGACAGAATCTTTAGCTGCTTCCATTGAGTGCCTGGAAAACACCTGCTCTGTGCATTGATGTTTTGTAAGCAAGTATTTCTAACTAATGGAGATTCACAGCAGAAATTTGTTTTATACTTGTTGAAAGCTTTAACACTCTGGGGAGATCTCCCAAGGCAAAATAGACCCTATTTAGAGTTAAAGTACAAAATGTTGAAAGGCATTCTCTTGGTTTCCATGGTAAATGCTCTCTATTTAGTACTTTGTCTCTGAAATGTCTCTAAGTGTTGCCTTGATAAATTACCATCACTATATACATATAATGCATTTCTGTTGCATTACCTAGGGTATATGTGTCTATATGTATTATACGTTAATGTTGTGTTTGGTCATTTTTTAAATCTCATTAAAACAATAGTTGATAAAACTATTGGCTGTGACATGTATTGAATTTGTCATGGTTTTCTAAATCATCTGGTTCTTAAACCAGTGTATCACTATACTTTACACAGCCTACTCTGGATAATTTGATGTGCTTGGCTTAAAACTGCAGAGAGCTCTGCTTGAGATGTGCATGTCAATGATAGATTTTCAGATCGCAAGCACTTCTGCGCATAGTATCAAAAAAAGTACAATTAAAATAATTGCACCAAACTGCAGAACCGGGGCTTGGTATTTTCCTGCCCATTAGGCACATTTTTTGACATTTTGATACAAGAGCGGATAATTCACAATCTGTGAACATTTTGTTGCATATGTAGCTATGTTCGACCAGGCAGAGAAAACACAAATTGTTTTTTCAAGACTTACTTCCGGAATCACTGTGTAGAACCCACATTCAAACTGTTATTTAAAACGTGACATCTCTTTCCTTCCTGCCATATGGAATACCTGAATCATAGCACAATTATCCTATATCCTCATTTTTGTTTCTCAATCGTTTGCTAGATTATGGATTTATTTTGTATATACATTATTAACATTATTAACATTAGCATAATTACCATACATGTCTTTCTTGCTTTAGTATACATTAATTAAAATGAATATTACTGTTATTTTATTATATTTGTTATTATTTATTAACAATGAAAAATTCTGAAGCATATTTAGCTTTAAAACCAGAAAGCATATAATATAACAGTGTGACAGCAGAGTTTTATATTTAGCATGTTTGGTAGTTCTTCTGTATATTAACCCATTTGATATTAAATGTTACATGTTTCCTACAGCCCCTTAGTTCTGTTATGTATAAGCTAATGTAAAAAGCAATGTTCTAACTTGAAGGGAATCTGGATTTTGATTAACCACTCTTTAAAGGAATGCTGTAGGTAATATAACAACTTTATCTTGTTGAAGTTGTATAGTGCCTTCAATCCTACCCTCACAAAACCTTTTATTTTAATAATTAGAAAGCTGGGCTTCAGTCCATTCCTACTAGCCCCCTGGGTATGAGCGCAAGCATAGTTACTTCCTGGCTCTCATACCCTAGCAATAATGTGACATCACATGCACACGCGCATTGCCCGTCACGGTCTGCCATAGAAAACCATTTTATTAAATGATTCTCTGTTGCAGAATTATAGGCGCATCACCGCGAGCGCCTACAGACCCTAATGCTCCTCTATGAGGAGCATTGGTCAGGACCATCATCCTGGAGGCATCTTGGAGGCTGCTGCAGCACTTGTATTCCTAACGTTACAATGCCTCTTTAACTCTTATGAAGGTTATGTATTGAAAACTATACTACATTTTAATAAATTAAAAAAGTAATAACTAATATATCAGAATAAAACCACCAACCACTATGTTCAGGGTATATCTGAATGCAGTGGCTGAGGTTTAATACACAACCTCTTACAAAACATATCCTCCTATTGGCGGAGGTGTTTTGCTCAATCCTCATCTTTCCATATTTATTGTTACAGTACTTCCATTTCCTACATTAGAGTTGATGTCTTTTGCATTATACATAGCAGACAAAGTTTGTGGGTGATACACAGACATATATCTCTTCGGGGCTCCCTATAGCTTCTCCCCTTCAGAGATAGATGACATCTGTTCCACTGGTTTCCTGATCCCTCGCACCTTGCCACAGTTATAAAATGTTGTTAAAAAAGGTTGTAGTGCTTTTGGGCTATAGAATGACAGTATTCCTTTCAAATACACCCAGGGTGTTTTCTAAGGGCCCCAATTAGTTGAAAACTTTGCATGACTTTGTGATATCCAAGCATTATTAATAAGCATTTTCTGCAGCACAATTCATTATTAGTCAGCATTTTTCATCATGTACAATTTATTTAAATGTATAGGATTATCACTATGCAAAATCATGGCATTCGTTTGTTAATGCAAATATGAAATATGTCTATGTACAGATTGCTAAGTGCATGTTTCTAGAATATTTGGGAACTAGTACGATATGTTAGAGGAAACTGGTTAAATGTTTACACAATTATTTCCTCTAATTTAGTACATTTTTACATGTAAGCATTTCTTTACATTAAAAGGATTCTTTCATCAGTGGCAGCTGGGGAGGTTTAAAGATGGTGGGCACTAGACGCTATCCCAGAATTTGACTTTGCTCTTGACATGTTGGTGTATGCCAATTTAACCCCCTGAACTTACCCTGATCTAATGAGAGATCATGTCTTGTTATACACCTTAAACCTATAGTTATATATGTATTTGGGGTACAAAACACTTAAAAAAAGCTT
Source organism: Pelobates fuscus (assembly GCF_036172605.1). Lineage (NCBI taxonomy): Eukaryota > Metazoa > Chordata > Amphibia > Anura > Pelobatidae > Pelobates > Pelobates fuscus. The sequence continues at coordinate 118,512,578 of NC_086320.1, read as the reverse complement.
TAAAGAAGTCAGACTCCAACCATGTTACCCAACGGCGGCCCTAAAAAAAGGTCAACGTGTAGGTCTGTTTTTAGGGTTTCCATGAACTGATAGCCAGTACACAGCCAATGGGTGGTCAGAAATCTTATTAGAGCAAGCTAAACATGTCTGTACTGCTTATAGCCAGACAATAGGCTGTTTTACAAAATATCACATGCTTATCTCCAATCCCTACCACACCATTTTTATTATAGCATATTAAAAAAAGAAGGATCTATTTATAGAGCAGGTTCTGAAGAAAGTCAACCATAGGACTGAAATGTTTACCTATTTTTCATGTAGTAATACATAATATTCATTTTGAGTTTTTAACCCCTTCAGGACGGAGTCAATAGTGCACGTTCTGATCAAAACAAAACGTAAACAAAAACTGGAATTTGCGCTATATGTCTGTTCAACCGTAATTCACCTCTTTCATTTTAAATGCACCCACACTTATTATATATCATTTTGTTCAGGAGAAACAGGGCTTTCATTTCATATAAAATATTTATATATGAAACAATTTATTATGAATAAAATAAAAAAAAACTGTGAGAAATATTAATTCTTTTTTTTTTAATTTGTAGTTCCGCCTCACATTTTAGCTGTAAATGTCATAATACTGTTTTTACTGCAACAAAATGCACATATTTGTAATCAGCGATGTCTCACGAGTACAACAGTACCCCCTATTAACAGGTTTTATGGTGTTTTGGAAAGTTACAGAGTCAAATATAGAATGTTCCATTTTCAAATTGAAATTTGCCAGATTAGTAATGTTACCTTTGAGACGGTGTGGTAGCCCAGGAATGAGAATTACCCCCATAATGGCATACCATTTGAAAAAGTAGACAACCCAAGGTATTGAACGTGGGGTATGTTTAGTCTTTTTTAGTAGCCACTTAGTCACAAACACTGGCCAAAGTTAGCGTTCATATTTGTTTTTGTGTGATAAAGGCAAAAAACTAATATTTGGCCAGTGTTTGTGACTAAGTGGCTACTAAAAATGACTGGACGTACCCCATTTGCAATACCTTGGGTTGTCTACTTTTGCAAATGGTATGCCATCATGGGGGTAATTCTTATTCCTGGGCTACCATACGGTCTCAAAGGCAACATAACTAATCTGGCAAATTTCAATATCAAAAAAATGAAATGCAAGCCTTATATGTGACTCTCTAACTTTCCAAAACACCATAAAACCTGTACATGGGGGGTACTGTTATTCTCGGGAGATTTCACTAAACACAAATATTAGTGTTTTAAAACAGTAAAACATATTACAACAATAATATAGTCCATAAAAGTGCAGTTTGTTTGTAAAAAATGCAAAAAACGTCACTTTTACTTAAAATATCATCGTTGTAATACAATTTACCAGTTTTAAACACTAATATTTGAGTTCAGCGAAGTCTCCCGAGTAAAACAGTACCCCCTATATACAGGTTTTATGGTGTCTTGGAGAGTTACAGGGTCAAATATAGTGCTTGCGAATTAAATTCTCTGCACTTTCTCCCTGTGTTGTCAGGCATGTCAATCAAATTTTAATTAATCAAATGACATAATTATGTTAAAAAATTACTTAAATATACACGTAGAATTTTAATATATATGCATTTATAGGTATTTAAATTCTACGTGTATACTAATGTAATCTTTTATGTAATTATATGTATTTATCTATATATATATATTTGCGGTTATTTGTATTTTATATATAGATAGATATATATAGAATGTCATTCTAAGTGTATTCTGTTTCCAATATATATATATATTAATAACAAAATACAGTTAGAATGAAATTACATATGAATATATAATTTATTTTAAATTTTGTTTCAATATTTTATTTATTTATTTATTTATTTATTATTGTAATTATACGTATATATATATATATACATATTATATATATGTAACGTCATTCTAAGTGTATTTTAATACTAATATATATACTAATATTAATATTAAAATACATTACGTATGACGTTACATATATATAATATGTATATATATTATATATATAATATATATACATATATTATATATATATATATATATATATATATATATATAAATACTTTTATTTTATTTTAACATGTGTATTTAATTTTTTTTTATACTTTCCTACCAGCAGGGGGACTGTCTAATATTTCAGACAGTCCCCCTGCTGGCAGATCCATAGCCAGCTATAGGGGGCCAAGTGATCGCTCTTTGAGAGCGATCACATGGCCCCCGGGGGCCTCATTTGCTCTCAGGCAGGCATTTGGGCTCTCAGGCAGCCCCCCAGAAGAGGATCGCGGCGGAGGTAAGTATAGCTTACCTCCTGAGGGCTTCAGCCGTTACGGCGTTCTATGCCGCCGCAACGGCTTTAAAGCCCTTTAAAGCCGCAACGGCATAGAACGCCGTAACGGCGTTAAGGGGTTAAAGACCACTGAGTATGCTCCTTTTGGTGTTGTATATGATAATTGGAGCTTGTGGCACCGTTGCAAGTATAGTGGAGACATTGTCAAATGCATTGCATCTGGAATATATATAGATATATACACACACATACACACACACACACACACACACACACATACACACAATACGCAAGATCCAGCACACTCACTTATCCACTAAACAGCAACTTCAATGTTTACAGATTGTATTAGTTTTTTAAAAAAAAACACCTATTCTAGGCAAAAATAATGGGGGTTTAGTAACACTATATGATCATACATTGCATAAGCCTGCCACAACGTCAATGTACCCCAGGTCCTACTCAAACAGCCTAATTTCTACTCTTATAAGATTAACCCACTTAGCTGTAGGAAAAGAAAACACATGTATCTGTCTGCTACCACAATGCTAAGGACAATATTTCAGAATGCATTGTCCACTGGAAACATTGTATTGATAGATTCCATACTTACTATTGAATACCATGCATGTACCAGTAATCAAAATGACAATTAGTAGACCTATATTTGTTGTTGCCATTTCAACTCATAAAATGTACATATTAAATGTCACAACTTTCTTGCAGCAGACCTAGCCATCCCTACATCAGAAGACAATTGTAAAAAGACAATGTAGACCGTATAAACATTTAATCTCATTGGTTCAACTATAGTGTCTGAAGGCCCTTTTCATTGACCCTATATTCAGTGTGTTAAATAATTTTGGAGCAGTTTAACACTCAATTAAGGTCCTTAGTTGCCCGCAGCCCGGACACCAATGGAAGTATGGCTAAGGTAGAGATTACACTCTACCGTAGCCATACCTTTATACTAACAAAGGGCATACTATCAGTTATACTAACTGAGTTAGTTAGTCAGTTATACTAACTGAAAGCAGACAACTGACATTTTATTTCAATCACAGACACACATGGTTGTTCAAGTATATGCTTCCTCATTAGCCCAAGAAGCACAGGGTTGTTGGACTACTGGGGACTCTCGTTTAACATTAAAATATTAAACATGGTTTAACAATGTACAGAATAATGGCGCCAGGGGACTCCAAAAACTAATAATTATTATTTAGTATACTTTTGGACTAGCAGTCCTATGTGTTTAGTGACTTTATAGAAAGGCATCCCAAATCAAATAAATAACTACGATATAATCCAAAAATTCCTCTTAATTCATTTAGATTTTGACTTGACATGTTTAGCACTTACTTCTGAAATTGGTTCACGTGTTTATATTGTAAAATGTCTGCAAAGCATTTATTGTGGCAGTGCATTGTCTCATTTAATACCATCCCTCTCTCTCTGTAGAATGTAGAACAAACTATTGATGCATGAGTGACATTATTATGCTTTGTTACTTGATAATCAGTGCAAGAACCGTAACAATGTCCACAGGGATTAAATACAAAAAAGTCTAAGCATGCTTAAAATAAGCAGTTTTTTTTTCTCTGCAATCTCCGCGGATAACCCTTATATTTTTGTTTTTGAAGAAATACAACATATCTGAACCCCCATTCCCCCCCAAAAAATAATACTTATAAATATCAATTTATAAAGAATGAGACATAAAAAAAAACATGTATTTTATTATTAACTTTTAAAAAGTATAATTTAATACAAAATAATTTTGTATCGGGCAATTACATTTTATGAACCGCTTCAGGGGTAAGAAAGGTGGAAAAAGCACTGATGTTATGCAATTGAATGCCCGTTTTATGTCTGAAGCTTCTGCAGTGTGTTACATCCTGGAGGTTTGGTGGAAAACAGATAGAGGATGCTCCTGGCAACAGTGACGTTACTCTTCTGAATTATTTTAGGAAACATGTACTTCTCTCTTCTTTCCATAACAAGCAAAATGAAGGATTCTCTCATGATTCATATTTCATGTCTCTCGATATATGTACACATCAACTATCTGAGCATTTGGTCAAATTAATCAGCCATATACTGTCACTTTTCAACAGTACCCAAAGCTCATCAGTACATTTTATTTCTCTTTGGTAAAGAAAGAGTAAATATGAAATAATTTACATATGTATGTATGCATGTAATGTGTATATCAATGGTTCCCAAACCACGACTTGATTTTTCTTTTAAGAGTCCTTTACTACTATTGCAAATGTAGTTATCTGACTGATGACAGTTAAATTGCTGCTTTTGCTGGTATCTCAGTTTCACTATGTTCTTCTAGAGCCCTTGGTGTTCAGTATTATCTGAGAGATTTTTTGTTTTACCTTGGACATTACAAAATAATTTAGCCAGTTTGGTAACCACTATATAATGAATAATACGAGGGATTTTGACTAGCTAGTATTTTCTGAATATAAGTAGAGCCATGGCTGGGTTTTCTGTTAGGTAGAATAGTGTTGCAGGGTTGATTCAGCATATTGTAAGTGGAGGAGGATTCCTTGCAAATACTAAATTGGTGTTGGTTTTAGTATATTGACACCAAACAAAAACATGAAGGTTAAAATAGAATGTTTTATTTAACTTGGATATTGCAGCGTTTACATGATTTGGCAGTGACTGAGAGGTATAGAATGGATACCTGAAGGGAACTGGAAAACATATTTTTTCCATGAAGAGTCAGAACCCTGACCAAGTTTTTTGACCCCTCCACACATAGATGCTCATAATAATTGCCCTAATAACGAGTCTTACAGAGCAGATGAAACCGCAATGTAAGACTTTGTGTTAATCATATTTCTCACCAGTGTTAGAATGAGGTTAGGACTCCTGTTGTGGTACTTTGATAGCTATATTGTGTTTTAAAACTATAAAGCTTGCTAATGAGCAGCAATACAGTTATTCGTGGCTTCTCATTTAGCTCGGATAGAATGGTCATATTGTAGAAATTGGCTTTTGCAATAAAGTAGAGAACTGTCAACTTCAGGTGACTTCATCATAATGTTAATATACAGTCATGGGAAAAATAAAGCACACCCTCTTTGATTTCTAAGGTTTTACATATCAGGATTTAATAACATTCATTTGTTTCTTAGTAGATCTTAAAATTAGGTAAATACAACCTCAGATCGACAACACATGACATATTACACCGTGTCATGATTTATTTAACGAAAATAAAGCCAGAATGGAGAAGTCATGTGTAAAAACTAATAACATTATTATTATTAGTATTAGTATTTATATAGCACCAGCTTTTACCGCAGCGCTTTACAATAAAAGGGGAATTTACCAAATGAGACAATAACAAAATGTAACACGAGCAATAGTTGGTTGAGGACCCTGCTCAAACGGGCTTACAGTCTAAAGGAGGTGGGTATAAAAACACAATAGGAATGGTATTGAGGGAGACAGCAAATGAACTGGAGGTGAGAGTGGAGCGTGGCCCTTTAGGAGAGAGCTAGAGGATGATAAACCACCTTTAGCAGTAATAACTCGAGGTAATAATCTTCTGTATGACTTTATCAGTTTCTCACATCATTGTGGATGCATTTTGGCTCATTCTTCTTTGCAATGTTGCTCCAGTTGATTGAGGTTTGCTGTCACAACTCTATAATGCTTCAATCGTGTTGAGGCCTGGACTTTGACTGGGCCATGGAAACAATTTGATTCTTTTATTAATTTGCTCTGTTCTTTTTCGAAAGAAGAGGCTTTCTCCTGGCAACCTTTCCAAACAAACCTTGTTCAGTCTTTTTTAATTGTGCTGTCATGTAGTTTTACATTTAACATGCTAACTGAAGCCTGTATAGTCTGAGATGTAACTCTTTGGTTTTGCAATATCTCTAAGCAATGGATTGTCTGGTGAATTAGCTGGAATGTCCACTCCTGGGAAGATTAGCAACTGTCTTGAATTCTTTCCACTTTTCAATAATATTTCTCACTGTAGAATGATGGACTTTTACTTGTTTGGAAATAGCCTTAGAGCCCTTCCAAGTTTGATAGGCAGCAAAAATTGCTTCTCTAAGGTCACTGCCAATGTATTTCCTCCATGGATTTGTGTCAATACACACCTGAATGCTCCAGGCCAGCATACTGCAAAAGCTTTGGCTTTTATAGAGGTGACCTCATTTGCTGATGATCAATTGATCAAGGGCATTCCTATGGAAGCACTTAGGGTGTACTTGTTATTTTTACACATAGATTCTAAATTTTGGCTTTATTTTTGTTAAATAAGTCTTGACACTGTGTTATATGTCATGTGTTAGTTGTTCATCTAAAGTTGTATTTGCTTAATTTTAAGACCTGCTAAGGAACAGATGATTGTTATTATGTCTTGATGTAAAACCTTAGAATTCAAAGAGGGCGTACTTTCTCTTTCCTATGACTGTATATTTAAATGAATCTGCTAGAGCTACAGAAGATGTTTAGGTTAAATATATAATGACTTGACAATAGTTCCTTCATCATCTAAGAGGATGCTGCTGGCAGCATTTGGGGAGGACAGATTAGCATACACTTACTGTAGACTGCATATTTGAGACTTTTATTACTATATAGAATGTCTAAAATGCACAATTTATTGATTATATTTCATTCTTATAAATTGTGACTTCATGTAATTCTCTTTTTAAAAACTCTAGATTTGCATGAGACTGGTTACATTAAAACAAGGTATATACCTGGTTATGGTGCACAGGACTCCTTTCCTTTTACTTCCCACAGCACAGGTCATGATGGAAGATGGGGAGGCACATATGTGGGAACTCAGTGCTTGCTAGTATTCATTTTGGTTAAACTGCTTGCTCGAAGGTAACAGTACTACACGCAGGATTTTTTTTTCCTTTCAGCATGTTTAGATTTTATTAGCTACTTGTTGACAATCACCTTTGACAAGCTGGCTGTCAAAAGAGCAATACTTGACAACTAATATGATCAAGAAGGTCTTGAGGGTTGGCTCAAGACCTTTAAAAGATTTGCAAAGTTATTTTTTCCATACTACTTTAAAGCAGCATTGTCTCTTTCCATCCTCCAAAATGTACTTATAAAGATAAAACACTCATCATATACTATAACAAAATAAGTATAAATCTGTATTAGTATTTTTTCTATGCTTGACAAATTTGACAAAGGGCAGAGCTACCTTTTGTCAAACATTTAGCCATCATTAGTGAAAAACCACAGTTCATGGAGGATACCGCGGTCTTGCAGGATTGTACATAGACCTCAGTGTTGTACTCTTGTGCAAGCGAGGGAGTATAACACTGAAGATGGTTCCTATTAGCTGAAGTGCCAGGAGCTGAATAGGACTTGCACGAACAGGATGAAGGTGACTACGAGGGACAGGTTCAGGTAAGTATAACTTACATTCCATGGAAACCCTCAGCCATCGCACTGCCAGTGGATATGTCAACATCGATGACCATGACGGTGACAGAGCTGCTTAAAAAATTGCTTGAAAAATCTAAAATTTGCAATAAAAACCGATCGGTCATAAAGCAACCTTAAGGTGGCCATCAAGGGCTTAGACTGGAACCCTGACACAGCACTCATTTAGAGCCCACTGTTGTAGTTATGGTGAGAGGAACACCGTCCCATCATAATCTGTCAAATGGTTTTTGCACGGTTTGAAACGTACCCGGGCTCCATTTAATGCCTGCACTCAATCCTGGTTCCTCAGTTTTGTTCATTGTAAGAACTTGTTTGACTCATTAATTAGTAAAGAGCCCTCGGTTGACACTCTTAAGCAAAGAATGAATTCCTTCATAAGCATGGTTTGGCTGATTATGCTGGGATAGTGCCAGGGCACTGCTAGCACCATACCTGCTACAGCAAGCTATAATGATTATGTTGCTTGGAAGTGACCTTTAATTTACTTATATACATGAATGCAGAGATATATTTGTAGTGACATTCCAAACAACTACACCACACCTACACACACGCAGGCCCACCACAAACAGTTAATACATTGACAGTTTTTACGGCTGAATTCTGCTAAGGTCATCAGGATAGGTAAATGACACACCAGTGACATCATTGCATGGATCTCCATTGTATTGTATGGAGTTTCACTGTTTTTAAGGGAATTATCTGGAGGAACTGATATATTTGCATGCAATTTATTCTGCATGAATGCACTTCTAATCTTGAGCAAGCTAACTACCTTTTAGCTGTTATGTTCCTTGATGTCCATATCAGTGGTATCCAGGTTCGGATGTTTCTGGTAGCATCATATATTAAAAAAACACCTTATAATGGAGCTCTGGCTGTTTGTTGTTATTGATGTTCTTATCAAAACCTCACAAAGTCTTAATCCAGGATGCAAAAATTAGGCAAATCCTTCACAACCTGAAAACTCGGCTTATTGTTTTCCTCCATATATAAGGACTGTTTGAAGCCCATAACTGATATATACATATACAGAAATAAACACACAAAGGATTATTTAATAAACAGTAATAATGTAGGTAACATTCCCAACACAGATACTATTTAGCAACTCGAATTCTAATTCCTGTTGAAGTCATATGTACTGTATAAAAAGTATTTTGCTCCTTTTATTTTTGTTCTTTTCCATTTCCTTGTGTCTCTTACTTAGCTCTCCATTTCATCTGTGCTACTTTCATTTGCTGTGTTTCTATTTTAGGGATTTTCTTGTTTGTGAGCCTTTCCTTGCACGTGTCTTTTCTGTAACCCTGTTTTAGCCCTGTTGCCTATGTCCATTGCTTTCTGCTCTCTGTGTCTCCACTCTATTTTTGCTTGTATCTATTATACTCTCATCCCTATGTCACTGAGCCTCTCCCTTGCTCAGTCTCTTTCTAGCCTTCCTCTGAACTCTGTGCCCCTGATATGGATCATCTGCATCACCTTTAGTCATGCATTATTTATTTGCCCCCTCTTGTGCTCCTCTAGCTCTCTTTTACAATTTTCATTATAGCCATTTATATATATATATATATTACAATCCATTTCATCCCCTTCATTCCTTCTCCCCAATGCCAAATAGCGTCCTCCCACTATCTATCTTTCTGCACTGCAGCCATATTACCATTACCCATCCCTGTTGCCATAGTTCTGAAATCATACACACTTCCCTATAGCCATATTCCCTACCGTTAATGATCACATAGTTATGCTGTAATAATACTCACAGCTATATCACTCGCACCCCACCCCTATATCCCCAGACTCACAGCCATGACTTTCTATGTCAGAAACTCTTTTACTCCCAACCTTACTACTCGGCCTGTGCCTGTTCCACCTTCCAAACCCCAAAACCCCCTTCCCGAAGCAAAAAGTGCTCACATTTCTAGTGGCACAACTGTTCTTCTGTTCTATGCACATGTGTTGATCTTCATCTTATATAACTAATACAACAGACGTCAGATTGTTTATCTTAGGTTACCTACATGGTAGGAGATGAGAGGCTTGATTCAATAACAGCATCACAAAGCTGACTGTTTGAAAACATGTTTGCTATTCATTTACCAACATTAGCAACATTATAAATTGCTAGGTTAGAACACTTGTTAAAAATGAAAAGAGAAATTAAGCAAACAGTCTAGTCTTTCCGCTGTTTAATAGCTTTGAATTATGGTTAGCTATAATATCACTTGTACGGACCACATCTTGACTTGACCAAATATATACACAATTTGTTTTGCACAGTTTAAGTAATCGTTCACCACTATATCTCATATTACAGTCTAGTATAACTCACTAATTAGAACATAATAGAACAAGGCTTTGAAGGAAAAACTTTTACCACAGCTTACATTCCGGGAAAGACACAACTGCATAATTACGTTCCAGTACAGTGATTTTACTGTTAGATTGTTTGACAAAATAGAAATGCTATTCTCACAGTGAGATGAATCACCAATATTCCTGGAAGTATTGAATAGTGGTATTCCCATTTATGTCTAGTTTACAAATAAGGAATTCTTATTAATACCTCACAAATACTTGATGATTGAATGTTGTGGATGGTGGCTGACATTGTAGACAGACAGACAGATGTCATAGCATGAATAATAGAGATATGGTGATTCATTTCTTTCTGTCGTGTGTCATGTTACACTGGCATCAGCTGGTATCCTGGCTATCTCAGCTTTTCTAATGTGTGTAATTGATAGAAGCCATTTCATCTTCCCTAGGGGGGCAAATTGTACACAACTGGTGTCTCCAAAATGGAACTTAATCATTTCAAAATGTCTCACTGTTAAAAGCAGATGTTTTTGTTCTTTCTTAAAACAATCAAACATGTTATGTTTTGCTGTTTGTAACAATTTCCTACACACCACTATTGTTCAGTAATGTTGACAATTATTTTGCAGTAACAATTTATTATATTTAAAAAAAGGAGATTGTAGTAATCTGTGATTCTACTTGTGGATGAGTAGGAATCACAATGAAATAGCAAAAATATTTATGTGTGTGTGTGTATGTATGTGTACATATGTATATGTTGATCTTAGAATTATATGCTTTATTTTTACCTTTACTGTACCAATTTGGTATATACAATATTAGTGTCCGTTTACTGTCCAGTCTTAACTTTAAATGTACATTGGATTAAAGTATTCTTTCCAGCCACCATGTGTAGATGAAGACATAAATCTACTACTTGCACTTAGTTCAATGTATACATGGAGCTGCATCATAATCCCACACAAAATATGATCACTAAAAATGAACACATACATCCCCATTGCTCCTATATTTGTCCTTGCCTGCCTGGTGGAAGAACAATGTTTCTGTTGGAACTTGAGAAATTGTGTTTGACTCATGCCCCCCTACTGCAAGGCTTATTATTACAGTGTTGCACATAACAGGAGCCATGGGATCTTGCTCTGTTTAGCCTGTTTGTGTGTTTTTTTGTTTGTTTTGTTTTTTACCAGTTATCTGCAACAGATAAATGAATGAACTGTGAAAATGTAATGTAATAAAATGATACAGGTGATTGGTGTACTTTAACTTACTGTGTGTTGCCATTATAAAGATTGTTGTAATTTTGTGTTTTATTTAATGCTTTTTCCTTCTCTCTCTTAACAGAGCTATATTGTATAGCTGTTGTCATTCTTATATTTTGTGGACATTTCTCTATACAACTAAATGCTGAAAATGAAACACTGACTAAAAGTAAGTTTTTTACCTGTATATTTATATTACCTTAAAAAGTAACCATTTAAATGATGATTATAATAAACATTAGGCTTTGAGATTTGTCCAAATTTTAAAATCCTGAACTACGAATCACCATATCTATGATAAGGAAACAAACATTGGCAATGGGCACGCCGTTTTGTTTGTTACGCAATTCATTATTCCATCCATTGCACCAAAAGAAAAAATAATTGATAGTTATGGAACAGCTACTAAATGTTGATTGTATTCACAGATTAAATGAGAAGAGACCAATAGAGTGTATAACAGAGGAACAGTATATTTAATAAATATTAAAAAAAATATATAGATTTTATTTATTTTTTAGTGCTCCTCCTTTTTTCCCTTTGTGCTTTAAATACCACCACAAAAATACTCCTATCAGTGTTCTGCAATATATATATACATACACATATATACATATATACACATACACACATACACACACACACACACACCGTATATAATGTATTTATATTTTACAGTACACTAATGCACGCATTGTCACTCTATTTTAGCAAAATAGCACATGGACAAAACCAGAATAGCCCGAAACAAATAAAATCTAATTTCAGACAAATTGTTTCAAACTTAATTTTTCTGCCATGCACAAGTCTTTTAAGCAGGTTATTTATTTTTTGAAGTATGTATAGATTGAAAGAGACTTAAAGTTATTAAGTTATTTTGACTTAGACAGTATGTTGTAAGAAACTAGAACACCTACATTGAAATGGTCAGCGATCATTCTAGACAAGTGCTAAATCAGACAACCTTTTAAACTGCTGCTCCAGGTGATCATTATTTCCCCAAATTGTTAAGTTCCATATTGATGGAAACAAGTGACAGCAACTGTAGATCAACATTCTGTCTAATGTCAGGTGCTGCCTGGTTTTGTGTTTTTATTTTTTAATGAAATGCTGTACTCTGGAAACATATAACCTTTATATGGCCAGTACTCCATATGACAAACCTAAAGTGTATCTGTCATTTGTGTGCCTAGTTTTAAAGTTATTTCTTAACTAATAATGAAGTGACCACTATACATTATGTATTTCTCTTGCAAAGGTTCTGTAAGGACAATTTAGTATATTAACTATTTCCTATTTTGGAAGATAAAGCTGCCAGGAAACCATTGTTGATGTGTTCAATTTTAGTGACTTCATGCTCTATAATCGAGACACACACATGCACACTTTACTGGTAGAATATGAATAATTATTTTATTAAAGAGCAATATGTGCACCATAACCACTTTATATCAATGAAGTGATTGCAGTGCCTGGATTCTCTTGGTGTTGTATTACCATCTAATGTCCAACAATTTTCGAATGGTTAGACTGTAAGCTCGTTTGTGCAGGTTCCTCGTCAACCTATTGTTTCTGTAGCAATGTGTAATTGTCTTATTTATTGTAAAATGTCCCCCTTTTTCTAGTATTGTAAAGTGTGGTGGCATAAATTGGCTCTATATAAATGCCAAAAATAATAATAAAAATAACATAGATTTAGAGCACTTCTCTAATGCCTCTCCTTTGCTGCTCCAGCTAATGAAGATGACCTGCCCCAAGCAGCAAAAGGATGTCAGTGATTGTCTGAGAGTGTTAGCTGAAACTCTCAGCCTATCACTGGCAGCCAATCCCAATTAAAATAATGTACACTTTTTAAGCTTTACTCATGATGCGTTATATCAATGCCATCCTTTGTCTGCTTGAGTGAACGCTTTCCAGAGTAGCAAATGAGAGTCAGACTATGAGCTCTTGAGGACACTAATTCTGCATTAAAGCATTCGAAAATAGTTTAACACTAGAACGTAAAACAGCCACAGGGGACTCCATGTACTATGATAACTTAATTGAGATTGAATAAGTAGTTATCATACCCAGAGTGCTCCTTTAGTTTAAAAATATACATAAAATAACAAATATACTTAACTATGTATTTCACTGCAGACAATATTTTCCTGATAAGGAAGAGTAGGCTCCATAAGAGAATATAATTAGCCCATCTAATACTCTACAGAGTGAAATGTTAACTTTTGGAGTTGTGTAATATTGTCAAAAGAATCATTTCTACTTTCAATCTTCACATGTACAGCAACCTTGGATATGGATCAGACGTGCAAACTTGACTACTAGTTAAACATTTCCTCTGTTGCATCAAAAAATTGCTCAAAGAATAAATGACATGTGGAAGCTGAATTCCTGACCCTATAGGGTTAAAACCACCGTCTAGCCCCCTTGCCTCCCTAAATATAGTAAAATCTTACCTGTATTCAAGTCTGAAGCTGCTGTCTCTGCCCCTGAACTGCCTCTGTCTGGTGACATCATCAGAAGTGATTATCTGAGCCAATCACAATAATTTCCTATAGGATTGGCTGAGACTGTCAAAGAGGCAGATCGGAGGCAGAGCCAGCACAAGTCAAACACAGCCATGGCCAATCAGCATCTCCTTATAGAGATTAATTGAATCAGTGCATCTCTATGATAAAATGTCAGTGTCTGCATGCAGAGGATCGAGACACTGAATGGCAGTACTGCACAGTGTGCAGCACTGCCCCAGGAAGCAGCTCTAGCAGCCACCTGAGTAGTGGTCAGTGAAGTTATCACTAGGCTGTAATGTAAACACTGCATTTTCTCTGAAAAGACAGTTTAGAGCAATAAGGGAATGATTAAACTCACCTGAACAAATACAAAAAAGCTCTACTTGTTCTGGTGACTAAAGTGTCCCTTTAATACACATATTATGTATATTAATGAATCAAAAGAGGTAACCACATGGTGAATTAAAATAATTTAAACATATTATTATGTTATTTTCATATATAAGTATAAAAAGTACATCTTGTGCATTGAGAAGTGAGAAAAAGTCAGTCCAGAATTGAACATTTTCTAAATGATGATGGTGTAAAAGTAACCCACCCTGTGAAAATTAGTAATTCAGTTGCAATTTATATAATCTGGCTTCAGATCCTAATACAGCACAGTCCACATCTGAGAAAATAAGTTCGTTTTTGGATAAGGTCCATTTCAAACAAATTTCAACAGATAGATTGGATATACTAAATTCTCCTATATCTCAAAATGAAATGATAAATTCCATTAACATGATTCCTGCGGGAAAAGCTCTGGGACCTGATGGTTTTACAATGGCATATTATAAGTCTTTCTCTGGCATTTTAACCCCATATTTGACTTGTTTGTTTAATGATTACTGGAATACAGAACAAATGCCGGGGGAGGCTTTGTGTGCCCAAATTGTGACCTTACCCAGACCTGGAAAAACTCCTAATGTTTGTTAAAATTTTCGACCTATTTCCCTGATTAATAATGACACCAAAATGTATTTGAAAATATTGGCTATTAGACGTTTACAAATTAAGATGTGTATTAAACCATCAGGCCCTGGACAGTACTGGGCATTTCATTAATTTCATTCACCAGATAAAATTGGACCGTATTCCTTCTCTGCTCCTTTCATTAGATGCAGAGAAGGCATTTGATCAAATTCATTGGGATTTCATAAAGGAAGTAATGTCATGATTTAATATTCCAGATTCTTTCATCAGGGCTGTGTTTGCGCAATATTGCGCTCCAACTTCATGGATATCTGCAACTGGTTTTATCTCTGAAACTTTTAAGTTTTCCAATGGGACGGGCAGGGTTGTCCGTTGTCATCACTCCTGTTTGTGTTGGCAATGGAGCCCCTGGCTGAAATTATTAGACAGTGTGCAGATATAGAGGGCATTGCAGTAGGGGACAGGGTGCATACAAATGGCCTTTTTGCAGATGACATTATGCTTTCATTAAAAAATCCTATGACCTCAGTTGACTCCCTAATGTCAATCTTGCGTGAAGTTGGCGAAATATCATATTACAAATTTAATACTAACAAAACTCAGGCTCTTTCTTTCTACACTCCGTGGTATGATTTAAATGTTCTGAAACAGAAATTTGACTTTGACTGGAGCATTGACCTATGCAAGAACATGTCAAAAATGCATATCTTTAATCCTGCTAATATCTGGACCGAAATTAAGGATGACTTTGAGAGGTGGTGTAGTCTTGAAATCTCATGGTTAGGTAAGATTAACTCGGTCAATATGTCTCTCCTTCCAAAAATTTTATATTTTATCAGAGCAATCCAACTCATAATAGATGTAGGTTGCAAATATATAATTAGTTAAACAATATTACTTTAACTATTTATAATGATCCACATTACCTATTGATATATTTTGTGGGGAAGAGATCAAAATGTCCTTAGTGTATACTTTCTTTTATCTTTTAAGTTATGAGTAGAATAGACTCCACATTGTTTAAAATTAAATATCCATTGCTGGATTATTCTCTAGAAATATATTTTCTGTTTGTATGTTATCAAAATAGGACTCTCTCTGGAGGTGCTTATTCCCTTCCTATGCTTTAAATCAAATAGATGCTGACATCATATGTCCAGCCAAGTGGTTGCATTCCAAACCTTATATCTAAAATTAAAAAAACAGTGTTCAAGCACCAACAAGATCAATCAAACATCATTATATTAGTAGAAAACAGAAAAAAATCGAATCTCTACACTTTTCAGATACACTTATTGGACTGAAAGCTTTTGCACACAAATATATATAAGTACAATTTAACCAATGCTTTCTATATATAAGACTAAGGTGTAACCACAAACAGGTTCTAATACTGCTATTTACCAAGAGTATGATTAAAAAATGGAGTCCATTCTAAATCAGGCCAAATAGACCAATGTTTGTTAAGCTTCATTAGCATCAGCCTTCACCAAATAGTTTTACCTTAAGAGTTTAAAATGTTGTGTCTATAGAACTCGTTTTAAATGTTTTTAATTATAATTTAAAAAAAAAAAAAACAATCTCCAAACACACCTTTCTGATCAACTAGAACTCTTACTCTATCCCATAGAAACACTACACAACTGAATGCCAAAACCAACACATATGGGTGCAGCCAGGGCCGGATTAACATAGGGGCTGATGGAGCTGCAGCTCCAGGCCCAGGCCCATGGAATAGGCCCATTGATTTTAAAAAAAAATATATATATTTTTTTTTTTACTTTTTTTTTTTTTTCACACACTACTCTTAGGGATTCCACCTGGCTTTTATTTTATTGGCACAGCCAGTATTTGAGGCTGCCTGGCTGGTGCCAATATTGCAGTGATACTGGCAATACAAATGCTGGTATTTTTCTCAATATAAACAAGAGATTACTATGCAATACCAGCACTGGCCAGTAGGGGTCGTGTGTGGAGACAGGCAGGAATAGGAAGTTCCAGCATATCCCTCCCTGCCTATCTCTATTCACTGATCTGCAGGGGTACAGCTACAGAGAGTCCAGACAGCAACACCCACCCTGCAGAGACAGCCTACAGCTCAGCGAAGTAAGGAATGGGGGAAAAGGCTGCAAGGAGACATACACTGAGACACTAAGGGACATTGGGAGACATTATGACACAGACACATGGGGATACAGTGTCCCCATGTCTCCCAGTCAGTGTCCCTGGTGTCTCAGTGCCCCCTAGTCTCCCAGTGCCCCCAGTCTGCCAGTGTCTCACTGTCCCCATGTCTCCAAGCTAGTGTCCCTAGTGTCTGTGGCCCTGGTGTCTCAGTGCCCCCATGTCTCAATGTCCCCATGTCCCCCAGCCTCTCTAGTGTCTGTGTCCCTGGTGTCTGTGTCCCTGGTGTCTATTTTCCCAGTGTCCCAGCCAGTGTCCCCTAGTCTCCCAGTGTCACTGGTGTCTCCGTGTCCCTAGGTCTCCCCGTGTCCACAGGTCTCCCCATCTTCCTAGTGTCCTAGTGACATGGGGACCCTGGGATACATGGGGACACAGGGAGACATAGGGCATTGAGACACTGTGATACATAGGATCACTGGGAGAACTGGGGACACGACACTGGGGGACACTGGGAGACATGGGGCACTGAGACACTGATACATAGGAACACTGAGACCTGGAGTAATCGACACATGGGGGCACTGGGAGGACTCCATCTATACAGCAGAATCAAACTAAGTAGTTTTTTGGTGATTTTACAGCATTTTCTCTTATGTCACTCCTTGTGATTTACATCATGTGATGTCACCCATACAAATTTAATTATTCAAATTAGCAAGGCCGGTATGTTTTTCCAAGAAAGGTGCCAACCTTAACTACTTTTCACATATTCTTACTTAAGTATGGAAACTTAAGAGGGATCTATGGGAACAAAACTTGTGTGGACTGGCTGACAATGAATATAGTTAAAGGGACACTGTAGTCACCAGAACAACTACAGCTTATTGAATTTATTCTGGTGAGTAGAATCATTACCGTCAGGCTTTTTGCTGTAAACACTGTCTTTTCAGAGAAAATGCAGTGTTTACATTACGGCCTAGTGATAACTTCACTGGCCACTCCTTAGATGGCTGTTAGAGATCCTTCCTGGGCCATGGCTGCCTAAAATGCATCCAAACATTCAGTGTCTCCACCCTCTGCATGCAGACACTGAACTTTCCTCATAGAGATTAATTGATTCAATTCATCTCTATGAGGAGATGCGGATTGGCCAGGGCTGTGTTTGAATCATGCTGGCTCTGCCCCTGATCTGCCTCTTTGTCAGTCTCAGCCAATCCTATGAGGAAGCACTGTGATTGGATCAGGCCACCACTTCTAATGATGTCAGCAGACTGCTTGTTTTTCTGAGTCTAACAGCGTGCACAGTTACAGCTTCAGGCTTGAATACAGTAAGATTTCGCTATATTTATGGAGGCATGAGGGGCCCAGGGGGGCTAGATGGTGGTTTCACCACTATAGGGTCAGGAATACGTTTGTGTTTCTGACCCTATAGTGATCCTTTAATCCCTTAAGGACACATGACATGTGTGACATGTCATGATTCCCTTTTATTCCAGAAGTTTGGTCCTTAAGGGGTTAAGGTAATGCTGGCTTTGGTCTATTCATGTTCCCTTTCTTCTACACTCACTACATACAGTGTTTCTCTGTCCCAGACTATATACCAGGAGCTTCTGCCTACTAGTAAAAAGGTAAGGAGACAAGTGGACCAGCGAGTGCTAGGGGACAGTCCTTAGAAAGCATGGAGTGAGCGCATCATTAGATGCATGTATGCCAAGCTCAGGGTGCTGTCTGCATAGTAAGCCCTTAGTTGGCCAGCTGCATGATTGGCAGGCAGCCTGACATGCATTCATGCCAGGCTGGACTTCTAATTCTTTGGGCAGACATGTCCTCTTTTTGGGCATGTTCGCCCCTTTTGGCAGGTTACATGATTGGTGTCAGTGGCACACCCTTTTACCGTGCCCATTGACTTCCTGCTTGGCTGGACACTGCTGTTAGGGGGTATGGATTTACTTGAAAGATGAAAACATAAATTAGAGAGAGAGTAGCCTAGGGTATCTGTTTTCTTTCTCTCCAGCACAATCTCCATCAGATACATGACGCTTGGGAGTGTTTTACTGTTTTTGGTCGATATGATTCTGTAATTAGGCCCGTCATAATTGTCAGCACCAGGCCCACTGGACTCTTAATCTGGCCCTGGGTGCAGCTAAACATTTAAAGAGGAATTCCAACATATAGTTGGTCTGAACATATTAATCACACAATAGGAGCTATTATATTAAAGATGCAGTACCTTTATAACTACTTTTGCATTGGTAACTTTAACCCCAAGTCTTTAGTTTTCCAGTTAGCTTTACAGCTTCAGACTGTACAGTACACATCCTATTAAAACACCTTTAGCATGCCATGCTCAAAACTGAGCTCATTTCTAATTTCAGATTCTACAGACTATCTGACAACTTATCAGAAATTATTAAGCATGGCAGTTAACTAAAAGCGAGCATGAAATTCCAAAGCATTGTAAAGTAGGTCAGTTTTTGTATAATTAGGATGTATTCATCAATTCCAAAGCCGTTTATAAATATACATCAACTTTTGTGTGGAATTGAATAAATAATGTCAGTTTGGTACATAACCATTCTTTTCATACAATAAGCCCGCATCCCTACTACCAGCAGGTCTGTAGGAAGCTATGCCAAAATGTTTTTACTGTACAAAACAAGTTTGTAAAAAAAAAAAAAGAAGTTAACACAATATATTTAAATCAGCTTGCGCTATTAGCTTTCAAATAAATCTTTTCTTCAAACGTTATTGCCACCTACTCAGCTACTCTTCTTGGTAGAAAATAGCTATATTTGGCCGTATAAATTTTCACCTGCTGAGCAAACAGCTTCACAGGGTTCGTAACACAAAGCCTGCAGAAGGTGTGCTGGGTACATGAAAGGCTACTACTTACAAACCAAGACTGCTAAACACATAGCTATAACAGTCAGAAATCAGAGAACAAACACACATCTAATCTCAAGTGACCTTACCTCTAAAGCTAGTTTGATTCCTGGGATGATGATGGGACATGGATTAAATATACTGTCTTTACAAACATTTAAGGAATGCTCAATTGAAGAAGAAAAAAAGTATATTTTTAAACAGTTTATTGGTCCCTAATCCAAACAAAACATGCATACAATTCCTTTTGCATGTTTTGTTTGTGGTAATAACTAGTATTTGCAGCTACCCTCCCCATTTTCCCCTGCTCAAACATTCTCATCTGTGCAGGCAGAAAAGCCAATCAAAGGATTTACATTGAGGCCTTGTGGACCAACCGTGCATGTGGGCAGCTGTGAATCACAGGTTTACCAACAAGCAGAATAAGCATCTGCCATTTCCTTTTAGCTCCGGGGAGCTTAACTATGCTGAAGAAAAGCCTACTGTCTGTATATTGGACAAAAATAGCATGACCAGGAAGCAGAGGTGTATCAAGGTTACTTGGCACTGGGATAGCACCCTCCCCAACCCCACGCACCCCACTCCACCTGCAGAACTGTAAACTTGTTTATGTAGCTTCACACGTCCTCATCCCTTAATGTGTATCTCCTGACCCTTGTGTGTTTCTTATAATTCTCTCTTTCCATCTTAATATCTTAATCCACTTGTGTTTCTCATATGCCCAACCTCTTGATCTATACATACCTTTTGTACCTCTTAACCCTATAGCCTGCCCCAACATACAAAGGCAGTTACATGCTTACATACATACATACATGTAATCATACATGCAGTCACATGCAAACATGGACACACGCACAGTCATATGCAGATACACAATCTCCCACCATCACAACAAAATCACACAATTACACACAGTCACGCACATAAGCAGTTACATAAAGTCACAAGCACACAGTTACACAAATTAAGAAATAGTCACACATACGTTCACTAAAAGTCACATGAAGTCAAACATGGTTGCTTACAATCACATACGCAATCACCCAAAGTCATATACACACACCCATCCACAGTTACCCAAAGTCACATATACACAGCCACACACAATCACCTAAAGTATTTTCACACAATAATCTCATATCTCTACTACAAGCACACACAGTCACTCAAAGTCACATGCACACAGTCACTCAAAGTCACATGTACACAGTCACATACAAAGTCACACTTAGGAACATACACATAGCCACCCAAAGTCACATTCAGTAACACATACAGTCTTTAAATTTCTCTCTCCTGCACCTCCCTGGGGGAGGAGAAGGAGCAAATAGTGCAATCCCTGCAGTCCTTGGTGTCTAGTGGTGGGGTAGCAGGGGCTCCATTCTGTTTCCCCTCTGTGTGCATCTGTTAATAGACAAGGGGTGCTATACTCCTCCCCCACTGCCTGTATCATTACTGTAGTTTACTTCCTGCTACACTCTGGTAGAGGATAATGAAAATCATGCTTTTATATATACATATACACACACATACATATATATATTATGTTACTTGCTATTTTTAGGCTAGGTTGAATTTAGTATTAGAGTTAGGATAGAGTTAGGATGCAATAAGATTTAACTGTAGTGTTGTCTTAACCCCTTAAGGACCAAACTTCTGGAATAAAAGGGAATCATGACATGTCACACATGTCACGTGTCCTTAAGGGGTTAAGGGTTTATGTTAGCTAATGTTAGTCTTTCTCCTTGGCAAAAGGTTTTTTTGGTACACAGCTTTCATCTATGTGAACAGTGTATATTCCTAATGACATTTGTTTTTTAAGTAATTCATGTTAATGCTATTTTATGGTTTTGGTACAATATTGACTGAATAATATTGATGGTAAAGATTGATAGAATTTTTTTAAACTTATAGTTATTTTGCGTGATGATCTATTAGAAATGTTGCTTTGTGTAAATTTTAATACTACCTTAGTATTTTGTTGGTCACTCAAATGGTTGTTATATTAGAATTATTGTAAACAAAGTTGAATTAAAGTTTGATATCTTTTTATGTATCGGTCAAGCCCCCTTACAAAGTAAATTCTACTTACTGCCACAAATTGG
Source organism: Pelobates fuscus (assembly GCF_036172605.1). Taxonomy (NCBI): domain Eukaryota; kingdom Metazoa; phylum Chordata; class Amphibia; order Anura; family Pelobatidae; genus Pelobates; species Pelobates fuscus. The sequence goes on along the minus strand of NC_086320.1, from coordinate 118,490,620 downwards.
ATTGAGAATTTATTGAAGTTCCATTTAATTGAGAATGTCTGGTTGAAGGTCTTTTCCTAACATTTTGACGCTGTTGAGTGTATGTGCCAAAGTATTTTAAATACATGTTCCTGAAAAGCCTACAAGCAGCTTGTTACCAACGCACATCTGTGGGTACTTTTTACCCAGTGGTCGCTATGTCTGAAACAGCCTCAAGGCAGGCAAATCCTGGGAGAAGTAGTTTAGCAACAGCTGGGGATGTATTCATCCACAGTTGAGAGACTACAAATCATAGACGTTCAAACCAGTATATATGTAAAGTCAGGCCCTGCATAATATGAACAGCAACAGATCAAGAGAGTTTTCTGTTTTATTATGGTTGCTAAATAAATAATTGTTAAATCTTGAATTAACTAGTTTGTTTGCAAATGTAAAGTTCCATGTCATAATTTTCTAGGTTTTGATTGTAAATATAATATTCAATGTGGCAACAAAGACATCACTGCGGGTTCTTAAATATTGAACATCCAAAGGCAAAGCCATTAGCAGTTGTACAATCCTGTTTGAGCTTTTCTGTGTGTATGTTATCTTAGTAATAGCTATAACATGCATTATTTATACAAATGTGTCCACAACACAGCTAGTATCATTAAAAAAGCAAACTACAAATACAAAAGCATATTGAATATTGCAACCTAGTTCAATAATGGCTATTCCCGTGGACTACACCTCCCACAATTCTAAGCCTGCCTATAGCAAAATAACCAGGCGATGTAAAGGTTAGCTATCATTGGTCTGATTTGTCTGTGGCACATTTTATATATTATTCATGAAAAACTGACTGACGTAAATACCTTTGGGGACATATTTAGCCAGTCAACAACAGGTGCTATTCTCCAACAACATGTTAAATAATGAGCAATCACCATGGAAACCAATAGTATGGGTGATATTTATCAAAAGGTTGTGTTTTAGAATGTGGTACAAAAATGGAATGGGAAGTAAAAAACTATGGAATATGCCTCCTGGCTCCACTAGTTTCTATGACTACATACTTTAGAAAACTTTTTAGAACAGACAAATTGGGTTGTCAGGATGGCACTAGTTATGCCTGAATAAATATTGTCCTTTAACTTTACTTCTTAGAAATATCAAATATTTTCTACAAATTCTTTCACATTTTTAACACAGCTACCTTTTGAATAATAAGACTACAGTGAGGCTGAAATTTACACTGTGAAATTCTGTCACTTCCTTTTAAAAGAATGTAATTGATTGTGTCACAGTAGTGTGGATATGTGGTTAACAATTATGTATAACATCAATTGTGGATTCACTTAGGAATCAGCAAACATGACAGCCATCAGAAATCTGCCTGCAACCTATTCATTCGCCATTACCAAACAGTTTAGTGCAAGATCGCAATTCATAGAATTTGCCTGCTTTGTGTTCCATGTACCATTGGGGAAATTCAAAATTAAATCGGAAAATTTACAACCGTTTTGCAGATTAGCAAAGTTAATTACTTAAATGTTTCTAATGCTGCTTACATATTGCAGATTTAGTTTTAGTCCACTTTTGTGAATACTCTTCCATTTAGAAATTACTTATTGCCATGAAACTAAAGGAAAGCTGTGTGATATGGACTATAAATACATTCAGGGTTATTCTTTAAATTGAGAATTGCCAGAAATTGAAAGCGATCTTAAACTAAACACCGCATTTAAAGGGAAACTATAGTGCCAGGAAAACAAAGTTGTACAATGCTTTCCTTTCTGGTTTTGGCTGACGCTGGATGTCCTTATGCATAGCTTGAAGCTGTCCAGCATCAGTTAAGCGACCAAAAGTTGCCTAACAACACAGAAGTCCCTTTAGTGGCTGTCTGATAGCCACTGGAGGTGGGGTTAACCCTGGCAGGAAATTATTGCAGTTTATTGAAAACTGCAATAATTACCACTGTATGGTTATGGGACTTGGGACTGTGCAACCAGAAAACTTTAATGAGCTGAAGTGGTCTGGGTGCCTATATCGTGCCTTTGAGGCCAAAAGAGTCAAACTGGGAAACATTTTCATGTCAGAAAATCTTCCAATTTTGCTACTTTGGCTATAAATTTGAAATTCACTTTGAATTGACTTTAAATTCCTGAAAATAAGTAAAACATCATGGCATTATTTGTCTTCAATTACCATTATAGATATAGTTATTTGTGAAAAATCAACACCTTCACAATTTTTGAGGAATATAAAGGTAATCAGCAGATAGATGCACCTGTCGGGCCAAAATGATATGGAAATACAGAGTGATATCCCTAAGGTTTTGATTCTTTGTGCAGAAAAAAAGTAGTCTATACCCTCCACAATGAGTCTTGGTCAGATGACAAGTCACTTGGAAAATGTGAAGGCCTTATCTTATGTATGCCTGAATGCACAAGACAGGGGTCTATGACAATATTCAGCAAGACTGTGGGATCCTACACTGATGATCTCATGCATACCAAAGTAGATGCTATAGGACTATATTGCATATTGCACATATTAAGATCATTTCCCCTTGAGCAGTCACAAGTGACTGCTGGTGTGAAATGAGATAATATAGAAACAAAAATATTCATGTTTTGCCATTTTCAGAGTGTTATATACAAGACAAAGTGGTCCCTAGTTTGTCATATATATAACTCTTGATCGTACTAGAATTTCACTGAAATTTCACTTCAATATATAAGCAGTTTGTCATAAAGATTCTGTCTTTAGGAAAAACAGAGAAGTGACAGAACCTCTTAAGGAGTAGTATAGTGTCAAAATGATTCCCATTTAAACAATAACCTGTTGTCTTTTCGTGTTACCAGCCACTGTGCAAGAATAAAATTCGGATATTGTAGCAATTAGGAGGATAGCAGATTTTTTTTTAATCTAAAGCTTTGAAGATGTCTCACAAAAGTGTAAACGCCTTGCTTCCTTGAACGTTTATTTTCTTCTCACCGCCTTTATGCTGTTTGGTTAACCTTTGAGAAGGTTAATTTTCTTCTTGTCAGTTATCAACTCACTCTGTTACAATAATGGTGTGAAGCCTGCACATGTATTAAACTTTGCACTTTCAATATCAGAAGTGCTAAAATCTTGCGGTTCCAGATTTGTTACCTATCTGTCTTGGAAAGATAAAGGGTGGCTGAAGTTATTATTTGTCTGTGGGTCACAGACAAATAATTTCACTGTAATTCCTAGACTTGTGCACGGTGAGAGAGTTTGGCTTGGAGAAACCTGAATCAGGTGAACCAAAAGGGCTCGATAATAGCCCAATCAGTACAGTGATTGATATATAAAAACATGGTATTATGTATATATTTGGCAGTACACTGATAGGGGCCTTTTCCTACCACTTGGTTCCCAGATCAACTGAGAAACTGTACTCAATACAGTGAAAACAGGAGGAACATTTAAAAAAGAAAAAAAATAATCCATTTTTTTTCATCAATTATATATGTATTAAATATATAATTTTTAAATATAGGTTGTTTTGTTCTCCCCTTTTCCCTCTATTGCTCATTTCTCATATGATTTGAATAAAATAAATATTTTCTTAGCCGTTACTCATCTTTTCCCCCATCAATCATTTCTCTTTTTAGTTTCGCAACATAGGTAGAATTCAGAAAATGCTCGTTTTCGGCTGATTTGAGTAAATTTGGGCTTGGAGTTCAGAAAACCGACCATTCACTGAATTGCAGTTTCAAACCAAAATTAATCTCCGGGTCTAGTAATTTCCCTTCTGATATTTGTCATTATGAAAACAAAATCAACTATAGTTTATTACAACACATGCAACATTTAAAAAATCAGTGCACTTTGGTGTTTAATCCTTTAAGGGACCAGAATAGCCCTGTCATAAAAAACTAACCGTTAATGATTCTATATCAAAATGGAATGTCGCACTCATTTACAAAGTAGCAGATCTGTGTACAGCTTCAATTGGGCCTTTACAGACCAGACATTGACAATGGCACTAAATATCATTGGTCCTTTAGGGAAAAGTGGAGAAATTCCCTAGACTGTAATTGGTTCTTAGGGGATTGATGGATGAACTCCATAGAGCATCATTGGTCCTTAAGGGATAAATATGATTCAATTTAAACATGGATGAGCTTACCAGCATATTGGGGAAATAAAGGTCAATCTTTCATTCACAGTAGATATTATTAGTATCCTTAAAGTAAATATGAAAAGTAGAGAAGTACATTTCCCTTTATTTCTGCCCCCAATTCTTAAAAAAAAAAAAAATAATAATATTGTTACATAGTTACATACAGTTACAGAGGTTGAAAAGAGGCATGTGTCCCTCAAGTTCAGCCTGTCTCACATTGTTTTTTGCTGTTGAGCCAAAAGAAGGCAAAAAACAAACAAACAAAAAAAACCAGTTTGAAGCGCTTCAAATCAACAGACTAGGATAAATCATATATGTTTGTAGTGGGTTACAAACTGTAGGCTTGCTAATAGGTTAGTGTTGGAAAATAAGGAAGAAGAGGGAGAGTTGGCATAGATCGAGGAATTATTACAAATACACATCTCACACATAAAACATCCCAGCATTTACACAAATTATCACTGCACACAAGCCTTGAATATTGTTATGATGGTGCTATGTAAATAATTGTAATTGTATTAACATACATTAACACACCACAAACATGTATCAACATATGTATGTCAACACTCTGGTACAATCGAATCATGTGTCCGTTTAAAACCCATATCCATGTATAACTTTTCTTTATCCTCATATTTTGCTCACAAGTTGGAAAGCAATGCTTCTTATAGAGTTGTAGATATAAGTGACAGGTATAAAATCCAAATGCAATAAAAGGCATGTAGTAAGAAATTACATACAAAAAGTAGATGTTAGCAAATAATTCTACCTTTTTTACATTTAGCTCTAAAAGTAATTTACTAATCAAATAGCGAGTTATAAGTCGATTTTATAACTGTGCTATATAGTCACTAATTAGGAACAGCAGTAGTACAGGATCAATAAAGTCCCCTCTTTGACGTTATAATCAATAATTAGATCTATTTTTGTTAGTTGATCTCTCATTAAAAATGCCTAGTCTTTTTTTTATCACCTCATTAAATGCAGGTAATATTCACATTAGCATTTTAATTTACTATTTATTAGTTTGATATAGATTTTTGTTCACAATGAAAATATAATTTTCACGACTGTAACTTTGTTTCCACATACCATTTATATTTACGATTAGTTTTCATTTGCAAATGGTCAGCCCACTCTCCCGGTATAGATGAAACATGCTAATTGATTACTAAGCACAACATGCATATCTGTAAAAGAGGAAATTTTCTTTTTACAATTTAGTTGACATGACCTGATATGGCAGAGAAAAGCGAGCAAGCCTCTGGCTAAGTCTGTAGAGGTATCCACAGAGAGGAGGAACTAACAGAGACAGATAGAACATCCTCAGATACTCATGAAACTTCTGATTGCAATTAGGAGGAAGATGTAACTTTTTTGACATATTTCATCAAAAAATACTAGTCCTCTGTAAAATGATGATATGATTAATTCATATTAACAGAGAGGAATGTCTGTGGGAGAAGCTTCACATAAAACATGTTTCTGTAAATGACAAACATGGAATCGTGAAGTCATATATGTTTTGCAGGTAAATGTGATCAATCTAGTACAACCTCTAGAGCGCACTAATGCACCACCAAGAAAAAAACAAAACATGAAAAACAAAACAAACATAGCAGCCCAGGGCTATCAGCAATCACCAGATCAATTTATCAAATAACTTTTTGTGAACATACTAACCGGGTATGATTTTACTCAATGCTATAGAGTCAGTACTGAAAATCTTCGACTCCGACTCTGGCTCCTCAATTTATGGTACGTCTGACTCCTTATATTATATTATACACACTAGTGGACAAAATTGTGGAAATCTTTTGGAAAATTTGTATTTCTAATTATTGATGGCTTATAACATCAGTCTTTTTTTTTTTTAATAATAATCCTTTATTTTTGCAGTGCCTGTTAACTGCAGTAGAAGCACTTCCCCGTTGCCTTATGCCCCTAAGCTAACCACCTGAGAGGCCCCTGAAATAGATCACAGACAGGATGCGTAACAATTCGCCATGTAAGCTTAACTGACAAGTGTATCAGTGATAAAATATAAGATAATACCAGAAGCAGACTATAAGAGCATAAGAACAAAATAGTAATGAACTGTTGGCTGTGCAGTGACTCATGCAGAGAACATGGTAAGGAGCTACACCTTAGTAGTGCAAGTCTCTACTCAGCTGACTCCCTCCTGGGGCAAGTGAAAGTCCTGCAGTTGGCAGGCTTGAGAGACCAATTGCCATCTGAAGCAGCATCCAAATAAAACGCTGAGACAGACCTGCTGCGCTTTTCTGCGCTTCCTCTCACGGCTCCTTGTTCCCGTGGGAAGCATAAGCTGTACAGCCGAAGGTGACTTCTGCAGATCTTCGGTCAGCAGTTGCTCTTCTCTCATCTCTCCATCCCTGTGTGTTTCCCTTCTGGTGGCACTGGAGTTATACAGCTTCGCAGCTGGCAGGCAGGCTGCTTTTACTGCCGTGCGCCGATTAGGCCGCCTCTGCCGCCTCAGTATGTTGGGCTCGTGGTCTATGCTGAAGGGCACCTTGGGGAGCAGTGGGATGGTTCAGGAGGTGCCTCGATGGTCTCAGTGGGGGTCAGCCTGCTCTTCAGCTTCCTCCAAAAGGCATCGAAGATAGCCTCTGGGCGTTGGTGAGTCGCGGACATCTCCACTTCAAGAGTCTGTGTCGATGGTGTCGATGGTGTTCCTCCTTGCTCACCGACATTTGCGGCTCCACCATGGCTCCCCAGTGGGACTTGGTGACTGGGCTCACCTCCACCAATCCAGAAGGGAGGGGTAGAAGGGCACCAGAAGCATACTCAGCACTGCACCAGTCCGGGAGATCGTCCGTCTCTCCCTTTCTCAGCTCTTGCTAAGCCTCACTGAAGCTTGGTGTTTGGAGTGCCTTAAAAGACCACTGGAGGCGTTCCAAGGTTGGTTCTTCATTTTGCATAGCTTGAAGTAGGTTGAGTGATGCCCGATTATGGTTATCTCAGACAGAAAAGTAGATTTGCTCAGTGTGTCCCTAGTAGCTAACAAAAGACACCACCAGCCGCCATGATTGTCATGGCCTACCCCCCAGTCTTTTTTAGACTAATGCCATGAAATTGCAAAGCACTGAAAATCTATTTTCATGCAGAATGCAATGCAATAAATGTGTTGAATTGCTTTTATTCTATCAAAAGTTATAGCTAAATAACCAGAAAAAGAAAGCACAACAAAGTGAATATAAGTATGTCAAAACTGACCAATGAGATTGATTGTTGAAAAACCAATCAAGTGTTATTCTGACCATGCAGGGAACCAATAAAGTGTTAGTATGAATCAGCTCATATTTCCATGTATCAGAGCTATGAGTAGGTCTCCTATTTAGTTGTGTGAGTGTCATCAAGTTGACCACTTTTTTTTGTTGTTTAGTAGAGATGTCGCGAACAGTTCGCCGGGAACTATTCGCTGGCGAACATAGCTTGTTCGCGGTCACCGCGGCGGGCGAACATATGCGATGTTCGGTCCGCCCCTATTCGTCATCATTGAGTAAACTTTGACCATGTACCTCACAGTCAGCAGACACATTCCAGCCAATCAGCAGCAGATCCTCCCTCCCAGACCCTCCCACCTCCATGACGAATAGGGGGCGGACCGAACATCGCTTATGTTCGCCCCCGCCGCGGCGACCGCGAACAAGCTATGTTCGCCTGCGAACAGTTCCTGGCGAACTATTCGGGACATCTCTATTGTTTAGTGATTTGCTGGTCATAGATACTATAAAGCAATCCGTTAGTGCTAAGATCTGTGGTTGTATGAAAGCAAAAGGTGTGGGCAGATTTTGCATGACTGATGTTAATCAAAATGGTTGTAAACTGATATACTTCACCAAAACTGAATTCTTTGAAATGTGACCTTTATGACCTATATATTTAAACAGAATTCAGCATGGTTATATTACTGCTGTGTGCAAAAAGTGGCTTTAGAAAATCATATTACATTGCTAGAGTGACCAGGTAATAGCCTGACCTGAAATCAGTAGAAAATCTGTGGACCCGATTAAAGAAATGTGTTAGTCAGAAGCAACTAAGGAATAAAAAGTCTATTAATAGAAGCAATAAAGCAATCTTGAATTCACATTATAGCACCTGATGAACAAAAATACTTGGTTCACTCCATGGGAACCCACTGTAAGTCTGTAATTGCAGGAAAAGGTTTTCTGACTCAATACCAGAAGTGATTAGAAATGATGAAATATGCTTTACTGTGGTTTTCCTTGTTTTATCCTGCTTTGATGTGGAGAACTTCTTTTAAAATCCATATTTTTAAATAAAGTGTGTCGCTTTACATATTGGTTAAATTATATTTCTCATAATATCACATTTTATAGTATCATTCTAAAAAAAAGAAATTAAAAATACAACATTTCCTAAAGGTTTCCCCAATTTTAGTCACTAATGAATAATTATATGACAATTTACCGTATAGGCCGGCGTATAAGTCGATACGTTAAGCTAAAAAAATTCTCCCCAAAACGGGTTGACTAATTGTCAGGGTAAGTATACATGCCCTACATGCAGTGCTTAAACCTATGATATCCAAATACAGAAACAAAGTATAGCAGCATATTCCTGGCCTTTCGGGGAACTGGGGGTGAGAGGGCTACTCGAATAATAAAAACAAATATTTAAGATTAAAAGCTTGTTAATGTATTGGTCTCCAGAAAGGGTAATAAATATCTGGAAAACATTTTAGTGGTAGGATCAGTTAAAGTATTGTCCTTTGCGATAGTTTCCAAATGATATGGTATCCTAATTCAGTTCAGCCGAGGCACAGCCAAGGCACACGCTGGAAATCAATAGAAGACATTGAAGAATTGTTTAATTTCTCCTTTTTTCCTCTGTCTATGCTGACTGCCAGGTGCAAAGGATAATAACAATGATAGACAGGGAGCTGAGATGAAGGCAGCAAGTTGCAGGATAATGAAGTGTGGATTTCTATATTTCATTTTATTTTTCACTCCTAACAAATACATATTTGTGACATATAAGTATAAGTGAACATAATAATAAAAGTCCTCCAGTTCCCAGTATTGGAGAAAGCAAGAGAAAGAGAAATGAGGAATAACACTTAATAGTAATTTGTTTTATGAATGGGGAGCGGGCTGGGGACAGGGGATACAGCTCAGGAGAGTAACCTTTGTGGTTAAATCTTTTGTGATTTAAACCCTTTGGGTAAGAAAGCACTAGGGACCTCTGGACACCATAACACCTTAATTTTGATTAAGCTGCAGATCTGCCGCAGAGACGTACTCTGCCGCAGAGATGTACTAGGGACAGCAGATGGATTACTATAGGATCTGGTAGACTTAGAGTTGTGGATAAAAGGCATATTGCACAGTCTTATGCTCTACATAATTCATTTTCGGAACTTTCAGAATTTAATGGTGTTATGGAGACAGGCTCAGGCACCAGGTGTAGTGGAGTTATGGAGACAGGCACTGAGGGTAGTGGTGTTGTGGAGACAGGCACAGGCACCAAGTGTACTGGTGTTGTGGAGACAGGTTTGGAGACTATGGTGAGGCCTAATTGAAAGCAGTTATTGTTGGGGTATTCTATCATAAGAGGAGTGGAGATTGACAATGGTGGTTTAGTGAGATGTCTTCCCGGAGCTACTGCTCACAGAGGCAGGAGACGTATTTGTAATATTGTTAAGCGAGCAAAGCAGGAAGGGGAATTGGATGTATTTGTCCATCTAGGGACAAATGACTTGGCTTGCAATGAGGTTTCAGAGGTAAAGGAAGTTTTTAGTGTTTTTGCCAATGATATACGGCAGGTTGCTTCCACACTGTCATTCTCTGAAGTTCTGCCTGTGCATAACACTCAGAATGACAGGCAGATACGTATTAGGGACTTCAACTTGTCTCTTGGTGAATGGTGTCGGAGCAAGGATTTGGCTTTATTTCTCATGGTAGCTCTGTTTGGAATGGAAATAAACTGTACAAAAAAGATGGTTTGCATCTTTCTCAAAAGGGAACAAATGTTCTCTGTGAGCAGTTCAGAGGTTTTGCTAGGATGTATTTACACTAGGGGGGTGGGCAAAAGTTTGATAAAACATCAATACAATTGCCCCCCAAAACAAGGACAGAAGGTGCCTGTAGCAAGTGTGTTAGAAAATGATAAACTAAGAGTCATGTCTGCAAATGCTCGCAGTTTAGGGACTAAGATCCATGAACTTGTGGCAATAATGGCAACTGATAATGTAGATTTAGTCGCTGTTACTGAGACATGGTATAATGAGAAAAGTGAATGGGACATAGCAATAACAGGGTACTCTTTATATAGAAAAGGCAGGGAAGGCAAGAAAGGGGGAGGAATGGCCCTGTATGTGAAGGATAGCATAAAATCTAGCCTAATAAAAGTTAGTGAGGCGAAGATAGAGTCCGTTTGGGTTACGTTAGAATTTGGTAATCACACAGTAACTCGTGTAGGTGTGATTTATAGGCCCCCATGACAAATGTAAGAGTTATATAATCTACTAGTTGGGGAAATAGCTAAAATGACAATGAAGGGGGAAGTTATCATCATGAGTAGTGTTGTCGCGAACCCGAAATTTGACTTCAATGGGCAGGCGAATTTTAAAACCAACAGGGACTCTTTCTGGCCACAAAAGTGATGGAAAAGTTGTTTCAAGGGGACTAACACCTGGACTGTGGCATGCCGGAGGGGGATCCATGGCAAAACTCCCATGGAAAATTGCACAGTTGATGCAGAGTCTGCTTTTAATCCATAAAGGGCAGAAATCACCTAACATTGACACCTGTCCTCAAAGCCCCTGATACACACTGACACAGAGCAGAATAGAGACTGTTCCCCGTCCTCAGAGACCATGATACACACTGACACAGAGCAGAATAGAGACTGTTACCCCTACATAGGGTCACTTGGCAGATATGGCGGGGTCGTGGGAGGGGGAGGATGACTTTCACCTCTTCCCCTGTTACATTCCCGTTGTGCTGTGACATCACCCTTATACGCTGTGTAAAGCATACTATTTAATTTGATCAGCATGGCCACTTGAGTTTTTATAGTTTTCACGCTGCTTGTAGTTTATATATGGTTCACAAAAATCAAACAAACGATAAAGTAAACATGTAAGGATTCAGAATATTCTTTCAAACCCTTACACATTGTGTGTACGTATTTTTTGTCTTAAGTTTGTGGCTTTAAAGAGGTTTACGTTGTTTCTATGATGTGCATAACATGTTCTTGTAAATGTTTGTTAAATTTTTCCTGGAATTGTAATTTTTGAATCTGAATAAAGATAGTCAAATCCCTGATACACACTGACACAGAGCAGAATAGGGACTGTTCCCCCTACATAGGGTCACTTGGCAGATATGGATTGACACCTATCCTAATGATCCCTGATACACACTGACACAGAGCAGAATAGAGACTGTTCCCCCTACATAGGGTCACTTGGCAGATATGGATTGACACCTGTCCTCAAAACCCCTGATACACACTGACACAGAGCAGAATAGGGACTGTTCCCCCTACATAGGGTCACTTGGCAGATATGGATTGACACCTGTCCTCAAAACCCCTGATACACACTGACACAGAGCAGAATAGGGACTGTTCCTCCTACATAGGGTCACTTGGCAGATATGGATTGACACCTGTCCTCAAAACCCCTGATACACACTGACACAGAGCAGAATAGAGACTGTTCCCTGTCCACAGAGACCATGATACACACTGACACAGAGCAGAATAGAGACTGTCCCCCCTACATAGGGTCACTTGGCAAGTATGGATTGACACCTGTCCTCAGAGCCCCTGATACACACTGACACAGAGCAGAATAGAGACTGTTCCCTGTCCACAGAGACCATTATACACACTGACACAGAGCAGAATAGAGACTGTTCACCGTCCACAGAGACCATGATACACACTGACACAGAGCAGAATAGAGACTGTCCTCCCTACATAGGGTCACTTGGCAGGTATGGATTGACACCTGTCCTCAAAGCCCCTGATACACACTGACACAGAGCAGAATAGGGACTGTCCCCCCTACATAGGGTTACTTGGCAGATATGGATTGACACCTGTCCTCAAAACCCCTGATACACACTGACACTGAGCAGAATAGGGACTGTTCCTCCTACATAGGGTCACTTGGCAGATATGGATTGACACCTGTCCTCAAAACCCCTGATACACACTGACACAGAGCAGAATAGGGACTGTTCCTCCTACATAGGGTCACTTGGCAGATATGGATTGACACCTGTCCTCAAAACCCCTGATACACACTGACACAGAGCAGAATAGAGACTGTTCACCGTCCACAGAGACCATGATACACACTGACACAGAGCAGAATAGAGACTGTTCCCCGTCCACAGAGACCATGATACACACTGACACAGAGCAGAATAGGGACTGTTACCCCTACATAGGGTCACTTGGCAGGTATGGATTGACACCTGTCCTCAAAGCCCATGATACACACTGGGGGGAGCTACTGTCCTCCCCAACCCCTGCGCGGTGGGTGGGGGCCATAAATCACAATGGGGGGACCTACTGTCCTCCCCCCTCGGCCCCCACCCCTGCCTGGTGGGTGGGGGCCATAAATCACAATGGGGGGTCCTACTTTCCTCCCCCCCGGCCCCCATCCCTGCGCGGTGGGTGGGGGGCATAAATCACAATGGGACGGACCTACTGATAGGAGTGGAGTATTGTTCATAACAGCTTAATACCTTCCGCGTCTCCTATCAGTGGACATGTATATGGCAGTCATTTTAGGAACCGCACACCTGGGACCCGAGCAAGGTCACCTCGTTCAAGCTGCTCTGGTTCCTTGATGAGCCAGCTGCCCGTGAGTTAACATGTCCCGTGGAGAAGCACTCTGTCCTGTAAAGCCTCAAACTGCTATTCAATCTATAACAGTGAAAAAAAAAATTTGTTTTTAAAAGCACGCTATAGAGACACCAGATATGATTGGCAATGTGCACTGGAACAGTTCTGGAGAGCACACGCTGAAGGAAGGACTGACAGAGCCGCTTGAAGGACACTGACTGGCTGCTATTAGCTTACACTAGAAACCTTTTTTCTTTGTAAATGCACGCTATAGAGACACCAGATATGATTGGCAACTGTCAAAGCACGCTGGCACAGGTCTGCAGAGCACACGCTGAAGGAAGGACTGACAGAGCCGCTTGAAGGACACTGACTGGCTGCTGTTAGCTTACACTAGAAACCTTTTTTCTTTGTAAAAGCACGCTATAGAGACACCAGATATGATTGGCAATGTGCACTTGAACAGTTCTGCCGAGCACACACTGTAGGCCTGACACACCCGCTTGAAGACAAGTAACTGCTATTCAATCTATAACAGTGAAAAAAAAAATGTTTTTAAAAGCACGCTATAGAGACACCAGATATGATTGGCAATGTGCACTGGAACAGTTCTGGAGAGCACACGCTGAAGGAAGGACTGACAGAGCCGCTTGAAGGACACTGACTGGCTGCTATTAGCTTACACTAGAAACCTTTTTTCTTTGTAAAAGCACGCTATAGAGACACCAGATATGATTGGCAACTGTCAAAGTACGCTGGCAGGGTTGTGCAGGGCACACGCTGAAGGAAGGCCTGACAGAGCCGCTTGAAGGACACTGACTGGCTGCTATTAGCTTACACTGGAAACCTTTTTTCTTTGTAAAAGCACGCTAAAGAGACACCAGATATGATTGCCAACTGTCAAACACGCTGGCACAGGTCTGCAGAGCACACGCTGAAGTAGGCCTGACACCCAGACGCTTGCAGACAACTAACTGATCTTCTATTTATTGTTAAAACAGATATGAGTGGTGGCACTGACTGTGCAAATGGGCAAGGCATCCAACCTGACACAGAAGCTGGCAGGCAGGCAACTGCTCTTCTATTACAGTGAAAACAAATTATTTATTTTAAATCTAAAGCTTAACCAATTGTTAAAACAGATATGAGTGGTGGCACTGGGCAAGTAGGCACAGTATCCAATGTGAACCTCACACAGAAGCTGGCAGGCAGGCACCTTCAATTACATTACACAGGAAAAAAAAAAAAAAAAAGCAGCCTGATGTTATAGCCCTAAAAAGGGCTTTTTGGGGTGCTGTCCTTACAGCAGAGATCAGATGAGTCCTTCAGGATTGTAGTGGACACTGAATACCCTAGCCTAGCTATGCATTTCCCTATCTAATCAGCAGCAGCTAAACTTTCCCTCCTCTCACTAAGCATGCAGCTTCAGAATGAATCGAAAATGGATGCTGGGAGGGAGGTTGGAGGGTGTGGAAGGGAGGGAGTGCTGCTGATTGGCTGGAATGTGTCTGCTGACCGAGAGGCACAGGGTCAAAGTTTGCCCAATGATGACGAATAGGGGGCGGATCGAACCGCCCATGTGTTCGCCCGCGGCGGCGAACGCGAACACGCTAATTTCGCCGGGAACTGTTCGCCGGCGGACAGTTCGGTACATCACTAATCATGAGTGACTTTAATCTTCCTGATGTGAATTGGAAAACAAAAATAGCTGCTTGTGCCAGGAGCACACATATTCTAAACTCTCTACTGGGATTGTCTCTAAAACAAGTCATTGAGGAGCCAACTCGTAAAGAAGCCATACTAGATTTAGTGTTAACAAATGGAGATTTGGTATCAGATATTATTGTAGGTGAACATTTAGGATCTAATGATCATCAGTCATTGTGGTTTAATATAAGAACAGTGACTGAGTCACACCACGCAAAAACAAAAGTTTTAGACTTTAAAAAAACAGACTTTTCTAAAATTAAGAATATGTGTAAAGGAGTCATTATCAGACTGGAGCTATTTAAACAGAAAATTGCATTAGTCTTGTTAGTAAAAGCAAAAAAAAAAGATTAAAAACAAAAGAAGGAAGGTATGTAGAAGAGGATAAAGGTCTAGCTGACTGCCTCAATGTATATTATTGTTCAGTATTTACAGATGAAAATGAAGGAAAGGGGCCTCAGTTAGGAAAAAGGACAAATTAGTAATTTGTTACATGTGAGTTTACAGAGGAAGAGGTTCTATTTCAACTGTCAAAAGTAAAGACAAATAGGTCAATGGGACCTGATGGAATACACCCAACGTTATTAAAAGAGCTTAGTGGTGTACTAGCAAAACCATTAACAGATTTATTTAACCAATCATTGTTAACATGAGTAGTCCCAGAAGATTGGAAGTTAGCAAATGTTGTGCCCATTCACAAGAAAGGTAGTAGGGAGGAGTCAGGCAAATATAGGCCAGTAAGCCTTACTTCATTAGTGGGGAAAGTAATGGAAACCATGTTAAAGTATTGGATTGTTGAACATCTAAAAACACATGGATTTCAAGATCAGAGACAACATGGGTTTACTTCAGGGAGATCATGCCAAACTAATCTTATTGATTGGGTAACTAAAATAATAGATCAGGGTGGTGCAGTAGACATTGCTTACCTAGATTTCAGTAAGGCTTTTGACACTGTTGCACATAGAATTCAATTATATCAATAAACTGCAATCTTTAAGTTTGGATTCCAATATTGTTGAATGGTTAAGGCACTGGCTGAGTGACAGGCAACAGAGGGTTGTAGTCAATGGAGTATATTCAAAGCATGGGCTTGTCACCATTTTTATTAGTGATATTGCAGAAGGTCTTTATGGTAAGGTATGTCTTTTTGCTGATGATACTAAGATATGTAACAGGGTTGATGTTCCAGGAGGGATAAGCCAAATGGCAAATTATTTAGGTAAACTAGAAAAATGGTCAGAGTTGTGGCAACTGACATTTAATGTGGATTAGTGCAAGATAATCTATCTTGGATGTAAAAACCCAAGGGCAGAGTACAGAATATTTGATAGAGTCCTAACCGCAACACCTGAGGAAAGGGATTTAGGGATGATTATTTCTGATGACGTAAAGGTAGGCAGACAATGTAATAGAGCAAAAAACTAAAGAAAGGGTGCACCTTTAATGCAAAAAGTATATATAAAATGTATACATAAAATAGTTAAATAACTAAAAACAAAGTCCAGGATAATAGTCCACAATAAATAAGGGAAATTCCGGTAGAGCAGCGATGATTTGTCACAGATGTAGACTTGTATTTTCAGTGAGCCATATGGGAAGAGAAGCAGAGAAAAGGAAATCCAATGGTACAGTAGGTAAGTTTATATGGATATAAAAAAAATAGGTAAGTATTACTCACAATTTCCAGAGCTAAAATCCAGCTATGGTATGAAATGTGTGAAGTGGAATGATCCCCACTCAAGGATATATGGAGTTGCAACTTGAAATTCAGTAGTCCAACGGTGGTCAACTTGAAATTCAGCAGCAATGTAATAGAGCAGCAGGAAACGCTAGCAGAATGCTTGGTTGTATAGGGAGAGGTATTAGCAGTAGAAAGAGGGAAGTGCTCATGCCATTGTACAGAACACTGGTGAGACCTCACTTGGAGTATTGTAAGCATTACTGGAGACAGTATCTCCAGAAAGATATTGATACTTTGGAGAGAGTTCAGAAAAGGGCTACTAAACTGGTTCATAGATTGCAGGATAAAACTTACAAGGAAAGGATAAATTAACTTAACATGTATAGCTTGGAGGAAAGACGAGACAGGGGGATATGATAGAAACATTTAAAGACAAAAAGGGAATCAGCACAGTAAAGGAGGAGACTATATTTAAAAGAAGAAACACTACCACAACAAGAGGACTTAGTCTTAAATTAGAGGAGCAAAGGTTTAAAAATAATATCAGGAAGTATTACTTTACTGAGAGGATAGTGGATGCATGGAATAGCCGTCCAGCTGAAGTGGTAGAGGTTAACATAGTTTAGGAGTTTAAGCATGCGTGGGATATAACAATAAAACAAAATGGGGGGTGCAAACCAGAGGAAAACACTCAATATATATATATATATATATATATATATATATATATATATATATACTTAATGGTGAAAAGTCCTGAGGTTAACCTGAAAAATATAATGATGCATACATAGCATAATACTGTATATAAATCATCAAATATATATGACACAGGTAATGGGTCACTCACGTTGTATAGAGCCTAAAACAGCAGGCTCTAGCTGTAATCACGTTTCAAAAATAATCTTTTTCAAGCTATCCCCACAATCTTCATATATCAGCTGATGTCCTTCCCCAGATGCATAAGAGATGAGTAGCAAACCAGGATTAATAAGATATAAAAAATCTTTACTTGGATAAAAGAAACATCAATAAAAGAATCGCAGTAAAAATAAACATAGGTAAAGCACAACGCGTTTTGACTTTCAGCCTTTTTCAAGTGCATAACTTGACCTTCTCTCGGCTTCTTCTTAAATCATTCATCCGGAAATTGAATTTCCCGCCGGGTGTCTCGCCGTGTTCCACTTCCACCTATGATGCAATGACGCACGTCCCGTCATTGCGTCATTTCCGGTACGTCCGTTTCTGGTCTCTCGGAAGTGGCAATCTCAATAGTGTGGGACACTCCATTTTTGTTATGGGCAAAGTCCATATAACCATAAAGACCAACGATATCAGCAAATGTGTACATTTTAAAATAAGAATAAACAATATCATCAGTAAAAATATAAATAATTATACATATAAATCAGAATTATATGGATAGAGGGAGACAGTGGCATCAATATATCACAGGAGGTTTTTCAAAAAATGTAAACAATCATTAGAAAAATACAAATCATAATTAGCAGAATTCTCTAAAAATTCTAAGTAAAATTACATAAAACTTATATAAGTGCTGCCATCTCAAAGTCCACGTTGAGACCACCAGGAGACAAGGTGTCTAAATTAAAAATCCACCTCATCTCACAGCGGCTCAACGTGGACTCAACAGTGAGTTTTCATTAACTGGATGCCATGAAAAGTGAGCCCAGTGGGGTTTCCTCCATGGACCTTCAAAAAGTGTAAAGAAACGTTATGTTTAAAAAAAAACCCTTTTAATGTTGTAGATATGCTCACGTATCCCTGTCTTAAGTGCCCTTGATGTTTTCCCAACATATTGTAACCCACAAGGACACGTGAGCATATATACCACATTTGTGGAATGACAGGTGATAAATGAGTCAATCCTAAAAGTAGAGGATCCTGTTCTTGAGTTGAAGTTTTCTAACTTCCTGGGTTTATTTTTAAAATTCCTACATCCCATACAAGATTTTTGGCACCCCTAAAAACTACTTTAGGTTTATTTTCAATATATGGTAAAATCTCTATATCTTGCTGTAGAATGTGCCAATTTTTATTTAGGACTTTTTAAAAAAACTTTGTGTTCCTTATTATAGTTAAAAATCATTGGGATCATCTCATCTTTATTCTTTTTGTCCTTAGACTTATATATTAAAAGGGATTCCCTATCCATATCTCTCACATTTTTAATCTCATCTTCTAATGTTTCGGAATGGTAGCCTCTATCTAGATTGTTTCTTAAGAATATTGCCTTGATTTTCAAAAGAATTGAGATCCGTACAATTGCGTCTTAAATGGATAAATTGACCCTTGGGTATGTTGTCTAGCCATGGTTGAAAATGGCAACTATCCCTGTGGATATAACTATTCAAATCCACAGGTTTGAAAAAAGTGCGAGTGTTAATTTTCTGATCTTGTATAAAAATCTCTCCTGAGTTAAATGAATATTCCACTGATTAGAATTTAAGAAATCAATAAAATTAAGGGCTGAACTGGCGTCGCCCTTCCAAATTAAAAAGATGTAATCAATGTATCTTCTATATAGGACCAGGTTCGCACTCCAGTCATGCTGTGTAAATACATACCTATCCTCCCAATAGGACATAAATAGGTTAGCATAGCTGGGTGCAAACCTGGTCCCCATCACTGTCCCTCTGCACTGTAAAAAATACTCATCCTCGAACCAGAAGAAATTGTTACGGAGGATGAGTGAGAGAGAGAGAAGGTCAAGTTATGCACTTGAAAAAGACTGAAAGTTGAAACGCGTTGTGCTTTACCTATGTTAATTTTTACTGCGATTCTTTTATTGATGTTTATTTTATCCAAGTAAAGATTTTTTATATCTTATTAATCCTAGTTTGCTACTCATCTCTTATGCATCTGGGGAAGGACATCAGCTGATATATGAAGATCGTGGGGATAGCTTATTTTTCAAACGTGATTACAGCTAGAGCCTGCTATTTTAGGCTCTATACATCGTGCGTGACCCATTACCTGTGTCATATATATTTGATGATTTATATACAGTATTATGCTATGTATGCATCATTATATTTTTCAGGTTAACCTCAGGACTTATCACCATTAAGTATATATATATATTTTGAGTGTTTTCCTCTGGTTTGCACCCCCAACATTGTTTTATTGTTATTTCACTGTTTGTTAGTGTCTTTTAGTGATCTTTAGACACTGGGGGTAGTTGCTGTCTTGTACTATTTAGCACCAATCCACCTACACTTTTTTCTCCTTTTAGGGGAAAAAATGTCCTTGTTTTACATGCGTGGGATATGCATAAGGCTATCCTAACTATGAGATAAGGCCAGTGACTAATGAAAGTATTGGGCAGACTAGATGGGCCGAATGGTTCTTATCTGCCGTCACATTCTGTGTTTCTATGTTTCTAAGTTGTTATGGTGCCCATACTGTTTATTTAAGTCTTATAATATAACCTAGTTCTTAAACTATATTGTACTGTGCCTCTCAGACGTTTGTCCTCTAGTCCTGCACAATGGTTTCTTTTTGTATAAATGTGAAATTCTTTCAGTATATAAATACCCACCCTAAATGTTTTTATTATTTTTTTTAAAAGAAATTACATTGTAATGATTGTGTAACACGACACACCACTAAATGTAAAATAATGATGTTTTCATGACAGTAAAACATTATATAACTTCACAGATGACACTTTCTATGAATACAGTGTTAACTTGATGGACTGAGAGGCTCTTCTAGATTAAGCATAATTGAAACATATAAGTAAATTCCTTGCAGCTCAGTGAGTATTAAGTAATTCTTTATTATTCCATATAAATAGTAGACAGACATAAAGAATTTTTGAAAATGGATATGCTAGTTAAATTCACACAATATAATAGGAACAGAGTTTTATATATGTATATATATATATATATATATATATATATAAATGGACACAAGTACATTTTCAATGTGGTAGTTACTGCCAACTAGTGATGTCCCGAACTATTCGCTGGCGAATAGTTCCTGGCGAACATAGCATGTTCGCGTTCGCCACCGCGGGTGAACACTTGCGATGTTCGATCTGCCCGGGGACCTATTGTCCTCCCCCCCAACCCCCACCCCTGCGTGGTGGGTGGGGGCCGTAAATCACAATGGGGGGCCTACTGTCCTCCCCCCCCACCCCCAACCGTGAGCATTGAGTGGGGGCCATCAAAATAATGAGGGAAGGACCTACTGTCCTCCCCCCGCCCACACCCCTGCGCGATGGGTGGGGTCATAAAAATAATGAGGGGGGGAACTACTGTCCTCCCCCCGGCCCTCACCCCTGCGCGGTGGGTGGGGGCCATAAATCACAATGGGGGGACCTACTGTCCCCCCGGCCCCCACCCCTGCGCGGTGGGTGGGGGCCATAAATCACAATGGGGGGGACCTACTGCCCCCTCCCGGCCCCCACCACTGCGCGGTGAGTGGGGGGCCATAAATCACAATGGGGGAGACCTAATGTCCCCCCCGGCCCCCACCCCTGAGCGGTGGGTGGGGGCCATAAATCACAATGGGGGACCTACTGTCCCCCCCGGCCCCCATCCCTGCGCGGTGGGTGGGGGCCATAAATCACAATGGGGGGGACCTACTGTCCCCTCCCCAGCCCCCACCCCTGAGCGGTGGGTGGGGGCCCTAAAAAAACAATAAGGGGGGGGACCTACTGTCCCCCTGGCCCCCACCCCTGAGCGGTGGGTGGGGGCCCTAAATACAAATGGGGGGGGGGACCCTAGTCACCCCCTCCCCCCCCAAAAAAAATTATCCACCTACCTACCCCCTCACCCTAAAAATAATGAGGGGACCTTTAACTAAGAACCTGTCAAAAAAAAAGCTTACCATTCGATGTTTTCTTTCTTCTAAAATCTTTTTTCAGCCCCAAAAAATGCCAAATAAAAAACCATAATAACTGGCGCAATAAAAAAAAAAAAAACGAGTGCAAAAAAAAAAAAAATCCATCTTCACCCATGGAGGGCTCCGCGCAGACTGAGCTCTGCAGGGCGGGGGAAGGCTTATAAAGCCTTGCCACACCCTGCAATTAGGCTAAGAACACTCTGGTTGGCTGGTTTAAGCCAATCAGACTGCTCTTTGTCATTTTACACAGCGTGGGAAAATTCCAAAGAACTTTCCCATGCTGTGTAAAATGACACAGAGCACTGTGATTGGATGGCTTGAAATCCATCCAATCACAGTGCTCTTTGTCATTTTACACAGCGTGGGAAAATTCAAAAGAACTTTCCCACGCTGTGTAAAATGACACAGAGCACTGTGATTGGATGACTTGAAATCCATCCAATCACAGTGCTCTGTGTCATTTTACACAGCGTGGGAAAGTTCTTTGGAATTTTCCCACGCTGTGTAAAATGACAAAGAGCACTCTGATTGGTGGGCTTGAAATCCATCCAATCACAGTGCTCTGTGTCATTTTACACAGCGTGGGAAAGTTCTTTGGAATTTTTCCACGCTGTGTAAAATGACAAAAAGCACTCTGATTTGCTTAAACCGGCCAATCAGAGTGTTCTTAGCCTAATTGCAGGGTGTGGCAAGGCTTTATAAGCCTTCCCCCGCCCTGCAGAGCTCAGTCTGCGCGGAGCCCTCCATGGGTGAAGATGGATTATTTTTTTTTAGGTCCCCCCCTCATTATCTTTATGGCCCCCACCCGCCGCCCAGGGGTTGGGGCCAGAGAGCGGGAGGACAGTAGGTGCCCCCCGCCCTCATTATCATTATGGCCCCCACCCGCCGCACAGGGGTGGGGACCTGGGGGGGGAGGACAGTAGGTCCCCCCCTCATTATCTTTATGGCCCCCACGCGCCGCACAGGGGTGGGGGCCTGGGGGGAGGACAGTAGGTTCCCCCCCTCATTATCTTTATGGCCCCCACCCGCCGCCCAGGGGTGGGGGCCGGGGGGGTAAGGAGAGTAGGTCTCCCCCCCCCCCTCTTCAATCACTATTGTGGCCATAAAGAGTCCCTGTGGGTTTTAAAATTCGCCTGCCTATTGAAGTCTATGGCGGTTCGCCCGGTTCGCGAACAGTTGCGGAACCGAAAATGTTATGTTCGCAACATCACTAGTGCCAACCTCAAATAGTAAATGTTTGCATTTTTCACTTGCTATATGTTTAAAAACATTGATTAAAGGGACACTATAGTCACCTGAACAATTTTAGCTTAATGAAGCAGTTTTGGTGTATAGCACATGCCCCTGCAGCCTCACTGCTCAATCCTCTGCCATTTAGGAGTTAAATCCCTTTGTTTATGAACCCTAGTCACACCTCCCTGCATGTGACTTGCACAGCCTTCTATAAACACTTCCTTTCTTTATTGCAAGTTCTATTTAATTAAGATTTTCTTATCCCCTGCTATGTTAATAGCTTGCTAGACCCTGCAAGAGCCTCCTGTATGTGATTAAAGTTCAATTTAGAGATTGAGATACAATTATTTAAGGTAAATTACATCTGTTTGAAAGTGAAACCAGTTTTTTTTTTTTTTAATGCAGGCTCTGTCAATCATAGCGAGGGGAGGTGTGGCCAGGGCTGCATAAACAGAAACACGGTGATTTAACTCCTAAATGACAGTGAATTGAGCAGTGAAATTGCAGGGGAATGATCTATACACTAAAACTGCTTTATTTAGCTAAAGTAATTTAGGTGACTATAGTGTTCCTTTAACTTGGATTATACCAATTTGTGATAATACTGCAATAATAATTTATTTATCCTTTACATAAATATTGAAGTATGTAATTAATAGGTGTAAATGGTTTCCTATATATTTATACAGAGTTTGAAATACATATTGGTCATATACAGTGGATGTGTCAAAATAGGTTGATAAATATTGTCAATGAAGCTACTCAAAGATGTTAACAAAATTTCAAGAGAATTTCTGTATGTGGGAATATTGTCCAAATGTATTCACTACATTTTTCTGCCTAACTCCACATATAGATTTTACAGGGCATTACAGGCTACTGTCTGCTATTGCAGCCTGCAAAGAATCCTTATAGTGTGCCTTGAGACCTTCTCAATGACTAGAATCCAGCCCTATATTTTGAGTCATAATTGCTCCTTCACAGTGTATGGTGAACATGAGGGCTGGGCAATACATGTTCTCTGCACTATGTAAAATGTATACAGGGTGGGCCAACATTTTGAGTAGGATTTAACAGGCAAATTACTTATTTGTTAGTGGCTACAATTTTTTGTTGCATGCACATATTATAACTTGGGAGACCCGTCATGGGTGATTTCACGAAGGAACAATGAGTAAAAAAAAAAAAGGGAATTTTATATTTAAAACTGAAACAACTGTTCGGTGAGAGGATAATTTCAAGAAATTCACAAATTCCGCCACGTTCACCTGACCTTTCAGGCCCAATTACTTCCTGTGCGGATATCTGAAGAATCAGGTTTTCATGAACAAGCCACGTCCACTTGAGCAGTGCAATGAGAATCCATGCAGAAATTTGAGTTCATTTAACATGAACTCATGTTATGAACAATGCAACTGAAAGAGCCCGACTTTGCGAAGCGGCAAATTAAGCTAATTTAAAAGATGTCATCTTCTGTACCTACTTAAGCAAATCTCAATATGCTAGGTATTCATTGTATGTAATATCATTGAAATTAGTTTTATTAATAAAAAAAAGTTATTGTCTCTGAATTTTGGCCCACCTTATATAAGTGGAACTGGGTGATAATGGGTTAACAGAGAAAAACAGAAAGATGTCTATTAAAACAGTAAGTATAATGTTGATTATTCTTTTATTTGGAAAGTTCAGACAGTATAAAGAGATTTATGTCACTGGACTTTAATTGGTGCAGTATTTTCAGTTAGAACATGCCATATAACATAAAACTGACAGGGATATTAGTGTTAACAAAGGGTAGCACATACAATTGTGTAAAGGTGCAAAAATGTTTTATTTCCATTTTGCAATTGATAACAACACCCTGTGTTTTAAGTAATTGTGAAAGATTTCCAACCTGTTGTTTTTTTATTTAAACATAAATATAATAAAATAAAATAAAATCAAGTTAAGAAAGGTGCTATGTGAACAATAGTGATAAAACGTTGTGAATAAAAACGTCTAAAATTTAGATAATCCAAAGGGAAGCAGCACCTTTAAAAGTGAAAATAGCTAAAAAAAATAAATAAATAAAAAAAAAAACACCTAATAAAAATTGTATATATAAAAAAGGGTGCGCTATTCATTTAAATTATTATGGAGTATATAAACATACACAGTGCAAAATAATGTAATCTAAAGTGCACTAGAAAGTGATATACATATAATTGTGTAAAACAGTCGATTGTGCAAAATTCAAACAGTGCACTTTGTGAAAAAGTGATTAAAATAAGAGCACGTATTCCCTTCTTAGCTTGGGGAAAGGAACTGTTTAGTATACCTTTCCAGATATGGGTAGTGTCAAATGATACATGAAACAGAAAACAATAATAGAAAGAATAATAAAAGAACAAGCTACTACTGTTTTAAATACTTTTTCACAGAATAAATATCCTAACGAGCTATTGGATAAAGCATTTGAGGAGGTTAAGGAATTGGACCAGAATGATTTGATTTTTAAACAAAATTATTTTAATAATAGTAAGCATGCAGATTCTAATTCCCTAACTTTGGTTTTTATTTTAATAATGCTTGCAAAAAGGTCAAATCTATTATTAATAAGCACTGGTACCTTCTTAAAAATGACAGAGAATTATCTAATGTAATCCCAGATAAACCTTTTGTTACGTTAAGAAGGACCCCAAGCCTAAAAGAATTTGAACTTTTAACCACTCTAAGGCTGAAACATCTAATACTTTTTTTAAATGCCAATAAAAAAAGGCTTCTATTCCTGTGGAAAGTGTGCAGGCTGCAAACATAGTAAAATAGAACTTTGACAGGTATTAACAAATTCAAAACAAAGTATAAAGAGGAGGATTTTTTTATTAAGCGAAAAGAGCTCATGTTACATTGTGTTTGTATGTTTCAAATACAGGACTTACAGTGGGACCTCAGTTTACGAATTTAATGCGCTCTCTGGGACGTTTCTTATTGCGAAACATTTGTAAACCGAAATGCGGTTTCCCATAGTAATGCATTGAAAACCAATTAATCCGTTCTGGAGGTCAGAAAAAAGTCAAAATGAGCTGGCATGGAAACCAACCCACAATGCAGAACACACAATAAAAGGCATGCAAACGACGAAGCTCAGCTCCCTACCTTTCCACAGCTTGAGAAATGCACCAAAAAGTCCCAAAACAACTGCAAACAATTTCCAGAATGGCTCCAAAACTCGATGCAAAAGCCGCTCCAACACCTCCACACTCGACGCCACATGATACCTACAGGCTCCAGCATGCAGGGGGCGGTGCTATAAACCTTCCAGGTCCAATGCATCCTGGGGAAACTTGCTTTGTATTACACATTTTTTTTTGTAAACCGAGGCATTATTTTCAATGGATTTTCATTTGTAAACCGAAAATTATGTTAACCGAGGCGTTTGTAAACTGGGGTCCCACTGTACTTGTATCCAGTTGCCGTCCTGGATACAGGTCCTGATTATAGGATACCTGAGCTGTTTCAGTTTGAGCAGACTTTCACTGTTTTCCTCTTGTGAGTTGCCTGATTCTCTTATTCAATTTAAAATTATCTCACAGAGTTACACTATTAATTTATTTCTGTTTTCTGTTTTATGAATCATTTGACACTACCCATATCTGGAAAGGTATACTAAACAGTTCCTTTCCCCAAGCTAAGAGAGTAAGTGCTATTTTTTTAAATCACTTTTTCACAAAGTGCACTGTTTGGATTTTGCGCAATAAATTGTTTTTACACAATTATATATATTGCACTTTCTAGCACTTTCATATAGAACTTTCTAGTGCACTCTAGATTGCACTTTCTTTGCATTATTTTTCACTGTGTATGTTTATATGCTCCATAATATTTTAACCCCTTAAGGACCGGACTGTTTTTGCGATGTTGTACATTTGCGACCAGGCCTCTTTTGACACTTTTGTGGTGTTTGTGTTTAGCTGTAATTTTCTGCTCTCTCATTTACTGTTCCCATACAAATTATATATTGTTTTTTTTCAGGACAAAAAGGGCTTTCTTTACATACCATTATTTATATAATCTCATGTAATTTAATTTAAAAAAAATGATGAAAAATTAAAAAAAAATATGTTTTTTTGACTTTTACTTGAAAAATGTTTTACTCATCTACAAAAGTGAATGAAAAAAACTGCTAAATAGATTCAGAATTTTGTCCTGAGTTTCAAAATACCCAGTGTTTACGTGCTTTTTTTTTGCAAGTAATAGGGCTATAAGTACAAGTAGGATATTGCGGTTTCAAACTTTTTTTAAAAGTAATCAATAGTGACATTGTAACACTATTATCTGTCATAAATCTCTGAATAACATCCCACATGTATATATTTTTTTTTAAAGTAGTCAACCCATATTTGTTTGTGTGTGAAAAAGTAAAAAACTAAATTGAACGCTAATTTTGTCTAGTGTTTGTGACTAAGTGGCTACTAAAAAAGACTGGACATACCCCATTTGTAATACCATG
Source organism: Pelobates fuscus (assembly GCF_036172605.1). Lineage (NCBI taxonomy): Eukaryota > Metazoa > Chordata > Amphibia > Anura > Pelobatidae > Pelobates > Pelobates fuscus. Next base: position 118,463,671 of record NC_086320.1, on the reverse strand, counting down.
AGTTGTCTTCTTTTGCAAACGGTATGCCATCATGGGGGTAATTCTCATTCCTGGGCTACCATACGCTCTCAAAGGCAAAGGCAACGTACCCCCCATGTACAGGTTTTAGGGTGTCATAGAAAGTTACAGGGTAAAATACAGTGCTAGCAAATTAAATTCTCTGGACTTTCGGCCTGGGTTGGCAGGCAGGTCCCTGAAATTGCAATCAATAAAATTACTTAATTATGTAAAAATATTACATAAATACGCACACAGAATTTAAATATATATGCATATTTATATATTTGAAGTCTACGTGTATATTTATATAATTATTTATGTAATTATGTACATGGACATATGCATATTTCGTATTATTTCTATTTATTTATATGTACATAGATATATATACAATTTCATCAATTTCATTCTAAGTGTATTTTAATATAAATATATATATTAATATCAAAAACAGTTAGAATAAAATTTCATATAGATATATAAATTATTATTTTTCAATTATTATTTTTACATTTTTTATTTAATTTACTTATTATTTGTATTTTATAATATATATATATATACAATATATGTAGTTATTATATATTATATATACATGTGCAATTTAATTATTAATGTATTTTTATATTAATATATGTACATATTAATATAAAAATACACTTAGTATGACATTATATATATGATATATAGACATATATTATAAAAATATAATATATATCTATATATCATATTTATATACACATATATAATTTTTTTTTTTTAACATGTACCTTTAATATTTTATGAATTTACACTAGCAGGGAGACTGCCTGTCAGCACAGGCAGTCCCCCTGCAGGCAGACACATGGACACCTATTATGACTATGTGATCGCTGTGTTGAGTGATCACATGGCCACAGGGGACTTAATCCGCCGCGAGGAGACTGCCTGGGCTGCAGGCAGTCTCCCCACACCGGGAGCACCGCCGATCGCCGCCGGGGGAACGACGGCGATCGGGTAAGTACATAAGACCGCTGTGACGGTTCAGGACCGTCAGCGATCGGCAACGCAAAACTACTGATGACGGTCCTGAACCGTCACCGGTCCTTAAGGGGTTAAAGGTATAGCGCACCCTTTTTTATATATATATATATATATATGGCTGCAGCTAACTTTGTGGTGGGATACAGAAAGTAAAAAAGCTGACCCTTTTGTCTGGTTGCATTACAAAAATTCACAAAGTCCATTTTCCCCATGCACAATTCGCCTGGTCAGTAATCTTACCGTAAGCTTTAATAAGCATTAAAGTTGCCAATTGTACCTGTAATGACCGTGTAAAATAGAAATGGATTTTTAATTCATTTGGAGATGCAGTATATAATTATTCTATTTTCTTTTGTATATTTTCATTTATAGCTGCCATTGTTCCCACAAGGTCCATTTATCTATTAAATAAATGTTATTTCCTGTCACTCAAATTAATAGCACAGTGACGGTTTGCCATAACCCATCAGAGATGTAGCTTCTATAATGTATTAATTATTCTGTAATACGACTATTATTTTCACATTTTACAAAGCCTAGAGAACACGTTTTAGCTGACTTTAAAGAAATAGTAATTATTAAATTACTTAAAATGTGTAGTTCAGCAGGATTAGTCCTTTTATGTGCATTGATGTTATATATATATATACACACACACACACATACAATGTTAGACAAAAATCTGCACACCAGTCAAGCCATAAGACTTGCTTTTCCCACAGAAATCACAAATCTGCAGTGATGTTACTACCGCAAAGGATTCTGGGTGAGCATATGCAAAGTAGTTTAACAAAGAATCACATTTTTGCCTCATTCCATTTTAAACATGGATTTCTTTGAGTCTGGGTTTGCTGTATACAACAGCTTTGAAACACAACTAAGGCAAAGATGCAAAGCCAGTGAACCACTCATGGACAGCTGGCATGGAAGCCCTCCATTGGTTGGCATGGAAGCCCTCCCTCTGTCTCCTCCAAGAAGATTTGTGATTTCTGTGGGAAAATCTAGTCTTATGGGTTGACTGGTGCAGATTTTTGTGTAACGTTGTATTAACCCCTTAAGGACACATGACATGTGTGACATGTCATGATTCCCTTTTATTCCAGAAGTTTGGTCCTTAAGGGGGTTAAAGGGAAACTCCAGTGCCAGAAAAACGATCAGTTTTTCTGGCACTGGAGGGTCCCTCTCTCTCCCACCCACCAATCCCCGGTTACTGAAGGGGTGAAAACCCCTTCAGTCACTTACCTGGGACAGCGGCGATGTCACTCGCCGCTGTCTCCGCCTCCGCGACGCTCCTCCTAGTGATTACGTCGGCCGGTGGGCGAGACTAATCTCGCTCACCGGCCGAGGAGACCTAATGCGCATGCGCGGAAATGCTGCGCATGCGCATTACGTCTCCCCATAGGAAAGCATTGAAAAATCATTTCAATGCTTTCCAATGGGGTTTTGAGCGACGCTGGAGGTCGCTGGAGGAAACCTGTGCTAGAACCCAGGAAGTGACCTCTAGTGGCTGTCTAATAGACAGCCACTAGAGGTGGAGTTAACCCTGCAATGTAAATATTGCAGTTTATGAAAAACTGCAATATTTACAGTTGCAGGGTTAAGGGTAGTGGGAGTTGGCACCCAGACCACTCCAATGAGCAGAAGTGGTCTGGGTGCCTGGAGTGTCCCTTTAACTATCCACAGACATCAGGTGGAAGGGGTTTTCAATCACATATTTTTCCCCACCATAACCTTTGTTTTTTGCTTCGTATATATATATATATATATATATATATATATATATATATATATATATATATATATATACACACACACACACACACACACACACACACGTATGAGCACTTAAATAAAAACTTGGTTTTTAAAATAAAAAATGGTTGTACATGGTTGTGTTGTAAATAAAAAATGGTTGTATTAAAATATGAAATATGAATATTTCAGTTAATGAATACATACAGTTGAATACACTAAGAGCCAATGAAGCATTTTTTTTTTTTTTGGAAGACAGCACAGTTATATCAAAAATGCTATTTACTGGCTAAATATTTCTGTAACTATAGTTACGCTGGTTTTGTCCAATTCACAAAAGAAAATCAAAAACCTGCTGCAAGAAAAAATAAATATTCATGTCAACATGCTGAGGAATCCATACTGACTTTGCCTTAAAGTCTGGAAAGAAGTCATAAAGGACTTACCACACTTTGAATGCACTTTGACTGGTTGGCATGGAAGCCCTCCCTCTGTCTCCTCCAAGAAGCAAATGACAAGGTGAGTAGGGCCTTATGGGTATGCCTATTGAGCTGCTTGATGTCCTCGAATTACCTGGGAAAATCTAATAGGCTAAATGTCATGATGTTTAAATTCTGCTGGCATTGTGGAAATCTGCAATTCCCAAAATCCCCAAAATGTACATTGCATGGACATTTTAAACCTGCAATGTGTTTTAGAAACTGTAATGCTTACAATGCAGGGTTATATCCACCTCTAGTGGCTGACAATCACTAGAGGCACTTCTGCTGAACTGACCGAGTAAAACTTGGTCACGTGACACAAAAGAACACCGGATATTTAAGAATATAATGATTTCCTATGGTGTATTTTGAGTGTGTGCAAGGTTTGTTCATCAGTACCCAATGTTACTCATAGAACCATGCCTCCTCCATGATGAGAGAGGTGTCCAGTCTCAATGCTATAAGAAGGTTAGTAAATCCTTTATTTTATATATGTTTATATCAAATGGGAGTGGAGTACCTGTATTTTACTAAGGACAAGGGCACTATGACATTAGAAATACTGGTTTATATTCCCGACACTATAGTGTTCATTTAATATTTTGGTTACGTGACTAATTGAATATTTCTCATGCTTAATATATGTTACAAAATGTTTTCCTGTATGAATTATTGTAAGACACTTTATAATCATCCCAATATTTCTCAGACTGTAATGTTTCTGCAAATGAAACTTTAAAATTATGGACATTTACGTAATTTACATGTTGGGTATTTATGAGGAACAATGTCTTCACAGTATTAATAGCTACACATCCCCGTTTTTAATAAATGTTACTCTAAGTGGTGAAATGGTTAATTTGAGTAGTTTTTAGTTGTCTGTGTTATATTTGATTGACTATGACATGCGTTTCATTAGAATGGGTTAGGTTGTAACAGGACAAATCACTTGATTTTCTTGAAATGATAAAATCTGACATAACAAGGGCATCTTGCAATTCATCCAGAATCATGTTGGTTGCAAAGGTTTTCAAATCTAGTTCAATGTTTTATAACTGTAATTCTCTATTGTTGGAATATAACTCTTGACATTGTCTACAACTGAGTGGCTGAGCATATTAAGATGTATAGTTCTAATATTTTAGTGATTTCTAGCTTTTCAAAATGTGATAGGCAACAGATGTCTAAAATGATTTTGGATTTATTTTCTTTTTAATATAAATGTTTTTAAGCTGTACATGTTTTATGATGCATTATGGGCATCTTGTATTCCAGCTTACAGTTGATCTCACAGCTGCTGGCAATATAATAAATAACAATATTAAAGGGACACTATAGGCACCCACACCACTTCATAGCATTGATGTCCCTGTACCCTTAACCTTGCAATGTATAACATTGCAGTTTCAGAGAAAGGGTTAAGACTGCCTCTAGTGTCTGTCTACCAAGCAGCCACTGGAGGCGCTTCCTGGAGTATGACTCTATGAACTGACCCTGGACGACCTCATGCTTTCCAACCCATATTCTAACCTATGAGTCTACTTACAATCCTATCTATAATCCCACCTTTCAAGGTATTCCCTCTGCTGATATCATTGTTGACATCATTTTACACGGTACTCTGTGAGTCCTCTGTGCTGTGGTTAAGGAGCCCTCTGTACTATGAGATTGCACAGTGAGAGGGAGAACTCACACTCATGCTGCACCTGCAGCTCACAGAATTCAGTGCTGGGCAGCTGGCACTAATCCTGCTTCAGGGGGCAAGCAGAGAGACCTCACCAGAAACATTTTAGACACCAGAGGTCTCCATGAAACAGATGCTGTACGAGGCTGGGGGAGGAAGGACAAAAGCATTTTAAAATTTGCCATGGTGGCATGATTGAGACATTTAAAGGGCTATTAGCATCGAAACATACCTGGGGTTCCCCTTTTTTAGATCTCGGAGGGTGGGGGTAGTGTTTTTAAATACCGCAGCTAAGTGAGATCGCTCAGCTGCAGTATTTAAAGAGTTACGATCAGCGCTCACTTTGATCTGGAATCTACACTCAAAAAATGGGAATTGGGAGCACACTGTAACATGTACTTTTAAGTAGTGTTGCAGCCGCAAAGACCAAGATATATGCAAAATACAGATTATGGAACAGAACACACAAAAAAAAAAAAAACAGAATTAAGTTTTACAAGGCTACTTAAAAATCACCTAGCTTAGCAAACAAATATGGAGATTCAGTTTTACCATACAACCATATTGTGTTAAGCCCACCACTCCATCACAATACCCCAATATCGATGGGTTCTACATTAAGTTTAACATGGGAGATTAAAATGCTAACTGCAATACTTACTGCCTAAACTGCTTTCAGAGACTCTCCTTAATTTGTGCTTTCCTGTAGTCACCTGCTTGGGGAAGATATTAAAAAAAAAACTACTCTGTACACTAGCCCAGTAGCATATAGGTTTCTGCTATTTTCAATCTTTGGGCAGATTCCCTGGGTATTTTGTGCATAAGTTTATCAAATTCAGATAGATGTCCTTTATAAATAAATGACCTGAATTTGTACATATATCCCCTTAGTAAGTGCAACTTAAGCATGTCCACTGTATGTCTTATAAATGCCACAATGACTTGCAATTAATTGTGCTAATCTTGTTTTATTAAAATAAACAAAGAGCTTCAGCCAAGGACTATAAAAATCTAAGTATGATATATGAATTTCACATAACCTTTTTTTATTGATTTTTTTGTGTCTGCCAGGATTGTATATTTGACCTTTATTGTGGCTCCTTCCCCACTTAGCCCTGAGAATTCAAATACAACATCTTTACCCAATCAATGATCTATATATAATGACTAAAACTCTGTAATTGTCCAACTTTATTATATTTTTGTTCATGGAGAAATTTTTTTTAGATTAAAGATTAAATGCAGCGTTTTGGTATAGCCTTGTCAGCAGAATAAAGCAGATTTGTTTCCAGTAAATGTGATATTTCACGTATTAATAAAACTTTAAAACTTATAATTTTTGTTTTCCAATTTCTTTCTAAAAGATTTTCAAATTAAACACACTTAGCCCATAATCACCCCGTTAGCAATGGCCAAATATGCAGTATTTATTACAGCATAAAACAGAACATGTAATGCATTTGGTTTTATAATTTGTATCTTTTAAATAAATTATAAAACAATGTTTGTTTGTTTTCCTAGCTTTATACAGCCACAGAACAGCCATATAGCTTTACAGTGCCAAACAAATATGAGGAATTTATAGGTTAACATCCGACAAGCAAGACCCTTTGCAGCAAATAGAAATACATATATATTAAATACATTAAATACGTATTAGAGACAAAACATCTCCGGTATCTTTTTAGGCTTCTGGGGTTATAATACTTATGCTTGTGTTTATGCATAAGACTGAAATCGCATTAGAACTTGCACATGGCATAATATACACTTACAAACTTTGAAATGGTATTAAATAGCAACAAACATATTGCGTTGTTAACTATGTGGCTTAGTCTTCTGCATTTTTAATTGTTGTTTTTTTTCCTTAAAGGATCACTATAGTGTCAGGAAAACAAACTCATTTTCCTGACACTATATCATCCTTAGGACCCCCCCACCCTCAGGGCCCCCTCCCTTGGCGCTGAAGGGGTTAAAACCCCTTCAGCTACTTACTCCAGCTCCCTCGGCGCTGGTGACCTCTCCTCCCCCGCCGACGTCAGATCCCGAGTGGAGCGGAATGCGCATTTCTCAATGCTTTCCTATGGACGTTCTGCACGTTGGATGCGATTTTCAGGAAGACAGCCACTAGAGGTTAAATTAACCCTGCAATGTAAACATAGCAGTTTCTGACCTTAGGACAGGAAGGGGTTTGCGTATAATACGGGTGATGGATTTGAATTGGTTACTGTAATCTGTACAGAAATATGGAAGACTTTCCATATTTCTAAATGGAAGAGATGTTGAATTGGAGGTATCCCTAAATTTAGGTTTCAATAGTGTGCTTCGTTCTCTAGCTAGTGCTGTTCTCCAGCCTTTTTTTATTTGTCGATCTGTGTATCCCCTATCATCCAGTTCTTTTGCCTGAGATTAAAAGATCCGATCCCCGATATGATGGGACGACCAGGGGGATCTTTCCTAGATTTGTGAATCTTCGTTAGATGGTAAAAAAATGTGTTTAACCGGATTCAGTTTAAGCATGAAATCTTTTTTTCGTTTTTAGAAATCTTGAAGAAAACCTTTGGCTCCCTTAATCAAAGGTTATAATTCGAAATCGAACCATTTCGAAAGGCCCTCTCCCAATCCCCAATATGATGGGATGACCAGGGGAATCTATCCTAGATTTGTGGATCTTTGGGAGATGGTAAAAAAATGGGTATAACCGGATTCGGTTTAAGCATGAAATCTTTTTAATTTTCTGAATTTTTTTAATTGTCAATTCTGGAGATTTTAAAACTGTGGAACATAAACATATTATTAGTATTTCTTGCCAAATTAACGGCAATAGATTTGGAACCATGTCTATGTAAAGACCCCGCTATTAACAGTTTTCCAATTTCCATCTTTAACACACTACGTTCTAATATCGAGTTTCTATCTCTTTAATTAAAGTTTCATTCCTTTTAGGTGATAAGAAACATTCTTTAGCTTTTCTGCTCTCCATATTTTATATGGGGTTATTAATATAGCAATTTACAATTATTCTATGTATTTGGGAGTCATTATATCATATTTTGTTATACTTTGTTAATTTACAGATATGAGAGAATTTATTTATTTAATGCAGTAAGAAACCAGTAGGACATAAGTTATTATCAATTTGGATTTGTTTATTGGTATATTCACCTTTGTTTTGATCAAACATTACAAAATGAATTTTATATATTATCCACACTTGCAATTTAACTATTTCTAAGCAGTGCTTTAGGTCAGTGGTGGTGTTCTGCCAATTCGTATAGATCTTCCTTCTATACATCTGGGCTTTTTTTAAAAGATGGGGTTAGGGTTTATCATAGGCTAGGATACATTGATCTGGTATTTATTCCTCACTTTAAATGATTCCTCCTATATATCTCCAGAATTTCCTACGTTCACTCATGTTGAGAAAGCACCAGGGGGGTGCGAAACGCTTCCAGGGTAATCACTCTTACCTTTTTGTGGGTGGCGGTGTAGGTGGTCTTCCTCACGTCTGGCAGCAGCAGGTATCCCAACTACCTAATATTTCATTCCTTAAGTTTTCCTATTTTTTGCAAGTGTGTTGTCCTTGCTTGGATATCTGTATATTCATCTTGTGATTATTATATCCTGTTTGCATTACTTAATATTCCTACTCCTATATTCAGCTTTTTGGAGTGCTGCCATGACTATTTTCTGCCATACATCACTGCAACTTTTATATCGATAAATGTGTACTTTTTCATTATTTCTGTGTATTTTTCTGTGGATCATAAGGGTTTACTCCTGAGAGCGGACTGCATTTTGTTTTGTGTTGTTTAGAATGATGTTGAGACATTCTGTCTGGTCTTTTAGTGAAATTAGCATGGTTTGAAGATAAAAGAGCAGCATTACATGTCAGAGGTTAGCTTTGGAGGACTAGCACTGTGCATCCATCTTTAATATCTTTCTATAGCGTGTTCGCGTTCACGCGGCGGGCGAACACATGCACGGTTCGCTCCGCCCCCTATTCGTCATCATTGAGTAAACTTTGACCCAGTGCCTCACGGTCAGCAGACACGTTCCAGCAAATTAGCAGCAGACCCTCCCTTCCAGACCCTCCCACCTCCTGGACAGCATCAATTTTAGATTCATTCTGAAGCTGCATTCTTAGATAGAGGAGGGAAATTGTAGCTGCTGATCATTTGATAGGGAAATTGATAGCTAGGCTAGGGTATTCAGTGTCCACTACAGTCCTGAAGGACTCATCTGATCTCTGCTGTAAGGACAGCACCCCAAAAAGCCCTTTTTAGGGCTAGAACATCAGTCTGTTTTTTGTTTTTGTTTTTTTTTTCTGTGTAATGTAACTGCAGTTACCTGCCTGCCAGCTTCTGTGTCAGGCTCACAGTGGATAATGTGCCCATTTGCCCAGTGCCACCACTCATATCTGGTGTCACAATAGCTTAAGCTTGACATTTAAAAACAAAAAAATGTTTTTCACTGTAATAGATTGAATAGCAGTTAGTTGTCTGCCAGCTTCTGTGTCAGGCTCACAGTGGATACTGTGCCCACTTGCCCAGTGCCACCACTCATATCTGGTGTCACAATAGCTTAAGCTTGACATTTAAAAAGAAAAAAAAAAATTTCACTGTAATAGCTTGAATAGCAATTAGTTGTCTGCAAGCGTCTGGGTGTCAGGCCTTCAGCGTGTACTCTGCCAACCTCTGCCAGTCCACTTTGCCACTCATATCTGGTGTGACTATAGCGTGCCTTTATAAAGAAAAAAAGTTTTTCACTGTAAGCTAATAGCAGTCAGTGTCCTTCAACATAGGCGTGCGCAGCCTATTGCATTAGGGTGTGCACCCTAAAGCACAAGCACACGCGGCATATATATATATATATATATATATATATGTATATGTATGTATGTATATATGTATATATACACATATATACACACACAGACACAAAGCTGTGTGTGTGCTGTGTGAGGGTGCTGGTAGTGTACTATGTGGGTGATGGTGTTTGTGTGTGCGTGCTTGTGAGGGTGCTGTGAATGTACTGTGTGTCAGGGTGCTGTTTGTGTGTGTGTGTGCACTTGTGAGGGTGCTGTAAATGTACTGTGTGTGATGGTGATGTTTGTGTGTGAGGGTACTGGTAGTGTGCTGTGTGTGTTTGTTAGGGTCCTGTTTGTGTTTGTGAGGGTACTGTTAGTGTGCTGTGTGAGTGTGAGAGTGCTGTTTGTGTAATGTGTGTGAGAGTGCTGTGTGTTTGTGAGGGTGCTGTGTGTGTGGGTGCTGTATGTGTGTGTGGGTGCTGTGTATGTGTGTGGGTGCTGTGTATGTCTGTGGGTGCTGTGTATGTCTGTGGGTGCTGTGTATGTGTGTGGGTGCTGTATGTGTGTGGGTGCTGTGTATGTGTGTGGGTGCTGTGTATGTCTGTGGGTGCTGTGTATGTGTGTGGGTGCTGTGTATGTCTGTGGGTGCTGTGTATGTGTGTGGGTGCTGTGTATGTCTGTGGGTGCTGTGTATGTCTGTGGGTGCTGTGTATGTGTGTGGGTGCTGTGTATGTCTGTGGGTGCTGTGTATGTCTGTGGGTGCTGTGTATGTGTGTGGGTGCTGTGTATGTCTGTGGGTGCTGTGTATGTCTGTGGGTGCTGTGTATGTCTATGGGTGCTGTGTGTGGGTGCTGTATGTGTGTGGGTGCTGTGTATGTCTGTGGGTGCTGTGTATGTCTGTGGGTGCTGTGTATGTCTATGGGTGCTGTGTATGTCTATGGGTGCTGTGTGTGGTTGCTGTATGTGTGTGGATGCTGTGTATGTCTGTGGGTGCTGTGTATGTCTGTGGGTGCTGTGCATGTCTGTGGGTGCTGCGTATGTCTATGGGTGCTGTGTGTTGGTGCTGTATGTGTGTTGGTGCTGTGTATATGTGTGTGTGGGTGATTGTGGGGGGTGGAGGTACATTACTCAATATCCCCCCTCCCTTCTTACTTTATGTAGGGAGGGGGGATATTTCCTTGCTGCTTTCCCTGGTGGTCCAGTGGAGGTGGGGGCAGATCAGTTATCCCCCCTCCCTTCTTACCTTATGCCTGGGAGGGGGGATCCTGCTGCCGCCATCCATCCCTGGTGGTCCAGTGGAGAGTGAACTCTAGCCCCGCAGGGCTAGAGTTCACTCACGCGAGATCTGAGCGTTGCTGCGGCAACGCTCAGATCTCGCGAGAGGAACCCGGCGGAGGTGCTGGCAATAGCTCCGCCGGTCCTCTCCTGCCTCCCTCACTGCCTGTGAGCCGGTGAGGGGAGGCTGAGAGCAGAGCCGGCGCTCGGATAGCGCCGGCTCTGCATGAGCCGGCAGGGGAGATCCTGAGATCTCCCCTGCCGGTCTCAATACATAGGTGTGCCGCGGGGATTAGGGTGTGCCCAGGCACACCCGGCACACCCCGTGCGCACGCCTATGTCCTTCAAGCTGGTGTGTCAGGCCTTCAGCGTGTACTATGCCAACCTCTGCCAGTCCACTTTGCCACTCATATCTGGTGTGACAATAGAGTGCCTTTAAAAAGAAAAAAATGTTTTTCACTGTAAGCTAATAGCAGTCAGTGTCCTTCAAGCGAGTGTCAGGCCTTCAGCGTGTACTCTGCCAACCTCTGCCAGTCCACTTTACCACTCATATCTGGTGTGACAATAGCGTGCCTTTAAAAAGAAAAAAGTTTTCAACTGTAAGCTAATAGCAGTCAGTGTCCTTCAAGCGAGTGTCAGGCCTTCAGTGTGTACTCTGCCAACCTCTGCCAGTCCACTTTGCCACTCATATCTGGTTTGACAATAGCGTGCCTTTTAAAAGAAAAAACGTTTTTCACTGTAAGCTTATAGCAGTCAGTGTCCTTCAAGCTGGTGTGTCAGGCCTTCAGCATGTACTCTGCCATCCTCTGCCAGTCCACTTTGCCACTCATATCTGGTGTGACAATAGCGTGCCTTTAAAACGAAAAAAGTTTTTCCACTGTAATAGATTGAATAGCAGTTAGTTGTCTGCCAGCTTCTGTGTCAGGCTCACAGTGGATACTGTGCCCACTTGCCCTGTGCCACCACTCATATCTGGTGTCACAATAGCTTAAGCTTGACATTTAAAAACAAAAAAATGTTTTTCACTTTAATAGATTGAATAGCAGTTAGTTGTCTGCAAGCATCTGGGTGTCAGGGCTTCAGCGTGTACTCTGCCAACCTCTGCAAGTGCACTTTGCCACTCATATCTGGTGTGACTATAGCGTGCCTTTAAAAAGAAAAAAAGTTTTTCACTGTAAGCTAATAGCAGTCAGTGTCCTTCAAGCTGGTGTGTCAGGCCTTCAGCGTGTACTCTGCCATCCTCTGCCAGTCCACTTTGCCACTCATATCTGGTGTGACAATAGCGTGCCTTTAAAAAGAAAAAAAGTTTTTCACTGTAAGCTAATAGCAGTCAGTGTCCTTCAAGCTGGTGTGTCAGGCCTTCAGCGTGTACTCTGCCAACCTCTGCCAGTCCACGTTGCCACTCATATCTGGTGTGACAATAGCGTGCTTTTATAAAAAAAAGTTATTCCACTGTAATAGATTGAATAGCAGTTAGTTGTCTGACAGCTTCTGTGTCAGGCTCACAGTGGATACTGTGCCACTTGCCCAGTGCCACCACTCATATCTGGTGTCACAATAGCTTAAGCTTGACATTTAAAAACAAAAAACATGTTTTCACTGTAATAGATTGAATAGCAGTTAGTTGTCTGCCAGCTTCTGTGTCAGGCTCACAGTGGATACTGTGCCCACTTGCCCAGTGCCACCACTCATATCTGGTGTCACAATAGCTTAAGCTTGCATTTAAAAACGAAAAAAAATGTTTCACTGTAATAGATTGAATAGCAGTTAGTTGTCTGCAAGCGTCTGGGTGTCAGGCCTTCAGCGTGTACTCTGCCAACCTCTACCAGTGCACTTTGCCACTCATATCTGGTGTGACTATAGCGTGCCTTTAAAAAGAAAAAAGTTTTTCACTGTAAGCTAATAGCAGTCAGTGTCCTTCAAGCTGGTGTGTCAGGCCTTCAGCGTGTACTCTGCCAACCTCTGCCAGTCCACTTTGCCACTCATATCTGGTGTGACAATAGCATGCTTTTAAAAAGATTTTTTTTTTCACTGTAATAGATTGAATAGCAGTTAGTTGTCTGCCAGCTTCTGTGTCAGGCTCACAGTGGATACTGTGCCCACTTGCCCAGTGCCACCACTCATATCTGGTGTCACAATAGCTTAAGCTTGCATTTAAAAACAAAAACATGTGTTTCACTGTAATAGATTGATTAGCAGTTAGTTGTCTGCAAGCATCTGGGTGTCAGGTCTTCAGCGTGTACTCTGCCAACCTCTGCAAGTGCACTTTGCCACTCATATCTGGTGTGACTATAGCATGCATTTAAAAACAAAAACATTTTTTCACTGCAAGCTAATAGCAGTCAGTGTCCTTAAAGCAGGTGTCAGACCTTCAGCGTGCACTCTGCCAACCTCTGCCAGTCCACTTTGTCACTCATATCTGGTGTCACAATAGCATGCATTTAAAAACAAAAAACTTTTTTCACTGTTATAGATTGAATAGCAGTTACTTGTCTTCAAGTGGGGGGGTCAGGCCAACAGCGTGTACTCTGCCAACCTCTGCCAGTGCACATTGTCACTCATATCTGGTGTCACAATAGCGTGCATTTAAAAACAAAAAACTTTTTTCACTGTTATAGATTGAATAGCAGTTACTTGTCTTCAAGCGGGTATGTCAGGCCAACAGCGTGTACTCTTCCAACCTCTGCCAGTGCACATTGTCACTCATATCTAGTGTCACAATAGCGTGCATTTAAAAACAAAACACTTTTTTCACTGTTATAGATTGAATAGCAGTTAGTTGTCTTCAAGTGGGTGTGTCAGGCCTACAGCGTGTACTCTGCCAACCTCTGCCACTGCACAGTGCCACATATCTGGTATCACAGTAGCTTGCACGCATAGTACCACTAATCCAAAAAAAAAAAATTACAGACAGAGGCAGACCACCCTGCAGGGGTCATCGTGGTCGTGGTGCTGTTATTCCCTTTGGCCCTAGAATAATGCCAAGTTTTCAGAGGCCACGTACCCTGAACTTGAAAAGTTCTGAGGACATAGTTGACTGGCTAACACAGGACACCCATCTTCTACAGCTTCCGCTCGGAACCTTGACGCACCATCCTCCTCCAGCTTAGCTTCGGGCACCTCTCAAGATACCACTCACCCGCCTGCCACCACAACCAAAACTAGCACCACAGCCGCTTCACTTAGTATGTCAAAGGAGTTATTCACACATCCGTTTGAAGAAATGAGTGATGCGCAACCATTATTGCCAGAGGATGTAGATAACAGGGATATGTCTCAGGCAGGCAGCATTACACACATGGACGTACGGTGTGATGATGATGATGATGTTGTACCCGCTGCTGCTTCCTTTGCTGAGTAGTCAGATACAAGTGAAGCGGTTGATGAGGACGATGCGTCCATGGATGTCACGTGGGTGCCCGCTCGGCAAGAAGAAGAACAGGACGAAAGTTCAGATGGGGAGACAGAGAGGAGGAGGAGGAGACGAGTTGGAATTCAGGGGGAGGTCGTCGCAAGGAGCTAGTGGCACAGTCAGACAGCATGCATCGGCACCCGGGGTCAGCCCGACAGCACGCCAATCAACGCATGCTGTGTCCACCACCAGAATGCCGTCATTGCAGAGCTCAGCAGTGTGGCACTTTTTTGGTGTGTCTGCCTCTGACAACAGCGATGCCATTTGCAACCTGTGCCAAAAGAAACTGAGTCGTGGGAAGTCCAACACCCACCTAGGTACAACTGCTTTGCGTAGGCACATGATCGCACATCACAAACGCCTATGGGATCAACACTTGAGTACAAGCAGCACACAAACTCAAAGCCGCCATCCTCCTCCTGGTCCAGCATCTTCAGCCACGTCAACCACTGCTGTCCTCCTTGCCCCCTCTCAACCATCCGCCACTCCGTCTCTCGCCTTGAGCAGTTCCCGCTCATCTGCCCACAATCAGGTGTCTGTCAAGGACATGTTTGAGCGTAAGAAGCCAATGTCAGAAAGTCACCCCCTTGCCCAGCATCTGACAGCTGGCTTGTCCGAACTATTAGCCCGCCAGCTTTTACCATACAAGCTGGTGGAGTCTGAGGCGTTCAAAAAATTTGTAGCTATTGGGACACCACAGTGGAAGGTCACCGGACGAAATTTATTTTCACAAAAGGCAATCCCCAACCTGTACTCGATTGTGCAAAAGGAAGTAATGGCATGTCTGGCACACAGTGTTGGGGCAAGGGTCCATCTGACCTCTGATACCTGCTCTGCAAAGCATGGTCAGGGCAGGTATATCACCTACACTGCGCATTGGGTAAACCTGCTGACGGCTGCCATGCATGGAATGCGTGACTCTGCAGAGGAGTTGGTGACACCGCCACGACTTGCAGGCAGGCCTGCTGCCACCTCCTCTACTCCTCCTACTCCATCCTCTTCCATAACCTCCTCGGCTGAGTCCTCTTCTGCTGCTGCGTCTTGCTCCCCATCAACGGCACCCCCCAGCTCCCCAGGTACTATTCCACATCCCGGATACGGCAGTGTCATGCCGTCTTGGGTTTGACTTGCTTGAAAGCAGAGAGTCACACCGGACAAGCACTCCTGTCCGCCCTGAACACACAGGTGGAAAAGTGGCTGACTCCGCAGCAACTGGATATCGGCAAAGTGGTTTGTGACAACTTAACAAATTTGTTGGCGGCATTGAAGTTGGGGGGATCTGGGGATATCCATCAATTTGATGAGCCTGAAACCTACAGAAATTCTGTGAGTGTGACATAAACACAAGGGGATACCTGTGTTTTAACGTTAATCCCCTATGAGCGCTTTCTTTTATTTTCTATAGGTCTAGATATACTCTATTTTGTCTTACATGTACTGTGAGGATTGAGAGGAATCCTTTTGTTTTATCTGACCAAAAAAGGAATTAATTATTCTTTTTATTTTTATTTTTATACACTGCACCTGGGTGGTCTAAATCTGTATTTGTATAAGCAGAAAGTGCCTGAAATGTTACCGAATTACCGCAAGTCGGAAAGGATGCAGCAGTTCCAAAATAATTAAAAAGTATGCTTTACACAGCGTGTAAGGGTGATGTCACAGCACAACGGGAATCTAACAGGGGAAGAGGTGAAAGTAATCCTCCTCCTCCCACGACCA
The DNA here is from genome assembly GCF_036172605.1 of Pelobates fuscus. Lineage (NCBI taxonomy): Eukaryota > Metazoa > Chordata > Amphibia > Anura > Pelobatidae > Pelobates > Pelobates fuscus. Next base: position 118,447,514 of record NC_086320.1, on the reverse strand, counting down.
GGCCGGCAAGGACAGGACGCTTTACAGACGTGTTGTTGATGGAGGACACGCGGAGCTTTTTAAGTCCTACACATCGCCACAGCCCTTCGGGGTCCACCCTCGGAGAACGACTCGACCGACAGGTAGCAGACTACCTCGCCTTAACTGCAGATATCGACACTCTGAGGAGCGATGAACCCCTTGGCTACTGGGTGTGCAGGCTTGACCTGTGACCTGACCTATCCCAATTTGCGATAGAACTTCTGGCCTGCCCCGCTTCAAGTGTCCTCTGTCAGAAAGGACCTTCAGTGCAGCAGGAGGTATTGTCACTGAGAAGAGAAGTCGCCTAGGTCAAAAAAGTCTAGATTACTTCACCTTTATTAAGATGAATGAGGGATGGATCCCGAAGGGACTGACAGTGGGCGATACATTCGACTAAAAAAGGCCTGATGAGGGAGACGTAACAGGGATTAAACTGATAAGAATAGTACTACTTAACACACCACTCCTATCTGGTGGCATATTAGATTACACGCGCAGTGCCCCAAATTTGAAGTAGGAGGACCGACCAAGCATCTTTTTCCATCTCCCGGTTCCTAAAATCGATGCCATATACACGTCCCCTGATAGGGGACGTAACAGGGATTAAACTGATAGGAATAGTACTACTTAACACACCTTATAATAACGCAGAGAGAGGCAAAGCAGAGAGAGGAGTCTAAAGCACGTTATTCCAAACAATTTAGGAATGTTACGTGATTTATGCCCTTTATGGATTAAAACCAGACTCTGCATCAACTATGTAATTTTCCATGGGAGTTTTGCCATGGATCCCCCTCCGGCATGCCACAGTCCAGGTGTTAGTCCCCTTGAAACAACTTTTCCATCACTATTGTGGCCAGAAAGAGTCCCTGTGGGTTTTAAAATTCGCCTGCCTATTGAAGTCTATGGCGGTTCGCCCGGTTTTCCCGTTCGCGAACATTTGCGGGTTTTATGTTTTATGTTAACGGGTTTTATGTTCGCGACATCTCTAATTCTGATATATTTATGATAAACAACGGGACAAGACAAGGCTGTCTACTTGCCCCCATTCTCTACATCCTCACTATCGAACCCCTAGCCACAATGATTATACAATCAAAAGAGATAATGGAAATTTAAAAAATAATCATCAATACAAAATTTCACTCTATGCAGATTATGTAATTCTCACTCTTGCTAGCCCAGAGGTATCAATTCCGGCTACACTTAAGTGTATAAATGATTTTTCATCATATCAAACTATAGAAATAAGTTTACTAACTCTTATGACATATGTTACAAAGTATCGGATTCAGAGTTAAATATTATAAAAGAGAAATATAATTTTAATTGGACTGCCGAGTCTTTGAATTACCTGGAAATCAGATTGGGATTTAATTGAAATAAAATTATTCAGAATAACTACCCCGCTCTTCTTCAAGAAATAAAAAAACTCATTATCCAAATGGAAACCATTATATATTTCATGGTTGGGTTGAATTATTGTAATAAAAGATTGTAATATACCTAAAATTGAATATTTAATGCGCTCTATTCCACTGAGGATACCCAAAAAGATCCTGAGCGAGTTTCAGGAAACTTTCCTGAAATTTGTATGGGGTAAAACAAAAAAAAAGAACTTCTTATAAAATTCTTTGTGATAATCAAAAGGACGGTGGAGTTTAATTTCAAGATGTATTCATGAAACATGTTGCAATTATTATCATGCATCTTTTAGATTAGAATTTTAAAAAATTCAGATAAAACAGCCTGGAAAGAAATTGAAAAACAATAGGGATGTGCATGGGCAAAAAATGTGGTTCGGTTCGGCACTTCTGAAATTCGGGACTTCGGCAATTCAGGACTTCGGCAATTCCCTAACCCTAGCCCCTACCCCTAATCCTACCCCTTCCTCTAACCCCTAACCCTAACCACCAAAACCACTTACACATCTAGGGTTAGGGGTAGGGTTAGGGGTTGGGTTACGGTTAGGGGTAGGGTTAGGGTTAGATTCCTGTCCTCATTCACGTCATTTTCCCTCCCTCTCTTGTTTTCGCCACTTTTCAGAAATTTGCCACTTCCGAAATTCGTCACTTTGGTAAATCGGCTCGGCACTTCTGAAATTCGTCACTTCAGCAATTCGGTAATTCAGCAATTCGGCACTTCGGCAATTTGGTTTGGAACTTCGAAAATTCAACAATTCGGAAATTCGGAACTAAACGACTTACACATGTCTAAGAAACAAGATTTGGAACATTTAGAGCCTTCTTGGATAATCTGGCTAGATACTCCAGCCTTTAAAAAGTTAAATGTTCAAAACAAAATCTTATAGACCTATTTAGGTCTATGAACTATCTAAAAACATGGTATAAAATAAAAAATAATAGGAGACAGGTGCCACAAGCCCTACCGGAAAGGTAGACAGATACATAGGTCATAGTAAGCATCGTTGAAAAGATTGGTTACTTAGTTGACGGACTGTTGTTACAGTTGTATATTACAATATATAAAAATAAAAAACAAAACAAATATAACTTGACAAACCGGAATGATAAGCCACACATGACTGAGATGGACCATGGCATGTATCAACACCAAGAAACCTGTTTGAAATAACATAACTCTAGCAATGTTTATTGTATATGCTGTATATGTCAAGTGCTTTACTCAAAAATAAAGTATTTTAAAAAAAAAATAATAATATCTCAGCTCGGCACCAATAGATGTACTGATGAGGTATCTTTTAGATACAAACCTACGCAAATGGAAAGAGACGGGATTAAAACTTTTGGGAGATCTTTTTTTAGAAATAATCTAAAATCATTTGAAGAAATACAGGAAAGGAATACCCTCTTAGCCCACCTTAAAATAAAAAAACATCCTGAGAAACAAAACAATAGCTCTAGACCTTTGATAAAATAGTCTCGATAGAGGGGAACAAAAACGTAATCTCAAAAATAAAAATAAAAATAAAAAAATATACTCTATGAACGTAAACCTAAAAGGAAATTAAATAGTATCATGAAATGGGAACAGGACATTGAAATAGAATTCTCAGCTGAAGGATGGGCAAAACCATTCAAGTTAACCAAGAAAATAATTCATAAAATTATCATCTATGAAAATTACATTAAGATTCTACACCGATGGTATATGGTTCCTGAAAAAGTATTTAAATTTCAAACACATATGGTGGGAATGTATAAAGCTCCTGCCTTTGAGAAGATACTAGAATGAGTTATTAGTAAAATGATTGGTTCTACTTTTTGAATAACATCTCATACCTTTAATTTCCATCTAGACCTACCTAACAATAATAAATAGTTTCATATGCTGGGGATACAAATTCTAATTCATATGTATCACTAGATGCTGGAATACATCTATAATCCATTGTTGGACTGAGATCCAAACTCAGGTGAATTATGAAAGTCTGATGTAAAAAGCGGTATATACTAATTCTGGTAATCTTGAGGTGTATCATAGCATATGGAATCCCTGGGCGAATGGCAATTTCACAGTGGTGACCTAGGTGGTTTTCCCTCTTTAAATAAATAAAAATAAAAAAATATACACACATATATATATATATATATATATATATATATATATATATAATATTTACCCATCAACAGTTTCCTATAGTGTAATTGGTTGGTTGTATAAATGAGAAAGACTGATCCCACATCTTTTGCGTAATTAAATATAGTAAGCACACGGATATGGAATGAATGTTGAGGAATTTCACAAGATATCTAGTTTATTTCAGATAAAATAAAATTCCCCAGGAATGGTATAATGTTATTGAGTACTGCACAATACTTAAAGATATCATGGAATTAGAAAAAAACAAATGATGATTTGGTATTTGACATCAAAGCTCTTAAGGACTAAGAGAACACAAATTAAATACCAATTTCTGATGTTTAATAAAAAAAAAAAAAAAAATGTACCAATCTCAGGAACCAACTATAGGGATTCAGTTCCACCACATGGCTACATCGTGTTAAGTCAACCACTACGCCACAGTACACCCATATCGGTAGTTCCCACACTAATTTTAACATGGGAGATTAATATGCTAACTGCAATACTTACTGCTACAGAGACTCTCCTCAATTTATGCTTTCCAATGGACACATCCAAAGGGGCACCACATTTGTTTGCTAAGATGTAGACTGTAACCATGTGTGTGTGTAACTGTGTGTGGCTGTGTCTGTTACTATCTGCCTGTAACTATATGTGTGTGTGTGTGTGGGTGGGTGGGTGTGTATGGCTGTCTGTCTGTAACTACGTGTGTGACTTTTTGTGACTGTTTGTGTGTGACTGCCTACCTGTGACTGTGTGTGACATCCTGCTTGTGGATGTGTGTGGCTGTCTGCCTGTAGTTGTGTGTGACTGCCTATAAATGTGTATTTGGCTGCCTTTAACTGTGTGTGTGATTGTCTGGTTGTAAGTGTGTGTGTGTGTGTGTGTGGTTGTCTGCCTGTGACTGTGTGTGTGACTTTCTGCCTGTGTCTTTGTGTGTCTGCCGGTGTCTGTCTGTGTGTGTCACTGACTGTACCTGTGTGTGTGACTATGTGTGTGTGTGTGACTGATTGCCTGGAACTGTGCATGTGACTGTGAATCAGCAATTTTAACATTGTCAGATAAAAAGGACAGCATTCCCAATCAGTAGATTTGGTGCTCAGTAACCCATTAACACAACTGATCACAGATTTCAATATTCAGGCCAAGTAATTTTGTAAAGTCCCCCACCAACAGCAAAATATCCAGTACAGAAAATAATTGGCTCTGTGAATATGAAAGCTGAAATGTGAAAAGATTCTGAAAATATTTTTTCTACTTTTCATTAGTTCTGCTCTGGTTCAAGGAGGTTGTTTTTATGCTAGAGGGAATTTCAAGTCTTTCCCATTTACTCATTTAGTTTAATGTTCAAGTTGTACCCAATAGGCAATGTGTCATTATCTACGTGGCTTAGTAATCTTCTACAATAGAGATCTAGTAAATGGAATGATTATCAGAAATGCATTTCTCCAACAAGCTGTGTGATTGGAGGGATTCTACAATAAAATAGTTTTTGTTACAAACATGTATTTATTGCTTTTTTGACACATGTTTATATTCAAAATAATCTGGGGGGAAAAAATTTGGAAAAAAAATGAAAACATTATTTTAAAAAACTGCAAAATGTCTTTCCACAATTTTTGGGTGTTAATGCTGAATTGGTCGGTCCTACATTTTCTCCCACTCTTCTGGGACAGTTTACTAATTTGACTTGGTTCCATTCATCCCCAGTTGTAATAGTGAGAATGAGCATTGTTGTTGTGTCAATAATCATTTCTGGTATCACCAGAAACATTGCAGGACCTTCACCAAACCTGAGTCATATAGTTAGACTCGCAAAATAATCTATAGTGTCGTTGAGTGTGATAGCTTTAAACAGAGAGTATCATAAAAATTAAATATTTGATTAAACAAATGTATTCCGTTAAAATGTGTCATCATATTAACAATATTTCATTTCTGAAACATATTATAAGGGTTCTTTATCTCTGTCTGTTTAACCATGCAATGTAAATCACTGCCATGCTGCAGGGCATGCTGACAGCCACTAGAGCCGTTTTTTTCTGGAGTAGTCAAGTTATATTCATCTATTTATATCAGAGGGTTTCATCAAATGATCAGACTCACTACAAACACGTTACAGCGATACATAGGTATTATAACACACAATAATGGGATCAATAACTAGAACATGTTTATTATATGTGAAAATATCTTGTAACATTCATAACTATATGTAAATGCTTCCCATCTTCGAAAGAGAACGTTCGAATTTGCAAATAATTTTTTTATACATTATTCACTTCCTGTTGTATAGTATAGAAACATCTGTTTTCAATGCTCTAAAAAGAAAATTATACCTCTGTGATTGCAAGGGTGATTATATCGAAGAATAGGCATTTCTTTCCTGCTGATATTCAGTTTCTATATATATATATATATATATATATATATATATAGGGACAATTTGACATATACATACAGAGGATACATAACAATGAACTGTGTTTTAAGGGAAACAATTGTCATTGATAGGCTCTATGAATTCATGATAACTTCATAACTTAGAGATGGTATTATTTTCCCTAATGCTCCATTAACCATCTTGCATAATTTACATTATGAGTCAAATATAAATCCTTTGATGTCCATGTAACTTCTGAGTGGGTGTGTGTGACAGAATATCAATAGAGATACTGTTACATAAATCACACAAATACATTTAACACAATTAGACACAATTCATATGATATACCTGCAGCCTTGGACTGGATATACATAATAGATAAGTTAAATATTAAAGGAACACTATAGGGTCAGGAACACAAACATGTATTCCTGACTCTATAGTGTTAAAAAAAAAAAAAAAAACACTAGCCTTCTTGCCCCCACCCCCTTTTCCCTCTTAAATATAGTAAAAATGCAACTTATTTCCAGTACTGCATGCACCTGCTGGCGTGGTCCCTTTCCGAACCACCTCCTTGACTGACATCATCAGAATTGATGAGTTCAACCAATCCCAATGCAGATAGTATTCCCATAGTAAAGCATTGGTTTGGCTGAGATAGTCAATTCTGATGATTTCAAACAAGTAGTTGGGGTAGGGTGGAGTAAAAAGCCACCCTGTCCAATCAGCATATCCTCATATAGATGCATTCAATTAAGGCATCTCTATGGGGAAAGTTCAGAATTTCCATGCAGAGTGTGGAGATGCTAAATAGCAGTGCTGCACACTGTGCAGCACTGATCCAGGAAGCACCTCTAGTGGCAGTCTGAGGAGTGGCCACTAGAGGCGTTCCTAGACCGTAATGTAAACACTGCCTTTTCTCTGAAAAAGCAGTGTTTACAGCAAAAAGACTGCAGGGACTGACTATATTCACCATAACAATTACATTAAGCTGTAGTTGTTTTGGTGACAATAGTGTCCCTTTAAACAATACATATGCATCTATTGTTCAAGTTTGTTTGTTTTTTATCATTGGCTGGGAAGCTCCTAGAAGGAATTGCTGGAATTATGTACTTTAATTCTATAGCAGACACCATCTCCTTTAAATACAACACTTCTGTGATAGATAGATAGATAGATAGATAGATAGATAGATAGATAGATAGATAGATAGACATAATGAAAAACACAATAAAATAAATTATGATGTACTTTATAGCTAAAAACTAAATATAATTGCATATTAATAAACCCTTCAGATTTTTTTTCGGATACACTGTGATCACTCGTGAACTAGTGCTTATTGATTGGTGAATGTTTTCAGACATTTTTGTAACTGTAAAAAAATAAAATAACAAGGAAAAATATCTAAACACTATTAATAATCTGTTGAAAACCATGGCAAAAGTTGAAAGGTGCTCTACATTATGGCTTTGAAGAAAATGAAGAAAGACATGTGTGGAAGTGTATGTCACTATGCAACTAAATTAAATTGAGCAGCTTACTCGATTTTAGACAAGAAGACATTTTAATGCAAAATATGTCCTAGTTAGAGATGTGATCTATTCTTTATAAACTGGCATGCTCCAGCACAAGAAGGTATATCCCACATATCTAAGTAGAGGAGCATTTAAGGTTCTTTTTGCAGAGTTTGTCCGCCACCTCCGTTAGCTCTTTGAATCTAACAAAAGCAGAAGATGAAGGAGTTTCTCCAATCATTTCTAAAAGTGCCAATTTCAAGTAGAAATCACACTTTTATAAACTGCAGTTACAATGAGCATATCCTGACACATAAAGCACTTAAGTGCTCTAAGTCTTCTGTGGAGTGTTCCTTTATACTACTTAAGCATGGTTTGCCATTTACCTGGGTCCCATGGGTGCCCGAGTGCTTCTGGTCTTCTCAGAGGTAGAGAAACCGGATTTCAAATTTGTTCAGAAAAGGAATGGATTCAGCTCACTGTCCCTTTAATTATTATTATTAATATTATTATTAATATTATTGGTATTTATATAGAGCCAGCTTATTCCACAGCGCTTTACAATAAAAGGGGAATTTACCAAATGAGACAATAATAAAATGTAACAGGAACAATAGGTACTTGAGGACCCTGCTCAAACGCGCTTACAATCTAGAGGAGGTGGGGTATAAAAACAGAATAGGAAGGGCATTGATATAGACAGCAAATAGACATGGTGGGAAAGTAGCAGAGCTGGATGTGGGAGTGTCGCCCTGTAGGGAAGAGCGAGAGGAAGGATTGAGAGATAGAAGTTACTCTTGGAGGTCATAAGCATACCTAAAAAGATGGGTTTTGAGGGACTTCTTAAAGGATTGAAGACTAGAGGAGAGTCTGACAGTGGTAGGCAGGCTGTGCCAAAGGAAAGGAGCCACCTGTGAGAAGTCTTGCAGGCGTGAATTTGCAGAAAGGGTGCGATCAGCAGACGGGAGAAGGTCGCCAGTAGAGCAGAGAAACCCAGAGGGGGCATACCTATGAATCAGTGAAGAAATGGAAGAGGGGCTAGAGTTGGTTAGGGCTTTATAGGTAAGGTTTAGTATTTTAAATTGATCCCTGTAGGGTACAGGAAGCCAGTGTAAGGATCGACAGAGGGGTGAGGTGTGAGAGGCGCTACAGGAGAGAAAGATCAGCCTGGCAGCAGCATTTACCAGAGATTGTAGGGGGGGCGGTACGGCTTCTGGGGAGACCAATTAGGAGAGAATTACGGTAATCAATGCAATATTTGATACTGAGGAGTGCTATTATTAATTACACTTTGAATTTCTGTTATACCATTTTTAGTTCTGAAGAATATATTGGAAAATGATCTGTATGTTTTTTTTCAACTGCCTTACATTCTGCTCTGTTTATGATCCTTTTAGGTATTTGAATAAGCCAGTGTGTCACTCATAATGACTTCATGGGATGTGAAGCAATCACAGTAGGCACTGATCAGGTATGTTTTTGGGTACCAGTAGTTTAATGTATTTAATTCTACAATTTTAATGAGCAAAATAAAAAACTGTTGTCCCAGAATTTGCAGTGTGTTACCAGTTCAGTACATTAAGCATCAAGGCTAAATTGACTACCGGATATTTTATTTATGAATTGCACAATCACCATCATTTTAAACCAGCATTCATGTTTTTTTTTATTAATTAAAGAGACTGTGTTGGGAATCAATTAATAATAAGATTATAGAGATCTATTGACTGATTCTTAGCTTTAATTATATGGAGTAAAATGAAAGGGAACAGATGGAAACAGACATTTTCACAAGACAATACTTCCAAAACTTTTGATAAATATTGACTGTTATAAGACAATTTTTTTCCAGTTCCAATTGGTTTTTATTCTAAATGGAATTTCAACAGCTAAACCTAATAAACGGGTTGGCTGTTTGAAATAAAACTGCTAATTAATGACTAACACACCATATTAGTATAAAGAAGGTTTAAGTCGACTAAACAACGATTAGCTGTTCGAGAGAAGTAAGACTTGCCTGTCAGAGCACTTTGACGCATTGACTTACAAGCTAACCAATCAGAACATTCTGACTGATATTGCATAGCGTGGGAATGCCTTAAAGGCTTTTCCCAGTCTGTGTAGAGTCCAACATGATTTATTTTTAAAGTGTCATGTTTTTTGTTTTCTCATGATTTTTTTTTTTGCAGTCTTTTTTATTTTAAGAGTTGTGTTGTGATCTTAAGGATTTTATTTTGGCCTCTTTTGGGGTAAGATATTTAACCCCTTAAGGACACATGACATGTGTGACATGTCATGATTCCCTTTTATTCCAGAAGTTTGGTCCTAAAGGGGTTAAGAAGAAAGAAGACATTTGAGTTCATATATATATTTTTACATGCATTAGATTTATTGGGCTCCTCTCACTGTTATAACGGTGATAGGCATAGGTAGGGTATTTTTTATTTGGGTGATGGTGTGGGGCTTGGTGACCTTTGCCACCTGGAGGCATATTTATTTTTATGAAAGGGATGCTCTAAGCACCAAAATCACTTTAACTTAATGAAGCAGTTTTAGTGTTTAAATCAAAATTATCTGCCATTTAGGAGTTAAATCAATTTTGCCATAGCCATGTCTCCTATGGCTGTAATTTACACAACCTATACGAAAAAAAAAATGTTTAATTTTCAAGCAGATGTGACAGCACAGTGTGTTTATTTATACGTTTTTGTCTCCTGCTTTGTTAATTGAACTTAATTATAGACAGGGGACACGTGCAGGCTCTACCAGGCTATCATATCAGGAGATAAGAAATTCTAGATTAAAAAGACTGTGCAATAAAGGACATTTAATTGCTTACTCTTATTACAGGAATTGCGTAGAGAGACTGTGTAGGTCACATGCAGAGGTGTGACAAGGGCTGCATAAAATGATATTATTCAGTCACTGAAGAGGGAAGTTGCAGGTGCATGATCTACACACCATAATCACCCCAATAAGTTAAAGTTGTATTGGTGCTTATAGTGTCCCTTCATGGCACCATTTTTTTAGGTGAAGGTACCTTAGGTAGCCCTATCATTATAATTAGGATCCCACCTGTTGTTCACTGATGGAAGCAGCGGAGGGTGACATTAAGTCCCATGGGGCTATTTTTATATCAAGAGCCCATCTCACAGTTGACTGGTAAGGGCTGGGGGGAGTCAATAGGTACCTCGTGTTTATTTTAACAGCTCCCACCCATTGGTCATTGATGGGGGATATGGGGAGACACTATTTCATATAAACGCCTATATGCTTTCTTTTAACTATCTGCCTACTGGCTGCTAGTGCTTTTCAATGTAAAATAGAACCTTCAGATTTGATATGCAAACAAATATTTTTTGGCTTCCAATAAGCATGTAACTGTTTTAATTAAATTATCCAGATTATCCAAATGGCTAATCAGGAGTACAACAACTGATGATAAATTTGATCAGCTAGAATTGAATCAATGCCTTGGATCCTTTTGCGATAGCCAAGAATGATATGAATTATATAATTTTTTTTTCTTATTTTATTCTCATACAGTTTAGCACAAAACAAACAACTGCTTGGGTTATTCAATTCACGTTTCATGGATGAAACTGATAGAATTTTAGAGTTCTCCCAGCTTTTATATAAGTACGTTTTCATAACTCACTGCTTAGGATAATATAATTATCATCCAAAAAATATTTTCTCAGCTTTTAGTGTGTTACTTATTGGAGGTGGCATGTTCAATAATAAGCGAGTGAGGGGACATATTTACTTTACCCCACTAAGACTGATCGCCTTGCCAAGCTCCTGTGACTGAAGGTTGGGTTATATATGTATAAAAACACAACCTAAACAAATTTACGCCTAACACACATTTTTATAATTTTAGGAATACAAATGTATTCCTAATGAAAGAGTGTTCTCCCTTTTTAGAATCAGAGGTTCCCTTAATTAAATGTAAAAAATGGAGAATGTGTTTGCTTACCTATTTTCCAATTTGATGACTTACTTGCAGCAGCCACCTGTTCCTGCTCCCACCATGTCATCATACTGACATCACTTCTTCATCTCATAGAGAAGCATGGGGGATAAGAAGTGCATGCACAGGGACAGGGCTGGACTGGCCCACCCGGATACAGGGAAAAATCCCAGTAGCCACTGGAGTTTGGAGCAGGCTGGTACTGGCGATCCAGAGGGGGAGTACCAGGGCAAATGCTATACCCAAGCAGCAGCCAAATTGTTTTCCCTCTCCCTCTTGTATTCTGTCTGCACCTGGAATCGAAATGCAGTCCTAATGATGTAAGGGAGAGTGACAGGAGCTTCACCCTTCCATCAAAGTCTGGGGTAACCCAACCATCGGAAGAAGCAATTGCCAGCAGTTCTTGTAGCAAGGCAGGCACAAACACAGTCCAGGCATTGCTCTGATGGCATGGATGCCTGTAGTGTTAATAGAACTCTACAGACATTTAACAAAGGCCTCAACTTAATAAGCTTTTCATATAATTCAATACTGTTAGAAAAACTTTTCAAACTAATTATCTACAGAAGTCATCATTAAAGACATTTGGAAAGCTTATTAAATCAAGGTTAAAGTAAGGAATAGCTGAAAATACACCTGTATTACATGCAGTGTAAGGAAATGGCATGACAAATGTTGGGTAGACTAGATGGGCCAAATGGTTCTTATCTGCCGTCACATTCCACGTTTCTATGTAAATAAATGCACACTTGGATTTTTAATCACTAAATACTGAATGTGTGACATGTGAAAGAAGAGAAGGATAATCAAGCTAATGCAGGTCCCCCAACTGTCCTGGTAAGTGAGTTGTCAAACTGTTTGACTATTTACTCTGCAACGGGGCAGGATACTATGGGCACCATACCAACTACAGTGCACTGTAATAGTGTTCCTTTTAACATGCATAAGCACTAACATGGCTTTAAATATTCACTTGAAGAGATTTTACTTATCCAGCAATTTATAACTTGTGATATTGTATACCTATATGGATTGTTGGCTATTACAGTGTCTTGTGACTCATCAAGGGTTGAACAAGTGTGATCACTAATTTGATCTTTAACTGCTCCTAGCAGAGCATGTATGCACATAAACCCTTGATATTGATTTTACAAGTGCGTGTTATTGCTTATCAATATTTATGAGGTCTTTAAAACCTAAATATGAGGATTTATTCACAGATGTGCCTTATGCCTAACAGAAAATGAAAACTAATCTTTCATCTCCCTTTCCACTCAGTGAACAGCTCAGTTGTGAGTGATAGCAGGAAAACATTTAGAAGGCACGGTTGCCATAGTGCCAAATTACTGTGCTCATTTAGGAACTTGTAAAGCTGAAGATTACTAATTTTACAAGTGACTAACACGGTATAGGGATTATACTGGATAATTGTACATTTGCTTCTAAAAACTGTCTCATTTGCTAAATTTAGTCAAAAACATAAAATGTTACCACTGCTCCATGCTTTCCTAATACAATTTCATCTTGTTTGCTGACTTGTCATGTTCTTTTTGTCTTATGACAGAAAGGTTGCAAATTAATGTATTTTTAATTAGATGGACGCAATTACAATACACATCCATTTTATGCTATGCCCTTGAGTCATTCCCAGAACAATTCATGTATTACCATTGGAAGAGCCAACCACCGCATGGTGCATTGGTTCAGAATGACCTCGTTGGATCATCTAATTATTTACCAATACATTATTTATTGTGCAAAGTACAGACTTGATTACATAATTCAGCCGGCTACTCCCAGTAGATATGTCTCTTGCTTTGTCATTTCTTGACCAAGTTTGCTCAATGTAAAAGATATGTGGAAATATTGTCAAAAATTTCCAAACTTAAATGTGAAATGATGATAAAAAAATGTTTTTCGGACATTAATATATTTTGAGAAATAGGAGATATAGAGAAAGGGACAGCGTTGAGAACACTTACTAGTAATAAAATAATATTATTGTGAGGCAGCTAACCCCAGAAATAGGGATCCCTCTTCCCCACTTATGGAGACAGAAAACAAAGTAAAAACAACAGAAGGGGTAGCGCCACAGAGTAATTATCCCCTAAGGTACAATGAAAAACAACTTAAATAGGAAAAATATTGATATATATATACTGAAATGTTGGATAAGTCCAAAACTAGTATTCCAATGTGGATTCAAATGTACACTTGCCAGGGGTGGTATCCGGAGGATTTAGCGGGATTCTTTTATGGGGATGTCAGAGATGATCAGCAGTGGATCTGTATATGGAAAAAGAAAGGAGATGATGGTGCAGTATGTAAAATAGATAAGATATAGTCCTACTCACGTTTTATGGAGCTTGAACTAACTCATGTATAGATGGCGTACAGTGGTACAATCCCCACATTAAGCCTCAGTCATGTGTGGACCATAAAATATAAAAAGAAACGACAAATAGTGCTCACAAGATAAAATTCCAGGAGTATGAATAGCGAATATTGTAGTCACTTGTGGATGTAGAATAAAAAAAGAGCAAAATGACACAGAAAGTAACCAAAATACCTTTATTCAAACAATATAAAATATCCAGATATAAACCACAATGCGTTTCACCTTAAAAGGCTTTTTCAAATGGAGGTAAAAAAAAACTGACTGGCTTGCTAGGATTTATATAGGGAGTGTAGATAATTACCTAAATTACAAATTTGGAGCCAATATGATGTCATATAAGGGTGAATAAAACAGAAATATTGTTGATATTATTAAAATTACTAAAAAAAAATAAAAAGAGAGCTTTAGATATGGGTATATAGTTGATAGATGCTGATAAAAATATTAAAAACGAGGCTTATATTAAACTTTATTTTGAAAAAATACCGGTCATGTGACCGGCGGCCATTTTAAATGTGATGGGATGGTGTATTGTGGGATATGTAGTGAAGCTGAAAAAGTATGGAAGCCGGGGAGGGACATAGGGGAGATGAACTGGTGGGATGGCAGGTATGATGGGCAAGATGGGCGGGGAGAGATAGTGGGAAGGGACAGGGGTGGAGTGAGGGTGGATAGTCTGAGGGGAAGGGAAGTAGGTGGAGTCTAAGGGTATCGGCGAAAACTGAAGTTATGTATGATAAGGAGTAATGATTTAAAGCTACTCTTTTAACAAAAAAATAGATTACCTACAATTTCAGAGCTCAAAGCATAGTATTGGTTGCAGATGTAATTTTAGAAAAGTTTAAAGGGACACTGTAGGCACCCAGACCATTTTAGCTAATTGAAGTGGTCATGGTGCAATGTCCCATGTCCCTTAACCCTGCAGTGGTAATTAATGAAGTTTCTAAGAAACTGCAATAATTACCTCTCAGGGTTAACTCCACCTCTAGTGTCTGTCTACAAGTCTACAAGACAGCCACTAGAGGGCTTTCTAGTTTGAAACGGACCTTTGGTCCAGTATATGACACTGGACGTCTTCACGCTCTGCATGAGGACCTCCAGCGTCAGATTTTTCCCCATAGGAAAGCATTGATTAATGCTTTTCTGTGGGGAAATCCTAATCCAAGCATGCCATCGCCGCGCATGCTCATTAGGTCTCCACCACTAACGTCAGCGCCGTGAGTGGAGACTGATTCAGCACGAGGGAGGGAGTCACGAGGAAGGGGGGCACTGTAGGATTCTATAGTGCCAGGAAAATGGCTTTGTTTTCCTGGCACTATAGAATCCCCTAAAATGTATTGCATAGTAAAATTTGTATCCCATTTCTCTCTGTATTCATTTGTGTGGTGTTTTAAATCTGTTATTTTGGAGTTTATAAAAAGTTATTACAAAAAAAAGGTATTTAACACCAGACAGGTTGTCAAAAATGTATCCACAGTATTCCTCACATTGTTGACACCTATGTGTCTCCAGGGGTACTGTTGATCACAAATGGTGGACCTGTACAGGTATCCAGCCTTTTTGGAACTACGTTTTCTATTTAATAAATCATTTTCTAATTATTAAACCTCTCCATTCTATGGGCCTAGCTATATTTGTTTTTGTTTTTTTCTAGAGCAGCTCGCTTACTTGCGTAGGGCAAATAAACGAGTATTAGCCCATTACTTCCCATCAGTTTATCCATTCATAGATTATGTACTATGCAGCAAAATACAAAAAGGCTGTCCACAGCAAAATACAAAAAGGCTGGCTAAAATTTCAACTTTTCTATTTTTTTTTTTATCCTGCAGCATGTATAAGCAGATACTTTATGTATGTGATTATACAAGGGTCATCAGATCCACATATACACATATAGTTTTGTCATATATATGAAAACGCACAAAAAGAATTGTCCTGAAGTATTTTTAATGCAAATTCAGCAGGATTCTTCATTGCCTAACTACTTAAAGGAACAATATAGGGTCAGGAACACAAACATGTATTCCTGACCCTATAGTGTTAAAAAACTCTATCTAGCCCAGCTTGCCACCCTAAATATAGTAAAATCTTACTTTTATCCCAGTCTGCTGGTGCAGGCTCTGCCCCTGATCTGCCTCCTTGACTGACATCATCAGAAGTTGCCAATCAGCATCTCCTCACAGAGATTCATTGAATCATTGCATCTATATGAGGAAAGTTCAGTGTCTCCATGCATAGGGTGGAGAAACGGAATGTCTCCCCAGTAAGCACCTCTAGTAGCCTTCTGACAAGTGGCCACTGGAGGTGTCCCTAGGCTGTAATGTAAACACTCTGAAAAGACAGTGTTTACAGTAAAAAGCCTTCAGGGACAGACTATACTCACCAGAACAAATATAATAAGCTATAGTTTTTCTGGTGACTATAGTGTCCCTTTAATCTTATACACCTTTTGATGAATTATACATCCTACTGGGCTACACATTCCATGTGCTGCCCATCAATATGTATACATGATATGTGTCCCTGAAAGCATAGTGGATATGGTAACTCTACTTATACATCATTACCTGTAGAGATCTTGTACTTATTCCAGCAGAAATGTGTTTATAATGTTGTTCTTCCTTGTGGTTTACTATTATTTGCATGTCATACAAGACCTGTACACATTTTTTATTTTGTGTAAAAAATCTAATATTTCAAATTTAAAAAGGTGTGATTCAGTCCTGTTCTGATTGTCCTCCTGTGCCATATAACCCGATTTGATGCGATGCACTGGATTTTAAGATAAGTGACATACACTCAAGTACTAGTGGTTCATTTACATTTTGACTGGTCCCTGCAGAGCCTTCTGAAAGGAGGCTTTTAAAGTAAAATAGTCTATAATAAATTAAAAACTCTACATATTTTGAATAAGATTTTTTTGAAAGAATTCTACTAAGCTAAAATAAAACACTTGACGGAGCAGCTTAAAGTATTTTGAATGTTTTTACTGACTTGACTTCTCTTTCAATTTTACTTTTCTTTTTTAACTTACTTGACACTTATATTTGTTAGCTGATTTAATGGCCTTTTATAATCTCCAGACCTCCCCAAATTGTCCCTTTTAATTTCTGTGATTTAAATATTTGTTCCATAAATGCCTTCAATTTTCATATGAGCTTTCTTTTTCAATGCTTTGCCAGGTTCTTTGCACCTCAGCACTATGTCTATAGGAATCTATATGTACTATTTTTAAGTAGATGAAGCTTGACATATGTGGCTTAGCTGTCATTTCTTGTAGAGGTCATGAAACAGGCCAAGATCACAGTACTAATTTGCTGGAGATTTGACATTTATTTCAATAATCTGTGGGTTTTCTGTGGAAGTTTAACCATAAGCAGTACGTGTAGCATTGTGCATGCATTTGCATAGCCAACCTTTGATTTCCAGGGGCACTATGGCAAGCGCCGCATAGATTTAACCCCTTAATGACCAAACTTCTGGAATAAAAGGGAATCATGACGTGTCACACATGTCATGTGTCCTTAAGGGGTTAAACAGACACATACTCACAATAACACACATAAATTCACACAATAACACACACTAAAACACACGCAATGACACACACATACACTAACACATTGACACACACAAAAATAAATGAAGAAGTAACATTTCTATCCACATTAATGTCATCCTGGTTTGGCTACCCTGGCTGCACCAGTGTTCCTTCCACCACTCTGGGACATATTTGTGCTGGGTCAGGAGAAAATTTGGGACTGTTGGCAGCTATGAATTTGTGTATATCTGGTGGGTTGCATGTTTAACCTTCAGCGATTTAACAACATTTCCCTTATTATTGGGAAGGCAAACTCTGGGTCTGTAGTCCAACAGAAGTCAAATGACCATAGTTAGATACAGCGCTGTCTATGATATTTCTGTTCTTTTTTTTCTCCCAAGTGATTTTTTGTATAGATTTTTTCAAAACATTGGTGCATTTTAATGAATATATGTAACTTGCTAAAGCACACATAAAATAAATGAACTATAAACAGGCAGGAGAAGAATAATTTTCAAAGTAATATAAGTCAAATATTTTCAGACAGTGCAATGATATAGTGTGAAAACTGTCAATAAAACTCGGCAGGAGGTTGCTATACTTTATTGAATGTCAAAAATGGCTTAGTATAATTCCTGCATTAGCAACAATTTCTACCAAATGTGTCTATCTGGGAGTACCCTGCTGTTTGCAGTAATATCTGTGTTCTTCTATATAGTGTAATAGGTAAATTCCATTTACAGCAGCCCCTTTGAATGCTATAATTTGATTTCTTAATTTTTTTTTTTTGTAATGTAATGGACTCCCCTAGGTGGCAGAGTAATTTAGATTTGTCTTTTGTTTATATATGGGGGTGGGGGGAGTGAGGTTAGACTATGTAGGGTATAAAAACTAAACTGAGTGTTATGGTGATTTTGCAACCCCATTTCAAACATGTTGGTGAAGTTTGGAAAATGAGAATAAAGTAAGCTGAATTAGAAATGTTCCTCTACTTGGTTTTATTTTAGCAACTCAACGTTTAAATCGTATTAGTCTATTGGTCAGTCAATTGGAAATACAAAACAAAATTAAATAATTCAACCAGATAACTGTACCAAATAAGATTTGTAGCTTTAAAGAATTGGTTATACTCTCATTGCATCATATTTAAGGGTAAAGAGATTGACTTTGTAGTTTGAACCAATTTACTCTCCCTGTATCAGACTTAAGTGTAAAGAGATTGACTGTGCTGTTTCAGCTAATCACAGTGACCCATTTATTTCAAACTCACAGCAGTACATAGATGGCTTTATTATAGCAGGTCTTTTCACCATATATTGAATAGTTTTTAAGTATCCAGAAATCTGTTTAACTATCTCTGAAACCATTACATTTACTCCACTTCAGAACATACATTGTCTTTTACACCTTCCATCGATAATAGTCATATACATGTGTTTGTTGGTGTCCGTGTGTATGCCTATATAAATAAGAGAATATTTAATAGTGAAGCCTAATCCTGGGCCAGATTTTCCTCCCTGATGAGCCTCCTTACACAGGCGAAACGCGTGTCGGGCTGAAGTGTGGCACCTATTATCGGTCTCGGGTCTGACACTAACCCGTCCACCTCAAGGTTACCCTGACTCCTCGGACATTACTACGAAAATCTCTTGGTTGACCAAAACCTTGTACTCGAGCGATACCTCTATTATCATCCGGCATCCCGGCTTACTACCTCACACATACGGGATGTTTAATTAGGTTTCGGACTTACCTTTGAAAAGGAACTATTAGGGCAAACATTTATTACATACCCTTCCTTCTTCCTTGTCTCCTACCACTTTACTATACCTGGGTCCCACGAAGGCACCATTCTACCCTCCCTGTACTATAACTTTCTGCTTATCATACAGATATATATACATTGAATAGGGGGCCACTTGGTATCTTCCACTGATTATCAAAACACCAGCAACGATAGTCAATTATAGTAAGGTAGTCGAGTAAGGATACTTTTTGTCTCGATTTTACAATCGAGTTACCACCTTGGTTTGTCCGACACCGGCAACCATAGGTCAAAACAAGTTAGTCTAAGAAACAGGACTAACCTGTGATACTATAATTTATTTACCCATACAGTTTGCCTAACATCGGCAACCATGGGTAACAACCTCGATCTTTACCTTCATTGACCATAATTTTTTATGGGTATGTATGCTTATCCCGGAGGGAGGCACACTGTAATCCGACATCCCTCAAGTCGGTATACGGCTCACCCCCTCCGTTAAACCGATACCCGGCTACTCTTTTCTCACTCACACTGCCCACTAGGATTGTATACCCTAGTGTATAAGCTCCATTTTGGTGACCGGTGGTTTGAGCTAAAGATTGGTCGGTGGCACTCTCCATGCCAATACATGGCTTTCCTACTCTCCAATTGAGATTCCTTTGGGGACATACTGACTCTATGTAGGATATCGGTACTGTTTCATTTTAATAACTATACGTATACTACTACAGTTACCACGAGATATTTGTTATCCCTTACTGTTATCTGCCTCATCTACTGTTGGGTTACTATCACTTGTCACTACACCGATCATGGTTACCGTTGTGGTACTAATTACCAACATATAGACCAATTGCGGCACTTACAGTACTTGCCTAGTCATATGACATTAGGGCACCAATAGTAGTTACATGTATTATTTAGTTATTTTTTGACACACTAATCTTTCCTTTTCGTGTGTGTCTTTGCACTCTCCTCTTTACCTTTTTCGTTTAATTGGTTCTCACCATATTTACCCCATTTTATTAAAGGGTATTTTAACTGTTCATTACCTATTGCGCACGCTGCGAGCTATATCCTATAGGACAGATTTCTCTCTTTTTTGTTCCAATTCACTATTAGGGTTACCCCCTGCTCTGTCCGCATTATCGATTGGCCACTCCTATTTCTTTTCATTCAGATTTTCCTCCCTGTTCCCCTCCTCCGGATTCCAACCAGCACTTTGCATCAATATGTGTCTGTTTATCATTTGAAAATAAAGGTCAGGAAAATTATAAACAGTTGGTTATTACTTCAAAAAAGTTATTTGCATTCCAGAATTCATTTTTAATGTCATTTTTACAAATTCAAAAAGGCACGTTTTAAAAAGGTGCCATTAAATGTAGTTTGTTGAATAAAATTAAATGTCTCTTATGGAGGTAACTTAACCCCTTAAGGACTGAGCCAAATGTACACGTTGTGATTAAAACAAAACGTAAAGAAAACCTGGAATTTGTGCTATAAGTCTGTTCCGACGTAATTCACCCACACTTTTCATATTAAGTGCACCCACACTTATTATATATCATCTTATTCAGGGGAAACAGGGCTTTCATTTAACATCAAATATTTAGGTATGAAAGATAATTTAATAGGAATAAAATATAAAAAAGTTCTACGTGACATTCTAACTGTGAAAATCATAATACTGTTTGCTTTTACTGCAATAAAATACACATATTTGTGTTCAGCGATGTCTCACATGTAAAACAATACCCCCTATGTCCAGGTTTTATGGGGTTTTGAGAAGTTACATAGTCAAATATAGCATGTTACATTTTTCTGTTTTTTTACATTGAAATTGGCCAGATTGGTTACGTTACCTTTGAGACCGTATGGTAGCCCAGGAATGTGAATTACCCCCATGATGGCATACCATTTGCAATAGGAGACAACCCAAGGTATTGCAAATGGGGTATATCCAGTCTTTTCAAGTAGCCACTTGGTCACAAACACTGGCCAAAGTTAGTGTTAGTATTTGTTTGTGCGTGAAAAATGCAAATAAATAATTTAAATGCCAATTTTGGCCAGTGTTTGTGACTAAGTAGCTACTAAAAAAGACTGGACATACCCCATATGCAATACCTTGGGTTGTCTATTATTGTAAATGGTATGCCATCATGGGGGTAATTTTCATTCCTGGGCTACCATATAGTCTCAAAGGCAACGTAACCAATCTGGCAAATTTAAATGTGAAAAAACTGAAACGCAAGCCTTATATTTGACTTTTGCAACTTTTGAAAATACCATAAAACCTGTACATGAGGGGTACTGTTATACTCGGGAGACGTCGCTTAACACAAATATTAGTGTTTCAAAACAGTAAAACGTATCACAACTATATAGTCCGGGTAAGTGCCATTTGTGTGTGAAAAATGGAAAAAATTTCACTTTCACTGACGATATCATCGTTGTAATACATTTTACTGTTTTGAAAGACTAATATTTGTGGTCAGCGAAGTCTTCTGAGTAAAACAGTACCCCCCATGTACAGGTTTTATGGTGTCTTGGAAAGTTACAGGGTTAAATTTAATGCTAGCAAATTAAATTCCATGGACTTTTGGCCTGGGTTGTCAG
Source organism: Pelobates fuscus (assembly GCF_036172605.1). Lineage (NCBI taxonomy): Eukaryota > Metazoa > Chordata > Amphibia > Anura > Pelobatidae > Pelobates > Pelobates fuscus. The sequence continues at coordinate 118,425,727 of NC_086320.1, read as the reverse complement.
GCAGGTCCCACAAATTGTAATTAATAAAATGACCTAATTATGTAAAATTATTACATTAACATATACATAGAATTATTATATTAAATATACGTGTGTGTATATATATATATATGTGTGTATATAAGTTTTTTTTATTATTTTTATTTATATATCGGTATATATATAGTGATATATACGTATATACTTATGTATATAGATATATATTATTTTGTTCTACATGTATTTTGATATCAATATATATATATATATATATATATATATATATATATATATATATATATATATATATAAATCCACCAAGTAAGGTAGCTCTCCGGATTTAAAACAAACATTTATTGATACAGTTTAAAAATGACGACCAACGTTTCGGTCCCAGCTCGGGACCTTCTTCAGGGTCAAAAATACAACAGGACACTAAGACACTGTACATACAATGACAATATATACCCCAATAATCAATAAGAAAACTCACCCAGGTGCTGCACTGTCCCTTCCCGCCGGCACCAAAAATACTTCCGCGTATGCGCGCGCATCACCATAGTGCTCCGCCCCCAATTGTGCGTATTAGCGTGCAGGGCAGATGGAAAACTGGTCACCTTGGCAACCTCATATACAAATACACCTCGCGTGAAAAAAGAGTTATGGGATAAAGGCAGGATAAAGTGACAGGCATGCGAAAAACATTAGGAGGTTACACATTCTAAGTATAATCTATACAAGTCAAATATAAACAAATAATACTGTGAACAACTATATGGACTTAAAACTAAATTTTAGTAGTTCTGGTCACCAAGACCAGGTACTAAAATACAGTACATATATATATATCTAATAAAGTGCTCATTAGAACATAGGGGGTACCAACTATCTTAAAGTGATAGGGTTCAGAATAATAATAACAATAAAGTATAAAATACTATTCATATAAAGTGCATATTTATATATAGACAATGCACATTAGTGCAAAATGCTATAAAGTGATGACGTGAAAAGATGTAAAGTGCATGCTCATTTATAAACTATACACACATTACACTTAAATATATGCATAACGTATACCCCTATTTCTATTCCATTAAAAAAATGTTTTATTTACATACAAATTAAAAACATATAGATTAGCTGATAACCTCTAAATAAAGGAATGATATGTGACATTCTGATTTAATCCCCTGGGAGACACTGTATTTAATTGATGTATCCAAAAATACTTCCGCGTATGCGCGCGCATCACCATAGTGCTCCGCCCCCAATTGTGCGTATTAGCGTGCAGGGCAGATGGAAAACTGGTCACCTTGGCAACCTCATATACAAATACACCTCGCGTGAAAAAAGAGTTATGGGATAAAGGCAGGATAAAGTGACAGGCATGCGAAAAACATTAGGAGGTTACACATTCTAAGTATAATCTATACAAGTCAAATATAAACAAATAATACTGTGAACAACTATATGGACTTAAAATTAAATTTTAGTAGTTCTGGTCACCAAGACCAGGTACTAAAATACAGTACATATATATATATATATCTAATAAAGTGCTCATTAGAACATAGGGGGTACCAACTATCTTAAAGTGATAGGGTTCAGAATAATAATAACAATAAAGTATAAAATACTATTCATATAAAGTGCATATTTATATATAGACAATGCACATTAGTGCAAAATGCTATAAAGTGATGACGTGAAAAGATGTAAAGTGCATGCTCATTTATAAACTATACACACATTACACTTAAATATATGCATAACGTATACCCCTATTTCTATTCCATTAAAAAAATGTTTTATTTACATACAAATTAAAAACATATAGATTAGATGATAACCTCTAAATAAAGGAATGATATTTGACATTCTGATTTAATCCCCTGGGAGACACTGTATTTAATTGATGTATCCAAAAAGCCTCCCATTGGAGCAACATTTTTGCGTCTTACGAAAAGAAAAAAAGCAGGGTTGTCCTCCTAATGAGAAACACATGACAGTGAAGCATGTTTTATGAAATAAATAATTCCCTTGAGGGGTCGAGAGAATAAACTATGACACAGCAATTTTAAAAAGTCACTAGTTTCTTGTTCTTGAAGAGTTCTCATAACACCCTTTAAGACACACTATATTCACCTGAACAACTACAGCTTATTGAATTTGTTCTGGTGCGTATAATCATTCCCTGCATGCTTTTTGCTGTAAACACTGTCTTTTCAGAGAAAAGGGACATCTCTAGTGCCCACTAGATGGCTACTAGAGGTGCTTCCTGGGGCACTGCTGCACATTGAAATTCAGTGTCTCCACTCTCTGCATAGAGACACTGAACATTCCTCATATAGATGCATTGATTTAATATCTCTATGAGGAGATGCTGATTGGCTAGGGTGGCATTTGGCTCCTCCCCCAGCCCACCTCCTTTGCTGAGATCATCAGAATTGACAATCAGCCTATATAAAAGCATTATGATTGGCTGATAGCATCACTTTTGAAGATGTCAGCCGAGGAGGCAGGTCAGGGGCAGAGCCAACACCAGCAGAATGGATAAGGTAAGATTTTACTATATTAAGGGGGTCAGGGAGGCTAGATAGTGTTTTTAACACTCTAGGGTCAGGAATTCATGTTTGTATTTCTGGCCCATAGTGTTCCTTTAAGTCAAAAGATTTGTAGAATATATGACGACTCTCTTAAGGCAGACAGACAAATAAATACATACATACTGTGGGACAGAAGTTGAGGAAACAGAAAAGGGCCACTCAGCTTCTAAATCACCAAATGTGCTGCAATATGCATTCCCATAAGATTAAAGGAAACCCAACCCATATCCTTAACCTTTACCATAATCCTAAAGAAATCAGTATAAAATATACATAAGTGAATATAACACAATGTTGGGGTTAATAACTGTTGGCTTTTGATTTATTAAGATGTATCCAGATAGCATAATGTTTACCTAATACATTGTTCAGTGTTGTATATCTTCTTTCCCTCTCTCTATCTCTACTCTGTTTTTACTTTCTATTCTCTCAATATACAAATATTAATATTACAAGGATTTAGGCATGATTATCTGCATTATAAACTTGTATGGAATGAATGAACTCTATACCATTTACTGTGATTTTACTAAACAAATGTTCAACTCATTTACTCCTTTACCAGCCCACAATGCATATTACGAATGCAAAATCAGATTTGTTTAAATATTTTATCTGCAGATTTTTGTACAATTTATGGAGTTATGAAAAGTAATTTATCACAAACTGTAATTGTGAAACTGTCTGGAAAGTAAAAATAACAATGGTCAATGTGAACAATAATAAATGTTCATACCGTTTGTGATGACTCATTAACAACATGCGCAAATATCCTTTTGGTTTCACAAAATAATTAGTTAGAAATAGTTAAAATAATGATGTATTATTTATTTCAATCTCCTATACATCACATATGTATCGTTGCATTAAATTCAATATTAGACGTGTCTGTTATCACCAAACCAAAGTTTCCTTTTCAGTCTGAATTTTAAACAGATGCATTATTAATATACATATAGTAAAAGCAAACAGTTCTAGATTTCTTATTACAAGATCAGTTCATAGGCAAGAACAGGATATATCTACCAGCTAAAAAAGTCAATATAAAGAAATTGCTTTGGGGGTTAGGGGAGAGATGTGTGATACTGTACAGAAAGGAGTTTAGACGAAGTGTAAATAGTGTGAAATAGTGAGGGGGAAGCTCTAATAGCAGAATAGAAAAAGGTTTTCTAAGAAAAAGAAGCAGAACTTTGCTGGATAGGAGGTGTGGAATATCAGATCATGAAACAAGCAGTGTTATTATGTTGGAAGGTGTTTTAAATATCAAATAATACTTTAAAATAATTTTAATGTACCTTATTCACCATTATTTTAGAAAATGTGTTATTGTGAAAATACAAAGAATAGCATGTGCACTAGGCGAATATATTCTAGAAAATCTTGTTATATGTCCAAGGTTAGTAGCTAATGTTGGAATACACGTCATGCTAACAGGCTGAATTTGATTGCTGAAATGTTGGCAGGTCCTTAAACATGCTGCTATTTTAGACTGAGCAGTACTACATTTAGTATGTGGTTTCCTGTTTATGCAATGCTCTTATTACGAATGTGTGCCTAATTCTTACATTTTGCATTAAAAAAAACAATCATTGCAACACTTTTTATTATTTGATTATATTGATTAATTATTATTATTATTATTATGTATGATTATATTTACCCATAGTATGGCTAAAAAAATGTCCAAGAATTTCTCCATCCATGAAGTAGATTAGAAAGTAATTAGTATTGGTGCTCCAATTATTAACTAAACCATCCCTGGGGGTACTAAGCGGCAGGGATTGGGGCCGAATCAGCCCAAATAGGTACGTTAAGGGGTTGGAAGGGGGAATACCCATGAGTGGTGAAAGAAAACATAAAATGGGAGATCTGGGGGATCAAAGACAAACAAAAATGGGTAAACAAAGACTAAAAAATAGGTACCTAATATAATAACAATTGTTATTTTTGACTATATGTTCCCTTTAACCTCTTTGCTGCCTGAGGTAAAACTCCACCTCTGATAGTGTCATTGGGGTGTCATTAGCCAACCCAGACTACGGGTTCTAGGTAGGCTAATATCAATCCTGTGCATTTTTCTATGCACAGAATGCCTTCCATTGGCTCAAAACAGTCAGCTGACGCTCTCAACTAATAAATGGCAATGGGATAAGCATTTGTGTTCTGAAGCTGTGCATATGCACATCACCAGTAAGGCTCAACACATGGCAGAGATACAGGTAAGAGGGCAAAACATTGCAAAACATATTTTCCCATTACCTGGGAGTGGGGTTGTGGTATTCCATAGATCTCAATGACTATAGCGAGCATCACAGATAATATCCATCGGCAATATTATGGTGTTAATGGTTACTAATGTGGTTATTCAGATAAAGGGGGTCGTTTGATGTTAGTTCAATGAATGTTACATTGTTAATTGGTAAATGCTATGTATAAGCTAGGTGGAATATTGACTATTACCTATCCTCTCGCTTTGGATGATGAAGATTTATTCAGAGACAGGGTGGTTACTGCTAACACTCTCAGGTGGCATGAATAGATGTTTAAAGAAAGCTGGTCTCAATCCAATAGTTCATAAAACATAGTTTAGCTTTGACACACACAGTCAGACACATACACTAACAGACACACACACACACACTAGCAGACAAACACACACACTAACAGACACACACACTCACTCACTCACTCACATTAACACACTCACTTTTTTTAATGTAATATTTTTTTTAATTTAACCTTACCTTTAGGAATGCTGGGGGGGGTTCTCCCTCTCCCTGGGGCTGCTGGGCGGGCAGCTGGTGAGGGAGCACTTTCCTCTGAGCGCTCTGCTCAGCTCCCTCGTGTGCCGCAGAGTGATGCCGGTCATGTGGAGCCGGAATATGACGTCATATTCCGGCTCCCAGCATCACCACAGAGCAAGTTCTGCATCTTGTTGCTCCAGGTTTGAACATCTCCTTATAGTGAAATTAAATGTTTTTGCTGTACAGTATTTGAAATTAGCAAACTTGGACACAACCGCTGAGACAAATTAGGAAATCGCTTGGCTGCTGTACATATCCCAGAGCGAGCAATGTGTTCATCATTAAATAGAACTGGCAAATATTTCCTAATGATTTTGTAAACCTCCCTATATTGTGAACTGAAATCAGTAATGAACATAGGATTTTGGTCGAACTCATCAATGGTAGGTGTTTTATCGTTCAAAAGAGTAAACCTATCTGTATCTAAAACAAGTTGAAATGCCTTATCTAAAATTAAATTAGATTAATTTCTCTCAGTAAATCTCTATTTAAATAGTGCTGATTGAGCAATAAAGTTACCCTTATTGGAACAATTGCGAAAAAGTCACAAAAATTGTCCAAATGGGAAATTTTTGACAACTTGATGATGTGGATGGCAAAAAGTGGTTAACAATAAATTGTGTACAAAACACTACTTATGAAACTGTGTAGTTTGGATAGTATTATCATCCCGCACACTTAACAATAAATCTAAAAGAAGGAGACCAAACTGATTGAATTCAGGCATACATTTTAGGTTTGCATCATTGTTATTATAATATTCAATAAAGTCATGCAAATGAGCAACGGATCCACCCTAAATGATCAAAAGATTTTCAATGTAGAGTTCGTAAAAAAATATATCAGATACGTGGGTAAAAGTACCTCTAAAGATGCCTGATTTTTGCCACCACCCCATATAGAGGTTAGTGTAAGATGGGAAAAACTTTGCCACCATTGCTGTCCCACATCTTTGGAGGTAGAATGATGCAGAAGGAACCAAATAGAACCCAAAATGAAGCTGGTACTGGATTGCTAATATACGCTTGCTATGAGGGATACAAGAATATAATAATAATACATCCAGTGTTACCAGTGTTGCATCATTGGGGCTAACCACCCTAGTTTTGATATTCCGGGTTCCACTACCATGCATGGGTGATGCTTTCCATAAACAAACAAAAATGTGTTTTGTTGTATTTTTTTTTTTAAATTTGCATTTTTATTGATTTTTTGATGTGCTTCAAAACAAAACTGGAGGGGGAAGGATACAGAAAAAAGAGATGGAGGGAGGGTAGGGTAACCACTTCCAACATCGTAAGGTACATAAATACAGTAATTTCACATCGTGTCCACGCTTGATTCCACAACAGCACATGGTATCTCCTATACATAGACTTCTATATCAGCACAGCACATTTGTCAGAGGGCATACATGTCTGATGGTACAATGTTTCTGTGATTGCTTGTGTGCCTCCTGGGCCCAGACATCACACAGCCGTCTCAGCCGGGATTTACCGATCTCCAGTCTCGCAATAGCCCCCAGACCTCCCCAGCTCGCTGTATTCGAGGGAAAATACCACTGTAGCAGGTTTCATAAATTTGTTGATTGTCCATGTCCTGTATAAGGGCTTTTATAGTTGGGGATCTAGAGGACTTCCAGGCTCTTGCAATGAAGTGTTGTGCCGTCAATAAAACATGGTATATTCATTTTCGTTTCTTTCAGGGGCCTTGCAGGGTAAGTCTAATAACAGAAAGGGTAAGGGCTTGAAGGGTATGTTGATGGTAGTTATTTGGTTAATTAATTGATGGACAGCTCACCAAAATGGGATTAGAGATTTGCATTGCCACCAGATATGGAGTACTGTAACTTCTTCCTCTCCACAAATCCAGCATAGTGGGAAGGAGTATCCCATATCTGTATGGCCAATCTAATTTGTGCTGGCATTAGGGTGGCCGTGATTTCTTAGGGAGCCATATCAGGGTGGGGATATTGAACGGTTGCACAGTTAGGGCCTCCAATTTTACCCACTGTGGCCGATTAGCTTGTATGAAGTGGGGCATAAGGGATGCCAATATTGCTGCTTGATAGTAGGTTTTAATATCAGGGAACACAACCCCCCCTCATTTCACAGGAGCTTTCAGTAATTTGCTTGACACTCTAGTTCTACCTTTACCCCATACAAATTTAATCAGTTCCGATTGGATAGTTTTGAAATACGAGTGTGGTAAGGGGATAGGGAGGTTACGGAATAGATATTGGAGCTTTGGCGGTATTGACATTTTAATAGCTAAGTTAAAAACATAGGCTCCCAATTACGTGAATGAACTTTACATTCATTCCAGACTGATGTAATTGGCTGGGAAGACATCTGTTACCTTCTTGGTAAATGTTATGCCCAAGTATTTTAAGTTATCTTTACTCCACTCAAATGAGTAGTCCCTGCACAGGTTCTCCAGCTCTTGGGGCTGTAGTCTTATACCTAAGGCTTGAGTTTTAGTTGTGTTGAGAGAATAGTAGGACATGGTCCCATATGTTTTTAATAACTGTATTATGTGTGGCAGGGATTCTCTGGTTCTTGCTATATATACTAATATGTCATCTGCGAATGCACTAATTTTGATCACCTGGTCCTGGAAGGTAACACCGTGTATGTTGGGATGGTTCCTGATTGCACATAGGAGTGGTTTGAAGCCTAAAACATATAGCAGGGGGGGATAGAGGGCACCCCTGCCTTGTACCATTCGCAACTGAGAATGTGGAGGATTTAAAGCCCGTTTGCAATACTTGCACTGTAGGGGATAAATAACGTTTTTTTTGTATTAAGGCCTGTGGAAACTCATATACAAGCAACACCTGCCGGAGGAAAGCCCAGCCCAGACTGTCAAATGCTTTTTCAGCAACTAGGGCAAGTAAAAGACCGCCTCGGGCCAGACCTCCACATGCTCTCCAGCACCAGAGACAACTAGCGTGTATTGTCACGGCCATGTATCCCCACCACAAAGCCAGTCTGGTCATCCCTGATGAGTGATGGGAGGACAGGGCCCAGCCTTTTAGCGATGATCTTCGCATATATATATATATTCGCATCAGTGTTAAGTAACAAGATGGGGCAACATTTTTTACATTGCTCAGGGGGTTTATCTGGTTTGGGTAGGGTAACTATAGTAGCTAGTAACATTTCCGATGGGAGTTTGCCTGTCACCATAGCCTTCTGGTATACTTTTACCAGATGAGGGGCCAAAACGTCTGCAATTTTTTTATAATAAGCATTCAAGAGCCCATCTGCTCCTGGGGATTGATGGTGGTTAACACGTCCGTTAATGCAACAGAGCTTAGCAGGTTGTCTATTTGGGACTGGTCTAATTGAGGGAGTCCCAGGGGAGTTAAGTAGTCCTGAATGACATTATCCAGAGGCAGGTGGGCAGCAGTTTTGGATCCAATATTATATAATTTGGAGTAGTATGTGGCAAATTCTTGTGTTATGTCTTGGGGTTAAGCTTTATGTTGCCATCCGCACCCGTTATATAGGCTATTCTAGAGGCCGCTAACTTTGTTTTCAGCCTAGTCACTAAGTATCTTGTAGCTTTCCCGCTATGGTGGTAAGATGCCACCTTCATTTTGTTTAAAAAGTATGTGGTTTTAAATGCATTGAGTTCAGTAAGCTGTTGGTATAGCTTTTGAAGTTGAAGGCTAGTTCAGGGGTAGGTGAGCTTTTATTTCGGGCCGTAAGTATCGCTATTTGTTTATGGCAGTCTAAGAGGTTAGATTGGTGTTTACGTTTGATATATGATGATCATCTGATAAAGAGACCCCTGACCACTGCTTTGTGCGCCAACCATATTGTGGTCTCGGCGGTGTCCCCTATGGTCCATGAATGCTGTATCTTGTAATAGGGATTCATTTAGCCTCCAGTTCCCCATCCCTTTGCATTGGAATGTATCAAATAGGTCTAGGAGCACTGGGCCATGATCAGACCAAGTGATATCGCCAATCGTGCAACTAGGTAATTGTGCCAGAGCAGTTTGGTCAACATAAAAGGTGTCTATACGTGTATATGTATTATGGACTTTTAAGTAAAAGGAGTAGTCCCTGTCCATTGGATGTAGCACCCTCCAACCATCAAACAGGTTGTGCAAGGCTAATTGTTTGGCTAATGATTTACAGGATGCTTTAACTCTAGTTTTCCTATTGGCACTTAGGTGGGCTGTCGTATCTAAGGTTGGTGAATAAATAAAGTTAAAATCAAAAAATAAAATCAACCACCCCTGTTTGTAAACCTCAATTTTCTTAAATAGGTTGCAAAGGAAAACTCCTGTGTTATTGTTGGAGAAGTATGCTGATACTAGGGTGTATTGGGTGTAATTGAAAAGACCTAGGATGATAATGTATCGCCCTTGGGGATCAATAAAGTGCCTCTGTAGCTGAAATGACATCTCTTTGGTATTTAGTTGGGTATAATTTTGTGAATATCGCCAGTGTGTACCCGTGTTTGAAATGCGTCTCCTGGATATATGCCACGTCTTTTAAGGTCCTGTAGGAGAAGCCTGCGCTTGCCCGGGGAATTTAGCCCCTTGACATTGTGTCACAATTTTCATACTGGTTTGTCGTTCGAAAAGAGTGCTAGAAGCCCTTGGCCCCCTGAATGTATAATTCTCTGTGTGTTTGTCAGCTGTGCCAGCCTATGAGGCCGGGACTACAAAAGAGTCAACCGTGTGGACTTTGATCCTACAGTGAATTGCCTGTATAGGACCTCTGGAAATAAATTACAAGATGTTGGGTGGGTTCAGATAGGAGAGGTAGGGTGAATAACAGGGTGAGGGTTATAAACAGTGGGGTAAAAACCCTTGTTCAGCTCAAAAAACGAGAGCCAGTGTGCACCACCCAGGGGTTGGGCGTAACCAGTGGGGGCTATGGTGGTGGGTCTCTCCAACATAGAGGTGGTTCTGCAAATGAGTCACCTAGAACACATACTGCAGTGTCATTGGGTTTCTACAATTGTAGTAGCATATTACGAGCATGAATGTGTTGTTCCTATTGGTGGCAACCTCTTATGTTGAGTAACACGATTCTGCTGCTTAGCGACTCAGCCCACCTTATTCGTCCATTTTGGATTCTATGTGGGAAGTGCGGTTCCCTATTTCATGAATCTCCCATCTGAGGTCAGAAGCTAGTGATTGGATTTGCGTTTTAATGGCACTTTGAATAGATTCCGAGAATTCTACCTTCATTTCTCTAATTATCTGCATAGTCAGCGGTCGCTCCTTGGTTACTGGGCCCGGAGAAGCTGGAGGTGATGATGAGCTCCCCCGCGATCTTACTTCTCCGCCATCTAGGTCAGTAGTAAGGCCTTCACGCGGTTTCAGGGCCGCGGCTTTTGCTAGAAAAAAGGCAGCTCGGTCCACCTTACCCGTTTTTGTCGCTGGGACATTGTACCACGAAATGCTAACATTTTATCTGGTGGAATGCTCAGTAGACCGTTTATGCAATGCTCTGTTTAGGACTTAGTGAGGGAGCTACATCCACATGCGGCTGCTCGGCTCGAGCGCTGGACCACGCCCCCTGTTTTTGATGCAGTCTTTGTGGGCTCCAGGTTCTTTTTCCCTGGAGTTCTTTTGGTGTTTATCTGATAAAGGTTGATCATGAAGTCACAGTATTAGCATGGTAACACTTATATAAAAGTTATATGTGGTATGTATATAGGTAATTGTTTTTTGTTTTCTTTTTTAACAAATTTCAGAGAATGTTGATGATAGATTCCTCTATAACTTCTTAACCCCTTAAGGACACATGATGAAAATAATCCGTCATGATTCCCTTTTATTCCAGAAGTTGTGTCCTTAAGGGGTTAATCTACAAAATTATGCTTTTTTTTTTAAATCTCATTTTTATTATTTTCTTCATTCATTTTGCTGTTGCATTTCTAAGGGTTACGTTAATTTGTTGGACACTATACATTGTTCCCTACATGTTTTACTATTTTATGCTTCCAATAAACAAGGTTTCTGTTTTCTAATAGAAACATAAAACAGAAAGACTCATTTTCGACATTCAAAATAATAATAATAATAAACTTACATTATTTAATGTTTTGTGTATTGAGTTTGCTAATTGTTATCAAGGGATCTTATATTTTCAGTCGTCAAGAGAACAGCAAGTATTACATTTGTATTTATAACCTAGTACCTCATTAACAAGCTACCTGTAGATTTCAACCAGACACCCAGAACAAATATCTTACAAAGGCAAAGTGAATTTTGCTAATTGTTTATGAATGATTAATCACTAACCGCTGATTTGAAAAATGAGGGTCTGCATAATGAGTGTATTTATGTAACCTAAAATAGGTTTGAAGGTAAATCTTTAGTAAGTATTAACTATGCAAAGTTGATGCTATAGAAACATGTTAAAGACAAAAGATCATTTATAAATTACAGCTGAATTTTCAATAGTTAAAGGGACACTCCTCTGCCCAAATGGAAATAAACACTGGTTAGTAGATTTACCCAAATTTAAATATGCATGCATTTAATTATGCATTTTTTCATTGGGGTATAGCTAAAAAATAAAAAGCTTGCAAAATTACTGCAGCCTTTCCAAGACCTTCTATTTTCTTCAACCCAGAGATTTTGTGGCAGTCCAAGCACAGATTTCCCAATGCAGCTCACTGAGATGTTTTAGAAAGGCATGTGTTCTTGGCAACTGCTGCCTCTTGAATTGGTACCACTGAGATACATAACCAGGAAGTAAAAGGACAAGTTGTCTGACTGACAGCCATGGGGTTGTAACAAAGTTAATTTATAAAAGTGCCAATTTCTACTGAAATCTGCACTTATTGCAAAATGAAAAAAGATGACACACTCTTCACACATAAAGCTCTTCAGCAAGATAAAGTGCTTTCTGGGTCTGGAGTGCCCCTTTAAATGACTTGACAAGGCACATGTATATGACATCTTTTCTTGAAATAAAAATAAATAAATAAATAAGTCACAAACATTCTGATAAAAATAATGAGTAGAGAATTTGAAAAACTGCAGGAATGTCACATGCAATAGCAGGTTTCAATGTGTTCTCCTAGCAGTTCATCTACCCAGAGTACTATGGAGATTAAAAGGTGGTGACAAACACAATTACAGTTAACAGCATATAAACACAATTATTAATTAGAACCATATTAAAATGTATAGTGATACATAATGAAAAAGACTTTAAATGGACACTAAAGGCACAACTTTAGCTTAATGAAGCAATTTTAGTGTATAGATAATGCCACTGCAGTCTCACTGCTCAATTCTCTGCCATTTAGGAGTTTAAATCACTCTGTATGTACAGCCAGAGTCACACCTCCCTGCATGTGACTTGCACAGCCTTTCTAAACACTTCCTTTGAAGAGAGATCTAATGTTTAAACTTACTTTAGTGCACATTCTGTTTATATTAAAATTTCTTATCCCCTGCTCTGTTAATAGCCTTCTATATATTTCCGCAAGGCAGATATTATGGGCAATCCCCTGCCTCCACTAAACTCCCCTAAACTATCAGGAAGTAAAATGACTGGTTGTTTGATTGACAGCCAAGGGTGGGGGTGGGGGTGTAACAAGGTTAACTTGTAAATGTGCAAATGTCAATTGAAATTTAGTGAAAAACATAACACGCACTCCACTTAAGTAAGCTGTCCTTTAAATATAAGTCTTAGTTTGAAACATGTTTCTATTTCAGGAAGAAAACCTGTTATTGACATCATATAAGAAACTGATTTTTAATATAAAACCTTTGTCTGCAGAGTACATTTTTATTATTATGCAAAATATGTAAAGATTCAATGTTAAGTTTTACCCATCATGATTTGCAATCTGTATAATGCATTCGGACAAAGTGCATAGAAAGCCCATTAAGCTGGCTCTGCAGGTATACACATATTGCTTTTTAAAATATCCAATAATCACTGGGCTAACACAATGTATAATTAGATAATTACATTGGAATGTGTACTATTTTGCATAATTGAGTGCCTTTTAATTAATTTTAAAAAATATATTGTTCCAGATCTAAGAATTCAGTGACTTATATGTCGTCACTTTTTTCTATCTCTACAAAGTATCCTGAAATATAAATCTCGAGGGCTACTCAATATTACATATTTGAAAACGTCATAATGATTGAGTTAATCAATGCATGGATTAATGGGCTATGACAAGGTTCAATACAGTGTTTTAGAAAGATATTTTGGAAAACAGATCATTATGAAAATAGATCAGTGAACTGAATCACCCATTAACCCCTTAAGGACCAAACTTCTGGAATAAAAGGGAATCATGACATGTCACACATGTCATGTGTCCTTAAGGGGTCAAAACAATGAATATTTAAAATGTTAAATGTCAAATAGAATGTTTTGATGCAATATGAAAGAATATTAATATCCATGACTTAACATTTGTGGCTAAAACCTCTGACTGTCTTTTCAGGTATAAGGTAACTGCTCGGTTTCTACCCTATCAATTGAAACAGTATTTAGCAAAAGGAAGTGTAACGAAGCTGCATGTGCAAGTGTATTCATATGTTACTCATATTGATAAGTTTATACAATTGGAAATGAAGTTATTTGCCTAGGGTACCTACATTTTGAATCTTTCCTATTTGATGGCAGCAATGGGAATGGAACGAATAACAACATCACTCTATTTATATTCTTTCCAGATCTATTTTCTGTTTGGACCATTAAAAGAGTGTGACTATTTTATAACCTTTTTGTGATTTATACCATTATTTTTATTGCACATTAATTTGTGAAGATATTAGGTCAACCCTTTCATCTCTTCCTTATGTCACTTTTTACATTTAAAGAAATATGCTAAGCTCATAAAAGCGACTGGCGCCCTTGCCTAGAGCATGCCTTCTAAAACTTCTTTATAATACTTCTCAGTGAGCTGTACAATTCATTGAGAAGAGTAGAGTAAAAGCCACATGTTCACAGCTAAACCACAGAGGCTTTCCAATACACCAGCTCAGACTGAAAATATGTGCCGAGGAAGAAGGGGGGGGGGCTTGCAACAGCTGTACACAATAGATCTGAAGCTATGGCGAGATAATACTTTATATATCCCTCAATGCCCACAAAAAAAAATTGCAAATGAAAATACATACTTTAATTACTAAATTGTTATTAAAAGTTTAAAGGAACACTATAGGTTCAGGAATACAAGCCCCCTGGATCCTCCTCCCCCCCCCAAATATAGTAAAATGTTACTTTTATTTAAATCTGCTGCTGCTGACTCTGCCCCTAATCTGCCTGCTTGGCTGGCATCATCATAAGTTGTGTTCTGAGCCAATCACAATGCTTTCACATAGGAAAGCATTTGATTGGCTGAGACTGTCAAGGAGGCCGATCAGGGGCAGAGCCAGCACAAGCCAAACACAACCCTGGCCACTAAGCATCTCCTCATAAAGATGTATTGAATCAATTAATCTCTATGAGGAAAGTTCAATGTGTGCAGCACTACCACAGGAAGCACCTCTAGTAGCCATCTGAGGAGTGGTCAGTGGAGGTATCCCTAGGCTATAATGTAAACACTGCATTTTCTCTGAAAAGACAGTGTTTACTGCAAAAAGCCTGAAGGACAGCCGTTGTTGTTCTGCTGACTATAGTGTTCCTTTAATTAAAAATATATATATATACACACTAAACTGTGAGTGAGATGTGTCCTTAAGTAGTTTTTAATGTATGTATATAATTTATTCACAAAATTGAAACAATTTCCAGTACAAACATGACAGTTGGTAGAAATATGTAAAATATGCAATAAAATAATAAATCACTTAATATACAATTTTATTTTAATATTTTTTTTTTGTTTGCTGCTTGTGTTAAGCGTCTGGCATTTTTTATTATATTTATATTTTATTATATTTTCATCGTGTTAGGTAAGGAGATCATTATGCAAAAACCAAGTGAAAGAATGTCAGCTGAAGTTCATTGTAGTCCATTCCAATGTGATTAGAGATGTCTGTTTTTTTTTTTCTGGCAGATGTTCATTAGTTATACTTTGCAATATAACAAAGCTCTCAGCTTCATACACACATACACACACTGTGTATATATTATAATTTCAGATAATATATTGCAAAAATGTTTAAAACTTGAACGACCGTTATATTTGTTTTGATATGGGTTTTGTTTGCTTGTTGTATTTTGCATGTTTTGGTATGGGTTTTGTTTGCTTGTTGTATTTTGCATGTTTTGGTATGGGTTTTGTTTGCTTGTTGTATTTTGCATGTTTTGGTATGGGTTTTGTTTGCTTGTTGTATTTTGCATGTTTTGGTATGGGTTTTGTTTGCTTGTTGTATTTTGCATGTTTTGGTATGGGTTTTGTTTGCTTGTTGTATTTTGCATGCATGTTAGTAGATAAGCCTCTCATATTAATGCATATGCCATTTTATTTATTAGAAAAACTAAACTGACTGCCCACAAATCTCTTCTCCAATACAACGAAACACCCAATTACTCAAATTGACTTTTGCCATTCTATATATCATAGCATAAATGTGTGTTTATACCAGCTTGAACATTCTGACCTCTGTTGGAACTAAAATACCTTGAATTGTGCTCCAATGTTCAAACGGACTATTGGCTAGCCAATGTTTTGTATTATTGTGTGATTTTAAAGGATAGAACCCCTGTATAGATGCTAATGACATACGTGAGTTGCTCTTTCCTCTGTTGGGAACTTTACGTACCTCATTATTTTGCCTGTTGTTACGTGTTCATTTAACTGTATGATTTCAAATTAAGAACACTTAACTAATGAATAGGCAGCTGCATACTGAAGTAATGACTCACACATGGATATTATTTGTGGTTTTGGTCTATTGTTCACAAAGTTTGATCACAGAAGGACGAAGCAGATGTTTTTCCTATTACATTTTGCTTTACAAAACATGGTGTTATTTTCTACCCTCCAGATAATTCGTCAGGTACCGTTATCTGTTTTGGCTCAATAGTAAAAAAAAATAAAAATGCGAAAAAACTGACTGGTTTTAAGCATTGTGATAATCCGCTTTAACCTGACAAGTTATCTTGCTATAAATGTGACCCTAATTTCCATATTTTGATTTGAATTTAACAATATGAACAATCGTTTCTTCTCAACAATTTTGTATTGATTGTATTTTTGTCCTGGTTTAGCCTCATTTTATTTTCTCTGACTGTTTTTATATATGCAAATAGTAGGTACTTTATAATTAGGGAAAAATGCAGATTTATGTCTTAAAGGAATGTTCAAAGTACCATAGCCACTACAGCGGGCTGTAATGTTTGTTGTGTTAGGGGTGTCCTGGCGTCCTCCCATTGTAAGTAGTCAAAGCTTTTTAAAAACAATAATATTTAGTTTAAGAATTGTAAGAACATTGGTTATCATTTCCTCTGCTCCGTGTTAGCATTTCCATACAGTTTCTTGGTTGTTACTGTATATCAGCACTTGACGGTGGTATTCTAAAGTAGGAGCTTTGCACCAGGAAGCAAATGATGAATTACCACTGTAGACCTAAACCAGAGGCGCCCAAAAGTTAGATCCACAGATGTTGTAGAACTACAACACCCATGATGCTTTCCATGTCTTTAGAATGATTTAGAATGGCAAAGTTCATGGAAGTTGTATTTTTAAAACACCTGGGGATCTAGCTGTTAAGCACCCCTGGTCTAGACAACTCTTCCAGGTTCACTTTTACACCACCAAGATTATCTTGAACAGCACTATAAGTAAGCACTCAACTCTTTGCAAAATTGTCAGTTGTTTGCAGACTCTTGCTATAAAACTATAAAACGTCTTAAAGTAGTTAGATCTGATACCTATTCCATAGCCCCTACACTATGTTAATGAAGATATTGGGAAAAGAGGCTATACAGTATTACAGAGGGTCACATGTGATAAATATTTGGGGCAAGAGACAAATAAATGGTGCACATTTCAAAACTATTGTCACTGGGCATGTCCCGTTATCTCCATTTTTTTTGGTTATAATTGCAGTATTACTGGTGCTCTTATTCACTGGCTCAGTTCTCTATAATAATGGAAATTGCATTTTTTGGAATACTACCTCCCAAACTAAAACCACGTGGCCATCTTTGCTTTAGTATCCTATTAGTCTACTACTTAATAGATCCACTTTTTAGTTTTGTCTGTATAAAGTTGTTATAACTACTAATATTCCCTGCAATGAGTTTCATTCACTGTCACATAAAGTGTTAACCATCATATTATACCATTTGGTTGAACATTGTATTCTGCTCAAGGCTTTACAACAAACGTTATATAAGCTTCATTCCCCATTTGATGACTCTGCATTTTCTCTGTGTTTATCCAGATGTCAGTAGAATCCCAAAGGTGAACAAACGTATTAAACAATACATGAGCTTTCCTTAGCCGAATAGACTTCAGCATTCTGAATTGTTAGTTTGGATGAATTCCAAATTATTTGGATTCCTTCGAAAAATGTTGAAGCATGAAAATCATGTCTTCATTAATATTTACAAATTAAAAGTACAAAAACACGTATTAAACAATGATATCGAAATAAAACTCAACCGAAATCTAAATAATTGTACTAGTAAATTAAAATAACTATTGAATGCATAGTAATTTCATATGACAAATTTGATGTTTGCTAAACAGTTTTTGTGGGCAGCCTTGCGATGAAATAGATAGAAAAGAAAGTAATTATAACAAGAACCATACAAATATAATAAAATGAACAAATGGCACTTAAAACTATTTTTGAGTGCAATTATGGCAGCAGCCACACACAAGTGTCAATTTCCTTTGACAAAAGTAAAATATATTTACAAAAATCACATGAAACCATGTCAAACAGACAGCAGACATGCCAGTGAAAAAATATAGGTAGAAACACAAATTATTTTTCCATAATTTTTTACTACTTCCGGCATTGATCTCAAAAATGTAGAAAAAGATTCAAAAATAAGTTACAGAACACAGAAGTTCTGAACTGTTAAATAAAATTGAACATTTTCCCTTTAATAATCCACAAGCTAGAGATACCTGGTTGTATAGATTGTTCTTCAAGGTACCCTAAAAATTAAAATATCTGAAAAGATATTGGTGAACATGATCTGAGTTTTGATTGGGCAGAGCTTCGAGGAGTATATAGAAACTGGAACTCAAGAACATTTATTTAGTAAGATGGCATGGTGGTAACACCAAAGCATTACCATTGACTCAAATATTGCAAAGAACTGCTGGCTTTAAAACTTGGAGACTTATTTTTGTAGTTACATCTTTATGTGAGTTCTCCTAGCTTGGGTCATAACTACTTCTGCTAAATAAAAGAAGACGTTTTACTCACTTTTAGAAAAGAACATACCTCAAAGCATGATCTAAATCTCCTACTCATGGCTCTCTATGTTGTGAATATGGCTATATTCACAATGTAATCAGTGCAATTTTAAGTTGCAATCTTTCATTATTCTTCATTCTATTTATTTATTAACTTTTGCTGCTGTTGGATTGTTTGGAGCTATATCCCTGGTGGGGATCATACCACCCAAGCGCTTTGGATTGAGCAAACCAGTACTTGCTCTTTAGCATGTGAGTAGGTTTAACTTATTTATTTATGCTTACACTCCTTTTTATGGTGTAACCTATTGTGGTTCTGTTTGTTTATCTCCACATATACACGGACGAAGAATTTATATTTACACCTGTATCCTTGAGTGAGTGGGGATCATACCACTTTAAGCGCTATCAGAGGAGCCAGGTTTTATGGCTCCATTACACATGAGTGTACATTTTATAGTTTTTACCTACCCTTGCTTCATAGCTCTACATATTTCACCATATACGATTTTTATTTGTTTATTTTTTATGAGGATACCCCCTACCACACCTATAATTCGAAGAATTACCTCTGCACTTGATCCATAGGCGGGCGTTATTCCGCCCAGGCACATACACTGGAGCTCTATTGAAGCTCCAGGAAAGTGTGAGTGCACATCTTTTATTTTACCTATCATCACTACAGTTTTAAATACTACACTATTATTCTTCTCTATTCTCTCCACATCACTCCATATCACTTTGCTTCCCCGCTGAATTTATTTTTGTGTGATTGTGTTTCTTCTATTTATGTGTGCATTATTTTATGTGTCTTTTTTATATTCATGCAAGATCAGTTTGTGTTCCTGATCTATATTTTTATCTGGGTTTTTTTTACATTTTGTTTTGATTGCAATGGACACATGGTATTTTCTTATTATATCAATCACACCTCAAAGTTTGTGTTGATTTATTTTATTAAAACCTGCCAGGTGAGGTTCTTGACTCTTTTAGTAATGTATTGCTCTCAAAATATTGCATGTAATGATTTTCATTACATTTGGATTTATCTATATTGGTTTGTCTGGATCACTAATAAACGAAGACTAGATGTCAAAAAAATTGGGCATGTTGATATTTTTACATTTATATAACTAGAATCTTAAAAGCAAGTGACAGATTAATGATACATACAGTATCCTATGACGAATCTCTATTTTTGTAATATACCACTTACCTTGAGGAAAACACAATATAAGAAATGTCTTTCATAATGAGACTAGAGCTTTAAATAAATAATCACAGATAAATAGTATAGAAACAGTATATATTTCTTCATATTGGTCATTAATACTGTGAATCTCTCTTGATAAATTATGAACTTGTCCCTAACAGGATGATGCAAAATTTAAAATATAATAATATTTCATGGCATGCAGAATAATGAAGTAGCAATGAATCAGCAATGTCACCAGCAATGTTTGCTGTATGATAAATTGATACAATATTCTAGCATATATTGCTTCTGTGTAAAACAATGTTGACAGCTATTCAAGGTGCAAACTTGGCTAAATGATTGATTAGCTTCATATTGCACTGGGAGGTGCTATAGCACAAACTAAAGTTATAGTGTGTACAATTCAACATGGAATAGACATATCTTTCTACTCCCTCTAGTTTCAAATCACCTCTGTCTGACCTCCCACATTCTCACATAAACATCAATCGAGGGTACATAGGAATTTTTGGTGGGGGTTCATATTTTTCATTATCACAAACCTGCTGAGAGAGGAAGGAACAAATGTGTTTTTATTCAAACACAATAATTGTATTCAGGTATCGGTAAAGTGCAAAATAGAATAAAAGGTAATAATGCGCATTTTGAAAAAAGGTGGAGCACAAATATTGGGAAGATAATGTCTAGCAGTAGTAGGCATAGCTCATGTTTGCAATGCTTTATAATCGGGGCACTGAGAAGCCAGCAGTAAAACACTTATGAGCAAACTGTGATATTTCAGGTACTTCGGATTGTCTTAAACTCAAAACTCAAAAAAATTGTTTTAAACTCAAAACTTAAATGATGATATCTGTCTTAAAACAGATTAAATATTCAAATTAAATAGGTAAATCCCATTTTGGAGAAAGAGCATTTAAAATTTAAGTACATCCATAAATATTTAACAATAAAAACACCTAAAGGATTATTTCATTATAATGAAATAACCTTTGGATTTGCATTGCAATAACAATTGTCCTTATCCACACAAAATAAAAACTGGCATGCATAGAGGGAAAAACGAGATTTGTGTATAAAATACATAGTAAAACACTGTTGTGATGGAGCTAAATTGCTCTGGGACTTTGAGTAGTACACACCAAATGCAGAATTCAAATATGACGAAAACAATTCTTCTTGGAAACCTGGTATTTGTCTCCTATACCTGAATCCACTTACAAAGTATCACTAGACCCTCGCCTGTCACTTTCTCTTTAGATGTGCCCAGTGGCGTCTCTAGGATTAATTTTTAGGGAGGGCACATGGTGGGCCAGTGACAAAAGTAGGGGGGCACATTCAACTCCGCCCTCACCGCAGTTTGACCCCGCCCCTGCCACATGTTAAGCCCCGCCCCCACACACTGTTTTTTTTTTTTTTTTTTTAATAATCCCTGGTGGAGAATTCATTATTTTCCACCAAGGATTATTAAAAAACATTTCCCTTGATACAGTCCATACACACACACACACACACACACACAGACTGGTGAGTCCATACACACACAGACTGCTGACCATACACACACACACACAGACTGCTGAGTCCATACAAACACAGACACATAGACTGCTGAGTCCACACACACACACACACACACACACACACACACACACACACAGACTGCTGAGTCCATACACACACACAAGCTTCCTCACTAGCAGACAGACAGACACACACACACACACACACACACCTGAGCACATCAAGTCTACCTGTTGCTGGGGGTCAGCCATCTTCTGGCCTTTGCAGCAGCAGCATGGTCTGCTGCTCAATGGCAGGGGCGGGGCTTATGAACGGGAGGCAGAGCTTCGTTTGGGGGTGGGGCCTGTGCCGTGGAGCCTGTCAATGCTCTCTCCGGCCACAGACAGCCCCCAGCACCATCCTCTGTCCTGCATTCCCTCGGGCTGTCACACACTGTTACAGCCCGAGGGAATAGAATGTAAGAACATGGCCAGCAAGTTGCTGGCATTTGGGGGGCCCAAGGGGGTCACAGCATGATGTAGGGGGGGCCATGGCCCCCTCTGGGACCCCCATAGCGACGCCACTGGATGTGCCCTGTCCTCTTACTGTTAGTTAATCGCCAGTATTACACGAGGGGCACTTGCAGAAGATGTGGGATTTCCAGTTAATCGGTTGATATCCACTGAACTCCTCCCCATTCACTGTGTTCCACTGACAGCAGAAGATAACCGCAGCTTAATACATATCATGGATAGACAGACCAACTCACTAGCTCTGGATGTTTAGTGGGGTGTCTTCTGCATATGACCATGTGAGACATGTAATGGATACACCACCTAGTTTTACTATTTGGTATGATTTACAGTGTGGTACGGTCACAATTTAAGTCTGTTGAGCATATTCTAGCATTCCTTCTATTATTTGTTTGATTGACATCTATTTGTTGAATTTATCTCTGTCAATATTTTTTTGTGTCTGCATTGCCACTGCCTCTATTTTATTTTCATTTGGGTTTGGCTGTTTTTTGGCAACTGTTTCTTAGCCCCTTCTTTCTCTTCAACTTGCATACTCATGTTAACTTTCACTTTGCTTTGAAAAGCAATGCAAACCAAAATGATTTGCTTACTTGTGTTTCATTTCTGCAACAATTTTCACCCAGTGAAATACATTTCTTTGCCTAGGCTTCATCTGTATTTGTGAAGCTGTGAAGGAGATCCCTAAGCCTGCCTCCATAAGTTAAAATGTTTGTAGGTAAAATGTCATGGTATCACCACGGAAGGCAGTAGCGATTATGAAAAGGCTGTATATATATATATATTTTTTTATATATATATATATATATATATATACACACATGTATATATATATATATATATTTATATATATATATATATATATATATATATATACACACATGTATATATATATATATATATATATATATATATATATATATATATATATATATATATATATATATGTGTCCCCAAAAAGAGTTTATCAGGGGATAACCCCACATACAGGGAATTAGGTCCCCGGAACATGCAGCAAACCTGTTGTGTGCCAATCAACCAGTAAAAGTCTGAAATTCTTACAAGAGTGGAGTGGATAGTAGGAAGAAGATTCCACGATGGGGATGCAGGGAAGAGACATCAGGGAGAGTAGAGATGAGCCGCTCAGAAATACCCCTTAGTCTTTCACCCACCCTTGTGACTCTTGCACCCCCTTTGTATGTCTTACTCCTTTTGTGTCTTTTACGTCCGCCATTTTCCTCTTTCTTCTTGTGTCACTTGCGCCCTCCCTCCATTTCCCTCAGCCCTTCCCTTGTGGCTATGACCTCCTGTACTGGTGTGGACTCGTGGATAATGGTAAATGATCTACCCTCTTCTCTGCCCAGTCTGAGCAGACTCCTGGCAATCCAGAAAGATGATGAATAATGTCCTCTACTGCAGTCCATGAGGCTATACTTCATAGACTGACTAAGTAAGGGGGACTTATTCCAGTCACCCAGATATTGCTCCTTCTTACCATCGGTCACCCAGATATTAGGCTCCCATTCCTGGCGGTCACCCAGTCATTGTGTGAGGTGTATAGAATGCAGGCAATTTCTTACCCCAAATTTTGGTGTAAAATCCTGCATCCTGAATGCTGAAAGATATGTTTGACATGTTTGAGGTGAGTTATTAACTTTGCCTCCTAAATGGTCACTTTTCTTCTTTTCTCTCATTTTTAGCACATTAGAAGGCATGCATTAATTGATTCATACAAAGCGTTCTCATAATTGTGCTATTTAATGTACATTGGTGATCATATATTAACTGTGTTGCGTGATATGCAAATATAAACTAATACACACTGGTGTTATAGAATGTATGTATAGTGCTGGAAGGGGAGACAAGGGGGTTGGGTGAAAATTAACATACATTGTAGAATAAATTCAATAATTTCTATATTATCATAATCTGTAAAAATCTTCAGTTCATAAAAATGCCAATAATGAATTAATAAATAATATGATTTCTGTTACCAAGGATGTAGAAGTAATACATTCAGAGTGAAAATGTATCTATATTTAAAGTTTAGTTTATCTTCTGTTCTTCCTGAGCAGCTTAAAGTTTGCACATCTAAAGGAATATATAAAAAAGACTATTGTATAGTAATCTCTAAAAGCTCCCATTCAATCACTTCTGCAACTCAGCATTTCAAATGAACATTTCAAATGGACAAAAAAGGACACTTCTAAATTTGAAGCATCTTGGCCCAGATTTTAAAAATCCAGGTCCAGATTTCAGCTGTCAAGCAGCATTTGGTCCAACGGCAATCCAGAAGAAGACAGGCTAGTTCGGGGCCTTCTCTGCAAAATCCATAGTTTTAGTGTGAACAATGTGTGGCCCTATGCAGCACCAGATGGTTTTGATCCATTCAATATGGGGCCATTTGAACGTTAGTGAATAACCCTGTGAGACTCTGTAATAGTGTAATACACACAAAACATATTCTCAGTCTGCTACCCTTTAACTTTATTATTCACTGCTACTGACTATCCTTATGGCATCCTAGAACATATTTTCATTCACACCTCAGTCTCCTTCCCATTGAAGCCTCATTTGTACTGCTTCGGCGTCTCTTCCTACATTAAGGACTGGGTCTAGGGAAGTACAACATTTATTTAATTGACCTCTTGATCTTAATTTGTGCTGCAGAATACTTTCCTACATACAAGAGTAAGCTAATAAAGTTGCAAAGATTACTCTGCCTCCTCTCCCCCTCCCCCCCCCCCACATCTTCCCCCCTAAAAAACTAAATTTTGACATCAACTGATTGCCCGGCTGCATTGATTAGTGACTGTAACGGCACCCCAAGTATAGAAGGGGTTAACGCCGCCAAAGATGTTCCCTTCCTGAACGCCGGATCAGCTACCGAACCCTCCTAAGCGCCGAACAGGAAAACACACACATAATCCCCCCCAAGTACAAGATGAGGCTCTGTATTGAGGGTCAAGCAGGAATCTGTTTAATGTGGGCTACATGCCCGGCTTTTATGCAGGTCTTCCAGCCAGGAACACTCCCATAAGGAACCTGGTGGAAGACTGACAATTTCTTGCAATAACCAATCACAACAGTACAGGTATAAACACTCCCACCTAAACAGTATAGGACCCTCCTCTCTATCCTAGAATAATTGGGTTAAGTGCTAGAAGTAACTCAATTATCTCCTAGGATAGAGCATAACCACCATTTTATAAGGATGATAAAAATGCATAAAAATAGATAATAACAAAACTACTGAACAGAATTCCCACATTCAACGTATCCCCAGATAGCTTAGATCTGAGCGCACAATATCACCGAACAGCGCTCAGATCCTATACACACAGTTCAATCGCCATGGAGCCAAAGTCTTTCACATAGTCTTTTCGTCATATGAATGGGCTTCATGGGATAACTATCTGTGATGGCTCTGTTCGCATAGTAATGTACCGAACGACACGGCGTTCGTATGAACAGATGAACAAGATGAAGGGAGGTTGGCGGCTTCAGCGGTGTTCGTATGAAAATAGTGTCCATTTTTAGTTCCATAGATTCATCCACGAACACCGCTGGCCGTTCGCATGTCCAAGATAGCCGTCACCACGTGTTCGTTCATACGAACGATGACCACCCAGACTACCATTCGACAATAGAAAGTGTCTGTGGTTAACCACACATTCTAATGAGGCCAAGAGGTTAACAAGCAGCCCACTTCCTGCCATTCTGTAGTTCTATCGGGAAAAAGGGAATTAAACATAGGGACCGTACGGACAGGGCAATAACCGAACAAACAGACAAACCAAGGTGGAGCAACAGTAATCCAGAGACAGAGAGGTCTGTCACAGTGACTAACGGTGCACATATCAGTCTGATGCCTAAATCCTTTATTTTTGCTACATCTTATTGCCCCACTTTTATTTAGCCAACATGCCTGTTTCATATATTTTTATTTTATATACAATTTCTAACCATCTAGTTAAAATACCTGCTAATTGCTTTTTAGCTGTCTTGTCAACTCTTATTCACAACCAAAAAATCATTTTTGATACTCTTTTCAGGGATATTTTCTCCTTTATATTGTAATCTTCTAGGCCATCTTGATTAGTTTTGTACTGGACATGCTACAAATGGTGCATGTGCTAAACACCTCATATCTGTTGAGCAGGATATGCATGCGTCATATATACGGACATCCTACATATACATACCACCACTATATATAATGCCAAACTAAAGAGTAGTACAGAGATGTAGCAGAGCTAAAACCCAATAGCAGGACAACAGCATACTCATCCAAATCACCACTTCCAAGGAGGACATGGAAGCAGAAGAATTTCCCAAGGGGATGTGTGGTGGTATCAGAGAAAAATAAAGAAGGAATATAAGGATTGATAAACGCAAATGGGAAGTCCAAAGAAGCATGGCAAACATTAAATCAGATCTAGAAAGGCCACAGAAAAACTGAGCAACAGTAGGAATTCTTGGTATTCGAAGACTTTGCTCAACAAGTTTGGGTGCTTCTCCCTGGCAACAGGAGTGGAGCATTCTCTGTGTTACAGGACAATACTGGGTACACTGACAGTATCGGGATACACAAACACTACTCTCAAACTCTGGGGTAAATGGTTGCCCTAGCAACAACATAATTTTATTATTGGAGGCGAAATATATTTATTCTCTCAAACCTAACTTAAAACATTGCCAATAGTATAATTTATAATTTTCTTTAAAACACGTTTAATGCTATTTTCTTCAGAACTACATTGTGCTCGAGTTCAGCTATACCTAAAAAGAGGTTGATTTGTTGCTGGGAGAATCATTAATTTCACTTCATCCTGCAGGCTTTTTGTAAATTGTGGAATCAATCCTAACTGACAAAGATTAAGCATAGTATGTCCTTTTCACAGTCTACACATTCATATTTGTCAGCTTGAATCTTATTTGGTAAAACAATTTGCATCAAAACTTTTCTTGATGAAAACTGTTGGTTAGCACGGATGTGGAAATACTATCGTACAACTGCATAATTAAATATAAATTAATAATATACTCTCTTATATATAAACTGCAGGTATATTTCGAGTCAAAAAGTGGTACAAAATGCACTCACTCATGGATACCAAATTATATTTTTTGTTAGTTTTTGTAAGTTTTTTCTTTCTTTCTTTACATTCTGATATACCTTTTTTTTACACATGTTTAACAGCAGTCTAGCCCACAAGAGAGCAAAGTATATAATTTAAACTGTGCAGATATAACATGCCAGAATGGCCATCGGTTTATTTCATGGATGAGAAAATAGGTACACCAATTTATTTAATGCTTGTAGTATTTGTATGAAAATATCTTAAGCAGGGGTGGAACTTTGCAGCCAACAAGAGCAGATGTATTTTTGAGTGTTTACACCGGCTACTTGCAATCCACAAAAAAACTGACACGTTTGTCAGTATTCAAGGGTGTCAAGTACATCAATTATCTGCCTACATCACGATCTACATGACAGTTTTTATGTTTTTGGACTGGATCACTGCTATTTGTGGATTGGTTGTGTGACTTCATCAGACTTTCCTGACATTAATGGCCAACCAAACAGCATGTGAAAGATGTAAAGTCCTAAAAAGCACAATTACACCCAGATCCTTAAGGGGCCCCTATACATACATATTATATAGTGCGTTTCGAATACTTTTTATATTTTGTTTTACTTTTTTTCTATTCTTTTGTTTTTACTCCATTTCTGTAATGCAGTGATTTGACTAATAATCTTATACTGATTCAGTTCCTGCTAGATGCAGTCAGGGCTACATTGTTTTCTTTTTCTCTCTGTTTTAAAATACACTTTTCATTAATTGTTTTTATTTTATTTTATATTTATTTAAAACGACATCTATATATCAGGTGTCAAACACAGTAATCTTAAGTTTTAAGTGTTTATTCCAACATTATTGTTTTCAAAAGATGTTGTATATGTCAGACTGATGACTGTTTACTAAAATACCAATTTTGTACTGAAAAGGAGAGGAAATTCTCACATTCTGCTCACCTATACAGGCAGTGCTCTAACAAATGACTACAGAACTGCACACTTAGAGAAAACTATTGCAGAACACACAGAAGCACATAATAAAGCTGTTGATAAAGTCACCTACTTGTCAGCTTGACTGACTTCCCATGTCAAGAAGCACTTGACAAACAAGACAGTTTCGGTCTCCTTTAATTTGTCGAGTTTACTTTACAATTTATTTTAATTGTTTTGTAATATTGGCCTCAATTTAATATTGTTAGCTAATTTTTTTAACTTATTTAATACTTTGGATAAACTCTCGAAATGATTTCATATTATGAAAAATATTTTAATTTTGTAATATTTTGATTATATTGATATTTTTTATATGTGACTTTTTTACATTTTAATAGTTTGAAAAAAGAATTTTCAAAATGTTTTACATAGTTACATAGTTACATAGCTGAAAAGAGACTTGCGTCCATCAAGTTCAGCCTTTTAAAAAATATTGAATCTTTTGGCAGGTTTATCCAACAATATTTAAGGAAGGTCATTGGTCATATGACTATGGCCTCAATTTAATAAGCTTTTGAAATGATTCAATACTGTTAGAAAAAACTCCCAAATTATTTATCTACAATAAAGTCCTATAAACTTTAATGGAAACTTCTGTGGATAAATCATTTTTGAAAGCTTTTCTAACAGTATTTAATCATTTTTAAAGTTTATTAAACCAAGGCATATGTATTTCAGTTGGTTGTCTGCACCCATGCTTAAATATGCCTGGAAGTACATTAGGGCATTTTAATCCTTGTTTTGAGAATTTTATGCATGTATGTGCTGAATGTCTAGCCTGATATACTATGTCCACAGAATAGTTACTTCCCAACCACAGTTTTGTTTATTTTTTTCCTCTTCTATAAAGCTTTTCGATTTTCTATGTTGTTTTTTACTTGAAGAATATGTTTTCTGTTGGTCTCTTTATCCACTATCTTATTAGCTGTGTCTATGGAGGATCCTGCAAAATCACAGGTCCTCCATAGACACAGCCAATATGAAGCTGTACTCATGCACAAAAGTACAGAAGTGACGTGAGAACAGTCCCGCCAGATCAAGATCGTACCTCCAAGGTCAGGTTCGGGTAAGTGAATTTCACCTTTATCCGTCTCCCCCGGCCACAGGACCCACAGCGGCAATGTCACAGTCGGAGGTCTTCAAAGTCCTCAGATGATGACATTGCCACTTTAACACTAGATCAAATCATTATTATAATGTGCTGTTCTGATATTAAGATTATGACTATGGTTCTTGGAGTGTTGCTTTAAGCAGG
Source organism: Pelobates fuscus (assembly GCF_036172605.1). NCBI lineage: Eukaryota > Metazoa > Chordata > Amphibia > Anura > Pelobatidae > Pelobates > Pelobates fuscus. Next base: position 118,396,424 of record NC_086320.1, on the reverse strand, counting down.
TCTGTTAAGAGTTCTTGTGGGTGACGAGGAAGAAGTCTCACCTGGAGACCATTTGACTGTTTGTTGGTAGCTCAATTTTTATGACACGTTTTTCCTAACAGCTCTCTTCATACTGATTTATTATTTTCTCACAGCCAAAATGGGAAAGTCAGCTGTTAAAGGGTTACTCCAACCATCATTTAGAAAAGCTACACACTGATATACAGTGAGGGGGAAAAGTATTTGATACACTGCTGATTTTAATCATTTATCCACTGACAAAGAAATGATCAATCTATAATTTTAATGATAGGTATATTTTAACAGTGAGAGACAGAATAATAAAAAATAAATCCAGAAAAACTCATGTCAAAAAAGTTATACATTGATTTGCATGTCAATGAGTGAAATAAGCATTTGATCCCCTATCAATCAGCAAGATTTCTGGCTCCCAGGTGTCTTTTATACAGGTAATCAGCTGATATTAGGAGCACTCTCTTAAAGGTAGTGCTCCTAATCCCAGCTCGTTACCTGTATAAAAGACACCTGTCCACAATCAATCAGATTCCAAACTCTCCACCATGGCCAAGACCAAAGAGCTGTCCAAGAATGTCAGGGACAAGATTGTAGACCTACACAAGGCTGTAATAAGCTACAAGACCATTGCCAAGAAGCTTGGTGAGAAGGTGACAACAGTTGGTGCGATTATTCACAACTGTCAGTCTCCTTCGGTCTGGTGCTCCATGCAAGATCTCACCTGGTGGAGTTTCAATGATCATGAGAATGGTGAGGAATCAGCCCAGAACTACGTGGGAGGGTCTTGATAATTATCTGAAGGCAGCTGGGACCATAGTCACCAAGAAAACAATTGGTAACACACTATGCCGTGAAGGACTGAAATCCTGCAGTGCCCGCAAGGTCCCCCTGCTCAAGAAAGCACATGTACAGGCCTGTTTGCCAATGAACATCTGAATGATTCAGTGGAGAAAGTGTTGTGGTCAGATGAGACCAAAATCGAGCTCTTTGCCATCAACTCAACTCGCCATGTTTGGAGGAGGAGGAATGCTGCCTATGACCCCAAGAACACCACCCCCACTGTCAAATATGGAAACATTATTCTTTGGGGGTGTTTTTCTGATAAAGCAGAAAAAAAACAACTCCACCGCATCAAAGGGATGATGGACGGGCCATGTACTGTCAAATCTTGGGTGAGAACCTCCTTCCCTCAGCCAGGGCATTAAAATGGGTCATGGATGGGTATCCCAGCATGACAGTGACCCAAAACATCCAGCCAAGGCAACAGAGGGGTGGCTCAAGAAGAAGCACAATAAGGTCCTGCAGTGGCCTAGCCAGTCTCCAGAGCTAAATCCCATAGACAATCTGTGGAGGGAGCTGAAGGTTCGAGTTGCCAAATGTCAGCCTTGAAACCTTAATAACTTGGAGAGGATCTGCAAAGAGGAGTGGGACAAGTACGAAGTCGGAGGGGTCAAATACTTATTTCACTCATTGACATGCAAATCAATTTATAACTTGTTTGACGTTTTTCTCAATTTTTTTTTTATTCTGTCTGTCACTGTTAAAATACACCTACCACTGAAATTATAGACTGATCATTTCTTTGTCTATGGGCAAATGTTCAAAATCAGCAAGGGATCAAATACTTTTTCCCATCACTGTATATGTTTACTATTGTGAATGGGGCTAGTTACACACGTGACTTAGGTAGCCCACAACTCTGCTCCAAGCTGCCAATTGTCCATCATGTGCAAAAATTACATCTGTTGTCAGCGTGCACAGCATGCTGGCAACACATGTAATCAACTCCTCCTTTGTAGGCAGCACGCCTGCAGGAGTAAGTTTGCTCTGCCCTCTGTCCGTCATTCCCACTGTGCACTCCCTCCTACATCTCTCTATTGCCATTCATTGAGGGGCTGCTCTCCCCTTCTCTCTGCCCACTCCCTATCCCAGCTCCCGTCGCTGGCTTAGAGTGTGTGTGCATGTGAAATTATCCAATCAGATGCTTCTCTATGGCAAGGCCCTTTATGATGTCAGATAGAGGCGTGAAAATATTCCAGGATTCGTTTATTATTATTTTACTGGGGACATAGAAAGTAATGCCCTAAACCAACCGAACACTTAAATTTTTAGCAGACTTCCTGTAAAGATCAACTGAAAAGTCAGGTTTAGTGGATCAACATCTTAGCAATAAAACCATTTTTCCCCTTTTTTTTTTTAACTAGTTTGACGACTTAGCCCTAGTTAATTCCTTATCATTCGAGTTGTTTACTACATTGTGAATGCTTCAAGGCTCCTAATGTGTTTCCTTCTTGAGAAATGTCATTTATTATTTACCAGAGGCATTAAGTGGCTTTTTCCATCTCTGGCAAATATTAAAACAGATTGAAACAGTGAGAGAATTTGCTTTCATTCACATGGAAAGATTTGTAAATTTTAATTGCTCAGTTGTGATGGGACCGCAATCACACAAAGAAAGAACAAATCAGGCAAATGAATCCATTTTTAGAAACTTCAGAAAATAAATATTCTTGCAGTTATTATGGTATTATTTTTGCTTCCCACATTGCATATTATCCCTTATATATCAAAAAATGTAACAATTTCAAAAATTGTTCTCAAAAGTATTATGTAACTATGTAAAATTTTGACATTTAATAATATACTATTGTCTAGTTATTTTTTTTAGGAAATATTATAATTACAAATTGAACTATTAAAATAACAAGTCTAGGAAAAATGGAAAAAAGGTATGTGATCGTGAGCAGAATAGTTGAGTAGTAAACAGATATCTTCATTACAAGCTGTCCATGGTCCCTTTGAGGGCAGGAGAAGAATTATGTAAAATAACAGATCCTTTATCTATATACATGGCTTTCTGAATCATGTTAAGAGAATTTTGAACAGTCGATTCCTTACTTCTGTTATTATACATAATATTGCAACTTATATGAAATGTAATCAAACAATTTGTTCCATACCTTATATTACCAGGTACTATGGTGAAAACAAATGTATCATATATTTAAAAAAATTTAACTGTCCATTAGAGAAGTGCAGTGTAACAATGAAGAAAATGCAAAGTGTTTTTAACATTTGCCTTATCTGCTGACACAAACCCCTCATTTGAAGGCTATCACCCTATGTATAGGCATTTACACTTTTCAGAAACCACACAGCTTTATAGCCTTCTTAGGCCTCTCATCTTTCCAAAGTGACCTTCATATTTAATGGTTCCTGGGGGACAAAGACCTCATTTTAACTTTTGTGACAATGATTTCTTAAATTGTCTAGCATAGAAAAACAGGAACCACAATATCACAGACTGAAAGAAAAGTTACATAATTGTGTTGCTGTTAAAAATTCCTTTAAAGGCATACACATAATACAAAAAATCAATACGTACACAAGGCTTCTTAAAACACATTATATGACTGAATGGTACTGAGTCTATTATTACATCAAAGTACCCCAATTTTGTTTCTTTGTAAACCGGGATTATTTTTGAGTTTTAACCCCTTAAGGACCAAACTTCTGGAATAAAAGAGAATCATGACATGTCACACATGTCATGTGTCCTTAACCCCTTAAGGACCAAACTTCTGGAATAAAAGGGAATTATGACGTGTCAGACATGTCATGTGTCCTTAAGGGGTTAAGGGGTTAGATAGCATGGTGAAAAAAAACAAAAAAAACGATAGAGAAATAGCTACGGTTTCAAGTGCTTAAAGGATCATTCCAGCCCGCTAAACAACTTTTGCTTGCTGAAAAGATTTATGTGTAAACAGTGTGTCCTGTTTTTTTACATTTTGCAAAAATTGCCGATTTCAATAGAAATTAACACTTTTATAAATTAACCTTGTTACACCTCCTTGGCTTTCAAGCAGACAACAGGTAATGTTACTTCCTGGTTTCATTAGCTCAATGCAGCTGACCTTAGGAGCCAGCAATTGCCCAGAGCACCTAACTTAGAAAGAAATCTGTGTCTGTGATTAGACAGCCAAAGAGAGACTGGGCGGATTTAGAAGGGGAGAGCTTTGAAAGGCAGAAAAAAAAAGAGAACTGCAGGTTTTGCAAGCTGATTTTAGATATTCCCCCAATTAAAAATACATAAGTAAATGCATGCCAGTTTTCATTTGGGGTATATCTACTAAAATTTGATTTTTATTTATTTTGTATCTGGGCAGTGGAGTGTCCCTTTAACTAGATAGATGCAGGCAGACAGTTTACTATTAAGTTACCTGGTTTTAAACTTTTTTTTTTTAATTTGAATACATTTTGAGACTGTATAATCATTGAATATTCGTGCATTTGTCATTTTTTATCATTATGCAATCACAAATTATTCACTGACCTATAACACTATAAAACGAAGTATTGGATAGCAGGGATATAAGACATAAACTTGACAAGAATATAACTCTACATAGTATATATAGTGAAATTACAATCTCACAAGTTCAACATCAGAGAAGTTGTTATTATACAAGTATAGTAACTTTTGTCGTAGATTTTCCACTTGTCACATAGCTAATTACTTTTTCTATTGATGTTGATCTTTCCAGAAACTCATTAGCATTTTTAGAAAGAAAGTGCAATCCTCTTATGAGTAACTGGGGGCGGATTTAAGAAGAATTTAGATATGGAATATATTATTAGTCTTAATGGTATTCCCTAAACATGTTGCAGATCAGTATTTCTAAATTAAGACCTGTTTATTCTCGAATTGTGTGCATTTAATTTATCAATGTTTAGCTTCCAAAATTGTTTAATAAGTTAAATTTTTGTTGGTTTTGAGAAGAAAATTCTGTTAGAATTTTTCGTATTCTTGATTTAAATTAGGCATCTAAATACAATTGACTAAATAAATATTTTATCACAGAGTTTCCAGGGTCTACCAAGGGTACTCAAGCACTATAACCACTTCAGTGATTTGAAGTGGTCATGGTGCCTCAGGTCTGTATGTGCAATGTTTGTGCAATGTTTGGCTTTGAAGTTCCGGGCTGGCTAATGTCAATTCTGTGCAACTTTCTGTGCACTTAGAGCAGTCAGCTGACACTTTTAGCCAGTGAAATGTTGATCACCATGGTTTCCAGCTTCTGCAGCTCTGCAGAAGCCAGATGTGTCACTGGACCACCAGGGAGCATTAGAGCCCAACGGTGACCCAGGTAAGGGGGCAATCCATAGCTATACAGTTTATCCCATTACCGGTACTCCAGGCACCATAGCCACTACATGGATAATTATGTGTTATAAGGACATTTATACAATTAGGAGACAGAGTTTCATTGGGCAGACTAGATGGACTAAATTGTTCTTATCTGCCGTCACATTCTCTGTTGCTATGTTTTATTAGAACACTTGTAACCTTTTATATATTCAAGCATTTTGTTATCTTAGGACACCGTATATGCCTACTTCTGCAGGTGTGAATGTGTATATGTGTCTGTGTGTGTGTGTGAGTGTGTAAACCATATTTATTTGTATAATGTGAGGGATGTGTACATAGATGTGTGGATATCCTGTGTGAGAATGCACATGTATAGATATGTAATGCATAAATACATACTTATTGGTGAAAATAAATGTGGTGCCCAAATGAGTATGTTATGTGCTTGGGAATTTATATATATGTGGGAATATAAGGCATGTCTGAATAAATATGTATGTTGTTATATTATGAATATGTGAATGCACATGTATGTGTTTTTTCTGCAAATGGTTGTATGTGTATATTTATATGATTGACTATACATATAATACATAACAGTGAACCGTGTACTGTGACAATACATTTCATTGAGGGGTTCTGGAGATATCTTAATAAACCAAACGTATTAAAGCCTTTACAATTCAGAGATGGCAATAATTTTACCTAATAAATGCTTCACTGTTATGTATATAGTTTTTGTATTACAATAAATGTTTAGGTTATGGTTAGTATTAGTATAACTGTTAAGGTTTAGATTTAAGGTAGTGTTTGGGGGTTAATATTTACAGGGAAATTCACTGAAATTAGAATTTCAAAATTAAGTTCAAAGTTGCTGCACTAGAAGGAACTGGGTATACTTTAAATTGCCAATATGGTAATATATATATTTTTTAATTTGAATCAATTACTTGGCTTAAAAATTGAGTGGACTAAAAAAATCATTATTCCATCCCACATACAATAATATTACATTTTGCAAATGTGAGACTGGAGGTTATAGAATCCAGAAGATATATTAAGCCATTTGAAAAAAAAAAATGTTGTGTAAGGCATTATGAGCCATTAAAAAATGTGAACATGTTAAATATCATATTAAAACAATATAAACTGACCTATAAACAGTTGAACGAAAGTCAATTACTTCCTTCAGTTCACAATAATTCATTAATTACTTAAAAAACGTCAGTATTGTAACAGCAACAGGGAATTATCCTAACTCTGGTTGTATATGGGTTAGTTAGACAACACATTGCTCTTAGAACACTAAGCAAAATCACTCGACATCCCCATCATTTTATCTATGCAAGGCCATGTAACATGTCTTATTTAAAGGATTACTGAACTGAAAACACATAAAGCACTTTAGCTAGCTGGTGTGCTTCGTATGTAAAGTGTGTCCTCTTTTTTTATTTTCCAAAAAGTACAGATTTCAATGGAAATTTGCACTTTCAAAATTAGCCTTGTCACACACTGCTGGCTGTCCATCAGACAACCGGTCCTGTTACTTCCTGGTAGTTTAGCTCAGAGGAACCTAACTCAATAGATAGCCAATTGCTCAGAGTGCCTGGCTTGCAAAGGATTCTCATTGAGCTACACAGATAGTCTGGGCTTACAAAGGCAGCAGACCAGAGATTTGAAGCTTTTTCAAGCTTTTTTTTTTTTTTTTAGATATACCCTTATGAAAAAATCCATAATTAAATGCATGCAAGTTTTCATTGGGGTATATCTGCTATATAATGATTTTTTTGTACTATTTTTGTTTGGTCAGTGAAGTATCTCTTTAACACACAAGTCAAAAAAAATCCCCATACACCAGCTTCTTCAATCTAAAGCTTCTCAGTTTGCCTGCGATTTATTTCTCCTAACTTGCAATCTAGCATATTACCCGAGCTGGAATGTTAGGTTTTGTAAAGGTCATCCTTCAGGATCCTACAAAATGATGTACAGGGACACAAGCCAAGATGGCTATCTATTACTTAGGACAGTGTTGGGCTATGCATTTTGGCAGAGGGAAGATGTCACCCACCAACAAATAGATGAATTGCAGGTTGTCTAACCTTGTGTAAGGACATCTGAGCTCCGTTGCACCTGCAATATATACTGCGACACCATTTTATTTTATCTTTTTGCGTTGCTTCAAAAGTGAGGTAATACGTTTATAATGTGACTAGTCTTTAATAATATCATGATTAATTAACTTGGGAATAATAATAATCATAGCTTTTATATATAGAAATGAATGAAGCACAACAGGATTTATTCACTAATCAGCAAGTTGCATTAATTTGATAAACAATTTGCAAAATTAAGGCCAAAATAGCACAGTCTGAGAAAAAAATCTCGAGGTTGCTTGCCCGTGTTGATTTTTTTAACCTAAATTTTGTCACCATGACTCAATGTTTAGTGAATGAACCCCTTTGTTTAATCTGTTTCAGGAATGCTAATTGTTCCCACTCTACCGCTGCTACTCAAGTTTATTTATAGGCCTTTTGAATTAGAGCGTCATCAAGCAGCATGAATCTCTAGATAACAACTTGTTTTATTCATGAGTTTACCCCACTCATTGCATGTAAATATGTGACAGGTTTGGATTGATTTGAAGCTGTCACTTTTTATTTCCCAACATTGAGAAATTAAGATCTAGAGTTCATTAACGAGTTATGACACAGAAACAATTCAAAGAGCTCTAACAAAATATTTCATGAAATCGAGAGCTCAAGCAAAAAAACGAAAAACAATATATGGATTGAAATCCGTGGTGACTAGTATTTCAGTAGAAGTGGATGTGACAAATAAGAAATTAAATACTACAATGTTAGAAATAAATACATTTATTTCTCATTTTGAAATGTTCCTCTCCTATTTTATAGCGTGGATCCCCTCCCCCACTCCAAGAAATGCTACTTACCTCTAATACAGCAGCACTATCTTCTCACATCAGCTCTGCTCCACCTCCTGGAGACTATTACTTTTTATTACTGTTTCCCTAACCAAGTGTTGGGTGACACCGTACTATATCTTGAAATCTATACTTTTGTAAAATAAAGCAACGTTAACCACCAAAACACTTTGCTGAAGTGCCTTATGGGTATGAAGTGTTTGTTTAACCACTCCTTTTATGTGAATATTTATTTAGCGCTTAAAACCTCATGATCTTTATCTTTGCTAGAATTGGTTCTCACACAATCTACCAAGATACCATTAGTTCCTTCTGCATCTATGCAAAGGGACTGTAAATGATAACTCAGCTTCTCACACGCTACAGCAATTTATGTATGTCAAATGAATCGTATTTTGATAACCAAGAAGGGGAAGGATAGAGAGTGGAACACTGAATACATAACATTGATAATTTATAGCAGAAAATGTTACTGTCTGGTATAGCACAGTTGCTGAGTATAACCGTACTTACTGTATTTGTGCAGTCCGTTATACTAAGAACATGTTTGCATTCTTGTGGAAACTTACAAAACTGCATTTCCAGAAAGTCTGTCGGGTTCATTGCAAAGCAGGATATTTGACTATTTTATTTATATATGTATGTCACATTAACTGTGTAAGACAAAACCTCTTTGCAAAAAAAAGCCCTCTTGGGTAGAGTTAACTAGACGTGTATTTATTTAGTGACCAGACAAAAACTTAACAAAAATGTTGGTTTATTTTAATTTCGCCAGAAAACTGACATCAGTCGATAAATTGATGAAGAACTGAATCGGCATCAACATAGAGACGATGGGTCTGAGATTCATTAAATTAATTATTTTTTTTATTTTTTTTATCGAACCAAACTGAAATAAACATGCTTCCCTTGCACATTTCTAGCATTGACACGTACTTTGCAAGGCATTTTATGGATAATGCATTTAAAAAATATGAATAAAAATAAAAATAGAAAAAAAATAAAGATATGAATAACCAGCTGATTCAAAATGGTAAACTATAAAAAAAATTCATGAAATTGTAATCCTTACATATGACATCATTAGTCTTTCCAGGCTAAAAAGTGTTTTAGCCAATCTGGAGCCTCTCGTTAAGAACTGTCAACTGTTTAACCAGCATTAGAAAGGTTAAATACATGTAGGGAACTAACTGTTTGAAGTGACACTGTAAGCACCAGATTTATTATGTGGTGTTGGTTTAGAATGTCCCTGCAGTCTCACAAATGTAATCACTGCCTTTTCTAAAAAACTGTCATTTGGAGCCTTCACACTGTACATTAAGACGCCCACAGTCCCCCAAAGAGAATCATTGAGTTAATGCATTAATATGGGAAATCATTGGATTGGCTAAGATCATCTTCACTGATGATATCAGCCATGGGAGAAGCAGCAGCCTTGTGGGACTAAAGGTAAGTGAATCTTTATTAGTATTCGAGGGAGCATAAATCTAAATAGTATTTCTAACGTTAGCATACTTCTTTAACTCTCTTTGCATATTGCATGTGTGATAGACACTACCATGAATAAAATATTTCTCGCTCAGAAATGATTGAGCAAATCTACTTATTTATTTCCACACTGTATGACAGAGGGCTGTCTTGCTGCACTGCCTCAGTTCTGCTTAGAATGGGTTTATGTGACTTTTAGTTTAGTTATCTTCTTTCTACTTATGTACTACAGCTCTCAGAACCTTTGCTGTACTATTGATATGTCCAACTGAATTATTCTATACATAATTGCATAAAACTATACATTATTCCAAAATACAGGTAATTACTTATACAAAAAAGTACTTTTAGCACCATTACCACTACAGCAGGCTGCAGTGGTTATGGTGCTCGGAATGTTCCTTTAAGTATATTAAAAGATGTACAGAATGATAATGTGAAGATCAATTATGTATAATGTTTACAACTTCAGGGGAATGAGTCAACAACATAGGTCAACTGGACAGTCTCCGATTTCTAAATCTATATAGCTATACTATACTTCATATTACATAATATCTTCAAGGCAATTCTGTAACTCAAACTATTTCTGACACATGGGTATTTTAGCATTTAAAAAAAAAAAAAAAAAAAAGCTAAATCTTTAACATAAAATTATTTATTCTAATATTCACCCCCTCCTGAAAATTAATGTTAACTTTTCCTGGAAATTATATGATTAATTTAATCAATAGATTGCCAGGGACTTTAACCAGGGTATTTCATAGATCATTTCACTAGTTCTCAAATCATAAATAATAAAAACTATCAATATTATAAAATACTCTAAATTTGCTAAGTTTCTACTATTGCTTTAAAAAATGCTCCATTTGCCACATACAGTTTTTTGTTTGTTTCACATGAGTTAAGCAGTACTTTAAATGTAAAAAAGATGTATTTTAGATGTCATTGTAATATTTAATGCTATCCCTAGCTTTAGTATGTAGCATGAAATGAGTAGTGACACTTAACAGAAACCACTGGCATTTTACATAATACAGTGAGGCAGAATGTGTTTCATTTACTGTGTCATGCTTCATATAACAGATATACCTCTAATGATGCACAAAGCAGGAGGTTATTTTTCATATCTACAGAAAAACATTTTCAAATTGGTATTCCAAATATTCAGCCCTTAAATTATGTTTTCCCACTTTGGTGGCCAAGAAATACTGTGAAAATGTCACTGACAGCAATAAATTCTCTAGTCCAGGGGTAGGCAACCTTCGGCACTCCAGATATTGTGGACTACATCCCCCATAATGCTCTCACACCCATAATGCTGGCAAAGCATCATGGGAGGTGTAGTCCAAAACATCTGGAGTGCCGAAGGTTGCCTATGCCTGCTCTAGTCCACGATGATGCTGATCATGATCACGAGGAAATCAATAAATATGTTGGTAATTAAAATGTTGGGAAATTACCAGTCATATAGGAAGAAACAATCTGTTTGTTGCCATGATCATTTTTAACAGATATGTGGGGGAATCACCATGGAAACCAGTTGAATACGCAGGAACATTCCATTTTATCACAAAAGGCAAAATATATGTGGCAATAAACCCATGTGTATGTATGGGTATGTGACAATGAACCTATTTACACGGAAATCTTTTATGTCAATGGTTATTGACATTGCGTAATACTGACAATAGTAATAGATTCTTCTACCTTTAGAGATGTAAGAAAATCATAAATTTACTTTAGTAATCATGAGGATTTAACAAAATGATGCTTGCAGGACTCCACAGCCATCTTTAAAGGAAGTGAACTATATTTGAGGATAGGATTTGTGGAAGTATTCTTAGAGGACCATGTGATTGTCCAACATTTCTGCTCCAAGAATACTCCTGCTGACACCCATGAAGCGGAGAGAGTTGTAGTGAAATTCACTTTGGTACCTAATTATTTTTCATTAAGATCCAAGGATCAGTAGGCACTGAAGATAGCTGATACAATCCCGTGCCTCAAAGTAGTTGAGTATGCAACTTTGCCTTTATTCACACCCAAATATAGGATTCAAAGATTAAAAGGCTTTCTCCACATACACTGATCAGGTTTTGATCAACTCCAGATTACATGACTGGTGTCACACATGCTTAGGCCATATTCTTCCCACGTGGCGTAATTTCTAATGCAGCACACTATAACCTCTCAAACACTTTGGGGTTACATCACTCTGATGTCATTAATAACTTGACCTTCCTGCATAATTTGTGATGCAACTTAACCTATAGCTAAAGAATTGAGTCATTCCTGCTTCATTTTTTAATGTGACTCAACCTGTACATAAGGAGTTATGTTCTTGTGGAAATTTTGACATGACTCTTCATTCGAAGCATTGGTCACATCATTATGGTAGTGGGGAAAGTGATGGAAACCATGTTAAAGGATAGGATTGTTGAACATCTAAAAACACATGGATTTCAAGATCAGAGACAACATGGGTTTACTTCAGGGAGATCATGCCAAACTAATCTTATTGATTTTTTTGATTGGGTAACTAAAATTATAGATCAGGGTGGTGCAGTAGACATTGCTTACCTCGATTTCAGTAAGGCTTTTGACACTGTTGCACATAGAAGGCTTATCAACAAACTACAATCTTTGAGTTTGGATTCCAATATTGTTGAATGGGTAAGGCAGTGGCTGAGTGACAGGCAACAGAGGGTTGTAGTCAATGGAGTATATTTGAAGCTTGGGCTTGTCACCAGTGGGGTACCTCAGGGATCTGTACTTGGACCCATTCTCTTTAATATTTTTATTAGTGATATTGCAGAAGGTCTTGATGGTAAGGTGTGTCTTTTTGCGGATGATACTAAGATATGTAACAGGGTTGATGTTCCAGGAGGGATAAGCCAAATGGAAAATTATTTAGGTAAACTAGAAAAATGGTCAGAGTTGTGGCAACTGACATTTAATGTGGATAAGTGCAAGATAATGCATCTTGGACGTAAAAACCCAAGGGCAGAGTACAGAATATTTGATAGAGTCCTAACCTCAACATCTGAGGAAAGGGATTTAGGGGTGATTATTTCTGATGACTTAAAGGTAGGCAGACAATGTAATAGAGCAGCAGGAAATGCTAGCAGAATGCTTGGTTGTATAGGGAGAGGTATTAGCAGTAGAAAGAGGGAAGTGCTCATGCCATTGTACAGAACACTGGTGAGACCTCACTTGGAGTACTGTACACAGTACTGGAGACCATATCTTCAGAAGGATATTGATACCTTAGAGAGAGTTCAAAGAAGGGCTACTAAACTGGTTCATGGATTGCAGGATAAAACTTACCAGGAAAGGTTAAAGGATCTTAACATGTATAGCATGGAGGAAAGACGAGACAGGGGGGATATGATAGAAACATTTAAATACATAAAAGGAATCAACACAGTAAAGGAGGAGACTATATTTAAAAGAAGAAAAACTACCACAACAAGAGGACATAGTCTTAAATTAGAGGGACAAAGGTTTAAAAATAATATCAGGAAGTATTACTTTACTGAGAGGGTAGTGGATGCATGGAATAGCCTTCCAGCTGAAGTGGTAGAGGTTAACACAGTAAAGGAGTTTAAGCATGCGTGGGATAGGCATAAGGCTATCCTAACTATAAGATAAGGCCAGGGACTAATGAAAGTATTTAGAAAACTGGGCAGACTAGATGGGCCGAATGGTTCTTATCTGCCGTCACATTCTATGTTTCTATGTTTCTATGTTTCTATGGTGTCACTGGTGACGTGAAACCTGTTTCTGGTCATTTCTCTACCTTCTGGTACATGGGAAAGAAAGAAAGTTCCTGCTTCTGCCTTGGTGCCCTGCTGTAGCTGAGTCAATAGCACATTGCAGTTGTAATTGTTCATCCTGACCTTAGCTAGTTACTTCATCATTCTAATTTCTATGCTCTGACGTTTTGGCTTTTCCTTTATGTTTATCCTGTTTTCCTCTGCCCTTCACCATGGCTTGTTCTCTGACTATTCTTAGTGTTAAGTCCAGCCACTCTAGGGACTGGCAATATGGACAATCCATGCTGTCTGTTTTTCCTACTTTGGGAATTTGCATATTAGTGTCCTCACCTCCTATGACAATTAATCTTTCTCTTCAGAGAGTAAGGATAACATCATGGTTGACATGAAGCAAACAGACAATCTTCTGAATTCTGGAACAATATGAGAAAAAGAAACAATCTTCAGTCTGAATTTTGGACAACTTTGTCCAACATATTGCTACCTGAAGTTACGGCAACTTGAGGTATGAACTTCTAAGAGAGAATATTCAGAAAAAATGGTCCAAATGCTTGAACTGGGGATCAATATGACTCTGAAATACCACAGACAAATCCCAAGGGAGAGAAAAAGTTTATACGTGAGTCTCAGTTTCAGGAGTGTATTCAGGAAATGCACCAAATCCTGATTAAAGCTGCATCACTTCCTGATTCTGGAATCTGAAGGAGAATCTGAAGTTGTGCAATGCCAAATGTTTTTTGGAATTGACTCCATTACATATGATCAATATTCCTGAATACAGAGGTATTGAAACCAAAAAATTCTAAAATAAGTAATAATTAGAATTGTATTTGTGTGCTTTATGTAGATGTCTTTTTTTCGGCAATCTTTTATGCTTTATTTGTTTCATTCTTTGAAGAAGAATACTTATTTTGTGAATAAGTGGCATTTTTTTGAAATGTGTAATCAGAAGCAAAGCTAGTTACTCATTATCCCGAACATGAGGCTGATAGGAAAGAGAAAGGAATCTCTATGTCCCTGGAATAATCCCAGATTTGCATGATTCAATGCCACAATTATACAAATAAAAAAATGTAAAAAAAACATTGACAAAGATAATTACATCACTTCACTCATGCATTTATATTCAATGCAGATTATTGTGGTTGCTTAAATAAAAAAATTGCAAACTCCAAATACTAGAGAAAAAAAACTTTTATTCGTCAAAAGAAACAACAACAATTTGAACAGATTTCAAGAAAATATAGTAAATGAATGTTAACCATGCTTGTTCAAGCCAGATGGATCTTTGGCACCAAAGATATTTTAATTTACCTTTTCAGTGGGTGACCATAAACAAGTGAGGTAAACCATGCTCACTGTCATGCTACATGACATGTTCATAGTGGGGTTATAGTCACTAAATCATTATTCAATGCTTAGATCCAAAATAAATGAATTGGAAAATGACTGATTGGAGATATGTTTTAAATTTACATATTTTGGCCAGTATCTGCAATTTCCTTGTTAAGTCTGTTTGGTGTGTTGCCCCTTCAATTGTATTTGGTAGGAGCTCCCTGAAACATCATCAAGGTTGTTCGCTAAATACCATATTTTATCTAGATGGACCAAATCTGATTAAATTGGCCAATTCTGACCTGAATTATAATTCTCATATTTACTAAAGCCAATCAGCCAGATGTATTCGGTGACTGGGTTAAAACCAGTGATTTTCGCATTCTTAACCCTATGCAAAGTATAGGCCTTGGAACATGTATAAAGTACCAATTTTAAACATAATGGGGACCGCATGCATTCAGCAGGATGTACATCCGGGACCCGTATCCACTGGGGTTGAGGGAGAAGGGGATGCACAATATTAAGTATGGTGCACAATGCCATGTGCATCCCTTATGTCAATAATAACCCTCAACCAAAGGTCGTAGCGGGTTGAACCCAGGAGCATGTTCCCCCCTTTTGCTTTAACACCCCCACCTGAAGCCCACAAGCCCCAGCTGAAATCCAGACCAAATTCAGGTTCATTTAAAGCCTGAATTGCAAAATCTGAACATTGTTACATAGCATGGTTCTGCCATACTTGGACATTGTTACTGTGAACAATGTCCAGGTTGTCCAATTTGTGTTTTATATATGTAATAAAGTATTCCAGAGAACTCCCTGTACACACATTATATGTACAGTATATGCACATGCAATTTCCTAAACATGCATACATTATAAGGGTGCTGCTGTGAACCATTGATACAACATATAGTATCCAGTGCACTCACTCAACTATAAACTGGTTTCTAAACCCACAAAAAAAATGGAAGCTTTAAAAACACCTGACCTGGGCAAAAATAATGGGGGTTTAGTTACAGCATATGATCAAACATTGCATAAGTCTGCCACAATGCTGCTTTACCCCATTGTTGGCAGGTCCTATCCAAATAGCCTAATGCCTGCTTTTATAATATTAATCTACTTAATCTGGAAATCCTTCCTAATGGGGCTCTCTGCAGTGTAAGGTTACATAGGAACCTGGAATTAGCCACTTCCGCATCCCTGGAGAAAGGTTTTAAATGGCAACAGTACTTTCCGTTCTCCCAATGTAAATTACTTTTTAAATGAAAATCCATTAGCAATGCATTAGAATAACAAAGGAGCAAGAGGATGTCACAGTCAGTAAATAATATTAATGGTTTTTAAAATGCTGTACCAGCTTGCAAATTAAAGTTGTATGTTACTTTCACAAGAGCAAAAATGATCCCCTCTAAAAAAAGAGCCACATTGGACAATCAGCTCATTAAAACAAAATAAAGTAAAATGTCTTTATTAAATATTAAATACTGAAGCTGTTCCCATCTAAATCATCATATTTGTATAAGAGTGTGGAATTTAGCTGCTCTTAGGGACAACTGTAAGTTTTTTTTCCCCTTTTTCAGTGGCGTACATACCAGGGTCGCAGGGGTCGCGGCTGCGACCGGGCCCGGCCCACCAGGGGGCCCGGCTGCCCTGCGACCCAGGTATGTACCCACAGGGCCAGCCTCTTCTGCTGGGGGGCCCAGGAGCCGGCCACCTCCGGGCCCCCCGAGGCTGGCCCTGCTGTCACCCAGCTGGCTGGCAGGCGCGCGAGGGAGCACTGTCCCCTGGGTGCTCCCTCTTCAGCTCCCTCGCGCACCGCACTGAAACCGGAGCCGGAAGATGACGTCATCTTCCGGCTCCGGCATCAGTACGCGGCGCGCGAGGGAGCTGAAGAGGGAGCACTTAGGGGACAGTGCTCCCTCGCGCGCCAGCCAGCCGGGTGACAGCAGGGCCAGCAACACCACTGGACCCCAGGGAATCTCCCCAGCTCTCCCACAGGTAAGGAGGCTGGGGGGATTAAATAAAAAAAAAAATGTTTGAGTGTGTTAGTGTTAGTGAGTGTGTTAGTGTTAGTGTTAGTGAGTGTGTGTGTTAGTGAGTGTGTTAGTGTTAGTGAGTGTGTGTGTGTTAGTGAATGTGTTAGTGAGTGTGTGTGTTAGTGAGTGTGTTAGTGTTAGTGAGTGTGTGTGTTAGTGTTAGAGTGTGTGTGTGTTAGTGAGTGTGTGTGTGTTAGTGAGTGTGTGTGTTAGTGAGTGTGTTAGTGAGTGTGTGTGTTAGTGTTAGTGTGTGTGTGTGTTAGTGTTAGTGAGTGTGTGTTAGTGAGTGTGTTAGTGAGTGTGTGTGTTAGTGTTAGAGTGTGTGTGTTAGTGTTAGTGAGTGTGTGTGTTAGTGAGTGTGTGTGTTAGTGAGTGTGTGTGTTAGTGAGTGTGTGTGTTAGTGTTAGAGTGTGTGTGTTAGTGAGTGTGTTAGTGTTAGTGAGTGTGTGTGTTAGTGTTAGAGTGTGTGTTTTAGTGTGTGTGTCTGTTACTGAGTATGTTTGTGTGCGTCTGTCACTGAGTGTGTGTCTGTCAGTAAATGTGTGCGTCTGTTCATGAGAGTGTGTGTGTGTGTGTCTTAAGCACTTACCTTTCTCCAGCGCCGGACTCCCTTAACGCTGGGGATCTCTCCGCCTCTCGGCTCCGAATGCACATGCGTGGCAAGAGCCACACGCGCATTCAAACCGCCCATAGGAAAGCATTACTCAATGCTTTCCTATGGACGTTCAGCGTCTTCTCACTGTGATTTTCACAGTGAGAATCGCAGAAAATCCTCTAGCGGCTGTCAATGAGACAGCCACTAGAGGCTGGATTAACCCTCAGTGAAACATAGCAGTTTCTCTGAAACTGCTATGTTTTCAGCTGCAGGGTTAAAACTAGAGAGACCTGGCACCCAGACCACTTCATTGAGCTGATGTGATCTGGGTGTCTGTAGTGGTCCTTTAAGTGTATGTGTTTATGCATGCACTGGCATACATACCGCGGTCGCACGGGTCGCAGCCCTGCGACCAGGTGCCCGCCGCCATGAATTGCGGCCCCAGCCTGCGCAGAGTAAGCGCTCGCGCGGGGGGAGGGGGGGCCCCGGATCAGTTTTCGCACCGGGGCCCCATGGGTTATGTGTACGCCACTGCCCTTTTTACATCATATTGACATAATCATGGACACGTTTATTTTTTGGGTTGCTATTCTCGTATTATTATACATTTTTTTTTAATAAAGAACCTTTATTTTCTTGGGTTTTTTTTTTCTTACCAACTGAATGTCTCATGGTATCCTTTTAGAGAGAAACCTTGTTCATTTAGTTCTTGCACTGGATTTAAAGTGTTAGGTGTCCCCCTTGTGGGACAATTTAATGTACGGCTCAAACTCACAGAGGGTTTATTGCGATTTAGTTTATATTAATTTCATACTATACCTAGTGAATGAGTATTATTGCAACATACAGACATTTTTACACTTTTGTTTAATGAAACTGCAGTACAATCAATACCAACAGGCTACTTACTAATGCTTATTAGAAGGAGATGTGGCTGTTTGCTTACCTATTTTGTCACAAAATCACTGCAATTATGTGCTACCTAAGCATTCCATGTTTCAAATAAATGTTATCCTTATTATCTGTAGACAGAAATTGCTTGGGAGTAAAGGAGTTAACAAATTTTCACTCTCGAAGCCCAGGTCTACTTAAACTTGATTAGATTAAGGATCTACATATAGGTATCAGTCCTTACTGTAAACTAAGATATGGTTGTTCCTAATGTAACTGGTGTTATATAACTTTCAGAAATACAATTTAGTACTTTGTCATTATGAAATATGCATTTATATATTGTATATGTTATGTCTAGGAAATCTATATAATAGATATTAATATCACAGGTCAGCTGTCCTAAACGCAGAAGGACAACACAGATTTTAAGTAATGGTTCTGCTGTCCAAGTTTTGTCTCATAAAATGCAGTACAAGGCACATTACTAAGACTGTGCAATATGATTCAAAACATTTTGCACATACATGAAGACTTCATCACATGGATATGCTGATATAGTACATAACCTTAAAGGACACCATAGTCACCAAAACAACTTTAGCTTAATAAAGAAGTTTTGGTTTACAGATCATGCCCCCGCAATCTCAATGCTCAGTTTTCTGCCATTTAGGAGTTAAATCTCTTTGTTTATGCAGCCTCCCTGCATGTGACTTGCTCGCCTTTCCTAAACACTTCCTGTAAACAGTAATCTAATGTTTATACTTACTTTATTGCAAATTCTGTTTAATTTAGAATTTTTTTATCTCCTGCCAGAGGCGTAACTAGAAACTACGTGGCCCCGGTGCGAAAATTGTCCTGGAGACCCCCATACATCTACCTTCTACCCCACACATCCCCGCCCCCACCCACACATCCCCGCCCCCACCCACACATGCAAACAAACAGATACACATGCAGACACATACATACAGACACACACACACATACACTCATATGCACACACTCAGACATGTACACATGTACACTCACAGACACATACACTCACAGACACACACATACACTCAGACACACACACTCACAGACACACACACACACACTCAGACACACATACACTTACAGACACATACACTTACAGACACACACACACTCACACACATACACTCAGACACAGACACTCACAGACACACACTGAGACACACATACACTTACAGACACACACACATACACTCAGACACACACACTCACAAACACATACACGTACACTTACAGACACATACACATACACTTACAGACACAAACATACACTTACACATTCAGACACACACATACACACATACACTTATAGACACACACACATTATTACCTACCTGGAGAGCTGGCGTGGATCTGTCCTTGGGATCCAGTGGGGCTTCAGTTCAGCGGGCAGCAGAATTCCTGTTAGACATGGCGAGGGAGCAGTGTAGGACCCACTTGAGGGGGCTTACCTTGACGGGGCAGTCGGGCATTCCCTCCAATGGCCATTGGAGTAACTAAATAACCTCCATTTGTTTAAATATAAATAGGGATTTAAGAGAGAGCATAGGTAACTTTTTCTTTGATTTTTATGTATTGTGGCTGATGTGTACTGTAGTCATTGCTGCCGCCCAGGAGTGATGGGAGTGAGTGCAGGACTAGTATTTTTGTATTTTTATTCCCTACCTGGTGTGGATCTGTCCCTGGGGTCCAGTGGTCCAGTGGAGCTTCACTGCAGCGGTCAGCAGAGTTCCTGTCAGACGTAGCGAGAGAGCTGTGTCCTCTCTGCTCTGCTCCCTCGCACACCATTTGCTGAGGCCAGGAGCTGGAATATAATGTCCCCGCGAGGGAGCAGAGAGAACACAGCTCCCTCGCCGCATCTGACAGGAACTCATGCACAGGAGGCTCCTAGCAAGTTATTAAGAGAGCAGGAGACAGTGGCGTACCTACCACGGTCGCAGTGGTCACAGCAGCAGGAGGCCTGGCCGCAGCCACGACCCCTGCGACCATGGGCCACCTAGATGCCACCCCCACTGTGTTCCCCCTGTCATAGGGAGGCCCAAGAGCCTCCTTTGTGTGATTAAAATTCAATTTACAGAGGAAGAGATAAAAAAATCTTACTAACAGCTTATTGAAAATTAAACCATTTTGTTTTCATGCAGGCTGTGTGAGTCACAGTCAGTGGAGGTGTGGCTAGAGGAAACATAAGTGATTTGACTCCTAAATGGCAGAGAATTGAGCAATGCTTCATTAAGTTAAAGTTGTTTTGGTGACCATAGTGTCCCTATAAGGGCGTGTATATTACTGCTAATGTCCATATTTTTAGCTCCTTGTTTCTGCTTGGCAAACAGTTATTGACTGTTCTGCATTCGCATTCTCTTCTTGCAGTGTATGTTTAAAGATAAGGCCTACCTGGTAAATTAACTAAATAATTATGAGAGACATTTGCTGATAAAGAATCCTCCAGCATTCAATGCAAAAATCCTCAAATCCTCAATTACGCATATGAGTCTGAACTGAGAAAGCATCCTTAATAAGCACCTTGTTTCCAGGAAGATAAGCCAAGAAATTGATTTTCTGTTCTAAGCAAAACTAGAACTGTGGATTTCCAGGAATTACGTGCAGTTGTTATGTTGGTTTTGACCTCTTACATTCCAAATGAGCATTCAGTGTATAGCAATGCAAGACGAATTACCCACTTTAAAAAGGTTAAAAAGTTTACAAAGTTACTCTTGATTTTGGAAAACATCATGATAAGCTCAGCATTTCCTTTGGTTGTAAAGACATCCAATGCTCCACGGCAATTTCTAAGCACAGGTTACTATGGTAACTGTCGAGAAAAAGGAAGAGAGATAGAATATGTAGAGAAGAGAAAATACAAACAATGACACTAAAGACAATAAATAAGCAAGGTAGACTTCCTAAATCTTCTACAAACTAGTAACAATGTTGTATAAATGACTTCACAAAATGTTTCTTACGGTTCTAATGAACGTGGGTCTGTCTTTCATCCTTAGTTGTTGTATTTCTCCCTGTATGGACTGTTTAGGAACAAGTATGACTGATGAAAAACATGGAAAACCAAAAAAGGATAAATGATTTTTGTGGATGCAAACACCTTTAAATTCAACACAGAATGATACATTAAAAAAAATGGCTTGCTAGTGATTCCCAGAGCGGCTGATTATTTAAAAGTGGCCAAATCTTCAGTAGTCTGATATCATTGTAATAAATTCACATACTTTAAAAAAATGGTTCTACTTCTTCACTATGATGGAATAGAGACACTTTTCCAAAGACTTCCAAAGATGGGACAGACTGTGAAAAGGCAATTGTGTAAAATGTTACAAAGCCTTAATAAAAAAAATATAAATCTATTTTTTACTAAAGAAAACTGTTTATACTTCCAGCAGTTGATTGGAAACAGCAGGTAAGACCCCTCGTTCCCAATGGTTAGGTCTTGAGATGTTACACTTATTTGGACACGGTATGAAATATACAACATTTGCTCCATTTGCTACCTATTCCACCTTGTTCATTGTCAATTATAGTCCTGCACAGGTATTCGAGATTACATCATACATTTCTACACTAGTTAAAGGAACAACCCACCTATAAAATGATTTATCTTAATAATGTTATTTTGAGAGCTGGAGTCCCTGGGTGCCATCTAACCTCACATCATTAAATCATTTTCAGGTGATTGTCGTACTCACAGCAGGTGACCAGTGATTAGTTGAGATCATAAGCTGACATCAAATTAGAGTAAGGTGTACTCCAGCCCCTTTGAGATACTTTTGGACAACTTCAGTACAGTCATTTTTAGCTGAATTAGGGGGGACTTTGATTAATTCCATCCCGTATTGCAATCCACCTTTTTTCATCTCCCAAAACCTCACTTTTGTGTGAATCTGCTTAATCTTATTAATGTTATGACCTACATGCTCTGCATCTATGAAATATACTATGTAAGAACCCCTGCAATCTATAATAGAATTTTTTTAATTTGTAGTTATAACCAAGTTATATATTTTAGTTTGAGAGGTTATTTTAGCAAGCCATTGTCACCCATTGTTCCTATATACATAACCTGTCTGGTCACTATTATTTATAAGAACAATAAGTCAGTTGTACAGTGCTGTTGTTTATGTTTGTGCTCTCTCTCTTGTTATCTGCTGAATATCATTTCATAGATATCATTCAGTTTGATAAGCATTGCATGTCTTGTATATGCCAAAAAGAGATGTTTGAAATTTGAATGTTGAAAGGCTCTGTTCGGCTTCTTCTCTGTCAGCTGTAGTTACAAGTATAAATGAATGAAATACAACAGCCATGTCAGCTTATATTCTGTAAGTGTCAGTCATGCATAAAAAAGGACTAGTGTATGCACAAAAAAGTAGTACTTCTAGCACAGCACTCAGTAAAGTCAAACACTACAATAAACTTGGGCATGGTGGAAAAATGTGTTTCGGCCACACCGCTTCATCCAAAAAAAAAAAAAATTCAGGACTGCAGAATTTCACCCATTTAGCATTTAAGCTTCACAGAATTTCGTGCACAGAAAAAAAACAAACTCTGAAAAAAACAGGAAAGAAAGGTACCTCTAAGTGTAATGCAAAAAAAAAAAAATTAAAAAAAAAATGCTACAATATTGCCTAGATATCTAGCTTAATGTCTATCATGCATTTTTGCAATGACAATTGTGAGTTGTCAGAATTAGATTAGATATCAGGATTAAGAAATTAGTAAGTGAGAGATAATATAATAATTGCAATCTTTTCCCCTTTACTAATTTCTGTTAATGGAAAATGGGGAGCAGGAGTTGTTTTAAGTTGAAAATTGTGATTTTTCATAAATAATTAAAAGAAAAAAATTAAGTGAGAAATTAAGTACCCATTCACGCTTTCCACTTTCACAAGAACAAAGCTTTCCCACACATCCAGTCTGTAGCATGTGTATCTGTCCTTCAGTGTGGAAAATGTATTGCCCTATGCATGAGCAGAGGTAGCAGGGCCTATCAGAAATAATGGAATCACTGGAGTGAAAGGCCTTTGAAAAAAGGGGGAGCAGCAGACGTAATGTAGTTGAATTTGTTTTTTAATCAGGTGGGTGAACAAGGAGATGACCTGTCCCAAACTGGCATTACTCTGGCTAACAGTTCCTCTCAGGTCCCTAATTTGAATAAGAACTGACACGAACTGCCCTATTGTTGTCCAATTCCCACATCCCAGTAGAGAGTCAATACAAGTAGAGTGATGGGAAGATAGACTGTGGATTCCCCTCTGCTGTATCAAAATAATTTTCAACATGTGACTGTCTGTCGTGGATATTGAGTGGGAGGATCTCTTGCTAACCTTTTAACTACCATGGAAATGACCAGCATTTCTCCCACAATGATCAAATATGGTTGCAAGTAAGGTTGGACCTCCTCCACTACCATCACCATACCCATATTCTGTGCTCGGACACCAGTGTGCTATGAAGTAAAGAAAGGCATGCTAGCCTGTAGAAGCACTCCATAAATATGGGCACTCAAACATGTGCTGTTGGTAGCCTACAGTTTTGAGATGGCTTTTTGAGAAGTCCAACAAATTGTTCAAGAGTGGACTTGGATGATGATTTAAACTGGTCGTATCTAACTTGCCTTTTTCAATTATTAACCTGTGCACCGCCAAATGGTGGTGAAAGTGGAGGAGGTCCTGTTGCGGCTGCCCCTTTTAAAAAAAAGAAAAATGCTTAATCTGCCTTACGTTTGTGTTTAAAAATAGATTGCTGTCCATTGGATTTACTAATACTGAAACATTATTGTGTTTGATTACACTATACAAAAAAAATTATAAGAAGGTGAAAACATATAATAGATAGTAAAAAGTAAATATGATACATAATTCAGCTGCTGAACTTATAAAAAACATTCCCCTTTAATTCTAATTCAAAAGAAATATATATCTACTGAAAGCACTAAACAGTATTAGAAATATTTACAATATTCTAAATAAGTAACATTAAAATTACAGTACCTTGCAAATACACTGACCAGCCATAATATTAAAACCAAAAGCCTCATATGATGTAGGTCACCCTCATGCTTTGAAAACAGCTCTGATATGTCACAGCATCGACCCCATAAGACCTCTGAGTGTGTCTTGTGGTGTCTGGCACATGACACACAGCCAGCACACACACACAACACACAGCCATCACTCACTGCACATAAATGACACACACCCAGCACTCGCCGCACACCACGCACAGAGATGTCACACAGCGCACACTATGAATAAGTTATCCTTCTGCGATTATGGTATGACTTTTTTTTTGTTGGATTCTAAGTAGAATCATTGTTATTTTCTTTTTATGTCTATTTGTATAAAATGTTTTAAGATAAATATTTCAATAAAAAAGAAATAAAAAATAACAAAATAAAAAAGGGGGAGGCCATAAGAGGACATAGAGTACAAAACTGCAAGACTCCAAATGTTTGCAAAATACATTTAAATGGCAAAACTGAGGCAAAATAGTCATGTTATGACTATAGCAGAATTTTTTTCCTCAATACCTATATTTGCCTCCATTTTCCCTTTCAGATTCATTTTATGGAATTCAGTGTTCAGCAAATAATCCTGTTAGTGTCCAGGGCTTTTGGCAGGGGCCCTAATGTTTTTAACTTAAATTATTTTTCATAAGAACAAGTAGATTGGCTTTATGGACAAGTGGATTGGGCTACTACTTAAGTGCTTCGAAGAAGTCGATTTTGTAAAAATGCCACACCCCTGTTTATGCACAATAAAAAATCAAGGACTGCAAGTGAATGTTCCAAAATGTGGCAATATAGAATAGTAGGGGAATATCCCCCTCTCTAGTAATCCTAAAAAAAAAAACAGAAAGGGGTTTCTTTAGTGTCCCTTTAAGTCATGCTTATAGAAACATAGAAACATAGAATGTGACGGCAGATAAGAACCATTCGGCCCATCTAGTCTGCCCAGTTTTCTAAATACTTTCATTAGTCCCTGGCCTTATCTTATAGTTAGGATAGCCTTATGCCTATCCCACGCATGCTTAAACTCCTTTACTGTGTTAACCTCTACCACTTCAGCTGGAAGGCTATTCCATGCATCCACTACCCTCTCAGTAAAGTAATACTTCCTGATATTATTTTTAAACCTTTGTCCCTCTAATTTAATACTATGTCCTCTTGTTGTGGTAGTTTTTCTTATTTTAAATATAGTCTCCTCCTTTACTGTGTTGATTCCCTTTATGTATTTAAATGTTCCCCTGTCTCGTCTTTCCTCCAAGCTATACATGTTAAGATCCTTTAACCTTTCCTGGTAAGTTTTATCCTGCAATCCATGAACCAGTTTAGTAGCCCTTCTCTGAACTCTCTCTAAGGTATCAATATCCTTCTGAAGATATGGTCTCCAGTACTGCGTACAATACTCCAAGTGAGGTCTCACCAGTGTTCTGTACAATGGCATGAGCACTTCCCTCTTTCTACTACTAATACCTCTCCCTATACAACCAAGCATTCTGCTAGCATTTCCTGCTGCTCTATTACATTGTCTGCCTACCTTTAAGTCATCAGAAATAATCACCCCTAAATCCCTTTCCTCAGATGTTGAGGTTAGGACTCTATCAAATATTCTGTACTCTGCCCTTGGGTTTTTACGTCCAAGATGCATTATCTTGCACTTATCCACATTAAATGTCAGTTGCCACAACTAGTTTACCTAAATCTTAGCCATTTGGCTTATCCCTCCTGGAACATCAACCCTGTTACATATTTTAGTATCATCAGCAAAAAGACACACCTTACCATCAAGACCTTCTGCAATATCACTAATAAAAATATTAAAGAGAATGGGTCCAAGTACAGATCCCTGATGTACCCCACTGGTGAAAAGCCCAAGCTTCGAATTTACTCCATTGACTACAACCCTCTGTTGCCTGTCACTCAGCCACTGCCTTACCCGTTCAACAATATTGGAATCCAAACTTAAAGATTGCAATTTATTGATAAGCCTTCTATGTGCAACAGTGTCAAAAGCCTTACTGAAATCTAGGTAAGCAATGTCTACTGCACCACCCTGATCTATAATTTTAGTTACCCAATCAAAAAAATCAATAAGATTAGTTTGGCATGATCTCCCTGAAGTAAACCCATGTTGTCTCTGATCTTGAAATCCATGTGTTTTTAGATGTTCAACAATCCTATCCTTTAACATGGTTTCCATCACTTTCCCCACTGCTGAAAATGTTTCGGCTGCATATATTTTACTCCTATTTCTCAATTTTTAAAGCATTCTCATACTCTATGCTTTTCGGTGAAATGTTTTTTATTGAGTAGTTTTGCAATTTTAACAAAGGAAACAATAATAATAATCATTTATCAAGATAACATAAATGAATACTCTGTGCTTTTCTTTCTTCACTTACATAATCCACACTGGGAGGCAGTAACATCAATCTTTATATAGAGCCGAGAATGTTTCTGTGAATTCTATTCTGCAAATTATTCCTCTAAAGGCATCGTGCCAAGCTACACCCCACTGATAATAGTCCTCGAGGGAATCACAGTGAAAAAGTGAAATATGGTGCCTTAATTGTGGGAAACCACTTGAGAATAATATTTGACTTTTCACCAAACCCTGCTATTTTCAAGCTGCCAATTGCATTTAAGGCGAGTAATCATGTCAGCAGGGGAACTACGCACACTTGGTACAGTAGCAATCACATTGTTATTACTGTAGCTGCAGGGATGCCAAACACTAATAGTGCTCTAGTGTTGGGTACATGATGCACGTGTTCCTTTTGCGGTAAAATAACTCTCATCGCACCTTAAAACTGGAAAGCAACGTTCAAAAATAGTTCTGATCAAAGACACATAATAAGCATGTCATTTTTTCAGTCTGTCTTATCCATGCTGCGCTAAGGAATAGGGACCTCACTGAATGCCTGTTCTATCTGAGTTTGCATCTTCAAGTTGTTCTTTAATATCGGATGACAGATTCTTCGAAGTTCAAACTTTGCACTTAAACTGTTTCTTATTAAAAGTTCATGCAGCTCTAACATAGCGTATTGAACATGTTAACCCATTGTGTTGGCTGGGTATTTCACGCAATATATTGTCCATCTGAGTGAAAAATATTATTTTATTGAATTAGACAGCCATTTAAAAAGAACACTTTAATATATAAATTGTACATATAAAACACAATAGAAGAAAGGAAAAATAATTTGTTTATTATATACGGGCTATACTATGTTCTTTATTTTATATTTTTAGGACATTTAGACAAGCCCAAGATATATGGTAATATTGTTTCACACAATATATAAATTGTGCCTGTCACTAAAAAAGAAAAAAACTAAATAAAGTGATTAGTGCTGACAAGAAAACTGAATAAAAACTACTTTTTAATTTGTTCAATTAATGTTTAAGTATATATTTAATTTAGATACATTTGATTCTTACATTTACTAAAGGAGACTCACAAGCAAAACTGTACTTTATAAGAAGAAAATAAAAATATCCCTGGCACAGGGGTTCTCAAGAGCCGATTTTCATCAAAGATGCCAAGCAACTGACATTCTCTCATGTCATGTTAGGGGAAGCGAGGAGTTGGAATGGCCTTGATGTCCACACAGTAACTGGAACAGACACCCTCACAACTCTGGTCACATACTGAAACAATAACTGCCATCCTTCTCAATTCCTACCGTATCCTCAAAAGTAAACCTTAATTATTTTAAAAATATATATAACTACAGAGCTTCACTCTAAGGGGAGAGACAGAGAGTTTTTCTATTAAAAGACTTTAAAAAGGTTAAAATGTTCATAATCTCTCCGGCAGGCTGATTCAAATGTAATAAATAATGGTAAACTTGTCTCTATTGTATTAAAGGGATACTCTAAGCACAAAAATAACTATAGCTTAGTAAAGCAATTTTAGTGTATATATCATGACCCTGCAGTCTCACTGCTCAATTCTCTGACATTTAGGAGTTAAACCTCTTTTGTTTCTGTTTATGTAGTCCTGGCCACACCTCACACAGCCAACATGAAAAAATGATTTCATTTAGCAGATGTGACTGCACAGAGTGCTTACAGTTGAAGGTTGTATCTCCTGTTCTGTTAATTGAACGGTAATCAAACATTGGAATCTCCTGCACACTATTAACAGACTATTAACTGAGCAGGGAACAATAAATTCTAAATGAAATACACTGTGCAGTAAAAAAGGTTTAAACATTAGAATTATCTTTACAGGAAATGTGCATGGAGACTGTGTAGGATACATACAGGTGAGGTGTGACCAGGGTTGCATAAACAAAGTGATTTATATGGCAGAGAATTGAGCAGCAAGACTGCAGGGGTGTGATCTGTGCACAAAAACCACACCATTGAGATAAAGTTATGAGGTGCTTATAGTGTCCCTTTAGCTGACAGTCTTTTTGCACACTCTCTGCAGGAGAGACATTTCCACTTATCATGATTTCCCTATGTACAAGGAGGTCCTGGTTACCTCAAATTATTATATAGTTAAAAGAAGGAACTTGTTTCAGGACTCCTCGGGTAATAATCAGGTCCTTTGGAAGCCAACACTTTCTCATAGGTTGATTACTGATAGTTGATGACACAGATTCGTTACACTATGCAGTCCTATTGGGGGGAAAGGACCAATACTGCATATCAACTTCTGCAATGCATTTATAAGTACAGTGAAATACACGTACTATTCAGATACATGGAATTTTGCTTAGGGATTTTGTTTCTCCATTTTTCTCATGACTAATGCCTTTCTTCAGGGCCCCCTTTCCCCAGTAGCACCTCATTTAGCCTATTCTATAAAAACTTTACATTACATTGGTATTCCATATGAATAGTGAACTTGACACTTGACACTGTTTACTCTTCAAGAAACAATATGGAACTGCACTCTATCCCCTCACTCTAAGCCAGGGTGCAACTAAACCGGGACTCAGTACCAGGACCCATTAGTACTACGTAGAGTATAAAATATACACAAAATGTCGAAACGTTGTGTGACATTGGGCTTCAATAAATTGCCATTTCTGAACCTTGGAGTGTCGGAACCACTTTATACTTTCTACTGTCTGCTTACTCACCCCTTTTCATCCCCGTGTGCAGCACAGCATCTTTATTTAATATCTATATCGCATTTAAATTGATTTAGATTATTTTTTACCCACAAATTTAGCCTCCATTTGTAATTTCTTTTTTATTTGTTTTCTTCTCTGGTCTCTCTCGTTATCAAAAAATTTCAACCACGGGACATTCATTCACTGGATATTTCTGTTTCCAATCCAGCCCTCAAGGCAAACCAACAGTCTAGGATTTAGGAATTTCCCAATTCTATTCTCATTCTGGACTTTTACAAAACCTAGACCATTGGTGTCCTTTCAGGACTGGGTTGTGAATCACTCACTTCTCTTCACTATTATCTGTTTCTGAAGTGTTGGAAGAAGTTTGGCAGTTGCAACAATTCCACCTTCAACCCCTCTCAAGTCCCCTACATTCCCTACTCTAAACGTTTGTTAAAGAATGTTTATGGTTTTGTAGATGTGCAACCACTGTTTGACTATTCATGATAACAAAACTCTAATAAAGTGATCAATGTTCTTATGTGGATGTTTTTTTTTTTTAAATGAGTGGAAACACATTTTTTTAAAGTTCGATACACATATTCTGTTCATAGAATATAGATAAGGCCTTTCAAATTGTCTGAACCAACTAAGAAGGCAGCAGTAAAAAAGTGCTTTTTTTTGCTGAGATCTTTTTAGATATGTAAATTGCTCAGCTCTTTGATACATTTTGCAGAAATTCCCTGCATATTACTTTCCTTTGTTCCTAAACAATGCAAAAGAACTACAATTGTCTCAAAATAGGCCTCTTTATAACACATTTTCTAGAGCATCTATGCAATTAAAAGAAATCTCCAAACTTCGAAATTTAACCAGACTTCTTGGAAATGTCTTATGCTTCCTTGTAGGTTGAGCCTTGATTTCAGAACAGGTGTATATGGCTTTTCATCTACTGGATATAGCTGGACAAGGTTTCTTTCATGCAGTTTTTGTAGAGACTCATTTGTGCTAAACACAGACATATTTGCAGTAATTGTTTCTTTATTGTATTTGGCAACTAAACTAATTTTGAAAGACCAGAATTCACCAGTATTCCCCTTTATACTATAATGCTGGTGCGTTTTTTTTTTTTTTTTTTATAAATAAGAACAACATTAAAACTGAGTATGTTGTACCCAATGATAATGCATTAACCCGTGTTATGCTGTTACGTTTTCTATAACGTATGTGAATCTCTAAACAGTCTAAACAGTGATGAGACTTTATGAATTGTATGTATAAAGTGGAAAAGGCTGTGAGCTTTCTGGCCACATCTCATTCGAAACACTCTGCTTACTATAGATCCATACAACTAGGTTGGGGTGGTATGTAAATTAAACAAAATAATTATCACTTGTATTCACACACTGTGTGCATTTACACATTACATCCATGTGTTCAAATCCAGTATTGATCAACTGACAAAATACTATACATTCCTTTTCTATTTGTCCATGACATTCATACATTAACACGCTCTAATAATGTATTGACACTACATGAAAGCCCTAAACAACTAAATATATGAGTTCACAAATTTCATATATGAATATACACTTATGCAATCATGCATTCACACAGATATACACGTAGATAGACCGGTTCACACATTGTGCGCATATATTCACGTGTAACATTTAGACATACATGTTAAATAGGCATTTCTATTCATTTATAAGTTTACAGGTGAGTGTTTAAGAAATACATGTATTATATACATGTATATAAGTTTATATAGGCACATGATATGTTTTTGCCAATAGTTTTACATGCCTGCATATAAATATATATGCCCAGGAATATTTATATGTGTACATATATTTAACCATGAATATTATATGTAATTCTTTTTGGTGGTTTAGAGTGGCACAGATATTTTAGAAATTATATAGGTATTTGCAATTTCTGATATGTCCAGGCCTGTTGATTAGTGGTGAAATGTATCTAGCACAGATGTTAACAAATCTTTAGATATTGGCAATTTCCGACAAGTCTAAATGAGTGGTGCTAACTAGAGATGTCCCGAACAGTTCGCCGGGAACTGTTCGCCAGCGAACATAGCTTGTTCGCGGTCGCCGCGGCAGGCGAACATATGCGATGTTCGGTCCACCCCCTATTCGTCATGGAGGTGTGAGGGTCTGGGAGGGAGGGTCTGCTGCTGATTGGCTGGAATGTGTCTGCTGACTGTGAGGTACAGGGTCAAAGTTTACTCAATGATGACGAATAGGGGGCGGACCGAACATCGCATATGTTCGCCCGCCGCAGCGACCGCGAACAAGCTATGTTTGCCGGCGAACAGTTCCCGGCGAACTGTTCGGGACATCTCTAGTGCTAACTTATCTGGATTATTTTTGGGCAGAGCGTGTTCAGTGGCTTCTGAGAATGTTGTATCTAAAGGTTCTTGTGAATTAAATCTGCCCCTGGCTACAGAAACTTAATTTCTGAAATGTATAAAAAGATATACATTGTACAAAGTTTATGTAATCTTATAGTATTAGAAAATAGCATTGGAAATTAGAATTTTGAGAATGGAAGATCATAAGAAGTTGTTGTAAGCATGACTGAAGAGTTACAATTGTAATGTATTTTGGTAGTCTTCACTGGTTCTTTTCTATGTTGGTAGTAGTTGATTATTACAGAGGCAAAGGAGCATAATAGGCTTTATGCTTGGTAGAAGATAAGTTTGGGTAAAATTGAGAATTTATTTTAGTATATTTTACGTCTACCATGTTTACTGCTTGGTTGATTATTTTAGAACATTTCAAGGGCTCTCTTACTTGCCAAAGGCAGGTATGATTTATTTACTGTAATTTCTTTATGATGTTTTGTGATTTCCATTTACCATATTTTCAATAGGCAATATTTTGTCCTTTCTGTAATGATGCAGATAGCCTATGGTATTATATAGGTTCCTGCTGTAGTCAAAGTATGACAGTACCAATGGGAGTAGTGTCCCTAGGTTCTCTTGAGACAGCAAATCGCTTATTTTGTGGATTGGATAAAGGATGTGTTTGCCTGCCTCGCTGGCATTTTGTATCTGGGCCTACTTGACACATGCTTGACCATTATGCCAGATCTCTTCGACATTAACAATAGAGTGTTCAATGCTTCAAAAGGTGCTTTAAAAAAAAAATACAAACATTTATTGCAACTTGTTCAAAAACATTCTTCAATTCAAAAAACAGACTTTGTATTGTAGAATGTTTTAAAACAAGTTGAACAATTTGACACTTTATTGTTACCCTGTACTACTATTTGCAGCGGTGAAGGGTCATTCATTAAGTCCTGCATGAAGGATGCTACATTGTTTTTACCATAGTTTGTGACTGAATATTACAGTCTAGCAAATGTATCAGACATAAAAACTGCATGAACCAAACTCTACTATTTTTTTTCTCTTATCTAGATGTGTTGCACCCTTGGTCATGCATGTGGTGCTGGTAAAGATTTGTTAAATATAAAAAGGAAAAACATTGAAAAACAAAGAGTAATAAACAATATATTAATACATCCAAAGAATATAAAAAGTAAAAGTAACACTGCAATTATTATACTGAAATTCTTATATATTTCTTCTTATTTGTAGGGGTAAAGTCCTTCACATAACCAACTGGAATAGTCAATGAATTGGAAATATCCTTCAGTTCAACAATGAAAGGATTATCAGGCAGCCGTAGCCATCATCATGGGGTTGTATGTGATTCGGTATGTGATACCCTTCCTCACCATACAGATCGAAAGCCATATTTGTTGAATCCAGTAGATCCTCATCCTGCAGATCATCCCTACTATGCTCAAAGGAACTCTTATCCTGTGGAATGCATGATGCCCTATGATCAGATTGCCAGTAGTACATTTCCAAGGAGACATTACAGTTCTCATCATGATCTTAAGGATGAGTGTGCTCTAGTTCCCCATGGAACAGTAGGAAAAGCAAACCGCCTTCCTACAAATCTTTTGGACCAGTTTGAAAGACAAATCCCTATTAATCGGGATGGATACCATACCTTGCAATACAAAAGAAGTGCAGTTGAGCACAGAAGTGACAGTCCAGGAAGGATACGCCATTTAGTTCACTCAGTCCAAAAACTTTTTACAAAATCACATTCTCTTGAAGGCCCAACAAAAGGAAATGCCAATGGAAATAAAGCCACCTCTGATGAAGTTCAAACAGTAAGGTATGGCAAGCGGAGTAAAAGCAAAGAAAGAAGAGCAGAAGTAAAGCCCAGAGCTAACATTACAGGGTGGTGGGGTTCACAAGATAATCTGGATAATGATATTTGCATTTATCATGCTCCAACTACAGTCATGACCATGGGGAGATGTCCAGATCGTTCTACATCCCAGTATTTTATGGACGCATACAACACAATTAATGACCATGCATTAAAGTCATCAAGAAGCAATAATGATGTGAAATGTAACACATGTACAAATTTACCTGTGAGCCTGGATAGTCAGATGTTAAAAAAAAGTTCTTGGGCATCCACACTAACAGTGAGC
The DNA here is from genome assembly GCF_036172605.1 of Pelobates fuscus. Lineage (NCBI taxonomy): Eukaryota > Metazoa > Chordata > Amphibia > Anura > Pelobatidae > Pelobates > Pelobates fuscus. Next base: position 118,362,526 of record NC_086320.1, on the reverse strand, counting down.
AGGGCACGCGAAGTGTATCAGAAACCTACAATAAATATGGACCAGGCACTGATGAAATCTGATTCATGTCAACAAGAGCGAACATGTCAGTACCTTCAGGTATGTCATACAAAAGGAATTGTAAAGTATTTTATGCTTAAACAGCACACTGTTGGTCCATATGAAGTTCTATACCTCTGGATTTTCAAATGTGCTAATGTTTTCAAGTTTTATACGTATGTATATAGTTTATGCAAGAGTTGATGATTGATCTCTTAAATTCTTTACTTTTACTCAAAGTCTGCAGTTATGATATATGGATTGATAGGTAATTGATTTCTGTCAAGGTCAGCATTTCAAACTTAACATGTGGTCAAGTTCCAGGCTCAAAATAATATTTTGACACCTAAACCAAATAGTGCACCCATCAGACACCATGTAGTACTCCAATTTCACCCATCTTTCATTCACTGTATCCATTAGTCAACTTGATGCAACCCACATACCGTACCTATTAGTTATAATCACAGTATCCACAGCACCAATATGGCACCCTTATCATAAGCAGGATGCTTTGATCACCATTATGGATAGTGCATCACCTCCACAACACATGTAAAGTACTCACATCACCCACATTATTCATTTCCACTTCTACATTTCATAAGCACCCCAATATGGTAACTGGAAAATCTGTGGGATAGTGGGAATAACAGTCTTAAAAAAAAAAAAAAAAATCTTAATGATCATATATAAAGACAGTTTTCCATTGGCAAAATAATACACCATCTTTACGGAGGCTGCTGATGTAATAGAATGTAGGCTTATTTTACTAATTTGACCTCATAATGCAATACTTAAATATTTATATATAATTTTCTCACAAAAAAATCAATTATTAAAAAGAAGCATAGAAACTAAAAATGATATTTGATATATATTTTGCATCTTGAAAAATTATGTAATGTAATTGTTTTAAATAGATACTTTAGGAAAATAACACGGTACTTGAAAATATGTTTTGTTGTTATCATCTAGATTATAGAAGCATAGAGAAAATGCAGCTGCTACAGTTTACTTACACCTGTACCTCTAGTACATCATTCTAAGGAAAAGTTTGGGAAACAAAAACTGTACGCTTCTATTAACAATAACGATCAACAGAGAGAAATAAAAAAAAAAAAAGCTAAATAGAAATAAAATATTTTACTGTCAAAGTGCTGCAAAGAGTACATCACAATACAGTTCTTCTTTCACATTGTGTATTTAGTGTTATTGTTAGTAATACAAAATGGATTTGTGTCCAAAACTGGCCTCGAAATTGCATATTTTCAGTGCAGGTTTATCCAGATATCTAGAACTTCGCAGGTACATTTTAATGTTTTTACTTTATTTTTTTATTTTTATGGCAATATACATTTTCAACTTGCGTTCGGGCACCTGTAGCTTAGTAATTACTAACCATTCTAAGGACTAGTGATGGGATAATTAACGACTGCTCCATGCATTCCGAATGTCTCCAACTGAATGTAGAGCACTACATTTACAGCAATTCTACAGCTTTTCTATATTCACATTGCGAACATCTGGATTCCATACTCCATTTTTTTCTTTTTCCATTACTTCCATGTATTATTATTTTATTCTCTATATAATAATTATTGAATAGAGCTATCACTAAATGCTATTAGGATTATGTATGTGTTTTATTATTAATTTAGATTGGATTCTCTTCACTATATGGTTTAAATTAATTCTGCTCAGGGCTGCCCTTAAGTAGGGGCAATAGGTATTGCTATTTTCAAACAATTGTGTTTTGAAAACCAGTACTGAAATTTTGGACTGGGGCTCCCATTTTATCCTTGGAAAATGCCATATTTACAAGATACTTTTTGCAAAACACAATCACACAAATTTGGTCAGTAAGTTTTCTTGCATGGGCTTTTGGCAGAAGTAAATGTCAGAAATTTTATGGATAAGTACAAACATTTCTAAAAAAAAAAATTAAATTGCAAAACTTTATAGAAAATGTTCAAACGTATCTTTAAATATAGTGGGACATAACTAAATAGAATCTTTACTTTGTAGTTTGCTTGACTGTTTTCCTGTTGTTTTTTTTGTTGTTATTTTTTTTTACTCAGCTTGTTACTTTCATTTTATATTCAGTAGGAAAAAAAGCCAGTTGCATGTATAAAAGTTCATGTTTACCAGTTGAATTTGCAGAGTTCACTTTTTTTTTTTATAATTCTTTATTTGTGTTTGTGCATGCATGAACAATCCGGTTTGCTATGCCACAACAGCTGTAGCAGACCCTTTATTATCATAAGAACAAGAAACACATCATGGCATGTTAAAAACTGTGCACATTTTTAGGTAAAAAGGGATATTAGCAGGGTTATCTGGCATTACAGGTGTTGAGACTTTATCGTGTCTTAATGAGCAGTTCTCACTTCCCTGTTTGTCTGTAACAGTGATGTAGGGTAGGGTCCACGGCATTACGGCTATTTGAGCGAATATATGAGAAAAGAGTGTATTTGCAGGCTTAGGCAATGTCGTTGAAATTTATTCGTGAGTGGGGTTCAGGCTATGACATCGCAATCTGAGGGGTTGCGTTGGAACCATGGGGATCATTTGGGCAATCGGTTTGGATGAGTTAAGCTTAGCGTCCGTTCACCCTCGGGGTTAGCCATGGTGTGCCTGTGTGGACAAGCTACGTGCAAGTGGATCCCCTTGGCTGTTCTCTCAAGTGTGTGTGCTGCATGCAGGGATGATCTAATGTATTCGAGTAGGGTGTCCTATGATGGTTCCCTGCTGAGATCTATCAACTCCAAGAGTTCAACACTTTTGAATGGTGTTTCACAGAGAGCATATTGCTCTTTTTTCCTAAACAAGTGACAATTTGATTATTCCTTATCCTTAGAGCAATAGCATATTTTCCATTGTAACCTGCTTCTTAGATCCCTTGACGGTACTTCTTTAGTCCCTGCATCCATCAATAACTGGAATAAAGTGTTCTCTCCTCCTGCTTATTTAGTCAGACTGGTTCAGATTTATTTTCTCGAATGTGTTACCAGATGGTCACATACAATATACCATACTATTTTTTTTTTCAGAGCTTCCTAGTATCATTTGCATATTTTTCAGAATAAAATTCATTACAATTTATTGTTTTTTCAAAATGATAGTCCACACTAATTTCTCTTCAGCTGTGGATTTAGCTATAATTCCCAGAGTGATTATGTTTAAGCAAATTATTACAAATAGTGTTTCACTGGCATTTAATCCTAAAATGCTTTCTGCAAAACCAGACTGGTATAATTTCTTTGGTTTTAAAGGAACAACAAATCGGATGCAGGGTTTACTCTAACATAAAATGGGTTTTATAAAATCTATGCCAATGTTTGTTTTATTATTGTGTTTTTTGTTTTTTTTCAAATATTTTATTGAGTAATAAAAAAAAAAATGAATACAAAAGGTGTTCCTTTGTACATTTGAAACATTAGACCAGAGTATCCTCACCGATAATCATTTTAAATGTAACAAATAAATAATTCAAATATAAACAAGATAATTTTGACACTGTATCTCGTCTCTCTTTCATACAGTTAAGGCTATAATAAAACATTTCCTATATATCCCCACTTTTAAATAAGTAAATTCTATATGTAGTATGGAAAGTGTGTTTTCCAATAACGTTCTTTGTAAATACCATTTAATATACTCAAAGAAATTCTGAATTAGTTCTCATCTAAGGAGTTAAGATAGCGTCCTCGGTTGTGGAAGAATTCTTCTTAAGACTGTTTTCATGATTAGATGATTAGAGCATAACAAACGTGGCTTCTGTGGTATGTGAGAGCTTAGGGCCCTTAATGGATTTCAGGAACAATGAGGTAGATCCACTCGATCCTCTCCACACTTAGGACACTGATCAGAGCCTCACACCATTATTTATTAAAGTGAGAATTCAAGGTGAACTAAAAGTCAAAATAACCATGTGGTAAAAAGTCAGCTATGCTTTTGGTTCGGCTGCTCTGGACTTAAATTTGAAATTCACTTTAGATGAAGAGTAGGCTTTATAAGTTGTTAAAAAATATATATTTTTGTGAAATGTAGCAGTTTGCATAGTTTTATTTTCACCATCAGAATGACATTAGGTGGGTGAGAAAGTTGTCTACTTTTTGATAAGTTTATAGAAAAACAAAAATCTGAAGTTTTCTAAAACTAGTTGCTGCAGGCAAGATGTATTTCATGTTTTTTTCTTCCTTGCCAAATGAATGTACTGAAATAGAAATCATTTGTTTAATTTCTTTCTTGGAAAATAGTTTATAAAGTATTGGAAGGGTGCATAAATGTTTTGGAAATAGGAAAATTTTGAGTTAAAAAAAAGTCCTTCTGAAGATGGTCAAAGACAGGAGGTTTTGATAAATTAGTAATGCTTAGAGTATATCTTATACTCCTAGCAATTTTAAGATATTCCAAATCCTATTTAAAGGATATGTGAGATGCCTTGAGGAAAATCAAGTCCCACAGTAACAGAGATGTGGAATAATGCACTTTGAAGCCTATGCCTGACCCGTAATGAGAAAGGGGGGTAGGGGATTTTTGGAAGATATGGTGGATCCGAAATCTTTATTACTGTAAAACAAAAGATATTAAATGTATAGGATGTGTTTGGATATGTTTGGACATTTTGAATGAAATAAAAAATGGGAATTCCCCACAAAATCTGCCTTTGAAAATACAAATCATATGTGGCAAGGAAAAAGACTGAAATATATTCGGGCATCTAAAGTAAGAATTGCGTGAGGATTGTTCTATGCATTCTGTTGAGCGGCTGAAGCTGAACACACTTCTTGGACAGATTGTTGGCCCATCGCAATCCAAATCTTGTTTAGAAAATAGCTGTGAAAGAAAAGCTTGGAATCTATATGTGTTTTTAATATTCCAAGTCTACTATCTTACATTGATAAAATTGGTGATATGGTTTGAAAACAAATCGCTAGTTGTAGTTTTTTCTTATGCACATTATCGTTTTCATACACACAGGTTAGAAACATAGAAACATAGAAACATAGAATGTGATGGCAGATAAGAACCATTCGGCCCATCTAGTCTGCCCAATTTTCTAAATACTTTCATTAGTCCCTGGCCTTATCTTATAGTTAGGATAGCCTTATGCCTATCCCACGCATGCTTAAACTCCTTTACTGTGTTAACCTCTACCACTTCAGCTGGAAGGCTATTCCATGCATCCACTACCCTCTCAGTAAAGTAATACTTCCTGATATTATTTTTAAACCTTTGTCCCTCTAAAATGCAATTATTTTGCGTTAAAAATTCATATGTCTGAATGTTAAGACCTGTTTTATATCTAGTGTGTACTGTTATGATTATAACTAGTGGTTTGTATAGTGTATTTCTAGTGAAACTCAAAGCACCTTTTATTGCATGCTCTTGGAATTAACCAAATAATATATGTAATCATTACCTAATTGATTGTGCTTATTTTACTGACATTGGAAGGATGAATGGCTGAGTTGACCCTGTTGAGATTTGAACCTGTAACCTTGTATTTTTGAAATTTCCCAACTGAGCTATCTAAGCAGCAGTACTGCCAGTTGGCATTAAACCTAATATGACTCACCTCTGCAGGTGCATTTGTAATTTTTGTTTTTTTGTGATGTTTCTATTATTTTGCCCACCATATAAATGACAGAGAAAACGTGCATTATAAAAGCTGTTCAGTACTTCAAAGCTTAATTAAGGGCACTTCTGGATTATGCAAAGCTATCATGTCATTTTATGTGAAAAGATTATGTAGCCTTAATTTTCTCTTGCTGCATTGAGAGCCCAATAGCAACCTATGGGAGTTACTTAAGTATTAAACACATAAGCCATCAGTTGTTTTAAACAATGTTAATTATAAAATACTTAAGCTTTTAAGGTTAAGAAAACAAGTGAACTTGTTTCTTTCTTTTTTTTTCTTTTTCTAGAGTATGTCCCAATGACATTCACTTGTGTGTCACCAAACTCATTCACCCCATTGCACTGAATGGGGAAAATGCCTTGTTGGTTTTCTTTCTTAATATTCCTCAAATTGTTCCAGGAAAAAAAAGACTAGTGACTTTTTATTCTACATTAAATAAATAATTTGTTTTTTAAGATATAAGTAATAGCATGAGTGAGGTCTCAGATTCTTGAGCAAAGTAGCCATAGCGTTATCAAACATTACGAAGTGTACGAAGTGAGTAACAGTTTTCCACTGGGACTGGGCAGAATAAGAACGCACCCTAAAAGATTACACAGAAGTGTGGTGCCAATTGGGCCAAATTTAAATAAAATCTGCAGGGCTGAATAAAGGCCACTAAACACAAAAACAAAAAATAGGGCAACTTAAGCGGAGGCACACAGCAAGGAGGGTAAGGAGGGTAACTCAGAGGTGGCATGAACGTGGAGAGTTTCAAGGGTGTATCTGCCTATACTCGGCAGTTTTGGGTTCTCATCTGGGCCCAGGCCTGTGTGAGGGCAGCATCTCTTGACCACCGACTTGTTGAATAGCATTTTTTCTATAAAAGTCATAGGTAAACTACTATTTACTTGCAAGAAATAATGCTTATCTCATCTAGTAGAATTTAGCCTTTAGAAAGGTGTTATTTCCTAATCATGTAATTTTTATCGTCAAGTCAATTTGTATCGCCAGCACACACATAAAAATGAGATAAAATCTCAATGTATTCTTCCTGATCAAATTTATTCTAAATAGATAAATCAAGTCTCTGTGTGCCAATCAATATATTAACCCCTTACCCTACCAAGTGGCTTGCAAAAAAAAAAAACACTTCCAGAGTTCAAGTATTTTGGATGTCCAGGAAAGTAATGCTTAAATGTATTTTTCAATTCAGTATGCTTAGGTGACACATTATTTAAAGAATACAAAAAATAATATTTTGGTTGGACAGAAAACCTTTACCAAATACAGGGAGTGCAGAATTATTAGGCAAGTTGTATTTTTGAGGATTAATTTTATTATTGAACAACAACCATGTTCTCAATGAACCCAAAAAACTCATTAATATCAAAGCTGAATATTTTTGGAAGTAGTTTTTAGTTTGTTTTTAGTTATAGCTATTTTAGGGGGATATCTGTGTGTGCAGGTGACTATTACTGTGCATAATTATTAGGCAACTTAACAAAAAACAAATATATACCCATTTCAATTATTTATTTTTACCAGTGAAACCAATATAACATCTCAACATTCACAAATATACATTTCTGACATTCAAAAACATAACAAAAACAAATCAGTGACCAATATAGCCACCTTTCTTTGCAAGGACACTCAAAAGCCTGCCATCCATGGATTCTGTCAGTGTTTTGATCTATTCACCATCAACATTGCGTGCAGCAGCAACCACAGCCTCCCAGACACTGTTCAGAGAGGTGTACTGTTTTCCCTCCTTGTAAATCTCACATTTGATGATGGACCACAGGTTCTCAATGGGGTTCAGATCAGGTGAACAAGGAGGCCATGTCATTAGATTTACTTCTTTTATACCCTTTCTTGCCAGCCACGCTGTGGAGTACTTGGACGCATGTGATGGAGCATTGTCCTGCATGAAAATCATGTTTTTCTTGAAGGATGCAGACTTCTTCCTGTACCACTGCTTGAAGAAGGTGTCTTCCAGAAACTGGGAGTTGAGCTTGACTCCATCCTCAACCCGAAAAGGCCCCACAAGCTCATCTTTGATGATACCAGCCCAAACCAGTACTCCACCTCCACCTTGCTGGCGTCTGAGTCGGACTGGAGCTCTCTGCCCTTTACCAATCCATCCATCTGGCCCATAAAGACTCACTCTCATTTCATCAGTCCATAAAACCTTAGAAAAATCAGTCTTGAGATATTTCTTGGCCCAGTCTTGACGTTTCAGCTTGTGTGTCTTGTTCAGTGGTGGTCATCTTTCAGCCTTTCTTACCTTGGCCATGTCTCTGAGTATTGCACACCTTGTGCTTTCGGGCACTCCAGTGATGTTGCAGCTCTGAAATATGGCCAAACTGGTGGCAAGTGGCATCTTGGCAGCTGCACGCTTGACTTTTCTCAGTTCATGGGCAGTTATTTTGCGCCTTGGTTTCTCCACACGCTTCTTGCGACCCTGTTGACTATTTTGAATGAAACGCTTGATTGTTCGATGATCACGCTTCAGAAGCTTTGCAATTTTAAGAGTGCTGCATCCCTCTGCAAGATATCTCACTATTTTTAACTTTTCTGAGCCTGTCAAGTCCTTCTTTTGACCCATTTTGCCAAAGGAAAGGAGGTTGCCTAATAATTATGCACACCTGATATAGGGTGTTGATGTCATTAGACCACACCCCTTCTCATTACAGAGATGCACATCACCTAATATGCTTAATTGGTAGTAGGCTTTCGAGCCTATACAGCTTGGAGTAAGACAACATGCATAAAGAGGATGATGTGGTCAAAATACTCATTTGCCTAATAATTCTGCACGCAGTGTAATGAAATGGCAGTTAAGGATACAGTGTTTAAAATAAATATATATGTTGTCATATTGTCATGACTTTGCCCATATCTCATTTGATTTTCCTTGCAGTCACATTGCCCCTTTGGACACACACACACGGTAATTTCCCCTTTGGACACAGACACACACTAATGCATGCACACACATATATACACTGATACAAACATGCATAAATACACTCTGACACATGTATGCATATACACACCCTCATGCGCACACATAGATATTTCAAGCACACTCATTGATACAACTGCCAGAAAGATAAACACACACAGATACTCAGTGCCACACACAGATACGCAATGCTCATGACATATATACATATTCACACTAACACCAAAATACACTGTCACATGCATACATGCTGACAGACACACACACACACACACACACTGTCACTCATGCACACTGAAACAGACATATATATATATATATATATATATATATATATATAGATAGATACCCATACCTATTACTGACTGCTCCACACCTTTAACCTGGTGGTCCAGTGGTTTTAGTGTGCTGTGAGAGCTGATTCAAACACCGGACAGTCTCTCTGTACATGCTACTTCCCTCCTCGATTATCATGTGAAATGTACATTCACTAAAATAATAGATCAGGGTGGTGCAGTAGACATTGCTTACCTACAAAAAGCCTTTCAGTAAGGCTTTTGACACTGTTGCACATAGAAGACTTATCAATAAACTGCAATCTTTAAGTTTGGATTCCAAGTGGCTGAGTGACAGGCAGTAGAGGGTTGTAGTCAGTGGAGTATATTTGAAGCATGGGCTTGTCACCAGTGGGGTACCTCAGGGATCTGTACTTGGACCCATTCTCTTTAATATTTTTATTAGTGATATTGCAGAAGGTCTTGATGGTAAGGTATGTCTTTTTGCTGATGATACTAAGATATGTAACAGGGTTGATGTTCCAGGTGGTATAAGCCAAGTGGCAAATGATTTAGATAAACTAGAAAAATGGTCAGAGTTGTGGCAACTGCCATTTAATGTGGATAAGTGCAAGATAATGCATCTTGGATGTAAAAACTCAAGGGCAGAGTACAGAATATTTGAAGTTCCTAAAAAGAAAAAAAAGAAACAATAATTCTAATGAATGCAATGAAAATAAATCTAACACACTATAGAGTGCAAATGGCTAATATGGAAACATGAAATATAAAAACATACAGCTCAATAGTTAAGGACTCTCAATAATTAAGTAGGCAAGGATGATAAAAAATATATATGAAAGATATCTTATCTGAAATATAAAGCTAAAAATAAAGATAAAAAATAAATGTATATATCTCTTCCATAAAGTGCAAATAATACAGAGGAAAAGTGTGCTGATATAGGTACATTAAATCCTATAAGTAGAGAAGCCCAGGAGGAGGGAGGGAATACACATACAAAAAAAAACAACCTATATATACACATACATGTGTATAGTGATACAGTAACTAAAGAAAACACACTAAATCAAAATCTACATTCATCCCCCGGGGATGTAGTGTTAGAGGTTTGTGTATCCAAAAACCCTCCATCCTCCTAAGCTTCATCATTAGATCACCACCTCTTTCAGCTAGTTTCACCTGTTAAACCCATAATAGAGAACAACAGGTGGCAGGGATCAAATTTTGAACACAGGTTAAAATGATTAGGAACCGAGTGTGATGTAACCTGTTTCCTAATGTTATTCATATGTTCTAAAAAGCGTATTTTCTTCCTGTTCTTCCCACATACTGCACCCACACCTACATGTAGGCAAATATACTACATGTGTGGAAAGACAGGAAGTGTAGTCCTTGATTTTGAAGGTCTCACCAGTATTTGTACTCTGAAAAGATGAAGTAATTTTAGGTAAAAAAAAAAAAAAAACCTTACAATGGACGCACATGTAAAAACATTGTCTAAAATTTAGATTAAGTTGGTTGTTAAAAAAAATGTTACTATACATACTTGGTGCTAAAAAAATTCATTAGGTTTTCTTTCCTCTCTTAAAACTTAACTTGGGTCTTGGAGGTAATAAAACCTAAATATTAATTTTCCAGCAATATTGGTCAATACTTCGTAAGAGTCCGCTTGATGATAAAAGCTTTGGAGTTATACCATGCATTAAAAAAGAGAAATCATACATATTATTTTGTTTTCTACTATGTTTTCAATCAATAAGGAGATCTCCTCTTTTCATTTTCCACCTCTGTTTGTAATTTGTTAAAATCATATCCTTTCTCTAAAAATTTGCTAGTTAAAATCTGAGCTTGTTCCAAATATTTATCTTGATCTGTGCAGTCATGCCTTAATCTAATATATTGGCTCCTGGGTACACTTGCCAACCATTTAGCGTGGTGGACACTGTTTACATTAATGAAGCTATTAGTATCCGTTGGCTTAAAATATGTTTTCATTTTAATTTTAGAATCTTCAATGTAAATGGTAAGGTAAAGAAAATGGATTTTGTATTGGTCAATATCAGGAGTGAAGACCAAGGAACAATCATTAGCATTAATAAAATCTGCAAAGGAATTTAATTTATCCCTAGGTCCCCTCCAAATCAGTAAAATATCATCAATACAGTGCCCCCAAAGCACCAAGTCTGCTCCAAATGGATTGTTGTTCCAAATATATGTGTTTTCCCAGCCATCCATAAAAATATTGGCATAGCTTGGGGCAAACATGGTGCCCATGGCAATGCCCTTGATTTGTAAAAAAATAAATAAAAATAATCATCATTAATCAAAAATGAAAAAGTTGTGTCTTAATATAAAATCAATGGACTTATTTAAAAAAGCATTAACATCCGGACTTATACCCAAATCTCCATCTAAGTTGTGTTTAACTGCTGTCAGTCCTAACTGGTGTTCTATTATCGAATAAAGTGAACTAACATCAAAGTTAGAGGAATCCTTTTATATCTACAAAGAAATTAAGTTAAGGGTAATTTCCTTCTCTTTATAAAAGTATTGTTATTGGTACTGCACATGATAGGTGGATTTTTGAATTGGTTGACATTTTTTCAGTAATGGAGAAGAGAAATCAGTGTGCTCAGAGAATGTCTGATGACTGCTCTCTGTCTGTTAACACACTTACTGAGTACTCTTCCCTTTATCAGCTCCGTATTAGCCACCCTGCATTCACCTTCCTCTCTGGTAGTTAGGAAGACTGATTCTGTGCACCAGCTCAGAAGAGTGCTAATCTTTCTGTTTTCAGCTCTCAGATGTTCACAGCATTGTGGCTCCCGGTGTAGTGGCTGTATACCCTGGCGATTCTGTATACATGATTGTCTGCACAAAGGGGTTAACTGTTATCAAGTTCCTTCTCTCAATCTTCCAGCCTCTGCGATTGGGGTTACTATTATAAATTCCAACATCCTTCCCTCACATAATGGCGCGATGAGAGGTTAAATTAATTTTACACGTTTAGTTAAGGAGATAATATCTCCTGAACAGAGTGAACAAAATGAAAATCCATTCATCCCAAATTGTATTTTCATGTAGAGATACACTTTGGTCTAAAGTCTACAGTTAAGCATTAGAAAAATGCAGTTAATTCAATAGGAAGTGAAGGCAGCACTGAAAATGATTCAGAATCTGATTCTTCCTATGAAAATACAATTTGGACTGTATTAAATTTTGCACACTGTGTTCTATTGATATGTGGTTATGCATAAGAATGCAGTAAACTCAATGAGAAGTGAAGATAGCACAGAAAGCGATGCAGCATCTGATTGTACACATGGAAATTTGGGCTGAAATGGTTTTCATTCTGCATGCTTAACTCAGGAGATATCACCTGAACGAAGTGTGCAGAATTGAGTTTCACCCCTATGGCAAAGGAAGTTGGGGGGAGTTGGAAAATGACACCCCAAAATGCTAGAGGCCAAGAAATTGGAGGGAGTAAATTTTCATCCAAAAAGCAAATAATTTTTTAATTAATTTGTTAGAGGTGCATTTAAGTCATTCGTGATTCTTAGGAATGAACAAATTGCCAAAAGTTTTAACACACTAATATTTATTTAAAAATGAGTTTACAAACCTACCAGTACTTCAGCAAAGGTAAAGTGAAGAATGATAGCACCATGGATTGAGAGCTTCTTTCTATTTTGCTTTTTTATTTGAACACTATATTTACTTTGTTGACTTGGAGATACCCATTGTGTTTTGCATTATGTTATTTTGGCTAATGCATGTAACACATCTTCCTTAATATTTTCTTCATAGTGTTGCATTCCTGAATAGATGCTGTAGGGACTGAAATATACCAATATTTTAGTATACAGCGCAAGAATAAATCATTTTAAATGGCATGGGAAACAGGATTGTTATATCTCCATCAAGTGAATGGTTTTCCACAATATTTATAAAATGGGTCAGTTCTTTGACTCTTCTATCTTAACTCTGGATATCTGCCTTCAGAGATAATCAGTGGTAGGGTATCATGTCACTGGAATCTGCAAACATAGCAAGGTAATCTCTACTCAAGTTTGACACCTTAAAGTTGAATGACCATATTGCAGCGTATGTGTCAGGATCGGGACAGGGATCCAACACGCAGAGTACAAACAGTAGCCAGATACGTATACCGGACCTTAGAATGGCCGGACTAACGTAAGTAGTACAGTATAGAATGGTCAAAGACAAGCCGAGGTCGAGGGTAACAGAAGACAGGTAAGCGAGAGACAAGCCAAATCAAGGGTAACAGAGATAAGCAGAGTAAGGTAAACAAGCCGGGTCAAAACCAAAAGGGATAATAGAATACACAAGCACTGAGTGACTAGAACAAGCTAGAACCACGACAGGGCAATGAGCTAATGAAAGAAGCTCTGTTAAATACCCTGTTCAGAGCAGTAACCACGCCTCCAAGGCGTCCTGATTGGTCCTGCAGCCATTGACTGACAGGTTGTTCCGGGGGAGTGTCCTGATGACTACTTCCTGCCTAGATGCTGTAAAAGGCAGTCACTCCCTCGCGGCCGGCCTAGCATGACCGGATAGACCGCGGGGAAGGGAGCCATCAGACCGTCTGGATGGAGGAACAGCTAAGTCTCTACCTCTTTCGGAGGTAGAGACCACAGGTACCCTGACAGTACCCCCCCTCTCAGATACGCCCACCGGGCGGAATGAACCGGGACGAGATGGGAAGCGAGAGTGATACGCCCTGCGGAGACGGGGAGCATGAACATCCTCTTGAGGTACCCAACTCCTCTCCTCAGGACCATATCCCTTCCAATCAACCAGATATTGTACTCTCCCCCGGGAGATTCGAGAATCAATAATAGAGTTAACCTCATACTCCTCCTGACCCTCCACCTGAACGGGGCGAGGAGGGGCTATTGTGGAGGAAAATCTGTTACATATGAGTGGTTTCAGCAATGAAACGTGAAACGAGTTCGGGATGCGTAAGGTATTAGGAAGAGCTAAACGATACGCAACTGGATTGATACGGGTCAGCACCCTGTAGGGTCCAATATAACGAGGAGCGAACTTCATGGAGGGCACTTTTAAACGGATGTTCCTCGTGCTCAGCCATACCCTATCACCTGGAACAAAGACCGGAGCCGCCCTTCTACGTTTATCAGCGTGTTTCTTGACCAACATAGAGTTGTGCACAAGGATTTGTCGAGTTTGATCCCACAACTTCCTCAAATTGGCAACATGAACATCAACCGACGGCACCCCCTGGGAAGGGGAATCCGAAGGAAGAATAGATGGATGAAAACCATAATTCATGAAGAAGGGGCTTGAATGAGTAGAATCGCAAACGAGATTGTTGTGTGCAAACTCCGCCCAAGGAATCAAACCGACCCAATCATCCTGGTGTTCAGAAACAAAGCATCGTAAATATTGTTCAATTTTCTGGTTGGTACGTTCAGCAGCTCCGTTAGACTGAGGATGATAGGCAGAAGAAAAGTTTAATTTAATACCAAGTTGAGAGCAGAAGGACCTCCAAAAGCGGGAAACAAATTGGGAGCCTCTGTCCGATACAATTTGAGAGGGTATCCCATGTAGGCGAAAAATCTCCTTAGCGAATATCTCTGCCAATTCGGGAGAAGACGGGAGTTTAGGCAGGGGAATGAAGTGTGCCATCTTAGTAAACCTGTCAACCACGGTGAGGATAACAGTCTGTCTTTTAGAGATGGGTAGATCGACAATAAAGTCCATGGCCAAACAGGACCATGGTTTTTCTGGAACCTCCAAGGGTTGCAGGAATCCACATGGAAGCGTATGGGGTTGTTTGGTTTTAGTACAAACTTCACATGCAGCGATGAACTCCTCAATATCCCTCCGTAAAGCAGGCCACCAGAAGTCCTTAGAGATCAACGCGTAAGTTTTGCGAATACCAGGATGTCCCGCCATCTTGCTATTATGTAAACACTGTAAAAGTTCCAGTTGAAGAGCAGGAGGAACGAAATGACGGCCCGCAGGAGTCTGTTTAGGTGCTAGATGTTGCAACTTAATGATCTCGGCCAGTAATGGAGAATGAATCCTGAGATTCGTATTAGCAATGATATTGCATTTCGGAACTATAGAAGAAAGAACTGGTTCAGGTACAGTAGAAGGTTCATATTGGCGAGATAATGCATCGGCTTTAGAGTTTTTAGAACCAGGTCTGTAAGTCAGTACATAATTGAAGTGAGTCAGGAATAAGGACCAACGAGCTTGTCTAGAGGATAAGCGCTTAGCCTCCCCAATATTGGACAAGTTTTTGTGGTCCGTCAAAATCGTAATAGGGTGTAGGGTCCCCTCCAACAAATGTCTCCACTCCTTTAAGGCTTTAATGACTGCTAACAGTTCCCTTTCCCCGATGTCATATCTGCTCTCAGGCCCAGAAAATTTCTTAGAGAAGAAACCACAAGGGTGTAACGGTTTATCCACCCCTAACCTTTGAGACAGAACAGCCCCAACTGCTGTCTCAGAGGCATCGACCTCGAGCAAGAAAGGCAGAGTCGTATCAGGATGAACTAGAATGGGAGCCGAAGCAAAAAGTTCCTTGAGAGTCTTGAAAGCACCCAGAGCTTCCTTAGACCAGAACTTAGTATCAGCCCCTTGTTTGGTCATATTGGTAATAGGCGCAATGATAGAGGAGTATCCTTTAATGAAGCGCCTATAGTAGTTGGAAAAACCAATAAACCTTTGGATAGCCTTGAGTCCTTTGGGCAAGGGCCAGTCTAAAATAGATTGAAGTTTTACAGGATCCATTTTAAAACCCTCCCCAGAAATCACGTATCCAAGAAAGTCTACCTGAGACTGATCAAAACTGCACTTCTCCAATTTGCAATATAGACCATGTTGTAGCAGCTTGTGTAATACCTTTCTGACCTGTCTATGGTGAGTCTCAATCTCCTTAGAGTGTATTAGTATGTCGTCCAGGTAAACAATAACACAATCATGCTGAAACTCCCTAAGTACCTCATTAATCAAATCTTGAAATACTGCAGGAGCATTGCATAGTCCAAATGGCATAACAGTGTATTCGTAATGGCCATACCGGGTATTGAATGCCGTCATCCACTCGTGACCTTGCTGGATTCTCACCAAATTGTAAGCCCCTCTGAGATCTAACTTGGTGAAGATTTTGGAGCCCTTAAGACGATCAAATAACTCGGTAATCAGTGGGATAGGATAGGCATTTCTGACAGTTATTTTATTCAAGCCTCGGTAATCGATACAAGGTCTCAGCGTGCCATCCTTCTTCTTAATGAAAAAGAACCCAGCCCCGGCCGGAGAAGAAGACCTCCTGATGAATCCCTTTTCTAAATTCTCCCGAATATACTCCTCTAGAACCGAGTTTTCCTGAACAGACAAAGGATATACATGGCCCCTCGGAGGCATAGTGCCGGGTAGAAGCTTAATCTTACAGTCAAATGACCTGTGTGGAGGCAAAGAATCGGCATTCTTCTTGTCAAACACTGCCCTTAAGTCTAGGTAAAGGTCTGGTATTTGTCTTTCTGTGGACTGAGTAGGATTCTCCGGTATGTTAATATTAGCTAATGGAGAAACCTTGCACAAACACCGATCCTGGCAGCCCTGGCCCCACGAGAGTATCTCTCCTAACTCCCAATCGATAATAGGGTTATGTTTTTTCAACCATGGGTACCCCAGAACTATGGGAACGGAAGGAGACGAAATGAGCAGAAGAGATAAATTCTCCACGTGTAGGATACCCACATTTAAATTAATGGGTATGGTCTCACGAAAGATAACAGGGTCTAGTAGTGGTCTACCATCTATGGCCTCAACGGCCAAAGGTGTCTCCCTTAGCTGGGATGGGAAATTGTTCTTACTAGCAAAGGCTTGGTCGATAAAATTCTCAGCAGCACCGGAATCTATCAATGCCATAGCCCTTACTACTTCCTTCCCCCAAGTTAAGGAAACTGGTAGCAGAAGCCTGTGATCTTTATAATCAGGAGTAGAGGACAAAATAGAAACACCCAAGGCCTGTCCTCTAGAGAGACTTAGGTGCGAGCGTTTCCCGGGCGGTTAGAACAGTTCGAGAGTAAATGACCCTTGGCTCCACAATACATACACAAACCCTCTCTTCTCCTGTGCTGTCTTTCCTCCTCAGAGAGGCGGGTATACCCTATCTGCATAGGTTCAGTAAGCAAAGATATCGTGGAGTCAGGACTTGGAACAGCGGGAGCAAACCTAAAAGAAGGTCTCTGGTTCCTCTCTCGAGTGTTCTGTCTCTCTCTTAGACGTTCATCTATACGAGAGATGAACGAAATTAAATCCTCTAAATTCTCAGGGAGTTCTCTGGTAGCAACCTCATCAAGGATTACATCAGATAGGCCATTCAAAAATACATCCATATACGCCTGCTCATTCCACTTGATTTCTGCCGCCAGAGACCTGAACTCTAGTGCATAATCCACCAGTGTTTGGTTCTCCTGTCTCAGGCGCAACAGTAATCTGGCTGCATTAACCTTTCTACCTGGAGGGTCAAATGTTCTTCTAAAAGCAGCTACAAATGCGTTATAGTTATAAACTAATGGATTATCGTTCTCCCATAGTGGGTTGGCCCATCTCAGTGCTTTCTCAATGAGTAGGGTGATAATAAATCCTACTTTTGCCCTATCTGTAGGATAAGAGCGAGGTTGCAATTCAAAGTGGATACTAATTTGGTTTAAAAAACCACGACACTTCTCAGGAGCCCCACCATAGCGTACTGGGGGGGTAATGTGAGAAGAAGCACCCACTGTGGCTACCTCTAGACCTGAACCGACAGGAGAAACAGGGGTATTACGTATCTCCTCTGGTGGGTTATTGGCACAAGCTAATAGAGCCTGTAGCGCAAGCGCCATCTGATCCATTCTGTGATCCATGGCTTCAAACCTAGGATCAGGAGCAGCCAGCTGACTGTTTGTACTTGCAGGATCCATTGGCCCTGTCGTAATGTCAGGATCGGGACAGGGATCCAACACGCAGAGTACAAACAGTAGCCAGATACGTATACCGGACCTTAGAATGGCCGGACTAACGTAAGTAGTACAGTATAGAATGGTCAAAGACAAGCCGAGGTCGAGGGTAACAGAAGACAGGTAAGCGAGAGACAAGCCAAATCAAGGGTAACAGAGATAAGCAGAGTAAGGTAAACAAGCCGGGTCAAAACCAAAAGGGATAATAGAATACACAAGCACTGAGTGACTAGAACAAGCTAGAACCACGACAGGGCAATGAGCTAATGAAAGAAGCTCTGTTAAATACCCTGTTCAGAGCAGTAACCACGCCTCCAAGGCGTCCTGATTGGTCCTGCAGCCATTGACTGACAGGTTGTTCCGGGGGAGTGTCCTGATGACTACTTCCTGCCTAGATGCTGTAAAAGGCAGTCACTCCCTCGCGGCCGGCCTAGCATGACCGGATAGACCGCGGGGAAGGGAGCCATCAGACCGTCTGGATGGAGGAACAGCTAAGTCTCTACCTCTTTCGGAGGTAGAGACCACAGGTACCCTGACAGTATGGCATTCCTAATTGTTGAGCCCAAGGCTGAAGAAACAGGTCCAAAGTAAAACAAATGCAAACATAACTGTAAACAAAACCTTGATTGATAAATATGCCTAATTAGTCTCTAATAGTGAGACAAATGCATCACTGGGTATCTGTTGATTTATCTGGAAGGTGGTTGGTCTTTCTTCAAAATGAATTGTCCAAGCTACTGGGTGGTGACTGTCTAACTAATTACATAGAAACATAGAATGTGACGGCAGATAAGAACCATTCGGCCCATCTAGTCTGCCCAATTTTCTAAATACTTTCATTAGTCTCTTGCCTTCTCTTATATCTATTATAGCCTTATGCCTATCCCACACATGCTTAAACTCCTTTACTGTGTTAACCTCTACCACTTCAGCTGGAAGGATATTCCATGCATCCACTACCCTCTCAGTAAAGTAATACTTCCTGATATTATTTTTAAACCTTTGCCGCTCTAATTTAAGACTATGTCCTCTTGTGTTAGTTTTTTTTTCCTTTTAGTATAGTCTCCTCCTTTAGCGATACAGTATTGCTAAATATGTAATGGACTAAAAGGAGATTCACTGGACTTTGTATCTTGCAAACACTTTGGCAAATCTTCTACCGAGCTCATTGGGTTTTATGTGCTACATAATATTTTGATTTTGCTATAAGGCATACATTTAAGGATTTTTGGCCCACCTCATAAAAATGCGATACATTTCAATAAATCTTGTGAACTGTAGTGTTTGTGCTACCTGGATTTGTTAAATATTTACAAGTAATTTCCTTGGTAGCCGGTTCTCTGCTTTTCTGAAATATCTGCGTATATTCCATGACTATTTTTTTGGCTTGCAACGAATATGGATGTTTACAGCAATTGAACTTCCTTTGCTTCGTACTGTGTTACTTTTGTAACTCAACAGTCACTCTCTGTTTTTCTTCCTTTATTCATTGGTTTAGTTAGATTTGGTTATTTGTTTTTCTCTTTTGTGTCAGCCAGCTCTATTTATCACAAACCGGTTTCTGTGGCAATAGAGCAGAACTGCCTGCTGAGTCCTCTACTTTCGAAGACTAAGAAATATTTATCTTGCTCCCCATGCTAATGAATGATTATTGACATTGCTCCTAAAGGTTGGCATCCATTGAGCTATTATACTAAAAAAAAGCAATCTTTACATATAAGAAAAGTAAGCGAATAGGAGAAAATGATACAGTTCTTGCATCGTCTTTTTTGGCATCAACATCTAACCAGTTTAGGCTGAAAAATAATTGGTGAGGATACTAAATTATGTGTTAGATCGTCAGTGCTGAGCAGTCATTAAGCATTGTTCTTTCGTTCTCTGAGCTCATTTCATTAATTATTTGCATTCTACGAGAATGATAAAGTTACAAATATACTGTTTTGTGAGTGATTGTTAACACTCCCCTCGAGCACTTCTGTTTACTGCAATAGTCTCCCACTTAGAAATGGCAGTACACTGAGAAAAGCCTAGATTTTTTTCCGCTGCCATCAGCTGAACAGATGATGAACATAATTTACCATAAAGAATGTCTATTTTCGTTCTCAACAAGAAAGGTAAGTCATTACGTAATATTAATATTTTTATTTATCTTGAAGGGCAGAAAGCTAGATGTATTTGCTGTGATTGATTCTGTACATGGTATACACTGGAATTGCTGTTCATATAGCATGAAAACTATATTTCAGTTTTTATCAACTAATTTACAATTAGAGATTTATTTGCATATAGATTTTGTGTGTGTGTGTGTGTGTGTATGTGTGTGTTTGAGTTGGAGTGCACATAAATATATAGATTCTAAAATAAATCAGATTGTAACATAACTGTTTGCAATAGTTCTACCCATGTGTCATGTTGTAGTTGACTGAATATTAAATTAATGCAAACACAATTGGAATAAAATTTCCATCCTGCATAGTTAATATGTTTGAAAAAAGGTTGTATAAAATCAATTTTTTATATATATATATATATATATATATATATATATATATATATATATATACTACTTTTGTAATGTTTACTCTTTTAGCATAATTTCTTTAAAATATGAATCCAATGTAACCTACCCAATCTAACCTCTAATCCTCTCATTTACATAAGAGATCTGCCTAAACATGTCAGATAACTTTTTGATCAGTATGTGCTACATCTGAAATCATTTGAGATAGCTAAAAATAAAGGATTGTTTTCCCATGAGTTAAGTGCGTGGGAGATAATAAAATTAAGCAAATAAAATAAGGCATATGGATTCAAATAAGATTTTTTTTCAGAAAAAAAATGGTTACTATTGCTTAATTAAATAAAAATGGTAACGATCTGTTAAATAAATAATAAATCTATGTAAATCCCCCCAAAAATCAATTCAATTTCAAAAAATAGCTTTTATGATTCCAAAAAGAAAACAGCATTCGTGTCTAACTGAGGATTTCAAAACAGTTCAAATAGCTTTTCAAAACATAAAATAAAGTTTTTGTTTGGTGGTTTATTTAGTCTTTAGGTAGGTGATTCACTTAGATCTTCTAAGCTCAGAGTTCCCAGAATGCTCATAGCAGCAAAGGGGTTAAAGGTTGTCGAACACGTGTAATTGTGATACATTTGTGAATTTTCTGACCACTATAGCTGCAGTTAATAAGATTGAGAATCTCCTTAATACGATTGAGAATCTCCCAGGTACACTCTATAATGTGTAATTACATTATTTGCTGAAACACAGTCAAGAATCAAAATGATGGTGTAGATGGAATCTATATGGTGATCTTCATGAGAGAATGTGAATTTATTTTTAATATAATACAGAAGTAGAATTTATACATCTATCCCACTTTACTAATGTGCTTCCTTGTTGATGTATAGCATAAATAATGATTCACCTTTAAATTGTTGTTTTCATTTATTTTGTTTTGCAAAAACACAAATACCATCCAATCGTGCTTTTAATATTGCTTTCTTGAAAGCAGAAATTTAACATTCTTGTAAAAGAAAGCTTATGCATATGCATTATATGAATGTTCAAACAAACATATGGCAAACATTTATTTGTAATATAGAAAAAAACTACCCCTTCCCAAAAGTTTCCCACCCCTACCCAAAAGTTTCATTATTGCTTCTCTAGATCAGGGGTAAGCATAAAGTAGTCTTCCAGCTGACGAAACGACAACTCTAAAGTCACGCAATAGTATTTTGAAACCTCTTGAGCTTCCTTGCTCTAGATTAGAACATGGATGTTTCATTACAGCACTCTCAAGTTTTCTTCGACTACATGTTTACAGTTCTCTAACAATGGAGGAGTTGTTGAGTCCACCTACAGTAATCAAAAGCCAACTGAAAATTATAGAAGGTGTAGTGTAACAAAAGCTGATTGACTTGGGTTGGACACATTTTCCCTAGCGTATAGGTTCTTTATCCTTCCCTAAAGCAGCAGTGCTCTCTAAGTGTATACGGTGAGTCATACAGGGAGTGCAGAATTATTAGGCAAATGAGTATTTTGACCACATCATCCTCTTTATGCATGTTGTATTACTCCAAGCTGTATAGGCTCGAAAGCCTACTACCAATTAAGCATATTAGGTGATGTGCATCTCTGTAATGAGAAGGGGTGTGGTCTAATGACATCAACACCCTATATCAGGTGTGCATAATTATTAGGCAACTTCCTTTGGCAAAATGGGTCAAAAGAAGGACTTGACAGGCTCAGAAAAGTCAAAAATAGTGAGATATCTTGCAGAGGGATGCAGCACTCTTAAAATTGCAAAGCTTCTGAAGCGTGATCATCGAACAATCAAGCGTTTCATTCAAAATAGTCAACAGGGTCGCAAGAAGCGTGTGGAGAAACCAAGGCGCAAAATAACTGCCCATGAACTGAGAAAAGTCAAGCGTGCAGCTGCCAAGATGCCACTTGCCACCAGTTTGGCCATATTTCAGAGCTGCAACATCACTGGAGTGCCCAAAAGCACAAGGTGTGCAATACTCAGAGACATGGCCAAGGTAAGAAAGGCTGAAAGACGACCACCACTGAACAAGACACACAAGCTGAAACGTCAAGACTGGGCCAAGAAATATCTCAAGACTGATTTTTCTAAGGTTTTATGGACTGATGAAATGAGAGTGAGTCTTGATGGGGCAGATGGATGGATTGGTAAAGGGCAGAGAGCTCCAGTCCGACTCAGACGCCAGCAAGGTGGAGGTGGAGTACTAGTTTGGGCTGGTATCATCAAAGATGAGCTTGTGGGGCCTTTTCGGGTTGAGGATGGAGTAAAGCTCAACTCCCAGTCCTACTGCCAGTTTCTGGAAGACACCTTCTTCAAGCAGTGGTACAGGAAGAAGTCTGCATCCTTCAAGAAAAACATGATTTTCATGCAGGACAATGCTCCATCACACGCGTCCAAGTACTCCACAGCGTGGCTGGCAAGAAAGGGTATAAAAGAAGAAAATCTAATGACATGGCCTCCTTGTTCACCTGATCTGAACCCCATTGAGAACCTGTGGTCCATCATCAAATGTGAGATTTACAAGGAGGGAAAACAGTACACCTCTCTGAACAGTGTCTGGGAGGCTGTGGTTGCTGCTGCACGCAATGTTGATGGTGAACAGATCAAAACACTGACAGAATCCATGGATGGCAGGCTTTTGAGTGTCCTTGCAAAGAAAGGTGGCTATATTGGTCACTGATTTGTTTTTGTTATGTTTTTGAATGTCAGAAATGTATATTTGTGAATGTTGAGATGTTATATTGGTTTCACTGGTAAAAATAAATAATTGAAATGGGTATATATTTGTTTTTTGTTAAGTTGCCTAATAATTATGCACAGTAATAGTCACCTGCACACACAGATATCCCCCTAAAATAGCTATAACTAAAAACAAACTAAAAACTACTTCCAAAAATATTCAGCTTTGATATTAATGAGTTTTTTGGGTTCATTGAGAACATGGTTGTTGTTCAATAATAAAATTAATCCTCAAAAATACAACTTGCCTAATAATTCTGCACTCCCTGTATGTAGATCATTTGTTCATTGTGTCTAGAAGGTTATTTTCTGTGACAAAGTGTATGGTACGCTAAAAACTATATAATGGAGTTAGTATGTCTACCATGCTGAAGGATCTAGATTGCTTATGTGACCGGCCCTAGTATCATATGCTAATTCTGTAAATCCCCTATATAAAGGCACAAATGAACTAAATCTTGTTTGAGGCCTCCATAGGAGAGGCTGTTGTGCTTTTGTTCATGTAGGTTATTGCCTATCACATTTATTTTTTATTTTTCCCTTTTTAATTTATTCTATAAACTCCATATCTGTTATGTCCCTCCAGAGAGAGACTCTATAAGAATCATTGTACTGATAAGCATAAGTACTCAATATCCCATAATATGTGAATATACTCTGGACTGGAACTTCTCTGTCCTCATACATAGCCAATTATGTTTATTGAGACAGAGTAGCAATTCAATCCTATGGCTAACATTGTTCTCATCTTAGAATGGTGCAATTAATTGAATTGTACAGACATCCAATAGCTGTTGCAGACAAAAACAACGGTCTTCTTAGCTAGCTAAACTACAGTGGTCCCTCTCAGTGCCTTGCACCACACTTCAGTGGAAATGGGAAGGTCTTAAAGGTTCTCCACCTGTACCCTTGGAGTTATATGCCTCCTGAAGCATCTTGTGTTTAATCTCCTAGAACCTATACTTTAGATATTATATGGTGTGGGGTTTTAAAAGGGCACTGAAAGCAAATCTTCCCACAGGGTTACGCACACTCTAAATAGTAGGTTTTGGTTCTCCAGCAGTTATGCCCTGTCCAGATAAGTCTCACCCAGGGCCACTTTCTATTCAGCAGTGTACGTCTTCTCACCTGAAAAATACAAGGTTTTCCTTCCTGATCTGACTCTGCAGCCTGTGATTGCCCATAATACTCCTGCACTATGACAAGTTAAATGCTGCCCCACTCACTCTTGTCTCTTGTCCAAAAGAACACTAGAGTGAGTGGGGCAGCCTTTGCCTTGTCCTCCATCTATCCCAAGGCCTCTTGCTCTGCCCACTATGCTATCACTTCCTATCCTCCCCTCTATCCTATTTCCGATATCCCCTTCTACCCATTCCTTTTTGTCCTCATGAGGCCACCTTTCCATCTTTATGCACTTAACTCTACATTTACCCCTTTTTTTCCTTGCATTTCCTTCCCTTCCCTATATAGACAATCATTCTACAACTAATTCATAACCTTACTAACCAGAAAATAATCCTATCTGCTACCTCTTCTACTAAAAGTAAGGAGAAAAATAAAAAATTTTACATCCTTTATACCTTTTTATGGTTTTTTTTATTCTGTTTGTTTATATTAAAGCGGCACTGTCATGCCGAACTTACCTTTCCTCAATCTCTTCCTCTTCTCCCCCTCTCTCAGGATCTGTTCTTCTTTTCTTCCTGTCTTCTTTAGTTTTCTTTAAAACCATAAGACAAAGTAGGGACTCTTTGTCTTATGGGATTCCTCCGCTTGACCAGCTCTGACCAGCGGAGGAGCAAAGTGTGCTTCATTTCCGCTGGTCAGAGCAATTTTCCCATGATCCCTAGCTTTCCTCCCTGTTCCCACAATGCTTCCTGTCAGTATTGCCGAACGTCCTGTCACTTAGACAGAACGCCGGCAAAACTGCCGAATTGCATCCTAACAGAATGAGAAGAGTGTTAGGATGCAATTCGGTACTTTGATCGTATCGGAATTTCATTCTAATGAATGAAACTCCGATCCTATTCATTGCCGCGGCTGCATCTTGCAGCCGCTTAGTAGATAACTCCCTAATTCCCACGGTATCAGGGAGCTATCTACTAAAAGGCTAAAATACCTGAATTGGTCTTTCAGCCAACTTTACTAATACTAAGTAAAGATTACTTAGTATTAGTAAATAATATGCTCCTACTCGCTATACCGCGAGTAGGGGCATGTCTAGTAAGCAGTGAGCAGCCTGTGGCTGCTCACTGTAAAAAACAAAAAACAAAAAAAAACTAATAAACACCCCCCCTCCCCTGCGCGGGGGTTAAAGATTGGGGGGGGGACCTACTGTCTTCCCTCCTGGCCCTGCGCGGTGGGTGGGGGCCCTAATAAAACAATAAGGGGGGGGACCTACTGTCCTCCCCCCCGGCCCCCACCCCTGCGCGGTGGGTGGGGGCCCTAATAAAACAATAAGGGGGGGGGACCTACTGTCCTCCCCCCCGGCCCCCACCCCTGAGCGGTGGGTGGGGGCCCTAATAAAACAATAAGGGGGGGACCTATTGTCCTCCCCCCTGGCCCCCACCCATGCGCGGTGGGTGGGGACCCTAATAAAACAATAAGGGGGGGGACCTACTGTCCTCCCCCCGGCCCCCACCCCTGAGCGGTGGGTGGGGGCCCTAATAAAACAATAAGGGGGGGGGGACCTATTGTCCTTCCCCCCCTGGCCCCCACCCCTGCGCGGTGGGTGGGAGCCCTAATAAAAACAATAAGGGGGGGGAGGGGACCTACTGTCCTCCCCCCCGGCCCCCACCCCTGAGCGGTGGGTGGGGGCCCTAATAAAACAATAAGGGGGGGACCTATTGTCCTCCCCCCCCTGGCCCCCACCCCTGCGCGGTGGGTGGGGGCCCTAATAAAAACAATAAGGGGGGGGGACCTACTGTCCTCCCCCCGGCCCCCACCCCTGAGCGGTGGGTGGGGGCCCTAATAAAACAATAAGGGGGGGACCTACTGTCCTCCCCCCCTAGCCCCCACCCCTGCGCGATGGGTGGGGGCCCTAAATGACCCCCCCCCCCATCAAGGTGACTAGGGGTCCCAAGCCCCTAGTCACCCCCCACCCAAAACATTCTATCCCCTACCTACCCCGCTCACCCTAAAAATAGTGAGGGGGGAATAAAATAACTAACCTGTAAAAAAAAAAAAAATTAAACTTGCCATTTGACGTCTTCTTTTTTCTAAATTCTTCTTACTTCAGCCCCCCAAAAGGCCAAATAAAAATCCATAAACCCGTCGCACTTTAAAAAAAAAAAAAAAAAAAAAACGAGCGCAAACAAAAATTAATCCATCTTCACCCATGGAGGGCACGCCGCGTACTGAGCTCCGCAGGGCGGGTCACGGCTTATAAAGCCTTGCCCCGCCCTGCAATTAGGCTTAGAACACAATGATTGGTTGGTTTAAGCCAATCAGAGTGCTCTGTGTCATTTTACACAGCGTGGGAAAATTCAAAAGAACTTTCCCACGCTGTGTAAAATGACAGATCACTGTGATTGGATGGTTTTCAAACCATCCAATCACAGTGCTCTGTGTCATTTTACAAGCGTGGGAAAATCCCAAAGAACTTTCCCACGCTTGTAAAATTACACAGAGCACTGTGATTGGATGGATTTCAAACCATCCAATCACAGTGCTCTGTGTCATTTTACACAGCGTGGGAAAGTTCAATTTTCCCACGCTGTGTAAAATGACACAGAGCACTGTGATTGGATGGCTTGAAATCCATCCAATCACACTGCTCTGTGTCATTTTACAAGCGTGGGAAAGTTCTTTGGAATTTTCCCACGCTTGTAAAATGACACAGAGCACTGTGATTGGATGGCTTGAAAACCATCCAATCACAGTGATCTGTCATTTTACACAGCGTGGGAAAGTTCTTTTGAATTTTCCCACGCTGTGTAAAATGACACAGAGCACTCTGATTGGCTTAAACCAACCAATCATTGTGTTCTAAGCCTAATTGCAGGGCGGGGCAAGGCTTTATAAGCCTTGACCCGCCCTGCGGAGCTCAGTACGCGGCGTGCCCTCCACGGGTGAAGATGGATTAATTTTTGTTTGCGCTCGTTTTTTTTTTTTTTTTTTAAAGTGCGACGGGTTTATGGATTTTTATTTGGCCTTTTGGGGGGCTGAAGTAAGAAGAATTTAGAAAAAAGAAGACGTCAAATGGTAAGTTTAATTTTTTTTTTTTTTTACAGGTTAGTTATTTTATTCCCCCCTCACTATTTTTAGGGTGAGGGGGGTAGGTAGGGGATAGAATGTTTTGGGTGGGGGGTGACTAGGGGCTTGGGACCCCTAGTCACCTTGATGGGGGGGGGGTCATTTAGGTTCATTACCTTGATGGGGGCCAGGGGGGGAGGACAATAGGTCCCCCCCCTTATAGTTTTATTAGGGCCCCCACCCACCGCTCAGGGGTGGGGGCCCGGGGGGAGGACAGTAGGTCCCCCCCCTTATTGTTTTATTAGGGCCTCCACCCACCGCGCAGGGGTGGGGGCCAGGGGGGGAGGACAATAGGTCCCCCCCCCTTATTGTTTTATTAGGGCCCCCACCCACCGCGCAGGGGTGGGGGCCAGGGGGGAGGACAATAGGTCCCCCCCTTATTGTTTTATTAGGGCCCTCACCCACCGCGCAGGGGTGGGGGCCGGGGGGGAGGACAATAGGTCCCCCCCCTTATTGTTTTATTAGGGCCCCCACCCACCGCGCAGGGGTGGGGGCCAGGGGGGAGGACAATAGGTCCCCCCCCTTATTGTTTTATTAGGGCCCCCACCCACCGCTCAGGGGTGGGGGCCGGGGGGGAGGACAGAAGGTCCCCCCCCTTATTGTTTTATTAGGGCCCCCACCCACCGCGCAGGGGTGGGGGCCAGGGGGGGGACAGTAGGTCCCCCCCTTATTACCATTTTGTTTTGTTTTTTACAGTGAGCAGCCACAGGCTGCTCACTGTTTAGTGGACATGCCCCTACTCGCGGTATAGCGAGTAGGGGTATTGGGGAGATTTTAATCTCCCTTGTGCTATTATGGGGGTCATATTGACCCCCATAGAGTGAGGGGGGGCCTGGGGGGCTTATGAAGTGGTGGGGAGCACAGCTCCCCACCGCTTCTGTCTCTACATATTACAAGGAGGGAGCTGCACGCCGGTAGCTCCCTCCTTGTAATAAACTGAACGAACAAACTAACACTGATACACAGTGTTAGTTTGTTCGTCTGATTTTTTCTATTCATTCGTCTGTCTGATGAATGAATGAATAGATGAAATTCCCGTTCGCATGTCCAGGTGTTTCACTGGGCATGTGCGGGAATCTCACAGTCTGTGTAGTGTGGGTAGATGACGTGTCCCACAGGGACTTCACCTACCCACACAAAGATGGCGGCGCCCTGAATAAAGATCGGGGCAGAAGATAAAGAATTAAAAAGAGGTAATGTGGGGGGCTTAGGGGCATTTGGGGGTGACTAGGGGGTCGATTGGATGTAGTGGAGGCGGGAGGGGGGTTAAAAAAAAAACGGGATTCGGCATGACAGTGCCGCTTTAAAGTATACTTTTATTAGTTACTTTTTATACTCATTCTTTTTGCTGCTTCCTGGAACCTGTATATCCCCGGTGGGGATTATACCACTCAAGCTGTTCATACTAGAGCAGGTTTTATGCTCTATAAATTGTAAGTACATTACTACTCATTATTTATTTCACCATAAGTACTTACTTCACCATTGGCTGCTTTTTCTTTTTACATATACTACGCATACTGCACTTTGGAAATACCTGTGTCAACTATAACAACATATCCTGAGACGGGGATCGTACCGTCCAAGCGCATCACAGTTGAGCTCTGTTATAGCTCATAAAAATGTGAGTGGATTGTGTATAGTTATATTCACCACTTCACGACATTAGTTTACTGTATTGCACTATTATTTTTATTTCATTTTATTCCGAGGTTTTGATCTATTGGAAACACTCGGGAATAAATGTACGTACATTTTATATTTATATAAATCATTAGGTGCGGTATACGCCTTTTTCTGTTCTCTTGAAAAATAAACATAATGGTTAAAGAATTAAACTAGTACTGTGAATGAAAATCAAAAAAGAGAAGACTGACTAGGGTTAATGGAGAGTTGAAATGGGTTTGAAACAGAGATGGGGTAGGAAAAGGCATATGTGACAAAAAAATAGATTAATAAAATGAGAATAAGAATTAAGAAGGAAAAATGAATCATACAAAATGAAATAATAGAAGAATATATAAATGTGAGATAAGAAAGTGAGCATTTTCATGTATTGACTGTTGTGTGTTCCCAATTTAAATATGTGTACCTACCAATTAATAATGACTATCATGACTTTAAAAAAAAGCTTGGTTGCTACACCAACTAACTGAAAATCTATCTCTCTCCAACTACAATCACCGATACTAACTCCTTAGTCTATAACGCTCGGGGCAAGCACAGGAGAATTGTGCAAGCGCAGAGGTTTTTTTTTTACTGCCCATTTGTAGTTATGTGGTGACTAAGAAATTATTAATTTCAGGGCTTTAAAAGTGACTTTGACAAACAGTAAATCTCAGATATATCTGTTGAAGTGAATATTACCGTAGACTGCAAAATATTTACAGAAAGGTTGGAAAAGAAACCTGGTGGTATTTTGTGGCCACATTTATCTACTGGCTATTGGTAATAACAACAGCTTACAACAGATATTTACCAACCACACTGTGATTGAAGTTTCAGTTAGTTATTTAAGTGAGGCTAATAATATCAGTAAATTACACAAGCAGTGGGCGA
This sequence comes from Pelobates fuscus, assembly GCF_036172605.1. Lineage (NCBI taxonomy): Eukaryota > Metazoa > Chordata > Amphibia > Anura > Pelobatidae > Pelobates > Pelobates fuscus. The sequence continues at coordinate 118,332,494 of NC_086320.1, read as the reverse complement.
AAAAGGTATAGAAAAATCTAATGAGCGATTTAGACACAAGGTACAGCTAATTAATGAAAATATGTAGTTACAACTAATTAAACTCCGATATGTAACATAAAGGGCATATATATTTGCTTTAGACAAAAATTAATTCAAACTTCTTACTTAATCATTACCGCAAATCATCTAATGTGGTCATGGCAGAAACGTTCACTCTTATTGGTGGGAGTCGAATTTGTGTCACGTTACCTAATGTGGATAAATTATAGATAACCAACCTGTGACTTTCTATCATTGCCATATTAATAACACATATCAATAGAGATTAGACTTGCACATTATGGAATCGCGGTTCATCTCTGAAATGCCATATTATCATAACACAAATGAACGTATCATAAATTGTTATCATAAAACAAATGGCAAATGGACAAACCGTTTTGTTTGTTATGTGATTCAGAGTTAAATTTCCAAATATAGGTCCACGCAGCTTTCAGCTAGAGGAAAATAGTTTTTAAAAAAACTCTCGGCAGTGCAATGGTTAATAATGTGAGAGCTTACCAGCACTTGCTATCTAGTCACCACAAAAAAAATATAATATAAATAAATAAATAAAAAAGCCTATGCAGTGAATATGACCATCATATTAGTATAAGGGAGATATAAGACTTCTCTTATGCCTCCACTTATCATTCTCAGGTAGAGTTATGTCGACTAAACACTGAGCAGCCAGCGACTGCTCGCTGTAATTAAAAGCTAAACTATAAACTAGGTAGCTGTTGTTCCCAGTCGCTAATAAAGCTCCCATACCATGGGGATGGGGCCTGTAAAATACCCAGGGAAATCTAGGATAGGACCCCATGCCCACACCCTTGAGCATCAGGTGGGAGGCTAAAATGAAATAATGGGGCGTGGACATCTCACTGCCCCACCTTAAAAATTAACTGGGGAAACACTATGCTGCCCCTTGCCCACTTATTAGGCTATTATTTGATCAATAGGGAGGCATTCCAGTGTTGCCCCAGCCCCCACTCCTGAGTTGAGTGAAATTAAGGGAAGAAGAAATCAGCAAGGCAACCAGTTGAGGATTACTATTTTATTAATGGTGGGGACATTCCAGTGTCCCCTCAGCAGCTACCATGTGCAGCAGGTGGGGTATTTTAAAAATAAAGAGGCTGGCATGCCTTTGTCCATCTCTCTACCCCTACCCATAATGGCAATGGATGGGTGGATATACCATTGTCTAACCCCCAAAAAAGCTTTGCCCCCCTCCCCCCCCCCCCCCCTCCACCAGTGGCTCAGGGCTCAGGGTCCCCTATCCACCCCACCCAAAAAAAAAAACCTAACCTAATAAAAGTGAGGGGTTTCCAATAAATGTAAAACCGTTATTAAATATTAAATATTGTATTTTTCAGCTCCATATTAGTTCAAATTAAAAAGCTATAATAACCTGATGTTACTTTTAAATAATAATTAGAATAAAAAAAAAAACAGGAAAAATGCGATGAAAGAAGAAAAACATTAAAAGCAAAGATAATCCAAGTGAGCTGTGAGGGCTCCACGCAAAATGAACTTTCAAAATGGGATAAATCTTCATGAAGGACATCTCATACTAAAATCTCAGTCAAAGCATTCTAATTGGTTGGATGGAATAAGGTCTTTATTAGCGACCAGTTGCTAGTTTTTAATTACAGTGGGCAGTCACCCCTGCAACATGGTGGAATATGTCCCCATTATATTATATATCTCCAACTTGCTGACCAAAGGTAGGGACAGGGGGGGACAATAATCAGGCGCAGGCACAGGGGCAACCATATACCCCTGTTATTTTACAGGGGACTGGACAGTAATGAGGCCTTTTTAGCAGCTGGGCAATAGTCGCTAGGTTTAGACATTTAGTATACTTGCCCCCACCTGCTATATGTCAGGTAGGGGCAGAGGAAGGTAAAATACCTCTATTATAGTAATATGGGGGTCTTATTGACCCTGTAGGTTTTTTATTTATAAATTATTTGTCTTCGCTGGCAAGCTTACACATAATAAACCATAATGTCACCAAGGGTTTTTTTTAACTTTTTGCCCTGCTAGAGCTAGCAATCATGCAAATTGCTCAAATTGTTTTTAAATAAAGGCCGTATTTGAAGTGTTCAATACAGAAATCTGGAACCAAATCTGGACCAAATTCAGGTTCATTTGAGGCCTGAATTGCAAAATCTAGCATGAATAATGTCAGAATTTTGCAGTCGAAATGGCCACTTATGCAACCTAATGGTTTTGCCTTATTTGGTACAGGGCCATTTGGACTTCAGTGAATTACCCCGTGTATATATATCCCTCAATTATATATTTTTTCCCATTTTGAAAATAACATTAAATTTACCTTGCCTTTTTTTTTTACTGGAAAACAGTTAAAACACATGTTCTGAGTTTAGAGACAGTACTGTAATTTATTTGTGTAAAGTGGGTTTTTGTTTGGTTTTATAGCATACCTACTTCCCTCACCACTCCTTCACAAATGATAAAAATATTAAGTGAGACACTTTTTTGCCTTTTGTATCAAGAAATATTTCATGTAGCAATAAATTGATGTGCTATGACAATATCAAGATGAAATGCATTTTTTTGTTTTACCTAACTAAACCATTGTTAATTCTGTAGAAGCTAGATAATAGCTCTTCTAGAGTTTGAAAAGTCTTGGATTGAAAAATTTGTTTTGACTTTAGGTCCTGATATCCTGTTCATTAACCTATGAGTTAATGTTCCATTGTATATATTGTAGGTTCCACAAGATGAATGGAGTGGGTACAGTCCAAAAAGCAAAGATGATGAGATTCCTTGCCGGCGAATGCGCAGTGGCAGCTACATTAAAGCCATGGGAGATGATGACAGTGGGGACTCTGACACCAACAGCCCTAAGCAAACTCCAAAAATCGCAGCACGAAGAGAAAGTTATCTTAAGGCTACTCAACCATCACTCACAGAACTCAGCACACTCAAGTAAGATTGCTTTTAAGTCCTCTATCTGATATGCATAGCAATGGAGCACCAATGGGCCAATCTGTAAATAATAGTACCAGCAATACTATTGCTGGTACTATTATTTACAGATTAGTGCTAAATAAACAGTTTGCCTAGTCTAATTATGCATTGCTTGTTTGCCATTGTTCAATTTGGGATATGCCTTGAAGAAGGATATTACCTATGGCATATCATGTAATTTACACCGTTAGAATCTATGTTAATGACTACATTAACATCTCACATTGTGCATGACTTGAAGCCATGGACTGGCTGTTACTGGCCATCAACACAGTAAAGGAGACTATATTTAAAAGAAGAAAAACTATCACAACAAGAGGACATAGTCTTAAATTAGAGGGGCAAAGGTTTAAATGTAATATCGGGAAGTATTACATTTACTGAGAGGGTAGTGGATGCATGGAATAGCCTTCCAGCTGAAGTGGTAGAGGTTAACACAGTAAAGGAGTTTAAGCATGCATGGGATAGGCATAAGGCTATCCTAACTATAAGATAAGGCCAGGGACTAATGAAAGTATTTAGAAAACTGGGCAGACTAGATGGGCCGAATGGTTCTTATCTGCCGTCACATTCTATGTTTCTAACCCATCTTGGCAATTCAATAAATTGAGTAGCCATTATATAGCTTTCACTCATCACCTTTGTTGTATGCTGATTCAGTTTTATGGTATATACTTCCTTTTTATACACTATGCTATATAACAGCTCAGAGTCCATTGAGCCTTGTAAAAACCAGAGATCATTCTATTTTCTCATAATGGAACCAATGCTGTTAAATCATGCAGCTTTTAATATGGAATAGCACGGCTAACTTACGAGATAAACATCAACACCAGTGCTGTCATAGGGGATGTAATGATTGACTCTCATTCTAAATACTGAAGAGCAAGTATACAAGCTGAAGAACTTGCCAGAACCGATTTATGCAGATTACAAAGTGCTCTTGTGAAATAATTGGCTTTAAACAAGATTGTATTTTAACAAGCGAAATCTTAGGAACATATTACAATCACATAGCTAAAGCCACAAAGTTCACTTAGATATTTACATACCACAAAATATAAGCTGAGAGGGAGTTGTTACATTGCTATAAAAGAGAATAAATAGTTACTTACATAAAACCACTTATTCATAGCAATAGAATATATATGTGTTCTAAGATTTTCTGAATTAAACCGAATGCAGCAATATACTACTAAAAAAATGATCCACCTTCTCTTGCAATTATGTTTTTTTCAAAATGAATCTCACATTAGCGACACACTGTCACTTATTTTTGAAAACACAAGCTTTATACAAAAAAAAAAGTATTCAGTCATGACATATTTTCTCCTATGTTAGGTTTTCCCCAGCTTAGATTAAAGGGTTAGTCTAGTAAAAGTAATGTTAAATGCATTACAAATTATACAAAAATATTCATAAATAATTACATTTAAAAAATGCAATAGTTGGATTACCCTTTAACCATCTACTAACACAATTTGCGGCTTAATGCAGTGCCTAGGGAGTATGTCTATTGCGGTTGGCAGACCCCTCCCACGCCCTCATGAAATGCATGAGCTTTTTGGGGGGGGGTCTATGGTGAAATATCTTTTCCCACAATTCTGTGTCCAGCAGAGGATTTTGGGAGTAGTCTATCCCCAAATGACAATTTTAATCATCATATTGGTTATGTTGAGCAGCTCTGTAAGCTATTAGTGTCCATTCTGTGGCTGTTATCAGTTTATTCACAGACAAGCTCACTTTCCAGTGGACCAGTCTATGTTCCAGCTTTGGCTGAGCTGTGGTCATTCATGTGCAGTCTGCAACTCGGCTCTCTCTCTGGGCAGGGGAGAGACCAATATCTTTATTGTATGTTTGCATAATAAGGACAAAACTGTCTGACGGCGCTGGTTGGCTGTCTTATAGCACCAGTGATTTTTACAAACTGCTGCTAGTATAGCCCACTCTCAGACTGGAAAGTGTGCTCGAGCCACTCTACACGTCACACACTTTGCAATTACACAAAGTGCTTAAACTAACTATTTCATTATATTCTATAATTATATGACAGAGTCAAAGTTTATAAACTATGATATTCTTATGTCAGTGTACATTGACATAAAAATATCATAACATAAGCAACAGATCTGTATCCATTTATTTTAATTATTTATATTTCACAGAATATTTTATCTTGGTAAAAAAAATTACATATAATTGGGGCTGATGAGCAATAGTGTTATTTTCATCATTTACAAGCTAGTTTAGTTCCTTAATGGTATTAGTGTCAAGGGGGTGGTATTAAATTGAACACACACCAATGGAAGCAATGGCATGACAGATAATGATGAAGCTCAGCTACCGTACTAAGTGAACAAAGTGGTCCCATGCTATTACTTATGTTGTGTATGCTTTCAGAAGGCAATGTCTTCTTCACACATGACTTACAGAATACTCATGTACAATGGCATGATTAACTCACCGTCACAAACTAGCTATTTAACAATATCCTATTGTGATAACTGCTACAGACCTTGCCATCAGCAGTGTGAGCGGTAGGAAGCCCATTTTGTCTTTGAGCAGTTGGGGCTTCCCTTCACATCAGGAGCCTTCATGACACAATTGAACAGGGCATTAGATATTACTCCCATCAATTTACTTGTCCACATCATTTGTTCTTTCTAACTGAAAATTGTTCAGATGTCACCCACTGGCTTTTTTAAAAGTTATTTTTGAGGATTTGCTATCTTTGCATGGATCAGTGACCCTGGAACATTATTTAACAGGAATCCAGTTTGATAAGTTAAAATTAGATGTGAAACATTTCTACAGCCACATCAGCCTAGCTGGAAAAAAATGTTTGCGATGGAAAGAAATATTCTACAGCGTCGCAGAATGATTTCAAGCAGAGAAAATAAATTGGTGCCTGCATTCACCACTTTAGAGCATGAAATAACTTTTAAGAGCTGGTGGCCTAGATTTATCAAGCTATGTAATTTAATCCAACGTGATTTCATCTATTGCTTCGTAGTGACTACATTCGTACAGTTCATCAACATTTGACATCCAACCCACCCACCCACCCACCCACCAAACTATAGATTTCCCTATCACCATTTAGTGGCTACATTATATTTATTGCTTTATTTTAAATTGTATTATATAAAAGTGGCATGTTTTGATATCTAGTTATCATGTATATATTGCGTGTATATATCCCCAGAAATAAGCAAGCACTTTTTATTATATATTTTTATATATTAATACAAAAATGCATACTTTCTTAATTTAGTCGATGATATGTTCATTATTACAATTTTTTAATATTCCAAGTTGGCCTCGTCCTAAACTTCACAAATATATCTTCACAAATATATCTTCATTGCACCACATGTTACTATTTTGTGGGGACAAAAAGCATAATAGCCTTTTGTTAATAATAGCAAATGTTAAGTAATAAAAGCCAAACTATAATGCATTAGCAAGCTATTAAAAGTACATAAAAACAAAAATAGGGTTCCATCCAATTATACACACTTAGAATATTTCCAAGTATATTCAAAGAACATAAAACCATTTTAAAGAAATATGTTAAATTACATGTCTCAGACAGAAATATTATTTAAGTCTAAAGTAACAATTGTTCTGGTTTAACCCCTTAAGGACACATGACATGTGTGACATGTCATGATTCCCTTTTATTCCAGAAGTTTGGTCCCTAAGGGGTTAATTATATCCTATTGTAGCTATAGGGTGTAATTTTCAAATTTGCGTGTGTGTATGTGTTGGTGTTTATGCAGTGTGCTTGTTTATGTGTATTATATAGAATGGTATTGGAATGGGTATTGAGGGATATAACATCATTATAGGATCTTGAGAAACAATATTTAGGAAATTGCATTAATATAGCATTTAGGTGACACTGTATGACATGCGGGGGAAATAACACATGGATGATATTTCAGGAAATGGCAGGGATAGTATTTGGGGTTATATGACAGGGTGTTGAGAAAATAACATGGATACAAAATTGTGTTACATAACCATTTAGTGGAGGAAAAGGGAAACAGCAAAGGGGAATATGACTTGGAAGTGAAGAATTTGTAGAGTACTGCATTGGGATAAATACCATGTTGAAGGGATGCATTGGGTGAAATTGCATATATAGAATATTTCTGTACCTTTAGAACTCACCTGAATTTACACTTTGGTTCTAAGTCAACATAGTAACAATCCAGTTGGAACTATCTGAGTAGCCACAGGCTTCCATCCAAGCTTATAAAAGCAGATAGCTATGACTGAAGCAGTGCAGGATTGTTTGCACAGGGTAGAAGTTGATTATCCCTGTTTCACTTCAGAAAGATAGCACTACAAACATTTAGTTTCAGTCCTTTCTCTCTTGAATATTTCATCCCCTTTTGCACTCATTGTCTACCCTAATAAGAAGAATAGATGAGTCTAAACATTTCCCAAGTAAGATTTCCATTAGTCTTGGATGGAATAAAAAAAATAAACCATGCTCAGTAATACGAGAAAAGACAAAGTGAATTATATCTGCTTTAAACCATTGTTTCAGAAATTAAACATAGAAAGGTTTGTATACGTTTACAGTATTTAGATGTTGCATATCAGGTCTGGCATATGGCAAGGTATATTTATATTAAAATTATAATAAATGGTTTTATGTTTTCTGATTACAACATAAAAAAGATCTGCATTTTTTAGATGCTTATTTTTGCAATTAATTATGCAAATCTTACATGCAATTATATAACACTAATTACAGCATGCTCTGCTTCCCAAGGACAGCCACATACCAAGTAAAAGCATGAATACAGAAACTGGTTATCAATCGGAATCTAAAGGGACATATAGGATCTGTGTCCCAAATGTAAAAGATAAATTTGTTTACAGAAAATATATATATATATATGTCATCCGATGACCAGGATAGTTATTGATTTAGCCCAGTGATATCCAAATGTGGTCCTTCAACTTCTGTTCATCTGGCTTCTGTTATATTGTCATTGGCTGTAAGAAGGTGAACAAATCATGTTAAAGGGACACTTTAGGCACAATAATCATTTCATCTCATTAAATTGTTATAGCATCTGGAGTCCTTTGGTTCTGTCCCTCTATTCAGTGTCAACCCATTTTCAAGCAGTTTAACCCCTTAAGACAGGAGGGCGTACAATTACGTCCTTTTAAAAGCGTCTCTAAACGCCGCAGGGCGTAATTGTACGCCCTCCGTTTTTTTGTTACTTACCCGGTCGCCGGCGATCCCACGCCGGCGATCGCGGTTAGGGGAACCCCAGGGAGCCCCCGCAGCACCTCCGTCCTCTTCAGCCCCCCCGGGCCATGTGAGAGTGAGGTCCTTGCGAGGACCTCACAATCACATGGCCGGGATAGCTGGCTGCAGCAATGCCAGAAGGAGTACTAACTGTAATGACAGTTAGTCCCCCTGCTGGCTGGAAATAAAATTAAAATAAATTAAATAAGTGTAAAAATATATATATATATATACTTAGATCATATATATATATATTATATATATATGATCTAAGTATATATATACACATATACATACACACACGTAAACTGTATAGGTGTATTTTACTATTAATATATATATAATTATATATATATATATATATATATTAATATCAAATTACACGTAGACTGATACTGATTAAATATATATATAATTATTGTTATATATATATTTATATATAATATAAAAAATATGTAAATACGTAAAAAAAAAAAATAAAAAAAAAAATTAAAAATAAAATATTAAAAAATATATAGATGTGTTTTATTTTGTTCTAACTGTATTGTGATATTAATATATATATATATTTATATCAAAATACATGTAGAACAAAATATATATATATACACATAAATATATACGTATCTATCACTATATATATACCTATATATAAATAAAAATATTTTTAAAAAAGTATATATATATACGTATATATACACATATGTATATATTTACATATATTAATTCTACACATATATTTATGTAATATTTTTACATAATTAGGTATCCTAATTAATTACAATTAGCGGGACCTGCCTGACAACCCATGCCGAAAGTATAGGGAATTTAAGTTGCTAGCACTATATTTAACCCTATAACTTTCCAATACACCATACAACCTGTACATGGGGGGTACTGTTTTACTCGGGAGACTTCGCTGAACACAAATATTAGTGTTTCAAAACAGTAAAATGTATTACAACGATGATATCGCCAGTAAAAGTGACGTTTTGTGCATTTTTCACTCACAAACAGCACTTACACGGACGATATTATTGCTGCAATACTTTTTACTGTTTTGAGACACAAATATTTGTGTTCAGCGAAGTCTCCCGAGTACAACAGTACCCCTCATGTACAGGTTTTATGGTGTTTTCAAAAATTACAGCGTCAAATATAAGGCTTGTGTTTCATTTTTTTCACATTAAAATTCGCCAGATTGCTTACGTTGCCTTTATGACCCTATGGTAGCCCAAGAATGGCATACTATTTGCAATAGTAGACAACCCAAGGTATTGCAAATGGGGTATGTCCAGTCTTCTTTAGTAGCCACTTAGTCACAAACACTGGCCAAAATTGGCGTTTTTTGCATTTTTCACACACAAACAAATACTAACGCTAACTTTGGCCAGTGTTTGTGACCAAATGGCTACTAAAAAAGACTGGACATACCCCATTTGCAATACCTTGGGTTGTCTACTATTACAAATGGTATGCCATTATGGGTATAAATTTATTTCCTGGGCTACTATACAGTCTCAAAGGCAACGTAACCAATCTGGCGAATTTCAATTTTTTTAAAATGTAACACGCTATATTTGACTCTGTAACTTCCCAAAACAACATAAACACTGTACATAGGGGGTACTGTTTTACACGTGAGACTTTGCTGAATACAAATATGTGTATTGTATTGCAGTAAAAGCAAACAGTATTGTGACATTGACAGTTAAAATGTCATGTAGAACTAAAAAAACAAAATCTTATTTTCTCCCATTTTTTTATATTTATTTCATATTAAATTATGTTTCATAGCTAAATATTTGATATTAAATGAAAGCCCTGTTTCCCCTGAATAAAATGATATATAATAAGGGGGGGGGGTGCATTTAATATGAAAGAGGTGAATTACGGTTGGACAGACAAATAGCGCAAATGCCAGGTTTTGTTTACATTTTGTTTCGTTCACAACGTGTACATTTGGCTCCGTCCTTAAGGGGTTAACACTAAAGAAGGGTCCCTGGCCACCAGCAGGCCAACCCCTGCTAGAGGTATGGCTAAGGCAGAAATTACACACTTCCTCATTAGCACAAACAGAATAAAGGGGATGGGCTGCAGAGAACTCCTTAGTACTAAAACATTGTTTAACACTAAATGGAAGGACTGCACAAGGAGACTAAAGACTAGGTGGCATATTCACTTCCACAGTGGCACCCAGAAGGATAGAGGGAAGGTAGATAAACATATCTAAACCCCTTTGTCTTAAACATTTCCATTTCCTCTACAGCTCCATCTTTAGCATTTTCAGTGTTGTCTAATAACCATCTACATCACTAATTTACGTTCCAACATGCATGACAGTACATAATACTGGTCAATGGAAAGTCCTACAAGGGGCATGATATCTTCCCCAGATTATTTTGCTCCCACAATTAGATATCATAGGCATTCAATATTCCAATAGGCTAATGGGAAATGGAAGATGTTGTGGTGAAAGATACTTAAAGCTCTATCTATTGTTACTTTTTGTCAAAAATCTGTCCTTATTTTGTCACATGCATACCTTCTGATTGTGTTGGTTTTCAGTGAAATTCCAATACAGTAGATATGACATTCTCAAACAAATTCTACCGTTAGAAAAATGTCAAAAGTGGAAATTGTTTTAACTGTCCATTGTTTACTCAATGGACAGTTAATGGACTCAATGAAATCAAACACTCAAACAGTGAATTGATGAAACGTTGATGGCAGGGAAAATAGAAAATCTACAATACAATAACAACAGAAAAACATGATATATATATAATATATGTATATATATAATGCTATAACACTTTAAAATAGTGAGTAAATGCAAAATAGTCACACTCACAAACAAAAATTGATTGTAGGCGTTATCATAAACCTCAGGACTTGCGAAGCATCATGGCAGATATAAAGGAGAAAAAATATATAAAAATAATAGTGCAGAGTATCTTTGATAAAAATGAACACTTAAATATACAAACACACTTACAAAATTGAAGTGGAAAACAGGCACATCAATAAATCCAATCTCGGGATCCCTGGAATCAGGAACATCAAAATGACCAATGTCCAGAAAAAAGATGTGAAAATAAAATACAAAACAAAACCAAAGTCAGAAATTCTGCACTAAAATAGAAAGCCCTACGCGTTTCGTTCAGTAACCTGAACTTCCTCAGGGGAAAGTGAATCTCCTAGTCTGCATGCAACGTCCTTCAAGTCCCGATCTTCTTTTAAACTCATCTGAGTTTGGCGCGCAGTAAGTCCCAGCCTATCCACACCATACTACCGGGTTTGGCATTTTCTATACTTCCGGGTGCGTTCCAATGACGTCACCGGAAATGCGACTCCGGTTTCATTCTTAGACTAAACCGGAAATGATGATGCGTTCCATTCGCCAATTTTGCGTTCCACCACTCGTCAAAGGGGCGGAAAAGGACCATAATATGAAAAAACAATAGTTACCAAATCAAAAATCGATCTCATATCCCATAAGTCACCAGGATATCAATAAACAATAAACAAACCTTCCTCTATAAAAAATTACTAAATGCATAAAGGAAAAATAAAATAAAATAAAAATAAAAATAAAAAAATAAAAAAATATATATATAAAAATAAAAATATAAGAATGAATGAAAAAGCACAGCTTAAGACATATACATAGGGTCTTAAAGGAACAACCCATCAAAAAGTAAAACAGCTTAAAATGTATATATATCTTAAAGAAACAAATTTATCAAAAAATCATGTATTTAAAGAGACCATGTCACATATATTAGTGTTTTTTCTTTTGATCTCTAGAACCTAAAAACTAAAGTTGAAGTCCATATTTTCTATCTAAATAAATATACAGATGTGCATGCATTTAATTTCAATGGGAATTAACTGTAATTGGCACAGAATAAACAAGGAAATTCCATGTTAAGCTGAGTTAACAGACTACAAATATGTCTTATTTTATTTGAGCTGTAAGCTTCAACCAACCACATCTGCTGAAGTAGCATACATAACCATACTGCAGGACTCAGCCAGGCAAGGTAAAACCACAGCAATAAAAAGCATTTGAAAACATTAGCCACCACCAAAAAAATACACCACAGACACCAACACCACATTTAGCATACTAATTCCTACAAAGAGTTAAAAAAAAACAAATAACCTCAGGGTAGGCAGTAAGACTTGTACTAGTGGTAGCAGGTGCATCTGATGTCACAACTGACTCAGTTGGATGAGGCGAGACACAGATGGACTTGGAGGTGGAAAAGGTGCAAGAGGTGAGTGTACTCTAGATGGTGGAAACAATACTGTACTGAGCTGCTACTTGTCCTCTCCACATTCTCCTCTTTTAATTCCTCGAGCTCATCATACTCATAGTTGAGTTGTTCCTGGGCAGAGGTAAAAGTGCTTTGTCTGCAGTGGTGGGCGAAACAGAATTCTCATAACCGAATTCATCACTTTTTATTAAACAACACACTCCCCCAATAAAAGTTATTCTGTCTTGCAAATAATTAGCAATAAATAAATAAATAACTGTATATTAGTAATTTCGAGCTGACGTTAAGTGATATAAACTAGCAGTACAGTGAGGGGAAAAAAGTATTTGATCCCCTGCTGATTTTGAACCTTTGCCCACTGACAAAGAAATGATCAGTCTATAATTTTAATGGTAGGTGTATTTTAACAGTGAGAGAAAGAATAACAAAAAACTAAATCCAGAAAAACGCATGTCAAAAAAGTTTTAAATTGATTTGCATGTCAATGAGTGAAATAAGTATTTGATCCCCTATCAATGAGCAAGATTTCTTGCTCCCAGGTGTCTTTTATAAAGGTAACGAGCTGAGAGTAGGAGCACTCTCTTAAAGGGTGAAAGTGTTGTGGTCAGATAAGACCAAAATCAAACTCTTTGGCATCAACTAAACTCGCCATGTTTGGAGGAGGAGGAATGCTGCCTATGACCCCAAGAACACCATCCCCACCATCAAACATGGAGGGGGAAACATTATGCTTTGCTGGTGTTTTTCTGCTAAGGGGACAGGACAGCTACACCACATCAAAAGGATGATGGACGAGGCCATGTACCGTCAAATCTTGTGTGAGAACCTCCTTCCCTCTGCCAGGGCATGGAAAATGGTTCGTGTATGGTTATTCCAGCATGACAATGACCCAAAACACACGGCCACAGCAACAAAGAAGTGGCTCAAGAAGAAGCACATTAAGGTCCTGGAGTGACCTAGCCAGTCTCCATACCTTAATCCCATAGAAAATCTGTGGAGGTAGCTGAAGGTTTGAGTTGCCAAATGTCAGCCTTGAAACCTTAATGACATGGATCTGCAAAGAGGAGTGGGACAAAATCCCTCCTGAGATGTGTGCAAACCTGGTGGCCAACTACAAGAAGCATCTGACCTCTGTGATTGCCAACAAGGGTTTTGCCACTAAGTACTAATTTAAAGGGGTCAAATAATTATTTCACTCATTAACATGCAAATCAATTTATAACTTTTTTGACATGGGTTTTTCTGGATTATTTTGTTTTTATTCTGCCTCTCATTGTTAAAATATGCCTACCATTAAAACTGTAGACTGATCATTTCTTTGTCAGTGGGCAAACGTTCAAAATCAGCAGGGGATCAAATACTTTTTTCCTGTATGTTGTTGGCTGTGTATACAGTATATGTGTGTAATTTAAGTTTAATTGTGGATGCATTGCCCTGTTCTAGGGTAGCCAAAAACCTAAATTACTAATCACTTGTACAAAAAGGTATGCTCGTTTTACAGGTCTCCCAATCATCTCTGGATGTTGTAAGAAATTCTAGGCATATTGCAATTGTTAAGCATTTGTAATGGGATTAAATAGAGAGATCAGCATATAATGTTTCACAGTGTGTGTACTTCTATTCTCCTTGCCAAAAATTATATTAATGTTTAATTAAAATATGTATAGTGAGTCATTTGTAGCCATACAAAGGGTGGTTTTAGATCTGTTCCCTTTCATTGCTTCTTAATAAAATCCACTGAAGTCATGAACTGAAAAGTAATTAATAATGGATCATTAAATTGCAAACGTAAAAAAACGGTTTTGTTTAAACTACAAAAAAGATACATGTGAAAGGGCAATTTTAACCGTATATAAATCTATTAGAGGTTTATCGAAAGCCTATAATTCACTTGCCTTTACACCTATAGCAGCATTGAAATACATGTTGTAGATTTGAGCATTTATTTTTAACCCCTTAAGGACCAAACTTCTGGAATAAAAGGGAATAATGACATGTCACGCGTGTCATGTGTCCTTAAGGGGTTAATGGTTAGATTTTTTTTATTGTCAAAAGTCAATTGTGGTTGCAAAACTTGTCTTAACAATACAGCACTATTTTAAAAGATAACAAAAGAGCACAGCACTTTTTTTTTTTTTTATTCATTGCTTTCCATAAAGGTTAGTTTTAGCATTTTTCAATATCATTAAAATATTGCTGCGTGTGTAATTGTTATGCAAACCGAACAATATCAGACCACAAATAGCTAAGTAAATCATTAAGGAGTATGGGGCTAAGGCTTGAGTACCAAACTGAAAGCATGACACAAAAAAAAATACAACAAAACCATAAGATATATCGCTTGTTAAATGATGCTTTAAGGACCAATCAAAAACATACAATTTCTGATTAAAACTGTGGATAATATATTCAAATATCATTCACATGCACTGAAGCATATAAACTCTAAATCATAGATTGCTACAGTCAAAGGCAGCAATCCCATTTTTGAAAGTGCATATTGTTCTTGAATTATAAAGGTTCACTGAAACAAGTGGAAGTTAAACAGCATAATATATTGTGGAATAGCATTTCTATTTACAGAATATAACATGCTGAAATGAAATAGTGTGTGCTCAGCGGTTCCCTGTTCCCCTCCTTCTACATCTTGGTATCCAAATGTAAATGGCAGTAGGACCAAAATTGCCGCCAGTACTGGATGCCCCATCATCCACAGTAAATCAAAAATGCCTTTTTCAATTGCAAGGACATTCAAAAGACTAAAGTATGAAACTAGAAACAATGGGATTTGGGGGTGCACCCGGAACGTGGATTTCTCAAGAGTAACATTTAGACAATATACAGGAACAGTGCAACAAAAATAGTTTTACATATCACAAAGCTACTTAAAATCACCTATCTCAGCAAACAAATTTGGGAATTCGATAACACAGTATAGTCGTATGGTGCTAAGCTCAGCATGGCCATATGATGGAACTGGATCCCCATAGTTGTTTGCTGAGATGGGTGATTTAAATAGCCTTGTAAAATGTAAAAATATATATTTGCGTGTGCTGTTCCTTAATCTGTATTTTGTAAATTCTGAAACCAGTCACATCACTGTATATCTTGTAACTGTATGTTTTGACCATCTTGACCACGACATTTTAAATGAACACTCCAAGCACCAAAATCACTACAGTCTTCTGTAGTGGTTATGGTGCCAGGGGTGCACTGGTGCCAACTCACAGAAAGATGTCAAACTATTATAGTATGGTTTGAAAACTCACCTCGATCCATTTGGGCCCCTGTGCCACATCTGCTGCATCCAGCCATCTCCAGAGGGCGAAGTTAGTTGTCACTGCTTAGAGCTCAGTAGGACCGCACTTATTGGCTGACAGTATCAGCTGAAGGCTCTTGGGCAATAAGCGCAATCCGGCATTGCCTCACTTTGCTGGCTTCTCCTGCAGGAGAACTGTACTATAGTGGTCCTTTAAATTGTATACCTATATTATCCGAAATATGTTTGATTTCTCTCTCTCTCTCTCTCTCTCTCTCTCTCTCTCTCTCTCTCTATATATATATATATATATATATATATATATATATATATATATATATATAAATAATGTAAAAAGATCTAAAAAAATATATAAATCGTTTTTTGAAAGGTTTTAAAAATAAAGATAATAAATATATGTATATTTTTTTAATGATTTAATACTGTGTTTTTTCTGTTATGAAAAGCTGCTGCATGGTGAATAGAAGACTTTACTCTTGCAGTACATTTTATATATATTGAGGTTAAATCTGTCTTGTTAGTCTAACTGAAGGTATATTAGCACATTAGTACTTGTAGTACCTATACCCCAAGTTATAGGGTGTTTTTGTATATAAAGGAAGTAATACGGAGCAGACGTGTCTATAAACACATAACTATAATTAGTCTAACCCTACATACTGCCGGAGACCGAATTGCTTTTCCCCATCCTTTGCAAACTACCTTTAGCTAACAACTGAGCTATTCCTTCCAAATATATTGAATCCTGCTGAGAATTCCTGATTTGGAACCTGTTTTGTGTAATGTCATGTAATTTGCTTAGTGTCTTAGTTTCCTGGCAAACTAGTGAAAATCCCAAAGACATGGTCATTTATGAGTTCATCATAGGTCATTGCTAGAGAAAATTGGCGATGACAGATTCAGTGCGCTACATTTTAAATCACAGAAAGCCCTACACTAATGTTGGAAGGTGTCCAAACGTACTTTATTCACCTTTACGTGACATGCTCATACAAAGTACAGAAAGCTTCAAGTCACTGTGTACAGTGCTTACATAGACTGGCATTCATTCTCTCTAATACCAAGGTTATATAAACTGCACTGTGACCCCATGCATAGATGTTGGATTCATATATTTTTTTTACAATTTTTATTAGTTTATTAAGATCAGCACTACAGCAGGGAATATCACTGTAGTAATGTCTATTATAGAATTGTAAAGATGGATTAGGTTTATAAAACAGTGAAAGAAAAACAAGCATTGCAAACTCAACTACAAGAATCCACTGTGCATATTATACCATCTAAATAATTAAAAATAAATATTTAAGACAAGTAATAATGTATGCATCTTAAACAATATATAGAATTAAGAAATGAATGATACAGTATTTCAGCTGGACCTCATTCCTAGGAGGCATGATATATGTTTTAATTAAATTTTACTCTGAGGATGTCGTAATAAAAAATGGGCAATTTCCTGAATGCATGCATTTTTTTCTATGTATCTCTGGAGAATGCTGGATAAATCCATTAGAAATTGGCCAGATTGAACATGGAAAATAAAATTTACTCCTATTGTGTTATTGTGAGCCAGCACAAGCTGTGTTGGTACTTGGAAGGAGAACATCCTCTAAAAAAAATCAGCTGGCCGACCTCATGTCCCCCAATTAAAATTTTCTTATTTATTTTCCTGTTTTCACCGAATGTGTATGTTTCATGTAACGTATTCAAGTTTTATTTATATGGCGATATCCTATATTATATTTTTCAATATATCACTCTGTTATTATGTAAATGATATACTTATTTTAAGTCAATTAATCTGGCAAATTTTACATGTACATATGACTGTGATATTGCACAGTTAAATGGGCTAGGTGCTTTAAGTTGACACTAACAGGGTTTAAAGGGACACTATAGGCACCCAGACCTCTTCATCACATTGAAATAGTCTAGGTGAAGTGTCACCTTAACCCTTAACCCTGCAATGTAAAAAATTTAGTCTTATAGAAACTGTAATGTTTACATTGCAGTGTAAAGTCCACCGCTAGTAGCTGTCTTGCAGATAGCCACTAGAGGCGCATTTTTCTCCCTAACGGAGTTTAACGACATTGGGCATCATGCTTTGCATAAGGACAGCTAATATCTTCAAATTCCCCATAGGAAAGCATTGATTAAATGCTTTTCTATGAGAAGCGTTAATGTGTGCACAGCACTTGGTGTACATGTGCATTAGACTCTGTAATCTGTGTAACATCATGGGAGGCGAAAACCAAGTCAGTGCAGAGGGAGTGACCTGTTAGAGTTGCAAGGAGTTGGTGTGCTCTCTCATTTAGTCCCAGTAATTGATAACAGGTACAAAACACAAATTTTACCAGCAACCTCTGTTTTTCTTGAAAAAAAAATAAGAAAACTAAAATAAGCATTCCAAGACAGATTCCGAAGAATGTGGTGTATGTAAATCTGCCATTTTTTCAAGCACTATTCCTGAGTAAACTCCTCCCACCACTGCTATTGGATGGAAATAAGTTTCTTAGTTGTCTTGGCCAAACACTGGCCAAATATTAGTTTTTTGCTTTTTTCACACAAAAACAAATATGAATGATAACAATGAACGATAACTTTGGCCAGTGTTTGTGACTAAGTGGCTACTAAAAAAGAAAGGACATACCCCACTTGCAATACCTTGGGTTGTGTACTGTTTTTTTACCACATGGTCTCAAAGGTAACATTACTAATCTGGCAAATTTTAATGTGAAAAAGATGAAAATTGGGATGTGCTATATTTGACCCTGTTACTTTCCAAAACACCATAAAATCTGTTAATGGGGGGTATTTCAGTAAAAGCGAACAGTATTAGGACATTTACAGCTAAAATGTCAGGCGGAACTACAATTTTTTTTCTGTTTATTTTTTTTATTCATAATACGTTACGTTTCATATATGAATAGTTTATGAGAAATTAAAGCCTTATTTCTCCTGAACAAAATGATATATAATAAGGGGGGGGGGTGCATTTTATATGAAAGAGGGGAATTACGGTTGAACACACATATATAGCGCAAATTCCCTTTTTTGTTTACATTTTGTTTTGATCAGAACGTGTACTATTGACTCCATCCTGAAGGGGTTAAATGTCTACTATTGTCTACTATTATTGCAATATATGGATTACAATAATAAAAAAATGCAGTCACAAACCCAAATATAGTTACAGCCCACAAACATCCCTATAATAGCGGCCCTGGAGGACAAATAACCCATTTGCCAGCCCTCCTCTGCCTGAGACTTACCCCACTGTTCTTGAAAATCAGACAAGCCAAAAAGTGTGAATATGGGTCAATCAGTATTCTGCAAAATATATACATAATGTGAATATAATGTATATATTTTACACTGATATGTGCATTTCCCACCATTTGGTTCACAGACCAAGATAGAAAAAGTAACCAGGTGAGGGGAAAAGAGAAGGAACAGTAATAATCTATATATATATGTATATATATATATATATATATATATATATATATATATATAAATATATATAGATTATTACTGATATATGATATATATATATATATATATAGAGAGAGAGAGAGAGAGAGAGAGAGAGAGATTATTGCTGATATATATATATATGTGTCGACCCTGCAAAGTGCTGCTTGTAATTGCTTTGAAATCAATGTTTTTATTTCCCTTTATGTTGCTCACTGCCGTTCAAAGGCCTAAAGAAATATATAAAAAAAAACAAATAGCAACACAATGTCTTTCTGTCTCTATTAGATAATGACAATGAAAATCTACAACTAGCTCAAATTCCATAAAGTAAACAAAAAAAAAATTAACCGTAAGTAATTAATAATTTTGAGGAAGTACAGTTGTAAAAAAAAATACATATATTTATTTTTTTTATTATTATTTTTTTTTACAACTGTACTTCCTCAAAATGATTAATTACTTACGGTTATTTTTTTTTTTGTTTACTTTATGGAATTTGAGCTAGTTGTAGATTTTCATTGTCATTATCTAATAGAGACAGAAAGACATTGTGTTGCTATTTGTTTTTTTTATATATTTCTTTAGGCCTTTGAACGGCAGTGAGCAACATAAAGGGAAATAAAAACATTGATTTCAAAGCAATTACAAGCAGCACTTTGCAGGGTCGACACATTTAACACCTTACATTTCCTTAAAATGATACTCAAAGGTTATAAGAGTGGAGTCATCTGAAAGTACAAATGATCTGATCGACATTTGCCTGGCTTAAAGGAAGAAGTTCACAGCTAGAGCTGCAATAACTTTAAGCACTTATCTGAACTATTGCTCATGTCCCCCCAAGGATCCTTCCTGAATTAGAAAACTCCTATGTATTGCCTAAGGCAGACTTATAGAATAATATACATTGATGCATACATAAAAAATACATAATGTTCATCTAGGGATCAGCCACTGTTTAAAATGCGTGTCCAACAAATGAAAAGACTTTTATAAAACATGTAAAAGAGTGAATTAATTGGGGCAGCAAAACAGAGAGTTGAGGAATCAACGAAAATTCAAGTAGCTAAAAAAAAGCCCTCTGTTAAAATAAAGACATTAGGTTGATGATGTGGCTTTAGATACAATACTGAATGCTTAGAGAGTTTTAGTTGATATTAAAAAAGAATAATTGAAAATGTAGGATTTTCTATATTTTATATTACTCATCTTATTCGGAAATCCAAAGTATTCATCCACAGAGCACAGCTTAGTTATAGGGGCCCACTAGTGCAGCCCAAATTTATTCAAAGAGCATTCAAAGTACAAAATTTTGGGACCCTGTCCCTTTATCAATGATAAATTTCCATCTGTACTTTGAATGCTCTTTGAATAAATTTGGGCTGCTCTTGTAGCCCCTATAACTAAGCTGCACTTTGGTTATTCTGGATAGGTTTCTGCTTGAGTACATGAGTAGTGAGTAATAGTGCTAGGAGAATAAAAATCAATCAGTTCTAGAGATACTAAACTATGGTCAATTATTTCCCGTATTCTTATGACAAAATGATTCAGCTTTTTAAAGGAAAATGTTGGGCACTGTAATAACTTCATCTCAATTAAGTTGTTATGGTGCCATGAGGTCCTCAACGCTGTTTTTACATATGTTTCTCAAACAATTTCGTAACTGTGGGAGCTAGTGATAGGCTGGTAGCATCAGGTAACATCACTAGAATCCAGGAGGCTGAGCAGACGGGCTTCATTTTCACAACTTTAAACATTAAACCAATCATAAACAGTTTAAAAATGTATTTTCTACAATTTTACTTTACTTTATATTGTACACTTTGCAAATGAAAACAAAGAATGTAAGAAATCTCAGTTTGCTTACAATATTACACAGAAAGGGAGTGTTTGTGATACACTATCATGTATGTCTAGAACCCAATTGCTTTAAATATGCAGTATGCTATGGGACCAGAAACAGTGCACTATTATCAAACGTGGGTAGAATGGCTTGCTGACACATGATTGTTTCCCATGATCCTTTAGGCAAGACATGTGCATATCTGGGTTGTACATGTCTGTAGGCAAGACATATGCATGTGGGTTTCCTGTGTTTTCCAAAACAATAAGGCTTGTATATCCAGTTTAATATGTGCAATATTTTTTATTTAATATGATTTTAGACTTGCCAATTAACCCATTCCTTCCCAAGCCATGATTTAAATGTAATTTTGAATTGTAAGAAAACCACCCCACTTATTTTCCTCTCCATGCCAACACCAATTATCACTTACTAAAGATAACAAATTATTTCCCTGGCCTGCAGTCAATCCCATTGTCTGGAGCTGTCCACATTTTTTGTAGTAGGGTTGATATGATATGATATATGACATCATATCATATTGGCTACAGACTACTATAGTAGCCAACAATGCTCAGAATTGTATAGATAATTGTGTTTGTCCCCTCACCAGGACCACATGTGCTTTGAAAGCCAAAATGAATAAATAAATAAATACATTTTTTAGGTATCCACTAATTTTTCTTGGCATGCACAGTTATATTTTCTAACGGATAAGAAGCCATTAAGAGGACTCTTTTATTTTTAGGATGCAAGTTACAGTGCAATATAGATCACTAAGAAAGGTGAAATCTAAACATAATGATGTCTAGTTACTAAACAGAGATTTGTAGCAAGTTGAAAGCAAGAAACTTTCAAATTAAATCACCAAATTAGATAAGAACTTTCTTTCGGCAGATTTTTTTTTTTAATTGTTCAAATCATCTATTATTGCCCCAAATCTTCTAGGTCATTTATCAAATCATAATGTCTGTTAAACATAACCTTATGTTAAAAAACAAGATTTTAAAGGTCAGCGCTCTTAGTAAAATTCTGGAGTGGTACTGAATACAAGAAGGGGAGGAGGAGGAGGTCGGATAAAGGTTGGAAAAGTATAGGGAGTATACAAAAATAACAAGCAATGTAATAATATCTACTGTGGAAATAAAACACAAACATGGCAAAAAAAACATCAGCTGAGAGTAGGAAGGTTTTATAAGGTCATGTAGAGCAGCTGCTGTCCAAGGTGCTGAAACTTGTATATTGTAAATAGTGAGCAACATAGATCTGAAAAGGACAAATTAAAACTGACAGGGTTATTGACTCTGGAAAAATTCTCCTAGTCAGCTAT
Organism: Pelobates fuscus; assembly: GCF_036172605.1. NCBI lineage: Eukaryota > Metazoa > Chordata > Amphibia > Anura > Pelobatidae > Pelobates > Pelobates fuscus. Next base: position 118,309,988 of record NC_086320.1, on the reverse strand, counting down.
GTTTCCAGCACAGCTATCTTGGCGTACAGTGTGCAATTCCCTAGTGAGTTCCTGACAATTATGATTTAGTAAATGACCCTCTTTATTGAATAACCCTGATACTGGTGAATACAGTGGATTAAATTATATCAATTAGTAAATACACTTGTATACTCTTCTTCCCACAAATATACATTGGTTTGAATTTATACACTATACGTGTAAAAGAAAGATCTGCTGTATTTCTCTGTATGAAAATGACTATTATCCAGCAGTAGATTATGATAATATGGGCTTTTAATAGCAAGTGATGCAAAAGACACATTATAGGATATTATTTCTGGGCTTTTTAGTTTATTTAGGGCTACCAAAAATCCCTTTGATGTCTGTCTCTCTATCTGTTTGTATATATGTGTGTGTGTATATATATATATATATATATATATATATATATATATATATATGCACTTGTATAATCTATATATATATATATATATATATATATATATAAGAAATCAGCTTGGCACTTGACACTATTTTGTAAATATAGCCTAGGTGCTACCCGTGTTTACAAATATCCAAATATTCATAAAGGGTGCACTCACAGGACTTGAAAAATGTTTATATGGTGATTTTAATCCAAAAGGTAAAGAACAATTATATCTGTAAATCGAACAACGTTTCAACCCCTGAGTGTCTTTATCAAGATCTTGATATATATATATTCCATTATCTAGAATCAAGTACCCTACTTTTTTTCTAGTCAATTTAATCTCCTTTTGTTAATTGACTCTCTACTTCTCATCTCTTTTTTTTACTTTTACTATAGTCTGCAGTTATTCACCGGGGTTTGGATATGTCATATTATTTTTCTCAGTGCTGTAATATAAATAGATTTAGTCAGATGTCAAAATATTTCACTTGAGTGATATTGTTTATTATTGTTAATTTTAGTGTTAGCATTTTTCATTCATTGTCTCCTCTTATATGCTCGAAAAACTAATAGCAATATTCACTGAACAGGTTAGCAATACGCTGTGATTATTCTCTCATCCAAGGAGTATGATTAATTTTAACTTTGTACTGCCACTACACTTTGACAAGATGTGACCCTAACAAGGTAGACAGGCCTTAGTCAAACCTCAAATAATGGGAAAAGTTGGGGCACTGGCAAAATTGTTTAACTTGGGCAATGCAACAGGACTGGAACATGCTAGTGATGAATGTGATAGATACTGATTAGCATGACTATTGCAATTCTTCCTGTGCTAACAGTAGGAAAAAGGCATTGCACAATGCAAGTTTGGCCATGGTGTGGGAGACAGATTAAGAAAGAAGGTGCACATGAAATTCTGATTACATATTTTTGTTTATAAAGGCATACTGTTTGAAATGTTAGTCTAAGTGAGTTTCATGTCACTTTTATAAAATGCTAAATAAAGCACAAAATGATTATTGATTTAATTTTATAACAAAGCCCTGCTCTTGGAAAAAAAAAGCTTAAAATATATATGACTATAGAGCTCTGCAGCTCTAGAATTCTCTCCCCTTTCTATTTAAAATAATCTTATCTATTACATGCTCTATATTCCATAAGTCCTTCAGCACCACCAGCGATGGCACAATAATTCACTAGGATTTAAACTGTCAGGAATGCAGCAGGAAATTGCATTTTTTAGACCTAAACAGCCCAAATGGTAGAGCTCTCCACTATGTTTCTAGTTGAGCTATAATGGCTGTAAAATTTAAAATTACCTCGTGAATTTCCAATAATTTAATATTTACAGATCTATTCACTATAGTGAAAAGGGAATTTCAAAATGAAGGACAATAAAAATTTAATTATAAAAATTCTCTAAGTAATTCTGCTTTCAGTTTGGCTATTGCGGCCTTAAATGTGAAAGTCACTTTGAATTCCCAGTAATGATCACTTTAGTGAATAAAACCCTGTTATTGAATACCTCTGTGTTTGACTGTATTACATCAATGGAAATATTCCATTTAAGAACTTGTGTTGGGCTAATGTGATCTTACGAAGGGATTCTGAAAGACTGTAATATTGCTTTGTCCAGACAATCAACTTGGAAAATCAGCATTGAAGACATTGGATTTGGCTTAGTGAAACTGATCTAACAAATAGACGCCCTAGAGACACACTCAGATCCTTACCTCCTTTTGTAAATATCAAAACCAAAAAAAAAATGGGATTCATTTTTTGTTGTTGTAGGATCTGCTATAGAAAATGTTTTCTGAGTGGATTTTGTATTCTTAAAATGAAAACACCTTACAAAAAGTGACTTTTTCTTTAATACTTAAAATCTCTTTAAGTATAACTACGCTACCTCACAAATGCAATTTATTCATAATCTGTATTAGTACATTCAGTTAAAAAAGAACTCACAATTAATGCTACTCTCAGGCTCCTGACATATATAATTGAAAAGAACTCACAGGATTTGAGAAAAGCGAGGAAGAGAATGTTTATTGATCTGGAAAAAGGTTGCAAGACTAATCGAAACCAAGATCAATAAATGTTCACTTCTTTACCTTGCAGCAATTCTATGAATGTCCTTCATATATATATATATATATATATATATATATATATATATATATATATATATATATATATATATATATAAAACACAAGTTTGTGTGTACATACATGTAGTGCATCCCTGCACAGTGGTTACAAGACTCTGCCCTGTAGCAATTGACACAGTTTTGCAGAGCTTACATTTTTCTATATCATTCTTCGGGTTTATTTTATACTTTATTTTAGAACACCGTTACTGGTTCTGCAATCATTTATGCTAGCTTTGTATCAACATCCTAATAATGAGTTAGCCTTTTAATTAATGCTTAGCACTTATTTGATTTCCAATGTTCTTATATCGGGCTATTTACCAGCATCCTTTGTGATGTTCCATTCGTTTTTTTTCTAATAGACCCTTAAAAGAATTGTAGACAATCCACTACTGCTGTGTGCACTTTCAATTTATAACACTCATTACAAATTACAGAAAGCATTGGGTTTTAGTGAGTTTTTAGGAAGTTGTATGTACAATGCAGTGCAGAATTGATGGATGAATATTGATCAGTAATCCATTACAGTGTCCAATATATTTTACAAGAAACTAGAAATAAGGAAAAGTGTGTACATATTATAGCAACAAATGAAGAAAAAATAAGAAATTGGTGTAGTTTGTGTCTAGCACCATTTTTATTATATCTGATTTGATTTTCTTCTATAATAGAGCGTTGGTTATGCATCATGAAAGGATACATGAAGCTTGTGATAATGAAGTGCTAGGCTTTACTATGGATTAAGCAGGAAGCATTTAGAAAACAGCAGTAATTTGGGAACAGCCTCCAGGTAACAGAATAAAACAGGAGGAGCTAGATAGAGCAACACAGAACTTGCTTCTTGTGAGTAGACTAACAAGTCTGCAGGCAAGCACAAACTGGAAGCTGAACTAAACAGCGCCACCTACAGCTCAAGTGTTATTGATACACATGGCACAGTACATCCTGTTATACCTCCTAATAGAGTACATAATCATTTGCTTCCCAGGTAAATAAAGAAGTACTAGGGGCTTACTCGCTAAAACCTGGATTGCAGAGAAATAAAATCTGAATAGAATTTAATTTTTTTAGTGTTGCATTATTTATATTATTATTGTATTTCTAATGAGTATATCTTGAGTAAAATGTAGGGTGTCTTAATGTTTTTTGTGTTGCTTTTGTGCTTATTACTTGTTTCCCTTCAGATTCTTAGCTATATTATATATTTAGATGGTTTATTGTAAACAACAAATAATATTTTACTATTTTAAATGTCCATTTTTTGTTGAGTGGTAGATCTGCACAAGCAGTGGTCTACAGGAAACTGCCTGCAAAGCTGGGTAGTTAAACTATATATTAGCAATATTCAATATGTGTGTGACAATCAAGAACACAGATGAACTTGGAAGGATAGAATAACACTCCTATCTCATGCAGTAAATTGCAGTAGAGACACGTTACCTGCTGTTGTTTTTTTACTACATGTCCATCCATCTGTCTGTCTGTCTGTCTATCGTTATGAAATAAACCTGCAGCAAAAAATTTTACATATAATTTTAAGGACAATAGCAATCATTTCAGATGGCTCCTAAAGCATTCTAATATTAAAGGACATATGTCAGAAATAGAGGAGGCAGTCTTAATTGGGAATACAATTGCTTATGTGTTCTAGAAAAGAGTTTCAGAAAAACAAGTGATTAACCTCGAGTACAGCTATAAAGGAGTAATTGCAAGTCATTTAAATGTTGCTTTGCTTTTTGTGCATCGGTGTTCATGCTGTGTTAACTCCACTGACATATGGTAAAAGGACATCTTAAAAAAGGCCATTGCTTAAAACTGTTCCACAAATTGTTCTGCATTTTCAGGAGCAAGCAACAATCTAGCATGCTCAGGTGTGACTTTGTAATTTGATGTTTGGTTTTGTTTCTATGCTGCTTTAGGCAATCAGAAGAGAGGGAGGCAATTGCACTTTTTTTTTTTTTTTTAGGAGTGCTGCCTTTTTGAGCGATAATATATGAAAGAAGGTTTGCCAGCAGCCTTAGATCTCCTAGGTGGTATATCTGTTTCCTACCTGCCCAGCTGCTGTGAAAAAGAGAACATTAACTAACGAAAATACATATAAAGAAATAAATACAAATTAAATACAAAGGTAGAGATATATATTTTTTAAACATGGACATCATGAGATAGGATAATATAACTTTTTTAATAAAAGAGTGCTGTATATATTTCAGTTAATTCTAGCAACTAGTGAAAGTGAGATATTGACTTTTCTAAGCAACATAAGGGTAAAAAATGATCAGCACCCACCACTATCTCCATACAGGACGCAAGTGACTCATTAAGTCCTGTCCACAACCAGGAAATAACCAGTGATAAAAGACTAAGAGACCCATCATACCTTCAAATGTGTCTAAGGATTCTTATGACACAATAAAGGGACATCACATTCCAAGGTGTGTTGGACCTCTTAAATCATTCCCACCCTTTTCTAAAGCTGAGGGACATGGTTGAATAAGATTTTTTGGTTGTGACTTTGATGTCTACATCTCTTGGTTTCTATAACTGGGTTGACACAAATTTAAATATGTATCATTCAATAATGGAATGTGAACATCTTGGCATGTACAGCGTAACTCTTCCACTTTTAGACAGAACCTCATGCTGTACACCCGTACTTCTTTCAAACCATAACTAATGGTGGGTCTTTTCAGCAGAACTGCCTCCATTACAAGCAGATATTCAGGTACATAATTGTAAAAACAATTGTGTTGTCTACATAGAATATAGTCATAGCCTACATTATAATTCACGCTTAGCTATGTATAGATTTTACTATTTTTAATTCAGTTTGATATGTGTACATTTCATTTATGGGGTCAACATATTTGGCAATAGTAGAATGCCTTATTACCTATATGTACATTTCTCCATGTGCCATTTATTGACTTTCTTTAAAGTCTTTAAAGTGCTTTCTTTAATTGTCTGACTCAAGCTTTATTTTTTCTCTAAAAAGTATAACATCTGGCAGCTTCAGGTCCTTTGGCACAAATGCTGTCTTTGCCGAATGATCATGATTAGTGTCTGGAACTGTTTATTCACTAACCACCTTCAAGTGTTCTTGGGACAGTGCCATCTGGTCTTGAAATTTTGTTATCATCTTTGTGTCACTTATTGTACTTTTACATTTGGGAATGTAACAAAAATAAATTCAGATATTATATGAATCATTTCATCATTTTAAGTTGTCCTCGGGTGGTTTGGCTTGTCCTCGGGTGGTTTGGCTTGTCCTCGGGGGGTTTGGTTATTATGAAAAACATAAATGTTTCCATGAAATTGCCAAACATATAATGAAGGCTAATAATCAAATTTAAGTTAAAGAAAGTACAAAGATTTGAAGCTATTTTAGTAAACATCAACAAGTATTTCCCAATTATCCTGCCTACAGAAAAATTGTTGGTCCTGTGTTTTTTGATTGAAAAAAGATATACAAACTAAGAGATAATTTAATTACAAAGTCACTTGACTTGACATTTTCTCTATGTATATCCATTTAAAGAGTAATAATCATAATAATTATATAATTAATTGTGGGTTCATATTATTTTCTTCTAAGCACTCTATAAGAAATGTACCTATTAATTGTACTTAAATGTATGACCTTTTTATAGTGTTCTCAAGTAGTGATCTTGAAATTGCATTACTATTCCTAAACTCTCAGAGACCATTATAAATGATTTTTAAAAGTCTCATAAGAACATGGGATTTACACACATTATCTGATGTGCCTTTTGTTGTACACAGAAGAAAACATACAGAACGTCCACAAAATTTATATCAGATACAAATATTGCATTTTTTTATTTAAAAAATGCTGAATATATTTTCTCATTATTGACAAATTAAGGCATTTCTTTTGCTCACCATTTCTATTGCCCATATTTTTCTTCTATTCACATCAATTTTTATTTTTTTACTCTTTACAAATTAAGACAATAATGCATAATATGCACCTATATGGATTGTTTATAGAATTTGGGAAAGTTCCTTACTCAATATATTAAAGGAACACTATAGTCACCCAGACCACTTCAGCTCAATTAAGTGGTCTGGGTGCCATGTCCATCAGGTTTTAACCCTTCAGATCTAAACATAGCAGTTTCAGAGAGAGAAACTGCTATGTTTACATTAGGGGTTAAGCCAACCTCTAGTGGCTGTCTTCCTGACAGCAGCTAGAGGCGCATCTGCAACGCTGGATGCGAATTTTGCATCCATTACGCAGAGCGTCTATAGGAAAGCATTGCGCATTCCGCTCCAGTCGGGAGCTGATGTCGGCGGGGGAGGAGAAGTCACCAGCGCTGAGGGAGTCCGGCACTGGATAAAGGTAAGTGGCTCAAGGGGTTTTAACCCCTTCAGCGCCACGGGAGGGGGACCCTGAGGGTGGGGGCACCCTCAGGGCACTATAGTGTCAGGAAAACAGCTTTGTTTTCCTGACACTATAGTGATCCTTTAATTTGGCAGAGTGCCTGATTTAAGTGGTTATAGGAGTAACTGATGAGTTAAGCAGAAATGTTAGCTGCTTTTATGGACTATTGATAGCTATCTATGTAAATCAAAAACATAGTATATAATTTACATAAATTAATCATTATTGACATATATATCAATTTAAACACATTTTAATTTAAAGTTGTTCACAGGGAGCTTGATGACACCCAGATGGACAAAAGGGCAGCAAAAGAAGAAGACAATGAGGACTGCCCTCCAAAAGAGCGACACGTGGCAGTTATGCTTTCCCAAGTTTCAGAATAGCAATTCTGATTAGCTTTCTGCTTGTTGAAGTTGTTATAGTTAAAGAACTCTGTACTGTTTGTGTTTCTTGTTTAAATCAAGTGCAGAGACATTTAATTGATTTGCAAGGGTGTACCTGCATCACTAGCAGTTGACATCAGTTAGCACAGATCAAGAGTTATGGGATGACAATGAAGAATGTGTGCACATTTAACATTCATTGCCAGCATGCAAAGTTCACATTCACAGGTGCTGTTAGCGTGCCTGCTAGCATAACCTGCATGTGCTGTCTGGGCATATCTCACGGCTCATGCGCACACAACCTGCCCCTACCCCAGTACCTTGCTGGTCAGTGACAGGCTCACACTCTGCTAATAGGCACCCAGTGCTTCTGCATAAGAAATGTTGGATTGGTCGATCTGCCAATAGTTGTCCAATGAAATTCTTCTCTAGGGGAAGCATTTCATTGAGCACTGCTGGTCAATGAAAAGCAAGCTGTCTATAACAAATCCGCAACGAGGCGCAGATGAAGCAACCCATACCAGCCCCCCTCCAAAGCACTCACCTTCAGGCCGGTCCAGCAAGAGGCAAAACCTTAATGAAGGATTCCAGTCTGATGGCCTCTCACAAGCTCCCTGCAACCTGGCGGCCTTAAGGCCCACACCGGGCACGGCTGCACTCACCATCCACAGGCAACACCGCAAGGGGAGGCACTTCACTTTCACGAGGTAATTAAGCAGTGGACCCCCTCATCGCACCACCCGAAGCAGGTCTGGACTGCCTGGTCTCAGCACCATAAACCTGGGCCTGAACCCCACGACAGCCTTCCTGGGCCTTGAGCCCTAGAGGTCACTCCTCACACCGCAGCCCAGCACCTGGACTGACCACACTTACCAGGAATTCCGTTGCCGGCCAGTCATGGAACCGGAACCGAGGGCACAGATGGTTGGCTCATGCGGAGCCTAGGGCTGGCAGCATGGCATACGTCGGACCCACACTTATAGCAGGACTCAGCTACCTCTCCACTCAGGTCGAAGGGAAGGAAATCACAAGCCCAGGAGACCTGACCTGCCTGACAACTTGCCGACGAGGAGCAGGTGGACTTTCCTAACAATACCCAGTGGGGTTTCTTAACCTGCTTCTCAGTTTGAAAGCTAATTTTACCTCTGACTATCTAATGACCTACAATAATAGATCTAAGCTACATTTATCGTATCGTACCTTAACAGCTCAGATAGGCACCATGCTGTCATGTCTATGTTGTGTGAGTGCAGTGCTTTCCTCTGCCATTAACTCCTGCAGCTCTTACCTGTTATGCAGCATTGTCACCTAAGGGCAACCACAGTAGTAGGCCTAGCTCGATCTTGTACACCTAGCATGCAGGGCAGCATACTATTCATATAACCTGTGGGGCAGTCATGCAAGATTTATGTCTGTTCATTTACTATAAAAATGAGGCAATGCTATAAGCTATGGATAACCTAACGACACGCATAGGCAAACACTATACCTTAAGCGTCACCAAAGCATGTTAACCACATCATTTCTCACTATGTCTATGAGTATGTATAGCTAAGTACCTCTCTTTTAATCGCTAATTTAGAACCTTAACGACAGCGCTGCTTTTATGTTTTGCTATATGTCTCTAAGCTACCCAACTCTTAAAGATAGCGTAACAAGCAACCATTTTCTCACTGCATAGGCAGACAAGTGAGATGTAACACTAACAAGTCAATTATTAGAACGCTCTTGTATGTACGTTCTCTGCACGAGCCATGTTTTTCCTCCTTTGTCTCTCCTCTACCTATTTCTCCATGGCATGTGCATTATGCTAACATATTGAAAACTAAACGTAAATCTAAACTATTGTAATATTATAAAAATGTGCCTGTATAACGTATGCCATGACATGTAATACCAATGTTTACTTATTTTACTGGATGTCGCTGTTGTGGCGCATACCGGCTATCTGTTTAATCTGTGCACACCCAAAATAAAGAATTAATATTCAAAAAAAATAAATAAAAATAAATAAAGTGAGAGTTCTTAAAGTGAGAACTAATTTCCCATAGACACAATGTAATAAACACGGGTTCCGTTCCTGACCAGCAAATTTTACCATTGAAAACCTAAATTATTAAGTACAAATGCAACATGAAAGCATAACAAATACATGTATGTTGTAGGAATTTTAAAGGCATGCATACCATATTGAAATCTTCTTTAAATTACCATCAATCCTCATACTATTCAATGAAGAGACATACTGCACTTGTTCATTTTCTTCATTATCAGCTCCCCCCTCTCCTTTATCACTTTTCTGTTACTCCTTTTATTTTTACAGCTTTTCAAACTTTCTTCCTTCTCCCCTTTTTCAGGCTTTTCAGCCCTCCTCCTGATCCTTACTATTGCTGCCTGCCAAAACATGGCACAATGGAAAACACACATACACACAGACAGCTATGTCAGACACACACACACACACAGACAGCTATGTCGGACACACACAGACAAATCAAGTCAAATCTACACTCAATAGCACACAGTGCCAGAATATTACAGGATCTGCAATGTGTGCCCATGAAAGCACAAAGAGAATACAGTACAATCTAAACCTGTTTTTTAGACTTCCCTTTATCTTCAGGAACCGTGTTCCTGATCCTCATCTCTCTTCTTGTCTACTCCTGACCACAAATTCTTCTTCTTCTCTTCTTGTTTGTGCTCCAAAGTACTCTTCTCGGTCCTGATCCGTGGACCACTGACACAAAATGGAGGTGAAACAAAATGGCGGCACATCCAGAAAAAAGTTCATAAAGTCAGGAGTTCATAAAGCGAGAGTTCATAAAGTGAGAAATGCCTGTATATTTCTTCAGTCCAAATAGGTAGTACTTAAAGTATACTTCTGACTTCACTCTTCTCTATTTTTTTTTTTTTTTGTAAACTGAGTTAACCCAACATAAAAACCTGGTAAGGAGACAAGGGAGACTGAGAATATATTGGCTTTTTATCTGTATTAGTAATTTAAAGGGACACGCTACTGCCTAAATAAAATGAATAAACAAATAAAAATCCTATTTAGTAGGTATATACCCACAATAGAAACATACATGCATTTGATAATGCATTTCTTTTATTGGGGTTAGATGACATAACAGCTTTCAAAAGCAATACATCTCTCGCCTGTAGCCTTTACAAGCCCACCCCTTTTACCCACACCCAGACATTCTGTGGCTGTCCAATTACAGGCTTCCCAATGCAACTCAGTGAGAAGTCTATGCAAAGTAGGTGCTCTGAGCAATCGCTGCCCCATGAGTTTAACTCAGTTGAGTGGAGCTAACAAAAGCAGGAAGTAACAGGACAGGTTGTCGGATTGACATCCAGGGGGTGTAACAAGATTAATTTATAAAAGTGACAATTTCTTTACAAATCTGCACTTTTTGTAAAAGCTGAAAGCTGAAAAGCTTTAGGGGTCTCGAGTGTCTCTTTAATGATAAAGCAAACATTAACACCCAAAATTTGCTGTTCCTTAGAGGGGGCAGCATATTATATACATGAGATCCGGTTAAAAAATTTAAATCTCTTCAGTTTGGAAAAACGGCGCCTTAGAGGGGATATGATAACATTATACAAATATATTCGGGGCCAGTACAAACCATTATCTGGAAATCTATTCATAAACAGGGCTATACATAGGACACGAGGTCACACATTTAGGCTTGAAGAAATGAGATTTCATCTAAGGCAAAGAAAAGGTTTTTTTACAGTAAGAGCAATAAGGATATGGAATTCATTGCCGGAAGAGGTGGTTTTGTCAGAGTCTATACAGATGTTTAAGTTGCAATTGGATAAATACTTGCAAAAACATAACATACAGGGATACAATTTCTAATTAGTTGGGTAATAGCTGCTTGATCCAAGGAGACATCTGACTGCTATTTTGGGGTCAAGAAGGAATTTTTTGTTGCAAAATTGGAAGCGCTTCAGACTGGGTTTTTTGCCTTCTTTTGGATCAACAGCAAAAGCATATGTGAGGAAGGCTGAACTTGATGGACGCAAGTCTCTTTTCAGCTATGTAACTATGTAACTATAAGTGGACTATCACAATATATAGTAGATGTGAGAAAGGGTAAAACAAATAGGAGACCTAACCACCTATTAATAAAATACATACAAAATATAAGAGAATACCCTTGATCTCTGTCAAACTTCAAAGTATATTACCAAAGGATAATATCCTACAGCAAATTATATTCTATTTCAGTGACAATATATATTACATGAAAAAGAATAATCACATAGAACAGAAAACTATATAGATGAAACTGGATGAAACAGACTTAAATGCAAATAAAAGTCCAGTAATAAGTCTGTATAGTTGATAAATCCAGGTGATCTCCCTGGATGCTGCTATTCCATGATATAGCTCCAATCCATGAAATAAAAAATGACAGAAAAAAACAGATATTAGATGATAGAACCTATATTAATATTATATTATATACATGGTATACACGTAACATTAGAACAGAAAATAACACTAGACACACATAACTGGACCTGCATTAAACTTCCTTTACCCCTCGTAGATAAAATGCATAGAATTCAGCAACAATGTACACAAAGAAATTGTGTACAACACCTAAACCCCAGTGTATCTTTACATAAATGATGTTTGTAGTAAGTGACAGATTTAAATGGTAATATAGTCACTAGATATTTAACAAAATCCCATATTAACACGTCCCTACGTATGGTTGTTATGTAATATTTGTGTTCAGAAAATATTTTTCCCATATTTAATTAGATATATTCTTTGTGGATTGGTTTATATATCATTTGTGTTTAGAATTTACAATTTATAACATGTGTTAACAAACTGTGTGCAGTCAATGGGGAATATCATGCAATTTTTCTCTTCTAACCTTTTGCAGCACAATATATTTTGTACTGGGGGCCAACTCATTTAAACAGCTCCTTTTGGTATTGGTATAATGTCTTTCTTTCTAGTTCAACCAAAGCTTGTTATTAAAGCCATCCATCAATGAAATTTGTATTTTTATTTCTGTTTTCACACTTGTTGCCCCCAAGCTTCAGAAGCTGAATATCCATTATCCAGAAAAACAAAACTCCAGCCTTGAGGCACTCATTTCATTGAATCCAAACGAGGTGGATGAGATACATTCTATTCCAGTCATTTCGATGCTTCCAAGAAGAATTTGGACCACACTAATATATGTTGTGAAATGTTTTTGCTCCTAAAGGTGATATGATACATCCCTCAGAATGCTGTGTTCATTTTGTACAGTAATAGGTACACAGTAATACATGACACCTAGAAGAAGCCTATCGCTTACAGGCAATGCAACTGCAGTATTTTTTTAGGTTTGAAAATTATGTGTTTATTAACCATTTAGATGCAAAGCACTGAAGCCAGAATTCATACTGGAGTATTTCTTACTACAAAATATAATATTATAAACAAAAGCTCAATAAATAATTAATATGCACATACAACACCATTACTCATGGGAGAAAGGCATCAAGCACAAAATAATGTTGGAGTTATTCAGTTTGTGGGATAACTATTCTACTTAGGAATAGATTTACGCACTTTGCCCTCTTCAGCCTCACAAAAGCAAATCTAAATAAAACAATTGAGTTTTGTATAGCTCAAGCAAAAGGAGCTTTCTGTATTATCAATAAACGTATTTTCCTTTATTGTACATATTAGTGTTTTAATGGACCACTCTTACCACTAGTTGTTATGGTGCGGTAGCCGTTTTACTTTGAGAGGTTAAACCGTTAATGAGCAGTTTAGCGTTAAGCTAGAAGACAGCACCCAATCACTTTGTCCCTTTGCTTCCTATGAAGTTTTTAGTCTTCAGTCAGGAATCCACAGAGCAGGCACCACTGATAGTCTGAGAACATCACCTATCTGCAAAGTACAAAAGTTCTTATGGTGCTCACAGTGTCCCTTTCAAACCATGATTTTATCATTCATATTTCAATGTTATGCTAGCTCGGCCAACAAAAATAAAAAATAAATTATATTAGAGGTTGAAGATTACAGGCAGCCAAGTGCATTGATTATGCTGATAGGAGGCATGTGTCTCATTAGCCTATTATGTTCCATATGGACATTGCAGTACGTATATGTTTCCTTACATTGTTTTTCAAGTACTGTACAGATGTGTACTTGTTATCAATTCTGTTAGTTATAGTTACAGTTTAGTTTAGTTACTGTCCTCAAATTGGTGAAATTGATTAAAAATGAATTGTTTGCTTACATTGCTTATTAACGTTATTAACGCGGGAAGTGTTTGCAGCGTTCATTGTGCCAACACTTATTTTTTGGGAAAACAAAGAGTATAGACGCTCACTATAACAAAGAAAGAAATAGGCTGCAAAGGATTCCCAAACCTTGTATGTTTCAACAATGCCAAAAAGAAAAAGGATGCGCTGCACCAGAAAGATACCCTTAACCCCTTAAGGACCAAACTTCTGGAATAAAAGGGAATCGTGACGTGTCATACACGTCATGTGTCCTTAAGGGGTTAAAGTGAGCGTAATATCTTAATACATACATCTATCACTGGAATAATCTAATTGGGTTAACCTCCAAAATAAATAAACAGAGTAAGACAGATAATAGTGCAATACAGTTGTGTAAAATAGAAATATTCAGAAGAATTAAGAAGAGTTCACTCACATTTATCAGAGCTAACTTAGAGCTCTGCGGTTTTGCACATGGATTGTATAGTCCCTGTCTAAGGATATATGTCAGTCCAGATGACAGGAGTTCTCCAAGTTTTCTTATTTATATTTGATTTAAGTGTTCTAACTATTGGAGTTTACTTTTTGTTTTGTTTTCTATACCGGCACAATTTAACTTGGAGAACTCCTGTCATCTGGACTGCACTATTATCGTGCTTGTTCTGTTTCTTTGTTTTAGAGGTTAACCCAATTGGACTATTCCAGTGTTACATGTATGTACTATGATACTAAGCGCACTTTAAGGTTATCTTTCTGGTACTTGTTTTTGGGGTATTGGTTGTCAGTTAGAAAAAGGGTTATTTAGTATTTCCATTGAGGTTTAGAATTTGCTAAGTTTTCAATGGACCTTTTAAAGTTTCAATAACTCCTATTTGAAATAAATTGTTATTGCCAAAAGTGAGTGGTTAAAGTAAGACATTGGGCCGTATTTCAGTGATTCGATAATGGTAAATGTGAGGAAGAATACTATAGGTCAGGGGTGGGCTATCTGCAGCCCTCCAGATGTTTTGGACTACATCTCCCATAATGCTCTTAGGGCCATAATGCTAGCAAAGCATCAAGGGAGATGTAGTTCAAAACATCTGAAGGGCCACAGATTGCCCACCCCTGCTATAGGTAATATGGGATTCTGATTTAGAAAACATCATTTAAAAACATATTAGCTAAACTGCAGCAATTAATATGACAAGAACTAACAAGTGACATTGTAATTTGTACTCATCCAACATTTGCAAATCCTGAATCAATTCTCCAAAATTCTCAGTTTAGTGAATAAAGAGTAGGTGAGCTTCCAGAAATTATATTTGTTCAGTACATACTGTATACCGTGGTCATTGCATCACAGATTTGAGTCGATTTTTTATTCATATTTACAATCAGTAGAGAAAAATAAATATTTTACAGTAAACAATACAATATTTATTCATCTCGAACTACAGGTCATGGTTATTCTCCTCTGTCTGTTGTTTTATTGAATTACATGCTGTTTTTATTATTATTGACAGCAACCATTTGTGGGGATTATATGTACTATTGTTTGTAATTTTGTTTTGTTTTGTTTTTTGTTTTGTTTTTTCTTTTGTTTTGTAATTTTTAAAATGTTCGCCTGTTCTTTTTTCTATTGAAAAAAACAGTTTTTTTTATAGTTTTTTAGTGATCCTTTTACAAATAGAAATGTGCTTTTTTGGGGCTATCTACCCCTAGGGGTGGGATATCTGTATATTTGCATGCATTATTGTGATTATTTTATAATTAAGCTTTTTTATTCACTAAACCATGAAACATTGGGACAGCAAATTTTAGGCTAAAATGGCTGAGCTGGAAAAACATTTGGATATTTTACGTTTGCAATAATTGGTAAATTTCCAACAAGTCATGGTTCGGTAAATAAGCCTGCAAGCATTCTCAGCATTCTCCAAAATGAATACATTTTGGTATGTTGTTATGTTGTTCTGGCCAAGAAGACACTTGCACGATTATTCTCGAATTCATTTAATTGAGAATTGTCAAAGAAAATGCTAATATTTTTATATAACAAGCTGAGCTAGAAAATAGTTGAATTGGAATATATATATATATATATATATATATATTGCAATTCCCTATGCTACTCAATTTAGCAAATAACTCCAGTAATCTGCAATGAGATGGGTTGCTATCAAAACGACCATTAATTGATTCTGCTTTGGAGTTCTATCTGTTATACTACGTAAGCGAAACTACTGGAACTAAGTAGTAGCATACAGACAAATCTGTCTCTATTAAAAAGGAATTATCACATTCACTAAGTGACAAGAGTGTTAAAATACATGTTTGATTACATTTGCGGTACCATTGCTGCATTTGATTACTAGTTAATGGATATCCTGGCAAAAATAATTGCTTGCCTGGTGAATGCCAACATTTATATATTTCAAGTGTGCATTTACCTACTAATTATCTAAGGACCCTTAGTGCTTAATTGATCATAACAAGTGCCCAAAAATATTTAAGGCATAAATCTGCACCTAAAGCCCATTACTGCGACTTATTATGTCCGAAAAGCTGTTTTTAAATAATTTTAACTAAAACGAAAAAATTCTTGATTATTCATGTGCAAATCTTGTGCAAAATGTAATCATGCATATTAAAAAGACACTGTTCATTTAGGTAATAATGGTTCCATTCATAAAGTAATGCACCATCTTATTAATTATTTTACTTTTAGTTTTAAATTAATATCTACAGCAATGGAATTATATATAGTCAATTGAAAATCCTTGCACACTTGCCCCAAATTCCTTAACAGTAAGTAGTTTAATCGCCTAGTACTAGACTGAGGCCATACAATATAACAAGTAAAGCAAAAGGGTCTGCACTCAGAGTTAAAGTATCAATACATTTTTATTCCATCAAAGCTTCCATTCACAAACTTCATCAAAGTTTCCATATACAAATTAAGTGGGTCAACATTTTAGTCTAGGATAGGGACTTTCCTCAGGAAATGGCCGATCCGGGGCTGAAACGTTGCCCCACTTAATTTGTAACCTTCTCTATTTTATATATATATATATATATATTTATATATATATATATATATATATATATATATATATACACACCCACACTGTTAAAACTTAATTTATGAAGGGGGCAGAGCTTGACTGCCATGCAGATCGGACTTGTTCAGCAAGAGCTCTCAAGTCTGGCCTCGAATTAGGGGGAATAAACCAGGGACTCCTACTCACATTACCCACTACCAGCAACCCTCTTGTTAGCGGGTCAACGCTGCATCCAGGGGTGCCCGTCAAGTGCACCTCCTTAGCTGATTTGCCCAACCTGGGGCTTGCAGCCTAATTGTGTTGGAGCCCTGGTGAGACGGCCACTATCCCGGTTCAAAGGACGCTCAGGTGGTCCCCACCAATTGCTACCCCCCCCCCCTCCCACTGACCAGCTCCACATACCCTGCTTGGATGCAAACAGCTTGCTCTACACAGGTCCAGAACGCAGCACAAGCTCTTAAAATAGCACTCAGACATACTGAGCACGAGCTCCAACAGTCTTTACCTGCTTACCTGTCAACAATAAATAGCCTCACGCAATGCATCGATGAAGCATTAGACCGCTTCTGAGCACGACTAGAGGCTCACCTACCGGCCGAGCCGGCTCGGAGCAGGGGGACTCTGCAAGGTGGAGAAGAACGGGGAGTGAGCAGGCCCCCTCCGGACACAGTGACACAGCATACACGTGCGCCAATCTACAAAGGCCCATCTAGGCTGAAAGCCCTCAGGGAAGCACTCCCTCGGCACCACCTACAGAGACCAAAGCCCCAACGCCACAGGCGGTGGCGTAACATCAGGAGCTGCTGCTACACCCAACCTGGGAAGGACTCCATTGTGAGTGCCCAAGCCCATGGAACCACTATGCGTTCTCTCATCGCGGCCTGGACACCTCTCCACACACCTGTGTGGCAACACTCCGTAATTGCCCCTGTCGAGTACTGGCAATGGCTGGGGATAAACTCATCGGGCAGGTCTTAAGAACTATGCCCTACAGTCTGCTACTTGGCTGTTACCGCCATCACATAGCCTTGTGCAATTACTTATCACTATGTGCCTAGTTACAGTGTTTATTGCAGTCATATTTCTCTCTATATTTATCTGGACGTTTGTGTCTTTTACCTCTTTAGATTGCTGCCATGACAATCTATGGTGCGATCAAGGAGGTGACTGGGTTAGATCTTGCATTCTATCCAGAGTCTTGCTCCATTTGTCCCCTCTGTTGATATGTCAATATAAAACAAGTCTTTACAAAGCATTTACTCAATGCTGTAATGGCTTTCCCTTTGTAGGAAATCTGAAAGCATGCTCACTCTCCACCATATGGGATCTCTCACTGCATCTCTATATTTGCTGAACTGTTGTACCCTTGCATGTAAAAGAGACCCCATGAGGCATAGATTGGCTAGGTACTACTCGATTCATAGATTGGATGGGCTTTGCCAAGTAGGGTTGTGTTCACCATAATAGATGATCTAATGTGCTTGTCCTTCTTTTTCCCTCTTAACCCCCTATTTTTCTTTCTTAAGTACCCTACACTGAGGCATCCCTTGCCCCTTTCACTGCACCGGAGTACTTTTGGTTCAATCATTGCACTAGGGGGGTTTTGCCCTTTGTATTCCTTGAACTCTCACCTTTCCTGATAGATTGTCTGTCTGTTTAGTCATATTGGAAATTCTTTACTAATTTAAAATTGTAAAAATAAATAAAAAATAGTTGTCACTGTTGCAGAGACTTTGTAAATTCTTAAAGCTTTAAGAATTGTGTTTACAATGCAAATGTAACATATTAAAATATTATGAGCAAACTAACCGTAATTATATTTTCTTGCAGAATATCAAATGAACACTCTCCCAAACTTCAGATACGAAGCCACAGTTACTTGAGGGCAGTAAGTGAAGTTTCAATAAACAGGAGCATGGATACTCTGGATCCATCCGCTCTTCTGACATCTCCTAAATTTCGCTCGAGGAATGAGAGTTATATGAGGGCAATGAGTACAATCAGTCAGGTGAGTGTGGAGTACACAGCATACTTTCAACAATGTCCTATACTACTATATAAGTGCTGTGCCGTCTACATATATATTTTATAGAAATGAACCTACAATTATAAAACTTTACATTATTCAACAGACTATCAAAAACATCTATATGGATCTAACCACTAAGCTAGAAATATATTATCTAACTTACTTGGACCTCAGTCTAATATTTTTTACAATGGGTTTAACTAGCTATAAGCAAGGAATTCTGCATTTGTTAACACATGTGACGCATTCTATCTGACTGTTAAACCAGGTTGATTGTTAATCTTTAGGGTCATATTAACTAGGACTCGTTTTCTGCTTTTAGGTCAGTGAAATGGAGGTGAATGGCCAGTTTGAATCTGTTTGTGAGTCTGTATTTAGTGAGCTTGAGTCTCAGGCTGTGGATGCACTAGATCTTCCAATGCCAGGCTGTTTTCGAATGAGGAGTCACAGCTATGTAAGAGCCATTGAAAAAGGATGTTCCCAAGATGATGACAGTGTATTGCTAAGGCCATCATCACCTCCACGCACAACTACCACAGTGAGGACCATTCAGAGCAGCACCGGTAAGTACTTAACAGTTCCATATATTGGCATCTGATTTGTTTTTATGGGAAATTGTTTCTGTAAGCAAAACCTGCATTAACCCTTTAAGTAATGCATTGGGTACACCTCAGATGCTAATAGGGTTAATGTATACTTGGGGGGGGGGAAGCACACACAAAATATATGTTGTGTCTGATATAGTTTATGTAATAGTACACAATATCACACTTGCATAAAATCTAAGTACAAAAGTTGTATGTGTATACAATTCTGTGTGCTTTTGCTTGTGGGTACTGCAGACTCTGTTTCTGTACTAAGGAGTGTCATGCTACGTGACTTTGATCTGGCAACTTTTAAAGTTATTTAGCAATTGTTAAGTGCTGTCTTAAACATAAGAAATCGAATTGGCTTTAATTGGGTGATAGCTCTGCTTGACCTAGAGTTTCTACAGGTGAATGTCCTTTGGTTAAGTTACTAAATATTAAGTGGCAACTACATGTTACAAAAAAAAAGACACCATCAGAAAATAAAAACGGAATCCTCTGTAGTTGTGCCTCGCCAGTCAACAAGGTGCCTAGAATGTTTCCCGGCTAATACCCACATGTCTTTAATACATCCCTGTGTTACTCTGCAAAGCTATGTGACAGTAAAGGTTTCTCTTATGGGTTAGGCCTTAATTCTCCTTGAAATGTTATAAAACATAAAACACCAAGTTTCCATTGTTTTATCTAGGCAGGGAATGGTCTAGCTGAACAGCTTGATTGGTCCTTTGTTGCTAGGTAGTCTTATTTCCTATATCTTCATAAATCCATAATTTATGCTTACTTTTGATCGTTTTGTTTGCTAAGTATCTGGACAAAGGTGTTCTGTCAAATGTTACCAATAAAGGACCACTATAGTGCCAGGAACACATACTCGTTTTCCTGGCACTACAGTGCCCTGAGGGTGCCCCCACCCTCAGGGACCCCTCCCGCCGGGCTCTAGGGGGTGGAAGGGGTTAAATTTACCTCTTTCTCCAGCGGGGGACTCTCCTCCTCCTCTCCTTCTCCTCGACTGAATGCGCATGCGCGGCATGAGCCGCGCGCATTCAGTCAGTCCACAGGAAAGCATTCACAATGCTTTCCTATGGACGCTGGCGTCTTCTCACTGTGAAAATCACAGTGAGAAGCGCGGAAGCGCCTCTAGCGGCTGTCAATGAGACAGCCACTAGAGGCTGGATTAACCCTATTATAAACATAGCAGTTTCTCTGAAACTGCTATGTTTATAGAAACAAAGGGTTAAACCTAGCTGGACCTGGCACCCAGACCACTTCATTAAGCTGAAGTGGTCAGGGTGCCTATAGTGGTCCTTTAATATGAGAAGTGTAGGCTTGAGTGTGCAAATAAATACATTATTATACTTGAAGAACTATATAATTCACATCTATTACTATCACTTTAACAACATGTTTATAACATATAAAGTTATATACATAAGAAAAAACATCTGCAATAGAGGAATTACAATATGTATCAGATATTGTACTTATATTTACTGCAGATATCAATAATGTATAATATTTATTAAAATATTGTAGCTATGCCATGTAAGTACAAAATCCAACAATTTGATAACGGGTTATTATGATTGAAAGTGAATTTGCTATGTTTGTTTTAGTGGTCTGGACTAATACTAAAAAGAGTCCATTTGAATTCCTAAATTTCCTATTGTCTTTTTGGTTACTGAATTGTACCAACTTTTCTTTTATTGAAATTTATATGTACACTTTTTATACTTTTATGCCCCATTTTTCTGGCAAACATCTATTTTGTTCCTGTACCCAAAGAAATCCTAGGTGGGGATCATTCCACCAACGCCTTATAATAGAGCAGTAATTCCTGCTCTATTTTTTTGAGTACAATTTTATCTATTTTATATCTTTTTTATCACATTGAGAGCACTATTGCTGTCTTTTTATCATCTGTTGGAGTCTTGGATACCCAGACTGTATTGACGGTGTCATGCCTTAAACCCTCCCGGTATCTCCTCGTACTTCCGGGTTTAACGGAGCTTAGCCACACCCCCTTTTGACGCGGTCTTCCTACTTAATGCGACCGCACCAGCTGATAGACGCTGGATTATTTAAATGCGTACCGCACTTACTAACCGGCTCAAGACTTCTCTGCGAGCACCATATGTTACCGGACCGGACTGGAAGACTATTCACATCCCCTTCATCTCTCCTCGTCCTCGACTAGTGCCTGAACTTTCTTCAACCTCTCTCAGGAAACAAACTCCTCGGAGGAGAGCTTGGGAACCTGTTTTCCTACTTCTGGAAGCTAAGTAACATATAGCCTCTGTGTTAAGAGTTACCATCTCTTAAGCCTTTATTTCTTTTACCAAAGTCTGCTATCAAGTTATCAAACAATCCAGTTACAGCGTTCCTCAATTCATATAAATATTCAAGTTCAGCCGCACCTGTCTTGCTACTGATAACTTCGTATTGAACAATCTCTTATAACTGCTTTCCATTTAACCTGTTAACTAATATAACGGACTCTAATTGATTCAGAACCTACTCACTGCAAACTGAATGCAACCGTTTATTATTTAAAGATACAGTACCTGTAATTCTGGAACTGAAGTCTCAGTACCTTCTAAGTGTCCTAATAAAATACCGAAGTCCTAAGAAATCTGCAGTTGTGTTCCTTATCAATTAATGTTGACGTGACAGACGGACGTACCACTACAGTATATCTGCTTAGCGGGGATTATACCGCTAGACGCCCTACATCCCAGAGCTGGTATAGCTCTTTTAAATGTGAGTGTTTTACTTTTCTTCATCCAATTTTATCCCTGGATTGTGACATATTGCACTATAAGTCGTTGTATCCCCCCTTTGTGTCTCCACATATTTGGATATTTTATACAATCCGGACGGATCAACTTCTGAGGATTTCACCCCCACCCTATCCTGATATTTTAATGAGACTTTTTATTTATGACTATTTATTGCAGCGGACTATACCTCTATTATTGGAACTTTGTTTCTCTTTTATTTATTTTATTGGCGCAGCCTTGCCTGTCTTTTTTCTACTTTGGCAAGTAAGCCTTTAAAAAAAATAATTTTCTTCCACCAAATTGTAAACAATAACAATACTCTGTTCCCTGAATAATTTTACATTATGACAAGAATTTAAAATTCAAATACAACTAAAATGCCATATTATGCAAGAGCAACTTCATTATAAGTGTGTATTTAATTCCAATTGCTTATTAGTATGTATTCAGTAGTAACCTGGTAGCCTAATTTCCCAAGTATAGAACTGTTCTAAATCTTGAATTATGAAAATCTTTTCTATCTTCAAAAGAAAGTTCATCTTTAAATTTTTAACAATATGTGCACTTTCCATGAGAAATTATATTCAAATATTGTTGAAAGCTCCTAGAATTTCTCAATCTGCCTTGAATAGGTCAGCACTGAAATATCTTTCTAAGAAACTCAATTGTGATTTTGTATTAAGAGCAATTCTGAGCCAACATTCTTAACAGGGAGCAATCACCTTGGAAACCAATGAATGTTCATGCTGATTGCTCTACTTTAGAATTTTTACATAAAGCCCAATTTTTGATTGTTATCCATCCGCTTTATAGGAACAGGAGAAAAAATATTTTAGATGCTGATGAAAAAATGAACGCTGAAATATAAAATCTATAGTAAGAGTTTTGCCAATATCAAAGATAAAGTCATTTTAATGGATTATACAGTAAACTGTGGTATGCAAAGGTGTACTAATGGTCTCCATTTAGAACTGTGTGCCTGGAAATCTACCTGTAGATGTACAGAATTGAAAGCACAATATAATGAACAATAGCTGCCTTCCTCGAGAAAAGTCCATGTAAGGCACTAAAATGTTGACTATACTGTTTTGCATTTGCCTGCTACAATAAAAGCAGTTATTTAGCTTCATATCAAGTTCTGCAAGTGATGTATATATGTGTATAGAGATATATATGCTTGTGCGTCCAGTACACACTATCGAGATCTTGTCCTTGTCTGGGTACAAATCACTTATGCCAAAATATAAATATCAATAAAGGTGAACTCACAGGACTTTGCAGATAATATAAGTAGCTTTATTGTGCAATCATACACCAGATTTTTAAAGTTTAAATATGTGAAATAAACCTAAGTGAAGAGTGATAGTGATACAAAACAGGGTGTGTTACATATTCAATGACGTGAGCAAAATCCTCCCAACATCCTATATGTGGAGCTCTCTCAGATGCCGTAAGATTTTACTTGTGGTCTGGTAGATCTTTTACCATCCCATCTGTATCCTTTTTAAGTGCTTGTATGAAGGATTTAATTGAAGTATTGGACGTTTTGATGTCCATTTTTTGTCATGATGGAAAAGGATTCTTTTGAGTAGTTGTCCATTACTTACAATGTTCATTACTACTCAAAATACGTTGTAGTTTGCAGAGTTCAGTATCAGTTTTAAAATGGTCCACTTTAGTTACTTGTACAAATGTAAGTTCTTTGTTCAGTTTTAAAAGGGTCCGGTTTAGTTTCTGGGACAAACATACCGTATATACTCGAGTATAAGCCGACCCGAATATAAGCCGAGGCCCCTAATTTTACCCCCAAAAACTAGGAAAACTTATTGACTCGAGTATAAGACTAGGGTGGGAAATGCAGCAGCTGCTGGTAAATTTCTAAATAAAATTAGACCCTTAAAAAAATATATTAATTGAATATTTATTTACAGTGTGTGTATATAATGAATGCAGTGTGTGTATGAGAATGCAGTGTGTGTGTATATGAATGCAGTGTGTGTATATGAATGCAGTGTGTGTGTATGAGAATGCTGTGTGTATGAGTGCAGTGTGTGTGTATGAGAATGCTGTGTATGAGTGCAGTGTGTGTATGAGTGCAGTGTGTGTATGAGTGCAGTGTGTGTATGAGTGCAGTGTGTGTATGAGTGCCGTGTGTGTGTATGAATGCAGTGTGTGTGTAAGAGTGCAGTGTGTGTGTATGAATGCAGTGTGTGTGTATGAATGCAGTGTGTGTGTATGAATGCAGTGTGTGTGTATGAATGCTGTGTGTGTGTGTATGAATGCTGTGTGTATGAGTGCTGTGTGTGTGTATGAATGCAGTGTGTGTGTGCATGAATGCAGTGTGTGTGCATGAATGCAGTGTGTGTGCATGAATGCAGTGTGTGTGTATGAGTGCAGTGTGTGTGTATGAGTGCAGTGTGTGTATGTGTGTGTGTAATGCAGAGTGTGATGCAGAGCCTTGGTGGGGGGTGGGCATTTTTTATTTTTTAATTATTATTTTAATATTTTTTTTTGTTTCATTACATTTTTTTTATTATTATTTTTTTATTTTATTATTATATTTTATTTTATTATTATTTTTTTATTTTATTATTTTTATTTTTTTATTAACATATATATATTTTTTAGTCCCCCCTCACAGCTTGCTAGCTGGCCAGGGAGGGGGCTCTCCTTCCCTGGTGGTCCAGTGGATGGGCACTGTGTAGGAGGGGGCTGTGGGGGCTGCAGAGAGATGTTACTTACCTTTCCTGCAGCTCCTGTCAGCTCTCTCCTCCTCCGCCGGTCCGTTCAGCACCTCGGTCAGCTCCCAGTGTAAATCTCGCGAGAGCCGCGGCTCTCGCGAGATTTACACTGTGAGCTGACAGAAGAGCTGAACGGACCGGCGGAGGAGGAGAGAGCTGACAGGAGCTGCAGGAAAGGTAAGTAACATCTCTCTGCAGCCCCCACAGCCCCAGTCTGTATTATGGCAATGCAAATTGCCATAATACAGACAATTGACTCGAGTATAAGCCGAGTTTGGGTTTTTCAACACAAAAAATGTGCTGAAAAACTCGGCTTATACTCGAGTATATACGGTAAGTCCTTTGTTGAGGACAGAATAATGACCCGTTGTCAGATGTTTTTCTGATAAATTGAAAATCACTGTGATTTATTCCATAAAGGGGGTTTTCCAATGTACCCTGTACCTTTTGTAACCCTTCTATCCTCTCCAGGGGACTTCATTCTTCTTACACCTTGAGTATTAATTTTAAGATGTTCCTGGGGATTTGAACAGATATGGTCCTTTTTCTAAAAACTTTAATTGATTTGGTATGTCGCTATCGTCCTTGGCTTCTGCATCCGATGCAGATTTGCCTGAATTAATAATGATAGTTTGGAATGATGATTTCCATATATGGGGTCTGCATCTGGGAACTTGGTCTTGGTTGAAGTATGGGTACCACTCAATCAGGGATATATTTGGTGATTTTTATAGTCGTGATTTACTTTGTTGAGTTTTTGTTTCTTAAACTAAATTAAATCATTTTGTATTTCTTAATGTTATCTTGTAGCTTATTCGTTCGTTCCATGGCTGAAGAAGATTGTAGGGTGGTAAAATTTGACATCTCGAATTCCTGGATAGATTGTTTGACAAATACCAGATCTTTATCCACTTCTTCCATGAGTATTACCATCTAGTCTAATGAACATTTGTAGGCTATGTTCATCCAGATTTTGCAAAATTCAGGATTCTAGCGACCTATAGTTGGTGCATTCCTTACCCTGAATCCTCTTGGAATTCTTCTGGCACTATAATAGTCTGAAATAAATCTCAGTATAAGTTAAGATTCACTTCTCGTTTTTTGGTTTTTTGGTACTTAAAAAGGTAATTGTATAAGTCCTTAAATGAGATGTATTAAATCCTTGGGAGTGTGTGGCCAAAGTGCTGCCAGTGCCTGGTCCTCTGAAATATAAAGTGTTTCAGTCGTGTCTTCCAAAGCTTCAGATCTGGCTAGAAAATGCTCCATGTTGGGCCAGTCTTGAAAAGAGCTGAACACACAGTTTAGTAGATATATCTCTAGTTGGAGCTTCACTAGGTGATGTAATGCTCCACCATAAAATAAATATTCCAAATAGACTTATCACTCACCCTTATATACACAAAAGTAGATATATAAACTCTAAAAGTAGGTACACTCAGATTCCTAGACCATCCTGATTTTATCATGAAGTTTGGACTCCAGTGTCCCAAGGATTGAGTAAAACCGTTACTTTGCTCAGCACTACACCTTCCTATTTATTTTATAACTTTTATATTACAATGAGCACTATATTTTATTTCTGTTTTTATTCACATATACCATCGTGAGAATTTCAGCTTTTTAACATATTCAAGAGTTGGGATTATACTACTTACACTGTTTTCTGGGAGCCACTATTAGACATATCCACACACTTGTATATCCTACTTCCTACGCAATAAAGGTATTTATTGGAACATACAAATTATGTCTATCCCTATTGAAGTTTTGACCCGTTCAGGTCTTTTTCAAGATTAATATTACAGTGACCCAAACATTAATAAATAGGTAAATGTTTTTCAGAATCCATTGACCATTATCAATCCAGTGTGTGCTGCTCTCAATCCCATTTGACCCCAGAAGTGCACAAGTGGGACACGTGACCAGCTCAAAAAGTGTGAAGATGCAAAGTGGCTCCAATGCGTGCTTGCTAAGTGATATGTCAACAAATAAGCGTGATTACCTAATCCCAATTCCTCGGCATGAAAACTATTAAAAAGAGAGGATTCCTAAAGTAATGACAAGATGCTAGTGTCAAATAGCAGTGTGCAGAAGTGTTAATTCCTGAGTGAGGTGTCAAAAAGTACATAAGAAAAATCATGGCTATCCATGCCAACTATAAATACAAATTGTGCAAGTGATGGAAAATACACCAGAGCGCAGCACCTATTAACATAGTAAACTGAACATGCATCAAAAAGTGGCATTAGACAAATTCATATGGCTGATAAAAATGCAAATAAACCCACAGAATATTAAATAACAGACTCAGAAACTACTTACTCCTGCATCTGCAGCTGTTTCAATATTGTGAGGAGTAAGTTGTTCATTTGGTTATATTCCACCAAAGCACAAATTCACTCAATATTAACGTTGGAATTAATACATTTGCACTTTAAGTATATAACCTATTGCATTTGCACTTTATTTATTATCCTTCTATTAAATCTATGCACAGACTGATTTAAAATTGTTAAATTAACACTTAAAGGCACAGCGCACTTTTTTTCTGCACAGACTCAGAAACTACGTTTGGCGAAAACAATACATATTTACACACGTGTAGCATCTGAGTTCCGATAAACATTTACCTGAAGTATTCCAGGAATGCCCTGTTGTTAGTTATGAGAGGAATAGGAACATGAAGGATATCCTAGTTCAGAGTGACCCTGTCCATTGTTACAAGAAACAACTGGGACACAAGAAGAAGGGATGTTTTAAGTGCAGTGGGTGTGTGACATTCAGCCACATGATCCGTCGATCTACCTTTTACACATACTCCTGGCAGTGGGAAACACATACCTATATCACTATATCACCTGTACCACAGACCATGTCATCTACATGATCACCTGTCCCTGCGGACTTTCATATATGGGGAAGACAGACCTTATACTAAGGGATCACATCAGAGGACACAGATCAGGGATTACTATTGCTTTCAGAGATCAAATATGGGCAAACCTGTAGGCAAACATTTTCTTTTCAATAGTTTTTATTAGGTGTTTAATATTATAATAAAATAAAAATGACAATAATTAAATGAACAATAATACAAAATTGGGAAGGGGAAACTTTGGGAAGTATCTATTCAAATTAACATTTTCTCTCTGCCCAACATATACTTCCCATCCTACTTTTCTAGACAGGGCTGCCCATTATGACCTTCTCTAGGTCCCCATCACAGCCCATCCAACCATCCAAATTAGCATATCTCCCAATTTTAGGAGGTATGCAGCTTACTGTGATTTACAGCCAAATTTCTTACAATTTATTTTTTTCTGACTTCTTTAGTATTGTTGCTAAGCAATCTCATAGCAGTAAAGACTACACAATGGATTTTAAGTAGTGGTTTAAGCCTACACCCACAGGCTAGGAAGTACTGGATGCAGTTTGTCTTTTTTGGGGCAGGGAGCCTGTAAATGCAGCCACTCTGTCGATTTGCAGTGCTATTGGAATACCTACCCATGTGTTTATGAAATTTGTGGCCTTCCAGCCGTCCAAAGTGGTTTCATTCATGAAAATCCACTGCATAAACAAAACTAATACTAGCCGGTTGAATAGCTTCATACATATTAGAAATGAAACTATTCAGCTGCAGTACAGTCTCTCTCTATGATAAATAGCTACACAAGAACCCATATAATTACAGAGCTTGGGCATTGCAGAGCTTTTTCCTGTCATGCTTGTACATATTGCAAAATAATGCAGAGGAAATTGAGACATATATTTGCATCCGTTTTTTGCAAATGACTGCAGTAAATTTAATAACAGAATGAAGGTATACAGGAACTGGTGATTTGGTTACACCGTAGTCTATGCAAGGAGTCTAAAAAGTAATAGTGTGTGAAATATCCCTTTAACTAATTAAATTCTTAACATAGAAAGATGGCATTATATTAAGTGCATATACAACTGTATAATATAGTGTGAATACAGTCTCCAAGGCAATGTTATTTCGTTTTAGTCATCATATAAGGGGGCTTTTTACACTCAATGTTTCAACGTGACGGGAAATTATGATTAATAAATTATAGTACATCCAGATTATTATTCTTCATGTGTTATGTAATGACATGCTTTGCTGGCTGACACCTAGGGCAGGCCTTTCACCTAATAAATTATTACATTGCTTAAACATACATAAAACTGTTTCACTTTGAATCATAGACATGTTATATTGTCACTATGCCTACTGAAAACTCATCTCTTTGTAATGAGACTAATGACTTCTTCCTGATCATTTTCATTTTTAGAATTTGTCTGGGTATTTAAAGAATAACTTATAGAATACGATGTATATAAAAAGGACATAAACTGTGTACGCTAGGAAATAATTGCCATTAAGTTGTTCTTGAGACATCATATAAATTTTTTTTCCAAACCATAAGATATCATTATTTTATTATATTATAATTATTCTATATAATGATATTAAGAATTAATGATGTGTAGCTTTTTTATGTCATGTTACAATGTGTAAATAAGGTGCCATGTTAATAATTATTCTATTTATCAATAATTAGATATTCATGTATATATGCACATTTTATAACATAGAGCATTAAGCATGATTTGCTCAGATTTACTCAGGTAAGAGAGAGAGAGAGAATATAAATGTTTCCAGAGTCCTGGGATTAATTTACCTACATACACACCATTGTATAGTTTTATACACATTGTATATTGTATAGTTTTATAACTTGTTTTTTTTAGGGTTAGGAGTGGTTTTAGAAGTCCTTTAATCTTTGGGCGGCCCCAAGACCTCTGGCTTCAGTAATGAGTGTTCTGGAAGGTATGCAAAATAAGCAGAAAAAATATATAGTGTGGTATATTTGGCGTAGGAAGTAGGATATACAAGTGTGTGGATATGTCTAATAGTGGCTCCCAGAAAACAGTGTAAGTAGTATAATCCCAACTCTTGAATATGTTAAAAAGCTAAGATTCTCACGATGGTATATGTGAATAAAAACAGAAATAAAATATAGTGCTCATGGTAATATAAAAGTTATAAAATAAATAGGAAGGTGTAGTGCTGAGCAAAGTAACGGTTTTACTCAATCCTTGGGACACTGGTGTCCAAACTTCATGATAAAATCAGGATGGTCTAGGAATATAGTCACACATTATATTGGTAATCTCTTATGCAAATAAAGCAAACATAGCAAACATAAGATTAAAGCAGTTAGATAAAATTAGATAATAACACTAACTTGTTTCACCAATGGCAAGCCTTTTTCAAAGTTTTACAGGTTTTTGAACACTAACTGTTTAACCCCTTAAGGACCAAACTTCTGGAATAAAAGGGAATCATGACATGTCACACATGTCATGTGTCCTTAAGGGGTTAAATAAGGAGCACAAATTAAAATGTTGTGGTCACATAACATCATAGTCATGTGACCGTGTACTAATTAACATAATTATTCATAAAAACCCTTTTATAACATAAAAAGTAAAAGGATAGGTTGACAGTCTTTGTATGGTGCAAAAATTGAAAAACTGCTCTTTAGCAAAGAAAAAGGAAGATGATAAGCTGTTCACAAGCTGAAAAAAAATGTGCCATGGTCCAGGTCACATGACCGGTGGGGCCAAAATGAGGGCTCTGCATAAAATATAATAATGGACAGAGGGTCTAAAAGATGGGAAAGTCGATGAGCTAAAAATAATGTTAAGGTAAAAATTGGCTTGGAGAATATTAAGATGCGGATTCAATAAAATGGTGCCAATGCCAGTGTTCTGAGTCACGTTACTCGCATGGGATTGTGACAGGGCCAGAAAAATATAAGAGCAGGGAACATAGAAAGCGGGGTTAGGTAGATGGCTCCAAAATTAGACTGAAACGATGGTAAGAAATGAAGAGCCAACTAATAGAAAATATTAGCTTAGACTCCAAAAAAGACGGCGCCGGAGTTGGTCCTGAGTCACATGGAGTCACATGACTCACTAAGGGGGACAGCTCTGCCTATTTAAAGAGAATGTAAAGGATATGTTGATAGACAAAAGGTACACAATCAAAAAATACAAACTAAATGTATGTAGGAACAAAATAAAATAAAACATATATACATAATATGTATAATACATTATAGAGAACATGTTGAATATTATAAAATATATATAACATACTTTATACAAACATATCATAACTACTACACACAAAATATTTTGCAATTCGAATATAGAAGATGGTCCAAGCACTCAAGGTTCAAAGAATAAGCAGTGTTTATAGTAACATATCATCCCCAAAGGGTCTTTGTCAAAAAGTACTTGTTTTAACACTGATTTTATCGCTTAGATTAGAATACAGCCCATAATATGAAAGTTAAATTCCTCTTTATCAGGTACATATGGATGGTAACCGCTTTCACCTTAATATTGTTTTACAATTGTTGTATTTTTGTCTTAAAATATGTTTTAAACGTGTTTAATTAAAATAATTTGAAAATATATGGGATGCTATGAGCTTTGGTTTATTGATTTGTTCTGTTCTATTATTTTCTTCACTTTACAAACTGTACTGCCAATGTAAAAGTCTGTACATGGAAAAAAAAAGGCATGTAAATTATATGAGTAATGTTGCAGCTAATAAAATATTATGCATAACATCTATTTTTTTACCGATATAGAGATGGCAAAGGAATTTTACATCTGTATTGTCAGTTTGGGTACACATCGACCACAGTTGAGTTTGGGAATAGTTCAATAAGAAAAATATACATTTTAATTTATTAGATTTTTTTAATTTGGGTTAAATGGTGTCAGAGATGCTCAAGTCAACTCCAAGTCACTGGAACCACTAATGGCAATAGAACACTAACCTAACTGGCTCAGACTATAAATTTCTATTTCTTTTTCAGGGCAAATGAAAATATTGATATGTATTGCTCCATTCGAATGATAATTACATTTATAAATTAATAAAGATTAAAATTGATTTTTTCCTTATTTTTCTATTTCTGTATTTTTTCAGTGGACTGGAAACCACTTTGCCAAACTCGCTGATAGATGCCGGTGATGTGGAATACATTAGGTCTTTATAAATAAATGATAATGATAAATATTAAATGCATTTCCTACACCTGCCTTTTAGTTACACATGTAGAACCCAGTTTTTCTAGAATACAAACAGCTACAAACACTAATCTCAGGTGATCACACCCACGTGTGTCCTTTAGTAATTATTCAAGAATGTCGATTAAACATTCCACTGTCTCAAAATTATATATGTAACCTATGGGCTACCAGCTATCTTTTAATGTTGAAATGAAAACATGTACATCACTAAACAACATCCTATGCACAACTGTTCTTAAAATATGCCCCATTTATTCAACCGTTTTGAGATGAGATATTTCTAAGTAATTTCCTTAGAAATATCACAGTGATTTGGACTTCATATTTTATGTATAGTTCTCCTTAAAGGTATGCTCTGCGACACCTAAAATACAATATTGTTCTAGTGTAAATTCTAACATAAGGGAAAATAAATAGTTAAACTTCAGCAGTTTTTACACATTTAATTTGACTATAGATACAGGAAAGCAGATGATTTCATAGATTGCAAGCTTGAGGGCGATTTGATTATTTTTTTATTGGGACTCGTGTCATTTTTGTGATGGGTGCTCATGATACACCTTAGTGACAGAGGCTCACTCTGCTTGATGCACTACAGACACCAACTTACCTTTGCTAAGCCTCTCAACAGTCCTGAACCCAACAGGACAGTTCTGTTCTGGGGCCAGGTTTGGAACTCTTGTTTTGCTTGTGGACGTGTCCAAAATGAGCATCATATGAATCCATCATTAGATGCCCTTGGACGACACAAACTGAATTCGGGACATTTTGAATATATGAGAGTGCATCAGTCCTGAAGTATGAATTCTTTTAAGTATATTTTAAATTGTGATTCCTGTCTTACAATCTGTCTTACAATCTGGTAATTAAGAGCTGGAGAATTTCTAGTAAGAGGGTTCTCCTGTTCTCCCCTTTCACTCAGTTGTCGGCAAAGCTTATAGCATATATCTCTGCTCCTATGACCACACAAAATTGACAGGTATGGGAACACTTTAATATAAAACATAGTTATAATAGTGGGTTATTTGTTACTGTATGCATATCTGTACACTTATGTATTTGTATATGTGTGGATGGATGTATCCCCCATTTTGACAAAATCCAGCAGTGTCCCTCCTAACTATGGGCTCCTGATCGGCCCATGATGCATTCCGTCAATGAATGTCATTCATCTGCACTCTAAGCTCGCATCCATTTGTTTTCTAACTCAATGAAAATTCAGTTTGTTAATTTTGCATGAACATCTTTCTCCATTGACTTACATGAGAATTTACCCAGAATACATGATCATGAGAAAATATACATGTGCTTATACTCAGTAATGCTATGTTGAAAGCTCTAGGACCCTTTTTATCAGCCTGTGGTATGTGTGGATGTGACGGAAGAAGAAAAAAAGATTGATGGGTGATGTAGGATACACAAGGAAGTAGCAATCTGAATTTGTGTCTAGTGCACTGACTGTGAATGACTTATGATTTTTCTTTTCTCAGATATGTAGGGGTATGTGTACAGTAAAGGTTCAGAAATGGGAGAATAAGAATAGTTTAGAAAATTTCAGACAAATCCTGTATGTATTGTGAGCAATGGAGAATGATCAGAGCTCAGGGATTTGCTGCATATATTTGCATATTTTTTTTTATGCATTATGCACTCTGTAATTTATTTTAAAAATTGGTGACAAATGCACCCCTGGTTGTCTCTTGATGCTAGACTAGAAAACATGCACTGCTAGTTTAGTTTTTTTAAACAATATTAAGATCTAAATGTTTTTTCTTTTTTTTCTTTTGGAAGAAGACTTGTCTAAGCATCATGCTGTTTTATAAAGCACACTCCCCCTACAAATAATTTGCAGCTTTATTCACTAAACCAGGGCTCCGCAACCTATGGCACATTTGCCATGCATGGCACTTGAGGTGCCTGTGTACTGCACTCAAGGCTGCCAGAGCCAAAAAGCCAGGAGTCCCAGTGTGACTTCAGGTATCAGCTAATGTAACCTGAGCGGTGATTGCAGGTGGTGAGGGACAATCCTCAATTTACACATTGCAGCACTTAGAGGAAGTCATCTAGATCTGTTCCTCCCCACACTTGTGAATGTGAATCTGTGCTCGAGTAGAGCAGCAAGCAGCAACTATCGCAGCTCCTGCCCTTGACCAGTACCATGCCAGCTCGGTCCCCACAGGACCCCAGGGAAGCCACCCACACTGCTAGATATAGGCAGAGCTGCAGAATAAGACTGCGCCTCATACACATAATACAAACAGCCCAAACACACACAGTCCCCACACATACCACTAGCAATCCATATACATTCACACAACCCCACAAGCAGCCTCTTACATTCAATATCACAAGCAGTCCCACATATACACAACACAATACACACGACATGACATATCATACACACACACACAATTCCCCAAGCAGCCCCACATACATGACTACATTCATAGGTATCATACACAATACCACAAACTACTCATACACATATACAATATAACAGCCCACAAACACACACATACAATATTACAAAGCAACTGCAGCACCCATAAATACCACAATATGGCAACAAACACACCTCAGTTTAAAAATATAGTACACCGAAGGACTTGGAGATCTTATTGTGGTACAGTACTACTAAACGGTTGCCAACTCTGCAATGAATGTAAATTTGCAACCCAGATTTGTGTTCCATCAAATCCATATCTTTTAAGAAGTATGGAGTTTTCTGTATTTTTCCAAATCGATTGGTTTTATCAAAATTTTGCAATCTATTTTCTAATGAATAAACCCTTTGCTTATTCTTTACCGATACATTAGCAGAATATAAGACTCTGTTTTCTTTGGTTTTTTACTTCCTGCTCACTGTTTGAAGTCATACGGAGTCATTAAACCTGCCTTTGTTTTTTAAGCTCACAGTCCTCGTGATCAAGGTTTTGTGTGATGTGAACCAACTTAATCAAAAGGAACAATGCACAGTGTACTGAGCTCTCTTGCATTTCAGGTTTCCTTTTAGTCTTTGCAGAAAGAAATCTCTTGATCACATTTGAAATTGTTTGATCAGATTTGTTTTAGGTTTTGGAAACTGCTGAATATTAGTTTTCTGCGCATGTTGATGTAAGTCGTTCTATTTTTATGCTACTGTACTAGATGTTCTTTGATATCTACCCATGTATTTCTATATCTCCTCACCTAGCATCATGTAGAACAGACAACTGATTTTAATAAATGCTAATATTTTATATAGGACATTCATAGTTTAGTTTAAACAGACAACCTAAGCTCCAAAATTACTTTATCTTTAACGGAAACTCCACTGCCCAAATACCCCACACCCAATGAAGGAAACACTTTTTGATAGATATATTCCCAATGAAAAATGCCTGCATTTAATTATGCTTTTTTTTTTTCATTGGGGTAAATCTAAACAGCTTGCATATATTTGACTAATATTGGGATGTATGTCCGTATTGCTTTTTTATGACAAACATTTGATTGCACAAAAGTCATCAATCCCTCATTGAGGGAGGATAGACCTTAAGCCAGAATCTCTTCTTACTACCGGCTTACATGTAGATTTAACAGTGCATTTTTTTTTTTTATTTTAATAAGAGTTGGTAATTTTCAGTTGTAAAAAAAAAACACCCAGGACTAAAGAAATAAGTATATTATTTTGTTGGATTAGAGATTTCCTTTCAAAATAAGGTCACATTACAGGCTGAATTCTGTGAATCGGAAAAAACATAATAAAAATGTGGGGTGAAGGTGAAGCGCTATATATTGAATAAAGTCTAAGAAATGGAAATATTGGAGATAAGTGAATATACCTGAAAATCACTTCTTTCTTGCAACCTTAACCTTGATCTAAGATTCCTTAAAAGTATAAACACAAAAAATATCTCATAGTGTAAAACTGTAGTGTACACAATAAAATATATACATAAAGTCTTTCTCACTCACACTTTTTAGAGCCAAAAGATTTTAGCTCAGTTCAAGCGTCTGTAGGGTCCGTAAAGGCGACCCTCTCCCTTCTTGGGAACCTTTGTTCTTCTTTTTCCAATCTAAGATATAGAGTATATATAGTGCAGTACCTTTAGTAAAATTGTCTAAAATGTGAAAAATATAAGGAGGGGTACTCACAAACCTAGAGCCTTCAATCTAGGCTCAATAGGACAGCATATGTGGTTAAGGACCACAATCCTTCTTTCTTGTAGCAGGAATAAATTTTGCCAAATAGTGTCTTAGTAAAAATATATATTTATTGACTATCACTTTAAAAAAGTATATAAAAGTATAAAACAATTTCTATACAAATATCACTATATAGGCAAAATCCAAAAAAAGTCCAATAGTTACAGTCTTTTCATATTCCAGGACGCGTTTCGCCAAATAGGCTTCCTCAGCTGGATCGAAAAAAGTCTTTGTGAAGATCCTTGGACCAGTTCCTGCTTTTATATTCCTTCTTCTTATCCTAATTATTGCTGTTTGGGCTTTTCTATTTCGCGGGCTATTACCATGGTAACCGTAATGCCCTGCGTGTCAAGCCTCTCTCGTGTGTTTGCTTCCGTGTTCGTCACTTCCGGTATGACGTCTTTCCGGTTTTTCGTGCGTTTCAACTTGCGGTTCATTCACGGGTATTTCCGGATCGGCATGATTATGAAAGGAGAGAGGGAGAATGCATCCCGTAAACGTTCAAACATATTTTCTATTTTCTTTCTATGACCCATAAGGGTCTTTAGATCTATACATTAAAGTCTAAAGCCACAAGTTTAAAGCGTACAGTTTAAAATAAACCACTAGAACTACTCCACATTTATATTTCTTCAAAATTGGTGCTAGAAGTGGGTAAATATTATACATAAGAGAAATTGACAGTAAGTTGGAATAAACCACTATAGGTGTTAAAATTTCGTTTCCTAAAAATAATATAGCTCTAAAACCTTACAAATAAGATGGGCACAATTACATATATATTAAAACAAACCACTTAAGGTGCTTAGGATTTAGTTAAAATTATATAATACTAAAACTACCCAAACTAAATCCCTTAAAATGCTCTGCATGGATAAGGGTAAAACATAGAATAAAATTAATCGTGGGCGAGAGGTTCTTAATTACAAAGGAATTATGTTATTTGAAGAGTTACCTTAACATATGTCCTGCTAAAAGACTTAGTGGATTTATAAGGGCTGGTAATGTATATGTATACATACAAATCCGTCTATAACAGCGTCCATAAAAATGTCCATTTTTTAATAACATAAGGGGCAAAGATTGAGTCTATTTAAGAAAATGGCACATCTCAAAATCTGCGTTTGGAATAAGGGTATCTAGTTTAAAAATCCACTCCATTTCTTGTTTGCTCATTTTTGCATCAAAATTGCCTCCTCTCCAGTCTTTCTCTACTTTTTTTATACCTAGGAATCTAGTGTTTTTGAACTCACAGTTGTGGACAGATTTGTAATGTAAAGAGACGCTGTGATTTTCAAATCCTTTTGTAATATTACGGCCGTGTTCCTCTATTCTGATATGTAAGGCTCTGGTGGTTTTGCCCACATAAAATAAACCACACGGACATATTAGTGCATAAATCACGTTATTTGAGTGGCAAGTTAAAAAGTCTTTAATAGAATATTCTGTACCATCTTTGTTTATGAAGGATTTTATGTGTCTCTTTTTGTTCGTAGATCTTTTACAAGCCAGGCATTGGCCACAGCCGAAGAATCCTTTTTCAGAATTTAAAAAAGGATTCTCTATTCTTTTTTTCTTTTTAATAAAGCTTGATGTTAATGTGGTGCGTAGATTGTTAACTCCTCTATGTATGAACCTAGGTTTATCTGGAAGAAATGTTTTTGCAATAGGGTCCTGTAGTAAGATTGGCCAGAATTTGGAGATTATCTTTCTTACTTTAAAATTATCACTACTGTAATTGCATATGAAGGGGATATCTTTTGTTGTATTTTCTTTTTTCTCCTTATATTTTAAAAGGCTGTTTCTTTCTACTCCCTTCACTTCTTCTCTGGCTTTTTCTAGTTTCTGTTCTTCGTATCCCTTCTCTAAAAAGTCACATTTAATTTTATCTGATTGGACTTTAAAAACATTAAGATCAGTGCAATTCCGCCGAATTCTTAAAAACTGGCCTTTCGGGGCATTTTCCAGCCACGGTGAAAAATGACAACTTTCTCTTTCTATATAGCTGTTGGCTTCTACAGTTTTGAAATGATTCTTAGTTTTGATGGTATTTTCCTCTATATATATTGAAAGATCCAAAAATATAACTTCTGTTCTACTCCAATTACTTGTGAGTTTAATCCCCCATGAGTTTGAGTTTAAAAAGTTTAAAAACTCCCCAAGGTCTTTTTCTTCTCCCTTCCAAATGAAGAAGATGTCGTCGATGTAACGGCCATAGGTGACCAAATTGTCCCTCCAGCTATGTGGGCCGTAAATAAATGTGTGGAAAAAACATAATGTGAAGGAATATTCCCCTCACTTTCGGCTCCTTTCATTTATTTTGTTCGTGTCTACATTCATTTAATTTATTTCGTTCCGAGACGAACCGAGACCACCCCGGAAACCAATTAGAACATGAAATGTTATGTATCTGTATGAAAATAGCAAAATAAATCATTAATAGAATGCTCCACTAGGTGGCCACCATTTCGTACATATGAACGCATGTGGCCGAAACAATGGATGGCGGCCATCTTGTCTCCCAAACGCTGGCAGTGGGACTTGGTCGTCGAGTGCCTGGAACAAATTTCAGACAGACACTCCCACGAACACCAGTCACCATGGACCTACGGCTCGTACCAGTTCCAGTTCACACACACGAACGACGTTCGGAAGTTACAGACTAACGAACATGTGGAGCACTCTACATGAACCAGTTTTTCTCTATCTTATGTGGTTTTCATACAAAACCCCACGAATGGAGACCGGCTCTTTTCCATGGAACTATTTTGGGCTTACTCCTCATGGCAGACCGTCAGAACTTCGCTGCGATGGTGATTCTAAACTACCAAACGGATCTGGATTATTTTTGGATATATTGTTCGCCCATATCCAGGCTATCCAGAAATGTTTTGTGTGGTTTTCCTGTATATTGGGGGTACTTTTGAGGTGTTGTAAAATTGTGCATTTTTCTGTACTTGGAGATAATTGAGTTTATTATATTTACTGACTAAATTTGATGCCTGTACTTCCATTAAAGTCAGTCTTCACCCAGCATTAAGCCTTGGCTTATGTGTGGGGGGTTATTCTATGCCAGTGATATTTTGCCTGTGGGAATTATTTGTTTCTCTTGGAAAAGGGGTATCCGTAACGGTGATACCTTGGCAGACCGTCACACATAACTTTGTTACTCTGATTATTGAATAGTAGTTGTTGGTTTTTTTTTCATTAACTTCTACAGGGAAATGCTGTTCGATTGCATAGTCTAAATTCTTTTGAACTCTCCAAAATTGACATGTCAGCAGTTTTTCAATCGTATGCAAAAGATGTAACATGGGGTAAAAAAATGTAATGTTCATTGAACCATGTATAATCATCAACTTGTTGTATTTGTATGTTCTTTTTAAAGAATTGCTTTCCTGGGTTTCCTTCTTTTCAGATTTTATTCTAATTTTAATTGGAAAAAAAATATTGGTGGTATACATGTTTAATGTGTAGACTTCTTTAAAAAAATGCCTTTGCTTGAATATAATAAAGTCTGTATTATGTGTAAGACAGTATTATTAGCTATCTGAAGATGTTGAATTATCACAACACAGTTGTATTGCAAAAATAGGAAAAGGAAACACACTCAATTCACTTAAGGCAAGGTGCTTAGCTGAACCTAGGGCTAGCACAATCCCAGAAGGTAATAAATAAAAGTACTAGAAAAAAGGTCCAGGTACTACAATGTCTTCAGGCACCTTTATTGGAACATGTGGAACACTGCAATGTTTTGGCTCCCAGTGGAGTCTTTGTCAAGCTTCCACTGCCAGTTCCCTAATAACAATTTCTATTTGCATATTCCTTATGCCACGTGTTTATTTAAAAAAAAAAGGAAAACTATAATAAATAAAAATAGACTTTGACTTTACCTATCCTTTTGCTTTGAATGATAATGTGAAGATGTTGTGACAGGTTGACTTTAAGTGCCATCATTTCCTACAGCAACAAATTTATATCATAAAGATAAATTATACATTTGCTGCTTGAAGATTTATTAATAATACACTTATCCCCTCTCCAGCAGATTTTGAGCATTACATTAGTGTAACAACCATCCCCACTTCTTTTGTTCCAACCAGCCTTTCCTGAAAAGCACCTCAGCCCTACTCCAACCAGGGCACATTTAGCCATGGTTTGCTGCTAGTGTATGTGAATGGAATGACATCCATTTTTTTCCTATGATTCCCCCACAAAGCACAAACCTTCTGTAGTCCCACACACGCAATGGCATGCCTGTCAACATTGCATGCCAAGCAGCGTAAACATAGGTGGGCAGGCCTGCCCAGCTTTGAAGGCCTGCCCATGAATGCCCCTAAAGTGGATGGACAGGCTGACAGCCCCCTTCAAGACAGACCAGGCATGGAGTACTGCTGAAGTGCTCTGTGCATGGTCCCAGTGTCCTGCCCCCTACTACATACTGAAATTCTGAGACCGGGCGCCACAATGCAGCACTATGGGCACCATTGCAATGGCAGTGCATGCATTTTGAACTGCATTTCAGAGTGTTCTACTGTTCTACCCTGTCAATCAAGATAAACATATATATATATATATTAACTCTTCTGTATTATGTTAACATCCTAAATGCATGTATTTACAAAAAAAATCGATATATTTGTTAGCAAACCAATTAGCGCAATGCATAAATTAAACTATAAACACTTTAGCTGGAAGTACCACTAAAGGTGCATTTTAAAAGAAATAAATTGTGGCAGACACTTGAAGTTCATGACTTAACCTTGAACTGCATGTGAAATTAGAAATTGACTTAGGAATCTTATATTCTGTGATTACTTTTTATATGTTATGAACATCAGCTTGTCAATTATAGCTCTGAGTTGTAATATAATACCACGTATATATAAAATGTTTCCCTTGTTCCATCTATGAAGCCTTTATTCGTCAACTTAGAATAATTACCTTATATTTTAAGACATGGTGAATCTTTAAAAAAAAAAAGGTTTCTGTTTCTTTGAAGTATTTGTGATATATACACGGTAGCTTTAGATTAGGAGACTATTAAGTGAATTAATTGTTCGAATTATATGGATATTGGTAGGTTAACTAAAATGTATTGGATTCATATCACCGTCGTACACTTCCTTTGCCTCCACCCATCTTTGCTCTTTTTTTCTTATTTCCGTTTAAACTCCCTTCATCAATTCATTTTTCTTGACTATAGTTCTTTAGTTCTTCCCTGTTTTTGCAAATAAACAAAACTATTGTTT
The DNA here is from genome assembly GCF_036172605.1 of Pelobates fuscus. Classification (NCBI taxonomy): domain Eukaryota; kingdom Metazoa; phylum Chordata; class Amphibia; order Anura; family Pelobatidae; genus Pelobates; species Pelobates fuscus. The sequence continues at coordinate 118,268,649 of NC_086320.1, read as the reverse complement.
AACCGTTTTAATTAAAAAGCCCTCCCATGATCTGGTCTCATTGGCTTCTGACAACTCATTGAGTTTAACTATTTCAAGCATATTTATCATTAATGCTCTACTGACAAAAATCCTTGTTTTCTATTGTCCGTTTTACAGTCTTAAGTGGGGCTTCTACCCCCCGACAATCCTTTTTGTCTTTCCTTTCACTTCCACCACTTGGTTTCTTCTTGTTTTGTTTATCATTTTGACTCATGTCAATTGATTATATTTTTGTTTCTCTCATTGCACATTTATGCATGTTATTTTTCTTATCCTGAAATATTTAAGACCGGTGTCTCTCCTTACACTAAGCCTATTATGTTCCTTATTTAAAATCTTTTCACTATTAAATATATTTGTAAAAAAAGTGCACAGAGAATATAATGTAGGATTTAGAATGTCGAGCTCTAAGCTATAGGGGTTTAATATTGCTTCCAGTTTGGCTTTGACCTTGCATTTAGAATTCACTTTGAACTCTCAACAATTCTCAGTGCAGTGCAAAAACCTTGTCTCTTTATTACCAGCTAGTAAATCAGCGTTATTATTTTTGCAGTGGTTTACAACTTATCAAAAAAATCTCCAGGATACTATTTCTTAGAAATAAGCCATATTACCTTCTGCATGAGGTCAGGAGAGTTCATGAATCAGCACCTCCACTCTGCTCTGGTTAGTAAAAGAATTGGAATCCACCGAGAGAGATATATAAAAAGGATGCATTACAAAGAACATATGTATTTTCATTTCCTGCAGTGTATGCTTTTGGTTACTTTCATGATATTTTTACATGTGAAGAGGGAGACATTATTAGGTTTACTTTTGTACCTTTGTGCTAGTACTCAATATAAAATATACAATATAGTTTAAAATACGAATGTAAAATAACGAATGGAATTACGATCTAGTACATTTCATTTTTTTATTGGACTAACAGAATTTTGGAATAGCAAGCTTTCAGGAGAACCTTTCTTTCTCGTGTCTAAATGCTTAATTGATCTCCAGAAAACTTTTTGTTCCAAAATTCAGTTAGTTCAATAAAAAAAGGTATTAAATAACCCTAATTCCATCTGTTATTTTACACCTTCATCACTGGAATAATCCGGCTGCAATCTCTACTCCAACACTATGTATACATAGAAGCTTCACCCAAGGAACAGTCAGCACTCCTGGGCCTTCAAAATTAAAACATAACTTTTATTTGTCAACGTTTCAGTTTAGGGTTAAAACTTTTAAAAGTTTTAAATGTAAACTGAAACGTTGACAAATAAAAGTTACGTTTTAATTTTGAAGGCACAGGAGTGCTGACCGCTCCTGCGGTAAATTTTGTTCTATCTGCTGTTTTAAGCACCTGACACATAAATTTTCCTGGACCATTGAGAGCAAGCCCCTGTGGAATACATCTAATTTCTGCAATATAAGCTTCATAGAGCTTGTTAATATGTACTTACAAGCAAACTTGATATGCACTTTAGATCCTTCTAGCCTTTTCCATCCCCTAAGTATTCGATTTCTGATGGTAGAGAGCCTGTCTCTTAAGTAATGATATAACCAATGTAACCCTAGTGAAAACTACACCTCTGTGTAATGAGTACATGAGAGATCATTCCACAGCACGTTAAATATAAAATAATAACCAGTTGTGCTGCTGTTGTCTAACATTTTGGAATATCCCAAACCCAATTAGTTCATCCTGACCTTGGTTATGCTCTGCATTAATTGGTTCCTTTATTTCACCATATCATAATGTCTTTCCTCAGAACTTTCAAAGTTATTAGTGCAGGCAGAAACTCTAGACCTCTGAGGACAAGTATTGCGTACCTGCTGTCAACACTGGATACAAGCAGGAGAATATTTTAACAGGATGTGCCAGGAAGTGCTTAATACTTTGCAGCAATAATGCAGCCATCATCATTTTAGCTGTAAATGTGTGACTACCTTTCATCAACAAAGATAAGGTTAAATAAACAAATCACTGACACATCCAGCGTTACACCTCAAATATGGCTATTAAACTAATGCAAAATTACTGGGACATTGTCAAAATCTCCATAAAATAAATATACCGCATGCAGCCGGGGAAGAAATTATGCTGTGTTAATTTGATTTGCCAGTTATTCACACCCACTGTATGGATGAATGAAAGAATTATTAAGCGAATTCCTGTGAGCTTTTAAAGATGTCAGTCATTGCAATGTAATTGACTTGTTCAAGGTGAGAAAGGTCACAGACGGATTTCACCCTGATTTAAGTGACTTGCAGTGTAGATGTTTGTGAGCTACAGTTCTCAACATGCTGGCTAAGCATGGTGGGACATTTTCTAAACAACATTTTTAAATAACTTCACCTACTTGGATACAGATTGAGAGACACATAGTCTCGTCTTTTGTTTTCATTTTCTCTCTGCATTATTAGGTTACCTTGAGTTGTCCCCCACCAGTCCAGCCATTCAGTCAGCAATTGTTCAATTGTTATCTAAACCTATTTTTCAAACTTTTCTAGTTTTAAAGGATTACTTACTTTACAGTCTCATACACAACTGTTAGTACTGTTGGACCCAGAATTCTAAGTTCTGATGCCGGTTCTGATAGCACCGTTAATATTTTGGTTTAAGCCCCATCTAAGACAAGCTCCCAGATACCATCTCACCTTTTCACCGACTGAAGATTAATAGTGATACCTGTTGCTGTCTCTGCTAGTTACGCAGAGCCATTTTAAGGTTGCCGATGGCCACTGGCAGGGTGCTATCCATGATTCAGAGGATTAAGATGTGTTAGGTAAGCTGGATTTTATCAATAGTGAAAAATGTTGAACATATTTAGTTGCACTGAACCTTTATAGAATTGAAGTGGCCTTTCTCAAAATGTGTCAGTGGCCTATATAGTAGGGGATGTCGGGCACCCTATCAGTGATTGGTTTTAGAACTGGGTGATGGACATTGAGTCTTAAAGGAATTAATATTTCTTAGTGTGGTGTAGTCTAAATAAGTGGGCTGTTTTAATAAGATAATTGTTAGCAGCAGCATAGAATAGGATGTTCTCTCTCTTGTAGGATTTGATGATGGTAAACGATAGCTATTGTACCCCAATTAAGCTATTCTAGTGGGTGTTATTGAACCATGAGATTGAAGTCATTTATACAGTCGACTGTTATATTCTAACCCATGTTAATGCAATGCAAGAGATCTTGTTCATGTAGTTTTTTCTCTATCCTTGTGTTATTTATGTGCATGTTTTATTGAAGATGAGAGGCATTCTAATTGTTAGTTAGGTTTCTAAATTAAACTCAAGCAGAACAGATGTATTTTAGCAACTTTAAATATAGTTATTTCACGAAACTAAGCATTTTCTGTTGAAAATATTTCCGATGAATTCTGGGATAGAAATAAAACAGAATATATATATATATATATATATATATATATATATATATATATACATTCATGTGTGCGTGTATGTATGTATGTATATATATATATATATATATATACACATACATACATACATACATACATACACGCACACAAACACCCACAAACGAATGTATATATATGTATGTATGTATATATATATATATATATATATATATATATATACATACATACATACATACACGCACACAAACACCCACAAACGAATGGCAATTACCTCTAAAGTAAGATGACTCAGTGCATCACAGGGCATCCCAGCTCCTTAACTGCAGAGTCTATTATAAGAACAAGCACCCGGGATTTCATCTAGAATAAATGTATTTCTACACTACAAAAGGCAAAACTATGGCTTAAAAAAGGCTCTGTGGAAATCAAAACAGTAGAGTTTTGCCCACTGTCAGATGAATCCTTTTCAAATATATTTTGAAAAAAAAATCAGCTTTGGTGACAATATTTTGTGAAAAGACTATATTATAAAATTGTGGTGTATTTACCTCCTTAATAGTTACAGTATCCTGTCTCCTCTCCTTTATGTAGAGCATGACTGGCTTCTTGAATAAAATTTAATGATAGCTAGTTGGCAGGCAGCCAAGAGACATTGTTGTGTATTCTGCTGGGCATGTCAAAAGGTCATTTTAGAAAAACACCCATTCTGAGAATAGACTTTGTACGTGCTCAGTCTGTTCCTAAAACTGATATGTGATGTCACCCGTTCATTTATGCTTGGAATGTTTAGGCTGGAAGCCTGAAGAAAGAGCATGGTTGGGACATCTTCATTGTGCTCTTCCTGTCAGATTAACAGTAGCTGCCACAGTCTTCCCTCTCCCACAAATAAGGGTTGAGGCTGCATTCTTTTTTTTATAAATGACTTATTATACCTACCGCAGACCGACTTTATCATAAGATGCTCAACCTCATTTATCTTAACTCACATGCCCTCACTATGGTTCATGATTTTCACCTTTTGTTTGGATTTGAGTTTTGGAATATTTTGATGAGTGTGCTCCTAGCTTTTTAATATTACCTCTATTTATCAACAGTCTGTGTATTAAACATAGGGGGGTTATAGTTAAATGCCCTCAAAGGCACACGGGGAGATTTGTTTTATATATTAGTCCAACAGAGAATGGCATTATTATTATATCTCTCTTTATGTTGGCAATTGTGTAAGTAGATACTCTTGACATCTACTCTATTCATTCCCCCCCCCCCACCACCTGTTTCTTTTTCCCCCTTGTTTCATCTCTCCCCTGACATTTTTTCACTTTTTATTTGACACTCGATCATTTGAGGAAATGGAGTCACTATACCTACGGTTATTCATTATGCCAAAACAGCTATTTCTTCAGCGTCTATACACAGCAGTATTAACAATACTGCAGTTTCTATGAATTATAACAGATTTTAGCTACAAAGTAACCATATTATGCTTGACATCACAATATGTTTTGCTAAATTTAATGATGGTCTAGGCCAGGGGTAGGCAACCTTTTAGCAGCACTGTGCCGATAAAGGATTGTGAAGCCCCGTAGCGTGCCAGTCCTATTTTTTTTTTTAAATGAGGTGTGTATGCTGCCGTATCCTGCTTGTGTTATTTTTACTGTAATTGCTTTGTATCGTTGTATTTGTGCATATATGCAGGGCTGTCTTTAATATTGACTGGACCCTGGGCAAGGCATTTTTTTGGGGCACCCTGGACCCTGTCCCCCCCTCCCCAGGCGTGCAATCACGTCCTCCACCTCAACGCAGTGGCGGACCTAAAGTAGAGAGGTGCAAGAATTTTTTTGGGCCTCCCTGTTGCACGAGTGATTAAAAGGTAGATCCCCATCTGTCGTGCAACTCCAGTAATGCATTGACAGCTGGGGCTCTACCATTTACCCATGTTTCCAGGTCTTAGCACTAAGCGTTTTTTGTGTGTTCGAATGTAAACAGGTTTTTGTATGGAATATGTCTGTATGTGGTGTTGGCATGACTTTGTATGTAAGCATGTATTTGTGTAGTGTTGGTTTTTGAATTCAGGGGTGTATTTACATATAATTTTGGTGTGTAACACAGACATGTGTTTGTACGTAGTGTTGAAATATGAATGTAGGGGTGTATTTGTGTGTAGTGTTAGTGTGTGAATGCTGAGATGTATGCACATATACACGCACACAGAGATATATGCACACTGAAACACACACACGGACATACTGACATACTGACATACTGGCACACAAACACACAGACATACTAACACACACAGATATACTGACACACACACAGACAGACATACTGACACAGACATGCTGACACACACACTGACATACCGACACACTGACATACCGACACACTGACATACCGACACACAGACATACCGACACACACAGACATACCGACACACACAGACATACCGACACACACAGACATAACGACACACACAGACATAATGACACACACAGACATAATGACACACACAGACATAACGACACACACAGACATACCGACACACACAGACATACTAACACACACACTGACAGACATACTAACACACACAGATATACTGACACACACAAAAATTACACTTTTAAACCCACCCTCCAGTTTCCTACCTTTCCTGCTGGTGGCTGAAGGTGTTGGGAGTTGGGGTCTGGCTCTCTCGGCCAGCCCCCCTCCACTCTGCCTACTCTTCTTTCCTGTGCGCTCCTCTCTTTGTGAGAGGAAGTGATGCACGGCCGTCACTTCCTCCCAGCCTGTTGCCAAAAAGCAAGGGGCCTGCTCACGCTGTTAAAGCGCCTCAGTGCGCCACCGGGACCCTGCTGACAGAAGCCCACCGGGTGGCCCTTTGTTCACGGGCCACCCGGTGGGCCTCCTTAGTGTGCGGATAACCGGCCGGGGGTTAGAAATAGTTGAGGCCAGCGGGGCTCACGGTGCAGCTGCCCAGTTTGCCCCATGTTAAAGGCGGCCCTGCGTATATAAGCTATTATATTGTATATGTTCATGAGTAGTTTATGGTATTGTGTATGATACATATGAATGTGAGTTGTGTATGGGGGCTGCTTGTGGAATTGTGTGAATGGATATGTCACATTGTGTGTTTGGTAGTGTGTGTGGGGGCTGTTTGAGGTATTCATGTGAGAGACTGCATGTGGGGTTATGTGCATGTATGTGGATTGTTAGTAGTGTTGCGTTTGTGCAGATTATGTGTATGTTTGTGTGTGGGCTGTCCGTACTATTTGTATGAGGGATTACACAGGAATGCAGGATTCTGCATTCCTGTGTATATCTAGCAATCTGGGTGGCTTCCCTGGGTTCCAGTGGGGACCAGACCAGCCAGGTACATGTCAAGGACAGGAGCTGCAACAGCAACTGCGAGCTGCTCTACTACAGTGTGGATTCCTATTCACAAGTGCTGTGAGGAAGTGATCTGAGATCACTTCCTCTACGTGCTGCAATGCATAAATTGAGGATTGTCCTTCACCACCTTTTCGGATTAGCAGATATCTGAAGTTTTACTGGGACTCCAAATAGGCCAGAGCCTATTTGTCTCTAGCAGCCTTGAGTGCCGTGCAAAGACACCTCGAGTGCCGTGCATGGCACTAGTGCCGTAGGTTGCCTACCTCTGGTCTAGGCACTCAATTTCAATCCAGTGGGACATTTATTGGAGCAAAATAAAAACAACGTTTCGGCCCACAATAGGGCCTTTGCAAAGCTACAAGGCTACAAAGTAACCATATTATGCCTGACATCACAACATTAACACAGGCACTTTTTACTTTGTAGCAAATAGACAGGGTCTGTAATTTATTTTGACTAAGTAGAGTTATTAAAGTTTTGTGATTGCATTGCTGACTCTCTGGAGGAAAATTTGACTTTAACCACTATCAATCGCCAATATGATAATTTTTTTCCAAGTATTTTACCTTTTAGTGGTTAATCCAAAGGCGTCTCACAACAGCAGTTTACTAGCGACATTCATTGTTTAGATTCTTGCCCTATCAAAACTTTAGCACCAACTCCAAGTACGGAGTTTTTTTATTTTCTGAATTATATGGTATCCTTTTAACTTATATTTATTCAAGGTTTTTTTTTTTGGTTTTTATTTTTATCTATTATACTTACCTGGTAGAAAAACATTTCCCCTGGTCTCTATTACGGTAAATATATGGATGGTGTAGCAGCTACTAATTACTTCCCTAGTTGGATACACTTTATGGTCACACTTTAGTTCTCTCCCACAAATACTCAAAACCAAAGGAAAAAGCTGTACACTGGGAATGCAATGATAGCGCTGCACCAGTCAAAGATTTAACAGCTGTGCATGCACATGGCTTTATTAATCTGGGGGAGTGCACGCGCAATACTTGCAACCCTATATTTATTCTGTCTTCTTCCAGTATCCAGAATAAGTTTATCATCTGTTTCTGGTAAATAGATTTCAAATTAGGACGTTCAGGATGGATCTGTGGTCCCCGTGAGAAATCATATTCTGATTTGTGAGTTATGGTATCAAAAGGGTTGGAACACAAGGGTGTTCAGGTCACTGTAATAAATCAGTGCTATTAGTTCTGACACACTGCTAAGGAAAAAGCCATTTTTGAGACTCGGTTATCACCAAATTAGTGATGACCAGGAAGGCTTCCACTCTAACAGTGTGAGTCTGAAATTAGAATACGAAAGAGTTTAGCGTCCTAATGTGTCAGGCCTCATAACCTGCCTCACACTCTCAATGGACTGGTCCACATCCTATTGGTTCAGATTCCCAAAAAATTCCATGGCATTTTTAGTGATGCCATGTTACTTGCATATATTTTGTCAACTTTGTTCTTCTTTGCGTCTCTGTAGCACGTGTCCCTGTAGCAAGAAGTCGGACCTGTATTGTGAGTGAAATAAATAGCTTTTCGAACAGCATTATTGTGATGCTAACAATCGCATCCTTCCAGAAAGTGTGTGGCTATTTGCATCAGTTACATACCACAGTCTATAAAATGACACAGTGCTCAGTTACTTCAGAGTTTATAATTGTGTGTCAGAAAATGTTATATATTGAACTCTTGTTATTGTATTAATGACTATGATGCTGTGCTGCCGGCCCTGATCCACTTGCATGTCCCTGACTTTGCATCTGTCTGCTCCCTGTGATATCTCACTGTTGGAGTCTACACTTATAAGTCCTCTCTTAGATTCTGATACTATCACTAGCTTTTTTAGGAAATACTTATTTGTGCAGATAGGTGTTGCACTGCTCTTACACACCAGTTGTACCTTCATTATCTGACATCATGCACCTTCTGGACCCTAACCCAAGTATGATGATGTCACTAAAAGGAAAATTCAAAATTCAAAGCCAATTTTAAAACCGTTTGTTCTTTTTAAAAGCTACTTATTCTTTTTTTAAATAACTGACATGGAAAAAAAAGAGCAGTTTAAATAAATTAGCCTAATCTACTTGCTGTCCCTAACCGGTGGGAATGCCTGGACTGTGTCTTTAAGTAGCATAACTGTGCTAAACGAGAAATCTGACCAAAAATATGTTTCTTGCTTGGTGTTTATATTTACAGCTAAGGTACAGCATCTCATGGGAACTTCTGTTTTGGCAGACAGTTCTTCTGTGTCCTGGAGCAACCTTGTTGCAGAAATCTGTTATTTACATTTAATTATTACACTCTACTTGCTGTAGGGCTCAGCTCACACCGTACCATAGAATAATAGGAGTTGGAACATACAGTAGTTGTGCAGCCAGTACTTGCCAGTTTTTTACTCCACGTAAACACTGTGGTAATTAGTTTCTTCCATGATTTTTTTTATATATTAAATACCTCAGAACTATGCTGATTTGGTCGGCATAATCCTGACAACAGAACATAAGTTATTTTCAATAGTTGTCCTAAGCAACTGGCCTTAATTTGAAATGTAACACTTAAGACATTAAGTGCCCACTCACAGTGCCCACTCCACTGCCCAATGGGCACTGTGCTCAGGCAAATAGATAGCATAAAATGGTGCCAGCTGCCTGTTTTACATTACAACCCCGGCACAAAATGTGAGGAGAGTATCCAAACTTGCAGCAAGTATGTTTTACCTAAAATAATTCAAATTAGCCAGGCCAAGTATATACAATAAATAAATAAATGTATCATGCTATCAGCATCAATATTTATGGTCAAACGTATCTAAACAAAACTGATAAAACAATTAGGTACATGTAAAGAGATATTCGGTTCTGTTTCCTTGGTGATTGCTCATTGTTTATATCACTTTGTCACTTGCCTACATACTGTCTGAAATATATACATCAGGATTAGCCTTGTATTTCTACCTTGCCACTGTGGTATTGTCAACCCAAGCTCCTATTAAAACTGATTATTGTGTGATTTGGCAGTATTTGCATAGCTCATAAGATATATAATACTACTGAATTAAAGGAAGTTCTATCTTGGTGTATGCTTTTCATTTTGCTGTAGTTTATAGATCTGTGATATTTGTACTCTATGGTGGCAGTTTTCAACCCAGTCCTAAAGTAACACCACAGTATATTTAGGATGTAGGCACCTCCCAGTCTTGTACCAATTGAGATGCTTACAAAACCTGAACCATTGGTGTGCCTTGAGGACTTCCCCATGGATTGCTTCTAAAGTGGCCGGTGGCACCTTAGTACCAGCTTATTTTTTTCTGTTAATGGCGTCTGATAATAAACAGGGATGTTTGGAGGACTCTTTAATGAGAGTATATATAATGTGAATAGGTTGGCCCAAAATGCAAGATTCATTTTGAAAGATGCAGCAACCAACAAAGAAAATCTTGGTTATAAGATTAAACAGAACAAACATATAAAAGTGCTGGTGCGCAATGTCTTATAATCACTCTCTGTCGATATCTTATATATAGAAGGCTTTATCAATAAGCACACGCGTATCAAACCAAAGTGCAATCTCAGTGTTTAAAAACCATTAAAAAAGTGCAGTTGTGATGGTTGTACAGTGCCTTGCAAAAAAGTATTCACCCCTTGACTTTTTACCTATTTTGTTACATTACAGCCTTAAGTTCAATGTTTTATTAATCTGAATTTTGTGTGATGGATCAGGACACAATAGTCTAAGTTGGTGAAGTGAAATGAGAATAATATATACATAAAACTATTTTTTAGAAATAGAAAACAGAAAATTGTCATGTGCGTATGTATTCACCTCTTTGTTATGAATCCCATAAAAAGCTCTGGCGCAACCAATTACCTTCAGAAGTCTCATAATTAGTGCAATGATGTCCACCTGTGTGCAATCTAAGTGTCACATGATCTGTCATTACATATACACACCTTTTTTGAAAGGCCCCAGCGGCTGCAACACCTAAGCATAAGGCACCACTAACCAAACACTGCCATGAAGACCAAGGAACTCTCCAAACAAGTAAGGAACAATGTTGTTGAGAAGTACAAGTCAGGGTTAGGTTATAAAAAAAATATCAAAATCTTTGATGATCCCCAGGAGCACCATCAAATCTATCTAGTTTGCGAAAAGGCACGTGGGAGACTCCCAAAATGTATGGAGGAAGGTGCTCTGGTCTGATGAGACTAAAATTGAACTTTTCTGCCATCAAAGAAAATGCTATGTCTGGTGCAAACCCATCACATCACCCAAAGAACACCATCCCCACAGTGAAACATGGTGGTGGCAGCATTATGCTGTGGGGATGTTTTTCAGCAGCCGGGAATGGGAAACTGGTCAGAGTTGAGGGAAAGATGGATGGTGCTAAATACAGGGATATTCTTGAGCAAAACCTGTACCACTCTGTGCGTGATTTGAGGCTAGGACGGAGGTTCATCTTCCAGCAGGACAGTGACCCCAAACACACTGCTAAAGCAACACTTGAGTGGTTTAAGGGGAAACATGTAAATGTGTTGGAATGGCCTTGTCAAAGCCCAGACCTCAATCCAATTGCTGTTCACAAGCGCAAATTTGAAGGAGCTGGAGCAGTTTTGCAAGGAGGAATGGGCAAAAATCCCAGTGGTAAGATGTGGCAAGCTCATAGAGACTTATCCAAAGCGACTTGGAGCTGTGATTGTCGCAAAAGGTGGCTCTACAAAGTGTTGACTTTAGAGGGGTAAATAGTTATGCACATTGACTTTTTCTGTTATTTTGTCCTATTTGTTATTTGCTTCACAATAAAAAAAAAAATACATCTTCAAAGTTGTGGGCATGTTCTGTAAATTAAATGATACAAATCCTCAAACAATCCATGTTAATTCCAGGTTGTGAGGCACTAAAACACTAAAAACGCCAAGGGGGTGAATACTTTTGCAAGGCACTGTATAAAGTGACATGTTCTTATACTTGTGAGACATCGATTCAAATATCTAAGAAGAAAACAGAAAGGGAGAACTCCTAGTGCAATACAGTACAAAATTGTATATGAAAAAAATATTTGCTCTTTAAGTAGCTCACTCACAAAATCAGAGTGGTTAAAAGCACCACTCACAGCTATAGCGCTCAGGGAGGATCAGCCCCTGGTGTGCGTGGGATCCGTACGATACACAGATTACCAGGATGTCAGGTATGTGCAAACTTTATTCCCATGTTGCAATTAAAAACATATAATATGTGCAGTCCATCAACAGCTCACCAGCTCTTGGCAACGGATGGTGATAGCTTGTAAAACCGTTCTGCTCATCGCTGTGCTGGGCTGCTTTCGCCGATGAACGTCCACAGTGACTAGTTTCGCCCCTACCCTTGGGGCTTTATCAAACGTGCTGAAGTTTAATATTGGTACATTGAAAAGTCTTGAATATCCTTCCTGAAGATATGGTTCTTTAACTGTTTAATATTGACAGGTTCCCTTAGAACATCTGGTGCTTACTATTTTTGTTCATAGCATGATTAAATACAGCAAGAGACTTTCTCCTTCTCTTGCTTTAACAGGGCAATTACACACACAGTGAAATCCAAACCATTTGGAAATGATAAAGTAATTTGCATTTGTATCCTCTGCAATTTGTGAAAGCCTGCAGTTTCTGACTGAGCGGGCTTCTGTAATAATGCAGAACTACTGAAAAAGATGTCAAGACAAAGTGGATCTGCCATGAGTGTGACCTTCTTTTTAAATAAATCACCAACCTTTGCATCTTATAAACTAATAGTGTCGTACAAAAGGCTCGGAATTTACAATAGCTTCTTTCGAAATTTGGAAACCTTTTCCCCGTGTAACTTGTACTCAAAAAATTAGTCTTGAAATTAGGTTTTATTATTGTTCTTACATAAAATTTTCTGTTTTCTTGTTTTGGTATCTGCGGAATAATTGATGGGAAAAGTATACTAAAGGGCGTTAGCAGAATACTATATTTGGGAAGGTCTCTTTACTTCAGTAGAATCAAAAATGAATTCAGACTGTTTTGCAATGGACGGGTTGGGTAACATCATTTGCATATTGCAGATGTTCTCTCTCATTCATCTCTGGCTTTTAAGTGAGATGATGCAGAAATTCTGGGAAGGTAAGATGGCTTGCATTAAAATATCCTGAATGGCTCTTTGCGGGGGGGCAACAGCTATGTCGGCATGAAATTATATATATATATATATCAGTCCATGACCGGCTCACTTTATGTTGAAACAAATGAGCCAAAAACACAAGAGGAGTGTAGTGTACTATACAATATTATAATAACCCTGATAACAACTGCCGCTTAGGAGTAGTCTACCTCAAATACACTCCAAATACACATTCAGGTTTATTTACTCATTTTACTAAATTTCAAATTTAAGGCCAGAGTTGCTAAACTGGAAGCATAGTTGACTTAAGGAATTTTTCCACTCTGCCATTTCGACCTGGAATTTAACATTCACTTTAGTGAATAATCCTGCCAAACTTAAAATAAGGGAGAATCAATGGATAGTTTAGAAAGAAAAAAAACAATAATTATACTGGTAACAATGTGCAATATAAATATACACCACTGTAGAGAAAGCCAAGCTAGACATACATCAATAGAGAAGTAGATCTTCTCAAAAGCAGATTTTTTTTTTTTATCAAAACAGAACTTAAAAGTTGTAATATCTCCTTAAGCAAATAACATATCATAAACAGATAATGATCATTATCATTAGCATTATCATCATCATTACAAATATAAAAGAAAAGACAGCATCAAAATCACCATACCATAACACATACCCCCAATTCTCTCATACTTCCCAATATTCTCCTGCTTGGACACACCTCCTCTAGCAGGCTGTCCCCTTATGGCACTGAATCTGTGGATGCCTATATTCCTTTGGCAAACCACAAGGTGCACTAGCTAAAGGAATAATTGGGCAGCTACAGAGCATATACTGTAAATGTTGCAGTGGAGAGCTAGAAGCTGCCTGTAGGAGGGTTTTCCTGCTCTCAATTGTCAATCAGTTGTTGACATCGATGGAGGATGAGGAGAAGCTCCAACCCAGCGCCGAGGGACATCGGCGTTGGAATTGGGTGAGTAAATAAAGTTTTGTTTAACCCTTTACATGCCAGGGTGGCCTGAGAGGGAGGGGGGACCAGACGGCAATATAGTGTTATGAATACAACTTATAGGATCCCTTTAATAATAATATCAATAATAAAACTGCTTGTAATCTGTGCCATTCTCAAATAGTTAGAATAACAAGGCAGCCAAACTAATAAATCAGTGATTAATTCCTGTACCAGATCAGAAGGCATCGTTTTGAACAAATTCCAGAAGAAACTTGGAAAGGGAATTTGGGAACATTAAACAATATTAGATGAAAGTGGCGACTATAAAATATATATGCAGTAATTCCAGCACTTCCTGTCTCACGTTCAGTGAAATTGCATGAAAAGAGACGGAGATTGAGAGCATTTAGAGATTAAGGCTGTATTGTGTAGCATCAGAAACGCATATCTAGCCATTTTCTCCTGCTCAAGCAGCAATAATGGTAATATACAAGTGTGCCTTACTTGAAAGCAAGTGATGGCAATGAGTTTTTATGCACACCAGCTGGGATTCCATGCAGCCTATTCAAACAGGCTCTCACTGTTACATAAAGTGATTTTTTTTAAAAAGAGAGAGAGTAAAATAAGAGAGAGAAAAGTCTACAATTTCTGTGGGGGTGACACCCTTCAATATGTTCAACGTAAAGAGACTTTCAACAAAATTACATGCAATTAAAAATATAATTTAACAGTGAGCTTTGTCATTTCCCAGAAAGCATGTTACAATATGTTAACCATTTTAACCATTTAAGGACCAGTGATATTCTGTACTCAAGGCTACCTGGCTCCTGAACACCCATTGTCAGAGGGAAATGATTGCTTACACTTAATGAAAAATATAAGAGTGACAAGCTGTAGAAAACACAGCTAATCTTTAAGATATAAGTATCTGTGGCCATAGGTGCCAACAATCCCACATTTCCTGGGAGAGTCCCAACATTTGGGGTACTGTCACTGAAAAAGTGGGTCTTAGCAGTGGTGCCTGCATGGTCTAGCTTGATGGGGCAAGCTGTCAGTCAGCTGCCACCCTGTTTAGGGGTAATTCATCTAACTTTAGGGGACGGATTCACCTTTTATGCCACTTACTCTCTTGCCTGCCCACCTCTATCTCGGCATTGTGTCAGGAAAGATTGGCAGAATTAAAAGGATAATTGCAGCCACTAGTAATCGATAACTTGGCGTGAAACACAAGACTTTTTTCCCCCCCCAAAAGCAGACAGTTTGAATGATCACATTTTACTCTTTTTGAATAAACTTATTTTACTCATCTACATTAAGTTGCTAATGTCTGATTATCACTTCACGTAATAAATTGAAAATCTATAGAGATCCAGAAATATATGTGAAAAATCTCCCACACTCATGAGTAATATTAAAAGAAGCTCTCCAACTATTTTAAATAGTTTCTATCATTTCAGTAATGCTACAAGCAATCTTGTAAAACTGAGAAAAATTCATACTGATGTCCTGATGAACCTGGTTTGTCAAAGCACAATGGTTCTATGACTCTCATTATGTACTTACACTATTTCAGATTTTCTATAGGGTGTTTGTACAAAGAATTGTGGGTATCTGTAATGTAGATAGTCCTGGATAACTAACATTTGATTTATCCTTAGCATGAGGGAACATATACCAAGTGGTGGTGGGGTAGACATCAATACCGTATATACTCGAGTATAAGCCGAGTTTTTCAGCCCATTTTTTGTGCTGAAAAACCCCAACTCGGCTTATACTCGAGTCAGAGTCTGTATTATGGCAATTTGCATTGCCATAATACAGACGGGGGAGAGGGGGGCTGTCAGAGCTGTAACTTACCTTCACAGCAGCTCCTGTCAGCTCTCTCCTCCTCCGCGCCGTCCGTTCAGCACGTCGGTCAGCTCCCAGTGTAAGTCTCGCGAGAGCCGCGGCTCTCGCGAGACTTACACTGTGAGCTGACAGAAGAGCTGAATGGACGGCGCGGAGGAGAAGGGAGCTGACAGGAGCTGCTGTGAAGGTAAGTTACAGCTCTGACAGCCTCCCTCTCCCCCCACTGAACTACCAATGATACTGGACCACCAGGGAAGGAGAGCCCCCCTCCCTGCCATGTATCAAGCAGGGAGGGGGGACGAAAAAATATATAATAATAATAAAATAAAAAATAATATTTTAAATATATTTTAAAAATAATAATAATAAATTAGAATAAATAATAATAAAATAAATAAAAATAATAAAAAATATTACCATTATAATAATTAAAAAAAATAATAAAAATGCCCACCCCCCACCAAGGCTCTGCAACACACTGCACACACACACACACACACACACACTGCACACACTGCACTCACACACACTGCACTCATACACACACACTGCATTCATACACACACACTGTACTCACACACACTCACTGCACTCACACACACAAATTGCACTCACACACACACACACACTGCACTCACACACACACACTGCACGCACTCACACACACTGCACGCACTCACACACACTGCACTCATACACTGCACTCATACACACTGCACTCATACACACACACTGCACTCATACACACACACTGCACTCATACACACACTGCACTCATACACACACACTGCACTCATACACACACACTGCACTCATACACACTGCACTCATACACACTGCACTCACACACACACACTGCATTCATTATATACACACACTGTAAATAAATATTCACTTAATATATTTTTTTTAGGATCTAATTTTATTTAGAAATTTACCAGTAGCTGCT
The DNA here is from genome assembly GCF_036172605.1 of Pelobates fuscus. Classification (NCBI taxonomy): domain Eukaryota; kingdom Metazoa; phylum Chordata; class Amphibia; order Anura; family Pelobatidae; genus Pelobates; species Pelobates fuscus. The sequence goes on along the minus strand of NC_086320.1, from coordinate 118,251,988 downwards.
GCATTTCCCACCCTAGTCTTATACTCGAGTCAATACGTTTTCCCAGTTTTTTGGGGTAAAATTAGGGGCCTCGGCTTATATTCGGGTCGGCTTATACTCGAGTATATACGGTATGTATTTTTCCATTTACCTAACAGTGAGTATCTTCTACTGTTATTCATCTATGTATCAGGTTTCCTATCTCTGGATCCCTACTGCAATTTGAACCAAACAGAAGATTGTAGAGTTCCAAACACCAGTTGTCTGCTTTTTTTATATATGTCTTTACAATGTCCATACTTGGACATTGTTGTAAGCTTTGAGTCTTTTCAGCTTCTGTAAGCTAACGTCTGACATATTAAATTACAAGAAAGTTTTATAAAAGAAAATGTGAGCCCTTTGCATCAGATAGATAGATAGAAAGATAGACAGATAGAAAGATAGAAATATAGATAGATAGATAGATAGAAAGATAGAAATATAGATAGAAATATAGATAGATAGAAAGATAGACAGATAGATAGATAGATTATATATTTCTTATCGCAAAAAAACATTTTCATTCTCACTTTGGCACTTGATTTAAGTATCAATAATAACAAGAGCCGATTGATGTGCAGTTGCAAATACAGTAATCTAAAGTTGTTTCACTATTGTTAATGCTTTTTATAATGTAACTATACCATGATCTCTTCAAATTTTTGTGCATCTCTGCTTTCTGACAGTACTGTGGAAAACGCTACTCTATTTTATATATACAAGTTATTTGAAATAATCCTATAGGTTGAGCCGACTCAAATACCAGAAGCAAATATGTCACAATGAGCTGAATGCATAGCACCTGAGCAACAAAAAGCCTTCCTGTGATAGACAAAATGTATATTAAGTGTTAATAAACAAAATATTATGCATGGGCAGTCAACATGGTGAATTGCTAACTTCTAAACACCGGGTTCTCCTTCTTTAAGCATTTATAGGGTTATTCACTAAGTCCGAATTGCCCCAAATGGCAAACCATCCAGTTGCGTATGGAGCCATTTATTCCTAGGAATTAACAAAGTCTGGATTGTGTAATTCTGGCTCCAAATGAGCCATAAATGTGTTTGGATTTCCACATTGACAGCTATGTTAAGCAGCTGGGGGATTAATAATATAACAGGGGGGGTCATATTATTATCCCTCATGGTCCTTACCCATAGGTGGTGGATGAAGTCTCAAAAATATTAATGGGAGGGGAACTGAATTGCCCATCTCAGTCCCCAACAAATGACTTTTTTTTGCCAGTTGGCTTGCAAGTGCTGACCAGCAGCCACATGGTTTTACTAACTATTTGCTCATTGGCTGCTAGCACTGTGAGCGGTCAAACAATACTTGAAATTATTGTTTCCTTGCAAATAGCAATTGGATGATAGTTTGGGAATGTGAATGCTCCTTACTGCTTAAGATGGTGCCTCATAAATATTATGACACCTATAGATTCTGTTGAATTCGGATGTGAAAAGCAGTCATTTTATACCAGACACCGAATGCACCTTGCCGAAAAGTACAGATATGGTCGGGAGGATGAAACTCCAATTAGATTTGTCTTAAGTAATTATTTGCCGGTCTGATCAGAATCCAGTCATGTTTGCTGAATTTTGTCAGTGTTTAGTGAATATTTCTGTTGATGTAAACTAGAAAATGTTCTAAATATCTTGTTTACATTTGCAGATATATTTACAGATCTAAAAGAGAATATTTAATGAGAAAATAATGTGTCTTTTGCCACAGTACCTTTTTAAAAAGTAAGCCATTGTCAAGGTGCAACTGACTTGGTGTCATTTGCATTGATTCATCACTGAACTGCAGCTGTTGCTATGAAACCAACATCAAAAATAGTACTTTTCTTTTGATCTCTGTAGGTAAAATGCTAATGTTTCTCTGCTCTTGTAAACAATATGCACTGCATATCAAACAAGCACATAACAATTATGCCCAAGCAAACAAATCTTCAAAGGAATCTTGATGTACTGTACAATAGCGGATTAAATATATAACAATACTTCCTTCCTCGGTTTAGTTAGCTCTTAATTGACTCTTTCAGACATAAACTGAGATGTTGTTGTCATTAAAAATCCTCAGTGGACCCTTCCCATGACATGTTCCAGATAGTTACACCATACTTACACATAGTAACATGACAAGCTATGACAGTTTATTGGATTTATAGTATTTACAGACTTTGAAATTGGTGATATGAACTGCAATACCAGATTGGTCTTGCCTTGCTTAGTAAAAATCTACCAGTACAAATCCACAATTCCAACTCTTCTACCTTCTCATCCGTCACTTCTGGGTGCTCATTATTTGTTCTAGAACATTCCATTCTTTAGTCTACAAGTCTTCTTACTGCAGTCAAATTGAGGTCTAGGGAATATTGTGGCACAGGTATTTCTCGTAACAAGTTCTATTTTTTGCCTGGGCTAGAATACAAATCACTCATGTTAATGCATAATTCTCAGAAGAAAACGTCTCCTTAATGTCAAGTAGTCAGCTCTTTTAATTAATTTAAATTGGCAGTGTTGTTTCCTTTGCAAAAAAAACAAAAACAAGTAAACTAACAGTGTAAGGAAACTTGTTACAATAATGAATGGAGTTGCGGATGCGTATTAGGGACTTTAACTTGTGGCTTGGTGAATGGTGTCGGGAGCAAGGATTTGGCTTTATTTCTCATGGTAGGTAAAAAAGATGGTTTGCATCTTTCTCAAAAGGGAACAAATGTTCTCAGTGAGCAGTTCAGAGGTTTTGCTAGGAAGTATTTAAATCAGTAGGGGGGGCAAAAGAGTAATAAAACATCAATCCAATTGCCCCCCAAAACAAGGACAGAAGGTGCCTGTAGCAAGTGTGTTAAAAAATGATAAGCTTAGAGTCATGTCTACAAATGCTCGCAGTTTAGGGAATAAGATCCATGAACTTGTGGCAAGAATGGCGACTGTTGATTTAGTCACTGTTACGGAGACATGGTTGTAATGGCTTAACTTAGTTGGGAGTCCGGTAGGCTCACCCTTGCGATTAAACACAGGCCAGGGTGGTCAGGTAAGAATTCACCTGACCTATTGTGCACGGGGGCTGTGCAGGATATTGCTCCAAGTTGCAGTACAGGTAAGAACACAAACAGGAGAAACGTCGAGGGTAAGCCAAAAGTCAGAGGGTGCCAGAAGTCAGGATAAACAAGGGTAAGCCAAAGTCAGAGGATGCTAAAAGTCAGGATACAAGATACAAAAGCCAAGGTCAGGAACCAACTGGAGAACACTGGAATCACGAATACTAACACAGGAACCAGAGAGAGGCAGTGTCTTATACCTGGCTGATTAGGCATACTATACAGGTGGACCATGATTGACAGGAGCAGTCACAGGTTAAGTCCAGCCCCCAGTGCTGGAGACATGGCAGGGCTAAGTTTCAGGCCAAACCAAAAACTGAAATGGCTCAGAGGCAGGAACACAGACTTAGAACCATGTAGCACCCAGGTTTAAATCCCCTAATGGAAACCATGTTAAAGAATAGGATTGTTGAACATCTAAAATCACATGGATTTCAAGATCAGAGACAACATGGGTTTACTTCAGGGAGATCATGCAAAACTAATCTTATTGATTTTTTTGATTTGGTAATTAAAATAATAGATCAGGGTGGTGCAGTAGACATTGCTTACCTAGATTTCAGTAAGGCTTTTGACACTGTTGCACAGAGAAGGCTTATCAATAAACTGCAATCTTTAAGTTTGGATTCCAATATTGTTGAATGGGTAAGGCAGTGGCTGAGTGACAGGCAACAGAGCGTTGTAGTCAACGGAGTATATTCGAAGCATGGGCTTGTCACCAGTGGGGTACCTCAGGGATCTGTATTTGGACCCATTCTCTTTTTTATTAGTGACATTGCAGAAGGTCTTGATGGTAAGCTATGTCTTTTTGCTGATGATACTAAGATATGTAACAGGGTTGATGTTCCAGGAGGGATTAGCCAAATGGCAAATGATTTAGGTAAACTAGAAAAATGGTCAGAGTTGTGGCAACTGACATTTAATGTGGATAAGTGCAAGAAAATGCATCTAGGACGTAAAAGCACAGGGGTAGAGTACAAAATATTCGATAGAGTCCTAACCTCAACATCTGAGAAAAGGGATTTAGGGGTGATTATTTCAGATTACTTAAAAGGTAGGCAGACAATTTAATAAAGCAGCAGGAAATGCTAGCAGAATGCTTGGTTGTATAGGGAGAGGTATGAGCAGTAGAAAGAGGGACGTGCTCATGCCATTGTACAGAACGCTGGTGAGACATCACTTGGAGTATTGTACGCAGTAGCAGGGCCGCCACCAGAAATTTTGGGGCCCCTGACAAAGCACAAAGTCTGGGCCCCCCCCCCTCCCTCCCTGCCCGGCCGGCCAGCCTCCCCCTCAATGAATGCAGTATGTGTGTTAGTGTAGTGGATGAAGAGTGTGTGTTAGTGTAGCGAATGCAGAGTGTGTGTTAGTGCAGTGGATACAGTGTGTATGTTAGTGCAGTGAATGCAGTGTGTGTTAGTGCAGTGAGTGTTAGTGCAGTGAATGCAGAGTGTGTGTCAGTGTAGTGAATGCAGTGTGTGTCAGTGTAGTGAATGCAGTGTGTGTCAGTGTAGTGAATGCAGTGTGTGTCAGTGTAGTGAATGCAGTGTGTGTGTCAGTGCAGTGTGTGTGTTAGTGCAGTGTGTGTCAGTGCAGTGAATGCAGTGTGTGTGTCAGTGTAGTGAATGTAGTGTGTGTGTCAGTGCGGTGGATGCAGTGTGTGTGTCAGTGCGGTGGATGCAGTGTGTGTCAGTGCGGTGGATGCAGTGTGTGTGTTAGTGCAGTGAGTGTGTTAGTGCAGTGTGTGTTTGTGCAGTGAATGCAGAGTGTGTGTCAGTGTAATGAATGCAGTGTGTGTGTTAGTGCAATGAATGCAGTGTGTGTGTTAGTGCAATGAATGCAGTGTGTGTGTTAGTGCAGTGAATGCAGTGCATATGTGTCAGTGTAGTGAATGCAGTGTGTGTGTTAGTGCAGTGAGTGTCAGTGCAGTGAATGCAGTGTGTGTCAGTGTAGTGAATGCAGAGTGTGTCAGTGTAATGAATGCAGTGTGTGTCAGTGTAATGAATGCAGTGTGTGTCAGTGTAATGAATGCAGTGTGTGTCAGTGTAATGAATGCAGTGTGTCTGTCAGTGTAATGAATGCAGTGTGTGTCAGTGCAATGAAGGCAGAGTGTGTGTCAGTGTAGTGAATGTAGTGTGTGTGTGTGTCAGTGAAGTGAATGCAGTGTGTGTCAGTGTAGTGAATGCAGTGTGTCAGTGTAATGAATGCAGTGTGTGTCAGTGTAATGAATGCAGTGTGTGTCAGTGTAATGAATGCAGTGTGTCTGTCAGTGTAATGAATGCAGTGTGTCTGTCAGTGTAATGAATGCAGTGTGTGTCAGTGCAATGAAGGCAGAGTGTGTGTCAGTGTAGTGAATGCAGTGTGTGTGTGTCAGTGCAGTGGATGCAGTGTGTGTGTGTTAGTGCAGTGTGTGTCAGTGTAGTGAATGCAGTGTGTGTGTCAGTGTAGTGAATGCAGTGTGTGTGTCAGTGCAGTCTGTGTCAGTGTAGTGAATGCAGTGTGTGTCAGTGCAGTGGATGCAGTGTGTGTGTGTGTTAGTGCGGTGTGTGTCAGTGTAGTGAATGCAGTGTGTGTGTCAGTGCAGTGTGTGTCAGTGTAGTGAATGCAGTGTGTGTGTCAGTGTAGTGAATGCAGTGTGTGTGTCAGTGCAGTGGATGCAGTGTGTGTGTCAGTGCAGTGGATGCAGTGTGTGTGTGTGTTTTAGTGCAGTGTGTGTCAGTGTAGTGAATGCAGTGTGTGTGTCAGTGTAGTGAATGCAGTGCGTGTGTGTGTTAGTGCAGTGTGTGTCAGTGTAGTGAATGCAGTGTGAATGCAGTGGATGCAGTGTGTGTGTGAGTGCAGTGTGTTAGTGCAGTGAGTGTCAGTGCAGTGAATGCAGTGTGTGTGTCAGTGTAATGAATGCAGTGTGTGTATGTGTTTAGTAGTGTATGCATGTAAATGTAGTAATAGTAATTTAAATGTATTTTTGTTATTCCCCCCTCCCTGTTTCTTACCTGGTTCAGGGAGGGGGGAAGATCCTTTGATCCCTGGTGGTCCGGTCAGGTGGAATTGCGGGCCCCCCGGCTCCCTATACTTGCAGAGGGGGCCCAGCGGCCTGCAGGAGGACTTTACAGCATTTCCTGCTCTCACTCCCGCGAGATGTGGTGTGCGCGCCGCGCGGAGCGTTGCCATGGCAACGCTCTAACGGCCGCACGTCTCGCGGGAGTTAGAGCGAGGGAAATGCTGGAAAGTGCTTCTGCAGGCCGCTGGGCCCCCTCTGCAAGTATAGGGAGCCGGGGGGCCCGCGGCTGCACATATATATAGCGATGATCGCTATATATATGTGCATTAAGTAATTGTGGGGCCCTGGACTGCCGGGCCCCCCTGATGGCGGCCCTGCGCAGTACTGGAGACCGTATCTCCAGAAGGATATTGATACTTTAGAGAGAGTTCAGAGAAGGACTACTATACTGGTTCATGGATTGCAGGATAGAACTTACAAGGAAAAGTTAAAGGAACTTAACATGTATAGTTTGGAGGAAAGATGAGACAGGGGGGGATATGATAGAAACATTTAAATACATAAAGGGAATCAACACAGTAAAGGAGGAGACTATATTTAAAAGAAGAAAAACTACCACAACAAGAGGACATAGTCTTAAATTAGAGGGGCAAAGATTTAAAAATAATATCCGGAAGTATTACTTTACTGAGAGGGTTGTGGATGCATGGAATAGCCTTCCAGCTGAAGTGGTAGAGGTTAAAACAGTAAAGGAGTTTAAGCATGCGTGGGATATGCATAAGGTTATTCTAACTATAAGGTAAGGTCAGGGACTAATGAAAGTATTTAAAAATTGGGCAGACTAGATGGGCCGAATGGTTCTTATCTGCCGTCATATTCTATGTTTCTATGTTTCTATTAGTTATGATGTTAACACTTAACTTATTAATGTGTTTTTCTACTAGGGAGAAGGTAAAATGCACTAGACTCTACAGTGATAGCCATGTTGGCAACATGTGGAGGGAAGCATTCCCTCCCACGAGGATACTGCGTGGAGCGTTGCCGCGTGTTATAGAATTGTTCTTTTTGTACATTCTATATGTCAAAAGGTGGAACGAGAGACAGGCGGAACAACTGTGCTGTGTTGTTCAGTAGTAATAACTCAATTTTCCCAACACCATCCGTGATTCTTACATTAGATTTGGAAGTTGAAGGGCCACTGTTAAACAGTTACGTTCTGTTCTTGGTCAATGTTGTAAAGACAGCTCCGAGGCAAACCTCATGTCAACTACAAGTCAAACTGTTATTTTATCTATTTTTACTTCTTTTTGTCAATTATATAATAGTCTTTCATTGTGGCAAAGAAATATACTAAGAAGGCAACTTTCTGACTCAAGAGAATTTTAATTCTTTTTTTGAAAAAAGGTATTTCTGCCTGATACAAACTGTGATATTGGCAGGGGCATCCATTGTACTGCAGAATAGGTATTGTTGAACTCTATAGGGATGAATATGACAAGGCAATTAAAATGCACTTCTGCGATGGCTTCTTCTGTCTGAGTCATAATGTGGGTTATTTTTTGTTAAATGTGTTCGTCTCGAATATGGTGCTTATAAGTGGGATTCATCTTAGTGTAGAATATAAATAGCATTCTAAGCTTCCTCCCACAGTACGAACGCTACAAGAATTACTGTAGCAGAACATGCAAATACAAATGGATGTATATTAACTGTACTGTATGTTTGAAATAAAATGATTGGTTTATGGTCCAAGATAGAGTAATAAATGCAGACTCTGTCAATGCTGATAAAAAGTAAAGGAGATTCATATTCAGTAGTATATTTGGATAAAATCTGTTCCAAGTTGACCTGTTACACAAGAGAAAACGTTAAAGGAATCAAAAAATTTAAAACCAAATCAGCTTGAGCAGAGTCATTTAATCAGTATGTATTTTCTTTACACATGTGCATAGTCAAATGGGAATTTTATTTAAACTATGCCAGTTCTCAACAAATTATTTTATATAGCATAGTAAAGTGTGTGCGTGCATGCGCTCAAAATTAACACTTGCAAGTAAATCTTTAGAATAGAAATTCTCCCCTTTTTTAACTGTATCTATATATTTATATATATATATATATATATATATATATATATATATATATATATATAGATATATATATAGATATATAGATATATAGATACAGTTAAAAAAGGGGAGAATTTCTAGTCTAAAGATTTACTTGCAATGTTTTTCTTACTTGTGTGTATAATATCCACACAGACTCACATACCCATTTTTATCCATTTCGTTTGATTGACCTGTTCATGATTGTAAATTGTAATATTGTGGCTGCAATCATTATGTAAATCATGCACACAGGGTCAAGAGTTTCTGTTTTTATTCTTCGACCAAACATCACAATGGGTTACATTTGTGGTCTAAGCAGTGACTTCAGTATACTTTACAGATATCTTCACAGATCTTGATTTCATAGAACACTTCAAGGTCTAGGCATCATGGGAGGTTTGTAAACACATAAACGAAGGCATATGCAGCTCAGCAAGACACTCTCCCACACAGTCCAGAGGGGGCAGACCCTTATATAAACAGTAAACAGAAAGGACCAAACTCACACAGAGTGCTAAAGGCAATTTAGTGCCACATAAAGAAACATTTCAGCTCTTACCGGGGCATGTTTTAAGCCTGACTCTGCCTTTGTGCCTGGGCCTTTCTGAATGCAGGTTTGCAGCATGATTGCATACCCAAAAGTCCACAGGAACTATGTGATGTAATGTGAGTCATCCATGGGCATCACTCACCATGTTTTAGTAAATGATTCAACCAAGTCAAGCTAGAATACAGGAAAAGAGACAAAGCTCTGTAGAAGATAGTTGTGCGTAATAAAGTTTATTTGTATAGAAATAGGGGTTTATGAAATACAGCTTTCTGGAACCAGCTGTACATAAAGCCTTACGCAATAGGGCTTTGGTATATAGTTATAGAAGTGCATTCATGTTCAAACATGGCTGTCTAGGTTGCTTTTGTTTGAAAAAAAAAATACATTTAAACAAAAGATGCGATTTCTCTGGAAGTGGCAGTTCCTTATTCCCTCTTCGCAGTGGAGGTAAGTAAGAAGAAAACATACCCCCCCCTCCCCCCCCCCCCCCCCCCCACTGCACTTTCATGTTCAGGGAGATATATCTGCCCCATGATGTTCCAGGCATGGTCATGTGCGCTCTGGCACCTGCAGAGAAATGCTGTGATCACTCTTTCCATGACGTACTCGTACATGCATTCACATGTATTGCACTGTGACGGTTAAAGCAGATCTGTCACTACTCAGTATTTAGGGAATTTCATTGAAATTTCAACGCAATTCATAGATATCATAAGGAAAATTATATTGTATTATGATAAAGTCAGAGGTTGACAAAAGTTGAAAAAAAAGTAGCTTCTCTGTCACCTTTTGTCCAGTTCCAACATCCATCACAAATGATGGCTGTGGGATTCAGGCTTTGCCTATGGAGGATCACTTGATAGGCAACTGTCCCATAGCCATCAATCATCTTTTTTCCTATCAATCAACTCTTTTTTTTTTCTTTTTTTTTTTTGGAGCCATGGGCCATTGTATGCTTCAGTTGTTTCATGATTCAGGTACAGTTCTGTAATTCGGCGGAACGCCTTATTAGCCCAACTTTGGAATATTTGCCAATGGGGAAAACAAATCTACGAGTCTACTTAAATTTGACATTCACTTTGAATTCTCACAGTAAAGGGCCTGCAAGTCATTTTCTATAACATAACATTTCCTTGTAAACAAATTAATTTCAGCTCCTACCAGTTAATAAAACCATTTGGTTGTTGAGTCGATATCAAATCATCTCTACAAGAAGTGTTTAAGTGATGGCTATTACTTTACAATCTATTGTAAGCGGCAAACCTTTAAATGCCACTTATTCATTAAAATGAAACTCGGAGTCAGTCCTCAAGTGAAGTCAAGCTGGGAAATTTTTCAGTGGCGTTTTCACTACCAGTATTCATTGCATCTTTTAGAAGTCTACAATGCCACCTTGTGGAAACGTCTTAGCATAACATCTTGGTAATCTGAAAAAGTACACTTAAAATGTGTTAATAATTACTGTACAGCATACATATTTTTCTATTAACAGTAATTCAAAATATATTAAGGCAACATTTAACTTCCACAAATATTGAAATAAGTTAAATGTTCTTATCCAGTTCCAGAAATTGCAATCAATCAATCAATGATTAAGCTGTGTTAAGCACAACTTCTTTGCATGTGTTGGAAGACTTTATATTTAGACAAGTCTTCAAACGCTTACTCTAGAAAAGGCAACATTAATAATGCATAGTACATGTTGCTGTAATGGCTGATTTCTGACTGCTTCTGCAATGAAAAAGAAATGGAAAGAAAATAATGTATACCTATATGCATATAATAACTGCTACAACTGAAATTGTATTTCATTTTGATAATTAAAGCACAAAGAAACACTGGAAAGTAGGGATTTGCTTCCTCATAGGTGGGGCGACCTGGTGGTTCTTTTTGTCTTCTATGGATTTTTGTAAGAAAGTTTATTAAATATATACATGAGTTTAGTGCATTTAGGAAGTCAAATCCTGTTTAGTGAGGATGTCCAAAAAATGCCCTTATCTTAAACTTTAACAAGAATTTTTACGAGGATAGTGATAGTCTTTCTGCATATAACGTAGTATCATTGATCATAATGGCTATGCCACCCTTTTATCTGCTAGTTGAATTTCTGTTGTTTAATTCTTTTTCAAGTTTTCTGAACTATTATATATTCTCTTTTCATAAATATGTGTGTCAGATTGAATATTTTGAGTTCTTTCAATATTTGTGTATGTTAACTTTTAAAATACTTATAGAGATCCTGATTCATAAGAGGTAGGGTAAAATGTGTTGTTGTTTTTTTCGTCAAATCTGTCTAGATTTGATCTGTGGTTGAATAAATGGTATTAATAACAGGATCATTTTTGTCTGATGCAATGGTTGTCTTTAATTCTTACAAAATATCTTATCTATATTCTAGAGAAGTTCTATAATATGTGAGTAAAATTCCATTTCATGGGGGGCGGAGCTAGCTGCAGACCAGCACGGACGCATTGTGCACCGCTCCGTGCAAAAACGAGCAAGAACCTGACTTAACGGCGGAAATCAGGCACCTACTTTTCCCAAACTAGACCCATAGGCAAAGAATATGGGCAAGAAAACCAAAAAAACGCGTCCGGACAAAACGCCACTCAGCCACGATATCGGCGAACTCCAGCGGAACTCGCAGAAGGCCGCATGGGAGAAGATGGCGCTGGGTGAGGACGGATACTCCGACTCATCAGGAGACTTTTACCCAGACCCAGAAGCCGGCGCATCGCTCAGCCAGCCCACAGGGCACAAAATCAAAACCTCCCAGGCAGGAGAACCGGTCACAGCAGCCCTGCTGACGAAAATGTTTATGGAGCTCAGACAAGACCTGGTGGCCGACCGAGCTCACTTCAAAGAGGCCATGGAGGGGGCCACCACGAGACTCACCCTCTTGGAAACCAAAACTACCTCCCAAGACAAATGTATAATCACCCTGGAACACAGACTGTCCGACCTCCATAAACAACAAATGGGCACAGCAGAGAGGGTGGAGGCCTTGGATGACCACAGAAGGAGACTCAATTCACGGCCGATATAATTGTGAGATTTCAATCCCACCAGGACAAGGCCACGGTTCTTGCAGCGACCCGAGGGAAAACCCCTCTAACATTCGAGGACTCTCAACTACTACTGTTTCCAGACCTAACGAGAAGCACCCTAAGTTGGCGCAAATTGCTGCAACCAAACCTACAACATCTGAGATCCAACAACATTCAGTATCGCTGGGGAACACCAAGGCTCATCACCTTCACATTCCAAGGGACTGTCTTCCGGGTGAGAAGCCCACAAGCGCTGTACACTCATCTGAGCCAACTGGGCCTGACGGTCACACGACCAGAGCCCACAACCACCTTCTCCAGGCTGGACCCCACAGTGACAAAATAATTTATACCCAGGTCATCTTGACGCACTACGCAAGCGGGGGACACAACCTGAACGCCACCAAAAGACCATCTCTCCATCCTTTAGGATGCCATAGACTCCGCCACTAAAATCCGTGACTATATTCAACTATATTCACCAAGTTATTTTGTTTTAATGTGCTCTTTTTCATTTATGCTTAATAGGTACTTCTCTGGCGTACTGTCACCGAAAATGTAACCCTTGTTCACTTGCGCACCCAGGCATACCAGAGGGGGCTGATGCTCCATAGTATTTACAACTCAGGGATCATCACTCAGGGATCATCACGCAGCAGTGAATGTGCCCACATAAAGAGAGGCCCCAAGTCAGAGAGATTTGTTGAGGCACAAGCTCTGATACACCCCCCCCTCCTCTTACCCCTTATGCCAGAACATGGGATAATTCAATGTTATAAATCCCCGGAGGGGGTGCCCCTTCCCCTGGCGCACTTAAGCACTCAAAATTTATGATGCCCATATTTTACCTTTACCTTACTTTAGTGCTCAAGGGATTGTCATTTTACTGTACTACAATGTTGTCCTACTTGTTTTAAAAAACTAAAACCCACTCATCATGGGAAAGTGATCCAGCTACTAATTATATATGTATTGTTAAATGTGACCTTTTAGGGTGATAGCCCACATATTGTAACGTATTGCCTTATTAACATGCTGAGTGTTCAAAACTAAAGAATTAAATAAAAAAAAATTCCATTTCATTAGAAGTTTTATATTGAACTACTTACCTCTTGAGTTTGAATCTGAAGACTGGATCCATCTCCTATGTTGGTTGGGATTATACCGCCATCAGCCATATGTGTTGCTCTATTAAATGTGGGTACTTTAGTAGAATATTACATATTCTAGGCATACATTACATTGTCTTCTGGGTAAATATAGGACAGAACAATGTCACATGGCTCTCTTGGCCGAGCAGTGGATAAAGATGCAAGCAGTGACCTCATTTATTTTTGTTGGGATAAGTTTTTCGAATTATTTCATATTTTTGGACAACATTTTAAAATGATTTAATATTGGGAAAAATATTTGAATATTTTGATATATTGATATTTTATATATAATATATTTTATACAAGATGCTTTGAAAAAATAATTTTATAGCATGACAGGAGGCTTCATATTTGCTTAAGTCTCTCTTTACTAGAACTCCACAGCAGCACATTAACAGAGAGATAAACACCAAAGACAAAAACATAAGGTATCTATATAAGGCTCCTCCTAAGCCACCATTTCCTCTTTCTTTGCTGCTCTGCATCAGTACAGGTCAGAGTACCACTGCCTCCTGCTTCTAGTGGGTGGCTTTGGGATTTAGTGTGATTCATTTATGATTGTTATGAACTATGCTTGGTTGTGAGATTTATGTGCCTTTCTGGCTCTTTTATTTTCTTTGGGGAATGTTTCCTTTACAATACTGATAGTTTTTTTCATGTGTTTATTTATACAGATTACTGATAGTTGCCATGTGCTTATTTATACAGATTACTGACAGTTTGCCATGTGCTCATTTATACAGATTACTGACAGTTTGCCATGTGCTCATTTATACAGATTACTGACAGTTTGCCATGTGCTTATTTATACAGATTACTGACAGTTTGCCATGTGCTTATTTATACAGATTACTGACAGTTTGCCATGTGCTTATTTAAACAGATTACTGACAGTTTGCCATGTGCTTATTTATACAGATTACTGACAGTTTGCCATGTGCTTATTTATACAGATTACTGGTAGTTTGCCATGTGCTTATTTATACAGATTACTGGTAGTTTGCCATGTGGTTAGTTATACAGATTACTGGTAGTTTGCCATGTGCTTAGTTATACAGATTACTGGTAGTTTGCCATGTGGTTAGTTATACAGATTACTGGAAGTTTTGCCATGTGGTTAGTTATACAGATTACTGGAAGTTTTGTCATGTGGTTAGTTATACAGATTACTGGTAGTTTTGCCATGTGGTTAGTTATACAGATTACTGGTAGTTTTGCCATGTGGTTAGTTATACAGATTACTGGTAGTTTTGCCATGTGGTTAGTTATACAGATTACTGGTAGTTTTGCCATGTGGTTAGTTATACAGATTACTGGTAGTTTTACCATGTGGTTAGTTATACAGATTACTGGTAGTTTTGCCATGTGGTTAGTTATACAGATTACTGGTAGTTTTGCCATGTGGTTAGTTATACAGATTACTGGTAGTTTTGCCATGTGGTTAGTTATACAGGCTACTGGTAGTTTTGCCATGTGGTTAGTTATACAGACTACTGGTAGTTTTGCCATGTGGTTAGTTATACAGATTACTGGTAGTTTTGCCATGTGGTTAGTTATACAGACTACTGGTAGTTTTGCCATGTGGTTAGTTATACAGATTACTGGTAGTTTGCCATGTGGTTAGTTATACAGATTCTGGTAGTTTGCCATGTGTTTATTTCTTTGTGCCTGTTTTCTCCTTGGGAGTTTTGTTTTACCCTGTTGGCTTTATTGTTTGTTCGGTTTCCTCTGGCTTATTGGCCGTGGTGGTCGCCGAGAAGCGGTCTTCCGACCGCTCCCCGTGCCGACCGCCGGGACCGCGGAGAAAGACTCCTGCGGTCCCTCGTGTGTTGCCTTTGATTCCCGCCCACCGGCTTCGTCCGCCGAGCGGGAATCCCCGTTTTGTTCTTTACCCTGCCCGCGTCCCCACTCACTCGCTAACACTTGTCAGGGTGGGGACGGAGCAGGGATCTACTCATTTGCCGCGGGAGCCTCCGCTCCCGGTCACCCTCCCCGCGACCGCGTGGTCGGGCAGCGGGTGC
The DNA here is from genome assembly GCF_036172605.1 of Pelobates fuscus. Classification (NCBI taxonomy): domain Eukaryota; kingdom Metazoa; phylum Chordata; class Amphibia; order Anura; family Pelobatidae; genus Pelobates; species Pelobates fuscus. Next base: position 118,236,983 of record NC_086320.1, on the reverse strand, counting down.
GCGGCTCTCCTCTGAGTTTGCCGCGCGCGTCACTGCCTTATTAAAGGTACAGTGACTAGCTGGTCCGGTGTGTTTCCCCATCTCCTGGGCGGTTTGGGGGTGCGTATTTTTTGGTGACAGCTTTCTTTTCTGTCCATGTGAGGCAGCTCTGTGAGCCCTTGCATCATAAATTATGCCCCATATATGAGGGTCGCAGATTCAATCCCCCTCACCTCTCCAAGTAACTAAGAATAGACTTTAGTTTTCAAATCTTTGCATGTGTGCTTGCCCTGCATGTTTTTCTATGGACATGGTTTTACGGTTTACTGGTTTTCCTGACTTCCACATGGCACTGCGTGCCTCCTGCAGGTGTCCCTGCCTGGTGTCCTTACCCACTTTTTGAACTAGGACTGCTCTAATCAAGCCTCAGTTGCCTGATGGAGGTAGCACTGGCGTCCAAAGTGGTTGAGCATGGCACTCGTATTATGTGGCCTAATGGATTAGGCACAACCATATAAAAACTAAAGTGTTTCGCTATCTTGAAGAACCTTGCCTATAAGGACCCAGCTTCGTCTCTACCCTGCACCCTAATAGTCAAGATTCTACTACATGTCTAAAGGATCTAGGTTTCCGCCTGCATTATACCTCTGGGTCGGTACCGCCCGTACCCTTATACTGGCCTGCCTTGTCTGTGCCTTTATAATTGGCCTGCTTTGTCTGTGCCCCTTGATTGGCCTGCTTTGTCTGTGCCCCTTGATTGGCCTGCTTTGTCTGTGCCCCATGATTGGCCTGCTTTGTCTGTGCCATACTATGCATGCTATTGGTCTGGTGGCTCCATACCCTGGATAACGATTTGTTGAGCCTGCATGCATTATTACTTGCCTCTGCCAACACTAGGGGTGCTGCCCCTTTTGCCTGCTAATGATACCTGTTTTCTAGCTTCGTAGGTATCAAGTATCATAGACTCAGACTTTATGGACGCCTCTGCACAGGAGCAGAATTTGCAGGCTTTACTTAATGCGGCTGTGACCGCATCTGTTGAAATAGCCCTGGCTAGGGCCCTCCCTCAACCACATACGGACAGGGGTGTGTGTGGAACCCCTCAGTTGGCAGAAGACTCGGATGAGTCAGACTCTCAGGTGCGAGAGCAGGCAAGTGCGCGAACGCGCTATTGAAAGGGTGAAGACCCTGAACCACGCTCCCGGACGGGCTAGACTCTGGCGAAGTGATGTGGTTTGAGGTTGATAACCTCGCCGGCCAGGCGCCACCGCCTATCGGGCGCAGGGGAGGAGGCCTCATTACCCCCCCACCTTGGCCGCGCTGGATGTGTGGCGGGCAGACCAGCCTCCCTCAGATGGAGAAGATGTTTGGGTTGAGGACCTTGGCGAGGGTCCCGGTGGCCGCTGGGAAGAGGAAGACGCGCCACCGACTAGGGCCCCCACGACAATGTTGGGGGACGATACCCTTTTGGGCACTACTGGAGAACCTCTGTTAGAGCCTCAATCTATCCGAGGCCCCAGGTCCTCGGACTAGTCACTGCCCGACCACTTGGCACAATTCGTGCGCTACTGGGTCTGTAGACCCCTTGGAAGTGAGGCCTGCAAGAAGCTGCTGGCGCAATGCCCCAGACCGGTACTGCCGGACAGGGTGGCGGTTACCCTGGATGTTGGCCCTAACAGACGAGGCCTTCACAGAAGGTAGGGCTCTGGACCCAGCCAACATGAGGGACTGGGCACTTCGTTCCATTTGCCTGCTGGGCAATGCCACTGTGGCCCTTTGCACGGAACCCAGGAAGACGGCACTCTTCCATATGGACAACAAGCTGTCGGATTTGGGAGCCGAAGATGTGGGTCCCCTGGCTAAAGGTCTACTGTTCAGGGAGCCTTTCGTTGAGGAACTGCAGAAACAGGTTTTTCTGTTTACCTCCCGGGATAAAGCAAAGTCTTCGATCGGGAAGGTCTTCCGCCCACGGTTACCTTCAGACGTATGGGTCCTTGGGACAGTGCGGAGTTATGTCACTTGCTTATCTTTGCGAGGACCCCGCCGGGCTCAGATTTCGGACGCGCTCTGCGTTTTCCTCGTTGGAATGCCTGGGGTTCGTGGTCATTCTGAAGAAATCTGCCTTGGAGCCTGCGCAGACGGTGGAATTCTTGGCTTTCGTAGTCGTTGCGCAAGACGGCATTCTCCGCCTGCCTGTGGCGAAGATAACGGCCATTCGGAAGGAGATCAGACGTGTTTTCGACAAGACCGAACTCCCCTCCGGAGGTTGGCTCGCGTGGCGGGTCTCCTCTTGGCCTCGATACAGGCGTTCTACCCGGGCCCACTACATTACAGGGCCATGCAGCGGCTGAAGGCGCACTCTCTACGCCAGATCTCCCTGGCCTCGGATGTGCAGGCCGGATTGAGCTGGTGCCGCCTGCATATATCCGCCTGGAACAGCAAGGCGATATTCGGGATGACCCTGGATCTCGTGTAGGAATCGGATGCGAGTCTTTGGGACTGGGGTGCCTCGTGCACGACTAGGTCCACGGGGGGCCCGTGGTCGGACAATAGATCGGAATCCCGCATCAATTGCCTGGGGTTGATTGCAGGTTCGTTGGCAATTCGGAGCCTGGCGAAGCATCTGTCGGACTGATGCGTGCTCCTTCGGATGGACAATGGTTCGGCGGTGCAATACATCAACCACTCGGTTTCGAGCACTAGAGGTGTTATCTCCCAACATGGAGCTCCTGATGTCGGTGGTGCTTGGAACGGGATACCGATCCCTTTACGGGTCCTGTATCTAGCGTGCTGAATTTCTTGTCTCATCTCTTTGACCTGGGTCGGTCATATCGCTCGGTTATCGTGGTTAGATCAGCCATCTCGACGGCACATGTCCCGCTTCGGGTTTTTTCCCCATCGGCCAGGATCCGCTAGTCTGCAGGCTCCTGCGTGGAATGAGACTGGTGCGCCCTCCGGCGCCCAAGTATTCTTCCCTCTGGGACGTGCGTTTGGTTTTGGCGTTCTTTCGGAATTGGCCTGATAACCAGGACCTTTCTCTTTGCCAGCTTTCAGCGAAATTTGCCCTCTTGTTGTGTCTGGTCCCGGTCAGACGTGTTTCGGATGTCCGGGCCTTCGATGTCGGCGCTTTCTCGTTTTTCTCCAGAGGGGGTCTCCGTCAAGGTGCTTAGACGTACCAAGTCGGAATCGACGGTTGTATCATGCCCTTACTTCTAGGACTCGCCTAAGCTTCGTGTAGCGAAGGCACTGGCGCGATGGATAAGATGTCTTTTGGCTCTGGCGGGCGTGGATGCGACCTTCGGAGCGCTTTTGGTTAGGGGCGCCGCAGCTTCCGGAGCTTTTTTGGCGAGCGCTTCCCTTCAGGACATTCTGCGTTCGGCGGACGGGTCCCGTGCAGAGTTTTTTCGCCTATTTTACTTTAGACCGTCGGAACATGCTTCTTTTGCTTTGCTGTCGGAGCGTTAAAACAGCAAATATGAAGCCTCCTGTCATGCTATAAAATTGTAGATTATACTAGCTTTAGTGTAACTATAATCTTAATTTTATTAATGACAGGAGGCGAATATTTCCCACCCAATTTGATTTTTTTCCCCCCCCTTATTTTGGATGGATTGCATTGATTGTATTTCTGTTGATTTGTCTGATTATCTGGGCTAGGTTGGTTAGTCTGGGGTGATGTTGTGGGAAGTGCATGTTATACTGTATTGACGGTCATTAGTATGGATTTCGTGTCTTTATTCTATCAGTACTGGATCGTGGGATTTATGTTTTATCAGTACATTTCGTTCACTAATCAGTGTTTTCGATTCTGTTTATTTCGTTTCAGTTTAATGGTTCGACTTCAGTTCATAGGATCGGCCATTTGGCGGGATAAAGATCAAGTTCATCCATTATCCGAAGTTTTTCCAGATGACATTCATCGTTATGTTGTGAATTTTTCTTTATTTAGTTATTGTCATTGTTGTGTACGTTACGTTGTCGCAGCGTGAAAGAGGAAATGGTGGCTTAGGAGGAGCCTTATATAGATACCTTATGTTTTTGTCTTTGGTGTTTATCTCTCTGTTAATGTGCTGCTGTGGAGTTCTAGTAAAGAGAGACTTAAGCAAATATTCGCCTCCTGTCATTAATAAAATTAAGATTATAGTTACACTAAAGCTAGTATAATCTACAATTTTAAACGTTTATCCAAAAGTATTTTATCATTTGAAAAGCTTAGCCAAAATAATAAATTGAGGTCTTTGTCTGAGAATTCAAGAACGTGGTTCTAAACCAATAGTAAATGTGGGCCTCTATTTAATATTTTTGAAAAAGCGTTTTTTGTTTTTTTTTCAGACATGGTAACCTTTGCATCTGAGGTGATATCGAGTACCAAAATCATAATTTGTTATTTCCTTTCATTAATATCCATTTTTCAAATAGATTTATATTTTGTATAAGATATGTTAAAAATATCAAGTAGGTAATGCATTTCTTGACATTCATTCCTCTTCTACTACATATACAAAGATCAAGTGAGTTAGATGTCCGTAGGGTAAATACATCAAACATTCATCCACAAACCTCACACACCTCTATTGCCGGGCGCTCCCATCATGGGGGAATAGGAAGAGGTAGGGGAGCATTTACTTGTCCGCCAATGCCTAGAATGCTTTCTCCCACAAGTTCCAAATTCTATAATACAAGTCTAGATTTTTGTAAAAAATGTAAATGCTTTCTCAATTAATCGCTGAAAATCTACCTGACATTTAATTTCGATCCAGCAGGGAGTTTCTGGGGTCTTCCAACGTCTGGCAATACAAATGTTTATGGCCATTAGAATCTGAATTAAGAGCATTTGTAGAGGTATATTTATTTTAGGGAGGTCTACATGAAAGAGAAAACTCTGTATAGTTAGGGTAAATGGTGAGCCCAGAAATTTTCCTATTACGCATTCTATGTTATTTTTTAGTGTGGATAGTTTTGTGCAGTCCCACCATGTGTTTGTGTGAACCAGTGTCGGAGATGCACATCCAACACATGTTTTGACTTTTGTGGGTGTTATTTTTGAATTTGGCAATTGTATTAGGTGCCATGTACCATCTGTATATGATCTTTATAAAATTCTTATAATGTGTTATATTATGTATTGTATTTTTTGTTAATGTAAACGTTTTTGCCCATTCTTCCTCTGGGAACACAATCCCCATTTCCTGTTCCTATTTGATGATACTGTTACATAGTTACATAGTTACATAGCTGAAAAGAGACTTGCGTCCATCAAGTTCAGCCTTCTTCACATATGCTTTTGCTGTTGATACAAAAGAAGGAAACAAACCCAGTATGAAGCGCTTCCAATTTTGCAACAAACTAGGAAAAAATTCCTTCTTGACCCCAAAATAGCGGTCAGATGTCTCCTTGGATCAAGCAGCTATTACCCCACTAATTAGAAATTATATCCCTGTATGTTATGTTTTTGCAAGTATTTATCCAATTGCAGTTTAAACATCTGTATAGACTCTGACAAAACCACATCTTCAGGCAAAGAATTCCATATCCTTATTGCTCTTACTGTAAAAAAATCTTTTCTTTGAAATCTCCTTTCTTCAAGCCTAAATGTGTGACCTTGTGTCCTATGTAAAGCCCTGTTTATGAATAGATATCCATATAATGGTTTGTACTGACCCCGAATATATTTCTATAATGTTATCATATACCCTCTCAGGCGCCGTTTTTCCAAACTAAAGAGATTTAAATTTTTTAACCATTCTTCATAACTAAAATGCTCCATTCTTATCAATTTTGTAGCTCGTCTCTGCACTTTTTCTAGTGCCATGATATCTTTCTTTAGAACAGGTGCCCAAAATTGCACAGCATATTCAAGGTGTGGTCTTACCAGCGATTTATAAAGAGGCAAAATTATATTTTCATCTCGAGAATTTATGCCCCTATTTATACATGACAAAACCTTACTGGCCTTAGCAACGGCAGATTGACATTGCATATTGCTACCTGATTTATTGTCTATAACAATTCCCAAATCCTTCTCATGTGTGGTTATCCCTAGTTCACTACCATTTAGGGTGTAAATTGCTTGTGCATTCTTAACCCCGAAGTGCATAACTTTGCATTTTTCTACGTTAAATTTCCTCTGCCATTTTAGTGCCCAGTCCCCCAATCTATCCAAATCCCTCTGCAGCAAGGCAATATCCTGCTCACATTTAATTACTTTACAAAGTTTTGTGTCATCTGCAAACACTGTTACATGGCTTTCAATGCCCATTTCAAGATCATTTATAAATATGTTAAATAGAAGCGGTCCCAAAACAGAACCCTGAGGGACACCACTTACCACTTTTGTCCAGCTTGAAAATGTACCATTTATGACAACTCATTGTACTCTATCCTTAAGCCAATGTTCTACCCAAGAACAAGAATATTCATCTAGACCAATTTATTTTAGTTTGAAGACTAACCTATTGTGAGGAACCGTATCAAATGCCTTGGCATTTTTCTCTTTAGATTTATGTTTATATAGAATCCTATTAGTCCTTGAAATAATCTTGTTTCTTCCGTCTATAAAGAGGATATTGTCAATAATGTTAGTATCTACTTTTTATGGCTAAGTATATTTTTTATTTTAATTTATGTTAGAAATTCTGTTTTTAAAGGGTGCTTAATCGCTAGTATTTCATTTAAGGTCTTAAGCTTATTTCCCCTGAAAAAATCTCCCAGACAGTTAAACCCTGCCTCTTTCCATTTGAAGAGATTTGCACCAGGGATATACCCTATTAATATGTCTATTGATACTATGCTAGAAAGAATCTCCTCGATGCCATATCTTTTTTTTTAAGTTGTTCAAAAACCTACATCGTTCTATAACTATTTTATTTAGAATATTAAGGTTTTTAGATGCCATGGTATCAAGCCAGATCAACCAAATTGGCTCAAAAATCATATAAGATTGTATTTTGATTCCTATCCTAGAGGCTTGATCTATTTCTTATATTTTCAAGCTATAAAGTGTGTAATTATAATGCCATCATGTAACATAAAAATATCGGGAAATGATGCCCCCCCCCCCTTAGATTTTGAGATTCTAGGTTTTGTATGTCCCCATACAAATTTTATAAATGTGTTAGGAAATTCCCAAATGATCTTTCTGGGAATGCACAGGGGTACTGAACGCATTGGATGTTCAAACTTAGAAATCAGGTAATCTTTAATTATAGTTATTCTACACAGCCAGGATATATACATTGGTTTCCATTTTATTAGTGATTTTTTTTATTTCTTGAAGGAGAGGGGAATAATTGATTCAGTATTAACTTCAGGTTTATGATTTCACAGACGAACCCTGTTTGGTCAGAGTGTAACAGATTTGGTAGCAGTTTTTTCACTCTCTCTCCGCTAATATCTTTGAATACGACTTGATATTATGTTTATAAGGGAAATGGGATGGTAATTACTGATAAAACTTGCATCCTTTTCTGTTTTTTAAATAGGTGTAATAAGTGTCTAGAGCCTTTCTGAAGGAAACTGTGAGTCCTTATTTATCCCATTAAACAACCTACCAAGTATCGGGAAGGTCAGAGGTTCAAACTTTTCATAGAAAAGTGCTGAGTACCCATCAGGGCCTGGGGCTTTCCCTGATTTCAGTTTTTGTTTTCTTATGTCCCATGTAATCTCCTCAGATGTTATAGGAGAGTTCAGTTCTTCCATCTCTAAATCGCCTCTTTTTGGCAGATTAGGTTTATTTAGAAAGTGCCACATTTCTTCCACAGAGGAGTTTGAGTTAGGTAGAATATATAGGGATTCATAAAATTATTCAAAGGCTTTACATGTATTTGTTAATATTTTAATATGTTGGGCATGATTGGTTTAACACTTTGGCACACATCCTTTTATTCTTTACATTAACTTGCATTTTGGGGGTAGTTGTATTCTTTTTGTCACATCTGCTCTCTCTGTCATGTTCACGCTGAAGAAAGATTTGTCCTGAACCACACTCTTTGTAAGTTTATTTACATAGGTATCAGTTTTGTAGTAATAAATATACTGAAATAAGAAATCAGATGCATTGTTTATACTTTTAGATAATCCCAGGAGAATATGAATATATACAATAAGCAGATACATAGTTACATAGTTACATAGTTACATAGCTGAAAAGAGACTTGCGTCCATCAAGTTCAGCCTTCCTCACATATGCTTTTGCTGTTGATCCAAAAGAAGGCAAAAAACCCAGTCTGAAGCGCTTCCAATTTTGCAACAAACTAGGAAAAAATTCCTTCTTGACCCCAAAATAGCAGTCAAATGTCTCCTTGAATCAAGCAGCTATTAGCCCACTAATTAGAAATTGTATCCCTGTATGTTATATTTTTGCAAGTATTTATCCAATTGCAATTTAAACATCTGTATAGACTCTGACAAAACCACCTCTTCCGGCAATGAATTACATATCCTTATTGCTCTTACTGTAAAAAAACCTTTTCTTTGCCTTAGATGAAATCTACTTTCTTCAAGCCTAAATGTGTGACCTCGTGTCCTATGTATGTCCACATAGGAGTTTGAGTTAGGTAGAATATATAGGGATTCATAAAATTCTTCAAAGGCTTTACATGTATTTGTTAATATTTTAATATGTTGGGCATGATTGGTTTAACACTTTGGCACACATCCTTTTATTCTTTACATTAACTTGCATTTTGGGGGTAGTTGTATTCTTTTTGTCACATCTGCTCTCTCTGTCATGTTCACGCTGAAGAAAGATTTGTCCTGAACCACACTCTTTGTAAGTTTATATACATAGGTATTGGTTTTGTAGTAATAAATATACTGAAATAAGAAATCAGATGCATTGTTTATACTTTTAGATAATCCCAGGAGAATATGAATATATACAATAAGCAGATACAGAGAAGTTATATATATTTATTATTTTATTGTTTATATTTTTACAGGTGTGTTATACTTTGTCTATTGTCTATTCTGGATACTATACAAACATATTTTGTATCTGCCATGTAAACCCTTACATACCTTTCCGTGTAAAATTGAAAAATAATTGTGTTTTAAATTGTATTGTTACATTGCTTCTTAAGCAAACCTACCTCCTTGTATTTTCCCCATTTTTAAAAACCCAAATGTGGTTGCATGGACGTAGGTCCAGGAAGCAAAGCATGTTATTTAACAGAAGACACTGTAGATATGTGCAACTATTAGCAAGGAGTTCTCATCGTTGAACCAACTCATGGCTCTCAGGGCCATCTTTAACGTGGGGCAGCTGCCCCGGGCCCAGTTACTCCTACACCAATCCTAAAATAAATTGTTGCGGGCAGCGGGCCTGCACACTAAGGGGGCCCAGAGCCCCACATTCACCTATTCAACACAAAGTTCATTATTAAGTATTTCTTCAGAGATGCATTAAGTAACATTAGTTCATGAGAATAATCTTCAATAGAAACAATAATCAAGTAGCTAAGAATATTTGCAAAGCAAGAACAGTTCATAGTGAATAAGCATGATGGGAGTTGTCCTTAATGAGATTAGTAACTTGAAGCACTGAATGTAATTGCAAAGCAAGAAACAGTTCATAGTGAATAAGCATGATGGGAGTTGTCCTTCATGAGATTAGTAACTTGAAGCACTGAATGTAATTGCAAAGCAAGAAACAGTTCGTAGTGAATAAGCATGATGGGAGTTGTCCTTCATGAGATTTAGTAACTTGTAGCAATGAAGATTTGAGTAAGCAAGCATTAGTTCATTAATAAATGATATTGCAGACCTATAGCTGAAAGATATACTTAAGGTTAATATGGGTAGTCCTCCAATAGTTCAGACATATGGTCCACTTGTAAAGTAGCAAAGTATCCGTTCTCCAGTATTCCTTTATGGCATGCAGCAATCCTTGCATTTGCTCAAAGGCTGGAACGGCTTGTCTGAGCTTGAGGAGAGGTAAGTCTGGTGGAAGTAGCTCCCAGTAGCTGAGCCTGTGGAGCCCGCGGTCTCGCAGAGGCAGTTCACATGTTAGCTCACACAATCAATCACCAAGCACCTTCTCTCTGGCCCAGTCTCCCTAAATACTGTCAGAGCTGTGTCAGAGGGGGGCGGGGTCCAGCTCCTCACCGCTGAGTGCCGAACCCAGAAGTGTTACTCCATGACACCCCCTAACCCTGTCTTACTAGACCCCTAACCCTGTTTCTCTAACCCCCTAATCCTGTCTCTCTGACCCCCTATCCCTGTCTTACTAGTCCCCCTAACCCTGTCTAACTAGCCCCTCTAACACTGCCTCTCTACCCCCTAACCCTGTCTCTCTAACCCCCTAGCCCTGTCTCTCTAACCCTGTCTCTCTAATCCCCTAACAATGTTGTACTAGCCCCCCTAACCCTGTTTCTCTAACCCCCTAATCCTGTCTCTCTGACCCCCTATCCCTGTCTTACTAGTCCCCTTAACCCTGTCTAACTAGCCCCTCTAACACTGCCTCTCTACCCCCTAACCCTGTCTCTTTAACCCCCAGCCCATCTTACTAGCCCCCCTAACCCTGTCTCTCTAACCCCCTAACCCTGTCTTTCTAACCCCCTAACCCTGTCTTACTAGCCCCTCTAACCCTGTCTTACTACCCCCTAACCCTGTCTCTCTAATCCCCCTAACCCTGTCTCTCTAACCACTAACCCTGTCTTACTAGCCCCCTAACCTTCTCTTTCTAACCCTGTCTCTCTAAACCCCTAATCCTGTCTCTCTAACCCCTAACCTTGTCGTACTAGCCCCCCTAACCCTATCTCTCTAACCACCTAACCCTGTCTCTCTAACCCAAAACCTTGTCTTACTAGCCCCCCTAACCCTGTCTCTCTAACACTACACACAAATACACCCCTGCATTCAAACTTCAACACTACATACAAACACACTCCTGCATTGAAATGTTAACACTGCATAAAAACACACCTCGGTGTTAAACATTAAATATAAACACACCCATGGTGACCATTAAATATAAACACCAACACATACAAACACATCCCTACATTCACACAAACATACTCCATACAAAAACAAACTTCCATTCAAACACACAAACATTGCTCAGTGCTGAAAACAACCATGCAAGCATGGGGAAATGGTAGAGTCCCAGCTGTTAAAGCATTGTTGGAGTTGCATGACAGATGGGGATCTACCTTTTGGCCACCATTGAAATGGCGGGGCCCCCAAAAAAAGTCTTGCACCAGGGCCCTTTCTACTTTAGTTCCACCACTGCGTTGCAGTGAAGGGTGTGATTGCATGCCAGGGATTGGGGAGGCAGGATCCAGGGGGCCAAGCAAATGCTTGTCCAGGGTCCAACCATTCTTAAAGACGGCCCTGATGACTCTATACAGGTTTTACATGGTTTTATAATATGTCAATAATTAGTTAATGAGAGTGACCTAAGTTATCCGGTTGCAATATCAATGAAACCAGCATTGGAAAAAATGGTTTTAAAGAGAAACTATAGTCTAGGAATACAAAATTATATTCCTAGCACTAATCGTCCCTAAAGTGCCCCCTCGCTTGCGCGACATCCTCTACCCCCCCCCCCCCTCCTTCTCGCAGTGCAGAACCCTTTTGTCACTTACCTGCATCCAGACCCGATGTCCCTCTGTGCTGGGTCTGGTAGACAGCCACTAGAGGTGAAGTTAACCCTGGTTAGTACTTAATGCAGTTTCTGAATAACTGCAATAGTTACTATTGCAGGGTTAAGGGGCCTGGGACACTGCACCCAGACTAATTCAATTAGTTGTAGTGGTCTGTGTGCCTATAGAGTCTATTTAAGGATGTACAACTCCTGAACCCCTTTGGGTTTTAGGTCCAGTTGCTACCGGATCATGAAAAAGGAGCAAAAGGAAAAACTCTGTGACAGGGTATAAGATATGCTTCTGATTTCAAAACACCTGATAGAATAAAGGAAAATATTTTACAATTTTGCAATTTGAACAGGATTAGCAATAACATGTGTTTTCGGGGGGCAGAGCTTGACCGCCATGCCGGGTAGTCGCATCCACCCGGAGCTCCGAATAAGTGGCAGACTTTAAGCCCCATATGCTGAGACTCAGCCAAGCCAACCAGGCACATTGTCTACTCACCCCACGGTGTTCTCGGCAGGAGCAGGGATGGGGCATTGTGGCTTCTCCAGGCTCACTTTTAGTGGCAGGTCCCACCTGCGGCCTAGCGGGTCTCCCGGCTCTGAAGTCCTGCAGGGCATCGCACATCCTTCCCTTACCCCCTTTTGGACCGGTGGGGGTCACCTGGTCCACCACAGAACTACTACAGACCTGGAACTACATGCATACCCCCAGGTGGAGGGGCACAGGCGAGAGGAAGCTAAGCAACACGACTCACCTTAGATGGCGGCTGCCTGCACTGAGATGGCTCCTGCAAACCGCGCTGATCCCACACACCGCTGCAGCACACAGCCAGTACGCTTGTATCAGCTATGTACAGCTTTCAGGTGGCGAACACCTCAGATGATGGCGGATGGCACCAGAGTGGAGACTTCACAGCGGTCTACCTCTCAACAGCGACAAGAGAGATGAGCACCCCACAACCCATGGCGATAAGCATGACCTCTCTCGAGGCACATGGCAGACGGAACGCGGCGGTAGCCTCACAACATGGCACTAACCTGCCTCCTTCTTTGCTCTCACTCCGGACTCGCTCATCAAGCCACTAGAGTTGGCGTGGGGTGAAAAGCATGAACTGCTCCTGTGACTACTCTTGCCCTACAGCATAACCCAGCAGGTTTAGCCAACAAAACAAGCGATGTGCTTTACTCTCTGTCATTTGATGTTATCTTATTTCATGTTGCAGTCTTTATTAAGCATGTGCCTTTCAGCGCTATTAATTGCCACTGAGCTCCAGGGTCAATACTGGGCGCTTCTTCCCACTGTGGGCTGTGTGTGGAGTAGATTCTTACTATCACAGATGCTGTGGTCTCACAAAAATCTTGCTCTCCAACTATATATGTGCTTAACTACTTAGATTGTTATACTCTATAATCTACTACCCATCACCTCAGGTTTAGGCCTGTAGTCAGTTACCTTTTATACTAATCGCCTAAACTATGTTTGAGCCTGCTATTCATTACATATATACGTTTAACTTCTCCCCAACAGGTTAGAAAATATTCTTATGGATTGCCGTTGGGCTTGTTTGTTACATTCTTCTGCACTGCAAAAATACAAAATTAAAAAATTAAAAATAATTAAAAAATAATGTTTTTTCAGCAATGTATAGTATAAATAGTTATCTCTACTCACTAATCCTTTCTGATTACTCCACACAGTAGTCTATGATTTAGAAATTGTGACTTAGCGGCTATTGTAACTGAAAAGGGTGAAAAGCACATTAGACTTATGGCAATTTTTTATTTCATTATCTTTATTAACGACAGGTAATTAAACAACATTAAAGTGTACATGCACATTTACAACGAGAGAGAGCTTTTTCGAAATACAAATTTAGGAAACAAAATAGTCAAAATTATTTAAGCTATAAAAATCATAATGGGACTCAGAAACCTTGGTCGGAATGTAATGTATGGATTACCTTCTGGTATAGGTAGCTTGGCCACGCTACAGGAAGGGGAGGTGAGGTTAGGAGGAGAACTGGGGGAGGGGGGATAGAAGAACTGGGGGAGGGGAGGGGAGGGAGATAAGAAGAACGGGGGGTAAGAAGAATGGGGGGTAAGAAGAACGGGAGGTAAGAAGAATGAGGGGAGGGGGGTAAGAAGAAGAGGGAAGGTGGGGGAGTAAGAAGGAAACAAGGGAGGGGGGAGTAAGAAGAAGACAAGTGGAGGGGGGAGTAAGAAGAAGACAAGTGGAGGGGGCTAAGAAGGGGGGAGTATGAAAAGGGGTGGGGGAGTAAGAAGAAAGGGGGGAGTAAGAAGAAGACAAGTGGAGGGGGGAGTAAGAAGAAGAGGGGAGGGGGGAGTAAGAAGAAGAGGGGAGGGGGGAGTAAGAAGAAAGGGAGGAAGGGGATTAAGAAGAAGACAAGTGGAGGGGAGGAGTAAGAAGAAGAGGGGAGGGGGAGTAAGAAGAAGAGGGGGGAGTAAGAAGAAGAGGGGAGGGGGGAGTAAGAAGAAAGGGGGAGGGGGGAGTAAGAAGAAAGGTGGGGGGTAAGAAGAAGAGGGGAGGGGGGAGTAAGAAGAACACAGGGAGGGGGGAGTAAGAAGAACACAGGGAGGGGGTGAGGAGAGGGGGAGGCGAGAAGAACACAGGGAGGGGGGAGTGAGAAGAACACAGGGAGGGGGGAGTGAGAAGAACACAGGGAGAGGGGGGTGAGGAGAAGGGGAGGTGAGGAGAACACAGGGGGGAGGTGAGAAGAAGACAGGAAAGGGGGTGAGGAGAAGTGGAGATGAGGAGAAGAGGAGGTGAGGAAAACACAGGGAGGGTGGGTGGGTGTGAGAAGAGACCCCCAGGGGAGGGTGGAGGGAGAGGAGAGACCACTAAGGGGCAGGGGAGAGCTCTAAGGGACAGAAGGGAGAGATCTTTCACACTACACGCACACACACACAATGCATCCCTATACATACACAGAAACACACAATGCGTCCCTTACACACACATGCAAACACACACACACACACACACACACACTGCTTCTCTTACATACACACAGACACATTGCATTTCTTACACACACTCAATGCACACACTTACAGACACACACCTTGCATCCCTTATGCATAAAAACAGTGGCGTACACATGACCTATGGGGCCCCGGTGCGAAAATTGATCCGTGGGCCCCCCCCCGCATGCTTACTCTGCGCAGGCCGGCGCCGCAACACATGGCGGCGGGCACCTGGTTGCAGGGGTTGCGACCCCTGCGACCGCGGTATGTACACCAGTGCATGCAGATGCACACACACTTAAAGGACCACTACAGACACCCAGATCACATCAGCTCAATGAAGTGGTCTGGGTGTCAGGTCCCTCTAGTTTTAACCCTGCAGCTAAAAGCATAGCAGTTTCAGAGAAACTGCTATGTTTCACTGAGGGTTAATCCAGCCTCTAGCGGCTGTCTCACTGACAGCCGCTAGAGGAGCTTCCGCGATTCTAAGACACTGAACGTCCATAGGAAAGCATTGAGTAATGCTTTCCTATGGGCGGTTTGAATGCGCGCACGGCTCTTGCCGTGCATGCGCATTCGGAGCTGAGCGGCGGAGGGATCCCCAGTGCCAAGGGAGTCTGGCGCTGGAGAAAGGTAAGTGCTGAAGATACACACACACTCTCACGAACAGACGCATACACACTAGCTAACAGACACACACATTTACTGACAGAGACACACTCAGCGACAGACATACATACACACTCACTTACAAAACATACACTCTCACTGACAAACACACTTACTAACAGACATCAAACAGACTCACTAACACAAACACACTCAGTAACAGACACACACAGTAACACACTCACTGACACTCACTAGCAGACACACACTCACTGACACTAACACTAACACACACACTAACACTCACAGTAACACTAACACACACAGTAACAGTAACACACACAGTAACACTAACACACACACTAACACTCACAGTAACACTAACACACACACTAACACTCACAGTAACTCTAACACTCACAGTAACACTAACACTCACACCCACACTAACACACACTAACACTCAGAGTAACACTAACACGCACACACACACCCTAATAAAATTTTTATTAATTTAATCCCCCCAGCCTCCTTACCTTTTGGAGTGCTGAGGGGATTCCCTGGGGTCCAGTGGTGCTGCTGGGCTCCTGGGGGGCCGGTCACCCGGCGGGCGGGCAGGCAGGCTGGCGGGCGCGCGAGGGAGCACTCTCCCCTGAGTGCTTCCTCTTCAGCTCCCTCGCGCGCCGCGTACTGATACCGGCGCCGGAAGATGACGTCATCTTCCGGCTCCGGTATCAGTACGTGGTGCGCGAGGGAGCTGAAGAGGAAGCACTCAGGGGAGAGTGCTCCCTCGCGCACCGGCCAGCCTGCCTGCCCGCCGGGTGTAAGCAGGGTCAGCCTCGGGGGGCCCGGAGGTGGCCGGCTCCTGGGCACCCCAGGAGAAGAGGCTGGCCCAGTGCGTACATACCGGGTCAAAGGGGCGGCCGGGCCCCCTGGTGGGCCGGGCCCGGTCGCAGCCGCGACCTCTGCGACCCCGGTATGTACGCCACTGCATACAAACACAGATTCACACAATGGATCCCTTACACACATCCACAAACACACAAACACACTGCATCACCTAGACAAACTGGTATGCCTATCCACTACATTCCATAAGCACACACACTAGATCCTCTACAATAACACATAACACATCCCCTACACACTACACTCCCTGTGAGCGAACTTAATGGGTGGAACATATAGGTGGACTTATGGGTGGGCCTTATGGGAATACTCACCATCAGGCCCTGGGGCCCAAATCTTAAACTGCTTCCTGTTCTCCCAGAACATTGAATTTTGTGACCGCAGTTACAAACAGCCTCCAGAGATCCGGTTCTACACCAGACCAGTGGAGCGAAACTGCAGCCAGTGCCCATCACCATCTTCATCTGGTTGTAAGTAGGCAATCTAGTATATTATTAGTGACACTAATCTATAATTTACCTCACATTAAAGGGACACTATAGTCCCCAGAGCCACTGCAGCTTAATGAAGTGGTTCCGGTGTCTATAGCGTGTCCCTGCAGGCTTTTTAATGTAAACACAGTGTGCAGCACTGGCGTTAGTTCATATGGCAGATCATATGGGTGGGGCATTGTGATGTCACATGGGGGGCGGCAAATTTTATTTTGCCTAGGGCGGCAAAAATCCTTGCACCGGCCCTGCATCCAGTCATTGTGAAAAGTGGTAATTAAGGAAAAATATACTGCAGGGGAAATGAGGAAAGGGGGATCTTCTTTAATACAATTAGCCCAAACTACCTTTTGGCCTGCGTCCATCAAGTTCAGCCTCACATCTGTTTTTGCTGTTGATCTAAAAGAAGGCAAAAAAACAAAAAAAAATTCCTTCACCAGACACCGACACCAGAATTGCAGTCAGACCCACATATTAAAAATGATATCCCTGAATATTTTTTTTTCACCTATTCAGCCAGTTGCTGTTTAAACATTTGTACAGCCTCTGAAAAAAAAAGCACCTCTTTAGGCAGAGAACCTGAGATCGAAGACCTCCTTGTTAAATGAATAATATTGACTGTTTTTCCATAAATTGTGAATTGTGGTTAATGGAAATCTGGTTCCCATGATATATTGAATGAGCAATAAAAAATATACAAATTAATCTTTAGCTTAGAACACACCTACCAGTATTGGGTAGAAGTAAAGAAGCCAGATAGTCATTTTTTTTCTTGGATAAATAAAACTAATTTTTGTTGTAATTATGTGTTAGTTTAATGCAGAGTTTACTTTATCACTAAAACCAAAGAACATTATTTGTTGTTCTTTAATAACTGAAAAATCCAGGGAACACCCTACAGCTGAATACAATCTCACACACCCCTTCTTTCTTTGGCAACTAACATCTCCCATGATGACGAAAGTAACAATGTTATATCATTTCTGGATTTAATTACATGCAAATTCTTCTGATACCATTGTGTACAACCTCTGACAACATTAAGCGGCTTATACCCTAAACATCGACTTTATGGTCAATCTATGCACTTAAACTTCTAGACAGGGTTCTTAACCTTTTTAGTCTCACACCTTCCCAAAAGTAAACTAAAATTCACGCCACCCTCCTTTCCAAAAGCAATTAATAATGGACTATTATTATTTTATTATTTATATAGCGCCATCACATTCGCTAGCGCTGTACAATGGGTGGACTAACAGGCATGTAATTGTAATTATACAGTTGGACGTACAGAAACAGAGAGGTGGAGGGCCCTGCTTAATGAGCTTACATTCTAGAGGGAGTGGGCTATAGTGACACAAAGGGTAAAAGTAGGGGTACGAAGTAAGTTGTTAGAAAATAATTAATTGAGGGCTTAGTAGGTAATTGTTGACAGTTGCAGGAGAGGAGTCATGGGGGATAAAATCCTGCTAACAGTTTAATTGATATGCTTTCTTGAAGAAGTGAGTTTTCAATTCTTTTTTGAATGAGTGGAGACTGGTTGAAAGTCTTACAGAGAAGGGAAGGGAGTTCCACAGAAGAGGTGCAGCCCTGAAGAAATCTTGGAGGCGAGCATCAGAGGTGAGGGTTAAGGCCAGAGGATAGGCGTAGGTCTTGGGCTGAGCGCAGGGGTCTCGACGGGACATACTTGTGTATGAAGGAGGATAGGTATGTTGGAGCAGCATTATGTAGGGACTTGTAAGCAAGCACCAGAATTTTAAATTGAGCCCTATATCTAATTGGAAACCAATTCAGGGACTGACAGAGCGGGGAGGCGTGGGAGGTGCGAGTGGACAGGAAAATGAGCCCCGCCGCCACATTCATTATAGATTGCAGCGGTGCAATCTGGGAACATGTAAGACCACTGAGAAGGGTATTGCAGTAGTCAAGGCGAGAGAGAACAAGAGCATGGACCAGCACCTTAGCCACATCTGGGGTTAAATAGGGGCGAATAAATTACATAATTGACATGGAAATTGTATTCTTATAATATATTGTTAATTGTTGCGCATTACAAATGGGCATATTAACCCCTTCACTACTGAGACCCTTTTAAATGAAAACATACTAGCATAACATTTATTTGAAGTACATTTACACCATTTTAATTTTTCAACTTATTTAGTCAGCCTTTTAAACAATATTTGGGAAATGAAAAGCTTTAGACAGTGTCTTTTGTCTTGCAATATTTCACACAGGGTCTGAAAAGCTAGTATCAAAGAAAAAAATGCAATTTTTCTCACATACAGTTGATGTAACAAAGAAACATAAAAATGGTCAAATCAGTCATGGAGCTAGCAGCATTGCAACTAGTGAAATTACACCCTGGCCCTAGCAGGTCAGGAGCTCATCGATGCCTATTGCTATTATTGGCGCCATGGGGCCCTTTCTGGACACACTGACACTGCCAGAGGTTCGGTCACAGAAATAGAGGATATCTGTGTGTCCTAGTGTGCCATTTTGCATATATGTGCATGTGTTTGTATGTGGGTCTCTTGTGTGTATCTCTTAGAGTGTAGCTCTGTGTGTATGTGTATGTGTCTGTGTGTTGCAATGTACATATCTACATGTGAACACGCACTTTTAGGCAAACACAAACATCACGTGCAAATGTACCCCTGAATTCAAACACTATACACAAAACAACCCTTGCATCACAACACTATACGGACACCAATGCAGTAAAACTGCAACACTACACACAAACACACCATCTTCACCCACTGTTCCAGTATGTCAATCGTGTAATGTTAGAATTAAGTGTTTTTCTTGTTTACCTATTGTACATTGCTGTGGAATATGTATTCACGATATAAATCATTTTAATTCTAATTTAAATACCGTATATACTCGAGTATAAGCCGACCCGAATATAAGCCGAGGCCCCTAATTTTTCCCCCAAAAACTGGGAAAACTTATTGACTCGAGTATAAGACTAGGGTGGGAAATGCAGCAGCTACTGGTAAATTTCTAAATAAAATTAGATCCTAAAAAAAATATATTAATTGAATATTTATTTACAGTGTGTGTATAATGAATGCAGTGTGTGCGTATGAGGGCAGCGTGTGTGTGTATGAGGGCAGCGTGTGTGTGTATGAGTGCAGCGTGTGTGTATGAGTGCAGCGTGTGTGTGTATGAGTGCAGCGTGTGTATGAATGCAGTGTGTGTGTGTATGAATGCAGTGTGTGTATGAATGCAGTGTATGAATGCAGTGTGTGCAGGGCTGGTGCAAGGATATTTGCCCCCCCCATGTGTCCTGACCTCCCCTCCTCCTCCCTCAGTGGTCCTTCCTTCACCCCCCTCCCCCAGTGGTCCTGACTCACCCCTCCCCTAGTGGTCCTTACTTCCCCCTCCCCTCCCCTAGTGGTCCTTACCTCCCCCTCCCCTCCCCTAGTGGTCCTTATCCCCCCCTCCCTCCCCTAGTGGTCCTTATCCCCTCCCTCCCATAGTGGTCCTTATCCCCCTCCCTCCCATAGTGGTCCTTATCCCCCCCCTCCCTTCCTCCCATAGTGGTCCTTATCCCCCCCCTCCCTTCCTCCCATAGTGGTCCTTATCCCCCCCTCCCTCCCATAGTGTTCCTTTTCTCCCCCCCTCCCTCCCATAGTGGTCCTTATCCCACCCCCCTCCCTCCGATAGTGGTCCTTATCCCCCCCTCCCTTCCATAGTGGTATAGTGGTCCTTATCCCCCCCCTCCCTCCCATAGTGGTCCTTATCCCCCCCTCCCTCCCATAGTGGTCCTTATCCCCCCCTTCCCTCCCATAGTGGTCCTTACCCCCCCCTCCCTCCCATAGTGGTCCTTATCCCCCCCCTCCCTCCCATAGTGGTCCTTATCCCCCCCCTCCCTCCCATAGCGGTCCTTATACCCCCCTCCCTCCCATAGTGGTCCTTATCCCACCCCCTCCCTCCAATAGTGGTCCTTATCCCCCCCTCCCTCCCATAGCGGTCCTTATACCCCCCCTCCCTCCCATAGCGGTCCTTATACCCCCCCTCCCTCCCATAGTGGTCCTTATCCCACCCCCTCCCTCCCATAGTGGTCCTTATCCCACCCCTCCCTCCCATAGTGGTCCTTATACCCCCCCCCCTCCCACAGTGGTCCTTATACCCCCCCCTTTTTTTTTTATTATTATTATTTTTTTTTTTATTATTATTATTTCTTATTTTATTTATTTTTCGTCCCCCCTCCCTGCTTGATACATGGCAGGGAGGGGGGCTCTCCTTCCCTGGTGGTCCAGTGGCAGTTCAGTGGGGGGGGAGAGGGGGGCTGGCAGAGCTGTACTTACCTGTTCTGCAGCTCCTGTCAGCTCCCTCCTCCTCCGCGCCGTCTGTGCAGCTCCCTCTGTCAGCTCCCAGTGTAAGTCTCGCGAGAGCCGCGGCTCTCGCGAGACTTACACTGGGAGCTGACCGAGGTGCTGAACGGACAGCGCGGAGGAGGAGGGAGCTGACAGGAGCTGCAGAACAGGTAAGTACAGCTCTGCCAGCCCCCCTCTCCCCCGGTCTGTATTATGGCAATGCAAATTGCCATAATACAGACCTTGACTCGAGTATAAGCCGAGTTGGGGTTTTTCAGCCCAAAAAATGGGCTGAAAAACTCGGCTTATACTCGAGTATATACGGTACTATCAATTAAAACACACCCATCTGCAATAAAATGCGAAGACTGCACACAAACACACCCCTGAAAACATTTTTTACACCAGGACTCTCTCTACATTAGTTCTTTTCTGGAATATATAACTTGCTTAGAGGTATTTGGAAGTACAGTTTACTGAAAATGTCAAGAGAATGTAAAATGAATGTCTGCGTTTGAGTATAATGCCCACATACAGTAAGTATTGTTAGATCATATATTTCTAAAATAAAGGTATTTAAAACTGCTACAGCAATCTTGATCAATTTCTGGAATGCTAATGTAATCTTAACAGTAAAATATCAATTCACTCCTCCCCCTTGTATACTTCATTGTACTTGTAATTATAAAAGGCAATACAAATATCAATCATTAATTTAAAGGACCACTATAGGCACCCAGACCACCTCAGCTCAATGTAGTGGTCTGGGTGCCAGGTCCCCCTAGTTTTAACCCTGCAGCTGAAAACATAGCAGTTTCAGAGAAACTGGTATGTTTACACTGCAAGGTTAATCCAGTCTCTAGTGGCTGTAAATCGCACTGAAATGATGCTGGACGTCCTCACAGACTTCAGTGTCAAATTAGATCCCTATAGGAAACCATTGAGTAATTTTGACGCACGCCTCTGGGCGCGCATGCGCATTCGGCTCCACTCGGGAGCTAACGTCGATGAAGGAGGAGAGGTCACCAGTGTCGAAGGAGCCTGGCGCTGGATTAAGGTAAGCAAATAAATGCTTAATTAACCCTTTATTGACGCGGAACGAGGCTCTAGTAACTGTTTAGGTGACTAGGGCTCTATAGCATTGGGAATACATATATGTATTCCTAACGCTATAGTGTTCCTTTAATGATCTAGAGACAAACAGGATTTTTCATGTTTAAGTCAAACATGAGTATATCTTATTGAGGTACAAGGGTAGGTTTTGCCTTGTTTTGGCTAAAGACAGACACGGATGTCGGGAGTAAGTATTTTATGAAGTTAAGTCTTTTTAATGATTGTGTTACCAAGTGTTTTACATAGAATGCCTTTGAGTACGTATTTTATCAAACTTGTTTAATATGAGAGAACGCTATAACAGCTACGGTTGTCAGCACATGCTGATGACTTAATGTCTGGTTGTGTCAGAGTTTTACATTTTGTGGGATTTGGACAATTTATCTAACAGGAATATTTCTCAACTTCAAAGGGTTTAATATCTTTGTTTCCAACAAGTATGAATATTTTGTGAAGAGCTAATTTGTCTCTTGAAGAAAAATGATGGGCTTTTGGGTAAACTCTATGTCTATATCTCTGACAGGCAGTGTATTAAAACCTTGTCTTAGATCAGCCTTTATAATAGAAATCCACTCAGATGTAAATATGCAGGTGAGTGCAATGGGGCCATTCCACCACAATCACTGCCTACCTGTGCAATTTAATTTGTGCTTTTTCCCTTCAAGTGCAAGAATATTACATGTTTTCTGGTTTTTATAGGACTCAAAATACCCAAACGTACCTCTCTCTCTCTCTCCCTCTCCCAGTAGTATATTTGACTTTTGTTATAAATGTGTTTTTTGTATTTTTTGACATTATTGTCAGAATCAAGTTATGTTAATTGAAATCAAAGTTAAAAGGTTTAGCTCAAAATAACTGTGCTAGTAAAAAACAAAAAAAACAGTATGTATATATATATATATATATATATATATATATATATATATTGATATATATATATATATATATATATAGTTTGTTTGTAAATCTGCTATGTTGCTCTAAATCAACATCAGCACTCCATATGTCGTGAACTATATTTCCCCTGATGCTCTGCCAACATTATAGCTGTAAGAGCATTATGGGAGATGTAGCCCATAACATGTGGAATGCTAAAGGTTGACTATCCCTGCCCTAAAGATTGCACCTTAACCTAACTGCTGTTTAGTTAGTAATATTTTTCTTCGCCATGATGTGTATTATGATTGAGGATCTAAGGTGATAGGAAAGAACATTAAATGTGCGTCTCTTGTACATATTGCCGAAAAGGTGTTCTGTGAACCATGATTAGAAGTTAGAAGAATGCACAATGTCTTGTCGCTGTAATTTCTTGATTCACCCAAGATATGATTGTAGAGCCATTTCTTATTATTGAATTATATTTTGGTGTTTGGCATACCCGTCGGAATAGCAAAAACAAAAGTTTATTTTTATGTTGACATAAAATTCTGTCTTTTTTGTACCAGTGCCGGCAATGCTATGACAGAATTGAGAAGTGCCTTGAAATATATTATTTTTTGGTCCTATGTAAAACTTAAAGTGTCACTTTAGTCATGAAAATAACTTTAGTTTAATGAAGCAGTTTTGGTGTCTGGAACATGCCTCTGCAGTCTCATTGCTCAATTCTCTGCCATTTAGGAGTTAAGTCACTTTGTGTATGCAGCTCCGGCCACACCTTTCTGCATGTGACTTAGACAGCATTCCTAAACACTTCATGTAAAGAGTCATCTAATGTTTCGTTATTATTGTTCACTTCCTTTTTTACAGATTCTGTTTAATTTAGAATTTATCATCTCCTGCTCTATTATTATCTTGCTAGATCGTACAGGAGTTTTCTGTATGTAATTAAGTTTAATTAACAGAGCAGGAGATAAAAAACGTTTAAGGTAAGTTACATCTCATTGAAAGTGAAACAATTTTTTTAACGCATACTGTGTCAGTCACAGCCAGGCTAGGTGTGGCTAGGGCTGCATAACCAGAAACAAAAGTGATTTAACTCCTGAATGGCAGAGAATTGAGTTGTGAGACTGCAGGGGCATGTTCTTTACACTAAAACGGCTTCATTAAGCTAAAGTTGTTTTGGTGATTATAGTGTCCTTTAACCCCTTAAGGACACATGACATGTGTGACATGTCATGATTCCCTTTTATTCCAGAAGTTTGGTCCTTAAGGGGTTAAGCAAGAATTTTGGTAATATATGAGCGATAAAGGTGGGGAATATCTTTAATTTGTATTGCAGATAAAATCTGCAACGAGTTTATAACAGATGTCAAATCATGCAGGTATTAGCGATGATCTTTGCACGGTTCTGCATGTTACCAATTGCTGACTTACATTAGTCAATAATCTTTGATTAGTAATTCTGTGTTCTTTTTGCAATGAGGCTTTGAAAATAGTCCATGCTGACCACATAAAACTTGGCTTGGTTGTCTTTTTCTGATGACCGCCTGTAATGTAACTTGATATCTAGCCTGCTTGATGCTGTTGTGGGTGGTGTGGTTATCATGGTCCAATTACTTGAAACGTATTAATTCTACCAAATATGAAGAATTGTCTAGGAAACTGGATGTTATCTATGTATTTTTAGACAAAATGGTTTTGGATACCTCTTTGTTGTTATGGCTTTGGTATTTGAGTCAAATATATTTATCGGCTTAACTGTTCTCTTTAATTGTTTTGGGTTATCCAATTCTGTCTTTTGGATGTTGGGTTAAAGGGATACTCCAGGCATCCAGACCACTTCTGCCCATTGGAGTGGTCTGGGTGCCAACTCCCACTACTCTTAACCCTGCAAGTGTAATTATTGCAGTTTTTTAAAAACTGCAATAATTAACTTGCAGGGTTAACTCCACCTCTAGTGGATATCTACTAGACAGCCACTATGGGGCACTTCTATGTCTATAGCACAGGTTCTCTGTGCTAGAGCGTCGCTGGACATCCTCACGTTGTATGAGGACCTCCAGCGTCGCTCAATTCCCCATAGGAAAGCATTGAAAAGCATTTTCAATGCTTTCCTATGAAGAGCTCTAATGCGCGGCCGGCCGGCGGGATCAGTCTCGCCCACCGGCTGACGTAAGGAAGGGGAGGAGTGGTGGCGACCCGAAACCACTGCCGAGGGACATCTGCGGGGGTCTCAGGTCAGTGACTGAAGGGGTTTTCACCCCTTCAGCAACCGGGGATGGGAGGTGGGAGGGAGAGGGGACCTGCAGTGCCAGGAAAACGGATTGTTTTCCTGGCACTGGAGTGTCCCTTTAATGAACCTGCATATGGAATTGGCAATATAAAGTGTAGGTCTTATCTTCCTATGGTATATTTTAGGATCTATTATGTTTGTTTTAATATTTACTGCTCATAGCCTCAACAACCAGTTCTCTATTTATGTAATTTTCTATTCAAAACAGTTTGATACAACTAATGTTTACCTATAAATGTTGTACGGATGGTAAATACAGATGCTCATTCCTTTTGCAACAAATCATATGTCTCATAGCATGGAATACTATTGCAAAATTAATTATGTGCTCATCACTTGTGCAAAAGCATTATGACCAGTAGAGGGAGCAATGCCACCAGAAATGTTATCATCTAATGTCTTCTTTATAACAAAACCAGATAAAGAGCTCTAACATAAACAAATGCTATGTTGAAGATAGTTCTTTTCCCTGTGAGTGGAATGGTGATGAATCATATCACTAAATGATAATTATTTATTGAATCAGTATTACTTACCGTTCATAGAGACTGACACTCTAGTGAACGCTGTATAATGGTTATACAAGACAATTATTAGCATCTTAGGTTTATACTATGCAAAACATTTGCACAGCCCTTGAATGTCCTATGAATTCATTTGGACCGATAAAGGAGACAAGGGGAACTGGTCAAAGTTAGAGCATATAATTTTAATAAAATCCCAGTTCATTCATTTTGAATAAACTGCAACTTTTACATGCTACTAACAAAATGTAGCATTACTATAGTGTTGTTCAGAAGAACTGATTTTTTTTTTTTTTTTTTTTTTGGCTTAGGCTATCATTGTAATGGCACAGGTATGTATAATGTTAGGGAGAAAGAGTGGAGAGTAAGGGTCCCCCTTTTTTCCAGTGACCACATTTAAGGTTAGGGGTACACCGTCATACTTAGTCATGAGTACAAAGCAAATCCCACAACCATCATTACTAACCACTGAGGTTACTGAGTAAACCAATGTAGCATCGCACAGAGTACTATACCCCACATGTCATTATGACTGGTACTGTAATGAAGGTGTTATCTAATGATTACAAAACTATAGCAATGTCGACTCCCCGCACTGGTTTATGTGAATGACATGCACCTAGGGGACTCAAATCCTGAACACACAACACAGGAAAATAGACTGGAATGCATCCAAAAACCGTTTGAAATTGAACAAGGGGCCTGGGTGGGTGATTTAACTATGTTTCCTGTTGAAGAACGTTATATTAGAAGAAGGAAAAAAGATACAAAGATGCTCTAATGCAGGCTTAGGCATCCTTTGGCTCTTCAGATGTTTTAAGCTACACCTCCCATGATGCTTTGCCAGAATACAATTATGGGGGATGTAATCCACACCATCTAGAGTGCCGGAGGTTGCCTTCCCCTGCACTACTAATCTGTATGTTGACCATGTAAAATAATTCAACATTATTGCAGTTTTTCCCATCACCATCTACAAAGTACAGAAGCTTAATCTAAGCCAGTGAAAGAAGAAAGATTCTGTAAATGCGCTGTTGGGAGTGGCATAGCAAGAATGCTGCCCCATAGCCCATGCATGGACCATTAGCACTTCCAGACATTCTTAACAGTCGCCTACATTGCCTCTCGTCTCCATAATGTATGTGACACTGATAGTTGCGTAATTTTTCAAATCCACCTTGTGCTCACGCCTCATGCTGTGTGAGGACCTCCAGTGTTGCTCAATTCCCCATAGGAAAGCATTGAAAAGCATTTTCAATGCTTTCCTATGAAGAGCTCTAATGCGCGTGCGCGGCATTGCCGCGCATGCGCATTAGGTCTCCCCGGCCGGCCGGCGGGATCAGTCTCGCCCACCGGCTGACATAAGGAAGGGGAGGAGCGGTGGCGACCCAAAACCACTGCCGAGGGACATCTGCGGGGGTCTCAGGTCAGTGACTGAAGGGGTTTTCACTCCTTCAGCAACTGGGGATGGGAGGTGGGAGGGAGAGGGGACCTGCAGTGCCAGGAAAACGGATTGTTTTCCTGGCACTGGAGTGTCCCTTTAATGAACCTGCATATGGAATTGGTAATATAAAGTGTAGGTCTTATCTTGCTATGGTATATTTTAAGATCTATTATGTTTGTTTTAATATTTACTGCTCATAGCCTCAACAACCAGTTCTCTATTTATGTAATTTGCTATTCAAAACAGTTTGATACAACTAATGTTTACCTATAAATGTTGTACCGATGGTAAATACAGATGCTCATTCCTTTTGCAACAAATCATATGTCTCATAGCATGGAATACTATTGCAAAATGAATGATGTGCTCATGACTTGTGCAAAAGCATTATGACCAGTAGAGGGAGCAATGCCACCAGAAATGTTATCATCTAATGTCTTCTTTATAACAAAACCAGATAAACAGCTCTAACATCATAAACAAATGCTATGTTGAAGATAGTTATTTTCCCTGTGAGTGGAATGGTGATGAATCATATCACTAAATGATAGTTATTTATTGAATCAGTATTACTTACCGTTCATAGAGCACTGACACTCTAGTGAACGCTGTATAATGGGTATACAAGACAATTATTAGCATCTTAGGTTTATACTATGCAAAACATTTGCACAGCCCTTGAATGTCCTATGAATTCATTTGGACCGATAAAGGAGACAAGGGGAACTGGTCAAAGTTAGAGCATATAATTTTAATAAAATCCCAGTTCATTCATTTTGAATAAACTGCAACTTTTATATGCTACTAACAAAATAGCATTTTAATAAGAACTCGGGACAATTACAGCATTGCACATGGTTATTCCAGTTTAAAATGATGTAGCTAGGGAAAGCATATTTAATGTTGCAATAAGTGTATGGTATAGAGTACAGAGAGTAATAGTTAATTACAGGGAAATAGTTAGGAATTCAGAGCAAGTGCGCATGTTTATATTTAGGGAGTACACCGGGACTTAGTATACCGTGGTCTTTAACTCCCACCATAATCAGTTATTTAATGCCCGGCTGGGAGTGCCGGGTGCTGCTGTCCGTATACATGTTTACATTAGTGATATAGACATTGAATTGGCACAGAAGTCATGTAGAAGAATGTAGCATTACTATAGTGTTGTTCAGAAGAACTGATTTTTTTTGTTTTTTTGGCTTAGGCTATCATTGTAATGGCACAGGTATGTATAATGTTAGGGAGAAAGAGTGGAAAGTAAGGGTCCCCCCTTTTTTCCAGTGACCACATTTAAGGTTAGGGGTACACCGTCATACTTAGTCATGAATACAAAGCAAATCCCACAACCATCATTACTAACCACTGAGGTTACTGAGTAAACCAATGTAGCATCGCACAGAGTACTATACCCCACATGTCATTATGACTGGTACTGTAATGAAGGTGTTATCTAATGATTACAAAACTATAGCAATGTCGACTCCCCGCACTGGTTTATGTGAATGACATGCACCTAGGGGACTCAAATCCTGAACACACAACACAGGAAAATAGACTGGAATGCATCCAAAAAACGTTTGAAATTGAACAAGGGGCCTGGGTGGGTGATTTAACTATGTTTCTTGTTGAAGAACGTTATATTAGAAGAAGGAAAAAAGATACAAAGATGCTCTAATGCAGGCTTAGGCATCCTTCGGCACTCCAGATGTTTTGGACTACATCTCCCATGATGCTTTGCCAGAAGACAATTATGGGGGATGTAATCCACACCATCTAGAGTGCTGAAGGTTGCCTTCCCCTGCATTACTAATCTGTATGTTGACCATGTAAAAGAATTCAACATTATTGCAGTTTTTCCCATCACCATCTACAAAGCTTACAGAAGCTTAATCTAAGCCAGTGAAAGAAGAAAGATTCTGTAAATGCGCTGTTGGGAGTGGCATGGCAAGAATGGTGCCCCATAGCCCATGCATGGACCATTAGCACTTCCAGACATTCTTAACGGTCGCCTACATTGCCCCTCGTCTCCATAATGTATGTGACACTGATAGTTGCGTAATTTTTCAAATCCACCTTGGAGCGAGCGAGGCTGTCTAGGCGTCCATTACAGGCCTACCAGCATGATACCGTTTAGCAGGGATATACATAATGCCTATTAATAGCGTGATTTCCCGAAGATCAACAATTAGGATTACATAGGACAGTATGGTTGTAATTATTAATAAAAATTACGTGCCCTGTCATGTGTAAAATGTTTGAACATTGGGAGATTTTCTGTGTTAGGTGGACGGCGGTTATTTTTTATTTATTACTATTACTTATTGCTACTTTTTTTCTTTTTAAATTTTGCGCCCAGGGAAACTGCTCCTGTGACCCCCTCCCCCTGCCCCCCATGCTATGCCACTGGCTGTTGGTCAATGTGTTTCCTTATCCATTTCTCAGATAGTCTTGTCTCTGTTGGTTTGTGGAATGCTTTTCTTGTGCTCCTGTGGTGAGGAAGCAGACTGAATGCTAAAATAAGGTATTTGCCATAAAACAGACCAGCTGGGAAAGTAAAGTACAGGATATGTAAGGTAAGCTAGGCAGCACTGTAGTCAAGGTTTTTGAAAGGAAGCCTGTGTTTTTAAAGGTACACCTGATATATTTTGAATGTGTTTAATATTCCTTCCTCTGGCTTCTAAGTGCCACAGTTAGATCAGTTTCACAAAATTTCACAGTAGGACTGTTTTTCACTTATCCGTGAAAGCCATATTAAAATATATATATATTAAAATTGAATTCAAAGCAATACTATCTGCTTCCTCTGTTCCATATGTCATCACTGTGCAATAAAGTTTTTAAAAAATATATATAATGGAAGCATGAGGTAATTCTGCCTGTTGCATAGATATATGAATTGCAGGTTTTACTATTCCACCTGCAGAACAGTGTAATGAAAAGGCAATGTGTTGTTTTTGTAGAAGATTAGTAGATAATGGACATATTTACTAAATTACAATATCACTTACACAATTCCAATCTGCTTAATTCAATCAATGTGTTCCAAACTGTTAACCTATGATGTCACATATTAATAAAGATTCCATTAAAAAAACATTTCTAAAAAAAAAAAAAATTGAGATGTGACAACGTGTACGACTAGATTTAGTAACTTTGTTGTCAACTTTCTAGTTAGTGAACTCACTTCTACACTGAATAAAATAAAAATAGAGCAATAAGCACCTAAGTTTGGGTTTGCAACGGTGTACACTTGTCTGCATTCCTGCATCTGTAGTAGATTAGTATTTACTTTGAAATTATAGTTTTCTTTTCAGCATGAAGCCCTGTTTGACATAAAAAAAAAAAAATCCTCATGTCAGTTTCAAACCATTAAAAGACTTTGCATGCCTTTGGCAGATAGAAATGGTAAACAGTGATCTGCAAGCCTGTACTCCACCACTGAAGGATGACACACAGAGAAAAGGGCAGGATTTACTGTAATTACATGTTTGGAGTGGGTGGCTGAATGGTGAGGTAATGTGCATTACTTTGTTCCCAGGACAGAGCTGAACTTTACTTCAGGCTCACAAGGCATGTAAACCAGACACGGCTTTTGTTTGCATTCTTAGCAGAGAGTGAAGGAAATAACATGCACGTGGTTACTGAGCCATCTGCTATTGTACCGAATTACTTCCAAAGCACATTCTGTACAAACCTGACTGACTTTCGGGAAATAAACAAACTTATATAGGGTCCAAAGAAAAACAAGTCATAACATAATTAAGAGTGCTGGTTAGCTAAAAAAAAACAAAAAACGTAGGTGCCACACTATGAGATCAGTATGTGGAACCTTTAATTATTCCCAGAATATTCTTAATTGACCTAGACTACAAACAGGCCATTGCGTCCTAGCAGTGACCACAAAGCAGTTTGTATATGTCTGCAAATTTAGCCAAACCAGAGGCCTCTGGGCCCAAAGGAGAGCCTGGCCCACTGATGCTTGCACTGCTGCTAACATATCTTGTTTATTTAGTATCAAGCACATTTCCTGTGTTTATACTTTATAATTTCTTAATGGGAGGCCAGGAGTTACTCATAAGCACACACAGAGGAGGTGAGCAGAGTGATACCCATTACCAACATTCTATTGGTAACCCACATTGATAAGTTCATTGCACACTCAGCAGAGGGGAGGGCGGCTGGTAACTTGAATCCATCTACTAATCTTGAATACAACTGCAGTGGCAAGTATGGTGAGCTAATTAATCACCTGCTTTGTGACTCATGGCACAGATAGATCATATGAGTTGGTATCTAAGCCAGATGACAAGGCTTATTTTATTTTGGGTGTATTGTCTGCAGGTCACTCAGAATGGTATTGGCAGCTGTAAAATGATTATAAGATGATTGGTATCACTCATGGGGAGTCTTCAAGAGAGAACGTTTTTAAGAAGAGATTGCTTATGTCATTAAAAGGATAATAGAATTTTCAATCGAAAAATCACATTAATATATATATATGTAGTACTGCCTATTTGTTGTTGTTTTAATGTCCTATCTAGTGGCAGCCATGCTTGCATATCTTCAAATGTATATTCTCAAACCTATAGGGGAGATGTAATTTAAATATCTTTACAAAAGTAAATGACATGAAAAATGATCTCCCTTTTGGCTTAAGACTAAGTAATCACACATCCTTGATTGATGCTGGAACTTACGTGACATTAAGTTTTAGCGTTACAGCAAAACTTTGCAGCAGTTTAGAAATAAAAACCAGCAGACAAATATGTGATCATCTTGGTCCTTCTTGTTAGGATTGTTTCTAGTACTGTCATGTTCCAGTACTCGAACAGTCAGCAGTAACTTGTACGATAGTCGTTACTAACTACAAAAGTGATGGGGATGCACAGAGCATGCCCGCTGTATTTAAAGGGCTAAACCTATAGAGATATTTTATGGTAATTTAATTAACCTGAGTATTATTTCCATTGTTATAATAATTATAATTATTGCTATTTATATAGCGCTAACAGATTCCGTAGCGCTTTACAATATTATGAGAGGGGATTTAACTATAAATAGGACAATTACAAGAAAACTTACAGGAACGATAGGTTGAAGAGGACCCTGCCCAAACAAGCTTACAATCTATAGGAGGTGGGGTATAAAACATATTAGGATAGGAAATAGCTATCAAATAAGGTGCGAGTGAAGCAGAGCTGGGGGAGGGTGTAGAGTGCTGCCCTTTAGGAGAGAGCAAAAGACAGGTATGTAAGGTAGAGTTTTACTCTGGGAGGCCATAAGCTTTCCGGAGGAGAAGGGTTTTGAGGCACTTTTTAAACAATTGAAGACTAGGGGAGAGTCTGATGGGGTAGGCAGGCTATTCCATAGGAAGGGCCACCTGCGAGAAGTCTTGCAAGCGTGAGTTAGCCATGTGGGAGCAAGCAGCGCACAGGAGGTGGTCTTGGGCAGAGTGGAGAGACTGAGAAGGGGCATACCTATGGATCTGTGAAGAGATATAAGAGGGGCTAGAATTGTTCAGTGCTTTATAGGTATGGGTTAGCACTTTGAATTGACTCCTATAGTATACAGGAAGCCAATGTAAGGACTGACAAAGGGGTGAGGTATAAAGCTCACAAACCTCAGAAAATTAATGAATTACAGTTTCCGTTAATCTCATCCGTTTATAGATGGCTGTTTGGTAATAACAGTTGTATTTAAAGATTACATGCCACCATAATGAAGAATCCAGCCTTTCAAGGCCAAAGAGGTACAACAACCAATGAAGACAGTGTCGATGTTGACTAGAAGACACAAGCATCACGTAGCATCAGTCCATTACTGTGTGATTATCTGTAAATTAGACTGCACATATATTTGTATTTATTATCCACTATAATGTATTAGACACAAGACAAAAAAAAGTGTAAATAGTTTAATACCACATACTATTTTTACTTTAGCTTCCATCAAACCATATGTTTGATGCTCTGATACATTAAAACACACAAGCTAAATGCTGCCAACACTTTAAACAAAGAGCCGTTATAGAAAGGAAGAGGGATTAAAGTCCCAGTTGGGGTCTATCCCTTCAAGAAAGGGGCACTTTTAAGGTATGGTTTAAAGCTTATGCCAAAACCTCTGCAGAGTTTAATGTAATTAATTAAATTATTTGCATATTTGTATTTAAGACAGAATTGAAAAAGTGCTTCCTCTGGATTTAAGACCTTACTCAGGTTACACAGAAGTTGTAAGAGCATAGTTTAAATAAATGTGAATGCATTTCAATCAGGTCCCACAAAACCAAAATTGATTTATTTTGTCGCCTTCCATGTACCCCCCACCCTTAATCCTTACTTGCATGTACTGTTTAGCTTTTAAATAATGGAGACCATTACTGTCTTGAATTGGAATAGTGGACAATAGACGCTTGCTGAACTGTGTTGTGTTCATTTGGTTTTATCTACGCCCTTGGGGACTGAATATAAGACCTTTCTAGTGCTAATACAATCTTGTTAGACATTAGGAACTTTTAGGTCTAAGCCATGACATTGCTCAGTAGAATTTAAAACAGTATGTGTAGAGAGGTGGAATATATAAATATATATCTGGGGTTTATTGCCAACTGACCAGGGAATTGGACAATTGAGGTTAAATAGCTGAGCTGAAAAAAATAGCTGTGTGAATTTTTCCAGTATGAGTTTTGTGGTCTAAAATTTGCAGTTCCATGGACATTTCTCTACAATTTATGGTAAATACTAAAATACAATTTCCATGCAAATCTTGCATGTCAGAAACACTTGCTGCCTACAAGATACTCTAGTATCTGTTATGAAGTTTATGTGTTTTGAAGGGCAGTCTCTCCTTGGACCAAACTCCCTGTTTGACATCTCTATCCTGGAGTCCATCCTTTCCCAGAAGTTTTAAATATTTGATGTATATGAGAGTATCACCATGAAATAGAGCAATAAACCATTTAAAGGAATGTGTGGTCAAACCACAGAAAGTTGGTTTGTTTGTTGTATAAACATTTATCTATTTATAAAATTGGTTTAGTAATTTAGCCCAAAAACTATCAAGACACAATTAATACATTTTTGCTCTTTCCCCTAGCAAGGCCTACGCATAAACAAAACCACTGCATATTGAGGGAGAACATGAAAAATGTGTATTAAAAAAAAACTAGTACAAGATTCTGTTTGTCAGTGACCAATCAGTTTGCAGTATGACATTGGGGCAGGGTTATTAATTAATTAACAAACCATGTTTACATTACCAGGTAATTTAGGCTAAAATAATTATAATGCCATTTTAACTCAATTTAAAACTGTTATTTTTACATAAATTTTCACATTTCCACAGAAATACACAACATGTGACTGTCTGGAAAAAGAAAGAAAATAGTGTGTAACTTTTAACCTATTTGTTAATAGCTGTTACAAACAATATTGTAACGGGTCTTATACAAAATCTAATTAGAAATAGATTCAAATGCACAGAAAATTCCTTAGTAGAAAAGGTCCTTCATATTCAGTCTGTTATTTCCACTTCTGTGCTCTATGCCTTTCATCGAGAACCTCATAACCTTGAGAGTTGGGACAAAAGCATGTAAGAAACTATATTTCTTTAAAGCGGCACTGTCATGCTGAACTTTCCTTTCTTTAATCGATTCCTCTAATCTCCCTTCATTTCTGAACTTACCTTTCTTTAATCGATTCCTCTAATCTCCCTTCATTTCATTTCTTCCTATCTGCTCAAGTTATCTTTAAAACATAAGACAAAGTAAGGACTACTTTGTCTTATGGAGGTTTCCTAGGCTTTGACCAGCGGAGGAACAAAGTGTGCTGCGTTTAGTGTGGTCAAAGCAATTTTGCCACAATTCTTACCTTTCCTCCATGATCTCGCGATGCTTCCTGTCAGTATTCCCGAACGTCCTTTCACTTAGACAGAACACTGGCGAAACTATCGAATTTCGTCCTAACAGAATGAGAACAGTTTGCTCATTCATGTTAGGATGCAATTCGGGACATTGTTCTGAACGGAATTTCATTCTAATGAATGGAATTCGATCCAATTTGTGCCGCGGCTGCATTTTGCAGCCGCTTAGTAGATAACTCCGCAATTCCCACGGTATCAGGGAGCTATCTACCAAAAGGCTGAAAGACCTAAATTGTTTTTTCAGCCAACTTCACTAATACTAAGTAAAGATTACTTAGTATTAGTAAATTCTGCCCCTACTTGCTATACTGCGAGTAGGGGCATGTCTAGTAAACTCATAGCAACACTGTGAATGGTTGCTTTCAATCAACCAATCACAGTGTTATGAGTCAAATTACACAGATTGGGAACATTCCAAAGAACTTTCCCACGCTGTGTAAAATGACACAGAGCACTCTGATTGGTTGGATTTCAAGCCAACAAATCAGAATGCTGTGACAGGTAAATGTAGAGACTTACCTGTTAGTCTCTTCATTTACCTGTCAGAGCACTCTGATTGGTTGGCTTAAACTAACCAATCAGAGCGCTCTAAGCCTAATTGCAGGGCATGGGAAGGCTTTATAAGTCTGCGCCGTGCCCTCCATGGGTGAAGATGGATTATTTTTTTAGCATCTGGGGATTTTTTTTTCATCTGATTTTTTTTACTCTCTGATTTTTATTTTATTTTCAAAGTTCAACGGGTATTATGGATTTTTATTTGGCCTTTTTGGGGGCTGAAAAAATAAGATTTCATTTAGGGCCCCTACCCGCGCTTATGGGTCTGGGCCCCCCCCTTTTGTAATTTAGGGCCCCCACCCGTTGCTTAGTAGTGGGGACTGGGGGCAGGACACTAGGTCCACCCCTCTATATTCATTTAGGGGCCCACACCCACCACTCATGGGTAGAGGTCAGGGGGGAGGATGATAAGTTCCCCCACCCTTATTGTTATTTATGGCCCCAAACCGCTGCTCAGGGGTGGGGGCTGGGGGGGGAGGACAATAGGTGTCTCCCCCTTAGTTATTTAGGGCCCCCACCTGCCGTACAGGGGTGGGGGCCTGAGGGGAGGACACTAGGTCCACCCCCCATTTTCATTTAGGGCCGCCACTCATGGGTTATGGATGGGGGCACTGCTCCCT
This sequence comes from Pelobates fuscus, assembly GCF_036172605.1. Taxonomy (NCBI): domain Eukaryota; kingdom Metazoa; phylum Chordata; class Amphibia; order Anura; family Pelobatidae; genus Pelobates; species Pelobates fuscus. The sequence goes on along the minus strand of NC_086320.1, from coordinate 118,200,741 downwards.
GCCGCTTCTATTTTTACAAATTACATGGAGGGAGCTGCACGCTCCTTGTAAACCAAACAAACGAACAAAGAGGTCTTCATTCATTCGTTTGAAATTTCTATTTATTTTTTCGTATTTCTGACAAATGAATGAATAGATTAAATTCACGTTCGCATGCCCAACTGTTTAACTGGGCATGCGCCGGAATTTCACAGGGACTTCATCTACCTACACAAAGATGGCGGCGCCCAGGATCTAGGTCCAGGCATAAAATAAAGATGCAAAAATAGGTAATATGGGGGCCTTAGGAGCATTTGGGGGTGACTAGGGGGTCAATTAGATGTAGTGGAGTTGGGAGGGGGGTTAAAAAAAATTTTGATTCAGCCATGACAGAGCCACTTTAAATTAAATACTCTATGCAGGTACCTGTGAGTTAATTATGTGATCTAAATAAACATGTTGGAAAAAATAGCTTAATAACTTTACAATGAAAGAAAAAAACGCTTTTTCAGGGAATTTGACGGCATCGACTGTCATGTAGTAAAAGTACCAGCAAGGTTAAATCCATGTTGGTACCAAGGAGACTCAGGTATCATCACAGTTAGTAGCCCCAGACTGACAGATGAACTATGTGCAGTGCATGTTAACAATCAGGACTAATTAGTGAATCTATTTTGAGTTTTCTTTAATTGCATTTGGTGTGTAAAAATTATTAAATGTAAAACCGAGAAATATTTATATATTTTTTTGGATTTTTTAAATATTTTATTCTTATTTAATATCATGTTATGTAGACACATAGGGTATCAAAAGAAAGCCCGTTGAAAAAAAAAAATATATATATATATATATATATATATATATATATATATATATATAATATGTATGGGTACACGTAGGTTGAAAGGATGAAATTATGGTAGAGCAAACTGTAGTAGTTATGGTACTAGCAGGCTAATTGAATTGTTCCCCATTTCTGTGCCAATGCATTCTTGAGCAGTTTGGTGTCTGTAGTCCGTGTCTGCTGGCATTTTAATGTAAACACTGCCTTTACATTGCTATTTAGACAGTCACTCATATGACCACTAGAGGTCTCTCTGAGTCAGTGCTGCACAATGTGCAGCACTGACATTCAGCATTTCCACGCTCTGCGTGGACGCGCTGAACGCTCCCCATAGAGAATCTCTATGAGGAGATTCTGATTGTCACAGAGTGGTGTTTTGCCGCGTATGCGCTATAGCCTCCCAATTTCCCTATGGAAAATAGGTGGAGCAGGGGATGGAGCCAGCAGCAGCAGACCCACGCTGCGCTGGAAAAAAAGGTACGTTTTAACCCTTTTTAAGGGGAGAAAGGGGGGTCCAGGGAATATACATTTGCATTCCTAGAAACATAGAAACATAGAAACATAGAATGTGACGGCAGATAAGAACCATTCGGCCCATCTAGTCTGCCCAATTTTCTAAATACTTTCATTAGTCCCTGGCCTTATCTTATAGTTAGGATAGCCTTATGCCTATCCCATGCATGCTTAAACTCCTTTACTGTGTTAACCTCTACCACTTCAGCTGGAAGGCTATTCCATGCATCCACTACCCTCTCAGTAAAGTAATACTTCCTGATATTTTTAAACCTTTGTTGACCCTGTAGTGTTCATTTTAGGGTAAACTCATATACATAATGCCAGTAAGTAGGATACCACCTTGGTTAAACTCATGGGCATAATATCAAGTGTAAGAGCTTTCCGGATAAATCCTGCATGATTACCAGGTATATCTACTTTAATACTTCAGCAGCTGCCGGTATAAGACTTCATTTCATTCATTTATACTAACATAGCATGAGAGGGAGCATACTGTTTTCATATGAATAAAGCATGTTTTCAATACTGACTGCCATTTGAATTCATTTTTTGTTACTTAAAGGGACACTATAGTCACCCAGACCACTTCAGCTCAATGAAGTGGTCTGGGTGCCAGGTCCCTCTAGGGTTAACCCTGCCTACTGTAAACATAGCAGTTTCAGAGAAACTGCTATGTTTACATTTGGGCTTAAGCCAGGATCTAGTGGCTGTCTTCCGGACAGCCACTAGAGGCGCATCTGTGACGCTGGAGGCATATTATGCCTCCATCATGCAGAGTGTCCATAGGAAACCATTGAGAAATGCTTTCCTATGGACACTTTGAATGCGCGCACGGCACTGCCGCGCATGTGCATTCTGCTCCGCTAACGTCAGACGGGGGAGCTGACGTCGGCAGGGGAGGAGAGGTAAGGGAGCCCAGCGGTGGAATAAGGTGAGTAACTGAAGGGGTTTTAAGCCCTTCAGCACAATGGGAGGAGGACCCTGAGGGTGGGGGCACCCTCAGGACACTATAGTGTCAGGAAAACCGATTTGTTTTCCTGACACTGTAGTGATCCTTTAAATTATTTATAATATGTGTCTGTGGATGATCTTTATAGCTTCTTACTTTGTAATTCTGTCTGCAATGTACTATTGAAATCCATAACAGTTCCTAGTTCTCCCAGAGCAGTCATTTGGGCTTATTTGAGTCTGTTTGTACCACACCTGCAACCTTTATTCATTATTCAGCATCTTTATTCTTAAGGAGATGTTGCAAAACAATATAACATGCTTTAATAAATAAGCAATAAATATCTGACAGTTTTATGACTCAGAGTATTACAAAACTGATAGGAACACGTACCAAGCCTCTAGTCTGTGCTTTTCTGGGACACTTGTGGCACACATTTCATAGCTAGGGGTAAATGCAAACATGGTAATGCTGGAAAGTAGAATGTAGTCATATTTAACAATGTGATTCTACCCAGTTTAGAGTAATAGAACACCTTTATCACTTATATTATCATTTTAATTTTAATGGGAGTTTGAAAGCATAACAAGTATGAAAATAAAACCACCAAGAATTAACAAATCAGATTTAAATATGTATGTAAATGCAGATGCAAACATGCTGTATACGTTTGTTAGTGAAGTTAATTTTCTTTAAACTCTCAATTATGTTTTTTTTTCAAGTGCCAACATGTTCCATAATGCTGTAAATGCTTTTTCATTTTATTAAATGCAGGGATTTGTTCACTAGACCAGAAATTGTGGAGAAATAACAGAAAGGTCAAATTGGAAAAATTCATAAACCTATTTACCTATTCAACTATTTACAGATGTACCTATTTCAGCATACATTTTTCAATTATCTTGTAAATTCTTTATAATTTCTGGTTTCATGTTTAAGCCCCTAGGCCAGGCATAGGCAACCTTCGGCACTCCAGATGTTTTGGACTATACCTCCCATGATGCTTTGCCAGCATTATGGGTGTAAGAGCATTATGGGGGATGTAGTCCACAGCATCTGGAGTGCCGAAGGTTGCTTATCCCTGCCCTAGGCTGTGCTAGAAACCTCAGACTAGATATGCCAGTAGAGGCAATTGGTGGAGGTTGTGTAAGAGTTATTTAATTAATTAAATCACAATTTAAATATTGTTTTAAAGTTTCAAGGTAGAGAGTTTTTATCTTCAAAATTATTCTTTGGATTTACTGAAATGAACATGAACAATGGTGATTTTGAAAGGTTTTTCCCAGTCATAGCCCATTAATTCTAGTAACTGCACTTGAGGGAGTCTGCTTATAGAAGACCTGTGTGTAAAATAATCCCACACTGAGGTTCTGACAAGTTCATTTTCTCAAAGCTTTTTGCTTCCTAAATCAAATGTAATTTCCTGCCTGCAGTCATTTACCCTCTCCTGACTTGACAGGCAATCAAGGTGCTTGAATTGCAGTTACAATAGGTAGGACCTTGTTTCTTAGTCTCCCTGTTGTATTGACAGAAGGGAAGATTATGGATGTTATCTAAGGCCAGGTGTGATGACCCAACCCCAGAGTCCATTAGATGCCTAACCTGTAAACAACAGTCTGACCAGTGGCTAAATCGCTCGTGGGAACCTGTACTTCCCAGGGTACATCTAAGTTTCAATTACATGATTTACATAATGTACTGTTTTACTTTGCCAAAATAGTTAGGGCATAGTCTTTTTATGCATGATAGGAACTATTCCCGATGGTTAACTTCAGAAAAACATTTTATGATATAGCAATATTATTCTTCCTTTGCACTGCACTCTATACTACCAATAGTAAATAATCATTTTTGAAAACACATCACTCACATGCTGAATATATCTATCCCCACTTACCTTTGTATTTTCTTTTGTTCACCTCTAATGGCATTGTGGCCAAATGTGCCTTTTTTGTACCTAAATATTTGGCAAGTTTTCTCAAAGGGATACTCTAAGCCTTTTTAGAACACCTTTTTATTTAGTTTACTATGCCCTACTGAGCATTATTCACTAGGCCCCCCCCACCCCAGTGTGGTGTCAGCATTATCCTCAATGTTTTACAATAAAGAAATTGAAAATGAAACAGCATTAGACAGATACAAAAAAAAAATAACAAAAACAAGAAGAGAAGAGGGTCCTGATCAAATGACTTTACAATTTAGGAAATAATGAAATGTTTTACGCCAACTGCCTGCATTTCATTAAGGAACTGTGCCTTTTTTTTTTATCAATGGGGAACGATGTATTGGCTTAGAGCATCGGCTGATTACTCTAGCCAATCAGCAACTCCTGTGCATAATGGCACTCTGTAACTGAAATTCAGAAGCCGCGTGTTGGCTGGGTGACCTGGAGATCGGCGCTAGAGGCCTCCTTTGGGGTTATACCGTTAAAGAAAGGTCTAGCCCCTTAAGGTAAGAGTGCACCTGATGACCTCCTGGCACCATAACAACTTATTTTAGATGAATTTGTTATGGTGAACCGATTGTCCCTTTAATCCTAAAAAAGGAACTTATCTAATATGTGTTATTTCTGAGGACTTTGTTAGAGAGAGGTGAACAAGTGTTTACACTGGCTGGGTTCACAGTGGTAGCACATTTAAAGTGCCAATGGCCACTCATTTAGAGAGCCTGCTCAGAACATCTGGGTAAAAGATAATATGTTTTAATACTTTCACTTACAGGTGCAAGCTTCAAAGTTAGTCCTACTTTATTTTATTTCATTATTCTTTACATGTATATTTTCCTTATGACTGGCTACCAGCCAGGGGCAGCTTCAACCTTTTTAGGTCGAAAAAGAAGAAACAAGTCTCTTAGGTAATGTTCTGTTACTTATTGTAAAGCAATTTAATGTCTCCACAAGGGGCAAACCACATGCAATTATTATTATACAGCAGGGAAATTCAGACAATGTTTACCTGAACTTTTGCAGGTGAAGGAAGTTCAGAGCAGGTGAGTATCTTGAGCACTCAGTCATTTGGTCATACAGTAAACATGCTTCATAGATTAAGCAGCCGAAAGGCAATAAAGAAGAAAGGATGCAGATTAATGATTAACTTTGTGATAATAGCCAAGTGTTTCCAATTCATGTAGTGCTTGTAAAATATTTAAAACCTTGTTTACAATTGTACCTGCTTTGCATGACTCTAAATACACTATTTAATCCTGATTGTTAGAACCATCCTTTAACCGATTTATCATCTAGATCAGGGGTATTCAACCTTTTTATACCTACTGCCCACTGCATCTTTCTTGATTGAAACATTTCCTTACTGCCCATCAGTTTTTGATATTTTTTGCAGAATATTTTTTAGAAAGTAGGGTGTTTTAAAAAAAGATAATGCATTTTTCACACACAAACGGCACTTTCACTGATATTGTTGTGATACATTTTACTGTTTTGAAACACTAATATTTGTGTTCAGCAAAGTCTCCCAAGTATAACAGTTCCATGTACAGGTTTTATAGCGTTTTTGAAGGTTACAGGGTCAAATATAAGGGTCACATTTTTTTACATTAAAAATTGCCAGGTTGGTTATGTTGCCTTGGAGAGCATATGGTACCCCAGGAATAAGAATTATCCCCATGATTTTGCATTTTTAACACACAAATATAAATGCTAACTTTGGCCAGTGTTTGTGACTAAGCGGCTACTAAAAAAAGACTGGACATACCCCATATTGAATAGCCTGGGTTGTCTACTTTAAAACAATATGTACATGTGAGGTGTGATTCAGAGATTTATGACAGATAACCGTGTTACAATGTCACTATTGATACATTTTAAATATATATATATATATATTGAAACAGCAATGTCCTACCTGTACTTATAGCCCTATAACTTGCAAAAAAAGCAAGTAAACACAGCGTGTTTTTAAACTCAGGACCAAAATTTTTGAATCTAGCAGGTTTTTTCTCTCTCCCATTAGCTTTTGTAGGCAAGTAAAAGTAAAAAAAAACATGTTTTTTTTTTCAGATTTTCACAATTTTTTATTTTTTTAAAGTAAATTATATGACATGATACAAATAATGGTATGTAATTGTCATGCTTTTGATCAGGTCAGGTAGGAGACGTTTGCCAGAGTTAACTGAAGAGGCTTTATTTGTAGGTTTTGACATTACAGCAGTATAACTTGTAGAATAAATATTAAGAAGGAAAGGGAGAATTAAACATTAAGGCAATATGCCCTATATAGAAAAACAAACAAGTGTGCAAATAATAAAGCTGGCTAAAAGTATAGGAAGAATAATAAGGAGTCAGAGAAAGAAAATAACGCCTTATAAATAAGAGTGTGCAGCAATGTCCAGATAATGATTTTGCAGGGTTGTATAAATCAGGTAGGCAGGATAGTGCAGAGTTTATAGTAATCCAGGTTGGTATGGTGCAGGGTTGTGTAAATCAGGTAGGCAGGATATTGCAGAGAAGTAGTGCTGTAAATAATCCAAGTTGGTAAGGAGCAGGGGTGGTAAATCAGGTAGGAAGCAATGCAGGTTAGTTACAGGTTGTTTCACAGGAGCCAGGATCTGAAGTCTTTAGTACAAACATCAACTTCAATGTAAAGGCCACTTGCTTTGTTTTGTGTGGCCATTTATAGCAGAACTTCTTTTCATGTGATACAGGTGAGTCTGAGATGACTAGTGGCTAGGGAAGCCACTAGAGGCGAGAAATAGGAACTGTATTTAAAGGGACAGTATTAAACGGAAAAAGTCTTGCTTGTCAGAATAGGAACCTGACAGTAAAGAAAACCCTTCTTGTCCTGAAAAAAACCCAATATATAATTTGTATGTGAACAGTAAATGAGAGAGTAGAAAATCACAGCTAAAAACAAACACCACAACTCTGGTCCTTACAACATGGCCAAAACAGTCCAGTTCTGAAGGGGTGAAAATTATAATGTATTATTATCACAAGTTTACATAGCACCAATAAATGCAGCAGGATTGTATAATAAGTATGTATCAAATTCTACTATGGAGTGGCAGAAATATATATATTTTTTTTAATTAAAGCTCCTATAAAACTATAAGTATTGAATGAACACTATAGGGTCAGGAACACAAACATGTATTCCTGACCTTATAATGTTAAAACAACCATCTAGACCTCCTGGCCCCTCCAGCACTTCCCCACCTCCCCCCTCCTGTTAGCCCTTTATTCCAGTCTGCAGAAGCTGGCTCTGCCACTGATCTGCCTGCTTGGCTGACATAATCAAAAGTGATCATATCAGCAAATCACAATGCTTTCCCTTGGGAAAGAATTGGATTGGCATTGGATTGGCTGAGACTATCAAGAAGGCAGATCAGGGGCAGAGCCAGCACAAAACAAAAACAGCCCTGGCCCATCAGCATCTCCTCATAGAGATACATTGAATCAACGCATCTCTATGAGGAAAATTCAGTGTCTGCATTGTAGAGGGTGGAGACACTGAATGGCAGTGGTGCACACTGTGCAGCATTGCCCCAGGATGCATCTCTAGTAGCAATCCCAAGAGTGGCCCATGGAGGTATCCCTAGGCTGTAATATAAATTTTCTCTAAAATGTGTTTATTGCAAAAAGAAAGCCTGAAAGGAATGATTACACTCACCAGAACAAAAAGAATAAGCTGTAGTTGTTCTGGTAACTATAATGTCCCTTTATGTTTGTCAGCTATATACAGTGTCTCACAAAAGTGAGTACACCCTTTACATTTTTGTAAATGTTTTATTATATCTTTTCATCTGACAACACTGAAGAAATGACACTCTGCTACAATGTAAAGTAGTAAGTGTACAGCCTGTATAACAATGCAAATTTCCTGTCCCCTCAAAATAACTCAACACACAGCCATTAATGTCTAAAACGTTGGCAAAAAAGTGAGCACACCCCAAAGTGGAAATGTCCATATTGGGCCCAAAGTGTCAATATTTTATGTGGCCACCATTATTTTCCAGCACTGCCTTAACCCTCATGGGTATGGAGTTCACCAGAGCTTCACAGGTTGCCACTGGAGTCCTCTTCCACTCCTCCATGAAGACATGACAGAGCTGGTGGATGTTAGAGACCTTGCACACCCCCACGTTTTGTTTGAGGTTGCCTCATAGATGCTCAAAAGGGTTTAGGTTTGGAAACATGCTTGGCCAGTCCATCACCTTTACCTTCAGCTTCTTTAGCAAGGCAGTGGTTGTCTTGGAGGTGTGTTTGGGGTTATCATGAAGACAGGGAGACAGTTTCTGAAGGGAGCTCTACATGTTGACATTCATGGTTCCCTCAATGAACTGTAGCTCACCAGCGCCGGCAGCACTCATGCAGGTCCATATCATGACACTCCAACAACCATGCTTGACTGTAGGCAAGACACACTTGTCTTTGTACTCCTCACCTGGTTGCCGCCACATGCTTGACACCATTTGAACCAAATAAGTTTATCTTGGTCTCATCGGACCACAGGGCATGGTTCCAGTGATCCATGTGCTTAGTCTGCTTGCCTTCAGCAAATTGTTTGCGGGGTTTCTTGTGCATCATCTTTAGAAGAGGCTTCCTTCTGGGACGACAGCCATGCAGACCAATTTTATGGTCTGAGCACTGACAGGCTGAGCCCCCACCCCTTCAACCTCTGAATACAATTAGGTTAGTTTGACATGACCTATGTTTCATAAAACCAGTGCTGATTATTGCTAATAACAAAGATCTTCACAATGAATTCCTGAATATTATGCTTTAATAGCCCTTCAAATATTTTCCAAGTCACAGAAGTTAAGCTCACAGGTCTATAATTTCCAGAACCCTTTTTAACTATAGGAACTGCATCTGCCTTCCTCCAATCCTCCGGTACACTACCCGAAACAAAAGAATCTTGAAAGATTAAATACAGAGGCTCACTTATTTCCCCACACCTGCTCCCTATTCACACCTGAGACCTTGTAACACTAACAAGTCACATGACACCGGGGAAGGAAAATGGTAATTGGGCCCAATTTGGACATTTCCACTTAGGGGTGTACTCACTTTTGTTGCCAAAGATTTAGACACTAATGGCCTTGTGTTGAGTTATTTTGAGGGGACAGCACATTTACATTGTTATACAGGTTGTACACTTACTTACAGAGTGTCATTTCTTCAGTGTTGTCACATGATATAATAAAATATTTGCAAAAACGTGAGGGGTGTACTCACTTTTGTGAAGTACTGTAAATCTAAGTAGCATTTCACAATCAATTTGGCTGGGCCTAAACGTAAATAGGATAATGCAAATGTCCATAGTCAGATATATTCACTTTGTTATGCTTTCAATATATTACATAGACATCTTAATACTAAGCAGCCCTAATCAAATAATATAACAGCAAAAATAAAAAAACACTTCAATAACATCCACAAAAGAAAAATGTAAGTCATATGAAAATAATTATATTTGCCTGTCAACCAGCAGCCATCTGTTGCTTGCACCAGCAGGGGAAGCCCCCAACTCTAGCAATCCCTCTCCCCATTGCATGTGCTTGGGAAACGTTTGAGTATAATTTCTATATATATTTCTATATCCTACATCCTGGGAAAAGGTAAAGTGATCTGAAGAGTTGAAGACACATTTCTTTCCACTTTCTATTTCTGTCCTGAACAGGAAATTTGAGTTGATCATCGTGACCACAGCAAGGAAATTAATTTTAAACTGCACGAGTGACCACCATACAGAGAGGGGCTTCCACGTATCCGTGGAAAACAAGGACTGAACTTGAGCTATTAATTAGAATTCTTTCCCTTGTTCCCTGGAGTTTAGACATTACAGCGCAGACAGCCCCGGAGCACAGCTGTACATCCCTCAACATGTTCCTATTACAGTTAATGTGGACCTGTCAGTCATCACTGAGGCGGACTGCAAAAGGCAGATACAGCAGAAACCAATGTCCCTGCAGTAGGCTTCCGTGAAATTGTTAATAAATACATAAATGAGAATTTGGGAGTTTTTGCTTTTAACTGGCCCCCTGTTATCCCAAACATTACAAATGATGTAGTAAACACAGTGACAGTCATGATCACTGTACAGCGCTATGGAATTTTGCTGGTGCTATATAAATAATAAAATAGTAATAATAATTACAACTCCTGTCATGCTCAGCCACTTGTAACCACTCTTTATACTGTATCTCCTGCTGGCTACTAGTCAGCCATGTTTACCATGGACAACCATTCACACCCAGCTAGGCCCAGGATTGGCTGTGTATTATAATGCAGCTCCCTGGCTTGTTTGGTATAAGGATTTAGTTTATAAATATCTGAAGCACTGTGTGACAATATATTTAAGCATCAGATGCACATACAAAATAATATACAAGATTTCACCTCTCAAAATCAAACTATTCTCCACAAAATCAATTAGCAGAGCAAGGATTCTCAACGTTTATGTTACTCTCTTATTCACCCTCATATATTATATTTAAACTAGCTTGTCTACCTCCACAAAAACATTGATTGGTACTATCTTTTTCTCTTTATAGATGGTTCTCTCATTATCTCCTGTCAGAATTACTGCAACATTGACCAACATATGACAAATTTCTGATCTATAAAAAATGTTGTCACCCAGATAATGTTCATTACACATCATTCCCCTTCTACTAATACACTCAGCACAGATCTCACTGGCTCTCCATTCAATTGAGCACAAAATTTAAAGCACAGTCTGTCACTTACAAAGCCTGCCATTACTCTGCTTTTATTGCCCAGTGCCCTCCCAATCCTCTTCTCAGCTATTCTCACAACCTATGATCCTCTCCCTCCCTTATTCAAACCTCCCCCTCCTCCTTTCATGAACTGACCCTTATCTTTGGAACACTCAGCTCTCTCACAATCCCTCACCATCCAAACACTCCATAAAAACTCCCAACACTCCAGGCTTCACAGACTAGAAAATACAACGCATTTGCTGTTGGTCTGACACATACCCCACTTGTAATACATAATGGAGGGTATACAACAACACAATTATAGCTCAAAAGCACAAACTAAGCAAAAAAAGCAAGAAATTTAATTTGTATTATTGTTTATAAAGCGCCAACAAATTCTTCAGCGCTATACAACAGGTGGAAGTGAAGGGTTACTTCAAGCAACATGACTACTTCAGTGATTTGAAGTGATCATGGTACCTGGGGTCTATATGCATAGTGTTTTGTACAGCGCTGCAGAATTTGTTGGCGCTTTATAAATAATAATAATAATATTAATAATAAGACTCTCTGGCAGAGTCATTGGGGCGTTCCAAGTTGGCTAATGTCAGTTCTGTGCAAATTTTTACATACAGTCTGCAACTCACTGGCAAAGATCAGTCAGTTTATGCTCTCAGACAGTAAAAATGCAACCGGATCAGCTTCTGGCTTCTGCAATTCTACAGAAGCCAAAGGGTCGTAATCATGGATGCTGGGAGCCTCAGAGTTCTGCGTGGACCAGGTAAGGGAACAGCGCCAGGATACTCCTCTCGTCATACCCACTACATCTTGCTGAAGTGCCTTATGTCTCCAGAGATTGTCAATTTTTGACAGTTTATAAAAGTGTTGATTTCAATAGAAACCATTATGTTCATAACAAGGGGAAGAATCACCTACTGTGCAGTCACTCAGACAGCCACTCTAGAATGTAAGCTCATTGAGCAGGGCCCTCCACCTCTCTGTTCCTGTACGTCCAATTGTCTGGTTAAAATTACATGTCTGTTAGTCCACCCAATGTACAGCGCTACCGAATGTGATGGTGCTATATAAATAATAAAATAATAATAATAAAATAATAACAGCCAGCGAGGTTTCCTTCCACTTTCCTTTAGCTCCACAAAGCTAATGGAAGCAACATGTGCCCTGGGCTAGAGCACATCTTCCTTTCCCCCTTCTCGATGAGCTGTGTTACAGATCATTGAGAAGCAATTGAAAGCCACGATCATGAGTGGTAAACGCTTGCGGTTCCAGCACAGATACTGGTCTGCAGCTTTTGCAAGCTGGTTTTCAAATAACTCAAATACCACAGGCAGGAAAAACATGCATGCGTGTTTTCTTTTGCGATATATCAACTAAATAGTAAAAAAAAAAAAAAAAAAAAAAAAAATTCAATGAAATGTTCCTTTAAAATCGAGAAGGGCATTACTAATAATAAAATGATAACAAATATAAGCTACACATGGAAAAATAGGTCATCAACAAGTAGGTATACAAATATAAATGAAGTAGCACATCCATATCATCATCCAATATCATCATCCATAGTATGAAAGTTCATTTTGCAGGCATGCATCATCAGAAACAATGTTGGTGGGATTGGAAATGTTATATTACTAAGTGAAAATTTGCAAACGTTTATTTATTTATTCATTTTTTTTCATTTGTTTTAAAAAGAAAAAAACATTTTTTTGTGTTTTTCAATTTGTTTTTCTGCTTTGCATTTGTTTTGCTTATCTGTAACGGTAAATGAGCTACTTAATTTGTTTATCAAATTTGTTAATTGGGTAATTTATATATTGTTTTATATATTTCTTACATCTGTTAGAGTTGTATATTGTGTTATTCTTGGTATACCCGTTTAATTTTAATGTTGCTTTTAGCATTCTATTTAATAATACAAATAGCCGTACTGTGTTACCTTTAATTCACATTGCCCCCTCGAAATTAATAAAAGACATATCGTACATGTATCTTATGTAACATCAGACACTTCCCCTTTCAAATTAAGTTTGTCAAAGTCAAGTCAAAAATCTTTCTATATTGCATTTTTACCTAATACCCTAACTCTCTATATACCACTGATCAGAATTGGTTGGCATTATATAAGTAGATTACATTTTTTATTATTGTTATTATTTTCCAAACACCAAGTAAACCATGTTTATAAGTGGGCATGTGTCCTAAGCAGCAATGCATTTTTCCATTTCTTCCTTAACTTCTCCCAGTCTGGTAACTGGAAACTTTTCTGGCTATTGCAGGAGCAGCAAACATGCTGACAGTGTGTGCTCTAATGTGACTGATTGGATACAGGAGTGGGTGAGGGGTGGAATGTAAAGACTTTAAACCTGCAAAGAAATCTGGTGTCTGTTCTACTCTGTGAGTTTATCCACTAGATGGTGCCGTGCAACACAACGGGCACATGCTTTTTGGAAGTAAGGTCAATAAGGCAAAAAGGCTCCTGAAACTTTAGGAATATCGCATATGTGGAACAATAATACTACTAAAATATATGAGGGAAAAGGTATCCATCTATAGTTTGAATTGTCGTCATTTTTTTTTTCTCCAGACAAATCGCTGTTGGGTGTTGTATTAATTGTACCGCTTGACTATGTATAGAATTTATTGGCTGCCTTAATTAATTGCTTAATTACTGCTTCTCTCATGAGATCCCTGTAACTATTAATTAACTGATGTCCCTCCGGCAGCTTGTGAAACGAACCACATACTGCCAATGCATCGCTATTCATGTACTGCCCAACAACATATAGAAGACATATGTGTCTGGAAAACATTATTATTATTATTATTGTTATTGCCATTAATATAGCACCAACAGATTCTGTAGCGCTTTACAATATTATGAGAGGGGGATTTTAACTATAATAATAGGACAATTACAAGAAAACTTACAGGAACAATAGGTTGAAGAGGACCCTGTTCAAACGAGCTTACAGTCTATAGGGTTTAAAGGTGTGATATTATTTCAAATTTAATATAAGTGGACATGGCAAGTCTTTTCCACTGCAGTGATTACTCTCTGATATTTTGACCACTACTATGAATTAGGAGTGACTCATTCACGCAATCCGTCATTCCTCTGCATAAATACATCTTTTTTGTTTAGAGTGTATATTTCGCTAGCAAAAACACAGTATTTACATATTTACTGGAGTGAAGCACAGAGCAGACGGTCTGCTGAGTCTAATAAACAATTACACCCAAAGTGATACTTCCTCATTGCTCACCGAAGGAAACCAAGATCCTAGATTTACATTTCGTGGTACACACGGAATGTTGTGAAAAGACACAGTGTATACATATGTTCCAGCAGCTTGCTTACTTCAATCATACACATATTTCTGTCAGGAGAGATTACCAGTCAATGTATGTTCCCCATCTATAAAGCAGAGCACTGTGTCATTTTTTTTTTTTCCAGGAAAGTTTTTCTTGTCATACATTAACAGATACGTCCTTTTCCTTTGTCGGCTGCCATTTCAACTGCAGCTCCCGGGCCATAATCCGCATGTGGTAGTTTCAGCTGTCAATGTGCTTGGTCCGCTGCCAAATTCTCCAACCGCCAACTCTGACTGAAGCAACAAAGAAAAGCACGTGTTGATCTAGAGTTTGAAAATGTTTTTCTCCAAACACGCCCGTCCTTGCAGAGTAACGGCTGTACTTTGGTAAAGATCCCCAGGATTGTATTCTGATAGGAACAAGGGACAGATGGCCCCATTCTCTACAATGATCTGCTGTGTGTTGTTGGTGCAGATTGTTGTGTTTGTTTTGTATGATGAAAGCTAAACTACTTGATAAGTAGCCCTTTTTTTATTGTTTTGAAGGAACACGGTTTTAAGCATATTCCTCTAGTGACATTTCCTTTGTTTTACTTATCATTGTGATATACTACACTATTGTTCTATATTATTATTATTTTGCCATCTATGTTTTGTGATACGCTAGCACTTTTATATATTAGCCAATAGCAATATTTTAAGAAATTGCATTAATAGAGGAGGTAATGGTATGATAGAGGGTGAAATACTTACTCATAAATCACATTTCACACATTTTTACCTTCCCTCAATAAGCAAATAAATTGCATAAATTATAGAGTGGGTTCACAATTAATAATGCTTCTCCACTCCAAATGTTTAGAAGAAGTCACTTTTATTTGTCCATTAGGACCGATAAGAAATTATCTATAGATATAAAATAGCAGGTGAAATAAAACTGTGCACTGGGTAGGTAATGCTTTTACTTTCATTTTGAGCTGCTTGATTTTTTCACGTGCTGTTTTGTATTTATATTGAATTTTATATGGCTCCTAAATTTATCTTCTTTTAAATGCATGGATTGGATTAGTATAATTAATCGGAAGTCCACTCTATATATTTGAAACGTTGTGGTTATTGAATATAAATTGTCAGTATTCATTGAATTTTAGATTCTGCACTGCCCTTTTTGCTATCCAGGCTGAAAGGTTCTGACCTACCTGCAAAATAATCATTATTATACCCCAAACATTGAAAATGGTGTGTCATGGGTGTCTAGGAGGAAGGAATGCATACTTAAAGGGACACTACACTCACCAGAACAACTACATCTCAATGTAGTGGTTCTGTTATCTGTAGCCTGTCCCTGCAGGCTTTTCAATGTAAACACTGCCATTTCAGAGAAAAGGCAGTGTTTACATTCGTGCCTTGTAACACCTCTTGTAGCAGTCTCTCAGATGGCCACAAGAGGTGTTTCCTGTGTCAGTGCTGCACAGTGTGCAACACCTATGTTCATAGTCTCAACACTCTGCATGGAGACACTGAACAGTCCCCATAGAGATGCTGATTAGCACTGCACAGCATTTTCCCATGCATGCGTAATAGCCTCCCAATGCTTCTCTATAGAAAAGCAATGGATTGGCTGAGATTATCAAGACTGATGATCACAGCTATGGAGGTGTTGCCAAAAGTAAGAGCGCCGTAGCGTGGGAAAAAAGGTGAGTAAATCACCTTTTTAGATTGATAGAAGGGGGACCTAAATAGCCAGACAGGCACTATAGTTGCAGGAACTCATGTTTGTATTTCCAACATTATAGTGTTTCTTTAATGTAAGCTCTTCCCCTAGGGACCACCATCTTAAAAGGATGCTCCTGGCACCAATACAACTGGCTAAAGAGGCAGGCTTATGGTGCAACAGACAGTTAATGGTAGGGATGTGCATGGGCAAAAAATGTAGTTAGTTTCTGAAATTCGGGTAAGTAAAAAATTTGTCTGCTTTGGGAATTTGGACTATTGGCATTCGGTTCGGCACTTTGGAATTTCGGCAATTCGGAACTTCAGCAATTTGGAACTTCGGTACTTCGGACCCTTACCCTAGCCACTTGTTTTGCCACTTTTCAGAAATCCGAAGCACTTCGGTAATTCGGTTCAGTTTGGCAATTTGGCACTTCAGAAATTTTAACTTCAGACATTCTGAAGCATCCAAATGTCCGAATTGCACGAAATTCATCTGTAACGAATTGCATGTGTCTAGTTAATGGGAAATATAAAGATGTAGCTGCAATGCCATGTGAAACATAATAATTTTTTGCCAAAATTCTGCCTGTTTGTAAGGCAAAGCATCCACTACTTCATCTAATGATATAATTTGATTGTGTTGGAATGCTATTAAAATCCCAATTTGATGCATTTTTCCTAAAGATTCTATCTCTATCAAACACTCAAAAGTGTCAGTTGCACTTTAATTATCCATTAATGACTTAAGTTCTGTTGACTTAATTATTCTTCTGTTACCTCTGGCTATTCTGTAATTCCGTATAAGAGTCAATCAAAACCTATCCATAGACTCAATCTTATTCCATCAGCTTCAGGGACATTCAAACAATAATTAGGCACAGCTCTGCTGCTTTACAGTGACCGTAAACACACCTTGCTGTGACTACACAAACATAGGCTCATTAGAAAGATAGCACCAATATTTTTGAGTGATTTAAAAACCTTTCATTACATCTGGTTCTGTTTCAAATGTATGAACTAGTTTTTCCTGTTTTCACAACAACAACAAATAAATAAATGTCATTACCTTTAACAGATAAGTGTGTTCCATTCCACCTTGGTCTTCTCAGTTAGTGATCTTTACCAATTTAAGAGAGAAAATAGTCTTCCCCAGTCATCTTTATACCCATTTGAATAGGAGCAAGGATATATGCTCTGACCTTAAAGGAACACTATATTGTTAGGACATACTTGAAAACGAGAGAAATCTCAATGTATCTTTCCTGGTAAAATATTTTATAAATAAATAATAGAAAACTGAACTCCTAACACTACAGTGTCGTGGTAGGTCTCATTGGTCCTCTGCCAGCCATGAAAAAGTTGAAAATCATTTTAATCACTTACCTGAACCTCGGTGCTGGAAGAGGAACCTCCTCCTCCAACGTCAGAGCGATCCAGAAAACTAATGCACATGCGCAACAAGTATCACATGCACATAAAGCCTTTCCATTGACTCAATATTTTCCTACGGCATTTTTCAAGTGCTTGATGTCCTCATGCAGAGCGTGAGGGCATCTAGTGTCTGGTAGAAAGCCACTAGAGGCAGTCTTGACATTACTGTTTCTCTGCATTGCAGGGTTAAAGGGACAGGGTCACTGCACCCAGACAACTTCCATAACATGAAGTGGTATGGGTGCCTATAGTGTCTCTTCAAATTTAGATTCCTATGAGCCATTATTTGTGTCTAAATAGTCACTTTGCTTTGTGAAAGTTGTCTGAAGGTCTGACTAGAGGGTATTGTAATAGACAGAATTTCCAGTTGTCTTCATAAAATAAGTATAACCTTTTTTCATTGGATAATAGACATTAACAAAATAGTGTTTATCCACACTTAAGGTAAATATGTGTTTTATAGTTGGCAGCACATGACCAAAATTTATATCTTTATAACATACAGAAATAATTAAAGTTTAAAATCTGTAAAAATATTTACCCATAGGCAATTGTAATGTATCTGTAGCTACATTTGGGAATGTAGTTTCCTTAATTGCCAGGACAATGTGTAAATTATACAGGTGGTTGTCGATTACATTCCTCCCAACATTTTTTTTTATATATATATATTTATATTAAAGATATATTTTTATAATAACAAAAATAACTTTTAAAATGAAAAATAAAATGACATCTATGTTATACATATGAATAATAAGTATCAATGTATCCAGTGCATATGCAAATCAATGATGAATGTATTGAACAGGCACGTTATAGTACATTTTCAGTGTGATACTGGTGTACTGGAACAAACTGGTGTGAATGAACTATGCAAATACATTTCAATATTAATGAGTAAAACAAAAATTGGGAGGGAGGGAGGCAAAGGAAGAAGAAAAAAAGGGGAGTACATCCATCCACAATAGCTTTGTTCAACAAAAATTCTAGTGACTATAACCAATTCTAGTATACATAACATGACACAACAATACCTAAATAAGAATAACATTTTCTGTTGTCAAACTATTTTCCAAATACATTTCTTCATACACGCAATCAGAACCTGTATTCTCTTTTAATATTTGTTTCCCAACATTTCAATGAGGGGCGCTGTTCTGAGAAAATGAGGTGAGTTACTAATAAGAATTTATGCAACTAAATAGCAAGAACAATCTGTCTTATTTACACAGACTGATTTATAAACATATTTATTATAGTTTAAAGCATTGTTTCCCACAAATGGGGTTCCGCCCAAATTTCTAAAAACAAAATGGCCGCGGGCGGCGTGGGAGCACTGGGCAGTGATCTCCCTGCTCAGCTCCTTTGTGCGCACAGCAGTGATGCCGGAGCCGGAATATGATGTCACTCCGGCTCCAGCAAACTAAGAGAGCTGAGCAGGGAGATCACTGCTCCCTCGCCGCCGCAGCTCAGCAGCCCCACTGGACCCCAGGGACCACACACCAGCCACTCTGCAGCCCCACTGGACCCCAGTGACCGCATGCTCAGCCCAGCAGCCCCACTGGACCACAGGAACATAGAGATTCCATGCTAGCACTCCGAAAGGTAGGGAGGCTGGGTGGAGTAAAATTCTAAAAAAATAAAAATAAATTGTATGTGTGTCTGTTAGGGAGTTTGTATGTGTTTTGGTGTCTGTCAAGGAGTATATGTGTGTTTGTCAATGAGAGTGTATGTGTGCTTGTCAGTGAGTGTGTGAGTGTGTATGTATTTTCAGTGAGACTGTATGTGTGCTTGTCAGTGAGAGTGTATATGTGTTTGTATGTGTGTCTGTAAAAGAGTATGTGTGTTTGTCAGTGCGAGTGTAAGTATGTCTGTCAAAGAGTATGTGTGTTTGTCAGTGAGAGTGTATGTGTGTCTGTCAAAGAGTATGTATGTCAGTGTGTGTGTGTGTGTGTATATCTGTGTGTCAAGGTTTGATTATGTGTCACTGTGTGTATCTGAGTGTGTGTGTGTGTGTGTGTGTATGTGCAAGTGTATATCAGTGTGTTTGTATGTGCCTATATGTGTGTGTGTGTATGAAACAAATAGTGCCATAATGGGCATTATTCTTTACCCCCTCCTTTCCATCCCACACACACAAATCATAAACTGAATTTGAATTCACTACAATACATAGGTAACTTTAAACCTGTAGTACCCCTTTGAAAGCAATCAGACAATAATCTTCAGTGCAGAATGTATTGGTACATTAAAATTAAATTAGAATAACCTGAAGACAGACTCACAACTGCTATTAAAAAGCAAGGTATTTGCATTGTTTGCCACGTGATATGTCTTTTATCTATTAGACGAGTAGACAAGATGGAAATACATATAAACTATTTCTATACATAATGTAATATTTCAGGTAACTTATTCGGTGACACATACCTGGAAACACTTTCCGTATGAGTCATACATTGTACTTGCAGCAAGGTAACTTGAGTCTGACCTCGTTACTCAGTACGCTGTTTTTCTGCAGTTAGAGAGAGACACTTCACCTACCAAAACTACCTGTGATGCTTGCTTTCCTCAACAAATACTAGTATGGCGTGTGCAAATCATACAAGTCACCCTTATCCTTTAAGGCAGGGGTGCTTAAAGCGGCACTGTCATGCCGAATTCCGTTTTTTTTTTAACCCCCCTCCCGCCTCAACTACATCCAATCGACCCCCTAGTCATCCCCAAATGCCCCTATGCCCCCCACATTACCTATTTTTTATTCTTTATTTTCTGCCCCGATCTATATTCAGGGCGCCGCCATCTTTGTGTGGGTAGGTGAAGTCCCTGTGGGACACGTCATCTACCCACACTAGATAGCCCTGAGATTCCCGCACATGCCCAGTGAAACATCTGGACATGCGAACGGGAATTTCACCTATTCATTCATTCATCAGACAGACGAATGAATGAATAGAAAAAATCAGACGAACAAACTAACACTGTGTATCAGTGTTCGTTTGTTTGTTCGGTTTATTACAAGGAGGGAGCTACCGGCGTGCAGCTCCCTCCTTGCATTATGTAAAGACAGAAGCGGCAGGGAGCAGTGCTCCCCACCACTTCATTAGCCCCCCAGGTCCTCCCCTCACTCTATGGGGGTCAATATGACCCCCATAATAGCACAAGGGAGATTCAAATCTCCCCAATGCCCCTACTCGCTATATCGCATGTCCACTAAACAGTGAGCAGCCTGTGGCTGCTCACTGTAAAAAAAAAAAAAAAAAAGCTTAATAAGGGGGGGACGGGGGACCTACTGTCCTCCCCCGCTGGCCCCCACCCCTGGACGGCGGGTGGGGGCCATAATAGTAATAAGGGGGGGGGGACACCTACTGTCCTCCACCCCCCGGCCCCCACCCCTGGGCGGCGGGTGGGGGCCATAATAGTAATAGGGGGGGGGACACCTACTGTCCTCCACCCCCCGGCCCCCACCCCTGGGCGGCGGGTGGGGGCCATAATAGTAATAGGGGGGGGGGACCTACTGTCCCCCCCCCGGCCCCCACCCCTGGGCGGCGGGTGGGGGCCATAATAGTAATAGGGGGGGGGGGACCTACTGTCCTCCACCCCCCGGCCCCCACCCTTGGCGGCGGGTGGGGGCCATAATAGTAATAAGGGGGGGGACCTACTGTCCTTCACCCCCCGGCCCCCACCTCTGGGCGGGGGGTGGGGGCCATAATAGTAATAGGGGGGGGGACCTACTGTCCCCCCCCCGGCCCCCACCCCTGGGCGGCGGGTGGGGGCCATAACAGTAACAAGGGGGGGGGACCTACTGTCCTCCCCCCCGGCCCCCACCCCTGGGCGGCGGGTGGGGGCCATAATAGTAATAAGGGGGGGGATCTACTGTCCTCCCCCCCCCCGCCCCCACCCCTGGGCGGCGGGTGGGGGCCATAACGATAATGGGGGGGGACCTACTGTCCTCCCCCCACCCCTGGGCGGCGGGTGGGGGCACTAAGTAAATCCCCCCCCCCCCATCAAGGTGACTAGGGGTGCCCAAGCCCCTAGTCACCCACCCCCCACCCAAATAAAAAATGCCCCTACCTACCCCCCTCACCCTAAAAAATAGTGAGGGGGGAATAAAATTGCTAACCTGTAAAGTAAAATTAAACTTACCATTCAACGTCTTCTTTTTTCTAAAATCTTCATTTTTCAGCCCCAAAAAAGGCCAAATAAAAAACCATCATAGCCGTCGAACTAAAAATAAAATAAAAAACCCGAGCGCAAAAAAAAAAAACCTGACGAAAAAGAAAAAACCCGAGCGCACAAAAAAAATAATCCATCTTCACCCATGGAGGGCTCCGCGCAGACTGAGCTCCGCAGGGCGGGGCAAGGCTTATAAAGCCTTGCCCCGCCCTGCAATTAGCCTAAGAACACTCTGATTGGTGGGTTTAAGCCAATCAGAGTGCTCTGTGTCATTTTACAAGCGTGGGAAAATTCTTTGGAACTTTCCCACGCTTGTAAAATGACACAGAGCACTGTGATTGGATGGCTTGAAATCCATCCAATCACAGTGCTCTGTGTCATTTTACAAGCGTGGGAAAGTTCTTTGGAACTTTCCCACGCTTGTAAAATGACACAGAGCACTGTGATTGGATGGCTTGAAATCCATCCAATCACAGTGCTCTGTGTCATTTTACAAGCGTGGGAAAGTTCCAAAGAATTTTCCCACGCTTGTAAAATGACACAGAGCACTGTGATTGGATGGATTTCAAGCCATCCAATCACAGTGCTCTGTGTCATTTTACAAGCGTGGGAAAATTCCAAAGAACTTTCCCACGCTTGTAAAATGACAAAGAGCACTCTGATTGGCTTAAACCCACCAATCAGAGTGTTCTTAGGCTAATTGCAGGGCGGGGCAAGGCTTTATAAGCCTTGCCCCGCCCTGCGGAGCTCAGTCTGCGCGGAGCCCTCCATGGGTGAAGATGGATTATTTTTTTGTGCGCTCGGGTTTTTTCTTTTCCGTCGGGTTTTTTTTTTTGCGCTCGGGTTTTTTATTTTATTTTTAGTTCGACGGCTATGATGGTTTTTTATTTGCCCTTTTTTGGGGCTGAAAAATGAAGATTTTAGAAAAAAGAAGACGTCGAATGGTAAGTTTAATTTTACTTTACAGGTTAGCAATTTTATTCCCCCCTCACTATTTTTTAGGGTGAGGGGGGTAGGTAGGGGCATTTTTTATTTGGGTGGGGGGTGGGTGACTAGGGGCTTGGGCACCCCTAGTCACCTTGATGGGGGGGGGATTTACTTAGTGCCCCCACCCGCCGCCCAGGGGTGGGGGCCGGGGGGGGGGCAGTAGGGCCCCCCCCCTTATTACTATGATGGCCCCCACCCGCCGCCCAGGGGTGGGGGCCGGGGGGGGGGGAGGACAGTAGGTCCCCCCCCCCCCCATTACTATTATGGCCCCCACCCGCCGGCCAGGGGTGGGGGCCGGGGGGGGAGGACAGTAGGTCCCCCCCCCTACTACTATTATGGCCCCCACCCGCCGCCCAGGGGTGGGGGCCTGGGGGGGGGAGGACAGTAGGTTCCCCCCCCCCTATTACTATTATGGCCCCCACCCGCCGGCCAGGGGTGGGGGCCGGGGGGGAGGACAGTAGGTCCCCCCCCCTACTACTATTATGGCCCCCACCCGCCGCCCAGGGGTGGGGGCCGGGGGGGGGAGGACAGTAGGTCCCCCCCCCTCTTATTACCATTATGGCCCCCACCCGCCGGCCAGGGGTGGGGGCCGGGGGGAGGACAGTAGGTCCCCCCCCCCCTACTACTATTATGGCCCCCACCCGCCGCCCAGGGGTGGGGGCCGGGGGGGAGGACAGTAGGTCCCCCCCCCCCTTTATTAACATTATGGCCCCCACCCGCCGCCCAGGGGTGGGGGCCGGGGGGGGAGGACAGTAGGTCCCCCCCCTCATTATCTTTATGGCCCCCACCCACCGCTCAGGGGTGGGGGCCGGGGGGGGGGACAATAGGTCTCCCTCCCTTATTTTACTTAACGGCCCCCACCCGTCATTTAGGGGTGGGGGGCAATATTTTTTTTTTTTTTCTACAGTTAGCAGCCACAGGCTGCTCACTGCTTACTAGACATGCCCCTACTCGCGGTATAGCGAGTAGGGGCATATTATTTACTAATACCAAGTCATTTTTACTTGGTGTTAGTAAATTTGGCTGAAAGACCAATTTAGGTCTTTCAGCCTTTTAGTAGATAGCTCCCTGATACCGTGGGAATTAGGGAGTTATCTACTAAGCGGCTGCAAGATGCAGCCACAGCAATGAATAGGATCGGAGTTTCATTCATTTGAATGAAATTCCGATCCGAACAAAGTACCGAATTGCATCCTAACACCAATGGAGAAACAGTGCTCATTCTGTTAGGATGCAATTCGGCAGTTTTGCCGGCGTTCTGTCTAAGTGACAGGACTTTCGGCAATACTGACAGGAAGCATTGTGGGAACAGGGAGGAAAGCTAGGGATCATGGGAAAATTGCTCTGACCAGCGGAAATGAAGCACACTTTGCTCCTCCGCTGGTCAGAGCTGGTCAAGCGGAGGAATCCTCCATAAGACAGAGTCCCTACTTTGTCTTATGATTTTAAGGAAAACTAAAGAAGAATGGAAGAAATGAATAACAGATCCCGAGAGAGGGTGAGAAGAGGAAGAGATTGAGGAAAGGTAAGTTCGGCATGACAGTGCCGCTTTAAAACCCCTTAAGGACACATGACGGATATAGTCCGTCATGATTCCCTTTTATTCCAGAAGTTGTGTCCTTAAGGGGTTAAAAGGTCGATCCCCATGATGCTTTGTCATTCTAGTGGCATGCAAAGCATCAGGGGAGTTATAGTTATACAACATCTTGGGATCTACCTTTTGGTCACCCCTGCCTTAAGGACTTTCTCATGGCTTTCTATGGAAGTCTCAGGAACCTCCATGAGGTTTTCAGCCACCTGATATGGAGGAGCTTACTCGAAAATCTGCAAAACCCAGTTATTTGCAGAAAACACAGAAACTTTCAATGTGTGCAGATTTTATGTGCTATTCTTTTTTATTTTAGATTGTTTAGTCTGTTTTTTTTTTTGTGCATTATTGCTGGATCAGGCACCGTCTCACTAAAGGGTCTAAGGTAATGAGTTAAGCATGTGAAATATGCAATCTTGCATGGGCGACTGAGCTTCCCATCACGCTGCTCCAGAGTTATGGCAGCCATGGAAACCTCTTAACTCCTACAAAGCAGCTTTTTGCTAGTAAAATTATGTTTCTTTCAAGGAGTGTCTATAAAATATGAGCAGGGCTGGAGTGTAATAGTCCATACAAGGGATTTATCCCCAAGTTCTCTTGCAAATATATATCTGCTTACTTTACCATTTGTGATCTGCCTATGTATAAAATGTGTTGTTTTTTATCTTTCTTTCAAAGTTATCCTCTTTGTTCTTTGTTTACAGTACTTTTTTAATGTGACCAGAGTAGAATGCCCTTGGAAAATCAATTCTCTAATATTGTGTACAATATATTAGTTAAAATAATGTTGTTATTAATGGACCTTAGTAGTGTAGTTTGGTTTCTATGAAACATTAGGCTTTGCTTCATGAAATAATCATGGATAATGACTCTCTCTGTCAGTTTCATGCAGTACGACCCAAGACACCTTTAAAGGGACACTACAGGCACCCACACCACTTCAACTCTTTGAAGTGGTCTGGATGCAGTGTCCCTGTAATACATTGCAGTTTTTTGAGAAACTAAGACAACTTGTAGTTTACCAGACTCTAGGTTGCCTAAATGATGCTGGACATCCTCACTTTCTGCATGAGGACATCCAGCAGCAGTAAAATTCCCATCGGAAAGCACCGAGTCAATGCTTTTCTTTGGGGAGGTTCTAATGCACTTAATGTAGTCTTGCATCTAATTGCATCTTAATATAGTCTTGGTCCTTAAGGGTTTAATGAGATGTCTCAATCTCCGCTTAAGTAGGTATTTGGAAGGAGGGGGCTTAGTCCTCTTTACTTCACTTAGACTCAGTGACAACCACGAGATCTTCGCTCCAAATTCCCCAAGTATGAAGAAATCTGTTTTCTAACTCATATACATGGTCAGAATAGTAATATGCCACTCAGCGGTTACAATGCAATCCTGGTTGATAACAGTTGATAAAAAGCTGTAGACGATGCACAGTGTTTTTGTTTGTTCCTCTTTTTCTCCTTTGGTTGGCAGAAAAAAAAGCTATCATGCAGCTGCTATATTTCTTTATGATAAAGGTCTGCTGACACCAAATATCAGGTTTCTTTATAGGGATGTCTGGATGTGTGATTGCTTCTGTTAAACCTATGAGCAGTTCTGCCACTTCCAGTAAGACTCGTAAAATAAACAAGTTCACATGGTGATCATCAGGAATTCGGTCACTTTCATAGTCTCTACGCTTAAAATGATCCAATCTGAATATCCATTCAGTCATTTTAATTGCAAATCCCAACTTCTGACTATGGTTGAGCACGTCATTTAGTCATTATTTTGCAACATTTACCATATTTTGCCTTTCATGAAAGTTCTATAAACACAGCTAAGATTAGTTCAAAAAATCTTTTTTTGAGACTATTACGTTTCCGCATTTTTTTCTATTTTTTTTATCATAATGCAAAATATGGTTTGCCACCTAATGGAATGGATAATACGAGTTCCCAGCAGGCTCATGTGAACCAAGTTTATCGGTAAACATTCACCCACTGAATTTTCGAAAGATTTTGCAGTACAGGTGTAAAACGTTACCAAAACTCATCTTGAAGCCAACCGAAGTATCTGCAGTAAACTGCAACTTGAAATGTCAGAGCATAATGAGAGATGCAGTCCACGACAGCTGATTTGCCAAAGTTAGACTATCCTTTAATCATCTTTATGTCCTTTGTTTGGGACAGTGGCATTCAGAAACATGTAAAATACTTTCTTTTATTTACAGCAGAGATCACAAAAAAAATATTTATTTGAACTAGCATTCTTAATTTAGAATAAATTGCATATTTGATCCTTGCTTTGCAATTAATTAATTATTGCCTGTGGCAACAATGTCTAACGGGATTGGGAAATGCATGAGCAAATAGAATGTCAAGTGAGAGTTTCATTGAAGATCTTCCATTTTACAACCCTGAAAGGACACATTGTATCTTTTGTGATGTATTGTTACTGAGAGATGACACAGTGAAAGCATGCCTGTGTTTGACATATTGAACCAGTAAATATGGCCATGCCTTTGTTTTGCATGTCTAGCATGTAAACTCATTGAGCAGGGCCCTCCACTTCTCTGTTCCTGTACGTCGAGTTGTCTGGTTATAATTAAATGTCTGTTAGTCCACCCTTTGTACAGCACTACGGAATCTGATGGCGCTATGTAAATAATAAAATAATAATAATTGTTTTAAGAGAGAGTTTCATACCTTACATTCTCTGTGTAGATAGGGTAGTTACTGTAGCTTGTAACTAGCAATCTATCAAGATTGTCTGCAATAACGTTTCTTTTAACGGATAGTTAAACATATTAACCTACTGAGCCCTCAGTGAATACTTTTCTAATAACCTACTTCGTACCCCTACTTTTACCCTTTGTGTCACTATACCCCACTCCCTCTAGAATGTAAGCTCATGGAGCAGGGCCCTCCACTTCTCTGTTCCTGTACGTCCAGTTGTCTGGTTACAATTACATGTCTGTTAGTCCACCCATTGTACAGCGCTATGGAATCTGATGGTGCTATATAAATAATAACATAATAATATTAAAAGATATCATGTATGTTTTTGGAAAAGGAAAGCGTTGTTATGATGTAGCAAAACAATGAATTTTGTTTCGCTCTCTGGGATTTTACTCTCCGTTTTTTAGCATAGACATTCCAAACTGAATGGGTGCGTTATAAATGGCACAGTTCAGGAAAGCTGCACTATAACATTGCTGCATTCGTAAAAGCCATGATCATGATTTTCCTTTATTGTCTACCTGGTCACGAGGAACCAAAACAAGCAGTAGCGCAGTTAATTACTTAAATTAGGGGAAAAAAAATAACAAAAGAGTCTTGCATTACGTTTAACCGGACACAACTGTTTCACGCGTTTACCTTAACTATGGATGGGGTCATTTACTAAACTGTGAATTTTAGAGAAGTGATCAAGATAATTGCAGATTTAAGTCTTAATTAACCTAGCTGCAAAAGTAGCTGTGATTTTTTTTTTTTTTTTAGTTAGATTATTATGGTCTAAATCTTGCATTCGCCATGTTAATTCACAAATAATAAAAAAAATCACAAGCATGGTTACTGACCTGTGCAATCTCCATTCTCATATGTTGTGAATAAAATCCTTAAAAGGACATTGTAGTAACTGTAACTGCTTTATCTTAGTAGTATTAGGGTCTAGAGTCCCCTAATGCCATCCTTCTTTTCAGTGTTAAACTATTTTTATGGTTTAACAATGAACAATAGTCCCTGGAAGTCCATGTTATCTGTGCTGCTCAGGTTAATGATGAACCAAAAGAATGAGCAGCAATCGGTGGAGGTGATTGACCAAGAGTGTCAGACAGGGGCATTGCTTTGGCCAAAACACCCAAAGCTTGAGCCCAAAATTACTTTGGTGGCCCTTCCTAAAGCTCCATTACTGGTCCCATCCCAAACCTCAGTTTTGCATCTCCCCAATGCCACTCATTAAAGGACAACTGTCACCTCAAAACGACTTTATATATATATATATATATATATATATATATATATATATATATATATTAATCCTTTCATCTCATTTTGAGATGGAATAAGGATGTAGAATTCTCTTTTTGAAGAAGTGGTTTTATCAGAGTCCGTACAGATGTTTAAACAGCAAATAGATGCATACTTGCAAAAACAGAATATTCAATTATGTAAGTTTTTAACTGTAGGGTAATAGCTTCTTGTTCCAAACATAAATGCCATTCTGGGGTCAAGAAATATTTTTTTTGTGTGTTTCAAACTGTTTTTTTTTTTTGCTTTCTTTTGTGTCAACAGTAAAAAACTAATGTGAGGAAGGCTGAACTTGATGGACACATGTCTCTTTTCACCCTGTGTAATTATGTAATTGATTTTTCTTAAAAGTACATGTAAAAAAAACCAATCAGAACAATTCATACCTACTTTTAGTATAGGACCGAATCCTTCAGTCATATAAATGCACCTTGGGCCAGACAGTGTTTTAAAACTGACAATTGGTTTCTATGGTCTTTCCTGAATCGGTGTACAGAGTAAAGCAGGGAAAACCATAGAGACTAACTGTCTTTTGTCAAAGCCTGTCCGACCCAGGGTGTGTACATATATATGGCTAAAGGTAGAACAAGCAGGATGGCCCAGGCACTTAAGATGTGTGAATAAGGCAGATTTATTGGTGAGCACAGCCCTTTTTTTAACATCTAATTCATTTTTACAAAAACTCCTTTCAAAACATAATGAAATGATTATTAGATCAAGAAACCATTGTGAGTCAACAGTTGTCATTTAACGAACCTCTTGACACATTCACAGTTACTTACAGACATACACACAGGCACAGACATAGACATGCACAAACATACACAGATGCACAGACAGCTACAAACAGACACAGGCAGGTACACAAAGACAGACTCAAGCAGGCACACACTGGCACATACAGACAGGCACACAGAGGCATACATATCCACCATGAAAAAGGTTACAATTTTGAGACCCTATTATTCTCAGGTCACATAATTCACATAAAGCTGTTGCAACCAACACATGCTCAAATACTTTAGTCCTAACATTCAACATGGCCCACAACATAATGCAGCAGTCACTGACCGCACACCCACAGCCCTCTCCCCCCAAAAATAAATCTAAACATCAACCTGTGGAGGACTTCACATCACAGCTGCAGCAAGCTCCCTGCAATAAAAATAGAGGAAAGAGTCCTGATTAAGGGGCGCAGGCATTCTACATCCCACCCATGGAATCTAGTAGCTAGGGTAACATGGTATGCCCCAGCATTCCTAAAATGGATTAGAATGAGGCAGATGGGCAGGCAGAGCACATGGTGTTACCAAGGGGAATCTGCACTAACTCCACGCTCCCTAACAGAGGCTGCAAAGATCCCAACGCACAGGGGAAATGTTCCAGTAAGGAAATCCTTAATAGGCCAATAAAACATGGGACTGCCGGATAATACCATGCTGTGTCCTCTATTCGAAAGCAGAAGCAGCACAGTGATCGAAGGAAGAATACATTTTAGCATGTTGGGCAGAGATCACTGACACAGTGAGATGGACTGAGTGTTGGCTTGACGCCATGGAGCCAAGGTGTATTATTGGGTGGTGGTTTTTGGCAGGTGGAGAGCTTCTTTTTTTTACAGTGAGCAGACTGATTATGTTAATACATTTCTACACCGATAAACAAAGTAAAATGCCCAAAAGGTTTACTTTCTATTAGTCTTTCAATAAACATGGCTATTATTGCACTTTAGTAGGCGTAAGCTGCATTTTAACTTTGTTTTAATTATTTCTCTCATATGGATTGTTCTATACTGAAAGAGACTGAAGGATAGATGGATGGAGTGAGGAAGTGAGGGAGGGATAAATGGATCAGTGAATAATATGCACCGACTACTGAAATATAGGGATACTCAGCATAGAAAAAGTGTGATGGAGAGCATCTTTAAACAAAGTGTGAAGTGCTGAGAAATTAATGAGAATTTTAGTCAACTTAATGAACGAAAAGTTATGATTTAACTATTTATGGATCTGCAAAACTCACTAACGCTTACCCCCTTGTCTCTCCTTCTTGTATGATGAGACCACACTGTAGTCATTTCTACACAATCCCCCGTTTTGGTGAATATCTCTGAGTGCTTCATAAAGGTTCTGTAAGAATACAGGCAGAATGACACTCAATAAAGTATTATTGGCTCTATTTTCAAAGGGAAACAATATTGCCTCTTATGTATCAGGTTATGTTTCTAATTCATTTGACATTTTTACCATGTTCGTAATATTTACTCATGGAAACCATATTCACAGAAATAAACAAAAAAGACATCATGTCTTCGTCCCAATTTCACCTTTGTTCAATAAAGACTGTCTCCTATAAAGTGAATTCACCATAATGCCATGTGGGAACTATTAAACTATGTATGCCATGTAAGAAATATTAAAGCAATTTTTCTAATCTGACCCAGGGACCATTACTATTATATTCTATTATATCCTACCGCTGACAAAAATAAATGACAATGTTATTAGTTGACTTGCGCTGGGAGGAATATTTCAGTTCTCCCGAATGACTTCGGTGGAAAAATTAAAAAAAACTTTTTTAGGTTGGCACAATTTCGTTCACGTGGACAATCAGCTAGACTGAATTTTCAGCATCGAAATAAATTTGTGAAGTGGAAGCCAGAACAGGAAAAATGACAACTATGACTGTGCTAACATGCATACACAGCTACAATATTGCCTGACAGAATAGATAAAAAAAAAACGTGCAGAATTTAGTAAAAGATAAAAATAAAATCTGATTTCATTTTTATTTTTTTATATATTTTTTTTATTTAAATGCGATTTCTGCTTATAAAATTATTTTGGAGATAAAATCTATCTAAAGCTAATTTTCGATTTAAGATATATTATAGTTCAAACATTACTCGATATGAAATAAAGATCAGTTACATAGTAATATTTAAAAAAAAAAAATTTTATGAATATCTTTACATCAGCTCTATCAACCTAAACTTACATTTGATCTGTTCCTTTTCTCTTCCACACTAATAATCCATTATTCCTTTCTTTTTTTTTCTTTTTTCTTTTTACTAATTCTCCTAAAATGCATATATTTTTCCTACACTTGAAGAAACTTGACAATATCCAAAAAGGTGAAAGAGCCGCTTTAATCCAAGTTAATTGAACTTATATCTGCAAAGAGAACATGCACTTTTTCACCCCAAAAATTTCATGAAATTAACAAAGTTCATTGGTATTCTGCAAAACTGTGTAGAAACATTAAAAACCTTTGATTTAGGTTGTTTTCCAAATTTGAGTAATTAACCTATTACACTGGAGATAGTTCACTGTGCAATAGTTTCCTTATTATCAATCTTTGTATTTCTGGTATGCAATGCAATCCGTTCTGATATACCTGTTAAACTAGTCTGAAAAGTTATGATTCTAAATATGATATCTTCATCTGGTTTGAAATATTAAAGATTATAATACCCTGTAAGAATCTGTGTCTTTACGTTTAACAATCATGATTTCATTTGAGTCTTGCTGACTATTGATTTAAATTAAAATCAATCTGATTTAAACCAAATCCACACTGTTGCTTGGCCTAATACCTATGCAATATCAGCCATTTTTGCAATGGCAACGCAGAATTGCCAAAATGAGATTATTATATAATTGGATTAATAAAAAAGGAAGTGAGAGAGCTTAGTCTTGTAATGATATATTGTAATC
The DNA here is from genome assembly GCF_036172605.1 of Pelobates fuscus. Lineage (NCBI taxonomy): Eukaryota > Metazoa > Chordata > Amphibia > Anura > Pelobatidae > Pelobates > Pelobates fuscus. The sequence continues at coordinate 118,168,815 of NC_086320.1, read as the reverse complement.
TTTTTCCTTTTGCTATGTTGTATTAATGAAAACTGGGGTTTTAAGTTCAAAATAGGGGATTCATCCAAATATGAAAGGAAAAAGTCAGTGAGCAATTGACAACCACTCACTCATTCTGCCCTGAAAAGAACAAAGCTTTCCCACACATCCAGTCTATTGCCTCAATGACCCTCCGTCAGTGGGGATAGTGACCTATCAGCTTCTCCCATCCGTGTCTGCTTGTTCTTCTTCTCCTGCTTCTCAGTAATACAGGTTTAGTTGTTGATCTTGCTTCATACCAGTACTAATAAGAAGACCATTCTCTTGTCCCCAAGATATTTCTTGGCTGCACAATTAGCATTTTGCATGTTGGCCTTCTGGAGGCATTCAAAGTGATCCCAAACTTTGCTTTGTTGGCTCGATACATTCGCCCCCACCCTTTGCCTGTGGCTAATGAAGATGCAGAGGTATTTGCACTGGTGGCAGTGGAGGCCATCACATACTAGTTGTACACTAGGTTTATTAATGCTAATGGAAATGTTAATAGTGCCTATATAGGCGATGTTCATGGTGGTGATGTTAGTGATGATGGTAACATTGACAGTGGGTGAGCTACTTGTGCCAGTGATAGCAGGTGCAGCTGATGTCACGACTGTCTTTGTTGGATGAGGTAATGAGACTTGCACAGGTTGGAAAGCATCCATGTGGTAAGTTAGCATGCACCTGCTACTATCTCCACACACTCTTCTTCTAATTCCTCTGACTGATCATAGTCATAGTTGACTAGTTTCTGGGCAAGAGGTAAAAGTGCTATGTCTGCAACGGTGTGGAATTCTCACCACTGGATTCATCACCGTCACCACCACCAACAATAGACATTGGGGATACTACACTGGTATTCTTCTCACTAAAGAATGGCTCCGATGACCCCCACTAAGTAAGCTCTAGCCTAGTTGCTTATTTGGGGGGTACCGAGTAGGTATAAGGCTTGACCTACCTGTGGTAGAGGAAGCTGCAGTGCCAGACAGCACACATTTTTGCAGCATAAAATGAATGAAAAAAGCAAAATCAGTTGGTTCCAGGGTTTTTAATTGGGTGTAACAGACATGCTTTTAATCCCACTATCCTGAGTAGGGATGTGCATGGGCAAAACATCTAATTCAGTTCAGAAATTCGGGTAAGAAATATTTTTTGTCTGCTTCGGCAATTTGGACCAATGGCATTCAGTTTGGTTCGGGACTCCGGCAATTCGGGACTTAGGCAATTCTGAACTTCAATGATTCGGACCCTAACCCTACCACTAACCCTAACCCCTAAACCTTAACCCTAATCCCTAACTCTAACCCATTTCGGAACTTCGGCAATTCGGCAATTCAGCAATTCGGGACTTCAGCAATTCTGAACTTTGGCAATTTGGTTCGCCACTTCGGCAATTCAGCAATTTGAACTTCTGACATTTGTAAGCATCCGAATGTCCGAATTGCATGAAATTCGTCCGAATGTACATTCAGAACAAAACTAATTGCACATGTCTAATCCTGAGGCTAAATACTACTATTGGTGGTGGTAGTGGTGGTGGAGGCAGCAGTGCCAGAGGTGTCAGCAGTCCTCATGGCTAAGGTGTTCAAACTCTCAAAAGCCATGGCACTACTGCAGATGGTGGATTGGGGAACAGGACCCCATCCACTACACTCCCTCAATCTCTTCTTTGGATTAGTATGTGACATTGATGAGAGTGGGTTTGTTTTCCTTGTTACAATAAATTTGGTATATGAATGACTGTGGGTTGTGTAGACCAACACAACATTGTTCATTAAAAATAAGTGTTTGTGTTGCAAAATGGGTTAGTTACACTTGGAACAATGATAAAATGGCCTACCTCCCATATAAAGTTGTTTCAAGTGCTCCTGGCAGACAGTAGTTAGCAAAATACAGCAGCAAGCTGTGCCTAGTTTCACACTAGAATCAATGACCCAGGCTAGGCAAGACAAACTTTTTTGTTTATGTTACTGAACACACCACACTCACTTAAAGAACTATTATATTTCTCTAAACAGTTAACAAAAAAAACCTTTAACAACTATATATTGCTAACCTCATTTCACTATAGAATCAATCTTATATTTCTACTCCAAGTAGTTTCAAGTGTCCTGGACAGCAGCTATCTAGCTAGATACAGCAGCAAACTAAGCCTAGTCTCGCACTTGAATCACTCACCCAGACATTGATCTCCCACACCGACACAACAAGGTTAAACCACATGTAAGTCTTAATCAGTCAAAGTGTCTGGAAGACTCCTGATTGGAAGTACAGATTGTTTCACTGTGCCTCATTTTTTTTTCCTAGAATGGGCAGTTGTCACTTGATCTGTGAATAAAATGAGCATTGACTGGCTGTCTCCTTACTATCCATCAACCTTTTTTATGCTACCTTTTGAACTGGACAGGATATCAAGCCACATGATTGGACAGACATCTTGACCATTAGGGCAAGCTAAGCTGCTCATTTGCCCTAACCAAAACAAAAAACAGCCCTTTTGCATTTCTTCACCCTTTTTCTTTTCAGGTGCCAGGAATGGCACGGTGAATCAAGAATCAAAACAAGCATATTCGGGCCCCCCAAGATATTGGTATGTGCCTGCTCGGAAATTTGGATTTTTGGCTATCATCCATGCTGTCTTAGTGCCGCAGTGTAAACATTGCAGTTTCTCTAAAGCTGCAATATTTTACATTGCATGACTAAGAGAAATAGGGACAATGTACCCAGACCACTATAGTGCCCTTACAAATGGAGGCCCTTCTCACTGTTTATTGCTGAATGTCAAACGTGTTAAGCTAAGCATTAGTTACTTTTAAGTTTCACTAATTGTTTGTACAGCAGTACATAATATGTTGGTTTTTTTAATAAATAATAATGATACACCATGTGGCTCTACAATGTGTAAAATAAAATACTGTAGTTTGTAATATTATGCCATATAACACATTTAAAAAAAACACAGCACTGCTTTCCCATAGTCTGGGTAGAGCCTTGGCTGGTTAAAGGAAGATCCAAGCATTATGACAACTACAACCTGCTGTAGTTATTTTATTGCCATGAGTGCACTGTTGCCTTTTTTGAGTAATAGTCAAAAACTATTTGGTAATTTACGTGGGTCCTGCCATCACCACCCCTAAACCTGGATGCTTCTACCACTGAGCCAACAACCTAGGGCCATGCTCATTGGCTAAAGGTGTTCAGCTGATGGTCTCATATAATGAGTGTGTCCCTGAGTGGCCAGACTTAGCTCAGTGGAACTAACTTGAAGCAGCCGGGAAGTTGATGACAAGCATCGACGGGACCCAGGCAGCCAGGTAAGCTTTGAGATTGTTCTCAACTTGTTTGACTACTTTCTTTAGGACACTCTTATCCAGGGCCCTCTTGGCACCATAGCCACTACAATGGACTGTAGTTGTTATGGTGCTTGGAGTGTTCCTCTAATGACTAACCAGTCTTCTGTGGAAAGGCGGATTTTAATGACAAGGCAGATTTGAATATGCTGTGCAATTTTGGGCACCTGTTCTAAAGAAAGATATCATGGCACTGGAAAAAGTGCAGAGACAAGCTACAAAATTGATAAAAGGAATAGAGCATTTTAGTTATGAAGAAAGGTTAAAAAATGTAAATCTCTTTAGTTTGGAAAAACGGCGCCTGAGAGGGGATATGATAACATTATACAAATATATTCAGGGCCAGTACAAACCATTATCTGGAAATCTATTCATAAACAGGGCTATACATAGGACACGAGGTCACACATTTAGGCTTGAAGAAAGGTGATTTCATCTAAGGCAAAGAAAAGGTTTTTTACAGTAAGAGCAATAAGGATATGGAATTCTCTGCCTGAAGAGGTGGTTTTGTCAGAGTCTATACAGATGTTTAAACTGCAATTGGATAAATACTTAACATACAGGGATATAATTTCTAATTAGTGGGGTAATACCTGCTTGATCCAAGGAGACATCTGACTGCTATTTTGGAGTCAAGAAGGAATTTTTTCCTAGTTTGTTGCAAAATTGGAAGCACTTCAGACTGGGTTTTTTGCCTTCTTTTGGATCAACAGCAAAAACATATGTGAGGAAGGCAGAACTTGATGGACGCAAGTCTCTTTTCAGCTATGTAACTATGTAACTATGTAACTATAACTGTATATAGAAAAGTGGTCTGGGATGTTTACCATATTCTTTCATTCCTCTTACAGTTTCATCATGCATTACTACATATAAAAAGACACCACCTCCAGTACCACCAAGAAACACTACCAAGCCATTCATATCAATCACGGCTCAGAGTAGCACAGAGTCTGCCCAGGATGCCTACATGGATGGTCATGGCCAAAGGGGAGATATCATTAGTCAATCAGTGCTCAGTAATTCCACTGAGAGCCTGGACAGCATGAAAGCACTTACTGCTGCTATAGAAGCTGCCAACGCTCAGATCCATGGCCCTGCCAGCCAGCACATGGAGAACCTCGCCACACAGAATGCCCACTCCATGGCAGCTACCATCACTGCGGAGGAAAGAAAAAGGAACCTATTTAGGAAAAACCTGTCGATTGGAATACAGGTAAAACAAATATCGATGTGTATTTTGCACCTGCAGAACACTTGCTTTATTAAAGGGCAACTCTTAAGCAACATAACCCTAGGGTTCCCTGGCATCGTCCTCTGGTTTAATATTAAACTTTTCAGGAACACTTTCATACAAACTGAGTGTATTCCCAATTTCCCAGTGCCTGGAGACCGACCAATTTTGCCCAGCATACATAGCCAATTAATGTAATCAAGGTCGAACAAAACTTATAGTCATGCATATGTGTTAATTCTGCATTATAAATGTAGCTAAGGGTGGTCCCTTGGTGCTGGAAAGACCCTCGGTATGTACCAAACCATTTGTAAATGGTTTGATATTAAACCAAGGGGCTTCATGCTGCGGAGGTTATGTTGCTTAAAGTGTCTCTTTAAACAGGAAATTATAGACAAAATATACTTAAAATTACATTTATAAAATACATTGAGGGTTATATGAAAGGTGTTGTCTCCTGAAAAGTGATCTAAAGTACTAAAACTGGGGACACTCAACATGGAAACCAGTGAAACCACCCCTTTTCCATGTTTGCGCCCCTTTAAGAATATGTTTTTATATATATATATATATATATATATATATATATATATATATATCCCCTGTTGTGTTTTCTTTTACCAGCCTACTCCATGAGCATAGTTTAAATGAGGTTATTGGAAACTAACACTGTTTTTAAATGGGAGGCAAAATGTTGTTAAATCCGTTGATAATCTCCTATTATGCATTATTACAATATATATTAATGTAAATATAAATAAATATATATATAAAATAAAATATAATAAAAATAAAACAGATCCATTTATTACACCAGCATTCTCTTTACACCAGGATGTGAATGATTTTTTACAGTAATTTGCCGAATGTTTCTGAAATGCACTCCACATGTGTCTCACTTGTCCACATTTAAATTGTATTTTATTAGGTCAGGGCTCTCAAAACTTACCGTCTGTCTTTTAAAGTAAGGTTTATCATACTCTTTGTTCTCTGTATTCAGGAATGCAGAATTGTTAGCATTATACAAGCAAATTATACAAGTAAATGATCAGTTTTGATAGGTATCTAAAAGTGTTGTGTCTGTGTGTCTATTAGTATGTGTATTTTGTATACATTTCATCAGCACCCCTATTAATTCATGTATACTCTTTGCCATCTGTGTTATCCCTGCATGTATGTTTAGTCCATAAAGAGCATATTTTTATTTGGTATTTAGGTTGACGGGCCAGAGGAAGCAGCCAAAGCGCAGGAAAGACAAGAAGCTTTTCGCTACCAGTCCGTTGGAATTCAAGTGGAAGAAGAAAGAGCGTAAGAATTTTTACTATACTGTTATCTCTGCAATTACTAGGATTAACTGGGTGTGATTTATATTCAATGAAATATAGAAAACAGAAGGTCCACACCACTACATATTGTATGGGTAACAATCTACAGGAGAAGGTCGTTTAACAAATCAGATGACTAAGGAGGGATTTGAAAGAAAGAATGCTAAGTTACAAAAAAAAAGGTATCTAAGCAGCGAAGAAAGGGATCTATGGAATTTATAGAACAATTTTTTTTGTGACTCTATCCGTCAGGATGGTATATCAGTATTTTTTCATAAAGCAACTCTTATCAAGTTAACAACTTTTCTCTGTTACTGGGTTTGAGCAAGGCCCTCTTCACCTACTGTTCTAGTATGTCAATCATGCTTTTAGAATTTAGTGTTTGCCTGTGTTTGTCTTATTTATCTGTTGTACAGTGCGAAGGAATATGTTGTAATATTTCATGTAAGGTCTGTAATGACTAACACGGGCACTGTGGTCATGATGAGATCTTTGTTGTCATGCACCGTGCTGACATTATGTTCCTACTGCATTGTAACTAGCACTATTTATTTGCTTGCAAGTTAGCTAGCTCATTATATAGATGCTTTGTATTTAATCTACAAAAAGCCAAGCTGCCATCTGTAGATGACAGATAACAGGTCCACTGCAGATGGCAGGTCCACTTTAATTATGAAGGAAGGAAAAAATGTGATAACAATGCAACTGGATTATCTGGAAAGAAATAAATATCCCAAACCGCTGCCAAGGATGATATCAGCTCTGTGACTTAAAGCACATACACTTTACTGGCTAAACATTGCCTCCTTTAAAGGAATTTACTAAAAGAATGACATTAATCATTTGGACAACTGACTAGGATAAGATTAACCAGTCTGTGCTCTTCCTGCCATGCAATCAAATGCAAATATTTATTATCTGGAGTAACTAGGATCAGCTATATACATTCAGCAAACGCAGCCTTTGCAAGCCCTTTCTTTTCTTCCCCAGTTCAGACTTTCTGAGCCGTCCAAACTTCACAGAGCCGTTCAATGAGAAGCTTTTGCAATTGCAATTGCCTGCCTCTGGAGTTTAGTTCAACTAGGCTACACAACCAGGAAGTAACAGGGCTGGTTCTCTGACTGACAGACAGTGGGGTGTAACCAGGTTAATTTATAAAAGTGCCAATTTATATTGAACCCCCATGTTAATTTGAAGAAAAGAGGAAACACTATTTACACATAAAGCATATCAGTAAGCTAAAGTGCTTTAGGGATCTGGAGTGTCCCTTTAATCCCATCCAATCCCCTATTATGTAAATAGTACCCATAAGGCCCCTTAGAAATGTCCAGTTTAATTGACCCTTAATAAAAATGAACTGTAATATAAGTATGGCTCCCAAGAAGGGCCCAGGCCCAGGCGATGCCCAGTTTCTTAGCCCCATAATAAAAGCAAAAAATTGCTAAATCCTTCAGAAACTGTTGATACAAACAGCTAAGTGAAAAGATTGAAAAAATGCTCCATATTAAATAGCCCAAGTCATCTTCTTTTGCATATAGAATGTTTTACTAGCTAAAGTGCTTTTGGGTGCTGCTATTGTGTACTAAAAGGTAACATGGGCCCAATAAATAAACCAGTGAAAATTGGAAATTTGAAGTCTGAAATTAGCATGTCTGTATAGAGGCCTGTGACTTCTCCAAATGTCTACATGGGAGCTATTGCTATATTCATGAGTAGCAGATGAATATAAATGTGGGCTTTTTCATAGTAGTGAGACAGACACACACAGTCTGTGTAATTGCTGGTGAAATTAAACTCGCTTATTAAATAGGAGAATTTATTGAATCAATGCCACTGGTGTACATCTGTACCACTGTACCACTGTACCATCTGGATCACCAATTGTACTAACCGACTGATAAAAAGAATGAAAACATTTATGCGCAATAATGTTACAAAAAGTTTAAACAATTGCAAGACTGCAGCAGATAGTGATAGGAATTTTGTTTAGTTCTGTCTGTGTTGTTTGAGAAAGGCTTTTGTTATCTCATATACACATTTACCTACATTTGTTTGCCTTTAACTATTTCAATGTTTGATGCACTTTAAAAGTGTTGACTTGCAAATGCTCACATTAAATCACAGCATGTCACTATAGAGATGCTATTATGCTGTCACATTAAGGAGATTGTTGGCTCATTATAGCAGATTTTGGAAGACAGATGTCGTGACAGAATCATGTACAATGTTTCACTTGATGCTGTAATGGCAAGAGGTAAAACAATGCATGCATTGCAGTAGATTTAGGGGTGTGGGATACAGGGTGTTTAGACCTGGGCGACGTAGGTATACCTCTCTTTAAAATTCTTTTCACTAATGTCTCTGATGTGAAAGTCAACTAATATTAAAGATAAGGTTTGTGGATAAGATAATAAAGATTGCTTAAAGGGACACCACAATAGCCAGAACAACTATAGCTTACACCAAAACTGCTTATTTAAGCCAAAGTTGTTTTGGTGCCCATAGTGTCCCGTTATAAAACGCTGCTTTGCTGGCAAGGTTGTATAAATGTCTGCTTCACTCATTACACAGAGATGAAACATATTTTGACACTTTATAATAAAAAGTAAAAAAGTATGTTTGCAAAAATATAAACAGTTTGGGAAATTATGTACATACACAAACAAGCATCAAGTCATGTTACTAAAAATATATTGCATTTACCAAATTGGAAATATTTGAGAGACAAATAAGTATTTCACTGTAAATTATTTACCTGTACAACTGACGTCTCTTTTTTAACATGGTAAGTAATGGTCTGCCTGACACAATGTAACTCCCTCTCAGAATCTAATTCTAGTGAATATTGCAGCTTGTTTGTCTCATGCCCTTTTAACCATTTTAACCATTCAGACTTCACTAATCATTAGTGCTATGTCTCTCTGTGACAGGCAGTAAGCAAATCCATCATTAGCCTGGTTCCAAGGCAGTCTGCTGTGCCCTCTGACGAGTTTATTTGAACTAAGTTGCTAAAATAATGTATGAAAAATATTTATCCTTCTCCATGTAATAGGAAAAAAAACATAGGCTTCCATTAATTTTCACAACTTTACTAGGAATATCTAGAGCTTTCATCTTCTCCCATGGATGCCGAATTTCACCATTCAGATAGCTGGTATCTCCTCCAATCTTTACTGGCTTTACCTCTCAGAACATCATGTAGAGTGTTCCAAAAGAGCATCATGTAGAGTGTTCCAAAAGAGCATCATGTAGAGTGTTCCAAAAGAGCATCATGTAGAGTGTTCCAAAAGAGCATCATGTAGAGTGTTCCAAAAGAGCATCATGTAGAGTGTTCCAAAAGAGCATCATGTAGAGTGTTCCAAAAGAGCATCATGTAGAGTGTTCCAAAATAGCATCATGTAGAGTGTTCCAAAATAGCATCATGTAGAGTGTTCCAAAAGAGCATCATGTAGAGTGTTCCAAAAGAGCATCATGTAGAGTGTTCCAAAATAGCATCATGTAGAGTGTTCCAAAAGAGCATCATGTAAAGTGTTCCAAAAGAGCATCATGTAGAGTGTTCCAAAAGAGCATCATGTAGAGTGTTCCAAAAGAGCATCATGTAGAGTGTTCCAAAAGAGCATCATGTAGAGTGTTCCAAAAGAGCATCATGTAGAGTGTTCCAAAATAGCATCATGTAGAGTGTTCCAAAATAGCATCATGTAGAGTGTTCCAAAAGAGCATCATGTAGAGTGTTCCAAAAGAGCATCATGTAGAGTGTTCCAAAAGAGCATCATGTAGAGTGTTCCAAAAGAGCATCATGTAGAGTGTTCCAAAAGAGCATCATGTAGAGTGTTCCAAAAGAGCATCATGTAGAGTGTTCCAAAAGAGCATCATGTAGAGTGTTCCAAAAGAGCATCATGTAGAGTGTTCCAAAAGAGCATCATGCAGAGTGTTCCAAAAGAGCATCATGTAGAGTGTTCCAAAAGAGCATCATGTAGAGTGTTCCAAAAGAGCATCATGTAGAGTGTTCCAAAAGAGCATCATGTAGAGTGTTCCAAAAGAGCATCATGTAGAGTGTTCCAAAAGAGCATCATGTAGAGTGTTCCAAAATAGCATCATGTAGAGTGTTCCAAAATAGCATCATGTAGAGTGTTCCAAAAGAGCATCATGTAGAGTGTTCCAAAAGAGCATCATGTAGAGTGTTCCAAAATAGCATCATGTAGAGTGTTCCAAAAGAGCATCATGTAAAGTGTTCCAAAAGAGCATCATGTAGAGTGTTCCAAAAGAGCATCATGTAGAGTGTTCCAAAAGAGCATCATGTAGAGTGTTCCAAAAGAGCATCATGTAGAGTGTTCCAAAAGAGCATCATGTAGAGTGTTCCAAAATAGCATCATGTAGAGTGTTCCAAAATAGCATCATGTAGAGTGTTCCAAAAGAGCATCATGTAGAGTGTTCCAAAAGAGCATCATGTAGAGTGTTCCAAAAGAGCATCATGTAGAGTGTTCCAAAAGAGCATCATGTAGAGTGTTCCAAAAGAGCATCATGTAGAGTGTTCCAAAAGAGCATCATGTAGAGTGTTCCAAAAGAGCATCATGTAGAGTGTTCCAAAAGAGCATCATGTAGAGTGTTCCAAAAGAGCATCATGCAGAGTGTTCCAAAAGAGCATCATGTAGAGTGTTCCAAAAGAGCATCATGTAGAGTGTTCCAAAAGAGCATCATGTAGAGTGTTCCAAAAGAGCATCATGTAGAGTGTTCCAAAAGAGCATCATGTAGAGTGTTCCAAAAGAGCATCATGTAGAGTGTTCCAAAAGAGCATCATGTAGAGTGTTCCAAAAGAGCATCATGTAGAGTGTTCCAAAAGAGCATCATGTAAAGTGTTCCAAAAGAGCATCATGTAGAGTGTTCCAAAATAGCATCATGTAGAGTGTTCCAAAAGAGCATCATGTAGAGTGTTCCAAAAGAGCATCATGTAGAGTGTTCCAAAAGAGCATCATGTAGAGTGTTCCAAAAGAGCATCATGCAGAGTGTTCCAAAAGAGCATCATGTAGAGTGTTCCAAAAGAGCATCATGTAGAGTGTTCCAAAAGAGCATCATGTAGAGTGTTCCAAAAGAGCATCATGTAGAGTGTTCCAAAAGAGCATCATGTATAGTGTTCCAAAAGAGCATCATGTAGAGTGTTCCAAAAGAGCATCATGTAGAGTGTTCCAAAAGAGCATCATGTAGAGTGTTCCAAAAGAGCATCATGCAGAGTGTTCCAAAATAGCATCATGTAGAGTGTTCCAAAGCTATTTCCCCAAAAATGTTCTGGTGCCAAACGCCCCAGTAAAGCTTAGAATGGAAAATGCTTGCTACCAGCGCCTTAAAGCTGATATTCTCCTCCCACAGAAAACCAATTTTAAGAAACCTCAGGTTCTTAAATACTGTGCCACCAAATTTATGTTTGTTTGATTTCCACTATATTTATAATTCTAAATGAAAGTGGAATGTTTATACTGATATGGATTTGAAGCAAACCAAGTCAAAACTGCTAAAACAGAAAACAAATAAGAAACAAACTACTACACGTGTTATTAAGGACCCTATTCCGAGTTTACGATCTACAGATTAAATTATTAAATGATGTATATATAGCCGTATGTGACAGCGATCTTAGTAGATATCTAGGGTAATCAACAGGTGCTATGGGGTGGTAACGGAAGCCAGATAGAGTTGATTAAGGGTCTCAGTCATCCATCTTCCACATGTATCCTGCACTGGCTTGTAACAGATCTTTATCAATAAAATAGATCTAGCAGTGCTATGTATAGCTTGCTGTCAACCACTTTTAGTATGCCCCATCATTGTACAGCAGAGCGGAATATTTCATGGGCTGGCTGCTTTCTAAATAAGCTAATACTGATAATGTGATGTTTGGTGTCCAGTTACAGCGATTCCAGAGGACTTGCATGATTGAGCAGTTACACATTGCTGAACAGATTCTTCTGTGAAAATATAAAGTGCATCTGAGGCAAAGGATGTAACTAAACACTCAATATTTGTAGATTTTCTCAGAAAATCAGCATACATAGTTTCTGTAATAGCAATCCTCATGCTACAGAACTATCAGGAAATATTTGGTTTTAGGATAAAGGTTACTGCTGGTTACTGCTGTTGACTCCAATATAATCCTCTGAGATTAAAATAAACACTAGGCCTCATTCATATAATAAGGACAGTGTAGGCATAGAGCATGTGGCAGATGTACTCAAGGTCACCATGGAAAACCTTTGATACTACCACAGCTTTGGACCATTACCCATGATGCACAGCGGAATTGTGCGATGGTGCCAAGTTTCTCACGTCCCCACTCTTTAGTGGTTGTGGTGTTATAGAATATCCCTTTTCATTTTATGTCGTGCAATTTCTGCATGTTGTCCTGTTACAAACTTTTAATTTTGCATAAAGAACAGTTTGTCCGACAGTCCTATCGCCATTCCTGTGTTATCTCAAAAAAACTGACCACTAAATGGCTGAGGATAATAAGGGTTGTGGTTTCACAACAGCTGGTGAGCTGTAAATGGTTAGTGTTACCTGATCTACACTTGCTTTCACCAAGAGAATTACATGTGCATTGGAAATCTAGAAACCCAAAGACTGGCCAAACCAGTATGTAACACAATACACTGTGTCGGCCTCTGCTAAAGGAGTGTTTCTTGGTATAGGCACCTACACGAGTTTTATTCTTTCTTTTGTTGCGTTATTTCCACAGCAATATATTCCAGCATCAATGTTAGAATTATAAAATCTAGAATACTTAACTTGATAATCTGTTTTAAACAATGTTTGGCAGCTTTTTTAGAGACTATTCCCTATATTCTCCTTTACAGAATCAAATATAAACCAAACCATAAAATTGGGAATACAGGTAAAATTTGAAAAAAAAAAATTACAATAGCGTAACTCCACTAGGTTGACACAACCCCCACAGATGAAATTACGCTCACAAGATATTGGTTAATACAGGCATATCAGGATGCCTCCCCTGGTAGTGTTGGGGGCCACTCCCACTGGATACTGGACTCCGTGATATTTAGCAGAAAAGGTTTCAACTGAACCACAAAAATAAATTTAAAATATAAATGCATTCAATAATTAAAAAGCAAAACAGGTCCTACGCGTTTCGTCTGCCAATGCAGACTTCCTCGGGGACCATGAATAGCATTCAAATAAAAACAAATAATTACAGCATCATGAAACCCTTCCGCACGAGTCCTGTTAAATATGCCTCTATCTCTCTTCTATTGGCTATTCCAGGAGTGCGGATATCTCATCTGCCCCTCTTAATAAAGTGCTACCTAAACAATATATTAGAATAATAATTTAATCTAAACCCCTATGAATTATGGGATTATAAACTATATAAACTGCATGTTTCCCTAGGATAACTGGAATGACACAAAAATATTTGCAACACTCCCCTTACTTACATCCCACAGATACGTGCAAGTGATATATAATATATATGACTACATTTCCATTTAATCAAAGTCACAGGGCTCCTAAATATATAACCAGACCAGCAAACTCCAATGTAATAGCAAAAGGCCTAAGATACTAAAAACACTAAAAACAAATCCTCTCCGTTATGAACAGTTTTTAATAAAAATCACTATGGGTCAAAAGGCTAACCCACCTCTTTCCAATAACCTTTAATGGAGGACCCAAACTTTCTTATAAAAAACTCTAAATCAATATTGAGCAATTTCGACTCCAAAGTGTCTTATCTATAAATCAAAATGATTACCTTTGTGCCAGTTTCATGGTACCCTCCTCTCCACTGTAAACAACCAACCTGGTTAATACCCACTAAATTAAAATCGCTAAAATTAAATCGAGGCTTGAATTTCAGTGGGTTGGTACCGAATGTTGTTAGATACCTTTCTTTCTGTTATTTAAATGTTCTAAAATTATCCTTAAACGGCAGCAGCAGTGCTTGGGACCTTCTTTCAGGTGTGGGGATTGTCGCTATTAACAGTCGGCTTTCGTTAGTGGGCTGGTGGGGCTAGTATGCTTATCTGCTCCAAATACACAGACCATTCCCTGGAACTCTATGGTGGAAGGGATGAGTTCCACGCCCCTCAATATTCGAAACAGATAAATAAGGGCACTTTAATTTTAGGGATGTGAGTGGGGGTTTGGCTAGAGGCCAACCACAAAATCTGAGAACTTTTAGGTGACTTACTAATAACAATTTAGGCAACTAAAATGTCATTTATAACAAGAACTAGAATGTATCTTATTTATAAAGCATGCTTTCTAAACACTTGTTTTAGTTTAAAGATACATTACTGTGAGTATTTTACGTAGTAGAAATAACATGTTTCAGAAACCAACATGTTTCAAGAACACACAAATCTCTGGAATTTACATATTTCAACAACAAAAAAAGTGAAATCACAACTTACTTGTGTTAACCTTTTCATGAGATGCTTCATTTTCTATTAAATAAAAAAAAAAAAAAAAGATTTGGCATATGACATCATAACATTTATAGTAAAAATATAAAAAAATGACAAGGGAAGGCCAGGGCAAACTTGGCAAATGAAGAGGAGAAATAGAAACATTGTTTAATTCTTCGCCTAACTGTATGCTTTCCCTAAACTGACTGCCAAGAACAAGGGACAGAGTTTATAACAGTGATTTTACCATAGTTAAATATAGGGATGAGGAGACATACCATTAGAAAACCCTGGGAAGTGCCCGTTTCCCTTTTAGACAAAATGTATTGATGGGGTCTTCACTGAATACCATGTGAGCCAATCAATTGCAAAGGAAATTCTCTAGAATAGGACCAATTGCAATTAAAGCAGTCGCTTAATCTGGTTTGAGGTCAAATGTAGAGCTTTTCCCTGGCCTGCAATTATGGTGCAATGCAAGGTCTGCTAAAAAAAAAAAAAAAGCTAAAGGTGAAAATTCCTACATAGATCATACACAAAATATACCACATGTTGACTGCAAATGTAACGAATCAGAGAAGTATGTAGAGACTTCTGTGCTTTCATTTCACCAAAAAAACACCCATTAGCTAAGTGTAAAAAAATGAATTCTATAAATAAATGTTGGGACCCATTTATAAACAGGAGGGATTCTACATAAGGGTTAATATACTAATCAGGAGTTTGTGCTCGATATGTTCAGGAGCGTTATAATAACGTAACATCATATTGCACAATCTCCCTGTAATCCTCTGCATCTTGGCCATCATGTCAGGGGATGTTAGAAACCCTGGCTCACTGTAAATGACTTTATCAGACATGTAAGTACCCCACCATCTAAACGCTGTTGCTATCATTGATTTCCAGGCTGGGTTCAAGTCTGAGAAAATGTGAACTTTCATTTGAAAGGAAAGAACCTAGGAGTTTGTACCTGGCAACACATTTCAGAAGCATTGAGGTCATTCAATATAATCAACTAATATACTTGGATGATTAGTCCAGTTACATATTTGCAGACATAGTAAGGAGAGGGGGTTCTAAATGTTGACCAGTTTTATTGGTGTAATACTGAAAAGGCGCTAATACAGAGCCATACATAATGATGCCACAAGGGGTACGGTTTCTCTGGCAGGCTTGTCTGTCTGCAAATCACAGTATCACACCACATGGATGCCTATTCAGAAAATTTCACTGTAAGGAACGTTATTTGTTTCACCGATCAAAGGGGTATGCAAAATGAAGGTTAGAAAGGGAATAAACAGAAATGGGTTGATAATGTTTAAAGGTAGTGCTAGGAATACAAAATTGTAATCCTTACTACTATAGTGTGGTCACCCCGCCTCCCTGGCTGAGATTATCAATCCAATTCTCCCCTATATGGAAGCAGCGGAAGGCTTGTACATTTAGCAAAACACTGCGCTGTGTCAATTAAATGCCTTCTCTGAGCAGCATTTGATTGAATAACCAAGTCTGACTCAGTTAGTCAGTGAGAGCACCTCTAGTGGCTGTCAGGAAGACAAACACTACAGGTGTGTTGAACCCTGCAATGATACAATTGATATATCTACCAAATGTTTTAGATTTCAGTGCTAAATCTAAAGGGCCACTGGACCCAAACCGCTTAATTAAGATGACCTTATCATCCTTAACCTAACCCCCCTCAACTAAGAAGTCTGAATTATATTGACCTCCAGCAGCTAATATTGATTCCCAATTTCAATCCATCCCTACTTTCTCCTGTCCCTCACTGGCTATCTCCTCATAGAACATTACCCTCACCTCAGCCCTGAACGTTGCAAACATGCACCTTGAGGAGCACATGCCCCCCAACCGTGGCACACTAAATCAACACGCTACCTACAGAGATATTCCCATTCTGCTGAACGCTGCTGGAGGAAGTCACACACCCAGACTTCCTCCACTACAAATTCATGTTGCGTTCATGCCAAACAGTTATTCTTTTCCTCCCTCATTAGCTCATGCTCCCACAATCCCAGGCGTCTTTGCCATGCTGTGGCCACCCCCCAAACTAACCTTACAGCCGAGCTTTGCATGTTACTTTACCGACAAGATTAACAGCTAAGGAAAGAATTCTCACCACCGTGCCCCTCTATTTCTCAACCACACCTCAATCATGCATTTCCTACCCTTCAGACTTTCTCCCAGACTACTGAACAAGAGGTGACTGTGCTTCTCCTTTCCTCTCGCTCCACCACTTGCCCGCTTGATCCTGTCCTGTCTCACCTTATCAAAAATCTCTCCTTAACAGACATCTTCAATTGCTCTTTTTCTTCTGGGGTTGTCCCTGCTCCCTTAAACATGCTACTGTAGTACCCATATTTAAAAAAAATTATCTCTTGACCCGTCCTCCCCTTCTAAGTCACTAACAACCTAATCACAGTTAAATCCAAAGGGCACACCTCCATACTAATTCTTCTTGACCTCTTTGCTGCCTTTGACACTATTGACCATGTTCTCCTTCTCCAAACTCTTCAATCACTGTCTCTGTGACACTGTCCTCTCTTGGTTTTCCTCCTATCTCTCCCAATGCTCACTCAGTGTCTCCTTTTCAAATGATACCTCCTCCCTTAGTTCTGTCTCTGTTGGAGTCCCGCAAGGTTCTGTACTTGGTCCCCTTCTATTTTCTCTTTGTACTACCTCTCTTGGCAAACTTATTACCTCACTTGGATTCCAATACGACCTGTATGCTGATGACACTCAGATATACCTCTCCTCCCCGGACCTCTCCCCTGCTGCCGTCCTGCAGCATGTCACTGCTTGCCTTTCTTTCATCTCTGAATGGATGTCCTCCCACTTTTTGAAACTAAATCTCTCTAAAACGGAACTCCTTGTCTTTCCTCCTCCTAATACTGATCCTCCTCCTTCGCACTCCCTTCAAGTTAGTGATACCCGCATCAGTTCATCCTTGCAAGCGCACTGTCTTGGCATTATACTTGATCCTGGCCTCACATTTGAGCCTCACATCCAGTCTGTTACCAAATCCTGTAGCATCCACCTTAAAAACGTAGCCCGCATCCGTACCTTTCTTACGCAAGATGCTACTAAGGAGCTTGTCCATGCTCTAGTAATCTCTGCATGAATTATTGCAACTCTCTCCTAATAGGTCTTCCCACAAGTCGTATTGCCCCGCTACAGTCTGTAATGAATGCTACAGCTAGACTGATTTTCCTCTCCTGTCGCTCATCTCACACCTCTCCCCTCTGTCAGTCCTTACATTGGCTTCCTGAGTCAATTCAAGGTACTAATCCACACCTATAAAGTACTGACCAATTCTTGCCCCTCCTATATCTCTTCACTGATCCACAGGTATTCCCCTTCTCGGTCTCTCCGCTCTGCCCATGACCTTCTGCTGTTCGCTGCTCGCACCTGTACGGCCAACTCACGCTTGCAGGACTTGTCGCGGGTGTCTCCTTTTCTTTGGAATAGCTTGCCTATGACCATCAAGCTCTCCCCTAGTCTTCAATCATTTAAGAAGTGCCTTAAAACCCATCTCTTTAGGAAACCTTATGGCTTCCCAGAGTAATCTCTACCTCGCATACCTGTCCCTTGCTCTCTCCTAAAGGGTAGCACTCTATTCTCTCCTCCAGCTCTGCTTCACTCCCACCTTGTTTGATTGCTACCTCCTGTCCTGTTGTGTTTTATGCCCCACATCCTATAGACTGTAAGCTCGTTTGAGCAGGGCCCTCTTCAACCTACTGTTCCTTTAAGATTTTGTAATTGTCTCATTTATTGTTAAATCTCCCCCTTTGATAATATTGCAAAGCACTCCAGAATATGCTGGCGCTATATAAATACCAGTAATAATAATAATAAAAAGTGGTCTGAGTGCCTTTAGTGGTCCTTTAAAATAAACAGTTCAAGTCCACCTCAATTGTAAATTTGAATACCTCTTCTCATCTAAATGTGAGAAACAGTTTAACATCTTTTCAGTTTAAAAGTCTTTATTTATGAAATATGACAGCTCTATGCCAGTATTAATTGTGTATAAATTTCTAATCTTACTCACTGCATGCCACTTACATCGCTGCATGCCATTCATACTAGAGCTGGTTTTAAGCTCTACTACACGTGAGTAGGACTACATCAGACCCTATACTTCTATATACTGATTTTTGTACGACCTATTGCACTATTATCCTTTTTCTGTTTCCACATACGGATTCCTAAAAGTTATCCCCATCCGGCTCTTCTTCAGAACATTCTTCTATACAGACTGTTGATTATCTTCCTGGCAGGTTTTGCAGTAGGACTCTTTTCTTTCTACTATCATCACTGCTTTTGGACTCTTTAGAGATTTTCTATATTTTTTTTCTATATTTTATATATTTGCAATCTTTTTCTAGTATCTATTTACATAGTTTGTTACTTGGCGCAGCCTTTCTCTTTTTATTGTATCAGCCTATAACATGAGTACGTTTAATGTAACATTGGATAAACACATGTGTCTGTAATACTATGCATCGTCACTGAGATTTAGAATTTCTGAAGAATTGAAAAGTGAGTTGCAACATGTATGCCTCATTAATTGCTTTCTCAACAATTCCCAGTGTAAAAATAATATCATTATAAATAATATGGATAATGCTTTAAAGTAATGAAAAGAATCATATAAATTAGTAAAGGTACTCTTCTTGATAGTTTCCAGGTAAAGTGGTGGGAGTACCCAGTTAGTTGGGGTACCTGCAGTTGCACCCAGATCCTTCCCATATCAAAATGAGACCTTCAGTCAGGAGTTTCTTGTTCTCGTCTATGGGATCCACACGAAGCTTTAACAAAATGTATATAGGCAGCTTGGAACTTTCGTTCAGGGCTGTCTGATTGGCAACCCTGAAAGACTGTAATGGACCTGCAGTAATTTTTACAAATTGCTCCACTGCTAAATCATTCTCAGAACTGAGAGTGGCTGCAAGGTGCTCTGCATACCATCAGCCTTGCAACAGTGCAAAGTTCTGATGATGCCTAGGGTGACCCTTTTATGTTGCTATAAAGGGACATAAAGTGAACACTAAGGTTGGCCAATTCGTATTGCTGTAAATGAGTCATTCCGTTTGATGTAGCTAACAGTTGGCTGTTTGTACTCACTGAGAACAAAAGAGAAGTGCATCTGGGAGTCTTGAATTGCAAAAGCTCGTCCTGGTAACTAGCACTTAATCTTTTCACGGTTGGAGTTTTGCTGTTTACTAGTGTGTGAAAACTCTGGGCAAACGAACAAGTTGAAATATGCAGAATTCAGAAATAATACCTACTGCACACATTCAAGTAACAACTTCTTCAAAGACATGAAAGAGGGCATTGTGGGATTTAGCTGCTTAACACAACTTTTATTTAAAAGCCTGCTGTCATAATGAATGCCCAACGGATTGTCATATAAGCTTTCATTGTTTAATTTAACCCATTAGTAAAAATAATATTTAAACAAAAGCACAATTTTAATGAATATAACATATTCATTTCATATGGGAATTCTCTAGAATTGCCCTGGAGACTTTGATAATTACATGTAATTACTGATTTCTGTACCTCAGAACTTTCTAAACATGAGTCAAGAAGAGAGTTTTGAAAATATTAACCATTTAATGTCCCATCTCAAAGACTGTGTCTGGTATATTCCGTAAACAATAAATTGTGACGTGAAAACAAAATGACAAAACTCAGGCTAATAATAGCCAATTAGTGACTTAAGCTGAGCTGGAATTCGACTCACTTTATAACGCACTCTTTTTCACTGTCAATAAACTCTTACGCGTTGAGTCACTAGTTGCGGTAACTAAATGGTTGTAAAATTATTTCTTCCGAAATCCCTCAATTGTTAAGGCATATGAAGTTATAAAATGCACACAAAAAGCACTATGCAAAAAATCATGCTACATGGCTTCTTTTTATCTCATCGATTGGTGATTCTTTTTTAAATGATAGATCCATATTAGACCCTTTCCAAAATACAGTCAGTGCTTAACCATGGTCTGTATATCTCCCACCATGAACACTGCACGCTGCTGCTTGTTGGTCACACATGGCCAGATTGGCCCTTACACGGCTGCCAGGCTCATTTTACTGACCTCTTTCTCTATGTAAACCTCACACGTCTACCAATCATTACCCTGCCCCATATTGCTATCCATAGCAATGTTCCAAATCAACATTTGTTCGTGAATAAACAAATATGCCCCATATTGATCCTCTGCTGTCCACAAGACTTGGATCTACCCTAAGACTTTTGTAGAGTGTCCATTGGTCGATTCAGACTTCTTAGGAATCCACAGAAATCCACATCGCTAATAAGTCTTTATCTGTTAGCCAGTTCATTTATTTCACCTGATTCATCTCCCCTCTGTATTCACTAATCCCAAATCCTCCCCCCCCCCCCTTAAGTCATGTAATTCATAAATATTGTCACACCTAGCAATCAGTTTTAATATGCCATTTAACTTTCGTGTAATTTTACCCTTCTTACTTTAGATTGCAAGCTCTTTTGGTTCCTGTAAGTGAGTCTTGTCTTGTTACAATTAATTGTGTGTCTCATCTATGCATTGTACAGCTCTGCTGAATGAGTTGGCACATTAGAAACAATAATAAATTATGAATGAAAATCCTATAAGTTCCACCTACTACATATAATATAAAAAAAATAAAAAAATACATATAATCATATTTACTATCAAATAATGTATTACTGTAATACTGACAGATTGGGGAATATGTATCAACCCATCTTGTTCTGAAAGATTGTCTAAAGTGCTAATAGTGGAGCAATCACCATGGTAACAAGTGGCACAATCAATTGGTGACTCCTCCCCTTTAAAAAATTCACAATTTTTTTTAAAACTCGGCACCTTGATAAATCTGCCCCATCATATTTTAGCACAGTTCATTAGCTGTAGCATATGTTGTTCAAGTTCAAGCTTTAGATTTGCAAATTGTATTACCAGAAAGTTGCTAGCATCCTACCTAGGTTAACCCCTTAAGGACACATGACATGTGTGACATGTCATGATTCCCTTTTATTCCAGAAGTTTGGTCCTTAAGGGGTTAAAGGGACCCTCCCATGTCCAAATACAAATTAGGTAAAAATCACTGTTTAGTAGATATACCCAAATAAAAACTTGCATGCATTTAATTGTGCATTGTTTTCATTGGTGTTATAGGGTGTTATAGCTAAAAACATCTTGCAAAACCTGCAGATCTCCTGTCTGCTGCCTTTACAAACCCTCCTCCTCTAACCCCGCCCAGACTTTCTGCGGCTGTCCAATCAGAGACTGCCCAATGCAGCTCAATGAGAAGTATTTGCAAAGCAGGTGCTCTGTGCAATTGTTACCTCTTGAGCTCAGTGCAAATAAGCTAACCAAACCAGAAAGTAACTGAACTTTTTTGCAAAATGAAAAAAAGAGGACACACTCTTCACACATAAAGCTTTTCAGCAAGTTAAAGTGTTTTAGTGGGCTGAAGTGTCCCTTTAACAAAAATGGCATTAGATATGAATGACATCTGAAACCCAGTACATACATGATAATTAAAAAGTGAAAAAAAATTAAAAACAAAAATGGACCAAGATTGGATAAAGCACTAACATGACAATAAATATATATTTGTCAGACCTTTATAATATTGTGGCCAAATTGTTGCATTGGCACAGGTTAATAGGTCACGTGCCATAATATAAAACATAAAGACCGATAAAGGTGTATCCACAAATCGGATCCTAAATCAGACTTCTGTCCCTTTTCTGGGGTATACCTGTTTAACTGTGTTCTTCTAAACTTCATTCATAGTACAGTGACACAAAGCAACAGGATAGTGCAATATTGTTTCACACAAAGTAATATTAATTTACAAATGCACCTACAAAATGTAGATATAAGAGGCTTATCACCATTGATGGCGGTCCACAAGGCAAATGAATAAAAGCATAATATGAGCTAGGAAGCCCATGAGACCAGCAGGCAACAGCCAACAGAAATAACATGAATAAAACCAACAGCGTAAAATTCAAATCCAAATCCGATGCGTTTCTTAAACAGACTTCCTCTGGGATATGTCCATCTGGGACATACATGATAATTAGAAAAATCTGAATGTGGTCTTCCTGATGAATTAATAAAGGCTAACCATAGACTTCCTGGGGACCACCTGATGGTGGTTACCCTGTATATGTTATGTTTTCAAAAGTAATATGGCCAATGGGTAGACTGCCCAGTGGGCTTTCACTTAGAATTGCTGTGACTCACCTGACACATTTAGTATGTAAAAGGATTTGAACTATGTTATGAGAAGTGAAGCAAGTCTTAAGGGGAAAATACATTTTTAAAAAGTGTTATTGATATAACCTGACAAAACAGAGTATATAAATTGGCATATGGTAAGTTTTGTGCAAAGAAGAGCAGAGTAGATAAATGGCAAGTGGCTACTAAGTCCCTTAAGAGTTCTTAAACATCAAAGCAGTTCTGCAAATTGACAGCATTGACAAGTATGTAGCACTGTGCCTTTAAGAAACAAAGTGAACATAAAAGCACCAGGTCATGTTACAGAGATGTCTGGCAAGTTCCCATGCCTTCAAAGAGGTTAAAATGTTTTTTATCGGTTTGACAGGGACTTGAGATATAAAAAGAGGAATGTAAACATTGCACAGGCTGTCAATTGACATGCATGTTTGCAATGTCACTTTGGTGACATTTACTGAAACAAAACTAAAAAAAATTCCAACGTAATATACCTATCCACAGATTCATATAACTTTGAGAAGCAAATTAAATATTCCCAAACAAACTCTGGTTGGTAAGTGCAAGCGCATCCTGCAATGTTTGTAGAAAGGAGAATTCTGTTTACATTTAGCCAAGCAGGTTACAACATGTATCACAAATATTTGATCTACAGTCAAGAAGATGTTAGAGCTCTGTTGCTATATTGTAATGTCATTAAGCATCCAAGAATTATCCCATTACCTTTAAAGGTATGCGACTTTAAAAAGAGGACTGCAGATTGTATTTGCTGTCCTGATTAAAGTTCCACATTTTAATCTGGTGGAAATAGAGACGCAGTTGAACAATTACCAGGTACAGCTGCAATCAAATTATCTTAGTCTTTCATCTCACCATCATCCTTATCATGAATATTCTTGAACATCAACATAGGAACACAAAATATTAGGGATAGTCTTTCATAATCTGTCCCAAATATTTTTGGGACTATGCATTTTCCTTCCTACAAACAAAAAGATGCCCCTCAAATAATGATAAAAAAAAAAGCTCTCAGAGTCCTGCCAGGTTCTCTCTGAATGGTAATTGGGGGCAATCTTGGTAAAATATCTTCATGGTGGCCAGGCCCCCAGTCAACCCCTGAGCTGTTAGCTTCATACGTTCTAAGGAAAGATTGAGAAACATTTTATTTTATTATTAGTAATTAAGATTTTCTTTTAATAATAAGCACATGACACGTGCAATAAAAATGCAAACAGTGCATTGTACAAAGTATAAGCATATAACAATTATAAGCGTATAGCATACCAATACATCTTTATGTTCTCATTATGTACTCGTATATAATATCATTTCATTATTCATTCATTTATACTAGCAGGTAACAATGGTGAAAGTGTTGTGTGTCATGTCATAAGCCCAGCTTTTTAAAAGTTTTTTTTAATCATTATTATTATTTTTAATATATCTAACACCATTATTCTCTTAGCGGCATGCTTGTAGATTAAAAAAACATTATTAAACTAACAGCACCAGACATAAAAGACAAAACATTAAACACATAATAATAACAAATATCACAAAGTAAAGGTATCACAAAATATTGATCAACCACATCAGTCTTGCACAAACCTCCATTGTCTTGACCTACAGCAATTCTCCACCAACCTTTCAAAGTCTCCTTTCACCCATCTCAAATCTCACCTGCCCTAACACTGCAACCAGGGCCGGACTGGCCCACCGGGATACCGGGAAATTTCCCGGTGGGCCGTCGGCACCTGGGGCCGGGGAGACATGTGGGTGTCCCACAAACTCTCCTTGCGGCCGCAGGGGAAGCTCTTCTTGCGGCCGCAGGGGAAGCTCTTCTGGCGGCCGCTGAGGGAGCAGACTGTTCTGTCTCTGCTCCCCCTCCCTTGCGCGCTAGAAAGAGACCGGCGCCGGAATATGACGTCATATTCCGGCCCCGGTCTCATTAAGCTGCGCGCGAGGGAGGGGGAGCAGAGACAGAACAGCCTGCTCCCCCAGCGGCCGCCAGAAGAGCTTCCCCTGCGGCCACAAGAAGACCTTCAGGAAGGCTGGCTGGGCTGGAAGGTGAGCACAGGAGGGGAGGGGGTGGGGGGTAACAAAGGGCACAGGAGGGGAGGGGGCTAAGAGGTCACAGGAAGGGGAGGGGGGTAACAAAGGGCACAGGAGGGGAGGGGGCTAAGAGGTCACAGAAAGGGGAGAGGGGCCAAAAGATGAGCACAAAAGGGGCTGAAGAGGGTACAAGTCGGAAGGGGGGCTAAAGAGGGCACGGGATGGGGCTAAAGAGGGCACAGGAAGGGAGGTGGCTAAAGAGGGCACGGGAGGGGGCTAAAGAGGGCACAGGAAGGGAGGGTGCTACATAAGGGCACAGGAGGGGAAGGGGCTAAAAAGCACACAGGAGGACAGGGGGCAAAAGAGGGCACAGAAGGGGAGGGGCACCTATCAGTCTGCCCACCCACCCACACAGGTAGCAACAAGTATGTATGTCAGTGGGAGTGTGTCTGTCTGTGTCATGCTGTGTGTGTGTCTGTCTGTGTCACGCTGTGTGTGTTTCTGTGTCATGCTGTGTGTGTGTGTGTCATGCTGTGTGTGTGTCTGTGTCATGCTATGTGTGTGTGTGTGTGTGTCATGCTGTGTGTGTGTGTCTGTCTGTGTCATGGTGTGTGTGTGTCTGTGTCGTGTGTGTGTCTCTGTGTCACTGTGTGTCTGTATCATGGTGTGTGTGTGTCTGTCTGTGTCATGGTGTGTTTATGTCTGTCATGGTGTGTGTGTGTCAGTCGTAGTGTCTGTGTGTGTTTGTAAAAATAGTGTTTTACTCACTTTTTTTTTTCCAACGTCATGCTGGTCTCTGCCTCTATGACTGAGATCATCAAGGTTGATGATCTCAGCCAATCCGCACTGACACAGGAAGCGCCTCTAGTGACCGTCTGAGTGTCTGTCACTAGAGGTGTCACTAGGAAGCAATGTAAACACTGCCTTTTCTCTGAAAAGTCAGTGTTTACATTCAAAAGCCTGCAGGGACAGGCTATTGACACCAGAACCACTATATTAAGCTGTGTGTGTGTGCGCCTGCTAGTGAGTTTGCTTGCTTGCATGTGTGTGTGTCTGCTAGTGAGTGAGCTTGTGTTTTTATGTCAATGAGCTTATGTATATTAGTGAAATTGTTTGTCTATGAGGCTGTGTATCAATGAGCTTGTGTGTGTCAGTGAGATTGTCTGTGTCTGCATGTGAGTATGCTTACTGTATAATTAAATGTTTTACTCTGAAAGGACCAATATATTATATTAGAAAAAGCAATATATATATATATATATATATATATATATATATATGTATATATAATTACTCAATCATCTGGGGTGGCAAGACATAGCCCTACATATTACATGCAACAATATATGGCGCAATGACTTATGGGGCTGGCATAGATTTTTTTTCCCAGGGCTGCTTTGTATCCCCAGTCCGGCCCTGACTGCAACCTCCATCTACAATTCCACTCTCTACTCTCAACTAGACATCGTGTCAACTCCTACACTTAAACGCACTAAGCACCCCCAATTACAGCCCTGGCACACCAAGTTGACCCGATACCTCCAAAAATGTTCCAGAACTGCTAAACGCTGCTGGAGAAAGTCTCACTCTGCATCTGACTTCCACCACTATAAATTTGGCACAGACTTCCCCGAATCCAACTCTCTGATTGACCCGCTTCAGTCTGGGTTCCGCGCTCGTCACTCTATTAAAAACAGCTGTGACCAAAGTATCCAACGATTTCATCACTGCTAAATCTCGCGACCATTACTCTATCCTAATTCTCCTTGATCTTTCTGCTGCCTTTGATTCTGTTGATCATCAACAGCTTCTTCTCATTCTCCATAATCTTGGTCTATGGGATACTGCGCTCTCCTGGTGCTCCTCATACCTCTTCCAGCACTTTTTCAGTGAATCTTTCTCTGGTTCTGCCTCTTCTCCCCAACCACTCTCTGTTGGCGTTCCCCAAGGTTTTGTCCTTGGTCCCCTACTGTTCTCTATCTATACTGCCTCCCTTGGAAAACTCCTCAGCTCCTTTGGCTTTCAGTATCATTTATATGCAGATGACACGCAAATCTACCTGTCCTCTCCTGATCTCGCTCCGCCCATCTTGACGTGTGTCTCTGACTGCCTCTCTGCGATTTCCAACTGGATGGCTGCTCACTTCCTTAAACTCAACTTGTCCAAAACAGAACTTCTGGTCTTTCCTCCCTCAAGTGTTGCTACTCCCGTGTCTGTCTCCCTCTAAGTCAACGGCGCCACCATCACCTCTACCTCTCAGGCTCGCTGCCTATGTGTTCTCTTTGGCTCCGCCTTCTCCTTCACCCCTCATGTCCAGTCGATCGCCAAATCCTGCCGCTTCCATCTCAAAATCATAGCTCACACCCGCCCTTATTTAACACCAGACGCGGCTGAGGTGCTGGTCCATGCCATTGTTCTTTCTCGCCTTGACTACTGCAATCCCCTCCTCAGTGGTCTTACGTGTTTCCATATTGCACCGCTGCTTTCCACACCTCCCCCTCTGTCAGTCCCTACATTGACTTCCAGTTAGATATAGGGCTCAATTTAAGATTCTGGTACTTGGGGGGCGGAGCCTGACCAACAAACAGGGCAGACGTGCTCTGAACAAGCTCCCATACACCAAGCACTAAAAACAGCATGAAGCGGGATACAATGTGCACATCAGGGGAGGGCTGGCAGCCTTAGGCCTGGGGGGCAAAACCAGTCAAGTGGCCCATTGCGCCACCAAATCAGTTCACCATCCATGCCCACCTTTTCCTGGTTTTATAACGGATATTGATGTGAGGCTAATCAGTAGCTCTTTGCCATACCCGCTCCTTCACGGCTCTGACTTTCAATGTTGTCAGAGCGCAGGCTGAGAATCTCTGAGCCTGTGCTTTGACTCACTAACTGAGCGCCGGAACCACGAGGGAGAGGATATGATCTGACTGCACCTACTGCTGGTGCACACCAGTGGACCACCAGCGAATCGTTTAAATTAAATATGCTGGTGTACCCAACTTGTGAGCTGTGTTGGCCGCCGGGTGCCTCTGTTGTCATGGCACCCTGCGTGACCGCACAGCTTGCCCACCCCAACGGCTGGCCCTGCTGACACACACTAATGTTACTACTTAGACATCCCTCAATATTAATACAGACATCAGAGTAAACCAGAGTAAACCAGAGTAATCCAATAAACTGTGGAAACAGAGCTGATCCCCCCACATTTATAAAGGTTTGCTTAGAGGATTTATTGTAAGATTAAATCATGCCTCCTCCTCTCTCTCCCCCATGCACTGCTCTGTAGGCTGGGAGGAAGTGAAGAGTAATCACAGTCTCCCAGCACAACGCCACCTGTGGCTGCATGGGGAACAGCTGTTTAATGTAATGCTTGCAGGACGGCCAGCTGCCACAGAAACTCTTTGTTTCCGTCTCTGCAAAGGGCTCCAGGCACTGCTTGTTGTGAGTGTGAGCCACTGTAAATTAGGGGCAGAGGGCAGAGGGCACTTGCACTGCGGTCAAGACGCGTCTGGGCAGGAGGAGCGTGCAGTGCAATCAGTGAACTCCCCTCCTGTGGGTCACCAGTAGACTGGTGCACCTGCCCAGGATCAGAGCCGGTGCAAGGATTTTTGCCGCCCTAGACAAAATATAAATTTGCCGCCCCCCATGTGACATCACAATGCCCCACCCATATGATCTGCCATATGAACTAACGCCAGTGCTGCACACAGTGTGTGTTTACATTAAAAAGCCTGCAGGGACCAGCTATAGACACCACAACCACTTCATTAAGCTATAGTGTCCCTTTAATGTGAGGTAAATTATAGATTAGTGTCACTAATAATATACTAGATTGCCTACTTACAATTAGATGAGGATGATGATGAGCTGCAGTTTGGCTCCACTGGTCTGTTGTAGAACAGGATCTCTGGAGGCTGTTTGCAACTGTGGTCACAAAATTCAATGTTCTGGGAGAATTAGAAGCAGCTCCAATTTTTGGAGCTGCATTTTTTGGAGCAGTGTGTATTTGTGTATAAGGGATGTATTATGTGTTTCTGGTTGTGTGTAAGGGATGCATTGTGTGAATCTGTGTTTGTATGCATAAGGGATGCAAGGTGTGTGTCTGTATGTGTGTGCATTGAGCGTAAGAGATGCATTGTGTTTCTGTGTGTATGTAAGAAAAGCAGTGTGTGTGTGTGTTTGCATTGTCTGTTTCTGTGTATGTGTGCAAAGGATGCATTGTATTTGTGTGGGGGTTGCATTGTGTGTGTGTGTAATGGATGCATTGTGTGTTTCTCTGTGTGTAAGGGAAGCATGTTGTGTTTCTGTGTATGTATAGGGATGCATTGTGTGTTTCTGTGTATGTATAGGGATGCATTGTGTGTGTGTGTGCGCATAGTGTGAAAGAGCTCCCTGTCTTGCCCCCTGTCCTATAGAGCTGTCCCATCTGTCCCTTAGAGCTTCTTAACCCTCCTACTTCTTCTTACTCCCCCTTCTTCTTCTTACCCCCTCTTCTTCTTCTTCTTACACCCCCCCTTCTTCTTACTCCCCCTTCTTCTTCTTACTCCCCCTTCTTCTTCTTACTCCCCCTTCTTCATATTTCTTATTATCTCCCCTCCTTCTTATTCCCCCTCTCCCTCTTCTTACTCCCCCTCCCCTTCCCCCCTCTTTTTCTTATCTACCGTCCTTCTTATTCCCCCTCTCCCTCTTCTTACTCCCCCTCCCCTTCCCCCCTCTTTTTCTTATCTCCCCTCCTTCTTACTCCCCCCTCTTCTTACTCCCCTTCCCCCTCTTCTTCTTACTCCCCCTCCCCCTCTTCTTCTTACTTCCCCTTCTTCTTCTTACCCCCCTCTTTTTCTTATCTCCCCTCCTTCTTACTCCCCCCTCTTCTTACTCACCCCCTTCTTTTTCTTATCTCCCCTCATTCTTACTCCCCCTCCCCCTCTTCTTATACCCCCTCCCCCTCTTCTTCCCCCCTTTTTCTTATCTCCCCTCCTTCTTACTGCCCCCTCTTCTTACTCCCCCCTCCCCCTCTCCCTACTCCCCTCCCTCTCTTCTTCCTCCCCCTCCCTCTTTTCTTCTTACTCCCCCCTCCCTCTCTTCTTACCCCCTCCCCTCTTACTCCCCCCTCCCTCTCTTCTTACCCCCTCCCCTCTTACTCCCCCCTCCCCTCTAACTCCCCCCTTCCCTCTTACTCTCCCCCTCCCCGCATACTCTCTCCCTCCCCTCTTCTTACTCCCCCTCCCCTCTTCTTACTCCCCCCTCCCCTCTTCTTACTCCCCCCTCCCTCTCCTTACTCCCCCTCCCTCTTCTTACTCTCCCCCTCCCCTCCTCTTACTCCCCCCTCCCCTCTTACTCCCCGCTCACTCTCCCCCTCTTCTTACTCTCCCCCTCCCCTTCTCTTACTCTCCACCCTCCCCTCCTCTTACTCCCCCCACCCCTCTTACTCCCCTCACTCTCCCCCTCTTCTTACTCTCCCCCTCCCCTCTTCTTATCCCCCCTCTCCCCTCTTCTTATCCCCCCTCCCCTCTTCTTATTCCCCCCACCCTCTCCCCTCTTCTTATTCCCCCCTCCCTTCTTCTTACCCCCTCCCCTCTTCTTATCACCCCCCTCCCCTCTTCTTATCCCCCCTCCCCTCTTCTTATCCCCCCTCTCCCCTCTTCTTATCCCCCCTCTCTCCTCTTCTTATCCCCCCTATCCCCTCTTCTTTTCCCCCCTCTCCCCTCTTCTTATCCCCCTTCTCCCCCCTTCTTATCCCCCCTCTCCCCTCTTCTTATCCCCCCTCTCCCCTCTTCTTATCCCCCCTCTTCTTATTCCCCCCACCCTCTCCCCTCTTCTTATCCCCCCCTCTCCCCTCTTCTTATTCCCCCCACCCTCTACTTATTCCCCCCCTCCCCTCTTCTTACCCCCTCCCCTGTAGCGTGGCCGAGCTGCTTTCCTGTCCGCGGTCCCGGCCGGAGTGAGGGGAAGGTGCACGCTCAGTGTGCACTTCCTGTCAGTCCGGCCGGTTACAGGAAACAGAAACTCTGCGCGGAACAGGAGTTTCTGTTTCCTGTAACCGGACGGACTGACTGAAGTGCACACTCAGTGGACCGGAGACCAGCTCGGCCACGCTGGAGGGGAGGGAGGGAAAAGCTGCTGCAGCCGCCTGAGTGCTCTTTACAGAGCGCTCGGCGGCTGAAGCATTTAAAGGGCCGGTTCTAAAAGAATTTCGGGCGGCCTGGGGGGCAATTGCCTCCCTGCCCCCCGGCCCAGCCCGCCCCTGGTGCACATCCTCCTACAAGAGGGCCCAATGTACTGGGGAGACCGGCCCGAACCCAGAGACTCCAAACTCGATGTCCAGGGTAACCGGGCACTGCATCGGCAGATCAGGGCCTACCGTGGGAGGCGGCGGAGAAAGGCGGCCGCTTTCCCGCCGGACGCACACAGCCAACAGCAAACTTGGTGAACTACCTCCCCCCCCCTATGGACCGGTGGGGATATCCCGGTCCCCGCCAACCGGAGCACCCCGCTCCCGGCACCTTCCGCATGAGCCTGCGACAACTCCAAGCAAAACGGGGGAAGGGGCCTCCAAAATGGCGGAAGCACATAACTCAGCCATGCTAGCCAGACAGAGGCCTACCAGGTCGGACTACCCAATGCTAGACTTCCCAGCCGGGCAGTCAGCAGGGAGACCATCCGAGCGAGACAAGGCCAAGATGGCAACTCAGCAAAGGCCCAGACCAATCGGCCCAAACACCCATCCGCCAACGCAGCGCTTGAAGCAGTTTGACAAAATCTGCAAAAGCTTCTGGACGACACTCTGCACCCAGGGAATGACCTACAGCCAAGCGGTGAGAGCAGTAGCAAAGCTGATCCGCCTGCACACCAGGCGCCACCACTACGACCCCCTGCCACAAGCCCCCAGAACTATCACCAGGTTTCTCAGGGACAAGAGACCGATAAGCCGGGAAATGGCGCCAAGAGGCTCAGATATAAACACCCGCTCCCACACACGCTGGAGCCTGGGGCAAGCCACACGCACAAGCAACCCACAGGACCAAAGCCTCAGACACCAGCATGGCGCACCTATGCCCCATGGGATTACAGCCTCCAGCCGGATCACAACACAAGACCACACCACACAGCTTACGGACAAAGCCAGTTTCCAGTGCGGAGACACCATCAAGGGGGACCCCGACGCCAACCTCTGGGACACTCCAGCGCTGGGCATAGGATGAAGCGCCCAACAGGCAGCCTCCCAAGGGTATTGCTGACTTTCGCATGGCCCGTTCAGAGTCCCCACACCAGCTAAGTACCCAGACACAGAGGCCTGTTGCAAACCCCAAGTGGACTATGCTCTCGTTTTCTGGGGTTTTTCTTTTTCATTTTTTCTCTACTTTCATGCTCCACGGTTATGGGACTGTCAACCATGATGAACCCAACACCTGGTGGCTTAACGTCTGGTTAACTTTTGACCTAACAAACTGCTTTGTTTTTTTTTTTGTTTTTTTTTTTTATGTTTAGATAGTTTTAACGATGTTACTTAGTGCTATAGGCATGACTTAGCGTAATTACACATTACTCTTTAACTCCTTACAGCCTAGGTTTGGAGAGCATGACACACCTATGCGTTACACAGAGCCCAGCGATAGCAATATAATGCACTATAGTAGTATTATGGACAAGCATAGGCAGGATGGACCACCCAGGGTCCTAAACCCGGTCACAACTACAAGCTAGCTCACTAGACCTGACCCACTTATTGCGGCCATCGAGGACAGGGATTCACCTGACCACATGCCTAACCTGAGTCTACTAATGCCTAAATGCAGTATTTACCGTACTTCACTGTATGACCGGATACGCCTAGCATCTAGCGAGTTGTATCTTACATATTCTATGTCAGGACAGTTCAACCAGACGCACAACGACTTTAGCGAGATGACTTGTTATCACGCAACAAAGCACTGACTTAACTATTCCTTATGTTGAAGCATATCAAGCTGCTTAATGTATAATCACACAACATGTTATATATTTCTGTTATTACAGTTACTAATGCCATACCACTGTATTTACCTGTCTACTAAACTCCTGGAGAGAGCTATTGTGGCACGGCCAGGAAAATGTTATCTGTATAATCTATGCACACAAAAATAAAGAATTAAAAAAAAAAAAAAGATTCTGGTACTTGCTTACAAGTCCCTACATAATGCTGCTCCGAATACACAAATATGTCCCATCGAGTCCCCTGGTCTCTGTCGAAGACCTACACCTATCCTCTGTCCGTACTACCACATCTGATGCTCGCCTCCAAGATTTCTCCAGGGCTGCACCTCTTCTGTGGATCTCCCTTTCCTTCTCCGTTAGACTTTCACCAAGTCTCCACTCCTTAAAAAAATCTTAAAAACTGTTCGCGGGTTTTCATCCCTCCCCTCTCCCCCATGACTCCTCTCCTGCAACTGTCAAAAATAGCCTACTAAGGTCTCAGTGATTATTTTTCTAGCAACCAATTTCATTTATACTATTTGTGTCACTATACCCCACTCCCTCTAGCATGTAAGCTCATTGAGCAGGGCCCTCCACTTCTCTGTTCCTATGCGTCCATTTGTCTGGTTACAATTACGTGTCTGTTAGTCCACCCATTGTACAGTGCTACGGAATTTGCTGGCGCTATATAAATAATAAAATAATAATAATAATAATTCAACAACCCTTGGGATATTAAATATATCTTTATTCCTTTGCCATATGATAGTGTTCTTTAATCCCTAAAATTACAAACAACATTTAAGTTTTCTATAATATCAGCGTTTTGGCTCTCACACAACCTTGTCTCATGGCTAACTGCAGCTGAATCTGCATTTTGGGATTGAGAAAGGTTTGTGTGTAGACTGTTTTTTTTTCTCTATGCTAACATTCCAGCAGATGAGCAGCAAAGTGTGCTCAAATGTAACTCTAACAGGGTTAGTCCACCTTTGGCATCTCCTATAATGCTCTTTCAGCCATATTGCCGAAGGTGGCCGAACCCTGGACTATAATATTCTACGTGACCTAAAAAATTATTTTTGGAAGATAACAGTGACGTGTGAGGTTTTAAAACAAAGTGGTGATTTCAGTGATCTCTTGGATTATACATTTATTTATTTATCAATAAATGGCATTATATCTGATCTGCTTTGTTTATTACTTATGAGAAGCCAACATCTACTGGGGAATTATACAGTGGAGATCTCTTTCAAAACAAGTTGACATATTGTGAAGCATTGCATACAGCAGAACATAACAGATGTATAAATATATACACAGATACAGAAGTGGTTGAAATTCCTCAAAGTGAAAACTTACACAGGGAATGAGTTAGTAGAATATTTGTAGAGACAGAAGAGGAAAAGGCTGATTAGCGTGGTTGTATTTGGCTTTGGGATAAGAGTAATCACCAATCGGAAATATATGTGATTCTAAAAACAATGAGAACAATCTGAAGTAGATCGTCATTTGCTAAACTGTATTTTTATGGCGTATGTGAGTTTTAAAAGGAGTTAAAAAACATGCTCCTCATAGAGATACGCTGAATCAATTAATCTTGATGGGGAAAGTTCAGCAGAGGGGGGAGATGCTGAATGTCAGTGCTGTACATTGTGCAGCACTGTCACAGGAAGCACCTCTTATAGCCATCCGAGGAGTGACCACCATAGGTGTTCCTAGGCTGTAATGTAAACACTGCCTTTTCTCTTAAAAGGCAGTGTTTACAGCAAAAACCTGCAGGGACTGACTACACTCACCAGAACAGCTAAATTAAGCTGTACTTGTTCTGGTGAATATAGTGTCCCTTTAATAGTGTTTAAACCTGTAAAATGTAGTAGGTCTGGTAGAGGAAGGTAAGGGATACAAGTAGCCACGTGCAGTATCAGAGACACTCTATGGTTTGTTAATGGAAGGAATTTACTTTTTTTTTTATTTATTAGTGGCATTTATATAGCACCCACGGGTTCTATGGTGCTTTACATAATTATAAGAGGGGAGATTTAATAATAAATAAGAAAATTACAAAAAAACCTTACAGGAACGATCGGTTGAAGAGGACCCTGCTCAAACAAGTTTACAAAGGTCCAGAAGAAGTGTATGAGGTGGGCAGAATTTATAAAAATGTGGGTCTTGTAGGAGCTTAATTAAGAAACTTTACAGTAGACAACGCACATGAGATAGGCTTGTAGTTAGTGCTCCAGTGGCATTATCTTTAGTATTTGTTGAATCTACAGAGTCAACTCAACCTTTCATCTCAACCGATATTGTACTCTTAATATTCTGAATATAAATGATCTGACAGTCCTCTCATCATTACAGATATCTCAGAGCACAGGTCACTATGTCCATGTTCAAACAGGTACATTCTTAAAGAAATGCAACAATTATCACAATCTGAATAACAGACTGCAATTTTATAGAAGTTTCGATTCTACATTTTCTATAATGTTAACTCTGTCATTGCTGTTTTCTGGGCCAACTGTCATTTCTATTTAATATTTTCCCTTTGCTAAAAACATGTACTAAATCTTACAGTATGGTTCTTATTCTATATATACTGTAATTCTAACAATTTTCAAGATTTTTTTAGTTTTTCTTGAAATGTATTTGCGTGTAGACTCACGTAAGTTTGTCTGTGTATCCCTTTGCAAAGGTTACGTCGACTGGCCCGGTCGAACAGTGTTACCGCTTCTGTGCAAGCAGATCTGGACCTCAGGGAGCATTTTGAATGTCCAGTGGAACTGGCTGACCAGGAATTTCAGTTCAGTCGGCCGCTGACCAAACAGTATTCACGAGATGCTTGTACTTCCACTGTCAGCATCCAGGGCTCAGGCAACCATTATCATGCTTGTGCAGTGGACGAGGACTTTGATGCTGATTTTGATCCTTCCATATTACCTCCTCCAGATCCATGGATAGATTCTATTACAGAAGATCCAATGGAAGCAGTTCACAGGTCGGTTTGTCACAGAGATGGACATTGGTTTTTAAAGCTTCTACAGGCAGAAAAAGAGAGAATGGAGGGCTGGTGCCAGCAAATGGAGCGAGAGGAACAAGAAAATGACCTTGCCGATCCCAGTGAGTAATCCACTGTAATACATACAAATATTAGCAACAACGTAGGATTCATAGGCATTGTCTTAATTAGGTCAAAACAAGGAATTGTTGTATGTCATTGAGTAGGATGCAAATCGTTCTTGCAGCAGGGCTTGGTATGAGCTAATTTTCCTTTATACACTAATAATAAAATAAAAAATAATAATTATTAATTAGACTAAACTCCATGTTTCTCAAGGATCCTTCAAACTACTTATCTTAGGTTGGAACAAATTATATATATGTAGAGTATAGAGAATGATGTAAGAAGGCCAAATGTAGGTTTTTCAAACAGAACTGGGATAGTTTTCCAAATAAATAAACTTTGAAATAACAAGTGGATTAAGAATAAATTAGGTATCTGTTTCCCTGAGGAATATCCAAACTGAAGTCCACTAAAGACCAGTCAAAATTTTGAAATGAAATACGCAGGTCCTTTATCTTACCTCATTAGTGTAATGTATGCATTATACTTTTTAAATGTTGCTGTGTTGTTTTAAAATGATCAAAGCAATGCATTAATATAGTAGGAGATATATATATATATTATTAATTATGGTGCACTGTTTTTGCCCAGGTTGGGTTGACCATTAGATTCTAAACATGGAAAATACAAAACGTCCATACAGCATAATACTCTGGTGATTTCTTCTTTAGTCCTGTATTTAGTAAGTAAAATACATGATCATATGATTGGGTTTGTGTTTTGACTCCACTTTTTAACAATGAAAATTGTAACAGAATATTTGACGTCATTGTGCTTTCCAAAGCAGTTGGAGATATTTGGTTGTATTTAAACATATGTTTCTAGATAGTTCTGTACAAGCCTACATTCATTCCTATTGCTTCTGTCTACAGTTACCTAATTAATAAAGAGAAGATGGCCACTTCCTAGACGCAACCTCAACCAGCCCATAACGCTACCTCCACCAAGCCATACATCCAGACAATAACACTATCTCCACAAAGACATACACCCAGAACAAAACACGATCTCCCCCAAGACATAAATTCCACTCATAAAACGACTCACCATGCCATAATCCAGACAATAATACTATCTCCACCAAGCCATACATCCAGACAATAACACTATCTCCACAAAGACATACACCCAGAACAAAACACGATCTCCCCCAAGACATACATTCCACTCATAAAACGACTCTCACCATGCCATAATCCAGACAATAATACTATCTCCACCAAGACATACATCCAGACAATAACACTATCTCCACAAAGACATACACCCAGAACAAAACACGATCTCCCCCAAGACATACATTCCACTCATAAAACGACTCTCACCATGCCATAATCCAGACAATGATACTATCTCCACCAAGACATACATCCAGACCATGACAATAACTCCACCAAGCCATATATCTAACCCATGACACTACTACAATCAAACCATACATAGAGACCATAACAATACCTCCACCAAGCCATACATCCAGACAATAACAATACCTGCACCAAGCCATACATCCAGACCAAAACACTATCTGCACCATGTCACTTATCCAGACCATAACACTACCTCCATCAAGCCATATGTCCAACCCATAACACTACCTCCATCAATCCACACACCCAGCCCATAAAACTATTTCCATCATGTTTCAAAGATCAGTGCTATTCTTTGGATTATTATTCAGTTGTTCTCCCTTTGTTTTCTTTATATCAGTCTGGTCCAGGTAAAGCTGTTTGTCCCATCTGGCTATAACATTTGGTCTAGAAATCTTAAGAACTCTTATGTACTTTTTTAATAAACTGCTTTCTTTCCAATATAATCTTAAATCTTGTCATACATTTGCATTCTGCGGCAAACCCTAGGAGATTAGCATTCTTTGACAAATGTTCATAACATAATGCCTATATATCCTGACAGTGTTCTCGAAGTGTATTGCAACCGAAAATGATTTCACCCAAACCATTGAAAGCGCTTGTGTCTCATTCACTACAATGTATGTGCTGGCACCACGGAACAGGTGCCTCAAATATGAGCCACATAGATTTCACTTACCTGCTTATCCACTCTAGCTGTGTTGGTGTGGCCGTAACAGGGAATAGGTCCTTCAAATTTAAACTTTTGAACTAAACATAAGATATTTGCCTTGGTCATACTTGTTCCTCCCTTCTCATTCCACCCCAGTTTTTTACTGTTTGTCTCAGTTGAGAGCAGTATCCAGAAAGAAGGTACACAGTCATTTCTAAACACAAGCAACATTCATTCAGTGAGTGCAGGTATGCCAACTGCTTAAAAGGACGCTGTCCAGTGACATATTATTAGTTGCCCTCATCTTGTCAAAGAAATGAGCCTCTTTCTGTTATACCACATTCACATACACAGTCACATAGATACGAAGACACAGAGTTACACACACATGCGCATACACAGAAGCGTACACACCGGACACATCTACCTTACTGCTGTGGAACCAAAAGAAGATAAAAAAAAATACAATTTGAATTGATTTCAAATCCTGCCAAAAGTTGTAAAAACAAACGTCATTGCTAACTTTAATATATCAGTCAGATTTTGTCTTGGATCAACTTGTTGTTCTACATACATATTCACATTTACCATTATGTGGGATTGCCATATTTAAGGATACCAAATTAGGGTGCTGTTTAGTAGACAGCTCCCTTATTTGGTATCCTTAAATATGGCAATCCCTTAAATATGTCAGTAAGGTAAGCAAATTAGGGAGTTATTTGCTAGACAGTTGAAATATCAAAACTAAGAAAAGGTCTTTAAATTT
This sequence comes from Pelobates fuscus, assembly GCF_036172605.1. Taxonomy (NCBI): domain Eukaryota; kingdom Metazoa; phylum Chordata; class Amphibia; order Anura; family Pelobatidae; genus Pelobates; species Pelobates fuscus. The sequence goes on along the minus strand of NC_086320.1, from coordinate 118,130,287 downwards.
TGATAATTCATCTGTTTAGTAGATGTATTTCTAATTTGCTATCCTTAGCTGTGTCAATCCCACCTTGGGAAGCCATCTGCTTTTATTTTTATAATTCTTTAGCTAAATAGGTGAAAGTGGTCCTCCTCCTTTACACTTTACCAAAAGTAGGGGCTGCACTCCATCTCCCAGCTTAATATTGATTGATGCTTACTCTAACTAGAGTAGGCAAGAAAACCCCAACAGTCAATGGAAATAAGAAGTCCTTACTATCCACTGCTGGTACTAAAAAGCTTCAGTCAAGGAGGAGAACAATGATTCAATCTTATAATCCGACCTTTTTACATGAAAAAGGTCTGATTGTTAGACTAAAAATTTTTTGTGCTCCATCTTCTTCTTGCTTTGTCATTGGTACCACTATTACGATGACAGCTGGGTCATCTCTAGTTCCTCCTAACAATCTAATCACTCTGTCTGCATCATGCCAAACCCAAATTCCGTCCGCAGCATGCCAAATAGTGAGAGGAAAAAAAAGAGACTAAAATGGTCAAGTTTAAAAAATAGCTGCATTGCAACATCGTTTTCAATCGATCACAGTAAAGGGTTTAGTAAATAGAATGTATTTATAAATGCTGTCAATCCTGCATGGTTCATAGGTTATAGCTACAAATACTCCTAAATTAATTCTTAGCGTTTGGAGATCATCCTTCTAGTTGTTTCAAATCCAGTGGGTACAGAGTGCACAGCCAAAACAACAGCACTTATGGTACTGTCTAAATACTTATGGATTGCACTGTAGCAAGCTCGAAAGACAAACAATTAGTGACCGATATTCGTCTTTTTCACTGAAGCAGTATATGCTGCTGGCTCCAGAAATATCTAAGGCTATTATTCACTAAAATATGTTAATGCCATTTCAGCACCAGTGCACACAAATTATTATTAACTTGAATAACAGTTCCCCTTGTTCAGCTCAATATTAGGACTTTCTGTACTTGAAGGGACTTTACAAGTATCACAACCACTCAAGCATCATGCGGTGATTGTAGTGTTAGGAACCTGACTCTGGATTTAGTCTAGTTTTTGTCAAAGCGTTTTCCAGAAGTTTGACAAAAAATTAAGGTAACCCCACCATCAAAAAGATGAGGTATCACCAGCACAAGAACCCATCTGCATATCCTATATTATCAGAACAAAGACATTCTGTGTTTGCAAATGTCCACTTTGGAGAGTGTCTGAGGATTCAGGTCATACCATTTGGGGGCTGAAAGAGGAACCAGTCTTTAGAGATGTCGGTGTGGTTTTTACGTAAGGGTAAAAAAGGCTCAGGAAGGTCAGAAACATATAATGTTACATTAATTTTCATCTATTTACAATTTTTCCACGTTCGCAATGACAAGTGGACTTCAAAAACAAAGAAAACTTTATTATGTTTGCTTCCTATATTTCGAAAGGCCAAAGATCAGGGTCAGTTTATAGGTTTTCTGGGGCCAAGTTTAAAATAAAACATGGGGCTAATATTTTTATCTTTTTACCTTTACAACAATTTCAAACTTTGTTCATGTCTGATGTCACCGTTACAAAGATAACGTGTGTAGGCAAAATTCAAACCAGTGACAATGTGTAAAACAATTTTTAAAAGGATGTTAAAGCGCTCAGACCATAGACTAAACACCATGAGTACAGTTTGAGCAACGCAAGTACATCTAATAATGTGTTCATGCTTCAATTCCAAGGAAACGGAGCAACAAATTTAAAAAAACGGCATGTTGGGACAGGACTCTGAATCCAGGACTGTTAACAATTATGAGGATGGGAGTTGTATTCCAGTGATAGCAGAGCTACCACACAGTTCTCATTCCTCCCATTCCAATCTGGAAACACAGCAGATGTGAGTTTGCTGCTTTTGAGGGAAAAACAACATTGTTTCACCTGGATTCCCATGAATTATCCTCAAACCCAATAGATAAAATAAAAAAGATATATTCGAATCTTTGCATGTCAGGTGTTCTATTACACAGCTGCAGTGCTGAGTTGAATTAACTAAGACTGTGTTAGAATAAAAGTTTGGAGGTTTTAAAATAAGAGTGAGCGTTAAAGCAAAAGAAAACACTTTTAAAATCTAAAAAAGTAATGATGGCGCATATAAAAAAAAAGATATTTTATATTACATTATATATTTTTTTCTATTCTGTTAGTTGATGCTCATTTATATTTAATTTAAAATTCTCAGAGTTTCCATCATGTAAGTGGAATTAATAGAGTGCAGGTAAATTGTGCTGCTTTTTATTTTGTATATTTTATTGGCTTCAAAAACCTTTTTTTGGGAAGATTAATCATTTTGAGCAGGATGGCTCCCTTCATTCAATTTAAAACACCAGGAGGGAGGGGGGAGAGGGGGTTTCCAAACATTTCCAAAACTTGAAAGAATTTAAAATAAATAAGACCAAATCTAAACAAATGAAACAGATAGTGCATTTATTTTATTATATCGCTGTATTGTGCTCAAGGAGTTTGCATTAAACTGAAATGGCTTATATACTATAACATGTGTTATACGTTTCTAAGAAAGCCCTAGTCAAGAGAATGTGGATTTTATTGAACCAGTTTTCTTTGAACTCCTTTAGCTTACATGAGGCCTGTTTCAATGCCACTCCCAGTAAAATGATCCTGTCCATTGCTAGACAAAGCAGCCCTTGTGTGAAACAGCTGCTTCATGGACCTAGCTCATTACAACTTGACAACAGCCTGTAACACTGCAGGGATCTGTATGCCATTATCTCACTAGCAGCTAAGCAGCCTGATAGATTGAATAATTGTATTTCTAACTGGAAACACAAAGTGCATGTGAAAGGAGACCAAGGAATTTCAACTGCTATATACAAGGATAAGGCATGGAATCGTTTTTTTGGGGTTTTTTTTGTTTTTCTTAAAGAGAATATTCTTCATACCTTTAAATTGTTACAATTTTATTTAAACATACAAGTAGGTGATGACAAACGAGTTTAGGAGAACGGGGAGGAAAGCCCTACTTGAGTGAGTTTGCAGTCTGATTTTAAAATAAACTTTTTGGGGGGGCTAAACAAAATGGAATAGAGTAAAAGAAAAAAACTGTAGTTTTAACGTTAGTGCATACTTTTTTTGTAAGAAATGTTTGTTAAAATACATTGATGCATGTTAAGTTTATAGAAAAGAGAAAATAGCACTTCTCAAATGAGAATAGCCTCCTGGATATTGAACAATTTAGATACTAAATAACCATAGATGAACTAAGGATAAAAAGTAATCACCTTGGAAAAGATACAAAAAGATAACAGCCTTATAAGGCTACTCCTATGCCAACATATAGCAATGTTGTAAGGATGTAGTTACAGTAATGGATATAGGAAATATATATAAAAAATAAGAAAGCTTAATTATAACCTTGTCAATAAAAACCTATACCATCCTACCTCTATCCAATTATGAGAAACAAACATACCAGGTGTGGGAATAACCCTAAGGCTGAGTTACATCCAAATTAGATAAGTCCAAAATTGATACAGTAAATAGAAAGGAATGGAAAACAGCCTCTCTCCCTGGTAATCTTACGAAATAGGCATAAGGAGAAAAGGAATAAATAAGAAAGTGTAAATTAAGCCATTGAAAATAATAATAATAATAATGTGAAAAAATAACCCCAAAATGAAAATTCAATTGTAGCGGAGTGGGTCAAACCCCCATAATAAAAACAGAAAAAGAAAAAATCCCGACGCGCGTTTCGGTGCCAGACAAATTGCACCTTTGTCAAAGGTAAACAAAGAAATGGAAATGATTTGTTTATATAGGAATACTTCATGTGAAAGTGATCAGCTGTGATGACTGCAGCAAGGAGTAGGCGTATGGTATAGCCGCCCATTTCTTCATTGTGATCCAATAGAGAAGTTAAGTGGAGTGGACCTACACAGTCACAGCTGCAATCGGTCACTCTGTATCATAAGGGTGTGTGAAAAAAGCACACCTACTGACTCATTATATCCAATAGTTGCATAGAAGGGGCGGAGCCATGGCCCGTCAGTATGACGTCGAGCACATAGCTCAAGGGGCGTAAGATGCATCTGCCCCCTACTCTGAGTAGACCAATAGGTGATTATAGCCATCGGCAAAGGATATGAAAATTGCAAGACTGCAACATCAACTCTCCAGCGCATAAACAAATATTCACAGAGTATTATAAGTTCAAAGTTTTAAATTAAGTACATAGTGTGTCACAATGATTAAAAAGGTAATCCAGGTAATCCAGGCAGGTATTCTCATTTGAGAAGTGCTATTTTCTCTTTTCTATCTATGTTTTAAGGTTAAGCCCTGGTATATCCCTGGAATGTCCCACTGGTGTGGACCTAGTGGTCTGATTTGATCAACTTTTGTTGATTAATCTCTCCCCTATATCCGCTCTTGTGCTTGTATGTTAAGTTTACAAAACAGCATACATTAATTTATAAAATATTTTACCAGAAAGGATACATTAAGATTTCTCTTGTTTTTAAGTATGTCCTGGTTCCACACGCATTCCATTGTTACAAGAGGGTACAATATAATATTAAAATTACAAAATAATATTGAAATACACATTTATAGATTTAACACAGAACAGGTGAGAAATACAATCAACCATGATTACAGCTGCATTCTGTATTGAGATATGTTTACATGTTAACAGAGATCTCTTAAATATCACTAACCCTCCATAATTTCAAATATAGTTTGAGAGTAAAATTTACTGAATTTTAGCTGAATTTTGGCTGCATCCATATATTTGAGTTGAATTCAGTTAGTAATCAGCTGAATCAGGATGGGACAGTAAAACAGTCCTGTTTTTGGAAGGATACGCTAAAAGCATTTATAGGCACCTTTATGTTATACATAGCACATGTACCTAAAACCATTTTGGGTGTTATTTGTGATAGAGCTATTTTTATGTTTGATACAGGTGTTTGTTTGTTTGTTTGTTTGTTTGTTTTTGGATAAATTATTTCACTATTATAATGCTGGATTTTTATTATTCTTTTGTCTTTTTAATCATAATTTAAAAAGAAATGTTACAGTCCTAAAATAAAAAGCAACAGATCTGGCAAAAAATGGCTTGATGATGCATATGTCAACCAATGATACATGTCAGACAATAACTTAATTAGCATGAAATTGGGGATTGAATACAAAAGGGCAGAGGGATTTAAGATGAGGAAAGAATAACCCTAAATCGGCCTGGGTATTTTCAGTTCTGCTGCCTAATTTCTGCAGCAAATTTGTCGCAAAGGCTCAAAATGGTAAAGTAAATTTTAAAAAATTTTGAAATTTTATTGTGTCATTGAGTTCAAGGAGAATTCGATAGAGCTATATAACTGGCTGTAATATCCCATTCAATAATTTTGTCTCCTTCAGTGATGACTCAAGGGGATACCCTCTATGTTACCAATATACACAATAGAGAATTAATTTCCATCCAGGAATATGGCTTTTCTCTTTTTACAAGCTATTATCTAGCTAAGCATCCTTGGATATCTATTTCACAAACATTGGTAGCCATCACGGTTACCTTTCTATCTACTAAGCCTGGGTTATTTGTGTAGGCCTGCATGGGTACATGTTTGAGTCATTGCAATTGTGTGACAGAAGTAGTTGGGGTTAGGTGATTAAAATTTAAGTTTATTTTCATTTTTAAGCAATGCCTCAAAACATTAGGTGGGGCCATAGTGGGGGCACATCAGCCTGGAGCCCGTGTGCACTGCTGTACTGTCTATCCCCAGAGAGCCTACGTATGCAGAGCTCCGCTAAATGTTTAATGATGTGTTTAATGACGCTGTCTGAGAGCTTGTGGGTTTAATTCAGCTCATACAATATTCCTTCTAATGCTATGTACATCAGTTTTTTCATTGATGCTTATCTGATGCAGTGGTCGAATGGCTAACACTTCTTTGTATCATTCTAGTCTTAGAAAAGATTCGCAGTGCAGTTGGTTGTGCGCAACTTTTAATGTCGCAGAAATTCTACCAGTTCAGAGAGCTCTGTGACGAGAACCTGGTATGTAACTCTCACCTTGCATACTTCACAAAAACTGCTTTGTTTCCTTCCTGTGTATTTCATCCATGAAAAAAAAAAATCCCAAACCATTACTGGCTGTGAGCTACAACTCCCATTACGCTAAGTGATTTTTAAAATGCTTTTGCATCATGGGAGTTATAACGAACACATTCTGAAATTCCAGAGCTTGCCTAGTCCTGATTCATTTTTTCACACTATTGAAAAACTGTTAGTAAGCAAGTGTACCTGGGCATGTTTACACTCTGGGAATATCTGAGCCCTTATTATTGTGTCTGGTTTACCATGCTCTTTAGTTACAGAGCATTTTCCTGTTTATAATCCCTCTCATTACAATTCCCTGTGAAACATCAATGGCTTCCCATGTACACACCACACTGTTTGTGTTTCCATCTGTACATTTGCCCAGACATGCTTATTCCAGAGCTGCCAACAGCATGGCTAGGCAGGAGTCTAAGATGTACCTGCAACACTACAGACTAGCCAGCAACTATATATAATAATTTAAAGTTTACTTAATTCCCAATAATTGCCAACGCGGCAATTGTTTCTCTTCTATTTTTTCCGTATCTGTCAAGTGAGATTTAATTTTGTTTAATTTGTTCATTAGTCACTTTTAGCTTGTGGATTCTTGAGGTTTTTATTTTCTTTTTACGCATTTTTTTTTTTTTTTTAAATATAACGGCATTACAAGTGAATCCATGACCTCAAATTCTTGGCAATTAAGGTCTCCAAGTCCAATGGAATGAATAAACTCGAATTAGTCTTTGAAACCACCAAATTTCCTTGCTAGTATCTGTCACCCAGAATGAAAATTTTCTTTCATTTTAATTGTTTTGGCATCAACAGTTAGAACTGCTTGGCCACCTGGAGGTTGCGAACAATTAATTTTACATATAACCCCAAAAGCCAAGTGATAAAATGAGTGTAGGGTGGTTGCATTAGGGAGTTAGGCAGCATTATTACATCTCCACATTGCTGTGTATTAACTAAGGAGGGATTTTTGCCATTCCCCCACAGTCTGCATATTTCAGATCCCTTCAACAATAACATAAGTTTATGGGACCTTTGTTGTGTGTTCTGTTTTGTTTGTGTGTGCTGGAACTTCAAGTTTTTGCCACATTGAAACAAGAAACTGTCTAGAACAGGATATTTACACCAGAATTTTAATTTAGTTACAATTGATGTATCCGCAAAAATACTCTATATTTATACACAGTTTTTTTTTCAGTACATTGTACCTTCAGGTAAGTGTAAGGAGACACTGCTGGGGCATTAGGGAGTTTCTAATGTCATAGTAATATGGACACTTGATATGAACTGGTATTTGGTAATGTAATTTTAGAGTCGTCTACAATCATCTCCAAAAAGACACTTTGAAAAAGCCTGTATTTTAGGTGAAACTCATCAGTGTGTTATCCCTTTTATGGTTTTATATATATATATATATTTTTTAAATAGTGATTTTTATCCACATTGGAATTTCCTGATTTTAAAGTGATGTTTTTTTAACTCTTGATATCTGATGTATCCTACTATAGCCTCGATTTCTAAATGGTTCAATACTATAGTCTATGGGGATTTTTATAGATATAAAATTGGAACATTTTTCTAACAGTATTGAATCATTAGAAAAGTTATTAAATCAGGAACTATGTCCTTGCATATTGTAAATTGTACATTCTGATTTCTTCCTTAGGCCTCGATCTAATGTTATTGGATAAGCTTTGCAAATTATTTATTCATTTTGGTTAAGCTTTTAAAAAATATTAAAATATTTTAAAAATCCCCTAGTGCTAGAACACAAGAGCTAGCCTATAAGTGGTTGACACATTGGTGCTACACCCCCAGCACACTCAGTAAGCCATTCCCCTCACTTGCATCTCCATGTTGGCAGATGGCAGACTTCTCCACATCTGGTGGCATTGACTCAATGTCCAGGGGTACTGGAGGGAAATCTATAAGGTGGCCGAGTGAATGTCTGATGACCTCCACCCCATTTAATCCTGAACGCCTCATGTTACACATACCCAAGGATCAGTGAAAGCATACAAGAGGTGTATCATCTCTAGACTACTTAATAGAACCAAAGAGTTGATCCCCTTTAGCGAAAGGCAACTAGCCCCCCACACCACTAAACCCAATGGATTGTTAGAGTGGTGGAAGCTAGGCAGATGGGTAGTCTGGTGGTCAATGACCCTAGAGCTCAAGAGGAACCGACCAGCCTTCCCACCTTTAATCACTGCCTGGAGCCTGGTATAGGACTACACTAAACTCCCTGTCTAGTCGGCCATAATCTGGAAAAAAGTCGATGAAAAAAATAAATTGTAGTCAGTAGAACGATCACTGCAAATGATTATTCTATTGACAACGATTTATGTCGTCCATCGACTTTTCAGATTACGACTGACTAGACAGGGAGTTAAGGCGTTAAGTGTGGACCCTGAACAGTCTTCAGGTAGGGATTGAAGGTGGGTGGGCTGGGCGTTTCCTATTGGCGTTGCAATGAGGGACGCCTCTTCTCTTTTCCCTGCTCCCCTTACCTCTCTATCTCTTCTCTGCTTGTATCTACTCTTTTTTTCTAAACCTTCTCTACTGGCAGTTACATATTTTAGACTCTCATAGGCAACCTGCAAATTTGATATTATGGAGGCTTGTATTCTAGGGTCTCATATACTTAAGTCAGCACTGAACTCCCACCAGGCCCATGATATTTGTGCTACTACAATAGTGAGTTTAAAGTGCCCTCAACAATGTGGTAGGGCCGGATGGGGATATTGCTTTGCTGTATCTGAGGTTTGAGCTCTCAGCATACAGAGAACTAAGCTTTTGTTCTGCCGAATAAAGACATTTTATCCCCAATAGTTGTTTTGTATTCTAAAATATTTTCAACCTCTGTTCACTTCATTGTGTCAATAAGCTTGTATTGAACATAAAATACATGATATATTACGAAATATATCAATATAAATATGAAATATTTTTTTTAAAATCATACTAAATATTTTGAAAACCTTATCCAAGAATATTAAATCAAGGCCATATTTCTTTAAAATATCTACAGATCTTTTTTAATAAATATTCTTATGTTGTCCCACTGACCATGTATCACTACTTCCACAAATAGCTCCATCTCTGTTCGATCTTTTTCTCCTTATCTTTCCTTGTTTTGTCTGAATATTGTCACTTCATTGCTGACTGATATTAATTCTATACTGTGAAAAAGCTATAGCAAGACTGCACTACCTATAATATCTAACAGATAAAGCGAGCCACAAACATTTCCAATTTGCACTAGAACAAACGGTGTGGAATAAAATTTGAAGTTTTATAGGTTCCCACTGAAACACTTTGTGGAAGTAAAACAAACAGTGTCAATTGTACACTAATGCAATTAGTGTGAGCAAAGTTTACAGATTGCCCCAATAGTTAGATGGTTTTCCCTATTGTAAATTATTGCCCCTATTTACATAAGGTTGTTTTTGTTTGTTTGTTTGTTTGTTTGTTTGTTATATCTTTCTTTTGTGCACTTCATCTTAACTCATATTTGTAATTCTATAATTTATTTTAATTTGCCACAAATGATGAAGTCAAATTTCAAAATGTCTGTCATAACAAATACCTTGTTCTTTGATTTCCCTTTACCACGTTGCTAAATCAATCAATACCACTGTTCCCTATGCACCCACCCCATGCTGCTTATTGATAAGGCATCTAAATATACATTCTCGTCAATTAGCATTGTTTGAACAAATGGAAATAACCTTATTTATGTTTGTTTGCTTGTTTTTGTTTGTTTGTGTGTTTGTTTGTTTGTAGAATCCCAACGCTCACCCCAGGCCCACTTCTCAGGATTTAGCTGGGTTCTGGGACATGCTACAACTCTCCATAGAAAACATTAGCATGAAATTTGACGAACTTCATCAGCTAAAGGCCAATAACTGGAAACAGATTGACCCTGTTGATAAAAAGGTAGGTCCAGCAAAGTATGCATATCTGTTAACTGATAATTCTAAAACCATTTTATGTATTTGTTTTTGTTGCATTTTCCAGTTTCTAATATATTTATGATTGTGAGTAGGGCAATGAGTTCTTATAATTAAGCCAGTAACATTTACCTTGCTCCGCACTGGTTGGATTTGAACTCTAGAAAACGTTGCATTGAACCAGTTAAATGTTTTAATTTTCAGTTGGTTTGGAGGATTCAATTTTTTTTCAGTAGATTTTTAAGAAACAAAATTGCGAGATCATCCAGTAAAAAGCGCAATTATCAATTTACTTGCACATTCCAGGAGGTGCTACCAAGAAAATTAAGGAAGCACAGAAAACACCACTGAACCTGGTATCACCTCACAAATCAGGAACAAAACCCGCAAAGGAACCTCTGCCATCCTTCAAAACTAGGAAAAAAAAATAAACACTCACTATAACTTATTATTATGTGTAATTATTTATATTTATTGTGAGGTGTTCACTCTCAGGTAATATTTTACTAATTTGAATATTCGCCCTACATTACTGAAAATATGACAAATGCACCGATTCACGATACATATCATGGGATACAGGAAGAAGATGACCTATCTTCATTGGGTTATGGGAATTAATTTTTTATTTCTCGTCTCTAATGAACTTCATAAAAGGGTGATCAAATCAGAAACCAGTCAGTGTCTTGATAAGCAACCTCTTGTGTCTTGATATTTCAGACTTCCATTTGCGGCCTCATCTAGTAGTAAACCATTTATTAAGTAAAGGCCATTGTGCACACTAATTAAGTCTGATAATTCTTAATGTAGAAAAGAAGATTCCATAGAGAATTTAGGTATGATGTACGATATAGGGTCTTGTTTTCTTCTCTTTTTTATGTACCGTATGTAAATGTTTAAATATATTCGTTTTAATTGGAAACCTGACTAGAGAATATACTTCTGCAATTAAGAACCAGGTTTCAGAACAGAAATGTAATTAGCAATCAAAACTAAACTTAGCTGCAAATTAATTAAAAGTGCTTGTTAATGAGCTATGACTGATTCTGGCTTGATTCTTGTCTATACTTTCAGCTGATCACTGTCCTTTTTGTGCAACTTTACATGATCTACTAGTGATGGTATTGTCATTTGTGCAATATCTGTTGAATATAGTCTCTTGTATTCATAATTTAAAATAACAAACTTGTCATTTCTATTATAAAATAAACATCATTTATTGTAATGTATAGTTATCAAAAACATTCCTCATCCTAAGCCTTGAGTCGTAAGCATGGAAAAAATCACCTGGTGGTGTCCTTTCTTGACCATTCTATAGACCAGAGTTTGCTACAGCTTATGTAGAGGGAAATTAAAGGATTACTCCAAGCACCATAGCCACTTTAGTGATTTGAAGTGGTCATGGTGCGAGGAAATTATATGTGCAGCGTTTTGTGTGAAACACTGCACATACAAAAGTATGTAGGCTAGCTGTCAGAGGTTTAACTCCACCTCCAGCAGCGTCATTAACCAGCTTGAAATGAGAATTCTGAACTGGCTATTGTCAGTTCTGTGCATATTCTGTGCACAGACTTTCATTTATTGGCTGAAGGTACGCAGCCAATGAATGACCAGCAGGACCAGCATCTGGCTTCTCCAAGTCTGTAGAAGCTGGATGTAATTCAGTCACCATTAACCCCTTAAGGACACATGACATGTATGACATGTCATGATTCCCTTTTATTCCAGAAGTTTGGTCCTTAAGGGGTTAAAGGAGGCTCGGCATCCTGCATGCCCCAGGTGGGTAGCAAACATTGCAAAACAGGTTGGTGGGTGCTTGAGAAATCTGTGCCTTCTGGCGCTTGTGATCCATCCCGGTCTGAACTTTAAAATAATAAAGTAGATACACGTAACATGGTGATCAGTCACATTTTACAAGTTAATTCAACAAGATGTGTGTAAGAGTATTTATACACATAAACAACTTCAACTTTAATTAAAATATACTATTATCATATACAGAGATAGTCATGCTTTAAAAAAATAATAATAATAACAGGCTATCAAAAACTCATGTTAAAATGCCCATCGAGAGTTTAGTATGAAACATTGAGGACAAATTGTCGCTCTTTAGGATGTGCCTATGTTTATACATAAAATCTGATCTAAGATGAAGAGTCAGTAAAAGAGTGTTAGAGACATTGAAAGAAAAGTAAATGTTTCATTTAGGGATAAGTAGTTGAGATGAACTCGGATTAGTTTTAACCAGTAAGACCTTTGTGCAATCCAATAGTATATTCAGGGTTATGTAATTATGTATGATATGAGTATAAGGGAGATAGAAAAGTAATAATACTATAGCTGGGATGCTGTAGAATGTCACATGCACCATTTCTATGTTGGTATAGTATAGTATGAAGGCCAAATGTGACTGGTAAACATCAAGTGAAACACATATGAAACCCAATTTTCTAAAAACATCTAGAAATTCTCTGTGATGTAATAAAATAGTATTCAAAATAAGCAAAAGAATAAAACACTTAATAGAAGAGAATCCCAAAATGCCTCTCTCTCTTTGAAACTCGCAGGATTAACAATGAGTGTTCCTAATGGCTCCATATTTTGACATCCTAGTGGAAAATTAATGCGTTAAGTATGGGGATTGCCAATGTGTGGAACAAGTACAAATAGTGCTGGATTAAAAACTCATGTAGATTCATTTCAAGGAAACTGAGCCAATGCACTCAAGTGGTGTATGACTAAACACATGGACCTTAATCAGATTGTAGAGTAATTAACAATATGGAAGCGTGACGTAATAGTTAAATGCCAGTACTAGAACACCTGCCATGCTGTCATCCATAATGGCAAAAAGCCAACAGCTAGGTGAAAACAGCAGTTACAGAGATTTAAACCTAGGTACCTTCAGCTTGCTATATATACTTTACAACTTAAAGCAGAAGAAATTGTGTAACAACGCCCTAAAGTAAATGCGTCAAGATTATCTAGGACATTGTCTAGAAGGAGTATCTTGGGAAAATTAAAGTGGCACTCATAGCCACATCCAGGTTTTTTTTTACCCAACTCCACTATATTTCATTGCCCCCCTAGTCACCCATAAATGCCCCTAGGCCCCCCGTATTACCTTTTTTTATTAATTTATTTTGTGCCCAGACCTAGGTCCTGGGCGTCGCCATCTTTGTGTGGGCAGATGAAGGCCCTGTGGGACAGGTCATCTTCCCACACTAGATAGCGCTATGAAATTCCCACACATGCCCAGTTAAACACTGGGGCATTCGCTATTGTCCGAATTTTGGACAATTCATTCATTCTTCATAAAGATGAATGAATAGGTGAGGGGGATGAATGAATAGGGGACGTAAGATTTATGGGGATATGTTGTGTTTTGGGGTACTTGTGGGACTTTATAATAAATTAGTTTTTTCTGCCTGGAGATAATTAAGTTAATGCATTATCTGCCTTAATTATCTCCCAGGCAGAGGGGAGGGATTGTGTATACTGTATGGGAGTGTCTCACTGTGTAACTCTGTTTTATTGGTTTGTTAACTTTGTGTCCCTGTACCCACAAGGTGTCACCCTTGTTGGGAAACTTGCATAAAAGGCCAGTGTGCCTCCATTAAAATTGAGTTCCTGCTTAACCCTCAACACATAGCTTGGTCTCGTGATTGGAGGGGGACTGCTATATTCTCACTGGGGATTGCTATACTCCTCCCTGGGTTCTAATCACTCGCTCTTGTAAGAGCTGTTCCTGCTACGCTCTCTGAAGTAGGAGAGGTCTCTCCCACATGGTCCTGAATATCCAAGGTTGGTCCAGGGTGGGGGGAAGATGGCGAGATCCCAGCTAAGTTATGACGGTTGTGGAGTCTGCGGTGCTTACAGTCCTCAGCTTCAGCTAGGAAGCATCTGTTGTCAGAGGTGCCCAGTCGGGGTGCCAGGCGGTCCGTCACACCCCCATTCATTATATCAATAGGAGTGGCGGTCATTTTTTTACAACGTTGAGCAGCCACTGTTTACTAGACATGCCCCTACTCACAATATAGCGAGTAGGGGCAGAATTTACTAATACTAAGTAATCTTTACTTAGCATTAGTAAACTGGCTAAAAAAACATCTTTCAGCCTTTTGGTAGATAGCATTCTTATACCGTGGAACGGATCCGGCACGGATCAGATCAGAATTTCATTATTCAAATGAAATTTTGAACCAAACAAAAAGTACCGAATGTCCTCCTAACATGAATGAACAAACTGTTCTCATTCTGTTAGGATGAAATTCAGTAGTTTCGCTGGCGTTCTGTCTATATGACAGGAAGTTTGGGAATAGTGAAAGCAGGCATCGCGAGATCACAGAGGAGAGGGTGAGTATTGTGGGAAAATTTCTCTGACCCACAGGAATTGGCTAAGAGCGGGTCAAGCGTAGGAAAATACATAAGACAAAGTAGTCCCTATTTTTTCTTATGTTTTAAATAAAACTAGAGCAGATAGAAAAAAAAGGAGAACAGATCCTGAGAGAGGGAGAGAAGAGGAAGCGATTAGGGAAAGGTAAGTTCGCCATAACAGTGCCGCTTGAAGTTAGATTTGCTCAATTTTGTAAAGAAAATCTGTTTTACTACTATTTCAGTCCCCAATTGTATGGGAATAAACATAGCTACTAGTTAGTTCAGAAGCAGGTACAATGCACAGAATAGATTGATAAGTTTCTCAATTCTATCATTTTTTTAGAATAATATTTTAAAAAATTCTAAATATTAAAATATAAAAAATATTTCATATATAAACAAAATACTAAAATATATTTTAAAAGCATTTCAAAGATATTAAAAATCTAGAGACATTTGTTCATCACCAATAATGATGATTAACCATGACACTGAATACACTGATGTAACACAATTCCAATTTCCAACATCCTGAACTAACCAGCAGATTTGTTACAAATTTGTGCATGTGATTGCATTAGGGTCTGTATATTATTATTATTTTTTTTTTTAATTCTTTATTTTTACATCGACAGTTACATTGCGGCATTGATTTGTTCTTTGGCTTTCCGGGTCTGTTTATTTTTTGTGCCTGTGAGCTTGTGCATAATGTATGTACCGATTGTTGGTGGGTGAGTAGGGCAAATTGACTGCATCGGTGGACAAATATAAGTTGTTGGGTCTAGAATCTACAGCTGGAGCGTAGCATGGTAACATAACCGAGCCATAAGGATCAAATAGATCAGCTTGGTGGTGAAGAGAGCAAATCTGAGGTTCTTTACCTGTCTTATAGGAACATAATAGTGTGTGAAATACAACCATGTATTCTTAAATGCTATAGTGCTCCCCTAAGGATTGAAAGATGAGTTTCCCTCACCATGCTGTTCACGCTACTGCTTCTCTGCCTTGCTCGCTGAGATGATCAAGATTGATGAACTCAGTCAACCCAATGTTTCCCCATAAACATGCGCATGTGCAGCAAAATGCTGTGCTAATCAAATGCTGCTTCATGAGTAGCATTTTACTGAAAACCAAGTGCCTCTAGTGGCTGTCGGGAAAATATAATTTATATATATTTAATAGAAAACTAAGGGGCCACTGCGCACAGACCACTTCATTAGGATGAAGCAATCTGGATGCCTGTTGTGCTCTCTTAAGGGCAAGGTGATGAGCAGAGATCCCATTTAAATACCAACAGTGAGTTTAGAACGTACGTCATCTGCAAGAGACAATTAATGTCAGTTAATGCGGCATCGCAAACACCCTGGCATAGGGTAAGTATAAAATATATTCTCACTTTTAGGTTGTTTTTCTGTTGCTTTTCCTATTTATGCCTTTTATTCCCTTATATGTGTCAAAATATTCCTACTGTGCCATCAGTTTATTTTCCTGAAGCAAACATGAAAGTGAATGCAGCAATTATTATACATGACCCCCTAACATTGCAGTGGGAATCCACATCAAATTAGGTACTAGATACACCTTGATAATCATGTTCACTGGATTATTCCAAATAGAACATGACTGTGTATCAGCAGTAACAAAAGAATACTTGCTTCTTTTTTTTTGTTTTCCAAAACAATTCTTATTCTTTTTGAATTTCTTAGTTAATAAATATACAATTCCCCAGTTTCCATGATATACACATTTTTAAGCAGATCATCCATCCTGCTCTTTGCCCCATTACTAACAGATTCTATACAGTGCTGCAAGGACCTTAAAATAAATGTGACCTCCTGTGGTACACCATAGATTTATTTTAAATGTTAGGAAATGCAGCTGGTCTACCTTTTGTAGCATAATCACAACTACTTCAACACTGGCTAGTCATTGGTGGCAAGTTACATCTGTTATCAGCTAGATTGGCATTGCATTCCGAATATGTACCATTATGTAAAAATTAATTCAGCGTCCTCCAGGGCTAGGCACAGAATTCTCACGCCTATCCCACCCCCCAAAAAAGACTTAATATGATAAAATAAATTGTATACACACAGACAGAGTGTGCATAGCCATGTTTATACAAGGTAGCACCTGTCAATGTGTGTAGTGGTGTTTGTGTGTGTACCTGCCATCCATATTACTTTCCTCCCTCAAACAACATCTTGGCTTCCTGAGTTTGAGATCACTGTGTTAATTCTTATGGGACAGAGCCATGAGGAAAACCCTGCTCTCTTAGACTCCTGCCAGAAGTGTAACTAGAATCCACCGTGCCCTGTTACAAAAATTGCCCTGGGGCTCCCCCTCCCATGTGTCTCACCCACCCCCCCCCCCCATCTCATTCCCTCCTCCAGCTCCCACATGTGTCTCATTCCCGTGCCCAGGCTCCCCATGTGTCTGATTCCCTCTGCCCCACAGCTCCTCAATGTGTCCCATTCCCTCTCCCCCCTCAGCTCCTCCATGTGCTCATACACTCCTCACCCCAGCCCCTCCATGTGTCCCATTCCCTCTCCCCTCAGCCCCTCCATGTGTCCCATATCTTCCTCCCTCCCAGCCCCTCCATGTGTCACATACATTTCCCCCCAGCCCCTCCACGTGTCCCATTCTGTCTCCTCCCAGCCCCTCTATGTTTTTCCATTCCTCCCTCACCCCCTCCAAACCTGCATCTCTTCCCTTTCCCCTCCATGTGTCCCATACTCTCCCTCTCTCCCCTCATTGTGTCCCATACCCTCCCTCTCTCCTCCCTCCATGTGTCCCATACCCTTCCTCTCTCCCCCCAACCCCCATGTGTCCCATAACTTCCTCTCTCCCCCCTCCTCTCCATGTGTCCCATTCCTACCTCTGTCTCCCTCCTCTATCTGCTTTTCGACATGGTT
This sequence comes from Pelobates fuscus, assembly GCF_036172605.1. Taxonomy (NCBI): domain Eukaryota; kingdom Metazoa; phylum Chordata; class Amphibia; order Anura; family Pelobatidae; genus Pelobates; species Pelobates fuscus. The sequence goes on along the minus strand of NC_086320.1, from coordinate 118,112,952 downwards.
ACCGGTCTGACAGGAGATGCTCTGACAGTGAGCACTTCCTGTCAGACCGCTCGGCCATGCTACACATAGGCAGGAGGGAAGCAGCGTAGTTCTGCCCTCCTGCCAGACACCCGGGGAACGCAGACTGGCCCGGAAGGTATCCAGGCGACCCATAGTTGCAGGGAACGTGGCTGTGGCTGAGCACCCTGGATTAAGGGGCACATTCGCAGCGGCAAACCCTGTGACCATGGTAGGTACGCCACTGACTCCTGCAATCTTGATTTGGGCACCACTGGCAGCTTTTAACAGGCAGACTGGCATGCTCTTGTAGGCTAAATATGAATCTGGCTCTCATGTCCCCTGTCCCTGAAACACCCTTATATTAACCCCTTCAGGACGGAGTCAATAGTGCACGTTCTGATCAAAACAAAACGTAAACAAAAACTGGAATTTGCGCTATGTGTCTGTTCACCCGTAGTTCCCCTCTTTCAAATTATATGCACCCACACTTATTATATATCATTTTGTTCAGGAGAAACAGGGCTTTAATCTATCATTAACTATTCATATATGGAAGATCATTTATTATGAATAAAAGTTAAAAAAATGTGAGAAAATAAGATTTTTTTTTAAATTTGCATTTCCGTCTGACATTTTAACTGTGAATGTCATAATACTGTTTTTACTGCAAAAAAAATGCACATATTTGTAATCAGCGATGTCTCACGAGTACAACAGTACCCCCCATTAACAGGTTTTATGTTGTTTTGGAAAGTTACAGGGTCAAATATAGAACATTACATTTTCAAATTGAAATTTGCCAGATTGGTAATGTTACCTTTGAGACGGTGTGGTAGCCCAGGAATGAGAATTACCCCCATAATGGCATACCATTTGAAAAAGTAGACAAGCCAAGGTATTGAAAGTGGGGTATGTTTAGTCTTTTTTAGTAGCCACTTAGTCACAAACACTGGCCAAAGTTAGCGTTCATATTTGTTTTTGTGTGAAAAAAGCAAAAAACTAATATTTGGCCAGTGTTTGTGACTAAGTGGCTACTAAGAAAGACTGGACATACCCCACTTGCAATACCTCGGGTTGTCTACTTTTGCAAATGGTATGCCATCATGGGGGTAATTCTCATTCCTGGGCTGCCATACGCTCTCAAAGGCAACATAACCAATCTGGCAAATTTCAATGTGAAAAAAATGAAATGCAAGCCTTATATGTGACTCTCTAACGTTCCAAAACACCATAAAACCTGTACATGGGGGGTACTGTTATTCTCGGGAGACTTCACTAAACACAAATATTAGTGTTTTAAAACAGTAAAACATATTACAACAATAATATAGACCATAAAAGTGCAGTTCGCTTGTAAAAAATGCAAAAAACTTCACTTTTACTTAAAATATCATCGTTGTAATACAATTTACCAGTTTGAAACATGAATATTTGAGTTCAGCGAAGTCTCCCGAGTAAAACAGTACCCCCTATGTACAGGTTTTATGGTGTCTTGGAGAGTTACAGGGTCAAATATAGTGCTTGCGAATTAAATTCTCTGCACTTTCTCCTTGTGTTGTCATGCATTTCAATCAAATTTTAATTAATCAAATCACATAATTACGTTAAAAGATTATTTAAATATACATGTAGAATTTTAATATATATGCATTTATAGGTATTTAAATTCTACGTGTATACTAATGTAATCTTTTATGTAATTATATGTATTTATCTATATATATATATTTGCGGTTATTTGTATTTTATATATATATAGATATATATAGAATGTCATTCTAAGTGTATTTTGTTACCGATATATATATATTAATAACAAAATACAGTTAGAATGAAATTACATATGCATATATAATTTATATTAAATTTTGTTTCAATATTTTATTTATTTATTTTATTATTTAATTTATTTATTATTTTAATTATACGTATTTATATATAATATATATATGTACATCTATTATATATATAATATATATACATATTATATATATGTAACGTCATTCTAAGTGTATTTTAATATTAATATATATACTTATATTAATATTAAAATACACTTTGTATGACGTTACATATATATAATATGTATATATATTATATATATAATATATATACATATTATATATATATAAAAATATATTTAATTTATTTTTACACTTGTCTTTGATTTATTTTTTATACTTCCCACCAGCAGGGGGACTGTCTGATATTTCAAACAGTCCCCCTGCTGGCAGATCCACAGCCAGCTATAGGGGGCCATGTGATCGCTCTTTGAGAGCGATCACATGGCCCCCGGGGGCCTCATTTGCCGTGGGAGGGCTGCCTGGGCTGTGAGGCAGTCCTCCCGAAGCGGATCGCGGCGGAGGTAAGTATAACTTACCTCCTGGGGCTGCAAGCCGTTACGGCGTGCTATGCCGTCATAACGGCTTTAAAGCCCACTTAACCCGTGACGGCGTAGCACGCCGTAACGGCGTTAAGGGGTTAAACAGCTGAAGTTGTTTAAGTGGGCTGCTTAATAAAAGAGACAACGAAAGTGAGAGTAAAACCAAAAATACAATAATTATTCAAGGATTAATTAGTTACCTGGAAAACTAGTACCAATTTTACCAATAAAAACGGTATCATCTGGTTCTCAGAAAGGATATTAGATCTTTAACTCAGGGGCTCGATATATATTACCATACATTATTAACACAGTTTGTAAAATATTGGACATTTTGTATCTGAACTTTATTTTTATATATTTCATGTTCTCGTTATTAATTTATCTTCCCTAACATAACTTTTTTCAAAATGTATTGCTATAAACTGATGCACTGTATCACTTGTTCTTTAAATGTTAAATAAAAGCTTTTACGAAAAAAAAAAAAAGACCCAAAACAATCATCTTTGAATTTTCAAATTGACAAGTGGTTGATTTAAGGTTACAACTGGTTTTCAAAGTGCCATCTTGGCAGATAGGGTAGCCATTATTGAATGAAGTTAGAACAAGTTTTTTTTCCCTGATAAGAGCTTAATTGGAGAATAATGTCCACAGGTCACCTTGTGTGTCTCCTCAGCTATTGAGATAACAATATGCATTAGGAGTATAATTTGTTGGATAGTGCTATATAATAAAATGTTTTGCATTTCCTACTTGGTTTCTACTGATATCATATAAGTGGGATACAGTAGCCCATCAGACAGGGTGTCATTAGAAGGGAGCACATTTTTTGAGACATTTATGGGTATTTTTTGTCTTACTAGTTAGAAAGTCCAAAATAGGGATTCACAGCAAAATATGTTGCAATTTCATTTAATGAAACGCTTTGCACGGCACACAAGGCTGCCAGAGATAAACAAGTTCTGGCCTATCGGGAGTCTCTGTTGCAGGTGGTTAGAAACAATCCTTGATTTACACATTGCAGCACTTACTGTATGTGATCTCAGATCACTTCCTCCCAACACTTGTGAACAGGAACCCTCGCTAAAGTAGAACAGCCACAGCAGTTCCTGCCTTTGACCTGTACCTTGGCAGCCCGGTACACATTGGATCCCAGGGAAGCCACCCACACTGTTAGATATACACAGAGCTGAAGAAGAAGCCCTCCCCTCATACAAATAATACAACAACCCTCAAACAAGCACACACACACAGTCCCCACAACAACAACAACACTTACAATCCACTTCCATGCACACAGCCAGAAGCAGCCTCTCACATGCAATAACACTAGCAGTCTCACACATACACACACCAAACACAAAATGTGACATATAATCCACACAAAGTTACACAAGCAGCCACAATACACAGCCCAAATTTATAGTTATCATACACAATACGAAAAAGCTAAAGAGTAAAACAGTCCAATCGGCAGCTAAATCACCGGAGCCGGGGTCTTTCGTCACGGTCCCAAACAGATGAAAGTACAAGGAGTGGTCCTTGTACTTTCATCATACACAATACCACAATACCACAAACTACTCATGAACGTATACTATACACAATATAACAGCCCACATACGCACAAATACCATGCTGCAAAACAACTGCAGCACCCAAACTAACACAAGCAGAATAAGGCAACATACACACCTTAGTTTAAAAATATAGGATCGGCACGCCAAGGGATCTTGCATTTGCACAGTATGACTAAAAGTTTGCCTACCCCTGATCTACAGTTGCAAGAAAAAGTATGTGAACCATTTGGAATGATATGGATTTCTGCACAAATTGGTCATAAAATGTGATCTAATCATCATCTAAGTCACAACAATAGACAATCACAGTCTGCTTAAACTAATAACACACAAAGAATGAAATGTTGCCATGTTTTTATTGAACACACCATGTAAACATTCACAGTGCAGGTGGAAAAAGTATGTGAACCCATAGACTAATGACATCTCCAAGAGCTAATTGGAGTGAGATGTCAGCCAACTGGAGTCCAATCAATGAGATGAGATAGGTTGGTTACAGCTGCCCTGCCCTATAAAAAACACACACCAGTTCTGGGTTTGCTTTTCACAAGAAGCATTGCCTGATGTGAATGATGCCTCGCACAAAAGTGCTCTCAGAAGACCTACGATTAAGAATTGTTGACTTGCATAAAGCTGGAAAGGGATATAAAAGTATCTCCAAAAGCCTTGCTGTTCATCAGTCCACGGTAAGACAAATTGTCTATAAATGGAGAAAGTTCAGCACTGCTGCTACTCTCCCTAGGAGTGGCCGTCCTGTAAAGATGACTGCAAGAGCACAGTGCAGACTGCTCAATGAGGTGAAGAAGAATCCTAGAGTGTCAGCTAAAGACTTACAAAAGTCACTGGCAAATGCTAACATCCCTGTTAGCGAATCTATAATATGTAAAACACTAAACAAGAATGGATTTCATGGGAGGATACCACAGAGGAAGCCACTGCTGTCCAAACAAAACATTGCTGCACGTTTACAGTTTGCACAAGAGCACCTGGATGTTCCACAGCAGTTCCTGCAAAATATTCCGTGGACAGATGAAACCAAAGTTGAGTTGTTTGGAAGAAACACACAACACTATGTGTGGCAAAAAAGAGGCACAGCACACCAACATCAAAACCTCATCCCAACTGTGAAGTATGGTGGTGGGGGCATCATGGTTTGGGGCTGCTTTGCTGCGTCAGGGCCTGGACGGATTGCTATCATCAAAGGAAAAATGAATTCCCAAGTTTATCAAGACATTTTGCAGGAGAACTTAAGGCCATCTGTCTACCAGTTGAAGCTCAACAGAAGATGGGTGTTGCAACAGGACAATGACCCAAAGCATAGAAGTAAATCAACACAGAATGGCTTAAACAGAAGAAAATATGCCTTCTGAAGTGGCCCAGTCAGAGTCCTGACCTCAACCCTGATTGAGATGCTGTGGCATGACCTCAAGAAAGCGATTCACAGCAGACATCCCAAGAATATTGCTGAACTGAAACAGTTCTGTAAAGAGGAATGGTCAAGAATTACTCCTGACCGTTGTGCACGTCTGATCTGCAACTACAGGAAACATTTGGTTGAAGTTATTGCTGCCAAAGGAGGTTCAACCTGTTATTAAATCCAAGGGTTCACATACTTTTTCCACCTGCACTGTGAATGTTCACATGGTGTGTTCAATAAAAACATGGCAACATTTCATTCTTTGTGTGTTATTAGTTTAAGCAGACTGATTGTCTATTGTTGTGACTTAGATGATGATCAGATCACAATTCATGACCAATTTGTTCAGAAATCTATATCATTCCAAAGGGTTCACATACTTTTTCTTGCAACTGTACCTTATACTGTGTTGTTTTTGATTTCCATTTGTGAAACAAACATTCACAAATAAGTATACAAATGAACTGAACAGGTATGTTCCAGTGGGATGAGAATGATTACCATAAAATCTCATTTTCCTTTTGAAAGCATCCACAACGCTAAAATATGCACAGAGGAGTGAATTTCTATACATGGCGGTAAATTCTGTCATAATTAACAAAAAGTCATAATTGGTTTTGCCATTCCGGATTTCCACCCAGAAATCAAAGCTCATACTTGCCCTGTTGTATCTTTGTACATTTGCTACCCTCTTCATAGTCACAATCTTCAATTTCCCTGCCCTGCATTAATAGGTATATACCAATGTCATAAGTCAGAATTTACGGGACATTAATATACACAATTATGTGGTGATCATTCACTTATGAATACCTTGTTTGGGTAAAAGAAACCAGTAATTCAGCAGAAAAAAAATAAAGGTCCAGCACTGCAAAATGTGATATCTCCATTTATTAAGGCACCGGCACAAAGATAAGCTATGCATTGGTTTAACATAAGGGCTGCAACATTGTATATCTGTGTGTTACTGTCCTAATAACTTGCCTGCATGTCCACATCAACCAGGGTCTCTTACTCAAGAGTTGACTTAGGCTATGCAAACCGTCTCTGCCTTCAAGTGTGTATATTATTATTTAATATTTATTAATAGTTTTTTCTTTAAGAATAATGTATGAACCTCTACGAGGGTCTTAGAAATATGTGATTTTTAAATGTTAAAAATAAATGTTATTCATGATATATTTTTTATAGTCTAACCATCTAATTGAAGTTTCAAAATACAAACAATTAGTTAATAATTTTCTATATACATTGCTGAGAAAAAGCCTTAGGCTACTCTGAAAAAATCAAATGAAAGTCATATATCTGAGCAATAAGTGTCGATTTATAAAAAAAACAATTAAAGCAGCACTGTCATAGCCCTGCAAAATTAGTATTTCATAAATATAGAATTGTTATGAAATACTCATATTGACTGTGTTGGAATTTCATTGAAATTCCAACACAGTTAAAAGATATACTGAGATAAAGTAGGGACTAGTTTATCTCAGTATTTTATCTTCTCTTGACATTGCTTGACACCACTGATGCCTGCAGGGAAATTAGCTCTTTCTATGGAGGATCCCGTAGTCCCCTCCATAGACCTCAATGCTGTACTCTCGCGCATGTGCGAGAGTACAGCAGTGATGTTGGCTCCTGGCAACTGAAGCTCCAGTAGCAGAAGAAGAGCAACAGAAGGATGATGGTTGCACCCGCAATGGACAGGCTCGGGTAAGTGTAACTCACCTTTGCCTGCCCCCCACCTACCCGTCCCTTTACCACAGACCCCTAGCAACAATGGTCACCATCAGGGGCCTTTGCAAATTATGCAAAGTCCCAAGACGGTGACAGATCCTCTTTGGAATTGAAGTCATCACAAAGAAACATTAATATCATTGATAGTAAAACATAAGTATCTTTTGGGTTTTTAATCAATCTGTATTTTGTGCGGGCCCCACAAAATACAAAACTAAAGCTATGTTGCAAAATGAAGAACATTTAGAGGAAGACCCCAAAACTATTTGTGCTTGGCAAATATTACCTAAAAGTAACCTACCTTGAGGGACAAAGAGAACCCTGTAAAATGCTTGATTAGCTGCCAAATTGTAGTCAATGAAAAATTCCATATTTCGATGCATCACTCCATAAAACTGTCACTGGTTGCCACTCTACTTTGTGATCTTTTGAGTAATGCAACCTCCTCTACTATTTGACTTAAAGGATGCCCTGAAAGATCATTTCTTTGAAGATTTCTTCTTATAGTCAGGAGTGTACTTTGGTACCATATAGCTCTGTGAGATTCTGAGCAATTACTTTCATCTTGCCTTCAGTGAAGCAGCTTATAAATACTGCACTGCCTTTTCAATCTTCAACTTGCTGTAAATACGTTTTTGCTATTTCTCTAAATTGTTTGGTTTTGCTGTATTTCCATATTCGAAAGCATTTCTTTTAGACAAACAGTTGCTGCTAAGATAAATGTCTTCATTGAATTGCTCAGAGTGGCCTGTGGCATTTTCTCAATATATTACATATGTAGGATAGAAAAAAAAATATATTTCTTATGTGTAGCATACTAAATAAAATATATTGAAAAGCTGTTTGTACAGCTTATATGAAGAATCTGTATAATGTAATAAACCTTCTGCTTTAATCAGGAGAGACGGGTCCCTCCTCCCGTGCCAAAGAAGCCATCGAAAGATCAGGCCCCACTGGTCCGGGACAGGTCTCTGGAAAGTACAGAGAGACAACGGCATGATGCTCGGAAACGGCTAATGTCTGCAAAGCGTGCTGCATCTGTCCGACAGAACTCAGCCACAGAGAGTGCGGATAGCATTGAGATCTACATCCCAGAGGCTCAAACCAGGCTATGAAGCCACCACAAGAAAGACTGGAGATATAATATACTGGGGATATATTATGTATCATATCTATTTACATATATAATATATCCTTTAGTTTGGTTGAAAAGAACACAATCCCATGTACATGTATCTGTATTTTTCTCTTGTCTTTCTATTGCTCTCTCTTTTATTGCAGTTCTTTTTTCCTTACCTACTGCTTCCATTATTGTGTCCCCTAGTTGTGGTGTCAGCTGCCATTTCTATAAGGCTTTGATAGCCCTGCTTTTTTTTTTCAATGCCCACTCATTTCACAATTACGATGCTCTTTGAACACAAATCAACGATGCCTCCATCGCACATGTTCAATAGAACTGTCTCATTTATTTATTTATCATTTTTACATATAAGGGGAAAGAAAAGGAAAACACAAACTCAGATTTGTTCCTTTGTATAAAATGCATTATTATGGCCCTGGTTCCTTCCTCCCTCCTTTTGTATAGAGCTACAGCAGTCTTTAATCTAGTGTACAGCAATAGAAAATTGTAGGTTATGCAGTACTGTGGACTCTAATGTCTTCCTATTTTAAATGTGAAAAAGCACTGGATCATGTTCCCCACTTCTTTTTTTATTGTTACGGCAGATGGAACACTTTAGTCCAGGTCACAGATTTGCCACAGCCTTTGGCCGCAGGTGTCAGAAAAAGCAAGTTTTGGCAATGAAAGAGGTACAGCTTTCAAGAAAGGCCGATAAAGGCATTAAACTAAATGTAGATTTACCTTTAAAACACTGCTGACTACTTCAGCAACACATCTGTGCACTATAAAGCACACTTACAAGTAGTTTCGTTTGTGCAATTTATTTTACCAATTGTATATATCAATAGTAAATCATACGTTTGATATTTACTAAGGAATAATACACTCAGCTAGAAGAAAAACGCAAATAGCAAAATCCAAAAGGAGATTTAAGAATAGATTATAGCTTAATACATAATATACTATTCATCCAGAGAGGCAATAAACCCAAATTCACTATTTTTTTTTATTTTTTTTATTTTAATATATGCCAATGATGATAAAATATTGAATTACACAATCATTTGTTTTGGGTTTGCAGCCTACAATTCTAGAATAACTGGATTGTTAGATTATAAAATGAGAGATTGCTTGTGTAACATTTTACAGGACCCTACATTCAGACTAGAACAGGGATAGCTACATCTTGACTCTTCAGCTAACAGGGACTATATATCCCATGATGCTCAGGTGTAGTATAGCGATCCAGCTGTAGAGGCAAAGGTTGGTTAAAGGATAGGATGAGTTGATGATAAAAATATTTCTCTGTGTGGAGGATAACTATACAGAATTCAGGTTAAGATTGATTTTAATGTAGCCATGCAAAATAATTTTTCAATAGGTTTCCCGAATTAGGGGCCATATGGTCCCCACACTGTTACAGACAAAATATAAGAGTCTTTATTCTCTTCCAACAAATTAACTAAACATATCAAAATCAATGTGTTCAATGTTTGTTGAAAACTGGTAAACTGAAAAAAAACTTTTCACAAAATCTTATAGGGATCTCAGTGTTCAGTGCAACCTCTAGTAGCATCTAATTTATTAAAATTAATGGGAAATATTTGCACCAGTTAATGGAAGCTGCTGGCCGGTTCCATTCACTCATGTGAGTGATAACCAATTTTGTTTCAATGAATGAGGTGCTCACAGCTGAATTGCACATAAACTGGCACATATGTTACATGCACAGGCTCACGCTCATTATTTCTGCCTTAGGAATTATGGAAGGTGAGAGATTGGCTGCGAGATCTCGGTAGACGTGTGCATTCGGTTTAAAACTAATTTACATTCGTCCAAATTTTGGCCAAAGAGTGGGATGTCCGAATTTTGTTAACTCCAAATTGCCATATGACTGAATCACGAAACAACCAAAATGGACAATGAACAGTTTTGTTTGTTTTGGAGATCTGCTAGTGCCACAAAAATATATGATGATTAAAAAAAGATGATTGATAGTTAGAGGATAGCCAATATTTATATTATTCACAGATCAATCGAGCAGTGACCAGTAGAGGGAAAAAGGGTGAGCAATAAAACTAAATCTATATTTACATATCTATAAAAAGTATATATTTAATAAATATATCAATATAGAAATACAGATTTTTTTTTTACTGCTCCCCCTGTTTTTTCCTTTATTTGTTAACTCTTCTCAATTGATTCTGTGAAACAAATGGTAGGAAAGTGCGCCTATCAGTGTACTGCAATATAATATACATTTATTTTTATATTATGTTTATGTTTTGCAGTTTACCAATTGGTCCATTTTCAAGGTTTTTTGGTTTGTCCTGTTTGCTTTTCCCGAATCGTTGAAAAAAATTAATCCAAACCAAAATGCCATATAGATGAATCTCGGACCACCAAACTTTAATTTAAAAAATGTGGCTATACCAAATGTTTTCTGCAGTGCACAAGTCCAGACCTCAGTCGGTTTCTGGTTTTAAATGCTGATGAGATCCAAAGGAAAACCTACTAGGTTGGACAATATTTTCAATGTTTGGCTTTCCTCTTCCCTTTAAACCATGTAAAATAATCCATATTTTTTTTTAAAAACACATTAAGATGAATTATGTAGGGAAATAATTCTGGCACTTCTAGGATTCATGCACAAGTAATCAGTTTGGACATAATTCTATAATTATAGAAAAATTTACCAAAACATGGCAACATAGGTAATTGATGAATTAGTTCATTAGTCTCCTGAATTAATCCACTAAATACTGAGTTCACAATTGATTTGAAAAACGTTTGTCTCCACTGACTTAAGATGTGTTGGAAGTCAGTCATGTCAACAAAATACAAACAAAATTCCTGGCGTGTTATTCAGCCCTATTAGGATCAATGGCATTGTTTTTGTCATCACTATCTTTATAGGGACATTTTAAGTACCAGTGCAAATTAGGTTGTTTAGCTTTCTAAAACATAACTAATCCCTGAAGGCACAACCATCATTTATAAGAAGAAACAAAAAGTCTTCCTGATCCAATTCAGTGTATGTGCCCAGCACAGCTCAATCAATAGAAGATTAGCTCTGAGCATCCAACATGACCATGCCTCAATTACTCCTTTCCCATAAGAACAGGAAAGTTGACTTGTTGACTAACATACTGCTCACAAAATAAGAGGAAAATATACATGTTAGTTCAACACCTATCAAACGTACCCTGGAACCCCTGAAATGTAAGAAGTGAAACTGTCTGCTAACAGTTTGACAACTTTGCTGGGGTCTAGTTACTTCATCCATTGAGAGCCAGAAGCTCTTGCACAGAGCTAAACCTCAGATGAACACTCTGAGCCAATGTACTAAGCTCTGCAGCACCAGTCCTAACTCGATGCAGAGAGCTTCTGGCAACCATGGAAGATGTTACGTTACTGGCATCTGGCAGATTCCAGCTAAATTGTCAAACCATTAGCAAATTGTTTGCGTACGTACATTGCGGGTGGGCGACAGCGCAGTGTTGTAGTTATAGTGCCTGGAGCGTTCCTTTAAGATGTGCCTGGAATGTCCCTTTAAACTAGCAATGCTCTGTTTATTTAGCTAGGGCCATTATATACAGCAAGTGAGTAGAGCTTTCCTTGTAGACATATGATCTTCAATTATTTTTGTGACAGTATAAATCATATAAAGAAACAAAACTGCACATGTTCCATTACGGACAATTTTGCCTTCATTTAATAGAGGGGGGGAAAAAATCATGGGGCACTTTAAAAGGCACAATGTATTATTTTTTTATATGAGAATATCAATTATATCCTTTACATATTATTAATGCATTCAAGACAACCAATATCGCAAAGAAGGCTGGTAATGGGAGAAAGAAAAAGAGGAAAACTGATAATTGTCCAATTTACTAAATGAAGCAATTTGGGAATCAGCCTCTGATCTCATTTTGAGATTTTCCAACTTTTGTTTTTACATCAAAATTTCAACCTGAAGGTGGGATAAAGCAAGGGTGCCATTGTTTTTCATAATAGATTCATGTGATCAAGGCCAAAGAACCACATTTTCTTATTTATATATTTATTTATTTATTTTACCATTTATGGTATTAAATGAAAAACCTATGAAATATATTTTAATTTTGCGATGTTTACTTGTTAAGCCAAATGATCTACATTTATATTAGCCATACTTTGAAATAACATATTCAGTGACAGTAGTATCACAATTCATTATCACAATTCATTTAATAAAAATTCAAAAGCAAGTTGATTTTTTTTATATCAGATATATTTGCTTTTTAAGCATTCAAACTCTTGAGAGGGAGAAAAATAAATAACTTTGCCACGGTTTTTAAACTATAGCTCCCAGCATACTCCACACTTTACTGAGGATTGATGAACTAAAAATGCAGAACTATATACTAACTACCTCTGCTGTAGGTGTTCTAATATATATTAAAACTACACATACTCATATGCTGTATATAATCTATATGCACTGTTGCTGGCCACCAATCTCTGTTTAGTTAGAGTGGAAGACTGACATCCACTTTAATTTTTTTTCTTTGATTCTTTAGAGTAAATAAACAATAAAGCTTGTGGAATCTCGGATGAAATATAAATCAGCCAAAAAGAAAAAAAAAAAACATTGTAGTGAATTGAAAAGTTAATTCCAACTGTTAAACTAAAATAGCTAAGGTGCGACTGTAGCTAAGCTGGAGAATTTTTGCCTAAATTTTCCAAATCAATTCACAAGAATTCAGAGTTTAGTTAGGGAAAACTTTCAGTTTTGGTAAAATGTAGGTTCCTTCTTTTTCATTCATAATTTTAAACTAATTAAGATTACAGGTGGTGCAGTAGAATCGTAGATGAAAGACTGTAGTTGGCCAGACCTGTAAGGTGAAGATACTGTGTGCTTAGGAATTCTGCTCTGGCTAATATGAATTCTGTCCATAAAATAGGTCCATTGACTGCACACATAGCATGCGGCCAACACATGTATAAGTTGCTCAATGAGTTCCCCTCCTCTAGAATTATTAATATAACATATTCTGCAGCACTGTACAACCGTTAAATAAGACAAGAAATTAATTCTAAAAATACAAGTTTGACATTTGGCAATAGTAGGTGAACAAGCTTATTCTATGCCTCCCTCGGTCTATCCCTGCCTGTTTGCCTCGCAGCAATTCCTCTCTATGAGAAGCATTTAATTGGACTGTGATGGGAAGTGACATGATTGAAGGTGGATCGGGTTTTCTTGACGTTGGATTGAAGGTGAGTTATATTACCTTTTATTGAAATTTTTATATTGAAAAAGCAAGGGGGACAGTAATTGCAAGGGTTATTCCAACTAAAAAACTATTTTAATAAAGCTTTGTTTTTTGGTTGGAGTAACCCTTTGAATGTAAGAATTTTCAAATCAAATGGTTCCGTTCTAGATAATTCACTTGTACAAATTAAAAACACTTTTGTAGATTAGTCATGTAAAATATAAATGAAATGCAGCATTTACCAGACTAATGCTTGATATCCAAAATATCTCATAATACCACAATATATCACAATACAAATCTATTTCATGCAGTGGATACGATGCGGTTTATTCCCATATTAGTTGGTAACTGGTGAGACCATAATTCCAGGGATTTTTATAGATATACAAACAGGAAAAAACAGTTCAAAGACTGACTAGTTGAGCATAGAACATTTATCTCTGCTTGCGTGGCATCTCCCCATCCCATAAAGCAAACTATGCACTGGCTTAGAGCAACACTTTTTGAGATTACATAGGGACAAGTGAGCTGGTTTCATACACTTTCTATTTCTCACAAATTCTGGCCAACTTACCCTTACCAAACTCACTTTCTGCTTATTCCATTCCAACACATGTGTAGTGTATGTACCGAGTACCACAGTCTAGCCTTGGTTCCCAAGTAGTAGAATACTAAAAATTAAATTTTTCATTCCATTGGTAATGATGGTGCATTTAACTCCAAGGTATAACACTGTTGACTATGGTGTGCAGGAGTTTTTTAATCACCTGTGCCACTTAACTGATTCTTTAACTTTGCACCCACTCATTAAAGACGTTACGTACTGATTGCAATTCCATTGGTTCTACAAATTGTTAAAAAGTCAACGTTCATTTTTACATCATCTTGGCATTTCTAGGTTGTGAAGCATTGCATAGCACAGTCTTGCGGATTAATATGCCATAAACATTAAAAAAAAAAAAAAAAAAGATTATTTATCAAAGATATCTTGGTGTAAAGTCTGTGATTTAACAATTATATATAAATGCACAGATTTATAAATGTAACAATAAATTTAAAAAATGTTGTCACTGGACAGCGGTTGCACAGTAGGTTTAACTTTCTCACCAAAGAATCTTTGAAATATAATCTTAGTAAGGGTTAAAAAATTTATAAGATTTAAGAATATTCAAGAGTATATGAAAAAATATATATAGTGGTCAAAGAGAAAATAAGGAAATGTTTCCAGTAATGGAGGTTGTTTAAAATGAATTATTATATTTTTTGCAGATGTTGCCATATCCCAGAAAACTTTTTGTAATGAATGTTAATGAATAAATAAGATTTTTAATATTTAAATGGCAAAAAAAGATTATTTATAATATATTTCCTGTTATTGTTCCTTTAATGTTTGAATATGCGACCACTGGTTTTATTTAATAATTGTGACTTTTTACTTTTAATTTTATTTAATTTCTGTGTTTGATTGCATATATAAAACCATACCTGGAATGTTATGAGTGGTATATTTGCATTCCCAAATGTGATTTTAAAAGTGTTTTGTTAAATAAAATTAAAGTTTTAAAAACTGAAAGCATTTTGATAGATGTGGGAGAGCATATGCATTTATGTTTATGTGTGGACTGGAAAATTGTAAATGCATTAATGTTTCCCATAATGTAAAAAGGAATAAAAAGAAAAAGAAGAAAAAGAAAAAGAAAAAAAAACAATTCTAAGTAATAAAATAATAATTTCATTGCTTTTTTATAGTTCTGACCTTCATTGAACATATACTACTATACTATCAAATAGACATGTTACAAATATTTACAATTGACGTAAGACTGGCCATTTGCCTAAAACACATATTGTGTGGTCAGATGTCTTGAATGTGTAATAAAAACACAAATAACTAAATGAGGGTGCTGCCAAACAATGTTTTGAAGGAATATAACTTTGTACTATAACATTTATTCACTACACAGTTATGTTGGCCAATTTGTATTTTAGATTTAGGTTCACTCTGTTGGACTTTGTGTTGGTTGGTTGTAGCTGTTTTGCCTCATATTTCACAATGAATTTTTAATTTTCCACAATTTACTCTTTAAAAGAAAACTCTGAGTACAGTGTACTCTAGTGGTTATGGTACAAATAGTCTGATGGCTTTATCCCACTGTTAACACCATTTGCAAATGGTCTGACGCATACCTGGGTAGTGCAAGCCCAGACTATATTCACATTCATCACTAATGTTCAAGTTTCCCTTCAATACTAGCAATGTCAATCATGTCCAACTTTAGACTAAATTCACTGGCTGAAGAGTGTCAGCTCACACTTTCATCCAATGAATTCTACCTAAACATAGACAGAACTGATATTGCTAATCTATGGCATATGTCCCATCCCATCTCACCCACAAAACTAAATGGAGGACTATTGCAACCATGGAAAACCTGCTTTTTTAGAAAGAAAAATAAAACATTTTGATGAATTAAGGTAAACAAAGATAAAATATTAGCATACTTTGCATTAATGTCATAAACTGTATTATATATAACATATTTATTATTTTTATTTCTATTTTTTTGTTAATTTTATTATGAACTGTAAGGAACACTTATACATATAAACATATGATACTGCACTCAAAATAGCTTTTTAAGTCGAAAAACTTAATTTATTTAACACCTCTAAATCGATAAGTTTGTATAAACACGTGATACCGCACTACTTAGTGTGGTATCACGTGCTTATACAAACTAATCTATATAGAGGTGTTAATTGAATACAATTTTGTGACTTAAAAAGCAATTTTGAGTGCGGTATCATATGTTTATATGTATATATGTTTAAGGTATTAAGAGTGGGCTACCTAGATATCCAGCACCTATTTAGATAGAAGACTGCCGGTAAATACCATTGATTTTTGTAAGGAACACTTAAACTGTAATGACTCTCCTTCATTTTAGGAGTTCATGAGAAACAGACAAAAGTAATAACAGAAGAAACCATCAATATTAATAAAACAAAGAAAATGACTTTTCCTGTAGTGCCTTCCTCCATGGTGTCAAACAGACATTAGCACTCATTCCCATAAAAAGTACCAGGTTGGGGTTGAGTTGAACTAAGATTGAAATAAAGCCTCTCAACACATTTCACACAGCAGTTAATAACTTGATTGGGTGTCAGGTTTTTGCAAACATTAACCTGTTTCTTGCAAATGCTACAGCAGGCAAAAGGAAGAATCTAAAGTCAATGAGAAGCAAGACGAGTCAGAGGCTGTGTTGGGTGCAAATCCATTTTCACCACTTTGTAGGAGGTATATGCACTGAGGAACCCCTGACTATGAGCCTGGGTCAAATTCCTAAAAGTGTTCTATATTCTGCCCCATCTGAAAGTACTTTTCACCGCTTTATATCTATTCTACGTGTGTTAATTGTTTGATCAACCAGTCACACACAGCAGCAGTGCTATTATCTATAAGAATACAGGAGAGCGCACTCTTAAACAGTAAATGTAAATACAAATAGAATAAAATAAAATAAAATAGAATAAAAATATATTGTATATAGTCTAGCAGCTAGACATAAAGCAAAACTCCTTAAAGATCGTGCCCTAAAAGTATGAATAAAAAATGTCAGCGCTACATACGGTAGCCTTTCAATGAGGCAACCTATAAAAAGTGTGTAAAAAATCTAACTGATCTCTGTGAGTTAGTGATATACATATAACAACACTTAAATCCCACAGGAAGTTATAATTGTACACAGAAAATAGTAAAAAAAAACTTGCTTAAGAGTCCATAAAGTCTTATAAGGGGGTCTTGAAGGGGTTAATCCTGTGTTGTGGTAGGAGAAACACTGTAGCTCTTTTCGTAGATAATACCTTCAAAAGATACAAAAGAAGGCTTGCATAGTGTAAAACCGTATTTAATAAGTAAAAAGATACCCTTCCCCCAAAGAGGAACCCTTACGTTAGCAAGTGGTGATACTTGTTTCCAAGATATCACAAACACACATTGTATAGTCAGAGGCTGTGCAGCCGTTTACCGTCCGAGGCTCTCAGCAGTTTCAAAATTCCCGCCCGATCTCAGCGCTGATACGGTGGGGTTTAGCCTGCAGGATAGGAGCATCAGCGTATGGTCGATTCTAAGCCGGCTGTGGACATCAGACCTCTGCACCCGATAGCACTTCAACGCATTTCGCCCGCTTTGCCGGGCTTTTTCAAGATAGTGTATCGGCTAGACAGAACATCTCCTCACATGTTGGTCTGCAGTTTGGATAATGCTATGTCCGTAAGTAAAGGGAGCAACTTGCTCACGTCCTAAGGGCTGTAGGACAGGAAAGAGTGCTATTATCACCTACCTCCCAACATTTCAAGGAATAAATTCTGGATCTGCGGTGGGTTGGGACATCCACTAACGCAATGTTCCTCATTGGTGACATCACAAGGGTCGTGTCAGCCTGGCTGGCATGCAGAGCGACAGCCACTACAGGCATTTAAACATTGACGTTTTTGCAGAATGGCAAGGTGTTCACTTGCAGGGTTACAACTGGAGGGACATGACACCCAGAACACTTCCTTGAGATGAATTGTTGTGGGTGCCTATGAACTCCCTTTAATATAATCTATTTGTACAGAAGGAGATACATTTGGATTCTCAAAAACTATTTTCTGCCCATATTGTAAGAAATTCCTGACATCCGTGCACTGTTAGTTCCACATGCATCAATTGCTCAATAAACTTGGTTAAGAATTTTGTTCTGCTGTTGTACCCAGAAGACATCTTCAGTAATTGTTAATAGGCACATCCTAGCTTCAATACTACTATGTATTCTGTGAATTTATTTTCTTGTTGAGGACCACAGCTATCCAGTCGCAGAATGTTATTGAAAAGTGGTTATTAACCCATAACTTGCACAGATCTTTGCCGTCATTTCACATTTTTAGTGGGATGTTGTTCACTGGCTCTTTGCACCATAAGCACTACAATAAGCTGTTCTGTTAGTGGAGGTTAAGATAAAGTTAGTTATAGTTATTGCCCTTTTCTTTCTGTAGCTCCAGGTGCTTTATCGACTAGTATATCACGTCACTCCTAGATTAACATGCACGTGCAGCACAAATGTCTATAGAGAATCCTGTGGGACTATTTTTTGAATAAATAAAACTCCAGTGCCATCAATGTGAGTATTTAAAGGGATTCTATAGTGCCAGGAAAATAAAGCCGTTTTCCTGGCACTGTAGAATCCTACAGTGCCCCCACTCCCTCTTGCAGTCCCTTCAGTCACTTACCTGAATCCAGCACTGATTTCCCTCGGTGCTGGGTCAGGCTCCGCCCATGCTCCTCCCCCGCCGACATCAGCCGGCGAGGGAGACCTAAGCACATGCCTATAGAGAAAAATCTGACGCTGGAGGTCCTCATGCATAGCGTAAGGACGGCCAGCGTCAGTTAACGGACCAAAGGTCCGTTTCAATTCTGGAAGTCCCGTCAGTTTCTCAGAAACTGCAATAATTACCACTGTAGGGTTAAGGGACATGACCAGTTCGATGAGCTGAAGTGGTCTGGGTGCCTACAGTGAATTTTAAGATCAGAGACAACATGGGTTTACTTCAGGGAGATCATGCCAAACTAATTTTATTGATTTTTTGATTGGGTACCTAAAATAATAGATCAGGGTGGTGCAGTAGACATTGCTTACCTAAATTTCAGTAAGGATTTTGACACTGTTGCACATATAAAGCTTACCAATAAACTGCAATCTTTAAGTTTGGATTTCAATATTGTTGAATGGGTAAGGCAGTGGCTGAGTGACAGGCAACAGAGGGTTGTAGTAGGAATTCAAAGCATTAACTTGTCACCAGTGGGTTACCTCAGAGATCTGTACCTGGACCCATTCTCTTGATATTGCAGAAGGTCTCGATGGTAAGGTGTGTCTTTTTGCTGATGATACTAAGATATGTAACAGGGTTGATGTTCCAGGAAGGATAAGGCAAATGGCAAATGATTTTGGTAAACTAGAAAAATGGTCAGTTTTGGCAGTTGACATTTAATATGAATAAGTGCAAGATAATGCATCTTGGATGTAAAAACCCAAGGGCAGAGTACAGAATATTTAATAGAGTCTTAACCTCAACATCTGAGGAAAGGGATTTAGGGGTGATTATTTCTGATGACTTAAAGGTAGGCAGACAATGTAATAGAGCAGCAGGAAATGCTAGCAGAATGCTTGGTTGTATAGGGAGAGGTATTAGCAGTAGAAAGAGGGAAGCGCTCATGCCATTGTACAGAACACTGGTGAGACTTGAAGTATTGTACGCAGTACTGGAGACCGTATCTCCAGAAGGATACTTTAGATACTTGATACTTTAGAGAGAGTTCAGAGAAGGGCTACTAAACTGGTTCATGGATTGCAGGATAAAACTTACAAGGAAGGGGGGGCAGAGTCCAACAGAGCTCCGTGCACACAGTAATCTACCCCTTATTTTGGGCACCAAACCTCATTTGGAGCAGCAGGGGACACGGTCAAAAGGCACAAGAGACACGATGGGTCGAAAGACCAGAAAGCAAAAGCCGGATAAACCCCGCATGGGCCTAAATATTGGAGACCTCCTGCCTACCGCACAGGGCTCAACCAGGCCCAAGATGGGCGACTACCCGGAGACTTTTTTTACGACTTCTCTCCAGGGGAGGAAGACGTGGTCTTACCTTCCAGACCTGCGCCAGCACTGCCAGACCCAAACTCTTTACCCATGACGACAGCTGTTCGGAAGGCATTCCTGGCCGACCAGCAAACAAACATATTAACAGATGTGGCAACGCTAAGATCTGATCTAAAAGGCCTAACAGGCAGGCTGGAGACAGTAGAGACTACCTCTGGGGAACACAGCCGAAGCCTGGACTCTATACAGCGGGAAATACTCAAACTCAGGCAGAAACACGAGGCACAATATCGGCGATTGGCGGCTATGGAGGATATGCCGCGAAGACCTAATGTTAAGATTCGGGGCATATCGGAAGAAGTGCCAGCAGCAAAGTTACCGCACATGGTGAGACACCTCCTAGGGGCCTTGCTACCCCCACGCCAGGCCAAGGCAGTGGGGCTAGATGGCTGCTTTTGCATCCCAAAATCAAAGAAAGTTTCAGATACAGCTCCAAGGGATATGGTGGTCCAATTTCAGAACTGTATACAATGTATACCAACTCCTTTATGTTGTATTTACAAGGCAATGCTCAATCTGTGAATTAAACAAAAAACACAATATAAAAAATAAATAAAAAACTTACAAGGGAAGGTTAAAGGATCTTAACATGTATAGCTTGGAGGAAAGACAAGACGGGGGGATATGATAGAAACATTTACATACATAAAGGGAATCAACACAGTAAAGGAGGAGACTATATTTAAAAGAAGAAAAACTACCACAACAAGAGGACATTGTTTTAAATTAGAGGGGCAAAGGTTTAAATGTAATATTGGGAAGTATTACATTTAGTGAGAGGGTAGTGGACGCATGGAATAGCCTTCCAGCTGAAGTGGTAGAGGTTAACACAGTAAAGGAGTTTAAGCATGTGTGGGATAAGCATAAGGTTATTCTAACTATAAGGTAAGGCTTGGGACTAATGAAAGTATTTAGAAAATTGGGCAGACTAGATGGGCCGAATGGTTCTTATCTGCCATCACATTCTATGTTTCTATATTTTTAAAACCTTTGAAATCTATATACTAGTGAACATCTTCAATTATTGACAATGGGTATCCAGAGAAAAACAATGTTCTTGCCTGAATGTCATGATTTTTTTTTTACCTGATTACAAGGTATCATCTTGCCTACAAACGAAGCTATGGAGTATTTTTGGGTACAATTGTCCAGAGTTTTTGTTTACAAAGATGGTGATGTTGCTATTCACTGGGTGTGATGATACAAGAAAGAGAACATCAAGAACAAGATCATTGGGATAAACTTAAAAATGGCACACGAAATGACAAATCCGTATTAGAGCCACCAGAGGTGTGGTTTCAGATAAATGTATAGACGTTTCCCTTTTTGCAGATGAAATGGTTTTGGTGATAACATTTCCACTACGACATTTATTCGCCAAGATATAAAGCATGTCTACAGCATTTCTAAGCACAATGAGACCGTTAAAACTTTTATAATAACTTCTCAGTCTGTAGGTGCCAAAACACATTCCCAAGGTTATCTAATTCTCCTTCAGGAATTTAAAGTTGACAAAATGTTGCTTCTTGCAGGTGCACATTACTGTGACAGCCAAGAGATGTGCTGTTCAGGAGTTAACACAACATTGTATCAAGACCTAATATTTAAAGTAAGAATATACAAAAATAAAAACCACAATGTTGGCAAAAACGGACAACCTTAAAGGGACATTCTAGGCACCAGAACTGCTACAGCTTAAAGGACCACTCTAGGCACCCGGACCACTCTAGGCACCCAGACCAGCTTAATGAAGTGGTCTGGGTGCCTGGTCCCTCTAGGATTAACCCTTTTTTTTTTTTATAAACATAGCAGTTTCAGAGAAACTGCTATGTTTATACTGAGGGTTAATCCAGCTTCCAGAGCCTCTAGTGGCTGTCTCATTGACATCCGCTAGAGGGGCTTGCGTGCTTCTCACTGTGAAAATCACAGTGAGAAGACGCCAGCGTCCATAGGAAAGCATTGCAAATGCTTTCCTATGCGACCGGCTGAATGCGCGCGCAGCTCCTGCTGCGCATGCGCATTCAGCCAATGACGTCGCGAGGAAGGAGGAGAGGAGGAGGAAAGCTCCCCGCCCGGCGCTGGAGAAAGGTAAGTGTTTAACCCCTTCCTCTTTCCAGAGCCCGGCAGGAGTGGGACCCTGAGGGTGGGGGCACCCTCAGGGCACTATAGTGGTCCTTTAATGTGGCGGTAATTGGGACAAAGTGATTGTCCCTACAGGCTAAAGAGTGTACACACAACCTTTCCTGAGAAAAGGCAGTGTTTGCATTTGTGCCTAATGCCACCTTGGACCGCCTCTAAAAGGATTTCCTGAATGCTCTGCATGGAGACGCTGAATTGAGTCAACTCATGTCTATAAGGAGATCCTCCTTGGTGCAGGTAGCTGCACATGCGCACCAGCTTCCAAATTATTAGTATTGGGAAATATAGTCATTCGAAAAGCTTAATATAAATATTTGGAAGGTGCAGATATCCAAAACATCTGTATGTCACACTAATGTTAGAAACACAGTCATCTGAAAAAGAAAGCACGCCCTCTTTGAATTCTGTGGTTTTACATATCAGGACATAATGACAATGATCTGTTCCTTAGCAGGTCTTAAAATTAGGGAAAGACAACCTCAGATGAAAAACAACAACATATGACATATACAGTGTGTCATGATTTATTTAACAAAAATAAAGCCAAAATGAAGAAGTCATGTGTGAAAAACGAAGTACACCTTTACAGCTTCCATAGGAATTAAGAGGCTAAGTAGCAGACAAGTGCTACTAATCAAACGCCTTGATTAATTCCTGATCAGCAAGTGTGGAGCAATGCCAAGGAGGAAAGACATCCCCAATGGTCTTAGATACGCATTTGTAGCTGCCCATCAAGTTGGGTAGCACTACAAGGCCGTTTCCAAACAATTTAAAGTCCATCATTCTACAGTGAGAAAGATTTTGTAGAAAATATTCAAGACAGATGACAATCTTCCCATGAGTGGTGGAACTAAAGTAGAGAGGACCCTGGTGCAAGAATTTCGTTGGAACCCCCTATCGCCAAAAATTACTTTAGAATATATGTGTGAACTCCTACACTTTGTCCATGGGAGTCAATATCTTGAATAGGTTCTTAGTCCAGCAGTCAACTACACTAACCAGGAAATGGAAGCTGATTAATTATCCTTGCTCCAGCCCAATGTCATGATGATGCATTGTTATTATCCTGTAGCATAGTGAAATGTTCTGATGTCTGGGTTTTTTCAACTCCTTATCTTAATCTATTGCATTCAATTGGATATATATTTCCTCTGTTTTCAGAATCTATTAAAAAAAATAATTAACATTTGTAATTTATGCAAGACTGTCTTAGTAATAAAGAGGTCACAAAACTCACCTACTTGGATTTGCTTTTTTTTTTTTTTTTTTAATACCTACATAGAGCAATGCTGTTAACATCCCCTCCCCTGCTCTACATGCCATTTTCCATAACGTCATCATTATATTCGATCTCAGTAGATTTAAAAGAACCAGCGCCGGGGGGGGGGGGGGGGGGGAGAGGGGGAGAGCAGAGCTTAGCCACTGAACCGAGTGGTCGCAAGCCCAAAGAGCTCCGGCAAAAACGGGAGGAAATCGATGGCTACCACAGCCAAGCTAGCCCTAAACAGCCCTAAAAACCAACGGGCAGAGCAAGAGGGCAACGCCAATAACTGACCGATGCCCTTTTTATACGCCGCAAAGTCAAGGCCTACTCAGACTACAGGACCTTTGAAACGGCGCTACACAACGCGGTACTCTCCGTCACCACACCACTCGCGGAGAACAAGGCGACCGACCCGGCAAACATGGGACGAAAATCCCAAGGGATCGCAACAGGTGCATGTAAAGACACCCGCGATATCAGCACAATGCTCCAACGCCCCGCGGTCCCAAAGATGGCGGCCACGCCAGGACTAGACGCCAGCTCCACATGCTCGGAGCAGATACCGAGGGATACCCTTGACCCACAGTCACCCCAAGACATGCAGACAGACCCTGATGCGCTGACACCAGCCACTAAACTGGACATTAAAAACCTCCTACTGGAACTGAAACAAATGTCAGCAGCAGATATGGCCATACTGAAAACAGAGGTCCAGTCGGTCACAGACCGCGTAAAAAAGGAAGTAGCCTGGGCTCACAATGCACTGCTCTCATGCTCCCTCTCTCCCCCCACTCCCCCCCACCACCAGGAAACAGCAGCTACCTGCAGGCTGGATCCCTCTCCTTCATTCACAGCACTTATGAATGATCCATCTGAAGGTAAGTGGAACTGATTATGAGCATTAGTGTATGATTGTAAATTGGTCTGTGTGTATTGAATTGCTGTGTTTGTGTGTGTAAATAAAGTGACTATATGTAAAGTGGTGTGTTTCTGCTTGAGGGACAGTGTGTGTGTTAGTGAGTGTGTGTAAATGAAACTGTGTGTGTGTGTATGTGTAACTGGCTCTGTGTAAATGACATTGTGTATGTTAGTGTGTGTAAGTGACACTGTGTATGTCAATGAGAGAGTGTGTGTGTATGCAAGTGAAACTGTGGGTATGTCAGTGACAGCGTGTGTGTGTTAGTGACTGTGACATTGTATATGTCAGTGAAAGTGTGTAAGTGAGACTGTGTAAGTCAGTGGGAGTGTGTAACTGACACTGTATCTCAGTGAGAGTGCGTTTGTCAGTGAGAGTGTGCGTTAGTGAGAATGTGTAAGTGACACTGTGTGTCAGTGAAAGTGTGTGAGTGAAAATGTGTATATATGTCAGTGTGTGAGTGACAGTGTGTGTGTGTGTGACCATGTAATCAGATATATATATTAAATTATATTTATAATATATATTAAGTAATAGAATTCTATATTAAACCAAAACATTTTTCACAGTAACAAATTAAATCCCAATATTAGTACAAATTAAATACCATCAAATGCATTGGAAAAGAGTGTATATATATTAACCCCTTAACGACGAGTGACGGACGAGGTCCGTCACTCAGGGGAATGCGTTAATGACGAGTGACGGACCTCGTCCGTCACCCGTTAAAATTAACCCCAGATCACCGCAATCGCGGCGATCGTGGGGTTAATTGTGCTCCGGTCTGCCTCTGCATTAAA
The DNA here is from genome assembly GCF_036172605.1 of Pelobates fuscus. Taxonomy (NCBI): domain Eukaryota; kingdom Metazoa; phylum Chordata; class Amphibia; order Anura; family Pelobatidae; genus Pelobates; species Pelobates fuscus. The sequence goes on along the minus strand of NC_086320.1, from coordinate 118,087,642 downwards.
GGCAGACCGGGAGCACCGGATCCGGCTGCCCCAGTACATGTGCCCGCTCTGGCATGCTGTCATGTGCTGTGTATACTCACCTCCGCCTCCCTGCACTTCCGGGTTCAGTGTGAAGTGCAGGGAGACGGATCAGTGTTGATCCTGCCCCCTGGTGACAAAAAAAATAAAGTTTATTTAAAATCCCACCCCCCTTTACCCCCCCTTTACCCATTTTAATAAAAAATTAACCCCTTCCCTGCCAATTGATCACTGACTACAGTGATCAATTGGCAGGGATTACATTTTACTATGATCTGATTATTTATTTTTTTTAACCCCTGAGGGTTAATTCTTTTTTTTTTTTTTAACCTTCAGGGGTTCAATTTATTTTATTAATTAATTTAAATATTTTAAAATTATAAATTTAGCTAGCTGGGGAGAGTGGAAGTTAGTGGGGAATTGGGGGATTTAGTATTAGGCTAACTAGGGGTTAACGTTAAAACAGTTTAAAAATAAGCTTTAAAAAGTTAAAAAATTAAGTCAAAAAAAAGTTTTAATAACGTTTAAGTAAAAAATAAAAAAAAGTTAACCCTTTACCCAGTCCAAATAAAAATTAACCCCTTCCCTGACAGTCGATCACTGCCTACAGTGATCAAAATACAGATCACAGTATTATACTGTGATCTAATTTTTTTTAACCCCTGACGATTAACTTTTATTTATTTTTTAACCCTCAGGGGTTAAATTTATTTAATTAACTAATTTAAATATTGTATAATTAAATATTTTGCTAGCTGGGGTGGGTGGGAGTTATGGGAAAATGGGGAATTTACTGTTAGTGCTGCTTACTGCTAGTTAGGGGTTAACGTAAAAAAAAAGCTTAGAAAAATGTTAAATCTGTAAAAAAAAGTTTTACGAAAGTTTAGGAAACGTTAAAAAAATTAATAAGCAAAACAAAAGTTTAAAAAATAGTTTTAAAAAGTAAAAAAAGTTTTAAAAAGTAAAAAAATACATTTAATAACGCTCATTACCACTACACCTGGTACAAGCTAGCGGAAAAATGATCCCACGCTAAGGTTCAAAATATGCCTTTTGAAATACCCTGGGATGTCTTCTTTAAGAAATGGTATGGCTTTATGGGGTATTTGGTTTATATAGCCTGGTAAAATACTCTAAAATGGGACATGGGCACAGCGTAAAAATTTAAAGTTTGAAAAAAAATGGAATGGCTGTGTCCCAAATGTGCCCCTCCGATGTCCACATATACCTGGCAAAGGTACATACGGGGGTATTTTTGTACTCAGCAGACATAGCTGAGCAAAATATGAAGTATTATACAGTGGTAGTCCACATATGGTTTGCAAAATATACTGTGCAAACTCTCTTTGTGTGTCAAAAAGGCAGAAAAAAACGCTTATAACCACTACACCTGGTACACGCTAGCGGAAAAATGATCCCACACTAAGGTTCAAAATATGCCTTTTGAAATACCCTGGGGTGTCTACTTTAAGAAATGGTAGGCCTTTGTGGAGTAGTTTGAATTTAAAACCTGCAAAGATGCTTGGAAATTGCACATAGGCCCGGCGTCAAAATTCAAAGTTCGGTCAAAACTGATATGGCTTGGTCTCCTATATGGCACTGTAGCTTCACAAAATAGTGCCATAGACATACAATGGGGGTGTCCTTTTACTCAGAAGACTTAGCTGAGCATAATTTGGGGGGTTTGAACTTAGTGGCACACATGAAATATACAAAATGCCCAGCAAAAATGCAATCCGTATGTAAAAAATGCACAAAATTATTTTTTACCACATACTTTGGCATGTAATGGTAAAAAAATGGGGGCATGTTAAGGCACAATATGCACCTTATAAGATACCCTGGAGTGTCTATTTTTACAAATGGTAGGCCTTTGTGGGGTGTTTTTGAACAGTCAAACTGTTATAATACCCCAAATGGAAGCATAGGCTCATTAAATCCGTCTCTCAAAATTCTACTGTGAATACTGAAAAGGACAGGTCTCCTATATGGCACTGTAGCTTCACGAAATAGTGCCAAAGACATACAATGGGGGTACCGTTGTACTCAGCAGAAGTAACTGAACATATAATAAAACTTTGTACAGGAATAGCACACACCAACTTTACAAAATACACATGAGAATTTCTTTGTTATAAGTTTGTGTGCGAAAACCCCCAAAAAACACAATATTTAGCAGAGGTTGGCGGTAAAATGGCTACGTAGAAAGTGTCAAAACAACCTTAGGTAAATAGCCTGTGGTGTCTACTTTATATAAATATATACTTTTGTGTGGCAATTTTGTTTTCTTTCATGGCTATTAGGCTTACAAGACAAACATACCAAATTCTAAAATCGCTCCACATAAAAAGTTTATTTTACTCCTTGTGCTTTGTGACCTGTAACTACCAAAAAAAAACTTAAAATCCCAGACACATTATATATTCTGTAATTCAGAACAACTAAATGAATTTATTTTTAATTACTTTCCTTAACCTGCACTAATTATGTACACATTATTATTGCAAAAACTGTAAAAAAAAAAAAAACACACAAAAATTCGTTTTTTTGCATATTTCTGTATTTTTTTTATAATAAATAAGCATTTATATATATATGTGTTACATCAAATTAAAGCCCTTTCTGTCCTTTAAAAAACGGTATATAATATGTGTCGGTGCAATAAATTAGTAAAATGCAAATGGCAGTTGAACGCAAATAGCAAAAAATGCAAAAAATGCCGTTGTCATTAACCCCTTAAGGACACATGACATGTGGGACATGTCATGATTCCCTTTTATTCCAGAAGTTTGGTCCTTAAGGGGTTAAGTGAAAGACAAGCTTCTGAAGCTCTGTCCTTAAGGGGTTAAGTAGTATGTGTCTATTCATGTATGCAGTAGATGTGTATTGATCTATGCATTATGCAGTATGAGTGTATGAATGTATGTATTAGGCGGTGTGTGCGTATGGTTGATAGTATGTATTAGGCAGTGTGTGTATATGGATGCATATACTGGATGAGTGCTTCTACACAGTGTGTTTTCTTCCCTAAATATCTCTGCATTGCAATTCAGAATTTAGTTTATAAACCGGTGAGAGAATGTGGTTACCTTTATGAGAGGGCAGCAAAATGAATTGTTGACTAAGGTGGCAAGAATTCTTGCACCGGCCCTGTCGGCCAGATGGGTGTCATTATGAAAATGTAGATAAATTCATATATGTGAAAATATAATTCATAACACTGTTGGCGGATGAGGGACACAAATAGAGACAGGCAGGCCGCACATGTCCCGTGGACCACCACTTGAACAGCTTTGTGTAATAATTAAAGACAGTAAAACACGTTATTGGTGGAATCATAAAATTTGCATAACATAGAATACAAGCATGTTAATAAAGAGAAATAAAATGATTATCCTAACAAAATAACCACTTAATTTTTTTTATCTACTAAGATACCACATTAGATGAGAATGTCAAACCTACTGATATGCACAAATGGCATTCCACTTAGCAAATATACTAAGTGGAATGCCATTTGTGGAATTTTGGAACACCGTTATAATAATATGCACCAACAGCTTGTTAAATAATGCATTTTTTTTTAATAAAAAGTACTTTTAAATGCATTAAATGATTGATTCTCGCAGCTTTCACCAGATTATTGATTGATTTTGCAAAGTCATCCACCATCTAGGGTCAAACACTATTTTCAACCAACTCACCAACGAATCTTCCAATGTTCATTCTATAAAGGGATAGAACATTCTAAAAATGGATACAACATTACAGACTAATGATTTGCCACTTTGGTTGAGAATTAATCCTGTTGGTAGATGATCGTCTCTAAATATGAACTTTTTACTGGAACGGGAGTCTGTGCTTTACATCTGGTTGGACTGTTTACAAAGCGCAGAGAAGACTATATTGTTGGATATCCAAAAACTCAATGTACTGCCCAAAAAATGAATCCAGAATGAATTCCACTATAGAAATTAAAAAATATATTGAATACTGAAATATATTATTTATTAAAAATATTAAATAAAGCCGAAACAATATTGTAGTGTTTACGGTCACTTCAAACAACCTATGATAGTATTTACTTTTGTTTAGTAGTTACTAAATACATTTAGTGGTTTGTTTTTTTTCTCTATGAATAAAGAATTGTGTCTAAAAATTGGGCCCTTGTGTTTGAAACGAATAGTGTTCTTACCGTTGCTCATCACCCAGTTTGTTTAGTTCTCCCATTCATTTAAATCACTGAAAGACCAATTTCAAACTCTGTATAGTTAAACATGTTCTCTCCCATGTCTGTCTGTGCTATATGCCAGGACCACAGAACGTTATGTTCTAGTTAACCAGTTTCCTACAGAACTAAACCACAGTCTATTTCTAGGAAAAAGCTTTGAAAGCCACTGTGAGCTAGCTATCCTTAACATTCCAGCTTCAGGTTTCAAAGCAAATAAATATCAAAAAGCTTTTTTTTCCTCCATCATTCTGTGAAAATACTACAGTACAAAAAAAAAAGCCTCAACACTAATGACTATTGGGATTAGTTAAGGAGCTACAAACCTATGCAGAGAATTGCAAAATTTAGGTCAAAATAACCTAGTTTGGACATCTAAGTGGGAAAGTTTCTCAAATTTGCTATTTTATCCTTAAAACGTAACTTTGTATATATTTTGTTTCTTGCTAATAATTTTGTAGCACACACTATTGTATGTTTTAAAAACCACAAAAAACCTTAGACTCCAAATAAAAACCAGAAACATGTAGACCTGCATGAGTGCTTGTGCATCCCTTTTATAGTGCTGTACATACATGTGTCCGTATCGCACAGTGGTGGTTCATTTAATTTGTAGAATATGCTTTTGTGCCAGGAACATTTGCAATTTGTGTGTAAAAAAAAAAAAAAAGATATAGCGTTTACTTATCCATTAGGTAAGTTTAGTTTTCTCTTGCCATCTCTGAAATCAAATAGAGGCAAGATGATTCACTAAGGTCAGAATGGGTTCGTTACGGGCCACTTAGACAATGTTCAGAAGATTCATCAATATGCAGATTTTGCAAAACAAGCTCCAAATAAGCCAGATTTCGAACTTTACAATTTGGACAAGTCTGAACAAGCCAGCAGTGCAAGAGGATATTGTCACTGGCCAGCCACCATATTTAAAAAATATGGTTACATCATGATGCAGGTGTGGTATATCACACATCAGCCGCTCACGGTTATGAAAACTAGCAACTGGGCAGCTAGTTGCATCAGTTTAGCAATTTTTATTTGACCTCTTTAAGGGCCACAGGGTTATTTAATAAAGTGAGAATTCAGGTTGAATTTAAAATTTGAGGTCACACTGAAAGCTTAACGTGGCACTGTCACGCCAAAATTTCCTTTCCCATATTGTTTCTACTTTTCTTCCACTCTGACAATCTGTTATTTTCTTTATTTCTGATCTAGTTACCATTAAAACATAACACAAAGTAGGGACCAAGGAAGAGCTTAAGTCAGTTCCATTTCCTGTGTCAAGGAGGAGGGCGAGTATTGCGGGAAAACTTTGACACAGGAAATGGAGCAGACTTAAGCTTTTCCTTTGGTCAAAGAATGTCAAGTGTAGTAAAAATACATAAGGCAAAATAGTTCCTACTTTGTCTTATGTTTTAAAGAAAACTAGATCAGAAATTAAGAAAAGAATAACAGATTGTGAGAGAGAAGAGGAAGCAATAGGAGAAAGGTAAGTATGGTGTGACAGTGCTGTTTCAAAGCATAGCTAAAAGATGGTATGTAAACCTATCAGACGGAAATGCAAGAGGTATCGAACAAAAAACGTGCAACAGTCTAGCAACCAGAAAGAGAGACTAACATATGGAAATAGAAGCCAAGATACAGTACTTCCAAAAAAGATACACCTCTTCAAGGGCAGCACATACAAAAATGACCTACTACGAGATTTCAGAAAATATATTTCAGAGACCAGAAATGGGACAGAACAGCAAGAAGTCAGGGCTGAAAGAAAGGTGGTGGATCTTGCCAAGTTTTTCAGATGAAGGAATGGCTTCAAATAAACAGACAAGGCATTACTGAATACTAATCAAAAGATGCTTCAGAACAAAGCTCAAAAAGATACACTGGGTCAGATACTAGAGAACCAAACACGGGTCATTTGGGGGAGAAATCATAAAGACCAATCTAGGTCTTATTGTGAGGTTCTAGAGATGCCGAGGACATTCACCTTGTCTAACATGCAAATCTGATTTATGGACCAAACTAAATTACAATACTCACTTTGAATTTAGATATGATGGAGTCAATAAACACGATTAGAAAGTTCCATCATTTGTTTAGATTAAAGCTAGAGATTACATTCAGTTTTAATACTTTAGAATATTGCAACCTGGCTCTAGCTTACACAAAATCTACCTAGTAATTAAGAGTTTGCGTGTGTACTTTGTCTGGTAACTCTTTAATTTAGCTATATGAACAGCCACAGCAGAAAATTAAAGATTCAAGAAGAGTCGTTAGTGTTTGGACTTGTGTTCTTGCTAGATGGAATACTTTTCAGGTGAGTAAAAAAAAAAAAAAAAACACTAAACAAAACACTATGTGGAATCAAGGTACGGTCAGTTTAGTAAAATTTGGTGTCTTCGGGATGATTATTACTGGCAACGTGCTGGGGTTCATTGGCATGAAAGCTTCCAAGGTAATTGGATAATTTCTCCCCAGACATTTTGAAGAACACTGAAGATTAATCACATGCCAAAATCCTGCTGCTACGAGCTGTGAATAAATGAATGCCAACATATGAGCAAATTAATGGGTGCCAAAGAAGGAGAGAATGTTTCTGAGCAAGCGTGCTTCAGAATGAATGCCAAGAGGTTTCCAGTGAAAGCCTGTTCACGCATTGCAATTTCTAGGAAAACTGTAAAAAGCAGCATTTAGTCAGTTTTATTTTTTTTATCTGGATGAGGTTAGATGCAAACAGACATGGGAAAATAAAATTATGAATTCGTTTAAGGTCAAACTTGAATTTGAAAAAGTAAAAGTCAAAATCAGAGCTACCAGTGTAAGCACAGCACACATCATAACAGTTTTAAGATTTAACAAGTAATGCAACACAAATTCCACTATTAATGGGTCTGTAGCTCTAGCATAGATTGGCAGTTTGAGTACAGTTGCAAACGATTCCCTTTTGAAAATGTCAAAAAGTAGAACCACCCAGTGTTTTTCAGCTGCTTCTTAATAAAATCACCCCTAAACTCAAAATGTATCTAGGTGGATTGTTTTTAGTTGGATAGCAAGTTTCCCATTAAGATTTAGGTTTATGTTACTTTAAAATGAATATGTTGATTGTCTGCATTGCCCTTATCAACTTTGGTCTGAACAAGACATTTTTTTTGACTACCAATCTACAAAGCCACTTCTCTTCTGCTATGCCTTCTGTAACTTGCACTTTATTTACAGGTTTTTAGGTTTTAGTTAATGCGAAAGCATTGGATTGGCTGAGATCATCAGAATTGATCATCTCAACCACAGAGGCAGTGCATGCAGGAGCCAGCCACGAGGAGACCCATGCAGTGATGGACAAAAGTTAAGCTCAATACACGTTTCACAGGGGCAAATGGACTAAACATTAGTATTCCTGACACTATAGTGGTCCTTTAAGCATAGCAAAGAATCTATTCTTGATTTTGTCCCACCAGGCTGCACCAAAAAAATAAATAAATAGCAAAAGGAATCAGTTTGACTAGAATATCAATGCTGCTCACAGTTGTCATCATGTTGCCACTGATTAAGCAATTTCTCAATTAAAATTCAACCCTGGCCCCATGCGTGAAAGAAAATGCAGCATCAAAATAGGACAAGGGTTAACACGAAAACACCATTTCTGATTTCTGCATTTTCACTTTCACTAGCAGAGTAAGACGATTTGCTCACCATCATACAGTGATGGTGGGGAGTTTTACAAACCAACAATGCATAGCAACTGTTCTAACTGTGTTAAAAACACATTTAATGGGTCACTCCAGACAACAACTTGAGGGCATTTTATAGCTTTTGGCTTAAATACATTATTTTCTCTTGCTCACTTTTGTATGCTTTTTGGAAAGAAAAATAATTATATGTAAAATGTTTTACAGCATTATACCTCGACCTGACCTCCCCATTGTAAGACACGGCTTTCATGCTGGCTACTGCCTGTCTGTCCTCCCAAACTGCTGCATTCTTTAAGAACATTTTTTTTTAATTATTATTATTTTTATCAGGAAGAAAAAAAAATAATCTGAGTTGTAGTTTAGATAACTCGATAAGCAAAAAAAAAAAAAAATGAACTAAAACCTTCAGAAAGCCTTGCTCTGCTTTACAAATAAAACTGTAATGTGATCTGTTTGACAGATTGGTGCACCAGTCATGCACCAAGTCATCCAGTTTCTACGGGGAGATCTTAGACCAATGAGTAGAAAAGTTTTCCCCACCCAACAAGTACTCGAATCACAATGAAAAAGGAAAAATAGATGACATATATTGCATACATAATTTTAGGTCGAAATAGAGCTATCGTATGTTCACAGTATCTGCTATTTTGATCTAAATGTGTCATACGTTTTATTAAATTAACTGCTGTGCAGCAAAAAGTGTAAAAACAAACACACACACACTTTGCTTTCTTTTGTTATTTCTATATTACAAAGACATACAAAAAAAATACATGTCCATGAAATTTGTACATAGCAGTTAATATTTCAGGTGGGAACAATATCCAGTTACACAGTATTTCTAATGGCATTCCCAGTAACAAACAAAAATACTTTTACATTACCTTAAAACAAACAGAAAAAAAAAAAAAAAAATACTCTCTCTTACATTGTAGGGGATAAATGTGTAGTAGACCGTATAAGCATTTTCTGCTGCTCTGGAATGATAAAAATGGTCTATTTTCTCACAATATATTGCACAGTCTGAAAAGGTACCAAAAAAATTAAATAAAATGAAATCTAGAACACAAAATAAAAAAAAATAAAAAAAATCACAATCTTGGGAAGATGATTCTCACATTTATAAAAAAGAAAAAAAAAATCTACTAAGAAACAAACATTGTTTCTACAGTAGCAATAACTTTAGAAAACTTGGAATGAAATACAGTATCTCAATTTATTGTATCCAATTCACCTTCACCCCTGAGTTTGTATAAGTCACTGCAAGAGTTTGATTGAGCCAATGGCAGCGTTTTGCATTCAATGTCCACAGATGGCAACTGAGAAACTCGCAGAAGTCAAAATCTGTAATCACAGTTAATAGTCATGAGGCCAAAAAACCCTCCCCCATCTCAACCATTCAGAGGGTAAAGAAAATGTCTTAAGTTGAAAGGGGTAAGACCTTTTCGTTAAAAGAAAGCTTCACCTTGACGATCCCGTGTGCAAATAACACGAATAGAAAAAAATATATATATATATATATATTGAAATAATGTAGATATGTCTTTGAGATCAACCCAGGCAGTTCAAAAAGAAATGTTCAGAATTTTTTCAAATGTCTTGGGTAAAGTGGTTAGACCACCTCCTTGGCCATTAGCTCCATTTCTGCAGCTCGTTTGAGAGCAACATCCACCAATAACTGAAAGCCACTGAAATCTTGGTTGTAATCTGGAGGGGTAGGAGGTGGAGTGTTGAAAAGTCCACTCTGTGGGCTTGTGTTTTGTCCAAGTTTATTTGTATCATCATGGCATACAAGCATGGCCTCTGTTAAAGTATTACTAGTATTTGCCTCTGTCTGCTTCTGGTTTGGGATCTGTCCGGCGTTGAACACATGAGTGAAGTTGAAAGGGGCATCATTTAGAGAAGATACAGTGGTATGACATATGACCGATGGCCGAGCTAGAAGGGATTGTGGAGGAGACAGTTTGGAAGCAAGGAACTTCCCCGAGCTCTGGCTAGACCCTGGCACGTTGAATTGAAATGAGTTTTCGTCAATAGTGGGAATATAGGGTTTTGCACCAGCAGTGGAATCCACCTGCATTGCCTCTGTTATTTTGCCTCCTTTCCGAGTAATTGTAAACTGATTGGGGTCCTTCCCATCCTTCCGTAGCATATCTGGCAAAAGTCTGCGGCGAGCATTAATAAACCAATTGCAAACCTAGAAATACAATAATAGACATGTCATAACTTTGCACATTTCTGAGACTTTTAGCGATTTTGTACAGAGAATATGTTATGGAAAATATTTGTGTGTTCAAACTGAACAAGGACATTTATAGCAAAAGAAGCACATTTTTCACCCTATTGAATAACATTTACATGTGAAAATGCAACTCTCATACACTGCAAAATGATAACCAACATCAGTCAGGTTACTGCAAAAAAAAAAAAAAAAAAATACAAAAAAAATTAACTTTGCATGAATGAGTTTAGAAGAAGGTTGAAAAGCCATTTTTTAACTGGCACTGTGTCATATTACGTGAAATTTTTGTATTTTGAACTCGCCCACATTTCACCCACAACGTGTCTTTTTAAAAAACTTCCTATGTGAATTTATCTTGGAGCGAAAATAAAATAAAAATCGTGGAGAACTCTATGCAAGATAACCACTACAGCTTGCTACAGTGGCTAAGCTGCCTAGAGTACCATTGTGCTACCTCTCTGTTTAATATCAAGCAATGATTAGATAAAACACTCCAGAAGGTACAGCCTCCATCACAACTGCATCGATAAGAACCAACAAATTCACATTATTAATGTCAATATAGTCCAATCTGGGTGACACAAACCATCTGAGACTACCCTGCCCAGAGCCACTAGAGGGACTTCCGAGTGCTTAGATGACTTTGGTTGCCTAAATGATGCTTGACGTCCTCACACTATGCATGAGAACTTCCAGCATCACCAGATTCCCATATCAAAGCACTGATTTATGCATTCCTATGGGGAAATTCCAATGCGAGTGCGGCCCATAGGTGTTGGGAGGTGCATGGGCAGAGCCTGATCCAGCGCCAAAGGACATCGCCGCTGGATTCAGGTAAGTGACTAAAGGGGTTTCAACCCCTTCAGCGCCAGGGAGGGGGCACTGTAGGAGCCTATAGTGCCAGGAAAACAGTTTTGTTTTCCTGTCACTATAGAATCCCTTTAAACCTTTGGAAATGTGCAAATGGTTCTAAATATTTCAGTGATGGAATGGAACCAATGACTAACATCTGTATTAAAAAGGACTGTTGCAACTCATTATTGTAAACAAATAGACCGCTAACATTATCATTATAATACACATCATCTAACATGAAGAGGATCTTGGACAATAGACTAGTTACGGATGGATTTTGACAAATTGGGTAAAAACAAAAATTATTTTTAAAGGTTACACAAACTGTCTAGCGACAGAAGCAGAACTGACCACACATATTCTCATTTCCTATAGAAAAATATGTAGCTTGCAAGAAGTTTTCCAGTTAGATTAATCCTTTTAGCAAGATATACAACACATAGCGTTGTTTTATTAATTTTTTTTAATTCTAATGGCGAATATGTATTACACGCTACTAAAATATCTAGAATTACAGCACCATGTACCCAGTGCATGGAATTCCACATTAATGCTATTCTACAAAATACCTAAAGGGATGTGAGAGCAAAGAGCTAAATGATGGGGGAAGGGAGACAATAGCATTCTTTACAGAAGCACTGAACATCAAGAAAGAGTTACCTGTTTGATGGCCTTTGGCGATCTGATAAGGATCCAATGCTTTTGCAAGCCTTCCTAACTAATAAGGGCCGACAAATAGGTCCCAGTTGTTGAATTATATTCTGTTACACCGAACCCTTAAAGCACTTTCGGCCAACACAAAGCTTTAGTTGTCAGTCTTGACATACACAAAAAACTTAGCCCAATAAGGCCCCAGGAAATTTAAATTTTCGATGCGGCTGAACGCTCTCATTTTTAAATGTTTCTTACATGTCATTTCCCATACCTTAGGCTAATGGTGGGAAATTTTCCTTTGAAACAAGATGCTGTTTGTCTTTCGATCAGAGAGCGAGCGGTGAGTCACTGGCACAGCTGAACTTTTTGTGCTTCCAAACATGTGTTCAATTACCTCAGTCAAATCTTTGGCAGGAAATAACCCCTCTGACTACATAGCTGTGTGGTGTTATAGGACAGTGTACCATAAGACAGGTATACTGGAGAAGAGAAAAAAAATCTGTTTATTTAAAAATGATTCCTCTCATTTTACTGAATCTAAACTAATTTTCAATGAAAACTGAAAGATTGGACAAATTTAAATTTCACTACAGGGTCAACAAGCCATCTAGGCTGTAGACCACGAGCACTGTTACCTACAGATATTGTCTGCAGCTTGTTTGATGTAGTTTCTAGGCCTGCACTTGTAAAGTCTTGAAACCTAGCAAAAAACACTATTTTTGTATCTAAAGCAGGCGTCTCAAACTCAGGTCAACCCCAATGTTGCTGAACTACATATTCCAAGCCATCTACTGCATTCAGAAAATTCTAGGGGTTGTAGATCATCAGCATCTATGGGGCCCAGAGTAAGAGACTACAGAGTTAAAGAAACGGCAGCAATCATAATCCTTTTCTTGAAAAAAAATGTAAAAAGCATAATAAGCTGAAGTAAGGCAGCTGGAAGTGACAATATAAACAGAGGGACACTAGTGTTAGGAATATAAAACTGTACTCCTAACACTATAGTGTTCCTTTAAAAGGAATACTACACTCTTTCAGTCTTCCTTGATTTGCAAACCTCCTCCATGATACGGACATGCTGGTTTTCTTGCCAGCGTTCCTATACTCCCTACCCAGCGCAATCAGCGCCAGCTATGGAGTTACCATAGTAACCACAAATGCATGCATAATGGTTGCTATGGTTGGAGAGCAGAGTCTTGTGGGAGGTCTCTTTTACTCTCCATGACTCTCAATTCCTCAGCATTCAGTGTTTGCCGAGGAATTGAGAGAGACGGGATAAAAATCGATTTTTAAAATCGGTTTTCCTCCAAATCCCTATATTTTCTATAAATTGCTAGTGCAATGTATATAGGTCAATAGAGATACGGCCGGTTACCATTAAATTTTAGTAGTTAGACCAATGATGGTTGACTTTGGCAAAAGAAAAGAAATGACAGAGCATGTCAAGAAATAAATAACCTCACAGTCAAAATTAGAACTAACACACACAGAACCCTGCTGTATAAAACCAAAAACACGACATACATAAATGGATCCTGATAATAAATAACACCATGTCATCCATATTTGTACATACCTGTAATGTTGAGAGTTGTGTTTGATGGGATAAAACTGCCTTTTCTTGTTCGGAGGGATAAGCATTGTAGCGGTGTTCGAAAAGCCAGTCCCTTAGAATTTGCACAGATTCCTTGGGAAGATTTCCACGTCTTTTTCTTTTCCCAGATGTGGCAGACAGATCCAGTGGGACATCAACGCTATCATCATCCTCCTCATCAGTGTCAGTGCCAGAATGTGGAACTAAAATGATACAAAAAAAAAAAAAATCACCATTAAGTGTCTCGCTTCCACCAAAACTATGGTCTCAAATAAGCACTGGAAAAACAGGCAGGAATTCAGATTAGAGGTTCCAAAACAGCAGTGATCTAAATATTCAAGTTCAAGCTCTGCAGAACACTCAATGTTTCACTAAATCTCTAATAACCTAATATATCGGGTTAAGAGCATAGAACCTAGGCAATAAAGCAGCAGGTCATTGCTAAGGTAAAAGAGGGGTTGGAAATATATTTTAAAAATGCATGCTTACTTTGTTTACTAGCATATTTTGTCATCGTGGGTGAATTGTTGAAAATAGAAAATATATAATCTACACAAACCATTGAACATGTAAGGCAATTTGAAGTTTGCGTGCCATGTTTGTCAGCATTGCTGATTATGCAATCCTACATATTATAAAAACTCACCGGTTATATACAAATGCACTAGCAAGTTTACAGGGCAGAGTATTAAACAGATTCCAAACAAAAAACATACATTTTCAAAACACACACACACACACACACACACACACTCTCTCTCTAAGCTTTTTAAATATTTCCCCATTAAATCACAGCTTGGGTTTACAAAAGGTAATGTAATGTCTTTTGTAATGAACAATACCATTAAATCTGTCAATCCCATTTGGAAGATAAGATCTAAATTCCTTAGATGAGCATTCTTTTTCCACTGAGATTCTCTTTGAAAAAAGTTAGGTTGGCTCTTACACTGCGTAACAATTGCATCCCTCAGTATTTGTGGTCTGAGCGACAACAGCAATGAAAGCCTTTCTGGACACCCAGGAAAATGGTTTCATGGTGAAAAACCACACCAAGATTTATTTATACACCAGAATACCACAAACCAAAAGTGTATTTGAATATCCATAGTTAAAAAAAAAAGTTTTAGATTTAGAAACTTAGAATATTTCAAATGCAAAATAATGAAGTATTGTTTCTCTTAATACCTTCTCTTGGAATAGCAGAATTTTGCAGTGACAATCTTTTGGGAGCTCATCTAACTAAAATAAAACAATCAAGGAAGATAGCTGTAATGCAGAGTTTAGAGCAACAAAAGAAATATAAAACAAATCATCAATGACAACAAAACATAACCTGGTGTCATCAATCTGACCTTGGATGAGAGAATTTGGAAACTAAAACAAGAATTAAAGGAACATTCCAATGCCCACATTGGAAAAAAAATAAAATAAAATAATATATATATATATATATATTAAGCATCACTATTAAGTAAATATGCCACCAATGAATACATGCATGATTTTTGCATGAGCTTAAAAGAGCTTGCAAAAGTTGAAGTGCTTATTATTGCAGATCTTGCAAGCCCTCGCATTTTTAACTCGGAGAATACTTTCAGTCTCTTCACACAGAAATAGCCAATCAGAGGCTTCTCACTGAGCACTAGCGGGCACTGTTTTGATTGCGCCAGCTCTGATCTGAGGTCTGTAGTTGCAGGATATGCTGATCGAAGGACTGTGTAGGAGAAGGCAGGCGAGCTCAAGTAGAGCTAACTCTACTCCAAACCTCGCTGGCTGTTTGATTGACAGCCAGGGGTGTTCCATAATTATGCAGACTTCTGATAAATATCAGCACTTTGGTAAACTGAGTTTAAAATAGGATAAATGAAGAGATAACAAGATAGAATATTTCTACTTAAACACGCACAAAAGGCATATGAAACATGTCATGATACTTATATACAACTACTTGAGAAGAACTACTGGAAAAGATCTGCCTTTTGACAGACAACTATTCTGAAAGTATAGACTTCATCTTAAAACTAAGCCAGAGCTCGACAAATTCCAGGCGCCAGGTCGCCATGGCGACTAGAAATATTACCCTGGCGTCCGGGATTTGTCAGCCTTTCACCTAAAGTGGCCGGCTGGGCAAACAATGGAGCCAGCCGGCTGCCTGCCCGTCTGCTCAGGAAGCTGTGTAGCCCGTCACCCACGGGAGGTATGGAGGCGAGCAGCTCAGGAAGCTGTGTAGCCGGCCACCCGCGGGAGGTATGGAGGCGAGCAGCTCAGGAAGCTGTGTAGCCGGCCACCCGCGGGAGGTATGGAGGCGAGCAGCTCAGGAAGCTGTGTAGCCGGCCACCCGCGGGAGGTATGGAGGCGGCTCGCTCAAGAAGCTGTGTAGCGGGACCCCCGCAGGAGGTATGGAGGCGGCAGGCTGGGGCAGCATGCGAGGGAGCAGTCTTCCTGCAGCTCCTCTCTGCTCCCTCGCGCTGTGTAATGATGCCGGGAGCTGGCCCCGGCATCACTGCAGATAGTGCGAGGGAGCAGAGAGGAGCTGCAGGAAGATCATTGCTCCCTCGCACCCAGGAATATCAGGCCTACTGGACCCCAGGGAAAGTCCACTCAGCTCTCCAAAAGGTAGAGAGGCTGGGTGGATTTGAATTAAAAATATAAATGTGTGAGTGTTCGAGAAAGTGTGTGTGTCTCTGTGAATGAGTCTGTGTATGTCTGCCAGGGTACCTGCCTCCCTCCGAACACATGATTGGTGTTATTACATACCTTTTTTTTCCCCCACGCTGTGCTGGTTTCCTTGTTGCTTGTACCCCCTTCCACAGCTGAGATCTTAAGGATCTCAGCTAAGCCAGTGCTTTCCCATAGGAAAGCATTGGAAGGGTATTACGCATGTTCTCTATGGGTAACATTCAGCGCCTCCATGTAGAGCACAGGACTCTAGTGGCCACCTGAGTGACTGTCACTATAGGTCTTAGTAGACAGCAATGTAAACGCTGCCTTTTCTTTGAAAAGGCAGCGTTTACATTGAAAAGGCTACAGGAACAGGCTATAGGCACCAGAACAACTACATTAATCCGTAGTGGTTCTGGTGACTAGTGTCCCTTAAAAAAACCTGGCTCCTAACTTTTTTAGCTGGCTCCTAGATTCCAATTTGTCAAGCCCTGGACTAAACAATCTCTACTTTAGTTTATGAGATCTTTTGATGGCATTGGTATTCCAGTGTATTCTAAATGAGTATTTCATACAATTGATTTTACCTTTATGGCATACTGAAAAGTAACAGAGCTGCTTTAGGAAGTCTAGTGGAGTCAAAGTGATGAACAACCATCATAAATTTTTTTTTTTTTTTTTAATCTCCCATTTCCATTTCTGCAAGTTATAAAAACCATACAGACTTAGTGACGGTAACAAACATCCACCTCTGATTGATCATTCCAATATGTAGAAAATGTGACACAAAGTAAAGGTGTGATGTATACAGATAGCATCTTACGGAAAATAAAGGAGAGGCACACATCAGTGCCCAGAATATGGTCAGCCTGCTAAAAACAATTCAACATAATTTAAAAGGACTATTTCCAGTTGATGTTGCAAGCTGTATTTATGAGCACTTTCCCAACTCTTTCCCAATACCTGAGTAATGATCATATGTTATTACTTTCCCTGGTGGCATACTAAGCAGATATGAATGAAAGTTATTAAAAAAAGAAAAGTCACTGTCCATTTCCCCAGACATGACAAGAAACATCTGTATGCCTGTATCTGTATGTAACATTCATTATAAAATAGTTTGAAGTGACTTTCGTTGACACAAACAATGGTATGTAAACTAAGCTACATATAACTTATTTTATAAATGTTATGGAATTTACTTACCAGTCTCTCCCAGCTTAAAAAAAAAAAGCAATAAACTCATAAAAAGAAAGATCGTCAGCATGATTCAAGGAATTGCAGGCCCCATACATTCTTGCATAATACCCCAATACAGTCTGACTGGGCAACTCAGTGCACTTTGGCAACCAGCACTTATTAAAAGGGACTGCAGAGAAACTCACAGAAAAGATTCAACCATGTGGAACAGCAGATTAGAATAAAGCTGTGCCACTAAGGCTGGAAACCGAATACAATCAATCTGTATTATCAGAGCTTAATTTTTTTTTAACTTTGCAGATCTTCAAACCTCTTGGAAAGATGCATTACAATACGATAAAGTACCAACAACTTCTGCAGCGCTGTACAAAAAGTGGACTAACAGTACAATACTAATTGGACACACAGGACCAGAGGGTACTAATGGTCCCTGCTCAAATGAGCTTACATTCTTACTTTTACTCTGATTTAAACATTTAGAATATAAAAATAATAGTCCATGGAAAAAAAGTATTACATGAAAAGTTAAAGTTAACAGTTAAAAGATGTCTTTTATTATGGACTAAAAGTAGCCCAACACACACACATTTTAGTGTGCATCTCACATGCTCAAATGGACTATGACCAAACACTGTGCATACAAACATATGAGAAACAGTAAAGACGCAACAGAAATGGTTGGAACTCAAATTAACTAAACACTTCACATTAATTCACATCCAGTTGTCTGAACACTTAAAATGTACCAGACTTAAAACAAGTTGGAGTAAAAATGCCTTAACTATATGGTGTTAATACGCCGAATGATTGTAGATTTTAGCCTGCATCAAAAGAGCACCCACCTTAGGGTGCCTTTTGTTAGAATGTTCTGTCAAATGTAAAAAATGAGCCAGAGAATGCAATGTAAACAGATACATGAAGGAGAGCTTTGTAACGTCTAACCCAGCAGGAAACAGCTCAGACTAAGAACACTGCAAGTCATAGTTCTTATCAGCACTAAACTTAATAACTTCAGCAGAACTTTGATTGGAAAAAAAAAATGTGTTTGTAATTGTTTGGACAGATAAAAACTACCTAAATACACTTGCATGGTAGAAAAAAAAAAAATAAATAAACAAGGGTGTTATATTTAAAACAATCACAAACACGTCTGTTGATGGATAGAGAGATCACACATTGTAAACACAATACACTTTTGTTACCAGGGCACGTAAAGGGAATTAAACTTTAAACCTAGGAGTTTTAGAGTGGTGGGCAGTGTAGTTCATTGCTCCAGTTCTCAGGTTGGTTTATGCATGATTTAAAAAATAAATAAATAAAAGTTGGCATATTTCACACATGAGAATAATAATAATAATAATAATAATAATAATAATAATAATAAGTGTTTCCTAAAAATTAAAGTGTAAAAAAACATTTACCCTGATGGAGCCAATATTGTTCCACGTAGTATAAGTGGGAAAAAATGTAAATGGAATTGTCAGTCGTCTACGGTAAAGTTCTGTGTGTTGGTGTGAATATTTGCGTTCTGAGGTTTTAAATGTGGCCTTTTACATAGGCTGCCACTGAGGTTATAAAATCTGACACTGACAGATGTCACTGCAAGTTATGAATGGAGGAAGTTGAATAAAATCATGTGATGGTCCTTAAATAGAAGAACAGCAAGTATATCTAACATGTTGCACTTGCACTAAAATGAGGTTGGCTAAATATGTTGATTTTCTATTTAATTTTTTTTTTTAAGGCAAGTTTTTAAAATGTTACTAGTTTCTGTCAAAACTATTACATCCAGAAGTCTTAAAAACAATTCCAAAAAAACTTTTTAGTTCAATTGTGTAATATATTACAAGGCTGTAAAATAACACTTCCAATAAATAAAAAGGTTGAACTATGAAATTAGCGATGATTAATAGAAACTCAAACACAAGAAGACCTGTGTAAGACTTATTTCAACACTGAAACAGCGACAAAAAACAAAAAAACAAAAACGGATTCATTGTTTGCATAAATGAATGAGTTCACTTTTAGAAGTAAGCACAGGGGGGGGGGGGGGGGATTACTAGTATTGTATACTACTTTGGCTCTTTCAGACCACCGTGAAAGAAAACAAGTTGGTCAAAAGGCATTTAAACTTAAGACCAAAAGACACACACACACACAAGATCAACACCAGTTTATAAAGTGTGCAATTAGCAATTCCTTACAGTTCAGAATGTTGTTTTTTTCTGGAATCAAAATGTAAGGGACTTTCCAGAGAGCATCACATTTCTCAAGTTCCCCTTGAGTTATATTATTTAAGGTCTCAGTGTCTAATGATGCAGAGTTCAATGGATCCAAGTTAAACATACTATAGCAGAACAGATACTTGTTCATTTGCGTGTAAAAAGTTAGCACAAACGAGCAAACTGAGTAAATACTCTTTGATTGAGGTACCACATATTACTTCTCAAAATAAATAATTAGAACTGTATGGTTTCATTGTAATGCTTTAGGTAGAGACTAGTGAGTATACAAGTAGAGAACAAAAGATTCAAACATGACCAAATGGTCGTTGTATGTGTGTGGTGGGGGGGGTTGGAGAGTCTTTGTTCTAAAAGCTTGAAGAAAAAAAAAAAAAAGTTTGAACCATCTGCAAGCACTTCCTCACATCCTGATCTGTCAGCAGTACTGCCCCCTCCCTGTCACTCTGTTCCTCTTCTACCAACGTGTATTGCTGTCTTGTGCTTGAACAATGCTGAGCCCACACTATTCAGTTCACATGGGACATTACACAAAATGTGGGATACAAGTGGTTAAAAAAAAAAAAGTTATTTCCTATAGGGTTAATGTCCACTGAAACTAGTGTGATTGACGACTAGTTTTTTTTAAAATTTTTTTATTATTCCATTAAGAAGGTAAATAAAACCAATTATATAGCATGCCCACATCATATTTTTTCATTAAAAAAAAAAAGAAAAAAAGTTGTGATGAAAAATAAAAATAGTTTTTGTTTAGACAAAATCAATATGAAAAATATACAAAAGTCCCATGTAGTAGCTCCTAAGCTTTTTGTAAGTATCACTAGTAACTTTTCTCCTGTCAAATACTGACTCAAAATCAACAAGTAAACAAAATTTCAATATTCGCAGTAAATTATCATTACATTCTGAGACATAACATACGGTAGCACACAAAAAGAACATGACCCACACAGGTTTGAAAAATAATAATAATAAACAATGATAAGTCTAAGCTTAGCAGCCTCACTGGCTGTAGCACATGGTGATCTGGTGAACAAAAGAATCTCAACTTGTGAGTTTGCCTGATGCTCTCAGCACAGGGAAAAAGTTTCACAACTTCGTTGTTTGTGAGCAACAAGTGTACTGTAAACAGTGTGCGTTAGTAGCAAGGCAAGGGATCCATTAAGGGTAACAAACAAAAGTTGTCGTTTGAAAGTAAAATACTTTTTTTTTTTTTTTTTTTAATGTAGTTATGGAGGAGCTTTTCCCTCAGGAATGCAAGTCTAGTTTCCAAACAAAGACTTCCATGGACTTTCACAGTGCATGCCTCACAGGGACTTTCTAGAACACGAAAAAGTTATTTTAAAGTAGAAGTTTTGAAAGATAAAAACATGAACCCACCACCCAAGTTGATTTTTGCAAGTTTAACGTGTTTTCACAGCCCGAGTTTGGGATCTTTTTCTGGTACACATGTGCTTGTAATGACCCCCCTCGTGCTGCAAGTTTCTTTGTTCCTGTGCAGACTGAGCCATGCGTTTCTAGCTCTTTGTTCAGTGAGCGCTCTTCAAAGTTTGCCAGGACAGAGAGAATCCTGCCCTGACCCTGAGCTTGCCCACTTCAATCTGTGCCAGGACACAGCCTGACCACACCGTGACATCACCCCAGATCCTGCCAAGTCTCTTTACAAAGACAAGGTGCACATGCTTTAACCTGCCTGGGTGTAAAAACAACAGCAAGAGCCTGCATAGGTGTCACAAACAGAACAAAAACAAAGTTATATAAACAATGCTTTCAAAACTCTAGCAAAAAAAAAAAACAACCACAAACTGAAAATCACTTTAAACCAAGTTCAAACTATTCCTGGCTCTATGCACAACGGTTTAACAGCACATTTCTTTATTGAAAATGTAAAGTCAGAGCAGATGTCGTGTCATACAGAAGAAGTTTAAATGACAGCACTATCGGGTTGTATGTAAAGAGACAGCCTTGCTCCTGGATGGAAAGCCTGGCATAACACGTTCACTTTGACAGGCAGCCAGCAGCATGGGCAACACAAATGTCCAGACAGCAACTCTGCTGGGCTGTCTGCAGCTGCATCACCAGCACAGGGCTCCGCGCCATCCACATGGAGACATTGTCTGGAGCCTTCACCAGCCACACAGACACTGTCACCAGCATTGAGGACACGGTCAGGACCCCCATCACCAGCCATGCACACTGTCAGGACCCCCTTCATCAGCCTGGGGACACACTGTCAGGACCCCCTTCATCAGCCTGGGGACACACTGTCAGGACCCACTTCATCAGCCTGGGGACACACTGTCAGGACCCACTTCATCAGCCTGGGGACACACTGTCAGGACCCACTTCAACAGTCATGGGGGACACTGTCAGAACAACCATTACCAGCCTTGGACACACTGTCACCAGCCATACACACTGTCAGGACCCACTTCAACAGCCATGGGGACACACTGTCAGGACCACCTTCAGCAGCCTTCAAGACGCTGTCATAGCCCATTCAGCAGCAAATGAGTCCCAGCTTGGACCCTTCCACTGGTCAGGTCAAACTTTCCCCACAGCCAGCAATGTGCCCGTTAACCCTTCAGACCTCTTACCTTTATCCATCTCGCTGTTAGTTTTACTGCCCATAGCGCTTTGTGCAGGTCCCCGTTTAGCCATGTTATCACACCGAGCACTCTTTCCTGGGATGTCCTGGATTAAAAAAAAACCTAAATTGGAGTTTCTTTGTTCACTTTCTAGCTAAAGTTCCCCGTGGGGTGTCTTGGATGAGCGGATCCCTGTGTGTGCCCCGTTTCTAGCGAGTCCCACAATAAGAGAGCCAAGTCAGAGGGAGATGTAGTGTAACGCTTTCTCTCCCTCCCCCTTCTACTAATGAGTAATGGTTTGTAAGAAGGTTCCGAGCTCTCACACCCTCCCTGTGACTGTCAGACTCAGACACACACAGAAGGGGAGGAGATATGTAAAAACCCTCCTGGATTCCCCCCCTGTTCTCCCTTCCAGACAGACTGGGCTTTTGACACTGCATAGGCTGCAGGGGGAGCTTCAGTGATTTAGCTGCTTCCTGTTATTTCCTTTCTTTCCCAGACAGCCGTTTGATCATTAAACTGCAGAGGCGGCTCCTGGTTTTTTTTTTTTTCCCTTCTTTAATTCTTTCTCTTTTGACAGCTGCCTCTCTCTTCTGTCTCCTGTTGCTACGGGATGATCCAACTACTCGCCCAATCGCTCCCCCTTCTCTCTCTCTCTCTCTCTCTCCTAAAAAAACAACCTCTCTTACTAATCGGAGAGAAAAGAAAGGGGGGGAAAGTATGCATGTAAAGGGGATGAATTGAAACTTTACACCAGGAGACGTGCATGTTGTTTAACCCCTTGTAGGAGTTCCCCTATCAGGCTACTGCAGTGATTTTGGAAACAGCATGGAGGGGACTGAGGACAGGGCTTGAATTCAGGGTTTGTATACGACTGACAGACCCCTGTAAGTAGGACTCCAACTCTCATGATGCTTTACCTCCACTGAGGGGTCTAATAATAGGACCCCGTTGGTTTCTGTTAAGGCAGTCTCCGTGCATAATCTGAACATTCTATCCGGGAAGTTGTGCAACACTGTATCCGATGTGTAAATCCAAATGGAATCTTAGAATGAGCTGTGTGTGCAAGCTGCAGCTGTCTCCTGGAAGTAGGAGGTTGACAAATCCTTAAAATGCGCAAAAAAAAGATAATTCTGATCAAGGAGCCAAAATACGCCCCCTAAAGGCACTATGGGCTTATGTTTGACTCAGCGTTGTCCAAAACCTAAAGTCAAAGCAAGTAAAGGAATAGCTTTGAGGCCAAGCTAGTGTGTGACACAGTGCAGACAGTGTCATTTGTTCTGCACATGGTGTGAAACTTGCTGGAAAGGCATTCGTGTGAGATGTTATTAGACTCAGCTGCTTCCTCCTATGCTACAGAAACACTTGACTTTCTGATTCATGATACATGACACATTTTCCCCTTTACCTCCGGCACACAGTTGGTTAATCGATTATTGGAAGGGGGAATTTTTTAGTTTTATCATATTTTACAATGTAAAATTTCGATCTTTGGGCATTATCAATAATAAAAAAAAAATTATCATTAAAAAAGTTTTTTTTTTTTTTAGTACATGGTATGTGTATGGTAAAATGTTAAAGTCCATTTCCTTTGCTTTTTAAAAAAAAAAAAAAAAAAACTTTTTCAAATCTTGCCCTGGGCCATTGGTTGCAGCAAACAATGAGTTAAAATTGAGCCAACAAGTGAGCTAGAGAGGGTCAGTGAAATGGCGGGTTCTAAAGCCCCCTTTTCGCCCCCTCATCCATCCATTATTGTAATGTGATTACTGCCAGACAGCCAGAGTGGGAGTGGGGTATTTGCTTGTTAAAAAAACAACTTTAAACTGATTTACATTGTGTTTTCCCTTAAAATCCACACCAATTGATTACTCCGTGATTTCCTTTATTTTCACCATCTAGATCCCTGATTAAATAGACCATTTAAAAGCCACTTTTCGTGGCCGGTGGTCCCAGCAGCCCACGCCTTGTTTATGACAGTGGCGGGCACATTGCACTGCAGGCTGGGCTTGTTGACAGATTCCTTTCCTGCTGATTTTTCTTTACTCATAAACTAGTTGCCCCTCCAATCTGACACATACACAACACAACTTTCATTCTCTGTGACGGGGAGGAAACAAGATAGTGAAGGGAGGAGACTTGGGATGCATTTGCCAGTTGGTGAAGTCATACATCAAACCATAAACTGCTTAATGTGTAAAAAACCCAGCTATTTAAATGGAAGACGTGGCTATACGACTTTTTATTTTACTCTCTTGTTTGCTCCGGGGATTGGTGGCTCATATCCGGCCTCCTAGAGGGGGCTAGACACTCTTAGTCTGAGTCACACAGAACCTCCCGGCCGGGGGAGGGGAGACCTGATTTTGCCTGCATCCCGCCTCCACCTCCCCCACTCCCTTGGTTCTCTCTGGCAGCTGAAAAACAGAAACTGCTTTTGTTCAGCAGCCAAGCTGCAGCTTGCAATGGTTGTAAAACAGAGACATTCCTCACAGACACCCTCCCTCTCTCCCCTTGTCCTCTCCCACTGAACAAGATTACATATCTTGGGAAAAAAATAAGAGAAACACCTTAACCACTATTTTTTTAGTTTTGAGTATTAATTTGCTCCAATACTCTAGCAAAAATAAATAAAATATAGCCTGGAATGGAAAACAATTGGCAACCATGCAAATGATTGTGGATTTTATCTTATAAATTATTACTCAAAGCAAAACTTTATTACATAGTTTGTAATATGAAAAAGTACAAGAAAAAGTCAATTTTGAAGTTTAGTGTGTTTTTTATTAAATGTTTGTTTTTATGTCAGATTGCGTAAGGTCAGAATAAATCAGTTTTCTTTATTGTGGTACTGTCAAGATCATGTACACAAATGACTTGCTAGTGACGTGTTTTCATTTAAATTTAGTTTTCGTGACAGCTATTTACTAAACGCTTGAGTTACAGTAGAAATTTGGACCAAATCACTTGGCACAGTTCACTAAGTTGTATTTGACTGAGATTTAGCGAACCAAAGAATGTAAATAGATAAAAGTTCAAATTAAACGGCAGTTTCTTCAGATTGTGGCAAATTTATCTGAATTTACATTGAGATGGCTGTGACATTCCAATTTTTTTCCCCAAATAATAAATTGTTAAAATAATCTGGTTCACTGGCAGGACATGGACCCTTAAATAACTAGAAACATTTAGGAACGTGTTACCTTCTTTTCTTTCAAATGCAGAAGGTAAAATAAAATAATAGAACAACCTTTAAGTGAAAATGTGAAGTGGAAATTTTAAAATCTTCTTCACACAGTTAAGGAAAGTGAAACAAAATCATCACAGTTTTTTTGACAGGTATAGCACTGCCTTGTTTGTACAAAAAAATGTCACGTTTGTCTAGGGAATTTTCTGAGACTTCCTCTCAGTGTTCAGTTACAGTAATGTTCTGAATCAGTCATATAGGCTGGGGTATAAATACGTGTAGTAATTTCTTCCCCTCATGCTGCCCACTTTTAAACATTAACAGCTTGTGTAAGGGAGGAAAAGTTAACCATGATACGAAAGTGCTGGGGGCGTGAAGTTTAAAAAACTGACACATTCTAGTCAGCATTGTTTTGCTGCATGCTTGGGTGACAGTTCAGACCTGTTGCATGGCATTTATAGGTTATTCACAAGTTCCTGTTATGAACATACCACACTTTGTACTGTCACTTTTTGTTTTCACCGCCCAGTACAAACACTGTTGGTTTGTGGATATATCTTGGTAAATTGTTGATTTTCATGCTGAAATGTACACATTATTATTATTATTATTTTAACTTTGCCCTAAAGAAAATAATATGGTTCTTTTTTTTTTTTTTTCTCCCTGAAGATAGACTTGTGAGAATTTGTTGACTCAGCTTAAATCGTAAGAGGAAATGTACTGTCAAAATGTGATTTACTTTATTTTTTATTTTTTTAAACTGTTGACTGACAGTATGACTCAGTGTGCATTGGATTGCAAATGTCAAGTCGTATACTAATGTGACTGAAATAGTCAAAAACTTTGAAAATGTTTTTTTTTTTGCTCAGCAAAACATTTCAATGGACTGCCAGTGTTAGACTGACTGCTTCAAATTATGCTCATAGGCTATCACTGGCACTGAAAGGAAAAGTTTCTACACGGGAGCTGAGGCCAGATGAAGTGGCAGATGGGCCAAGGGGATGGGTGCCAAAAAGAGGACTTTGGGTTCAAACTGTTCAAAACCATTTTAACCCCATATGGTAAGATGTATCCCAAGGCCTCCAGTCACCATAATGACTTTATTGAGCTGAAGATATTATTGTGCTTGTAATTGCTTTCATACTAGGAGTACATGAATTCCTTGTAGTGTCAGGCAGCAGTTTCAAGCATAGCCACACAGAATGCACAATTCATCAACATCCGCCCTAAAAATTAAAAGTCACAAACCTAATGGATACCTTCCCTAGGCAATGGGATGATATCTTGGCATTCAGTGCACATACACTGAACAGTTGGAAGGAACTCATACACATAGGATTACACATTGTCTTCAAGCTCTTTGTGATCATATTAGCTGTAAGTGGGCTCCCACTGGAAAGCGTAATGAAGAAGGCTCACATGTTACTTATGCAAGCAGCATTTTGGCATCATTATTTTCAATTGTGATACCCTAAACTTTAGGTTACTACTACAACACAGTGTGAATTTTATATGGCAGCTGTTTGTCCCTTCCAGTACCTCCCTGGAAACATAAGGAAGGGAGGACATGACTGCTGGCAGGGATAAGGGGTTGGTTCATAAGGGGATACATTGTGGCACCCGGGGTACATTAAGAAGGGGAGAAAGGGGAGGGTACTCACCAGTTCCCAGGCAGAGGTGTAGTGTTGCTAGCTTCCCCAGGGACTGTAATAAAATTAATAAAGAATTTATATTATATTCTGCATATAATAATTAGATAGCTCAATTAGCTATTTTCACTCCGTTTGAAATCTTCATTGAGTACTTAGCTGGTATTGGGAGAATGGCAGCGGTGTCCAGAGATGCGGTGGTAGCCTTGTTAGAGGCGTACCTGGAGTCCCATGGAGCCGGATTGTTGGATGAGGTGATCGCCGGTCTTGAGGCCCGACCGTCGTCAGCTACGAGGTCGGAGACGATAGAGGATGTGCCCGAAGGTGGTAGGAGGGCCCGGCGTTCCAGGCCTCGTACGCGCTTGTCACCGAGTCCGGTGTCCAGACGGTGTGGTCGGCAGCGAGGGGAGCGGATCGTCACTGCCAGGAATTCACCAGTTTGGGGAAGAGTGAGCCGGAGGTCGGATACTGGCGGCATCGTTGCGGGACAAGATGGCGGCGTGGCGGTGAGATCCAGGAGCCCGCCGTCTCTTCCGGTCCAAATGGCGGGAAGACAGAGGACACCAGAAATGTTCCTGTCATATATTTTCCAACCAAGCTAGAAATACATGCATGTAGCAGTAATGACCCTGGCCTGACAAAGAGTTGGCATAAACACATTGTTCAGTGTGCATCCATTTGTCTTGTTACAATTACGTGTCTGTTAGTTCATCCATTGTACAGCGCTACGGAATTTGCTGGCGCTATATAAATAATAAAATAATAATAATAAGAGAAAAGTTTGCCCATATTGATTTCTCAAAAAAAAATTTTTTGTTTGGATGGTCAAAAAGTTGTTAATTGAGCGTTTCAGCTAGGATGATTATCGTCCATGCAAAATATTTAGGGGAACTATTTATTTTGGAAAAAAGGGTAGGAAAAGGCACGTATTTGTGTACTGCAATGCAATAATAGCAACAGGATTGCCTAGCCTAATGCTGAGTTGTCATCATTATATTATTATTATTAGACTTCTATAGGCGCTGCTTCCTGACACTACCTTCTATTATATTATTATATGTTTATTATATATTTTGCAAGCTTCTATTAATTATAATAAGGGGGTCAGCAGCAGGAGTAATTTTAATTGAAAAAAGCGGGATTTTTCAAAAAAATGAAAAGAAAACGCTCAACTAATCAAATCCTTCTCATAGGAATTAATTTAAGTTGCCTTTGGGTATATTCTGGTCCAGTGTAAGCTTCAAGATTCAATAATATCCAAATAATCATATTTAAATATTGAACACAAATGCCATTGTAAGCACTTAGCATGAGGAAGGCTGGGTTTGCATTTGGACATGGAATGCCCAATTACTACAGGAGACATAGCTGTATTGCAAGGTCTTATATTGTATACGTATACAACTGTTTCTCCTTTACTCTCCGATTCACTAGAACAAACACAATATTCAAGATGCAGATAAGGGCAAACCGCTTAAAGTAGCCTGTTCTGCAAGAGATTATTTGGAGAAAAGACATTAACAAAATTCCAAAGCACTGTAACTAACATGGACTCATATTACACAATTCCACAACTCATCCTCACTACCATCAGTCCAAACTGTCATAACCGCTTATGGCCTAAGTGTTAATGAGCAATGCATAATTGTAATAGTAATATGAATAGAATAAATCATAGATCTCCATACAACTGAACAGCAATCCCACAGGGACCAACATAAACAAAAATAAGCGTCAAGATTTAGAACAACAATGCTCTGATACAAACAACTTCAAATCCTTGGTCTGTATTACGTCAGGATCGTTAAAGGGACACCCCAGGCCCCTAAAGCACTTCAGCTTGCTAAAGTGCCAAATGTGTGATGAGTGTTTCCTCATTTGCATGTTAAAAAAAGTGCACATTTCCATATAAATCAGCACTTTTATAAATTAACCTGACTACACCTCCTGGCTGTCAATCAGACAATTGGTCCTGTTCTTCCTCGTTTGGTTATCTAAGTGTAACTAATCTTAAGAGGCAGCACTTTCCCAGATCACCTGCCTTGCAAAGACTTCTCATTGAGCTACATAAGAAATTCTGTGATTGGACAGTCACCAAAGTCTAAACTGGATTACAAGGGGAGGTCTTGTAAAGCCAGTATACAAGAGCTATGCAGCTTTTGCAAACTGTGTTTAGATTTAATATATATGTGTGAAAAGGTTGGCGCAAAACATAAGATAAATTTTAAAGAATGCAGCAACCAAACAAAACAAATCTTGGTAATAAGATTAAACAGAACAAACACATAAAAGTGCTGGTGCGCAGTGCCTTATAATCACTCTCTGTCAATATCGTATATATAGAAGGCTTTATCAATAAGCACACGTGTATCAAACCAAAGTGCAATTTCAGTGTTTAAAAACCATTAAAAAAGTGCAGTTGTGATGGTTATATAAAGTAGACATCAATTCAAGTATCTAAGAAGAACACAGAAATAGAGAACTCCTAGTGCAATACAGTACAAAAATTGTATATGAGAAAAATATTGCTCTTTAAGTAGCTCACTCACAAAATCAGAGTGGTTAAATCACCACTCACAGCTATAGCGCTCAGGGAGGATCAGCCCCTGGTGTGCGTAGGATCCGTACGATACACAGATGACCAGGATGTCAGGTATGTGCAAACTTTATTCCCATGTCGCAATTAAAAACATATAATATGTGCAGTCCATCAACAGCTCACCAGCTCTTGGCGACGGATGGTGATAGCTTGTAAAATCGTTCATCGCTGTGCTGGGCTGCTTTCGCCGATGAACATCCACAGTACTTCCAACTTCCTGGTCAGTGTATCGTACGGATCCCACGCACACCATCACGTAACCATCACAACTGCACTTTTTTTTTTAAATGGTTTGATACACATGTCTGTGCTTATAGATAAAGCCTTCTACATATAAGATATTGACAGATAGTGATTATATGACACTGCGCAGCAGCACTTTTATGTGTTTGTTGGGTTTAGATTTCCCCCAATATAAAAATGTATAAGAAAATTCATGCATGTTTAATTGGGGGTAAATATACTTAACAGCGATTTCTGTTTTTTTATTTTATTTGAGCAGCTCGTGTCCTTTTACGTCTGCTTCAGAGTCTTTTAGTAAATAACAGGAACTGGTACCAGCAGATATTGTGTAACATGGATCTATGAAGACACTTTAATATCTTGACTGGAGCTTTCCTGTTCGCTTTGAGCATGCTCTTTTCATCTAGCATTTAGCAGAATCCAATCATCAATTCGATGGAGTACACTTTTTCCTTGCTTACAGTTGTCTGTACAGCTTAAACATGTGCTTGAACGTACTAAAGTAGTTTGACTAGTGACATATAGGACAGTGCTATTACTTTTATTCAGATTTTATATCACACGTTGACCATCCAACAGTTGTCTTTTGTTATTATTTATTTGTGCCTGCTAGATTTAATCTACCCTAACAACTGAGAATTAACACAGACAATGTTCATAAGCATCCAAATTAGAGTGTTTCATAGATCTCGTAACTCATTCATATCACAATCGTATCTCATTCATCAGTAGTTCCACACATCCTGAGTAATTCTATCATCTTATCATTATTCCTACATTTGGTGCCACTTCCTAATTAGCATTGTAGTGGTTTAGTGTATAATCAGAATTACATATAATGGCCTTCCAGCAGAGGTGGTAGAAAAAAATAAACTAATGGAAATTGAGCAGTTAACACAAGACAATAACATAAATACCTCCTGCAATATATCCGTAGATAAATTTGCATTAAAAGAAACATAACTCACACCTCATTGCTGTATAATTAGATTTTACATTATGTATTCTAAGAACAACTGGGCAACGTGTATCAATGTATTCATTCTATGAGAGTCATTATGTAGCCTTTTAGACATTGATCAGAACATTAGAAAGACGGGTGAAATCTTTAGAAAAACGTTTGACTTAGATTTTAAGTGAAATTACTTAGATTTGAAAAAGTATCAATCCTCTGGCTTGAAAAGCAATGTTTCCAAAGTAGGGTTAACACACCTCTAGCGGCTGTATTCCTGACAGCCACTAGAGGTGCTTCCGCAGCTATAACCTAGGGGGCACTTGGTTAGCACAGCATGGGAGTTTTACAGTGCATGTACAGTTGTAATCAAAATTATTCAACCCCCATTGAATATCAGGTTTATTGCCAACATTTATAGACGTTCAGCTCTTTGCAATGAACAAATCAAACAAAAGCAATTGAAGTAGCCCAACATACCGAATGCTTCAAAGGTATTTTTCCAAATTCAATTGAAAATGCAACTTAGAATGACTTCTCCAGTTTCAAAATGATTCAACTCCTTTATGGCAAGCATCTTTAGTACTTAGTAGAATACCCTTTTGTCGTTATGACCTGCTGAAAATGAGATGCAAAACCAAACACCAACTTCTGGCAGTGTTTGAGGAATCTTAGCCCATTGATCAATGAATCCACCTTGCCTTCCAAACTCTGCAGGTCTCCAGTGCAAGAGGATGCAGAGCAACCCCAGAGCATCATGGAGCCACCACCATGCTTAACGATAGACAGAGTGTTCTCTTCGACATATGCTTCATTTTTCTTTCTCCAGACATATCGCTGATCCATTGGACCAAAAAGTTCCAGTTTTGTTTCATTGCTCCAAAAAACAGAATCCCCAAATTTATGTGGCTTATTTATATGATTTTGAGCATATTAGAGCTTTTCTTGTGCTTTTGGTTCAGTAGTGGTGTACGTCTTGAGGTTTCTGCATGGAATCCTGTATTTAGTATGCGCCTTACTGTGCTCACTGAAACCTCAGTGCCTGTTTCCACCAAGTCTTACTGCAGTTCTTTTGCAGTCACTCAAGGGTTTTTCACAACCTGCCTTCTCATAAATCTGGTTGCAGTCATTGATAACTTCCTTTTTCTGCCCTGTCCAGGTACTAAAACTATTTTAACTTTGAACCTGTGAAGTATGCTTCCAACGGTGATTATGGGAACATTCCGTGCTTTTGGTATATTTTTGTATCCTGTTCCTTGTTTGTGAAGGGTGATGATCTCTTCTTTTAACTTTGTGGACCATTCTTTTGACTTAGCCATACATCAAATGTGACACTTAACAAACCCCTAGCCTGTTCAGGTATTTGAATTGTTCCAGCTTAAAGGACCACTCTAGGCACTCAGATCACTTCAGCTTAATGAAGTGGTCTGGGTGCCAGGTCCAGCTAGGGTTAACCCATTTTTTTATAAACATAGCTGTTTCAGAGAAATTGCTATGTTTATTAATGGGTTAAGCCTTCCCCCAAATCCTCTAGTGGCTGTCTCATTGACAGCCGCTAGAGGCGCTTGCGTGATATTCACTGTGAAAATCACAGTGAGAGCACGCAAGCGTCCATTGGAAAGCATTGTAAATGCTTTCCTATGCGACTGGCTGAATGCGCGCGCAGCTCTTGCCGCGCGTGCGCATTCATCCGACGGGGCGGAACGGAGGAGGATCGGAGGCAGAGATCTCCCCGCCCAGCGCTGGAAAAAGGTAAGTTTTACCCCTTTTCCCCTTTCCAGAGCCGGGCGGGAGGGGGACCCTGAGGGTGGGGGCACGAGTATGTTTTCCTGGCACTAGAGTGGTCCTTTAAGCACCAACTGAAGCCCTTGATTAGTTGCATCAGTTGTGCTTGAGACAACACCTGTTTTGCATATTTGTGCTGTTGTGAGGGATTCTATTCAGGAGCTTGAATAATTTTGAGACTGGAGAAATCATTACAAGTTGCATTTTCAGTTGAATTTGGGGAAACCACTTAAATCATTCATGGAGACCAGCATGCTGTGACATGTAAGGTAAGTAAATCTTACATTTTAAGCCCCTGTGGTAGTTAGGAATACATGGTTGTATTCTTAGTGAAAAACTGTTCCTTTAAATAAAAAGAAAACTAAGAATTGTTTTAGCTTAACCCTGTCTAAACCTATAGTCATGACATATCAAATTATAACTTCAGAACTTTGCAGGACAGTCTTCTGTCTGTCTACTCTGTAAGTTAGTTTTGACCACACGATTTCTAGGTATTGTTGTACTAGTTTACCAAAACCAGCTTCATGGAAGCAAAGACTAAATTAGTATTTTAAATCCATTCCTTCCACTTACAAAGTGGAAATTAGAGATTCAATAAATCAATAATTTGTCTGCTAGGACAAACCAAATTAAATATTTACGCAGATGACATCTTACTAACGTTTGAAGAACCAAACATCTCGGTCCCAGAACTGTTGAAGGAAATAAACAACAACTCCAAAGTTTCAGGATACAAAATAAATCTGGAGAAATCGACATTTATAGCTAAAAACATGAGCAAAAGGACAATAACATTTCTTGAACAAGATACTGGGCTCCTCGAAAACAGTGACAGGTTAAAATACTTGGGTATCACTATAACTACAGAGCTAAAAGATTTAGTGGAAGCTAATTTTCTACCCCTCTTGAAACACCCTGTTGAAACAAACTAACAAAAGCTTAAGGGATTGGAAAGGCATGGGCTTTTCATGGTCGGTAGGATTAATATCCTAAAAGCATATATTTTGCCAAAATGGCTGTACATGTGGAGAATGATTCCTATTAATTTCCCAGAAAACTGGTTGTCCTTACTACACTCCTCTTTTTTTAAATTTATTTGGGGAGGTAGGAAATCAAAAGTCAAAATGAAATTGTTGGCCAGATGAAGACAGGACGAAGGCTTGGGGTGCCCAGAAGTTTCGCAATACTATCAGGCTAGTAGACTTTTCCATACAATGCTCACACAAAGCAAGGCGGCAACTCAAGAAATATGGTATGAAATAGAAATTAGCTAAAATTGGGGTTGGAAATGTATCCTCACTATTTTAGGTTGTCGAGTCAGACAAAAAATTTTATCGGAGAGGCACAAACTAAATCTCAGATACTCAAGGAGCTAACGGGATGGTGGGATAAACTCATAAATACCAAAGGACTCAGAAATAAAATAATGGACATGCTCCCATTTGCAAATATTTCGGATATGCTAGAAAATATAAAAATAGAAATAAGGACATTAAGGGGGATAAAGGAATTAAAAAAATATTGGTGGGACATAATCTTAAACCTTTCAACTAAATTATGAAATAATTCAACATCCATTCTAGTGAAACGTTTAATTATCTACGAATCAAGAGCTTCCTAGTAGAACACCTCTATAAAAACAAGGGAGAGAATACCACAAACCTCATACACCTACTTGAATTAAAGAATTACAAAAATCTACTGGGAAAATGTGCTAAAACTGTATATAGATGGAGACATGACAGACCGATAGCACTGATCACTAAATGGGAAAAATAACTACAGGTACACATAGAAGGAGGATGGATAAATTCCTTAAATAAATTAAATAAAAATATACACTGCTTAAACCTCACAGAAACCAAATTCAAACTATCAAATAGATGGTATTTCACCAAAACGCTTAAAGTGAATCTTCCCAGGGGACGGAGCTTGCTAGCGGGACGAGACGGACGCCATATCTGTCGGCTCCCGACACTCTAGATGGGGTCTACCGAGTTGCCAGGAGCCCACAAAGTACCAATGCAACGCCACGGGACGTCATCGTGAAATGCGTATCATACGCAGACCGGAACTGCATTATGTCAACCCTGCGGGGAAAAGCTCCGGTACAATTTGAGAACTCCCACCTCTCGTTTTACCAAGACTTATCTAAAGCTACACTGCAGTGGCGCAGGACCATGACTCCCTTGACATCTCAACTACGTACCGCCGGAATATCATATAAATGGGGACCCCTGGGCACCTTACAAGTAAACAGGAACGGGACCACCCATTTAATACGTTCCCAAGAAGAAATCCCTGCAATCTTGACAACCCTGGGCCTCACACCGCAGACACCAGCTCAACCAGCCGCGACCGGCACGACAACCTGGGATCCGAATACAGTTGAACCATTTACCCTAAGAGCAGGCACCTCGAACTTTCACGGGACCTGAACCGCAAAAGCCGGCAGAGGCTTTAACGTCCCCTGGAACTGTTTCCTCACCAAGTTCGTCCTATGATCTATTGAGTCAACGAATGTTTTATTTAATTTTTTCGTTTTTCTCCAATAAGTTCGCTTTATGTCTTCTCCTCCTATTTGTCAACACTACATACATAGATATAGCGGCACATTACTGAGTAAACCCAACAGAAGATATCTCCCCTGGGAGATGGTACACCAGCCCTTCCACACATACAACGGCACACCAGAGGGACGGTACGCCACAAGCTCACCCCCCCCCCGCAGCTCCCTTGGTTAGGAGCACCCACTCTATGTGCATACCACATGTAGCTAGCTCACAACTTAGGTCCCGGCACACGCTTCAACATCTATATTAGTCTGGCACAACGCCCACAATAACTGCCGTCATGAAGCACCCGGTTTGACTGAATCAAACCCTCCTGACACACTCGGGTCACACAGGCCCCCCCAACCTCATGTCGCACTGAGCACAGTAATCTAAGCCACATGTTCAGTACTACAACCCTCACATGTATACCCACAAACATGCACCACTGACATGTAACTGTCTGTTATGATTGTTTTGAAAAAAAAAACAAGCACCTGTGACATAATGCTATACATTAATTTCTGTTTACCTTTGCTTGGTCAAATTGCATTACTGTTATCAAATGCACTGAAAAAATAAAGATTAAAAAAATAAAAAAAAGTGAATCTTCCCAGAGTTATCAAATAGATGTTGGCAATGCAATATTGGTAAAGGTAATATGATCCATATCTGGTGACAGTGCACACCCATAAACAAGATCCTTTGGATTGTTACTTACAAAAATATGTGGACTCAGCAGACGCAAACCAAAGACTACCGCTTATCCTTCAATATCAGGAGGCTGAGAGAGAGAGGCTGCTGAGCGCCAAGCTGAGAGAGAGAGAGAGGCTGCTGAGCACCAAGCTGAGAGGGAGAGAGAGGCAACTGAGAGGGAGAGAGAGGCTGCAGAGCGGCAGGCTGAGAGAGAGTTGAAGAGGTTGACTGCTTCCCCTATAAGTATTAATTCCAGAGACTCTTCTGCACCCAAACCACGTGCAGAGAATTTTCCAACTTTGGACAAAGATGGTGATTTGGATGTTTTCCTGTGCAGTTTTGAAAAAGTTTGCAGGCAGTACCAGCTACCAAAGGACCAGTGGGCAAAATATCTCACCCCTGGTCTCAGAGGTCCTGCACTGGAAGCATTTGCTGCGCTTCCAGCAGAATTTGACCAGGACTATGATGTGATTAAGGCTGCCTTGCAAACACGGTACAACCTTACTCCTGAGGTGTACCGAAAGAAATTCAGGACTTTGCAAAAGCATCCCACAGAAAGTTATGCAGCAGTTGTGGGGCACCTGGGGACAGCATTCCGACAGTGGACTACAGGGCTGGAGATTACCACTTTGGAAAGTTTGCAAGACTTGTTAATAAAAGAACAGTTTTTGCAGCTCTGCCCAGCCGATGTACAGGAATGGTTGCTGGACCGGAACCCCAAAACGGCATTGTAACGGATCGCCTGGCACCCCGACTGGATACCTCCGTTAATGGATGCTCCTAGCGCTTCCTGAGGACTCCAAGCACTCTGGCAGACACCACAAACACCGAACCGATGCAGCATATGAATCTTCTCAAGCATAGGAATGCTGTAGACCGTTGAATAGGAACCATACGAATAGGCTTACACTCCTAGCAGTCAACTGGAACAGCATGCAACAAATCCTTCCCCCAATAATGAGACGACACTTCACTTTGAGGGTAAAACAGGAACTGAGGCTGGCAATCCCAGCCTGGTTTTTATTACAGTCAGGTACAAACAGAACACACCCAGGGGGAGGTATAAAACAACCAATACCATAATAGCACAGCCCACAGTTTCCCTCCCCTCTGCTTGGGAGATAATTGAGTTTCCTACTATATCTACTCAATTATCTCCAAGCTAAAACTTACACATTTTTATACATTTTTATAACTTTATGATTTTACATAGTACATGAATAAAACTTACATTTTTATAATCAATCCATTCAGGGGAACAACATATTCAAAATTGGCATGAATCAGACCAGGGGTTCAAAAGTTAGTAAAAGTATCTTTTGTTCCCCTGACTGGCAGCATATCAATCTGGCTCAAACAGGTTTTACAGAGGCCTCTATCCTGGAGACAAAGGGGAAAGTAATCCAATTATCCAGGGCTAGAGGCAGACTCCATTGAGCACATGGTTGCAAAAAGACATAAAACACTTTAAAATACACAAAGTCCCCTTTTACACATAACACACAGACATTTCACATATCCCCAGATAGCTGGGATCTGAGCGCACAAAACTACCGAATAGCGCGCAGATCCTATTCACACAGTTCAATTGCAATGGAGCCGAAGTCTTTAACTACACGAATGGGCTCCATGGCATAGCTATCTGGGTTAACACATTCACATAAAGTCTGGTCCATAGTCCAAAGGCACGAGGCGGGCAAGCAGCCCCCTCCAAGGACACGTGGCGAGGTCGGTTTCGCCACAGGCATTGGAGGCGGGTGAGCTGGCAGATTTCCACACTGCCAATTGAGCAACAGTGGACCGGAGCAGAGGTTTTGCCAAGGGAACATCCAGCTGGAGGACCACACCACCACAACTCCCCATCACCAGGCCTAGTGGGCCATCTTTTGTTTCAGCTCCTACCTCAGGGAGAGTGGGAGCTAGTGCCATGTCTGCGCAAGGAGATAGTCGCAGATGTTTTATTTGCAACCGAATGGGGCACTTGAGTAATACCTGCCCAGAGAAAAGGAGGCCAGCACCCTCATCCAGAGGGGTTCAACCTGCAAGAGCCCCATCTTCTGCGTTGTTCGTGACCAAGTCAGAGGGCAACAACAATGTGAACCTGCAGCCTGTTACAGTGGGAGAGAAGGTAACTGTGGGACTCAGGGACACTGGGGCAGATGTGACTCTTGTGCATCCAGAGCTAGTGCGCTCTGAGGACTTCATTCCTGGCAGGACTTTAGCTGTAAAAGGGATTGGGAGAATACGTCCTGCAGTGCCAATGGCACATGTATATTTGGATTGGGGAGTGGGCAGGGGTGTGAGGGATGTGGGGGTATCAGATAATATTCCTACAAATGTATTGCTTGGTACAGACGTAGGTAGGTTGTTATCCCAGTATGTGCCTGAGAGTGATATGTGTTCCCATCCAAAGCCCTGTAGGGGCCCTGCTGTGGAAAGGACAGGGTGCAAATGTTTATGTAAATTACTGTGCTTGGAGGGAGGTCAGAATGTATGTCAGTCTGTGCCAGAGCCCAGGGTGTCTGTGGAATCGTGTAACAAGGTATGTAGACAATTGTGCTGGGAGGGAGGGCAGAGCGAGCATATGTGCCAGTCTGTGCCAGAACCAGATATGTCTGCAATACGATTTGAGAGTGTGCCAAGACAGAGTCACTGGGCGGGACGGCAGAGTGAATGTGTGTATCAGTCTGTGCCAGAACCAAACTTGTCTGTGGTACCCTGTGAGGATGTGCCAAGTGCAAATCACGGGGAGGGGGAGACAGAGGTTTCCACTGTAGCTGTGGTAACCTGGCAGCGGTCTTACCTGAGTAGGGAGCAGGGCCTGCCGCAGCCTGCAGACTCAGAGCGTATGTCAACAGGAGAGCACCCAGATGGGGCAACCAGGGAGTCTTGCACCTTGTTACCATCCCCTCCTGTGGTCCAAGGGCAGGAATCTGTGTCCGAGCCCCCTATTGACTCTAAGACCGAGACGTGGTGTCCTATATACCAGCAGGCCCAACGGACAGATCCCACGTTAGCGGTATTGAGGGAACGTGCTAGGCAGCCACTCACAGACAGGGATAGGGAGAGAGTGTACTGGGATAATGAGAGGTTATAGAGAGAAACCATTCCTACTATGGGGCAAGAGCCTTGGGTAAAAGAAAGGCAGCTGGTGGTACCTGAGAGGTACCGGGACCAGCTGCTGAATGTAGCTCACGCCATCCCCATGGCTGGGCACCTAGGGGTGGCGCGGACCTAGTCTCGCTTGTCCCACCATTTTTATTGGCCTGGTATGGGCACAGATGTGGCAAATTATTGCCGTTCCTGCCCTGAGTGTCAGAGGGTGGGAAAGCCTGGGGAAGTGGGTAAGGCCCCCCTAATACACCTTCCTATAGTAGGGGAACCATTTGAGAGAATAGCTGTGGATATTGTCGGTCCCCTTGCCATTCCCAGTAGTTCGGGCAAGCGATATATATTAACCGTGGTAGATTACGCCACTTGCTACCCAGAGGCAGTAGCCCTATCATCCATCAGGGCTGACAGGTGGCTGATGCTCTGTTAAGCATATTCTCCCGTGTGGGATTTCCCAGAGAAATGCTAACCGATCAAGGCCCCCAGTTCACCTCTGATCTGATGCAGTCCCTCTGCAAAATTGTGCAGGTAGAACATCTAGTGACCAGCCCCTACCACCCCCAAACAAATGGCTTGTGTGAGAGGTTTAATGCTGAGGACCTTTGTAGAGTCACAGGGGAAGGATTGAGAGCGATACCTGCCACACCTCCTCTTCGCTTACAGGGAGGTGCCACAGGAATCCACAGGCTTTTCCCCATTTGAGCTCCTCTATGGACGTAGAGTGTGTGGCCCCCTAGCTCTGATCCAAGAGGGGTGGGAAGGAGAGTTGGGGGCCCCAAAGACCTCTATTGTAGATTATGTACTCCGGTTTAGGGACAAAATGCAGACTTTCATGGGGGAGGTGTGTGAGAATCTGAGGGCTGCCCAAACCAAGAAGAAGGGGTGGTATGATCGTGATGCCCGAGAAAGAGTGTATGGAGTGGATCAAAAGTTTCTTGTGCTGATACCCACAAAGCAGAACAAATTGCAGGCAGCATGGGAGGGTCCATTTACTATTCTGCAGTGGATCAATGATGTAAACTATGTGGTATCCCTGGATAGACATGTGCAATTCGTTTCGGTCCGAATTAAAATTCGGCCGAATTTTAGGTAATTCGGACATTCGGGTGCTTCCGAATGTTCGAATAGTTGAATTGCCGAAGTGCCGAATTGGTGAAGTCCCGAAGTGCCAAAATTACCGAATTTCTGAAGTGTAGTAGTGCCGAAGTGCCGAATCGCTGAAGTGCCGAAGTTGCCGAAGTTCCGAGGTGTCAAAGTGCCGAAGTTCCGAAGCACAGTATTGCCTAAGTACGAATATACTTACCCAGTGAAAGAAGAAGAATGTTACATTGTATACAATTTCAAATAAAAAGTATACAAACATAGCCAGGATTCAGCTGTAAGCATTTGCAACACTTACAACAATCAAGTAACATACATTCATATAAAATGTAAGTTACTTGGCCAGTCAATGTAATGACAGGAATGAATAAGTAGATAACTCAATAATTCCCACGGTATTAGGGAGCTATCTACTAAAAGGCTGAAAGACCTAAATTGGTCTAAATTGGTAAAGATTACTTAGCATTAGTAAATTATGCCCCTACTCGCTATACCGCGAGTAGGGGTGTGTCTATTAAACAGTGAGCAGCCTGTGGCTGCTCATTGTTAAAAAAAAATAAAAAAAATAAAAAAGGGTCCCCCCTCCCTGAGCGGGTGGGGGCCCTAAAGTAAAAAAAGGGGGGAGGACCTATTGTCCTCCCAACCGGCCCCCACCCCTGAGCGGCGGGTGGGGGCCCTAAAGTAAAAAAAGGGAGGAGGACCTATTGTCCTCCCCCCTGGCCCCCACCCCTGAGCGGTGGGTGGGGGCCCTAAATACAAAATGGGGGGGACCTAATGTCCTTCCCCTCTGGCCCCCACCCCTGAGTGTTGGGTGGGGGCCACAAACAAAAATAAGGGGGGGGCCTAATGTCCTCCCCCTCTTGCCCCCACCCCTGAGCGGTGGGTGGGGTCCCTAAATACAAATTGGGTGGGGGACCTAATGTCCTCCCCCCCTGGTCCCCACCCCTGAGCGGCGGGTGGGGGCCCTAAAAACATATTTAACCCCCCTCCCCCAGGTGACTAGGGGTCCAAAAAACCCTAGTCACCCCCTCCCCCAAAAAATAAACTCCTACCTACCTCCATCACCCTAAAAATAATGAGGGGGGACCTTTAACTAAATACCTGTAAAAATAAATAAAAATAAACTTACCATTTGATGTTTTCTTTCTTCTAAAATCTTCTTTTTTCAGCCCCAAAAAAGGCCAAATAAAAATCCATAATAACCGACGCAATAAAATAAAAAAAAAAAATGAGCGCAAAAAATAATAATCCATCTTCACCCAGCGAGGGTTCCGCACAGACTGAGCTCTGCAGGGCGGGGGAAGGCTTATAAAGCCTTGCCCCGCCCTGCAATTAGGCTCAGAGCACTCTGATTGGTGGGTTTAAGCCATCCAATCAGAATGCTCTGACAGGTAAATGAAGAGACTGACAGGTAAGAAATCCACCAATCAGAGTGCTCTGTGTCATTTTACACAGTGTGGGAAAGTTCTTTGGAATTTTCCCACGCTGTGCAATTTCACTCATAACACTCTGATTGGTGGATTAAGTCCCCCCCTTATTCTTGCTTAGGGCCCCCACCCACCGCTCAGGGGTGGGGGCCAGGGGGAGGACAATAGGTCCCCCCATTTGTATTTAGGGCCCCCACCCGCCGCTCAGGGGTGGGGGCCAGAGGGGAGGACATTAGGTCCCCCCATTTGTATTTAGGGCCCCCACCCGCCGCTCAGGGGTGGGGGCCAGGGGGGAGGACATTAGGTCACCCCCCAATTTGTATTTAGGGTCTAAACCCACCGCTCAGGGGTGGGGGCCAGGGGGGAGGACAATAGGTCCCCTCCCCTTATTCTTGTTTAGGCCCCCACCCACCGCTCAGGGGTGGGGGCCAGGGGGAGGACATTAGGTCCCCCCCCTTATTCTTGTTTAGGGCCCCCTCCCACCGCTCAGGGGTGGGGGCCAGGGGGAAGACATTAGGTCCCCCCCATGTATTTAGGGCCCCCACCCGCCGCTCAGGGGTGGGGGCCAGGGGGGAGGACATTAGGTCACCCCCCATCTGTATTTAGGGCCCCCACCTGTCGCTCAGGGGTGGGTGCCAGGGGGGAGGACATTAGGTCCCCCCTCTTATTCTTGTTAAGGGCCCCCACCCACCGCTCAGGGGTGGGGGCCGGTGGGGAGGACAATAGGTCCTCCCCCCTTTTTTTACTTTAGGGCCCCCACCCGCTCAGGGAGGGGGGGACCCTTTTTTATTTTTTTATGAACAGTGAGCAGCCACAGGCTGCTCACTGTTTAATATACATGCCCCTACTCGCGGTATTGCGAGTAGGGGCACAATTGACTAATACTAAGTAATTTTCACTTATTATTAGTTTTAGTAAATTTAGGTCTTTCAGCCTTCTGGTAGATAACTCCCTAATACCGTGGGAATTAGGGAGTTATCTACCAAGCGGCTGCAACAAAAGTCCCGAAATGCCGGAGTTCCGAAGTTGCTGAAGTTCCGAAGTTGCCGAAGTGCAGAAGTTGCCGAAGTGGTCAAGTGCCGAAGTTGCCAAAGTTCCGAAGTGGTGAAGTTCAGAAGTGCCGAAGTTCCGAAGTGGTCAAATGCCGAAGTTGCCGAAGTTGCCGAAGTTTTGAAGTGTCGAAGTGCCGAATTGCCGAAGTCCCGAATTGATGAAGTCCCGAATTTCGGAATGCCGATCCGAGCCGAATATTTTCCCCATGCACATGCCTATCCCTGGATGAGGGGGGAAGGAGGAAAAAGGTGTATCACGTAAATATGATTAAAGCCTATTATGACAGAGGGACTACGGTGTTAACCTTATGTAGTCTGCCTGGGGACGAGCAAGAACCTGATCCCCTTGTGGATCTACTGGCTGCAACCCGGGATCTAGAGGGCATTGAGGTAGCCCAGGTTAATACCCACCTAACAGGGGGACAGAGGAGTCAGCTATTTGAGGCCCTTAGACCTTACCATAGTTTCTTCACAGGGAAGCCTGGCAGGACATGCCTAGTAACCCATAACGTGGACATTGGGATTCACCATCCCCTCAGACAGGCTGCCTATAGAGTATCCTTAGAAGTGAAGGCAGACATTAGGAGGGAAATAGAGGAAATGCTGGAGCTGGGTGTAATCCAGAAGTCTCACAGCCCCTGGGCCTCCCCAGTGGTACTGGTCCCCAAGAAGGACAAGACCACTAGATTCTGTGTGGACTACCGGCGGTTGAACCTGGTAACTGCATTTGATGCATATCCTATGCCACGCATTGATGCACTGCTAGACCAACTAGCTGGAGCTAAGTTCCTTAGCATTATGGATCTCAGCCGAGGGTACTGGCAGATCCCCATGACCCCTGAAGCGCAAGAGAGATCGGCCTTTATCACTCCCTTTGGGCTATATGAGTTCCAGGTGATGCCCTTTGGGATGAAAAATGCCCCTGACACCTTCCAACGTCTAGTTAATCACCTGCTAGAGGGACAGGAGGGGCATGCGGTAGCATATCTGGATGATATTGCGGTGTTCAGTGATACTTGGGAGGAACACCTGCTCCATTTAACACAAGTTGTGGACCGCATAGCAGCAGCTGGGCTCACCATAAAACCAGATAAGTGCCAACTGGGCATGACAGAGGTTCAGTACCTGGGGCATAGAGTGGGAGGTGGGAACGCGTCGCCCTGAGCCCAGTAAGGTAGAAGCTATAATGGCCTGGCCTGCCCCCCAGACCAAAAAGCAGGTGATGTCATTCCTGGGTACTGCAGGGTACTATAGGAAGTTTGTACCACATTATAGTACCCTGGCCAAACCCCTAACCGATCTCACTAAGAAAGCACTCCCACATGTGATTAAGTGGTCACCTGAGTGTGAAGTGACCTTTAACTCCTTAAAACAGGCCCTTACTGATTCTCCCATACTACAGGCCCCTAATTTCCACAGACGGTTCTTAGTACAGACCGATGCCTCTAATTATGGCCTGGGAGCGGTGCTGAGTCAGGTAGATGAGAAGGCATCCTATTGTGTATCTCAGCCAGAAGCTGCTACCTAGGGAAGTGGCCTATGCCACTGTAGAAAAAGAGTGTTTGGCCATAGTTTGGGCCTTGCAAAAACGGCAACTGGTGCGTTCGTGACAGGGGGGCGGGATGTTTATTTGATGTAAATAAATAGATCTCATGGTAAATTAACTCCCAAATATTTGAGAGTAT
The DNA here is from genome assembly GCF_036172605.1 of Pelobates fuscus. NCBI lineage: Eukaryota > Metazoa > Chordata > Amphibia > Anura > Pelobatidae > Pelobates > Pelobates fuscus. Next base: position 118,043,643 of record NC_086320.1, on the reverse strand, counting down.
AGTGGTAGACCATGACATGGTATATCTGCAAGGTTATTGTGACATAAATTTGCTCTAAGTCCTAAGGCGGTAGATTTTTTACAATTAATACTAAAACCTGTGATAGTATGAAAAGTGTTTATATTTTTAAATATATGCGGTAAGGAGGTGCTTTGTTTATTAAAAAAGGAGCAAATCATCTGCAAATGCTGATACATGCAGAATTGACTCAATAATCAGAATACATTCACATTTGTGCAAAGCATGCAAAAGTGGGTAAATAGCAAGATTAAAATGTAAAGGAGATAAGGAAGACCCCTGTCGCAACCATTCGTCCAAGACAAAGTATGGCAAGTAGAAACTATTTGTGGTGACACAAGTTTGTGCCAAAAGTATAATCATTTCTGTCCTCCAGAGGAAGAGGCACTATTGCTGATGGTGGATTGGAGAACCCCTTACACTTACCTTCTTTCATTTCTTCCTGGGATTAGGATGTAACATTGATGATTGTGAGTTTGTTTAGATTATTAAAATACATTGGAATATAAATGTGCATTACGGATTTATTACGGCAAAATAAATATTTGTTGAAAAATGGTTTGCTGCTTGGTGTATATACTAATGTTAACTTTAAAAAAAACACTACACTGCATACAGCACACATTGGACTGATCAAAAAATGATTTTCTTTCTAATAAGAGTTGGAAAAAAGTCCTGCTACACTCCTCGCAGTGCACACTTGTGCCACAAAATGTATTGCAATTTGCAAAGCACAAGTAATGGCACGGAAGCACCATAGAAATCAACTTGTTGTCTCTCAAAATAAATGTAAAAACAAAAAAATAAATCAGTAAAATACTTGTATCTATATCAGTGCATTAAACTTGGTTTGGGTGGCCATCACAGTATCTAGACACAGAAGTAACCACACCACCTCACTATTATCAATGACACAGGGCTGTTACCACTCAAATTTGGTGTGTGGTGTGTCTCCCTTGATAGGTAAAATGATAATTTCTAGAAGAACCCTGCTTGGAAATATAGTTGTTTTATTGCTCCTTCTTTTTTTATTGTGTTGGTCATTTCACTTGATCTGTGAATGAAATGAGTATATAGCAGCCATTCCATAACCATCAATTCTCTTTTTTTTTTTTCCATCTCTTGATTAGACAAGAGAAACAGTCCATATTGTTGGGCAGACTTCCTGGTGCTTATTTTCACCCCCAAAATATAATAAATAAATTCAGCTTCTTCTCAGTTTATTGCGCAATACAGGGGGTTCTTTGGCACAACAAATGAAACTCTGAATCATGAAAAAATATGATACTGCTTGTCAATTGCGCATGTCGTTTGCCACGTGATACGTCCATATAGTGCTTCAGATTTATGGAATTTGGATGACCTGCCGATCGAACAAAATTAGTTTGTAACCAAATGCACAAGTCTCGTAAAAAGATATCACAAGCCATTACAATGTTGCTCAATTTTCTGGAGTTCCAGTGCAGCCTAATCATTCATGCCCACTCTTTAAAACTACTTTCTCTATGTCTCACAGAAGAGGTGGTATTCTTTGAATGATGCATTTCCTTTCTTTCTTAAGACTTTCATTTTTTACCCATTAGTACAGGTTAATCTGTATCATGAGACTTTGTTCCAGAGCTCTACAACCTATTTAATATATATTTTAGGTAACTGTAAACTTGTGGTTCTGTTCTTGAGGCTTAACAAAAGTTTACATTTTGTGGTAAACCTCCTGAGGTTATGCTAGCGTAGTCTTCTCTTTATGGTACATTTTGACATTTCTACGCTTGAATCTTGGTCTGTTCAATAGTTGTCATTTCCCATATCACTGATGACAAAGTCGCTAAAAAATAAAACATCAGGATAACAAATCATTCATTTTATATTTGATGAATCTAGGAATAACATTTTGATATATCTGCTACTTTTTCTACTTGGTTAAAGCGGCACTGTCAACCTCATTTTAAAAATGAGTATTTCATAAAGATAGAATCTTAATGAAATACTCATTATGTCTGTGTTGGAATTTCACTGAAATTCCAACCCAGTCAAGAGATATACAGAGACAAAGTAGGAACAATTTCTCCTCTGCCTGACATATCCTGACGCAAGGCAGAGCCTATGTGTCAAGACCTGTAGCCGCCATCAGTGACGGCTGCAGGGTATTGGCTGGATCCATGGAGGATCCCACGGTCTCCCGGGACCCATACGCCTCAATGCTGTAGTCTCGTGCACGCTGAAGTGCATGCCGAAGCGCCAGAAGCTGAAGAGGAGCAGTGTGACAAAGATGGCGGCACCCTCAGAGGATAGGTAAGTAATCTCACCCTTACCTGCCCCCCTGCGGCCCTAGACCATCAGCGGCGATGTAACCGTCCGGGGACTTTGTGAATTCAGGCATAGTCCCCCAACAGTAATAATGCCGCTTTAAATGTTAGATTAATTACACATGTTGCATTGTACAGAGAATGTTCCTAAAGAAAAGCAGAAAACAGAAAGATTTTTTTTTTATAATTTCCGAATAATTTCACCAGGTCTATTTACCGGTTGTGGATGGTAAAATGTAAGTAGACCCCTCTACCCCTGGATTTTGACTCTGCTACTGATTCATCTGGCTCTACCTATTTGACCCCATTTATACAACCCCTGATCCAATGTGTGATTATGTCCTTTTCAACACCATAAATCTATAAATGTCAAAAATAACTTCTGCAACCTCCTGTGACCATGAGGCATCTTAAAGCTATTAGTAACTATACCTAAACATAGGCAGCTAAATCCCAACAAAATAAAATACAGCAGTCTACCACTATGAAACAAACAATAATGCAAAAAGCTGCAACCATTATGAGAAACCCGAATAACCAAATAAGTAGTCAAATAACCTATTTAAATGTTTAAATCTGCACTTATTTGGGCTGCTACCTAGCAGGAAAAGGTGTACCCCAAGGTCCTGGAATGTGGCAATATGAGATCATACACTTTTCCTCTATAGTTTAGCTCATGGGTATCCAACCTTTTGGCTTCCCTGGGCCACATTGTGTATAGACATTTTTTATTGGGCCACATATAAAATAAAGTGCCTCCCGGCACACTGGGAACACACACACTGATGTAACACATACTGATGTCACACACACACACTGATGTAACACACACTGATAACACACATACTGGTAACACACACACACTGATGTAACACACACACTGGTAACACACTCACTGACGTAACACACACTGATGTCACACACACACTGATGTCACACACGATGTCACAGACACTGATGTAACACACACTGATGTAACACACTGATTACACACACACTTGTAACACACACACTGATGTAACACACACTGTTGTAACACACACTAATAACTCACACACTGATGTAACACACACACACTATTAACACACACACACTAATAACGCACACACTGGTAACACATACTCAAAACTACACAACAAGATCATCATTTACAATACATATTTTATCCACCCCCCTGCCACCATACCTTTTTGGTGCAGGATGGTGGATTCCCTGGGGGTCCAGTGGCATCTGGCTTAGTCTGATAGGAGTCTCCATGTTTGCTCTTTGGTTGTCGTTCCCGCGCGGCTTCTTTGTACACTAGGAGGAAGTGACTTGTAATCACTTCCTCCCGACACTGCGGCATCATACAAAGCATTGGCCTGCTGTTTTAGAGCCACAGTGTCTGACCGGGTCCACAAGTCAACTTGCGGATGGTACCGTAGCTGGTGGGCTGCATTGCCTGCAGTTCCGGGGTCGCATACGGGCTGTGGGTTGGACATGCCTGGTTTAGCTGCAGCTCTAAATATTGTTGATGCCAAAGCATTGAATTATGCTTACTGAATATTAAATATCTCTAAATGAGCAGAAGGCAAGCTCAAGTTCAAGTATACATGTTCTAGGAGCATATTTTCGGACGTAATGGGGCATTCTCTCCACTCCCATATCCTATAGTCAGTAACAAGATGAGTAGTGACGTCCACGCATTTTGTCCCAATCCAGCAAAAAACTAACGATATAGTGCTCCTTTACACATGACAGAAACATGTGTCTTCCTAACAAACAATTATTCCTAGTCTTTACTAACATATTTGATTAATGTATTAGTTTTCAACAAAATCACAAACTCATATATAGATGGTACCTTACTCCTTTCAAATTATTTAAGTTAGCCTTATCCCCTACTAATACATGCTGAGAGGGTGGGGACAGGTAGGCGCACTATTAAACATATTTTGGACATTTCCTAAATGAAAAACATATTGGGCCAATATACACACACTCACACACATATCTCACACATTACACCTGAATTTTGTCTCCCGAAGAAATTCCCAGAGGGAATCTATTCATTTCAGTTTTTTCAGCTATTCCCAAGTACTGGAAGTCTGACACAATTCTATCCATGACAGAGGTCTTGCGTGGCATTTTCGAAAGCATTGAACTAGCTAGTTTAGGACTCCCTTTTTACAATCACTGAGACAAGATTGGACAAGCTGGGAAAGGGCCGTCAAAGGCTATTTTGGCTTCTAAGTATTATGTACACCGCATCTAACCGAACAGCACTATATACAAATTATAATATGATTCATATATATAAGCATTGAATTTTTTTTTTTTTATTGTTTAAAAAAAAAAAAAAATATATATATATATATATAGAAAATAGATGTATCCCCTGCACTCACGCTTAACAGGCAATCCAATGCCGGGCGCACCACCAGAGCTCCAAGTAATGTAGAAAAAACAGAAGGGAAGGCTGCTCTCTGGACTTTTAAAACATAAAAATTTATTCAATTATCATTAAAAACGACCAACGTTCGGGACTTTCCTCAGGGTCAAAAAATAGAACAGCAGAACATTGAGAGCAGCCTTCCCTTCTGTTTTTTATATATATATATATATATATATATATATATATAATTTTTTTATTTATTTTTTAAATATAAGGATATTTTAACCGTTACTTGTTTTTTGGTCAAAATATTACCCTGTTATTATTGTTATTATTAATTTTTGTATTATTATTGTGTTATTATTGAAAATTCATTAATTAAAACATTTGAAGAGAAAATGAAAAAACAAAACAAAGAAAAAAAAAAAAAAACTTAGGGGCACTACTCCGCCTGTCTCTATGGGCCAGCCTTCACTGCTAGTGACCAAATGTAAATAGCCAAAGATTTACTATGTGAAACCTATTTAGCTGTTGATAAAAAGCAAATTTAGTTAATTCAGCCGTATTTGCAGTTCAATTTAATTGCACTTCACTTAGTTCTTAAAACAAGCTAACCTCTTTGAAAGTTTGCATATTCAGATATTCACAAACAGTTGAATTGCAGCATGAATCCTTTCTTTTGTGTTATATATTTCCCCTAAAACTATGGACTCCAAACCCAAATTCACCCTAACACTACCCCAAAGCCTTCCCTTGCCCTATAATATTAACCCAACATAAAATACACTCAGAAACGTAATGTTACCTTTCTGCCTTTCGTCTGAGAAAAGACAGATCTCGGTTGGGGCAGAGCAGTGGCGAGTGACTGTAGGTAAAAAAAAAAAACACTTTATTAAACAATTAAAAAATTACATTCTAATTTAACTCTAAAATGTTAGATATAATGTCTAAAGAGAATATCGAAATGTATTATTTTTGGTGATATATTTAAGATTGTCTAGACTTTGTATAAGCATTTAGACATTAACATTACCTTGAGTTATTTAATTCTTTGTCACGTAGTTGAAAGATTGGAAAAATATTTTTTGACCTTTGCATTCTTTAAATAAACATACGGTTACATTTGCAGTCAGTTTATCACTCCCTAGTCCTCTTCTTACATTTCTTAATTGTGGTTATCTTTCATTGTCTTACAAACAATAGGCAGTCCTTATGACAAGATTAAACTGATAATGTTAGCTTATTCTGTTAGATTTTCTGTGTTGTAAAATAAAGGATGTGCAAGCACTGACTAGAACAAAACGATATTGTCGAGCAAGTCCATAAAGGTTGTATTCTCATTGGGCCAGTTCCAACTTGAGAAATAGCTTTTAGTTAAATTCGGCTAATTTTTTTGCTGGCCAAATACCACTGGAAGATATTTTTCCCAATAAATGATGCTTATACATCCATGGGATTCAGCAAATGTACATAATTACTATTCCTAAACGGAACACTAAAGCATTAGGAATCAGGGCCGGCGCGTCCATAAGGCGGCACAGGCGGCCGCCTTAGGGCGCACCGGCTCTGGGGGCGCCAGATTTCAGTGACCGGCAGGAGGGAAGCGCTCTCTCCTGCCAGGTCACCTTCTGGAACCCCGGCGGGCGGCAGTGTTCTAATGAGAGGCGGCGAGGGAGCTCTAACCTGTCTGCTCTGCTCCCTCACGTGCCGTTTGCTGATTCTGCGGGAGCCGGAATATGACGTCATATTCCGGCTCCCGGCATCAGTAGACAGCCCGCGAGGGAGCAGAGCAGACAGGTTAGAGCTCCCTCGCTGCCTCTCATTAGAACGCTGCCGCCCGCCGCACTGAAGCCCCACTGGACCCCAGGGACAGATCCACGCCAGCTCTCCAGGTAGGGAGGCTGGGTGGATATTATTAATAATTTGTGTGTGTCTGAAAGTGTATGTGTGAGTGTTTGTCTGTGAGTGTGTGTCTGTGTATGTGTTTGTCTGTGAGTGTCTGTGTATGTGTTTGTGAGTGTTTGTGTCTGTGTATGTGTTTGTCTGTGAGTGTGTGTATGTGTGAGTGTGTTTCTGTGTGTGTATGTGTTTGCCTGTGAGTGTGTTTGTCTGTGAGTGTGTGTGTCTGTCTTTGTGTTTATCTGTGAGTGTGAGTGTGTGTATGTGTCTGTGTATGTGTTTGTCTGTGAGTGTGTGTCTGTGTATGTCTGTGAGTGTGTGTGTGTGTGTGTGTGTGTGTCTGTGTATGTGTGAGTGTGTGTATGTGTCTGTGTGTGTATGTGTTGGTCTGTGAGTGTGTGTCTGTAAGTGTGTGTGTGTTTATGCATTTGTGAGTGAGTGTGTGTGTGTCTGTGAATGATTGTATGAATGTGTGTGTCTGTCAGTGTATGAGTGTGTTTTGTCAGTGTGAGTGTGTCTATCAGTGTGTGTTTGTGAGTGTCTGTCAAATCAGTGAGAGTATGTTTGTGATTGAGTGTGTGTCTGTCAATGAATGAGTGTGTGTCAGATCAGTGAGTCTGTGTCTGTCAGTGATGTCTGTGTGTTTGTCATTGAGTGTGTGTGGCTGTTAGTGTGTATACACCACTGAGTGTAGCGTGGCGGAGCGGAGCGCAGTACAGGAGCTTCTGTTTCCTGTACCCGGCCAGACTGACAGGAAGTGCTCACTGAGAGAGCACTTCCTGTCAGTCCAGCCAGGTACAGAAAACTGAAGCTCCTGTAGAGGATCTGCTCCGCAACACTACAAGACAGGTAGGAGGCACACCAGGAAGGGGAGTGTGACCGCTAAGAGGGTGGGGGGTGCACCAAGGGACAGAGAGGGGAGGGGAGAGAAACACCAAGGGACAGGGAAAAGAGGGGGGAGGGGAGAGGAACACTAAGGGACAGGGAAGAGGGAGGGGCTGGTTAGGAGGCACATAGGTGAAGATGTTAATTTTAGAGGAGGGGGGGCGGAAAAATGCATCTTCGCCTATGTACCCAAAAATCCTTGCACCGGCCCTGTTAGGAATACAAACCTGTATTCCTAAGCTATAATGTCCCTGTCCCTAGTTATATAGGATTCCCGCTGCCTATGTGTACGATAAAAACTATGGGAAAAAAGATTTTTGCTTACCTTTTTCCAGCACAAAGACTCCCTCGGCACTCTCCTCTTTCTGCAACATCGTTGAGGAGGCATGGCCTCTTCTTGCGAATTCCAATCTAATTCTGCTCAAAGAGAATGATTAGCAACCTGATGTGCATGCGCGGCAAGTGAATCAGTGCTTTCCTATGGGGTCTGCAACGTCATGTGAATGAGTTTTCCTCTAATAGATGTCTGGAAAATGGAAATGTTTTACTGTGAGTGGCACCCAGGTCACTTGTTTGAGATGAAATGACCTAGGTGTCTTTAGTGGTCCCTTAAGAATTACAGATATAATTGTATTGTTCACACTCATCTAAGATTAAAGTGAAATTGATTTTAAACTTTCAAAATGGACCTAAATTACAATTACATGAATTTGTTTGAGAAACCATTCTACAATTTTAAACCTTGGCCTTTATTTATATGAAATTCCTATTTGAAATGGCATGGGAAATGTTGGCCCCCAAAACCTTCTTGTATTAGAAGAAAGGATTATATGTAAAAATATATTGAGGTTATTGAGGAAGGGCTTTAACTTGTCATTCATTAAAGAGGGCTGCGAGGATTGAGTTATTCTGAAACATCTCATAATTATTTCTGATGGGCATGTGCATGGGGAAAATTTTCGGTTCAGTTCGGCATTCCGAAATTCGGAATTTTCGCAAATTGGGACTTCGGCACTTCAACACTTCGGAACTTCGGCAACTTTTGAACTTCGGCAACTTTTGAACTTCGGCACTTCGGCAGTTTGACACTTCGGCACTTCAGCACTTTGGAACTTCGGCACTTCGGAACTTCGGCAACTTTGGCAGTTCGACACTTCAGAACTTCGGCATTTCGGGACTTCGGCACTTCTATTGCAGCCGCTTAGTAGATAACTCCCTAACTCCCACGGTATTAGGGAGTTATCTACCAAAAGGCTGAAAGACCTAAATTTACTAATACTAAGTAAAAATTACTCTTGAAATGAATTTCTATACCGCGAGTAGGGGCATGTCTATTAAACAGCGAGAGCCCCCGGCGGGAGGGGGCACTAAATTAAAACGATGGGGGGGGACCTATTGTCCTCCCCCTGGCCCCCACCCCTGAGCGGTGGGTGGGGTCCTAAATTGGTATAAGGGGGGACCTAATGTCCTCTCCCCTGGCCCCCACCCCTGAGCGGCGGGTGGGGGCCCTAAATACTAATAAGGGGGGAACCTAATGTCCTCCCCCTGGCACCCACCCCTGAGCGGTGGGTGGGGGCCCTAAATAGTAATGGGGGGACCTAATGTCCTCCCCCTGGCACCCACCCCTGAGCAGTGGGTGGGGGCCCTAAATAGTAATGGGGGGACCTAATGTCCTCCCCCCTGGCCCCCACCCCTGAGCAGTGGGTGGGGGCCCTACAGTAAAATAAGGGGGGGCCTAATGTCCTCCCCCTGTCCCCCACCCCTGAGCGGCGGGTGGGGGCCCTAAATACTAATAAAGGGGGGGACCTAATGTCTTCCCCCTGGCCCCCACCCCTGAGCGGCGGGTGGGGGCCCTAAATACCAATAGGGGGGACCTATTGTCCTACCCCCCGGCCCCTACCCCTGAGAGGCGGGTGGGGGCCCTAAAAAAAATGCCCCCCCAGGTGACTAGGGGTCTCCAAACCCCTAGTCACCCCCTCCCCCCAAAAAAAAATTATCCCCTACCTACCCCCCTCACCCTAAAAATAATGAGGGGGGGACATTTAACTAAGAACCTGTAAAAAAAAATACCTTACCATTCAATGTTTTCTTTCTTCTAAAATCTTCTTTTTTCAGCCCCAAAAAAGGGCAAATAAAAAAACCATAATAATCTTTACTTAGTATTAGTAAATTTGGCTGAAAGACCAATTTAGGTCTTTCAGCCTTTTAGTAGATAGCTTCCTAATACCGTGGGAATTAGGGAGTTATCTACTTATTCATTCCTGTCATTACATTGACTGGCCAAGTAACTTACATTTTATATGAATGTATGTTGCTTGATTGTTGTAAGTGTTGCAAATGCTTACAGCTGAATCCTGGCTATGTTTGTATACTTTTTATTTAAAATTGTATACAATGTAACCTTTTTATTTCTTTCACTGGGTAAGTATATTAGTACTTAGGCAATACTGTGCTTCTGAACTTCGGCACTTCGGCACTTTGACACTTCGGAACTTCGGCAACTTCAGCACTTCGGAACTTTGGCACTTCGGCACTTTGACACTTCGGAACTTCGGCAACTTCAGCACTTCGGAACTTTGGCACTTCGGCACTTCAGCATTTCGGAACTTCGGCACTTCAGAACTGCAGCAATTCGGACATTCGAAAGTACCCGAATGTCCGAATTGCCCGAAATTCGTCCGAATTCATATTCGGACCGAAACGAATTGCACATGTCTAATTTCTGATTCTGAGCCTGGGGCTGCCTGGGGATCCACAAAGGACATGTCAGAATGAGTCTTGTTATATCATTTGTATCCATGTAATTAAAGATTTGAATCTGGTAATAGTAAAAGTCTGACGTTTTTTAAGTTTATCTAGAGTTATATCCAAAGAAAGTGGTACCAGAAATGGGTTAAAAAATACTCTACAGATCAGTACCCAATTTCTCCATCTACAAGTTACTAAGAACACCAAAATACATTGATATCCACATCAGGACAATGCTTGACATTCTTAAGAAGGATGTGGGTATAGTTTTATGAGTGGTAATGACCGCATATATGATTTGTAAACCTTAGTATTACCATAAAAGTATGCTTATATTTTGAAAGCAAATGGAAATTTCTGCTATATTTTAACGTAGGAAATCCTCACTGAGCTCTCTGTAGATGTGTATGTAACAATCTGCAAACATTTGGTAGTTCATGCAAGCCTATAAATAATTTTTTTCTAGACAAATCAGCCTTTGCTTTTTATGTGGCAGTTAGCAATTGCATGCAGAAGTGTATATGTAATATGTAAATGAAAAGGTTTCTCCAACCAAACACTAAGAACACTGGGTTTGGTTAGAGTAACCCTTCCTAGCCTGTTATGCCACCGCCAACTGAAAATAAATGAAAGCTAAAACGTCCTCATTTTGGCACTAAGGCCTTATTTCTCAGTTCGATTTTCAACTGCTGACACTTCCCCTAACCAGGGGGTTAGGGGAACCAGGAGGGTTGGCTGAGGGAAACACATGGGTGTCAGGGGAAGACTGTACTGGCATTGGTTGACTAGGCCAGCATACTGTGTGTGAAGGCGTCAGACGTTGCACCAAATTCACCTTGGCCAGCCCGGAACTTGTTCCTGGTTAGCTAATGACTTCCGATGCCCTCCATGCAACATTTCAGAGCAAAGCGCTGCACATACAGCCACCAAGTACCATTACCACTTCAAGTCCCTAAGGTGGTCATTGTGCTTGGCATAAGCCTTTAATTAATAAGGCACTTAAGGGACACACTGGGCACCAATACCACATTAATGCATTTGGCCTCCTTAATATGCTGTATTTTTTGCATGCTCAAATCTGGGGGCCATGATAGTAGTAGGGAGGGGGGGGACCTACTGTCCTCCCCCCGGCCCCCACTCCTGGCCAGCGGGTGGGGGCCATAATGGTAATAAGAGGGGGGGACCTACTGTCCTCCCCCCCCGGCCCCCACCCCTGGGCGGCGGGTGGGGGCCATAATGGTAATAAGAGGGGGGGGGACCTACTGTCCTCCGCCCCCCGGCCCCCACTCCTGGGCGGCGGGTGGGGGCCATAATAGTAGTAGGGGGGACCTACTGTCCTCCCCCCCGGCCCCCACCCCTGGCCGGCGGGTGGGGGCCATAATAGTAATAGGGATGGGGGGACCTACTGTCCACCACCCCCGGCCCCCACCCCTGGGCGGCGGGTGGGGGCCATAATAGTAGTAGGGGGGAGGACCTACTGTCCTCCCCCCCCCGGCCCCCACCCCTGGGCGGCGGGTGGGGGCCATAATAGTAGTGGGGGGGGGACCTACTGTCCTCCCCCCCGGCCCCCACCCCTGGCCGGCGGGTGGGGACCATAATGGTAATAAGAGGGGGGGGGACCTACAGTCCTCCCCCCCCGGCCCCCACCCCTGGGCGGCGGGTGGGGGCCATCATAGTAATAAGGAGGGGGGGGCCTACTGCCCCCCCCCGGCCCCCACCCCTGGGCGGCGGGTGGGGGCACTAAGTAAATTCCCCCCCCCCCATCAAGGTGACTAGGGGTGCCCAAGCCCCTAGTCACCCACCCAAATAAAAATGCCCCTACCTACCCCCCTCACCCTAAAAAATAGTGAGGGGGGAATAAAATTGTTAACCTGTAAAGTAAAATTAAACTTACCATTCGACGTCTTCTTTTTTCTAAAATCTTCATTTTTCAGCCCCAAAAAGGCCAAATAAAAAACCATCATAGCCGTCGAACTAAAAATAAAATAAAAAACCCGAGCGCACAGGCTGCTCACTGTTTAGTGGACATGCCCCTACTCGCGGTATAGCGAGTAGGGGCATTGGGGAGATTTTAATCTCCCTTGTGCTATTATGGGGGTCATATTGACCCCCATAGAGTGAGGAGGGGACCTGGGGGGCTTATGAAGTGGTGGGGAGCACTGCTCCCTGCCGCTTCTGTCTTTACATATTGCAAGGAGGGAGCTGCACGCCGGTATCTCCCTCCTTGTAATAAACCGAACAAACAAACGAACACTGATACACAGTGTTAGTTTGTTCGTCTGATTTTTTCTATTCATTCATTCGTCTGTCTGATGAATGAATGAATAGGTGAAATTCCCGTTCGCATGTCCAGATGTTTCACTGGGCATGTGCGGGAATCTCAGGGCTATCTAGTGTGGGTAGATGACGTGTCCCACAGGGACTTCACGTACCCACACAAAGATGGCGGCGCCCTGAATATAGATCGGGGCAGAAAATAAAGAATAAAAAATAGGTAATGTGGGGGGCATAGGGGCATTTGGGGGTGACTAGGGGGTCGATTGGATGTAGTTGAGGCGGGAGGGGGGTTAAAAAAAAAACGGAATTCGGCATGACAGTGCCGCTTTAAAGTTGATATTCTAATGTTACCACTACCTAAGCCTACCTATACTATAAAATTGTGCTTGTTACTCGTATGTCCCTCATGTGAAGCAATGAAAATGTTTGAGGACTGCTTTTGGGGCACCTCAGGCCTGCCTGTACAACCTATATGCACTACAAAAATAAAGAATTAAAAAAAAAAAAAAAAAAAGTTGTATTGGTGCCCAGAGTGTCTCTTTAAAATAAAAAATAATTTAGTCAATCGCTGTGGAATTTTAAAACAATCAGTTATATTATCATATTTAAGATTTATCCTGAAAATACCCAATTGACATCTCAATATCTCGACTGGGTTTTTATCCCTAAAAATTACATTTAAATCATGAATCTAATTAAATAAATCTAATTGCACTTTCTGTTACATACACTAAAGAAATAGATTTAAATAATGTTTTTTCTTGTCTGTGCAATTTAATGTAACAATTTTAATTTCTTAAAATTATTTTGAGAAAAAATCTCATATGCAACGTCCTTATCTTTTTAAATATCGTGCAGTATATTGTACCAGTATGTGTAAATATGTTTTGTAAACTGTACCCAGATGTGTTTGGTAAATGTATAATATTGTTAAAACATCTTTTAGATGACTTTTCCAGGCCCCAGCTTCTAAAACCCTGAAATAAAAACAATTCTTCTTTACTATGGTATGGAGATTCAATCTAAACTTTTTTATCTTTTCAATTTCATTTTTGCATTTTCTGTATAGCTGTTAAGGCTGCTTTGTTCCCAGGTAAATGATTGCTGAGGCAGTAAGACGTGCACTGAGTTACTTGCCTTCTCCATCTGCATGGTAAATCAAGCATAAACACAAAAAAGGAACACAAATGAGTTCCACAAAGTTCGACCTCTCTTCTTAGGGCCACACAGCTGTAAAAAAACAATGCAACTAAAAACCAACTCTTCTGTATTTTACTAGCAAAACATCAGTGGCACAGTTGGCCTTAGCCTGTAAAATAACTTTCAGGTTTTATTTTCCATTTGGAAAAGACAATATTTCTAGGGGTTCATTTAAGTAGGCATCTTACAAATGACTTTATATTGTAACCTCTAGCAGAAGGGTGGCCAAGAAGTAGAACCCTGGCAGGGATGACAGTAACATTGTTATCCACTAACGTGACAAATGTTTGGAATTCAAAGTGAGTTTCAAATTTTATGACAAAGTAGCTGATCTGATTTAGGGAATTTTTACAATTCTGCTTTTTAGCCTTACATTTTGAATTTTAACTTTGAATTACTGACAATTATCACTTTAGTGGATAACCGTGTTACTGTTGTAGAACAGCAACCCTCAATGATGCTCGGTTTAGGGCTACCTATGTTTTGACCACCCCTTTTTCGTCATACATGCCTTGATGTTTTGTGTGGGCTTTCTACATTTGGCTGGCCAAGTCTAATGCGAGTTATAATAGACAGCAGCTGACATGAAATGCCTGGGGCTTCTCTCAGCAGTAAACTGACACATAGGCAGAGATAAGCAAAGGCATTTTCCAGAGTGCTTGTATTAATGGCCTATCCCTTTTGTATTCAATGATCTCTGCAAGGAGGAACTGAGGACAATTGGAAACAAAAACAAGCCTTCATGAAGCAAGAGGCAGTTATGTCACTTCACCACATGGAGGAATGCAGGGTAATTTGAGCTTTCAAAAGGGATCTTTTTACATTCCCTGGCTGTATGGAAAACATGGGTGGGATTCACTGCTTCCAAAAAGTCAGCTCTTTTTATTTATATTATAACGGTAAGCTTGTTAATGGTTTGTACTACGTAGGGGGTAGAGCTTAGACAAATCCCTTTATAGCAGGACAATCCTGATAAGTCATCCATCATAAAGGGATCAAAGTGCACCTGTATGCCAAAAATAAGAGCTGCACTTTGTGATCACAAACTGCTAAACAAACTGCTAGCGTTGGGTAAGATTTTAGCTTAGTAGCAATAACGCCCTTTGTATTATGGGGAGGGAACAAGGATTGAATTTGAGGGTTTATACACCTCTTTTTTCCTGGGTACATATCACTATACATATTAACGTAGCTCAGATTAGGGACTGTACATGTCACGCAACAAGATTTTAGTTTATGGTGCCACTCAGACTGGCATGGGAAAAATTCCAATTTAGTAGCCAGTGGCAACAAATGTCTGGGCACGCAGAGCTAAACATTGCCAAGTTCTTATAAAGTCTGCAATAGAGAATTTGTTTCTAATGCATATTAACAGGACCTGTAAAGTGCTGCCATATTAACAGGACCTGTAAAGTGCTGCCATATTAACAGGACATGTAAAGTGCTGCCATATTAACAGGACCTGTAAAGTGCTGCCATATTAACAGGACCTGTAAAGTGCTGCCATATTAACAGGACATGTAAAGTGCTGCCTTGCAGTATGTAGTATTCTAAAGCTGCAACTATGGCATCCCTGAGGCATACCTCCCAACTGTCCAAGGTAAGTTAGAACAGTCTCAGATATGGATTGCCGTCCCACTGTGCTGAGATTGTTATCTAGTGTCCAGCATCTGGAGAATTGTCCTCAGGAAACACAATAATAGAAAAGCTTGCGCTCGAGGCATTGAGTCAATGGGCATGGCATTTTAAAAGTGTTCTGTGCAGTCCAGAATGGGGCTGGCTAACACAATGGATAGCCTTTTTTTCATGTGGACCTCTCATCTTTTTGAGCCTTGTCACTGGCATGCCACGTATAGGTCCACCCAACCGCAGCTCAATTTCATGCTTTCCTTTATGGGGAGGTATCAAAGGGCACTGTAGTTGTTGTAGTGGTAAAATGTCTGTGTGCTGTCAAACCATGTCCCTCCTTGAACCTAAACCAGTACCTTAACTCCTGCTCAGCTGGGGTAGAAGTGAACCTCCACATTAACCCATCAAACTTTAGGCAGCAATGATAGAACACTGAGCTAACGTGGCTTAACATGTGCATTGTCTGCTACTGTCAGCATGGGACCAACTTTCTGGTTCCACACCTGCAATATTGCCAATTACAATGACCCATGGCCTTTCAATGTAACAACACTACAATATGCAGCAGATTTCACAGTGTGGGATGCTTTATAACATCAGATTACTTCCAAAATGAAAGACCGTCCCACAGAGTGTGGGAATGGTGCCGAAGAAATCATTGTATTGTGCACACAGAGAAGATCTTAATTACGTGGTGGCGCTAGTTAATAATATCAATGTATTTTACGAGGAAGAATACATTTAGATTTGTTTACAAATATATTAAAGCAGGTTACTCAGTAAACGGTGCCAATATAAACTATTAAGTGCATAATACCTTTATCCATATGGTCTGATAAACAGAATGTGGGGTATTCCATACATCACGGGTAATATGCTCACCTCACATCACACTGGTCTGGTAGTTGCCTTCAATATAATATTCTTTCAGTTCTTTACAAGAGGCTGGGGACCCAGATCTTGAATTGTAACCTTTTTGGGGATAGCCGCATGTTCCATGCGGCTAGGAACACAGCGATGTCTTCAATATATCGAAATCAATTAACTAATTACGACTAGGATCCCAAAGGAATCTCCATAATTATTCATTGACTCCTCTTGAAGCTTGTGTTCTACATTTTGTTGGGCAGCACTATTCGTTTTAGGAATTTCTAAATGTTCAAAGATCCTGCTTGCTTCCAGGTGACGGGCTATCCTTTCCTCAATAATGTGTCCATTTCCTAGACCAGGGATGGCAAACTTCAGCATTCCAGATGTTGTGGACAACATCACCCCTGCTGGTTTTCCAGCATTATGACTGTAAGAGCATTATGGGAGATGAAGTCCACGACATCTGGAGTACGGTAGATTGTCTGCACCTGGCCTAGACAATACAGTTCAGACCTGAGCGCGAGTTTGCTTAGTTATAAGTTGACAGGAAGGCTTGTAAAAGCCATACGTGAAACAAGTCATACCAGGATAAAGAGAAGTGTTTCAGTGGTTTGCCACTCTGTGGGCACAACATATTTCATTTATTTTGTCTTATATATTGTTATTTTGTGTTTCATCTTCATGGTTGTTTTTAATGTTAGAAATGTTAACCATTTCACTTCTCAGTAGAGCGCTTAGTATTTTCATTGTCTCACTTCTAGCTCTGCATTTGGTCAGTGCCTGGAAGCAACGTTTTTTGGTGATGAGGAGTGAGGGGGTGGATGAAGTAGTGGGGGGTGAGGAGGTCACTGGTTCCTATTATATGCTTTTGAGAGCTTGAGTTTGACACAGTGAAACAATTTATTCACGCATTCCTGCAATCCCAAGTGTGATTAGAAAATAAATGAAAGACTCTGCCATGATCAGAAAACAGCTTTTAATTATTAAATGTTATTACGTGAAGAGAAATCATTAAGAATTTATTTTCCTACTTATGTGTTCTTTGAAAATGTATGTTTCTGTCCGCATTTCCTGTCTATTTATATGCAGAGGTGGGTGTTTGAGGTTAGAACTACTCCTAAGTACTTTCAGTTTGGGTGCCATGTACAACACACCCCAGGTAGCATTTTCACGTTGGACATCTCTTTTAACAGCCAGGTACGGAGCTGCTCAACCCTATTTTTCCATTGTTTTCTGACACTCTCATTAAATGAGTCAAAGCCACACTAACAAAGTGAATAATAACCTTAATTAGTTTAGAGCTGTGTTAGTCAGAATTCCAAATGGCAGACTCACACTCAAACACTTCCAACTCTGAAACTAATCAAATCAGTTCGGCTTCTCCTGAGTTAATCCACAAACAAACATACAACCAAAAGTATGAATTCAAGTATAGATATATGTTTGCATTTGACATTTTTTTTAATTTATGTGTGCATTTTACCTCTGATAATGGAAACACGTAACAAAATTCTTTGATCTTTGACAGTGTGCACATCATTAAGAAAAAGAATTTGCATTTATTTTATACGAATAATAACTGTATTTACACTTAAAACGGATTATTATAATAAAATTGGTGAGAAAAAAATAATTTTATTTAAAAATTTAAAAAAAAAAACACTTCAATTTACTCTTGTTTTTGTTAAAGTAATCTGTTAAAGATGAAAAACCTTCTTGTTTACAATGCTTGATTTGAATTTTGCTGCAAACTATGCAGGTGATTAGAATCGCCTGCTGTCAGAGCTCATTTTTCCAAGTTATAACCTGCAGAGAGAGGAGAGACACACAAGTGTCTACTGAATAGGGGATTAGAGACAGGGGTCTGTGGGAAGAGGAGCGAGAAGGGGAGGCACTGGGAGGAACACGAGGGGGAAGTGCAGTTTTGGGAATGACAACAGGGAATGGAGAGGTGGATTTTAAGACTAGATGACAGGGGGAAGAGGAATTTTGGCAGGATGAATGAAAATATGGAGTGCATTCTACCTTATATGAAAATTGATTCTAGCCCCAAATCTGGTTTTAAAGTTAATCTTGCCCACTTAAACGTTTTCTTAGAATATTTGTATGTGTCTTATTTAAGTTGGATTGCTTGCTAGACATTTGTTATTATATTTGGGCAAAATATAATTGGCAATGCTACTTCGATACTGAAATATCAAGAGATAAAAAATATGGTAGTCACAGATTATGCCTTTTTGAATGCAGTAAATCATGGTCCATTTTATTAACAAACAAACAAAAAACAACAAAAACATTTTAAGTTTTGTTCCCCATTGTCATCCTCCTCCATTAACCCCTTAAGGACAGAACTTCAGAAATTAAAGTGATTCATGACGGAATATTTCCGTCATGTATCCTTAAGGGGTTAAACTGTGTGACATAAATGATGTATGGTTACTCATACACTCATACACAGTAAAACAGCACCCTGACAGGTCGAGGAGGATCTATACCATGTGGCATTTGCTAGTTATAGAGTGTCTCTCATGATAAGTTCTGCAAACTTTTTGGAAAAAAATACCCTGTTTTCTGAGTGTAGACCTTTCAGACATGTTTAGTCTGCCCAAATAGGATTTCTGACATTAAGCATTGTTCTGCTTTGTACTGTCAGATCCTGGACTACCTTTATGACAGGCGTGTGTAATGTCTTGTCCTCTAGGGCTGTCTTTGGTTAACTGTATGAGGGTCTCATGGGGTCAGGGTTAAGTACCTAAGGTTAGGGATGCTGCACCCACCAAGTCAGGGGGCATAGTCACATTCCATGATAGAGTGTAGTGCCCCAGCATCTCTGAACATCAAAATGTTTATAGGATTTATTAATGCCGAGATGTAACAAAACTGGCTCTGAACGAGCCAGAACCTTGTTTCGAAATGCAACCTGTTGAAATGGCTGAGATGCACAACTTAATGCTCAAAATGCAGAATTGAGCACTTAAAAACATGTAACGCAATACCAGAATCCAGTCAAAACAAATATCTATGGCCAGTTATCAATCATATCTTTTAGAACCCCTTAAACATGCAAAAACGAGTGACAGGTGGCAATCATATACCAAAATTGAAAAAAAGGAAAAGACAGTTATTATAGGCAATAACCAGTCATGTCATTTAAACCACAAAGTCTGCAAAAAAGGGGGCTGTTCAAGCCAATGGGCTTCTCCCTGGCACTGGTGGAATAACCCTCCTCCATCACAGTCTATTATTGCCATTTACATATGGACAGATGATATGGAAGGAGTGTAAATTTGCATTATCCACTTAGTGGTCATGGTGCTTAGAATTCCAATTTAATCAGGCTGATAAAAGGACACGCAATCCTGAGGTGTTAACAAGCTCCACGGTTAGTATATTAAACAAACAAACTATCAAATTGGCTTTAAATGAGTCAAGGCTAAGATGGAAAATGGAAAAGAATAGAAATGGATAAAAGGTTTGTGGCACCAAAAGCTTCAAATATATAGACTAGACTATCTTTAAATAGAATCTTAATCTCTGGTGTGTAAAATATGTCCCAGCAGCGACTGTTCCTTATTTTTAGGTATTTATCCTCCTCGCCTCCAGGGTCTCAGCTACAACTGTAGTGTTAGAATCTTGAAAACCAGGCACACAGGGAAGCCGTCTTCACTGTAGGCCGTCTGTTTGCTTTCTAGACATTAACACAATTCATATTCCTGTCAGACGTCAGCTTCTCTCGGCAAGCAAGACTTTGTGTCATCGAAGTAGTCATCTTTCAGGCGTCATTGTGTTGCTCATTGAAAGTTCCAGTCTTACTGCAGACCGCCCCACATGTTGCCACTTCCCCAGCAATTTTAGCCATCAAGGTGAAATTTACAGCAAAGTCCCCTGTGAATAAAAATGACAAATATTGTAGGAACACATTTCCCTTTTATTGTGATTTTCCTTTTTTTTTTTTTTTTTATTAAAATCCCCATGGTCTGCAATCTCGCCCACTTTGTACGCCATACAAGGCTGCGAATTCCACCATGTTTCCCTGGACACATATATTTCACAGAACATAAAAGAGTGCTAACTTGCTGTATGTAGCACTCAAAAGCTGCAGCAGTCAAGACAGTTCATTAATCACAGCATTTCTTTTAATTAATCAATCTTTCTTCTTCCGCATGTGAATTTTACAAATGCAGGGCAAAATGTTGCATGTGATTCCCTTGTTTAGAACAGTCTCACAACTACATCGCATCGGAGCTTTGTCTGCAGGAGAAGCTGGACGTCACAGCTTCAGATGGAGATTAAAGTCTGGTTGATGCAGGACCACTCAGCACTTATTGGCTGAGAGCCCTCTGTGTATGCTCTAAAACAAAGAGCGCAGTCCCTCAATGGCCCCGCTTAGCTTGGTGAAGCTTAGTGTTTTTTTTTCTAAAGGAAAAGACACGAAACAAGGGCTGCAGATGTGTGGGATCCCACCAGGAGCCAGATATGTTTTAAATGTGTACTAAACCTAACTACTTACCATGGGACCTCTCCAGGGCACTCCTACCAGGGGAGGGCTTGCAACTTTTGGGCGTGGACAAGCACAACTGAACAGATCCCAGTATGATTGGTACTAGTCACCTGTGGAGCATTTGATATATGGGTTTGATAAAGGAAGTTTTTTGGAGTTGAGAGGTGTCACATCATATATCCCTGCAACCTTCATTAGTATGACCAGTGCAGCATGACTGAGCATTCAGTATTCCTAAAACACAGAGACTGCACTACCACCAATGTCTTGTGGCTGTCTTTATACAGGGCTGTCACTCCAGTAACATGTCTTTCTGTGTCAGATTCACACAGGAAATCTGTGTCAAGAAGGTTAGGAATGATTCCACCGAACTGAAAGGGTTTAGGATGAGACAGTGTGGCCACATTCTTCCCTTTAATGCAATGTATCAGATGTTTTTTCTTTGCTTATTCCTGTGTTTATTTAACTCTTACAAAACCCACAGGGAGTGTTTACAATAATAATTCAGGGTTGTCATCCCATTTAAAACCCCACTTACATGTGCCCTCGAGTCAAGCGGTGCCAATTCCACAATGTGCTGCGCACTAGCCTCCAAATGTTTCCCTATGGGAAAGCATTTTATTAGCTGAGATCATCGAAAGTGATGATCTCAGCCAGGGAGGCAGTGCAGCAGCACAGAGAGTGGCGTGCCGCGTGACATTAGGTAAGTAGAACTTACTTTTTAAACCACTGCAAGAGCAGAGGGTGGACACATAAATAAGTAGGGGAACACTATAACGTCATAAATACGTCTTTTCTTTAATGAGCTATATATGCATATCTATTTCTAATAAAATTTGCACTTTCATGTTTTTAATTTTTTTTAAGAAAAACGTAGTGGTCATGACGTTAACATCTCTTGCAGGAATCAGTGAAGCATTACAAACCTGGCTTGGTGTCCAGTGCTTTAAATTAAAGAGGAGAAGTGAAGTAATGTAGATCTAAACTTGTATGGTGACTACCTTTTGTGTGTATCTTAAGCTCAGGAGAATATGTTTTGGTTTTATTATATAAATAGATGATGATACAATTGGAAACAGTGAGATTTTCTTTGTAGATAGCAGTTTAGTTCGGCATCATATTAATTTATTTTTATTCTTCAGCTTTCCAGCCAAGTGACTATGATTAAGAGTCATGTAGCAACTCATCCTCCTTTCGTTCACAGTAAAAAAAACATTCATGTCAGTGTTCTAGCACAATGCTCGTATATTGCTGCATGTGTCATTCATCTTTGAGAAAAGCAGCTCTTTCACAATCACCATGACTCACACAGAGAGCAACGTCACATCCCAGAGTTTGACAATATGCTAATTGCTGCTGAACCTTAGTGAGCGTGCATCTGCGAGTCAGACTCTGACAGCGTGGCTGAAAATATGAGGAAAAATTGGCAACTGATACTTTCTTAAAAGACCAAAACCACAACAAAATTTAACTTTTTGTCAGAATATTTTATGGTAATTTATACATGGTCAAAGTGTGTTGTCTTTCAAATAGTTAATGAGCCATACACATACACATACACATACAACACATACAAAAGAATTATAGATTTAGGAGGGGAGGGAAGGGGGGAGTGCTTAATTTAACCCCTTAAGGACCAAACTTCAGGAATAAAAGGGAATCATGACATGTCACACATGTACTTATTACAATTTTAAATGTCTACCTAAATATTCTAGCAGAGCGGTTAGCACACATCTTATCATGTCCTAGATCACACCTTCTAAGGGTGCCCTTTTTAAGAGGGACAGTTTCCGTTTATGACCAAATCCCCCTCTGTCCCTCTTCTCTATCGTAGTGTCCCTCCGAAGTCTGGTGGTGTATGAGTATACAGTTTCACAGCAATACACAGTAATCTGTCTTTAAATAAATCTGTTTCAAAAAAGTAAAAATCATATTTACAAAATCTAATATCTGAATAACATTTTCAGTTATTTAAGTGATTAGCAGTTATGACATCACAAAAAAGGGACGGCTAAAAGTTAGATTCCCAGCTATTGTAGAACTGTTAAATAATGCTTTACCTGTCTTAAAGGGGCATTCTAACAGCCATAAACCACAGACACTTTGGAATATTTTGAAGATAGAAGGTTACAGATGATGCTCCATGGTACTGTGTAAAACACTTTCATGGTTTCTTCTTTTGACAAAAATGTAGGCATCCCCATGTCACCCACAGTCCAGCATCTCATCTTGCCATATTGTTGACATGGAAGTTACACTAATTAGCATTATCAATTTATTACATACAGATGATCCACACTTATCGACCTGGTTTCGTTCTTACGACTCGGTCGTAATTTTAATTTGTCAGTGTCACGAACGCACCCTCCTTCAAAAGTGTCTGTAACATAGTTTTGGTGGTGAAAGGGTTAAAGTTTACTTTTTGTCTGCACTAGACCGGAAATAATGATAAAATCCCATTTAACAGCACCCACACTTAACCATAATAATATAAATATTACAAGACAATTTATAAATGGGGTGCCTTGGTCCCCTAGATAACTTAATAATAACAGCACACCAAATACAACTTATTTAAAGGAAACACAATATTTAAAGGAACACTATAGTCACCTAAACAACTTTAGCTTAATGAAGCAGTTTTAGTGTATAGATCATACTTATCAGGTTTCACTGCTCAATTCTCTGCCATTTAGGAGTTAAATCCCTTTGTTTCTGTTTATGCAGCCCTTGTCACACCTCCCCTGACTCTGAGGTGACTTTCAGTCAGATGTAATTTACCTTAAACAATTGTATCTCTTTCTCTGTAAATTTAACTTTAATCACATACAGGATACTTGCAGGGTCTAGCAAGCTATTAACATAGCAGGGGATAAGACAATATAAATTAAACAGAACTTGCAATAAAGGAAGGATAACCTTTAGATGACTCTTAGATGAAAGTGTTTAGGAAGGCTGTGCAAGTCACATACAAGGAGGTGTGACTAGGGTTCATAAACAAAGTGATTTTTTTTTTTTTGGTCAATCTTTCTTTTATTGAAGCATATTTGATGGGGTACAGAAGAGAAGGAGGGAAAAGTATAGTTTGATTACAGTAGAGGGTTTAAACATTATCAGCTTTAAACTATTACATTTCCGGGATAACAATGCTTCATTTTTTAAATTGTTAACTTGTCGTTCAGGAACAACATAATATATTCATGAGCACTGCATGACGTGTTAGAATGTCAAAGGAATAGCAAAATACAATATAATTTCCTAGACATGCAGTTAGTAAATATAGCACGATTCAGGCTGGATTCGCTCCAAAAACTACCGAACATATCACAACAGAATATAACCACTATAGCGTAGCAGACAATCACATAAATTAAGCGGGTATGACCTGCGTATGGACTAAGTGAACTGTAACACGGCTTCCATTGGTGTCTAGCGCCTCCTGCCCCTTAGTATCACCCAGTTAGACTAACGCTTAAACGGTTTGGTTTTGGGCATGTAGACAATATCAAGGTACCCCTATGCACCGGTCCCTGTCTGTACAGTGTAATGCCTGTTTATAAATCAAATGCATGTGAGCATGTGTTCTCAAGTGTGTGTAAGGTCAGGTGACAGGTATGTGTCGGTGTTGCATAACTGTCTAAGCTCTAAAATGCTTTTGCTGGCAGCATATAACGTGTATCTGTACCTGCCACTGTTTACCTACATAGCAAGGTATAAGATCAGTTAGATAGGCATCATTTTGTCCAAAAGCGTGTCCGACCGTCCGGTAGGATCTACAAATCCGTTGTTAGAGCATGTTAGTGCCCAGAGTATGCTGGCTAGCAGAGTGACAGTGTCCCGTACCAGCGCTTACATGCAGCCTCCATCCGGTTCTCTATCACCCGATGCCGGCTCTGCAGAGGCGATGTGTGTCCGACTCTCGGTAGTTGTGGTTAGCTGCAATTCCTGTGTCAGAGAGGGTGTCCCCCCAGCCCCAGGATGGGGTGCAGGCCTGCATCTTCGTTCCACAAACTCGGTTGCCTCTGGGGTCCGGGTTTCCTCCTCTTGTGGGAGAGACGGAAGAGCGGGTCATTGTCTGTCGCTTGCATCTCTGTTTCCTCCGCCGATGTGGATGATGCTTACGGGCTCTTTGCCCTACGGCCTGCTGCCCGGGTGGGTAAGGTTGCGCTTGGATAGGTAAGTGAGATGGGTTCTTACCCGGGGTTAGTCCCCTCCTTCCCCAGCATTTACAGTTCCGTTTGTCGTTCTTCTGTGGTGGAGGCGTTTTGGGTCGGGTCGCCTGTTGTCTCCCCTTAGGTGAGTCCCAGGGGTGGGATCGGATCGCCTCTGGGCGCCTCAGTAGTGCGGTCGGTGGTTGCAACATCCTCACCATGCGGGATAGTGTGCCGTCCGCCATTTTAGGTGGTTTCGTTAAGGGCCTGCTGATTAGTACGCCCATGTCATGCTTGTGCGGTCTGCTCGGCTGCGTGCTTTTGGAGCAGATTGCGGACCGGGATAACCCCCACCGGTCCAGGGGGGGGGGGGTGGAATAGAAATGGGTGCTTGAGAGGGTCGATATCTGGCATTACCATCCAGGAGAGCGGCCGTCTCTCCCTGGCTCCGGCACAGATAGGCCCCATACACGGATTTCGGGTTTCCGGGCGATTTACTACTCGTTTGTGGCTTCATTCGACTCCCCATGGTTACCCTGATTCGCTGGGTGCACTCCGGCTCCAGAACGTGTCCGTTAGCGGGGTTTATACCCCCGTTTTCGTCGTTTTTTGTGGGAGCTGATTTACAGCACGTCTGGTCGGCTCGGTGGTTAGGCTCCGCCCCCCATAAACAAAGTGATTTAACCCCTAAGTGGCAGAGAATTGAACAGTGAGACTGCAGGGACATGATCTATACACCAAAAATTGCTTCATTAAGCTAAAGTTGTTTTGGTGACTATAGTGTCCCTTTAGGCAATTGCAAAACACTAATTAGTCTCTTCAGATAACATGATTATTTACCAGATAAAGGCAGAACTTAATAAAGGAATATTTATTATGAGCAAAAAATAGTCACAGTGCATACAAAAAATAGATGGTAAATTATTTACACAAACAACAGATAAAAACAAATGGGATAAAATAACAAAAGTCCTAATCACTTACTCTTGTTTTCAAAGAAACACTTCTGCCTACTGGGTCTCTGGCCATCACAATCCCTTCCCATATGATTAATTTACTGAAATCATGTTTTGGCTTGACTAAAAGATTGTGCTTGTCCTATGCTAAATATAATAAAATTATTATTCTGTGGGTAAGTATTAATGTTTCTTTTGGATATGATACTGGAACACAAGGATAATGGCCATTAACATATCAAAGTATATATTCTATAGTGCAACAATGAAATATGTACCCTTGCCGTGACAGTCGGTAAGTGAAGATGAGCTAACAAGCATGCGCTAAAGAGCAGGTCTCTGTTCGGGAGAAATTCCCTGAACATGGACCAGTTCTCTAATGTGGGGAATCCCTCGAATCCCGACGTTAGAGAGCAGTCGTTATGCAGGTTAGTCGCAGAGTGAAGACTACCTGTACTTGGATGGCAGTGATTGGTTGAGCATGTATGTAACACTGCAAGAGAGGGGCCAAGGCACATGTACCTGTGGTATATGTGGTTATAGTCAAATTGCACAAACTATTTTACCAGAACCAGGGGGTGGCACAAGCTTCCTTCTAGCACTGTAACTGCCTTGCCATGTTTTAGTCAATGTCTGTACTGTAAAATGAAGAATTGAAACTAAACGTTGAACATTTGCATTTTTTCTTTTTAAATCAGCCATATTTTGTCTTTTAGATTATTTTCTCACAAATTATATACTATTACTAGCTTGTGCTTTAGTTTCCATAGATGGGATTGTTCTTTCTAGCAAGGTCACTCACTCGTGCAGTCTACAGGTCAGGGAATGACAGGGAATCCAAAAAGCTCAT
Organism: Pelobates fuscus; assembly: GCF_036172605.1. Lineage (NCBI taxonomy): Eukaryota > Metazoa > Chordata > Amphibia > Anura > Pelobatidae > Pelobates > Pelobates fuscus. The sequence goes on along the minus strand of NC_086320.1, from coordinate 118,016,976 downwards.
ACAATCGCATGTTTTATTTGCATACCAAGGAATCTCTGAATCTCTATAGGGCACATTTATGCAATGGCAACACTCAGATTCCTGTATAATGACTGATTCTGTTTTAATGTAAGTAGATTGAAGGGTGTATGCGATAAAATGATGCTTCATTCCAAGTATTAGCTAAATAGCAATGTCAGCAAGTGTGTGTTCATTCCATTATGTTTATACAGCAGGAACACGCTGCTATCTAATCCATGTGCATGTGCAGCATACAAATGGGCTGCAGTTTGCTGCAAGAGAACAAAACCCCCACAAATATACAAGTTAAAAAAGTTTTGATAAGTGTATTAATTTAATTCATATGTAGTCATATCTATGCAGATTCAATGTTGCAGTAGGGAGTGTTTATCCCCCTTTTGAACCAATAGAATATTATGAGCACAATTTGGTCTGTGCAGACCATATGCTTTCACTAAATATTCTGCTTTTCTACTGTGAGCGGCTTTTCAGATTTTCAGAGACATTCCAAGTATGATTGGGGTCTGTAGAGAGGACAACTGCCACCTTAAAACTATTTTTTAAAATACTAAGCCTTTTATCAAGTTATACAGTTTGAAAGGATATTTATATATTTCTGTCATATTTTTTATTATTATGTTTTTTTCTTGTTTTTTTGGATATGTAAAAAAAAAAATTAGAAAAACGCATCCATACCTTTAGTACATGACTGGATGCTTCAGCCATATACATGAATCTTTGGTCAAACAATATTGTAAAATGCTGCGGAATTAGTTGGTGCTATATAAATACCAATAATAATAATAATGTTTCAAAAAACCGACAGTTCGTCTCCATGATTTTCCCTGTTTCTGTGCAGGGAGTAAGGCAGGGAAGACCATAAAGACTAACTGAAGGTTTTCAGACACAGTCTGACCCAAGGTGCATGCAAATGGCTGAAGGGTCCTGTCCTATACTAAAGGTAGGGGTGAGCTTTCCTCGTTTATTTTTTTTTACATATCCTTCATTTAAGACAAATCTCTTTCCTTTCAAAACTTGATGAAAGGATTATTATATTAAAAATAGTTTTGAGGTGACAGTTATCCTTTAAGGGCCAGATTTTAATGACAATATTGACAGTCATTAATCCTTGACAGGTTAACCTACATGTTAGACAAACACAGAAAACACTAGATTTTTCTCCAAATTCCCACTTCCAAATATCTATTCAATTTAGTTTAGTACATGCCTCTTTAAATTATGTTCCTTCCAATCTACTAAAAGCAAACTAGATCATTTAACTTATGTCCCATGATGGATAAAGTGTCAACACCCAATATTTCTGTGTACGTGGAATGGAATTAGTCGTTTTTACGGAGATGTCCACTGCGTTTGTGTATTACCGTAGATGCACTATCTGATTGAGCTACTCTCATGAAGCTCCTCACATTTATTGATGAAAGCACTAACGGTTAGTATGACTGCTTAGAAAAGGTTTTGTATGTATTCCCCCAACCTGTCCTCCCCCCCAGCTGGTTTGTAGCTTCTGTAACTCCAACGTTTCTTTTAGCATCAGTCATTGCACATGTGGGGATGGGCCTGTTACTTGACACCAACACTACAAAGATCCAGAGATGACCTCTTCTCTTTGTTTTTAATTGACATTCCATTCTCTGAATTTATCCCTGAATGGTAAAACAGGAGATTATCATCCATTTGTATCAATCCATGCCTTGAGTGGTCGAGCACTGAGACATTATTGTTTAGGTAGTAATTTTCTTTAGATAGATTAATATATATGATAGTAAAAATAATACAAACCAATATAATATTAGCAAAATAACAAAAAGGCGGGAAAATAGGGTCAGGAGTCCTGTGACAGCTGTCACAGCCTGTGACAGATTGTGACATATTTTGATCACGGTATATCCTGGTGATTTATCCCTTTTCAGCAAGCAAACTGCAGTTTTTCCTGTACTTTTATTTTTAGAAATGTCTATGAAATATATTTTTTTTTATGTATATTATTTATTTGCAGTTTGCGTTATCTATATACTGATATAAAAAAAAGAGATAAATCTCAGCCTTAGGTTATTATTTACCGTGTACTTGTCGTGCATTCATAGTGAATTCAAAGTGAATTTAAAGTTTTATATTAAAATAACCAAACTAGAAGCATTGCTGACTTGGATAATTTTTCCAATTCAGCAATAGTGACCTTAAATTTAAAATTCCCGACAATTGAATTGAATTCCCGACAATTCTCACTTTAGCAAATCACTTTGACAGTTGTATTATTTAAAAGAACAGACTGTTGATGATATGCAGAACGATGGGGAATTCATATTGAAAAAAGTGGCAAACTTAGTTAAACTTATATGAAAACCTTTTTTTTTTTTTTAAAGATAGTGGCATATGACAATGTTAATCCATTGTAAAGACATATTATTGTTAAATATATGTATGAGCGGAGGGCAGAGTATAGCTACCTCCTCTGAAATCAGGAACAAAAAGTGACATGATTAGAGCTGCTGAGAGGTATGCTAATTAATGCAGTTATTGCTGCTTTGGGTAAGGAGACAGGATGAGTTAAAGGTCTCCCACCATACGATTTTGCAAGGAGCATACCTTGTTATGTTTGGTGCATTCTTTATCAAAAACATATCATGCCTTTATAGTATTTGCAAAGGTGATATTTGTTAACCATAACAATTAGTTATTTAAATGGCACCAACATATTCTGCAGAGCAGTACAATGGATAAACAAAGACAAACAATTCTAACAAAACACGTTTTGACATTCAAGAACAGTAGGGGAAGCGGGCCCAGCCCAAATGAGCTTACAATCTAACATTGCTGTTTCTTTGAAATAGTCACTAATTAACAAGCTTAGCAATTTGATACAACCTGTTACAATTCTCAGTGGGTGTACCAATAGATATGCAAGTCGCATGGGCAACAACTGAAATGCATCTTGTCTCCTGAGGGCTTAATAGAATTCTTGTTTTCCACAGGAGTATACAAGGTGGAGCTCTGGATTAAAGATGGTCAGATTGCAGCAGTTTACAAAAGACAGGAATGAAAAGAGATGGCAAAACCAGTTCTGAATTACATGGATGCATGTTAGTAGGCTAAATGATCAGTGAAATTCATCAACTGCAGTTTATACAAGTTGAAAAATGAAATATAAAATATGTAAATGTTATTTTATAGTGGGAGGAAAATAGCTCCTCATTAGCGATGTCCCGGACGGTTCGCCGGCGAATAGTTCCTGGCGAACATAGCGTGTTTGCGTTCGCGGCGGCGGGCGAACATATGCGATGTTCGGTCCGCCCTCTATTCGTCAGCATTGAGTAAACTTTGACCCTGTACCTCACATTTAGCAGACACATTCCAGCCAATCAGCAGCAGACCCTCCCTTCCGGACCCTCCCACCTCATGGACAGCATCCATTTAAGATTCATTCGGAAGCTGCATTCATTTTTTTTCCCCAATTTATTATTATTATTGTTTTTTTAGTGCATAGAAATGTTACAAGCAGATACTCCCCCCAAACACTCTGTGTTACTGTAGATACTCCCTCCAGACACTCTGTGTTACTGCAGATACTCCCTCCAGACACTCTGTGTTACTGCAGATACTCCCCCCAAACACTCTGTGTTACTGCAGATACTCCCTCCAGACACTCTGTGTTTTTGCAGATACTCCCTCCAGACACTCTGTGTTACTGCAGATACTCCCTCCAGACACCCTGTGTTACTGCAGATACTCCCTCCAGACACCCTGTGTTACTGCAGATACTCCCTCCAGACACTCTGTATTACTGCAGATAGGGACTGTTCCTCCTACATAGGGTCACTTGGCAGATATGGATTGACACCTATCCTAAGGATCCCTGATACACACTGACACAGAGCAGAAAAGAGACTGTTCCCCCTACATAGGGTCACTTGGAAGATATGGATTGACACCTATCCTAAGGATCCCTGATACACACTGACACAGAGCAGAATAGGGACTGTTCCCCCTACATAGGGTCACTTGGCAGATATGGATTGACACCTATCCTAAGGATCCCTGATACACACTGACACAGAGCAGAATAGGGACTGTTCCCCATACATAGGGTCACTTGGCAGATATGGATTGACACCTATCCTAAGGATCCCTGATACACACTGACACAGAGCAGAATAGGGACTGTTCCCCCTACATAGGGTCACTTGGCAGATATGGATTGACACCTATCCTAAGGATCCCTGATACACACAGACACAGAGCAGAATAGGGACTGTTCCACCTACATAGGGTCACTTGGCAGATATGGATTGACACCTATCCTAAGGATCCCTGATACACACTGACACAGAGCAGAATAGCGACTGTTCCCCATACATAGGGTCACTTGGCAGATATGGATTGACACCTGTCCTCAGGGACCCTGATACACACTGGGGGGGGGGACCTACTGTCCCCCCCCCCGCCCCCACCCCTGCAAGGTGGATGGGGGCCATAAAAATAATGAGGGGGGGACCTACTGTCCTCACCCCCGGCCCCCAACTCTGCGCGGTGGGTGGGGGCCATAAATCACAATGGGGGGGACCTACTGTCCTCCCCCCGCCCCCACCCCTGCGCGGTGGGTGGGGGCCATAAAAATAATGAGGGGGGGACCTACTGTCCTCCCTCCCTGCCCCCCACCCCTGCGCGGTGGGTGGGGGCCATGAAAATAATGAGGGGGGGACCTACTGTCCTCCCCCCCTGGCCCCCACCCCTGAGCGGTGGGGGGGGCCCTAAAAAAAACAATAAGGGGGGACCTACTGTCCCCCCCAGCCCCCACCCCTGAGTGGGTGGGGGCCCTAAATAAAAATCCCCTCACCCAACCCTACGTAGGGGGAACAGTCCCTATTCTGCTCTGTGTCAGTGTGTATCAGGGATCCTTAGGATAGGTGTCAATCCATATCTGCCAAGTGACCCTATGTAGGGGGAACAGTCCCTATTCTGCTCTGTGTCAGTGTGTATCAGGGATCCTTAGGATAGGTGTCAATCCATATCTGCCAAGTGACCCTATGTAGGGGGAACAGTCCCTATTCTGCTCTGTGTCAGTGTGTATCAGGGATCCTTAGGATAGGTGTCAATCCATATCTGCCAAGTGACCCTATGTAGGGGAAACAGTCCCCATTCTGCTCTGTGTCAGTGTGTATCAGGGATCCTTAGGACAGGTGTCAATCCATATCTGCCAAGTGACCCTATGTAGGGGGAACAGTCCCTATTCTGCTCTGTGTCAGTGTGTATCAGGGATCCTTAGGATAGGTGTCAATCCATATGTCAAGGTGTCAATATGTCATATGTCAGGTGTCAATCCATATCCATTGTGATTTAGGAATGTTAGGTGATTTATGCCCTTTATGGATTAAAACCAGACTCTGCATCAACTGTGTAATTTTCCATGGGAGTTTTGCCATGGATCCCCCTCCGGCATGCCACAGTCCAGGTGTTAGTCCCCTTGAAACAACTTTTCCATCACTATTGTGGCCAGAAAGAGTCCCTGTGGGTTTTAAAATTCGCCTGCCCATTGAAGTCTATGGCGGTTCGCCCGGTTCGCCGGTTCGCGTTCGCCGTTCGCGAACCGAAAATTTTATGTTCGCTACATCACTACTCCTCATTTGAGGAGACAAGTATTTTCATCTACATTAACGTTACTTTAAAAATACCAAATATTCAGGCAAGTCTGCGTATTGTTGCAAAATTATCTGACTTTTAAAAGTATTAAAAAAAACTATATTTTTTTTCATTTGCCAATGATTTACATATAAGAATTGCCTGTAGTAATAATAATAAATAAATAAATATATATATATAAAATGGAAAAAAAACAAATATAACATGGAGATCCCTTTATTTTTCCTTTAAAAATTATACAGCTTTTGTGACTTTTGAAAAATGTTGCTGTATCACACTTATTGTTCACTATTTTATAACATGTTGTCTCTGTGAAAATAATTATATTATTAAGGGTACAATTTGTTGTAAAGTTCCGGGAATAGTGTGTTTTACAGATGGCATTATCTCATGTTATATCCTCCCATTACATTGTGGTTCTTTTGAGCGTGGCTTTTGCGGCATTGCTCAATTCAGGTCAGAAGGTTTGTCCTTGTTTCTCTGGATACTGGCTGAAAATGCAGCCGGTACTATATAACTCTATGGGTCTCAGTATAATTGTGTAGTAAGATTTACTGGTCACCATGGGCTCTGACTACATTTGGTATGTTTATTCAACCAACGGTTTTGTCAGAATGAGTAGGGTAGATGGAAATACCAATGTCTTCTATTGTTCGTAGGATGAGCCATTGCTATTATATTGTCAGGATAGGTAACGTAGAGAAGAACAGGAAAAATCCTTACCAGGATATTAAAACAGAGACACGTATTACTGATCCTTGATGGGACACTTCACTGTTGTCCCCAAATTTAAATAAAAAATCACTGTTTGGTATATATGCCCAACATGAAAACGTGCATGTATTTAAGTATGCATGTTTCATTGGAAGCTCGGTAAACCTGCAGTTCTCTTGTCTGCTGCCTTTGCAAACCCACCCCTTCTAACCCCGTTCAGACTTTCTATGGCTGTCCAATCACATACTTCTCAATGCAGCTCAATGTGAAGTCTTAGTAAGGGAGGTGCTCTGGGTAATTTCATGCTTCTTGAGTATAGCTCCATTGAGCTAAACAAACCAGGAAATATCAGGACCTGTTGTCTGCCACAGTGCTTCAAGGGAATATCCCTTTAAGAGTCACCACATTTGATGTAAAGACTCAGTGGGGTGAAATACTCCCAAAAGCAGGTAAAACAGAGTCAGACATACGCTAGGATCAATAACAGGATAATGACAGAATGGTAAGGCAAGCCAAAGCCCAGAAGTACAGAGAATCAGAATAGTTAAAGGACCACAATAGTCGTCCAGACCACTTCAGCTCAATGAAGTGGTCTGGGTGCCAGGTCCCCCAGGTTTTAACCCTTCAGATGTAAACATACATTGTTTACATTGCAGGGTTAATCCAGCCTCTAGTGGCTGTCTTCCTGACAGCCGCTAGAGGCGCTTCCCTGACGCTCAATGCGAAAATCACATTGAGCATGCAGAACATCCATAGGAAACATTGAGAAATGCTTTCCTATGGTCGTTTTTAATGCGTGTGCGTGTCTGGCCACGCACGCGCATTCGGCTCCACTTGGGAGCTGACGTCGGAGGGGGAGGAGAGGTCACCAGTGCCGAGGTAGCCCGACGCTGGATAAAGGTAAGTGGCTGAAGGGGTTTCAACCCCTTCAGCCCAGCGGGATGGGGACCCTGAGGGTGGGGGGAACCTAAGCATTATATAGTGTCAGGAAAACGGGTTTGTTTTCCTGACACTATAACTGTCTTTTAAACAGAGCTGGGTCAATAACATGACAATTACAATTAGTTATTTAAATGACAAACACACTCTTGGGTAGCAAGAACCACGAAAGGGCAAAGATTAGCTGGAGCAAGGGGTTTAATAAGAATGCTGTTATTGGCAGGCATAATCTTTACTGCACCAACACCTATGAAATAGGCATGGTTAAATCAACATAGTCTTATAATTATGACGTTTAGGCTAATCCCTATAATAGGGAACAGCATTGGGTATCACTATAGGAGCACTATTGTGCTTAGTCACTCTTGGCGTAATAATTCAGCGCAGCCTATCATTACACCACAGCCATGGCATCCCACAAGAATTCCACACAGCATCAATTTTGACACTAGGAGGTTATGCACCGTCAACATTGATGGGAAAAGACAGTGCAGTCTCAACACCATCGTGAGGAGGTCTCCATTGATGCGAGAATATAGTGCAGCATGAAGCCTGACACATTACTTCATCTACCATCAACCTAAATCACACCACAGCTCTAAATTAACTACTCTGTGTTCTCTATCCTGAAGTAGATTCTAAGAACCAGGGTTGCATAGCAGGGCTGGCCCTTATAGTATCTAAAAATATGACCAGCCAGCAAGACACAGTGTGCCATCTTGTTAGGCAAGAGGGATCAATTTAGACATTTCATAATTCTCAAATGAGAAAGTTTTAAAAGAAATAGACTCAAGTCGTATTCAGCAGCACAACAATATCTAAATTTTTATTGTGACCCATTCCTAACACTGGATAAGCAATGCAGTCTACTGTTACAGAGGAACACGGTGAGCCACAGATACTACCACTGTATTGACCAAGCAGAATTTTACCAATGGAAGTGGAACTGCTTCACTTTCTGAGCGCTACACAATGGTGGAGAGAAGATGCCTGTTATTCCCTTTGATGACCACAGCTTATATAGCTCATTTGAGAATCCTTATTAACCTGCTCTACTTTTTTTTTTTTTTACCGGAGCAGTGTTTTTTTTTGTTTCATCACTGTTCTCCTGCTCCCAATGGGGGGGTTATTCTGATCTAACTAGCAACTTTATAATGTCCTGCATTTCTATCAAATTGAGAACATTGTGGCCATGTTTGGTTTTATTTTACCAACTGGAGACCATACCATGATACTGTTAAGGAGCACTATGCAAAGAACACACTCAAGTCCTCACATGAAAAGAAATCAGAACATGTCTCTACTTTCTACACATCAAAGGATGTCTACCAAACACTTTTCACAATGGGTACTGCTTCACAAGTTCTATTGAGTGCGTCTTATTTTCCTTGCATACTCCCGTGCTCAGATCTGTGGGCATGAAGTCTCTCTCTAAGTCCTCTCCCTCTTGGATGACTCTCACGCACTCAGCCCCCCAACTTTGCCTACATAGTGCACTCAAAGCATCTCCCGGATATCGATGTCCTGGAATCCTATATCATGGTCCACTGGGATTCAGGCTTACGGACAGAATTGGTTGAATATCTAAATATAGATTCAGCCACCAGGTTTGGTTATCTAGCCTGCTGTATAACTATCACACTTGCCTTTGCATATAATTTACAGTATTTTTCCTGATGTCCTCTACCCCCTGTTATCTTCTGCAACTTATTCTGCATCTAGATGCCTGTTACTGGTTACAGATGTGAAGATGTTCCATATTGTGATCAATGCTGCCCTACTAAAACCTATGGATTTACATTCTACATTACTTGGGCTTCCTTCTTCACACGGTAGACTGCACCAAATTGGAAATATATATTTTCAGCATGTTTCTGTTCACAACTTGGGGTCTGTTTCTGCATAAAGTTGTAAGTTCTATACTTGATGTTCAATCTTCTAAGGTCTGGTCTTAGTTTTAACTTCTAACCTACACTGTATTTGCCACGTTAACATTCACCTGTTAGGAAGCAGCAGAGGTATATATCTCCCCATTCTTCAACCATTAAACTTGCTATCACTCCCCTCCCTTAAACATATTTCAAGAGGTTCATACCCTAACTGTTAATGTGGACCTGCCTGGGGGACATCTCATTTGAGGAAGGGTAAGAATATGAGCCAAACTAAATATGAGGAATACACCTCTGATAGTTTATCTAATACTTGTGATTTTTAGCAGTGCTTTTATAAACATGTTTTCACACCTCCCAATATTTTAAAAGGATGAAGAGGGACACTTTATTTTTAGAGCAGACTATTGGAGATGTGACCAGGGGCAGGGCAGTTCTGAAAACTTTTATGTGACTTAAAGGGATACTCCAGGCACCCAGACCACTTCTGCCCATTGGAGTGGTCTCGGTGCCAACTCCCACTACACTTAACCCTGCAAGTGTAATTATTGCAGTTTTCATAAAAACAGCCACTAGAGGGCACTTCCTGGTCTATAGCACAGATTATGTGCTATAGCATCGCTGGACATCCTCACGCTGTGTGAGGACCTCTAGCGTCGCTAAAATCCCCATAGAAAAGCATTGCAAAGCATTTTCAATGCTTTCCTATGGAGAGGTCTATTGCGCCTGCGCGGCACTGCTGCGCATGCGCATTAGGTCTCCCGCCGGCTGACGTGATGAAGGGGAGGAGCGTGAGCGGAGGAAGAAGCAGCGACGTGGGACATGTGAGGACATCCAGCGTCTCCGAAATCCCCATAGGAAAGCACAGCACGCGCATTAGGTCTTCCCCACCGGCTGACGTCGGCGGGGGAGGAGAATAGGTGGAGAGTAGGCGGAGCCTGACCAGCACTGAGGGACATCGGCGCTGGACTCTGGTAAGTCACTGAAGGGGTTTTTACCCCTTCAGCAACCGGGGATGGGAGGTGGGAGGGAGAGGGGACCTGAATCTGTTTTCCTGGCGCTGGAGAGTCCCTTTAATAATAACTGTTTATGCAATTAAATGTAATTTAGAACGAGAACAATGCATTTTAGTTACACAGATTGATTTCTAAACACATCTAGTATAGTTTAAAGACACAATACTGTGAGTATTATTGATGTGGAGCTTTTTTATTTATTTTTTTTACACTCAGACACAGCTCTTAGAAAAGAGGGGCATTAGAATAGAAAAGAGTGACAGAAGGATTTGGACCCTCAAATATGGATACTCCCTTGACAGTGACATTTGCAATGTATGTTTTGTACTTGTTTCACTTATTGCCTGAGTATACTACACTGCTGTGATTGTCGCCAATGGACAGTTGTCTTGTTGCTTTATTCCCTCCTCCTTTTTGTCTTTCCTGTTCACCCTTTCCATACTTCAAAACTAGTTTGAATTCTGTCAAACATGTTGTTTATATTACTCAATGCATTACGCAATTAAAAATGGCATCATATTATGTCATTATTCTGCTCCCAGTTATTTTATAATTAGATATTCATTTGATTTCTGCAGAAAGCTGCATCTATCCTCAAATGTGATTAAGTAAATAGTAAAAACAGATTGTGCACGCAATGCTTAAATAGGAAATAATTAAGTGCGCAGTTTCTCACAGAAAGAATTCCACTACTTTAAAAAAAACCTAACTTAGAAAAAAAAAAATCTAATCTTAACAGCACCCTTTGGCGGCCCCCTGTCCTGTTTATACAGGATAGTCCTGTTTTCAGCATGTATGCTTTCTAATTCTGTCCAGAGAACCTTTTGTCCTTATAGCAATTTCCTGCTCAGCAGTGAATGCAGCTCTGAGCTTAATTAACATTTCAGTAGGAGGTTTAGCTTGGCCAACAAATCATTACTACCTAGAGATAAGCAAACCAATTTGTGTTACAAATTGATACACATTTTTTGTTTTTCTTAAAACTATTTTTTTTTTATATTTCCCAAGAAGATCTGCAAAGAATTACTTTCATGAAAAGCCCTAAGGCTGGAAAACTTCGAACTAATGTATGAACTGTGAATGGTTTGCTTACCGTTAGCAAGTAATTTTGGATTGCAATGCATCGAACCAATATAAGCCTACTCAGAACAGTGACGTCAGGCGTAAAGTAGATTGGGTATAGATAGTTAAGTATTTTGGGGGATTGATTCTGGTTTAGTAGACTTATATTACTATGGCAATTTTCTCATATTTGTGAGTGGTAGAAGTGCTATTCCTTTAATATCAGAGTCAAATTTACCTCTAGAACTCCAAATCTAAAAACACAATAAACATTTATTTCAGTGTGACGTTCTATGTTTTGCATCAGTTCCTAATTTGCTTGTGTCACTATCAGAGTTTGTTTTTAAAGTGAATAAGAAGGGACAAAAACTTTTATTGAGAATTTATAAGAAAGGAATAGGACACACAGGAATATTTACTAAAGTGAGGATTTAAAGGAATACAAAGTGCATTTTAAATTGTATGCTAAAATAGCCAAATTGTAAAATATCCTCCATGTCAATTTTGTTCTCAGTTTGGCTATTTTAGCCTTAAGTTTTAAATTCTCTTTGAATTCCTAGTAGTTGAGAATTAATATTTCTATATATTTTTTTTTTTTTTAGCTCATTGCTAATACTAATTTGCTCAAACCTTTCTGCCGCCATACCTCTTCTAATGTTTAAATCTACTTAAATGTTGTGTGACCAACACTGGAACTAATTTTTTTGTTTTTTTTCCGCATCATTAGAATGTAAATATTTTGGTAATTCTCTGTACTGCTAGTGGAATGATTTGGAAGTGCTAATCTATGCCCCCTAGTGGTGTTCCTGTAATTCAGGCCTGGTTCTTATAGCTTTTGTGTTATTTTTCCTGGATGATTTTGGAAAATTGTGAGTGCCTCTAGCTAATAGAGATAAATCATTTAAATCCATTGACAAGTAGAAAAGAGACCTTCACTTATAGCTAAACTTGATTTCAACGCATTTATATTTTTTTGTGAACCCTATCACCTGGGCTATTATGTCTACAGAAATTGAGTATTAGATAAAGTGACAGGTTCCGTAAGATGTTAACTTTAACTCTAGCTGTAGGCTATATTATTATTATTTTATTATTTATATAGCGCCAGCAAATTCAGTAGCGCTGAACAATGGATACTACCTGAGCGCACACATCCCATGAAAATAAAAAAATTCTATCAATTACCCAAGTAACTGAGTAACTGAGCCGGGATGTGGAGTATGTGAAATGATTTGGCCTCGATTTAATGAGCTTTCAAAATGATTCATTACTGTTAGAACTACTTTGCACATGATTTACCTACAGAAATGCTCATAGAATCTAATGGTGACTTCGGTAGAGAAATCATTTGGGAAGTTTACTAACAGTATTGAACCATTTGGAAAGCTTTTTGAATTAAGGGCCTTTGTTTTTTCAATAGGTGAGGGAGACTGTCACGATAGTTTAAATTGTCATAACTTGAGGGGATATTTAAAAGGACAAATTGAATAAATAAACTAAAAAAAAAAAATGAAAGATCCTACTCACATTTGCGATACAAGTTCCTACATTTGCTAAAACTACAGTTTGATGTAACCTCACCAAGAAAGGATATGACATCTGCTCCGTTAATGTTCTGTAGCACAGCTGAAGTTTTTAGATATCAGTGATACCCTAATAAAACTGAAGTGCTCTGGGTATAACTCTCCATAAAGAGGGGGAACAAGGGTTGTACCATGCACCCTATTGACCAGATGCGCTATAAACTGCCTCCATTGGGGAGCTAATGTGTATGTGCTGCAATCACTGGACTGCACTATCAACATTTCATTATAGAGATGTATTATTATTATTATTATTATTATTATTATTGCCATTTATGTAGCACCAACAGATTCCGTAGCACTTTACAATATTATAAGATGGGGGATTTAGCTATAAATAGGACAATTACAAGAAAACTTACAGGAACGATAGGTTGAAGAGGACCCTGCTCAAACGAGGCTACAGTCGGTAAGATTGCCCCTTTGTGTGTATGAATGCAGGGTATATGTGTGTATTGCCCCTTTGTGTGTTTGAAATCAGGGTATATGTGTGTGGAGGGTCAGTATGCATAAAGCAAGCATGTACGTGCATGTGTATGTGTGCACAGGGTCAATGTGTGTGAATGCAGGTGTGTAGATGTATGTAGTGTCTCTGTGTGTGTGTGAAAGATGGGGTGTATTTGCACCCCTCACTTTCTGTAGCGCAATCCCCCATTCCCACAATAGCCAGTGCCCCCATTCCAACTCCCTATGGTAAATGGCTCATCCCCCACAGGCAATTGCCAATTCCATCAATAGTCAGAAGCCAATTTCTCCTCCCATATTGATAGTGGCCAGTTCTCCTCCACCCTAGCTCCAAGCCCTGTCCATTTCCTATGAGACTTTATTTCTGCCAGCATGGAGTCCTCAACCCAAGGCAGAGGTGCACAGAGTGTGTACAGCGCTACGGAATCTGATGGCGCTATATAAATAATAATAATAAATATGATCAGTGCAGCTACATGTGCAGAATGTGATGTCACGAATCACAAACTACAGTGTGAGCAGCAGAGAGCTTCCCCATTCAGTGCTGTATAGCACACATAATCCATGTGGCTGCACTTACAGGGAGTGCAGAATTATTAGGCAAGTTGTATTTTTGAGGATTAATTTTATTATTGAACAACAACCATGTTCTCAATGAACCCAAAAAACTCATTAATATCAAAGCTGAATATTTTTGGAAGTAGTTTTTAGTTTGTTTTTAGTTTTAGCTATTTTAGGGGGATATCTGTGTGTGCAGGTGACTATTACTGTGCATAATTATTAGGCAACTTAACAAAAAACAAATATATACCCATTTCAATTATTTATTTTTACCAGTGAAACCAATATAACATCTCAACATTCACAAATATACATTTCTGACATTCAAAAACATAACAAAAACAAATCAGTGACCAATATAGCCACCTTTCTTTGCAAGGACACTCAAAAGCCTGCCATCCATGGATTCTGTCAGTGTTTTGATCTGTTCACCATCAACATTGCGTGCAGCAGCAACCACAGCCTCCCAGACACTGTTCAGAGAGGTGTACTGTTTTCCCTCCTTGTAAATCTCACATTTGATGATGGACCACAGGTTCTCAATGGGGTTCAGATCAGGTGAACAAGGAGGCCATGTCATTAGATTTTCTTCTTTTATACCCTTTCTTGCCAGCCACGCTGTGGAGTACTTGGACGCGTGTGATGGAGCATTGTCCTGCATGAAAATCATGTTTTTCTTGAAGGATGCAGACTTCTTCCTGTACCACTGCTTGAAGAAGGTGTCTTCCAGAAACTGGCAGTAGGACTGGGAGTTGAGCTTGACTCCATCCTCAACCCGAAAAGGCCCCACAAGCTCATCTTTGATGATACCAGCCCAAACCAGTACTCCACCTCCACCTTGCTGGCGTCTGAGTCGGACTGGAGCTCTCTGCCCTTTACCAATCCATCCATCTGGCCCATCAAGACTCTCATTTCATCAGTCCATAAAACCTTAGAAAAACCAGTCTTGAGATATTTCTTGGCCCAGTCTTGACGTTTCAGCTTGTGTGTCTTGTTCAGTGGTGGTCGTCTTTCAGCCTTTCTTACCTTGGCCATGTCTCTGAGTATTGCACACCTTGTGCTTTTGGGCACTCCAGTGATGTTGCTCTGAAATATGGCCAAACTGGTGGCAAGTGGCATCTTGGCAGCTGCACGCTTGACTTTTCTCAGTTCATGGGCAGTTATTTTGCGCCTTGGTTTCTCCACACGCTTCTTGCGACCCTGTTGACTATTTTGAATGAAACGCTTGATTGTTCGATGAAGCTTTGCAATTTTAAGAGTGCTGCATCCGTCTGCAAGATATCTCACTATTCTCACTATTTTTGACTTTTCTGAGCCTGTCAAGTCCTTCTTTTGACCCATTTTGCCAAAGGAAAGGAAGTTGCCTAATAATTATGCACACCTGATATAGGGTGTTGATGTCATTAGACCACACTCCTTCTCATTACAGAGATGCACATCACCTAATATGCTTAATTGGTAGTAGGCTTTCGAGCCTATACAGCTTGGAGTAAGACAACATGCATGAAGAGGATGATGTGATCAAAATACTAATTTGCCTAATAATTCTGCACTCCCTGTATTCCCCTGGCAGAGGCTTTGCTCCTGGAGCCTATAACGCTTCTTTACCACTTGTGACCACATAGAGCATGTGCCCATGGGTGCAACTCCCACAAGCTTCATTTTCACCATTTGCAACAAGGCATATGGAAGCCTTTTGCTCCAGTCACTGCTTGGTTAGTATAGCCTGAATTTTTAATGTTTATTTGTATTTTTTGAATTTAGAAATTCACCCTAAATTCACTTAGAATTCTCTGCAATTTTCACTTTTGTAAATAATCCCTTGAAACTTGTCTGTCGATTTACCATTACATTTCACTGTTTTGCTAATAAATCAATAATGATTTCTGTTTTTGAGAAAGGACAAAAAACATATGAAGGTGAATTTGTAGAATGTAACCAGATGTCAGTTGATTAAAATTACATGAACACGATCACAGTAAACTAGACTATCAAGGAACATAATTTATTAGCAGCTGATCATAGAGAATGTTTCATTTAGTCCCTAAGTGCTTCAATTGATATTTTCTCAATGATTGCTGATACAGCAGTTTTTATTACTAGTCCCTATCTATTGCTTATTTACCCCTAATTCCTGGAAGCACTGAACAAGCTGCTGTTGTTTGAGGCTGCCAGTGTGCAAATACCTAGGCCAACTGTGTGACATTCAACTCTTTAGTTGACTTCACAAAGCAGGCAGGCTGTCATGTAGATCGTATTGACTAAATCTGACCCTCACAGGCTTCCTGAAACTAAGAATGGTTCCTTAGCATGGAGCTAAAATCAAATGTTTCCCATTCTGTGCAAGTAAATAAATACGTTGATGCTAACATAAACTTTAATAGCTAGCTATAAGGCAGGGAAAAAGAGCAGATGTTCTGGGCATAGTCTTTCTTGGGTTGTTTACATTTGTCAATTTTACTGACATAATGTCAGTTTACCTGCTATTCAGCAAGCAAATAGTCTGAATGTCAATAATTTTATTTGATAAAAGTAATTCAATGTATTTTCTAGATTTGCCTGTCTCTGGGCAAGGTCTTGTTGAAATATGATATCCATTCAGTTTTTGATAAATATGTGAATCCTACATTTGAAACCATACACAGAATGGATCCAACTAAATGTGCTCCTTCGGTCTGTGAAATTACTGCATTTCACTGGATTTGGTTTTAGTAAATAGGAGAATTGCTGGTCCATCTGGACAAAATTTGGTGTTTAGTGAATAACTTCCTTTTTGTTAGTAATTAGTAGACTTGTGCAAAAATTAGTTTTCTCCGGTTCGTCCGAATCATATACCTTTTAATCCACACCCCAAAAATTAGTTTAATGAATAAGACTCTACAGGTAAATACGGGATGAATTGATTCGTTCAGGTGTGGATTGAAAGGAATTTGAATCGGACAAACTGGACGAAACAAATGTTTGTACTAGTCTGCAATTAACTCCTCACTAATCTTCCTCAAGCCTACAATGCCCATTACAATTTATAATGAATACTACTGCTGGGTAGCAGTAACTCTCAAACTGCTTATGTCTTTGTCAATCACACTTCAATTGACAACCATCAACATCACAAGTTAGTATCAGTACCACCACCATGTATATGGTATTGATAGGTTTACTTTAGGCGTAATTTTCCGATCTCCCTTAAGATATGAACATATAATTTATCATAGAGATAAATTATATGTTTAATTGCTAATCCTGCTATACTTATTCCCTCTCTCTTATTATATTCACCCCATTGGAGTTACATTAGTGTAATTAATTTGCAACTAAAGTGCAACTCCTACAAAAATACTTCCCAAAGCAGAGCGCATGATGACTTCATAGTCAGCGTTTCGGCATCAGAACAGTGACAGACATCAGTTTCAAGAATCCTCACATTCACCAGAGGAATAGTCCTGCTCTCTGTCTTAACAACTATTGTGCATGAGTTGTAGTTGCTGTGATGGAATGCAGGGTAACTCTCTGTAGAAATGTTATCTTGCTCTCCCCATCCTAGTACTCAGAAATCCACATAGAAGTCTGACAGTGACCTCTAGGTCTATGTCAATCGATTGACAGGAGAGAAGACCGTATTGTTGAATATTTATTTCTTCTTAAAATATGTACATTTCGTGGCTTTTTAACTAGTACAATGTACAGATTAGTTTTTATAACTAGAGAATAAGATATTGTACCACTGACAGGTAAACTTCAAATTAGTCGGGAGATCATGGCGTTTTACAAAACTCATCTGTGAGCTGATCATGAAATACTGTAAAGCAGGATAGCTATATGAATTGCTGTGCAGCTGCAGTGTTGTAATCAGTAATTACACTGTGTGCAGAATTATTAGGCAAATGAGTATTTTGACCACATCATCCTCTTTATGCATGCTGTCTTGCTCCAAGCTGTATAGGTTTGAAAGCCTACTACCAATTAAGCATATTAGGTGATGTGCATCTCTGTAATGAGAAGGGGTGTGGTCTAATGACATCAACACCCTATATCAGGTGTGCATAATTATTAGGCAACTTCCTTTCCTTTGGCAAAATGGGTCAAAAGAAAGACTTGACAGGCTCAGAAAAGGCAAAAATAGTGAGATATCTTGCAGAGGGATGCAGCACTCTTAAAATTGCAAAGCTTCTGAAGCGTGATCATCAAACAATCAAGCGTTTCATTCAAAATAGTCAACAGGGTCGCAAGAAGCGTGTGGAGAAACCAAGGCGCAAAATAACTGCCCATAAACTGAGAAAAGTCAAGCGTGCAGCTGCCAAGATGCCACTTGCCACCAGTTTGGCCATATTTCAGAGCTGCAACATCACTGGAGTGCCCGAAAGCACAAGGTGTGCAATACTCAGAGACATGGCCAAGGTAATGATACCGGAGAAACTGACGGAAGCCAAGCACAGAGAGATGGACACAGGTTTCTTCAGGAAGGAAGAGATTCTTTATTGGATCACCGATCGGGACTCAGAGGGACTAGCGTCACCAAAATACAGCAAAGTCTGAGCCCCGGACAATAGTGCAGGCTCCTTATATAGGCATATAACTCCTCCCATATTAAGCTCCACCCGCACATTCTCTTAACCAATCAACACAAATAAGAATTAACTTCCTGTTTGACCGCATGGCTTGTCCAGCACAATGGAGGAGGGGGAATACTATATCCTGTATTCTTGCACATGCTCCGTACACTACTGATCGTATCTTGCCACGTGCAACCAACTGATCGATACGTCAGCATATGCACGTTGTGATAGAATTTATCTTGATTCCAAGGCTCAAGCTTATAGGTGTCATATAATGATATCCTGTATTAAAATTGGCTAACTTGGAATCAGGATTGATTGCTTGATGCTTGAACAACACTTAAGACCATATATGTCTAAGTCCCGGGAGCAGAGAGCCCCCACCCAAGATGTCTCTACTCTAATCTTGTTGTTCTCTCTTACCCAGAAACGTATTTGTTATGTATACATGGCGCTCATTCCTATGTCTTATCCTATGTCCTATTCCTATGTCTTATCTGTATTCCCTTGCTATTTTTGTTCTAAGAGTATTTGCACGTAAGCACTTACTTTTTAAATGTATAAAACCCAGCTGATGAATAAAAAACGTCAGAGGCTTATTTTGAATACCAACAGGTGTCTGGTGTCTAATTCTTGCTTCTCCGAGTGCACTTGTAACAACAATTTGGGTTTCCTCTGAATATAACAAAGATCAACATTCTGATCCACAACAATTTGGTGCCGAAACCCGGGATCAGACGAATCCAGTTCATCCGGACCCAGAAGGGTTGGCTCGGAGCCCAGACGGTTAATCAGCTGCAGCGGGTAAGAAAAAGCTTTTATTTTTCTACCTATAAATGATTTAGACTCTCTGGTGCTCTTTGAGACCCCGGTCCGGGTGGGTAAGGATTTTAAAAACGTCTGATCTAAAGAACTTGTTTTCTGTGGTATTATGGTTATATTCAGGTGGAGGTTGTGTTATGTCTTGTGAAAGGAATCTTGAGATAGTGGAATAGAACTGTGGGTTGTAAGTTATTTTTATTGTTTGCCTTGTCATTTGTTTTATAATTTGAGTTAGAATCCTCCAAGGGCAGATCTCCTGATCTGTGTTTAGAAGACAGAACTGTGAAAATTCCACTGCAGCGGTCATAAGTGTTTAAATACACTGTTATTGTACAGTTTGTCTTGTGTAAGGAAGTAATTAACCCTTACAAGTTTTAAGATGGGTAGCTCTGAAAGTACCCAAGGGGGATTTACGGCTTTGACTATTGTCAAGCATCACAAAGGACAAGGAGCAATTAAGAATGTTAAGAGGTTACTTAAGAAAGCTGGCATGCCCTCAGAGGGCACTCTAGACCCACATATATGGAGTGAATTTATGGCAAATTACAGAGGTTGGTTAGAAGATAATAACTTAGTAGAAGTTGCACAAAAATGGCATGATACTGCTGTTGAATTAACTAAATGTGGTTGTAGAGAAACCACCAGGAAAGGTGTACCATATTATCAATGTTTTGGACCTCTAGGGTCCCAGAGTTGGCAGGATCCTGGGAAAAATCTTGTAAACCCACCCCTTTACCAGGATAATGCAGGGACTCCTTTGGTCCCTAAAGGACAGGCGCTTTCCCTTTTACAGAGATCAAAACCTCTCTTTCCAGTAATATTACGCAGTGGGACTTCATATGGTCCCCTAGCAGCCCCTGTAAGACCTATGGGTTCATTAGAGCAGGCAGATAGCCCAGACTTAAAGGAACCCCTAGTTGCCCCCATAGACACCCCAGTGGGGCCATTAGCTCCACAATTTTCTACTCCAAAGATACCCAAAGTTGAGAGCATGTACCATGAGAACAGACAGCCGAGCTCAAGTATCAAATACTGGGAAGAATATAAGCCCTGGACACCCAGTGAACAACTGGCAATAATACAGCAGCTGGCAGATGTTGAAAAGGCCCCCTTAGCTCTAGTTCAGTCTCTATCCACAATTCAAGCTACTTACCAGTGTACTTGGATGGATTTAAAACAGATTGTGGCACTAAAAGCTGGCCCCATTTTGGCTAGAATAATTGCTAAATATACTGATGCCCATGAAGATAACCTCAGAAAAAGCAACATGCAAACAGATGAATGGTTTAGAACCAAGTCTGCATCTGGAGCATGCTATGTCACTGCAATAAGAGAATGGGCTAAGGTAAAGACAGAGGAACTAGCCCATAAATTAGGAGATATATTACAAGGGAAAGATGAACCTGTAGAAACATTTTTCACCAGACTACAGATGGCTTGGGAGGCATTGGGTTACACAGATATTGAAACCACTTCGACCAGACTGCTTATTAACTGCTTCATGGATGGTATCCACATACCCATAAGGACTGGTCTCCAAAATGCTAGACCTGAGTGGAGAAGTTTAACCTATGGTGATCTGGTGAAGGTGGCTAGGGGAGTGGAAGCTAATCTAAATACTAGAAAGAGGAGCACACCTCTAATGGCTGTAACTGTCCCTAGAGCTGACGGAGACAGAAGGCAGGTAGAATGCTGGAATTGTGGCAGGAAAGGACACATTAAACGTAACTGCAAGTGTCCTCCTAAAAATAGAAAACCCCAGGATTCTAATGATAACTCCCAAGACAGCCAACCACCTCCACCACCTCCCCCTCCCCAATAGGAAATTGGCAAACCAGTGTCCCTACATATTATAAATATCCCTGACTCTGCAGGACCCTCACCCATTTTCGATGTTACACTACCTGGGGGCCGAATAGTCCCTTTCCTGTTGGACACTGGCGCTGCTAAATCGATGTTACAGGAAAAATATGTGTTCCCGTATGAGAAATCTAATGATGTATTATCATGTGTAGGGGTGGATGGTATCGAAAATGACATTCCCCTTACCCACAAGCTGAAATTGAAGCTACACGACTCTACTGCCCTTGTGACAAGGCTACTTGTCAGCCCTAATGCCCCTGTTAATCTACTAGGCAGTGATATACTGTCTGCTCTTAGTGCAAATATCCAGTATAGCCCCACTGGAAAAGTAACATTGTCTGTGCCTTTAGAGGACAAACAAATGATATCTCTTTCAAATGTTCTGGCAACTCTCACTATGCCCAGCCATGTGCCAGAACCTACCATTGACTTGTCCTCAGTCCCTGATTCCTTATGGGCTACAGGGAAGACAGATACAGGCAGACTCTCTGTGCCCCCAGTCAAGGTGAATCTCCTGCCCGGAGCCAAACCTCCATACCAAAAACAATACCCCCTAAGCCCAGCACAGGAAGATGCTATTTCGCAATCTGTGCAAGAGTTTCTGCAGGCAGGGGTAGTTGTCCAGACCACCTCCCCTTGTAACACACCATTGTACCCAATTAAGAAAAAGCAAGAGAAAGGTAAACCTGTGGTTTACCGTATGGTACATGATTTGAGGGCAATTAATGCTGTAACTGAACTGATTGCCCCTAATGTTCCCAACCCACACTCCTTGTTGGCACAAATACCACCTTCCTCTAAGGTATTTACTGTTATTGACTTGGCAAATGCATTTTTCAGTGTCCCCCTGGATCCCGACAGTCAGTTTTTATTTGCATTTACACATAAACACAAACAGTACACTTGGACAGTATTGCCACAGGGCGCACAAAACTCACCCACTATGTACAGCATGGCAATGGCCCAGATTCTTGAAAAATGGGAGAGGCCAAATAATGTAATTTTATTGCAGTATATCGATGACCTACTCCTGTGTTGCGATAATATGGAATCTTGTATTGTAAACACCCTCTCCTTGCTGAAATTCCTGGCAAAAGCAGGCTGTAAAGCGTCAAAAACGAAACTGCAAGCTTGTGTAGAGAAAGTTATTTTCCTAGGACATTGCATTTCCCAGGGCATAAAACATCTCACAGAGAGTAGAAAGACTGCAGTTCAAAATATTAAACCCCCCCGCAGCTTAGCCCAGCTTCGCACGTATCTCGGTTTGATATCTTACTGTCGTCCTTGGCTGCGTTCAGTAGCTATCTACATGCAACCACTGTATGATTGTCTTGCCAACGAAAACAAACCATTTAAATTAAACCATGCGGCAGAAAATGCCTTCTATACACTTAAGATACTGGTAACGTCAGCTCCAGCACTGGGTCTCCCAGATTACAGAAAGAATTTTAACCTGTCCTGTACTGAGCAATCAGGTTATGCTACATCTGTCCTTACACAGGACCATGGTGGTAAACAAAGACCAATAGCTTACTACTCCACCAGATTGGACCCTGTTGCCAGGGGTGCCCCCTCATGTGTTAGGGCAGTGGCGGCTGTTACTGCCCTCCTGGACAAAGCCACTGATATTGTTTTAGATAATCCGGTGACCATATACACACCACATGATATCAACAGCATACTGTCACAAGTTCAACCAAAACACATACATACTGCAAGGCATCTCAGAATGCAATGTGCCTTGCTTATGCCACCTAATGTTACTCTTAAAAGGTGTATGGTAATAAATCCATCTACATTACTTCCCCTGGATTTAAAAGAGGGGAGTGGGAATGGTACTTGTACTTCTGATCTTTTTGTAAATTCACTTTCACCAGATGAGTTAGCTGATGCCCAGGTACCCCATGATTGTGCAGCACTAATGGCACAAGAAACAGCAGGTTTTTTGCATGTAACTGATTCTCCATTATCTAATGCAGATTTTGAGTTTTTTGTAGATGGTTCCAGATATGCTGATGAGAAGGGTAATTTCCACACTGGATATGCTGTAGTCTCTGCACATGAGATAATAAAAGCTGAACCACTCGCTCCTCACTGCTCTGCACAGGAGGCAGAGCTGAAGGCACTCGCTGAAGCGTGTAAAATGGCTTCTGGTAAGACTGCTAATATTTTTACAGACTCTCGCTATGCTTTTGGTATAGCCCATGATTTTGGCCCTATTTGGCGGGCTCGTGATTTTCTCACCTCAGCAGGAACTCCAATCAAGAATTCTGAAGCCGTGAGTGCACTTATGGACGCTATCCTGTTACCCACTCAAGTAGGCATCATCAAGGTGGCAGCTCACGTGAAGATCACAGATGAAATTTCAAGAGGAAACCACAGAGCAGACGAAGCTGCCAAGCAAGCAGCAATTCAAGTTCATCCCTCTAAAGGTAAAACCTTCCTACAAGTTGTTCTTACAGATGACGCCGTTGACTACAATATACTGTTGAGCTTACAAAGACAGGCAAGCAAGGAAGAACATGACCTCTGGAGGAAACAAGATGCAGAACCTGATGATGACAAAATGTGGAGAAAAGGTAAAAGACTGTGTTTGCCACGAGTATTGTACCCCATGATGGCCCAGATTGCCCATGGACCTACACATCTATCCAAGATGCACATGAACAGCTTAGTAAACACCCATTGGGTAGCACCCGGATTTACTGTTGTAGCAGCTAAACACACCCAAGCTTGCATGATTTGTGCTAGAAACAATCCAGGACAGGCTGTCAAAACACCGAGTAAGCACACAGCAAGGCCACTTTACCCGTTTCAAAGACTGCAGATAGACTATATTCAACTACCTAAGGTAGGAGTGTATGAATATGTGTTGGTGTGCATTGATCTCTTTTCAGGTTGGCCAGAGGCCTACCCAGTGTCGAAAGCCACAACAAAGATAACAGCGAGTAAGCTTATGAAGGAACTGGTATGTAGATATGGAGTACCTGAAGTGATTGAAAGTGACAGAGGTAGCCATTTCACTGGGGAAATAATGCAAGAAATTATGAAAGCCTTAGGGATCAGTCAGGCCTTCCACACCCCTTATCACCCCCAGAGTAGTGGGAAAGTAGAAAGGGCAAATGGCACCTTAAAGAACAAGATTGCAAAAGCCATGCAAGACACAGGGAAGCCCTGGACTGAATGCCTTCCCCTAGCACTCTTTTCTATGAGATTCACCCCCAATTCCAGACATGGCCTATCCCCTTTTGAGATCCTGTTTGGATGTGCCCCAAAGACAGGCCTCTATTTTCCCCAAACCCTCCAGATGCAGCATGGTAGTATGACTGCCTATGTTCAGGCCCTACACCAAATATTAGACAAGGTGCATAAACAAGTCTTTGATTCTATTCCAGATCCAGACTCTGACTCTGCAACTCACAAACTGCAGCCTGGTGATTGGGTGGTGATAAAGAGGCATGTGAGGAAAGGACTTGAACCACGCTTTGACGGTCCATTCCAAGTGCTCTTGACTACGGCTACCTCGGTAAAACTAGAAGGAAAAGCCACGTGGATACACGCCAGTCACTGTAAACAAGTCACTCCGACTGATCCACCAACATGAAGCTGTTCATATCCTTTACCATATTATGCTCTGTTCAGATATGCTACTCTGACTTGAGACCAGAAAATAATAATGCATGGCAGGAAAATATATGGTTGCAGATAGCAAAGGCTTTCAATTTAACCTCCTTTTGCCTCAACCCTCTCCTTAGTACTGAAAACGCCATAGAATCTTGTCTTATAGCTGTCCCCACACCAATCTCACTGTTGAGGAAGTACCTACATACCCATAGACCCCATAAATCTCTACAACTATATTCTTATGCCTTCAAACCACTGGTAGGATGCCCCCCCCTATCCCTGAAGACAATTAATGTGACAGGCCTTATGTCCCAGGTAACATTACAGGAGGTCCCTGTGCAATTTCTCGACTAACCATGACCATGTTTTCCAAATCTGACCTGATCACTAAAACCACCCAGCTACACAAACTGCTGAGAGACAGGAGAGATGTTAAAAACAACCTTACTTCTGATTGTAACTCTGAAATCACTCTCTTATCCAAAGCCGAATACTCTGCCCTAGCGTACACCTTGGTAGGCGTCCCAGGCTTAGCACTGTATAATACCCGAGTAGTTAATGCTGTAGCCTGTTCCCTTGCAAAAGGTTTAAATGCCACTTCACAGGCCCTAGAAGAGCTACTTATGGACAACCAGGCAAATAAGAAGGCAATCCTTGAGAATAGAGCAGCCATTGACTACTTACTAATGAAACATGACTTAGGATGTGAAGCTATTGAAGGTATGTGCTGTTTTAACCTATCTGACCATGGCACTATGATCCATAAACATATAAAAGATTTACATGACTTAGTACAGGATATCAAACAAGATAACGGCTTCTTTGAGGATTGGGATTGGACATTTGGGCTAGGAACATGGTTGACTTTACTAATTAAGAAAATTTTGTACTTTTTGCTATTAGCTATATTTGTCATTATGGCTATTTTTCTAACCTTTAGATTTTTTTTCATGTCTACTAACCTCTCTATGTAAAAGCAAACCTACTGTTGGTCGTACCTTAACTTACATTCCAGCTCCGACCTCGGAAAGGTTTTATGATGTTACCTCGCCTAACAAATGAAGGAATTCTCCTCCGCTGATTCTGGTGGTCGCTCAGTCCAAGGGAACCGTGGTGAAGCAATAAATGAAAGTCCCACAGGCTTTGGCTAGCAGGCCTGGATATACCTTGGACATTTGGGTGACCCTTGGATCAAAAGAGGGGATTGTGATAGAATTTATCTTGATTCCAAGGCTCAAGCTTATAGGTGTCATATAATGATATCCTGTATTAAAATTGGCTAACTTGGAATCAGGATTGATTGCTTGATGCTTGAACAACACTTAAGACCATATATGTCTAAGTCCCGGGAGCAGAGAGCCCCCACCCAAGATGTCTCTACTCTAATCTTGTTGTTCTCTCTTACCCAGAAACGTATTTGTTATGTATACATGGCGCTCATTCCTATGTCTTATCCTATGTCCTATTCCTATGTCTTATCTGTATTCCCTTGCTATTTTTGTTCTAAGAGTATTTGCACGTAAGCACTTACTTTTTAAATGTATAAAACCCAGCTGATGAATAAAAAACGTCAGAGGCTTATTTTGAATACCAACAGGTGTCTGGTGTCTAATTCTTGCTTCTCCGAGTGCACTTGTAACAACAATTTGGGTTTCCTCTGAATATAACAAAGATCAACATTCTGATCCACAACAACGTACACATGCCACGTGGTAATCTCGGCCTACTAAATTTATTTTTACCGAGATTCCACCACATTCCCCCCTTTGATGCCTCTTGATATTTTACAATTACTTGAGGCATCACATAACCTTAGTTTTGCTTACACCGCAAGTTACCTTGAACCAGACCAGACTTATCTTATGATGTGAATCTTTTAACACTCATCTTCCTGCATTGGTTCTCCTTGATCTAGAGCCTTATACTTATATATCGCCATTATCTGTGCAGCAGCCTTCCTCTCTGCTATACTTCCTATCAGGCTTTGCACAGACCTAACTACTAAGGGTATAAGACACGGTAGGAGTAGACACAACAGTAAAATCAGTAGGACTCCACCTACCACTGCCTTAAGCCCTCCAAACCACTCATACCAGCTACCAAACCAACTACTTGGATTGTACCCTTTCCATACTTGAGTAGGCACATGCGCTAGTTTAACCATATGGCTAGTAAGCTCAGCTATTGCTTGCCCTTCGTCGTCTATTTGAAGACAGCAATTGCTTAGGTTAAACTTCCCACATACACCTCCCTCTACTGCCAAAAGGTAATCCAAGGCTAATCTATTTTGGTAGACTGCTGTCCTCATCCTGGTGTTATGCTTCGCTAGAAGATTGAGCGCTTGTGATGTCTCATTTGTGATAATCTCAACCACCGCCTGTAATCTTATAATACGGTTGAGCATATAAATAGGGGTTCTATAACCAAAGGTACCATCCTCAGCCCACGTGGCTGGCCCATAATAATCTATAATACGCTGGGGAGGCCATTCATTATCTTCCCAGGTGCCTATCTCTATGGGTCCCCTTTTCTTCCTATGATTCACATCATACACTTTAACACCTAAAGTCTCACCTGTTTCAATCGGTAACAAGAAGAAGGATGGTTTGAGCATACCCAACACACATGCCCCTTCCCAGTCCTGTGGCAGCTCCGAATAGGCTTTCTTACCACAGATCCAGTACAAATTTGCTGGGGCTCTCCAGGTAGATGTGATAGATAGATCAAACCACACATCCTTTAAATTGGCGTATCTAGCAAACGGGTTTGATGGTTCTGAGACATTTGAAGCCGACCACCAAGTTGTATTCTTTGTATCATCATCATAAGCTTTTTGCCCTAGACAAGTTAATTCTCCTACAGAAGTATTATACATTATTCCTTTCCTTGCTATGCAAACATAACCTATGATGGAGGTCTTTAATCTCCACTCAGATTTACCTCTAACACTCATATGATAATCGGCTTGTGTAGATATTAATTGGTCAACTGCCTCAGAACCGGACATTACCTCCTTTGCTTCCCAAGGCCATTGGTCTCCCATGTTAGTACCTCCACACACATAGCAGTTGGTAACATTAAGACTACCGGCAATACTTTCAGCTAGATCAATGAACAGGTTTTTAGCGTTATGGGGGATCTTATTATCTATACTCATCTCTTCATAAAAGGAATGGTATACTTGATGAGTCTGGGAGGATACCGTATCAGTCTCTATTCCTATAAACAATAATGTCCCAGGATCTAAACCCGTCCCGTATATCTGAAACCCAAATAAATTGCCATACTTATCTAGGAACTTGTCGGGGTTATTAATAAGTATATGGACTGGGTTGCATTCCATAGACTTACAATAAGGGCTAGTCGGCAACTTAGTCACTATCATGTCTTTGTCTACTGTCTGTCCCCAAGTCGCCCACCCCACACAAGACCAATATGGGCAAAAGTTATAGTCTTTATTTGGGCATCTAGGACTCACATATTTATTTTTACTACTGGGACAAATATATTTATCATTAGACCCATACGTCCTCTCCCATCTAAGATCCCCACATACATTCCACGGCTTTCTACCACTCGATATCGCTTTGCACGCATCAAATAGCAGAACACCCGAAGAATGTACGGATTCTAACACCGTCTTGTTAATTAGGGTCCCCTGAGGATCTCCATTCCTGAGAGTCAACCAAATTGTACGAGGTTGATACTCCGGACTGAAGCACTTAGGTTCTCCTACTCCTAAATGGCACACACTATAGTCTATATTTAAGTATCTACATCTCGATACATCTCCTTTACACTCGTATTGTGAATGCCAAATTAGGGTTTGGGAAATATGGTTACCTGTTCTCGTAGTCTTAATGCATACCTCACAGCTAGGAGTGTCGGTACCTCTACCTTCCTGAATATAAAAACACATGTAAATAAACACAATCAAAAGCACATCTTTCGCCGTCATCCTCAGTCTTCGTCCGTGCGATGGAACCTCAGCTTCCAGGATGTGAGGGCTGCAGGGAATGGAGTCCTGCTCGTCTTCACAGGTGTCCCTTCGAGACTTTCCTGGCTTATACACTATGTGTTGGTAAGAGGACAGGCTTTATTATGGCCTTCTCACTCACACCTGTAACAATAAAATTTGTAATCCACAATAATTCCTCGTTACTCCGACTGAGTAGTACGTTTCAACCGGATCTTGCAGGGATTCTCTGGATCTGCTGTAACTTGCCAAGAATCGACTGCTGCTGGTTTAACCCTGGAGTGATGTATCCACGGAGTCACTTCGGCTACTTTTATCGCTGTAGGGGTAGACAAAAGAACAACATAAGGACCTCTCCACTTGGGCCCTAACGGTACATTATTCCACTCTTTAATCCACACTTGGTCTCCTGGATGATAACTATGAACAGGGGGATAAATATTCACAGGTAATCTATCTTGTACCCATTTCTGTACCTCCTCCATAGTCTTACCCAATTCTACAACCTGCTGCCGAGTAATTCCTTCTCCCAACTGACTCAAATCCCCCCTTAAGTTACCAAGTACGGGAGGTGGTCGTCCATACATAATTTCAAAAGGAGAGAGGCCGATCCTTCTGGTAGGGGTACTGCGGATTCGCAATAGAGCTATAGGTAAGAGAACGTTCCACTTAAGTTGGGTTTCCTGACACATTTTAGCCAACTGGTTCTTAATAGTTCTATTCATTCTCTCTACCTTACCAGAACTCTGGGGTCTATATGCAGTATGAAGCCTCCACTTTATACCAAGCATATGAGTCAGTTGTTGTAGGCACTGGTGAACAAAAGCTGGACCATTGTCCGATCCTATAGAACAGGGTAGTCCATATCGAGGTATTATTTCTCGTAGCAGGAATCTTACAACTTCTCCTGCTTTCTCTGTACGAGTAGGACATGCTTCTACCCAGCCTGAATAGGTGCACACAATTACCAGCAGGTAACGATGTCCACCCGATTTAGGCATCACTGTAAAGTCTATTTGTAGATCGGACATGGGGAGTCCCCCCATAAACTGGACTCCTGGTGGCTTTACTGGTCCTTGTCTTGCATTATTCTTAGCACACGTTACACATCTGCGTACAATGGCCTGAGTCAAGTTGGACAATCTTGGTATGTAGAAATGTTTCCTGAGAGATTCTTCAGTACTGTCTCTCCCAGAATGTGTCCCGTTGTGATAATTTTGGACAATTTCTACCGCTAGTGATGCTGGTATGACTATTCTTCCATCTTCTAGCTGATACCACTTGTTCTCCAAATACTTTCCCGGTTCAGTCTTTAACCACTCCTCTTCTTGAGCTGTATAAACTGGAGTCCATTGGGACAGTGGAGTTGGTATTAGAGCAGCTATATGCCCCACATACTCCTGTCTTCCTGATTCAGCAGCACGCTTAGCTGCACTATCTGCCATCCGATTTCCTTTGGTTACATCACCATCTCCTCTCAGATGCGCTCGACAATGTATGATACCGACTTCTTTCGGCTCCCACACTGCTTCCAATAGTTGTAGGATTTCAGCTGCGTACTTGATTTCTTTGCCTTCTGAATTCAGTAGTCCTCTTTCTTTATACAAAGCTCCGTGGGCATGAGTGGTTAAAAACGCATACTTAGAGTCCGTATAGATATTTACTCTTAAACCTTCAGCCAATTGTAACGCTCGTGTTAGTGCTATCAATTCTGCCTTTTGTGCTGATGTTCCTTTCGCCAGTGGCCGAGCTTCTATCACCTTGTCTATTGTTGTTACTGCATATCCTGCATAGCGGATCCCTTCTTTCACATAACTACTGCCGTCGGTGTAATATTGAACATCGGGGTTCTGGATGGGAAAATCACGAAGATCTGGTCTACTTGAAAATACTTCATCCATTACTTCCTGTGACGAGGTGCCCTTCGCCACTTTGTCCTGGAGAGGCCTGCTTGCCCGCCTCCTCCCCTGCGACTATGGTCCTGGACTATATTGCACTGCAAACCCTGTATTCAGGCATATGGACTTGTATTAGACTGTCTTTTTCCCTTTATCTATGCTGTAGGTTTGGACTGCTAATATAACCTAACAGCCAGGGGATTTAGGCGAATATAGTGCATGAGAATGCCATTACTGGAGAATACAGCCGTTCGCATGATTTCATGCAAATTCTTTGTGCTCTGAATAGGTGGCCGCCATTTCGGGACTTTTCCACGTGTTCGCGGCCATCTTGCGTGCGAACAGCGGTGTTTGCCTGTGAACGCATGGAACTGAAATCGGAAGCACAAACAGGCGAATACCGCTAAGACCTCCAGACATCCAGAATTACGCACGGAAACTACCGAACGACCGGCCGTTCGGTAGTTATACTTAACTTAGTATGGGGATTCTAGCGACCACAAAGATGCGAATGGATGGCAAGAATTTCGTCTATTTTACCGTGCGAACGGAGACCGACCGCAAGGCCAAAACTCATGGAACTATTTTCGGCTAGTTGGTCTGTGCGGTCGGTCAAAACTTTGGAGCCCTGTATCTCCCGAACCATCCATCCGAATGGGCTGATTTTTGGACAGACTGTTCCCCTGAACAAGGGCTATTTGGGGATACCAGATTTAAAGCTGTACCCCCTGTTTTTGGGGTACATCCAGAACTTGGGTAAAATAATGTATGTTTTAATTGGGTTATGTGTTTATCTGAGGGGAGGAGACGTGGGGGTGTTACCATGCATGTGATTGGTCAATTTCATCCTCCCCCTGGGAGTGTCCTGTATGTACCTGATCCTAATAAAAAGCAGGCTGGGTGTTCCAGTCCTCAGACCTCTTCTGACCCTCAATACGTAGCCTTGTCTCGTTATTGGAGGGAACTGCTATATCACACTGGGGATTGCTATGCGCTGCATATTCCCCTGAGCTCTTAATCACTTAGCTCTTGTAAGAGCTTGTTCCGGATACGCTCTCCTGGAGGAGAGGTCTTCCCCACACGGTCCTGGAGGACAGAAGCCGATCCAGGGTGGAAGGAAGACGGCGCGGCTCCAGTTAAACTACGGCGGTTGTGGAGCCTGCGGTGGTTGTGGTGTCGTCTGCAGTGCTTGGAGTCCTCTGAGAGCGCTAGGAGCATCCATCAACGGAGGGTACTCGGTCGGAGTACACGGAGCTCCGTTTCAGTGGTGGCAGCGGTGGGATGGCGTCCTAGTGCGAGGAGAAGCAGCTCAGAGACACGGGTAACGTTTGGAGTTACAATTGAGGGCAACGCTAGCCATTGGGCAGCGCCCCTGGCTACAACAGGATGGCTTCCCTAGGGCGAGGAACAGCATCCTGGGAACACCCAGCAAAACTGGACTATTGGTATAGTCACGTACAGTTTGACGCTATGCTGAAGCGGCGGTTGGCTATCTACGGGCCCCTTCTAACCGAGGAAATGATACCAAGAATGAGGAGAGAACTGGCGGAGTATCTGCAGATGGAAGCAGAATATCGGGCAGTGAGGGCAAAGTATTCCGTCCCTGCGCCCCAACAACAGCGTGAGTTACAGGGGGCCGAAGGGGCCGTCCTTCCCCCCCAGCAGCCGTGTGTCCTACAGAGAGCAGAGACAGTTGGTCCCTCTCTACAGCAACAGGACCATGGTAAGGGAGTGGAGACAGGCGGTCTCCCCCTCCAGCGGCAGTGTGTACCCCAGGGGGCCGAAGGTGCCGTCCTTCCCCCCCAGCAGCAGTATGTCCTACAGAGAGCAGAGACAGTTGGTCCCTCTCTACAGCAACAGGACCATGGTAAGGGAGTGGAGACAGGCGGTCTCCCTCTCCAGCGGCAGTGTGTACCCCAGGGGGCCGAAGGTGCCGTCCTTCCCCCCCAGCAGCAGTATGTCCTACAGAGAGCAGAGACAGTTGGTCCCTCTCTACAGCAACAGGACCATGGTAAGGGAGCGGAGACAGGCGGTCTCCCTCTCCAGCGGCAGTGTGTACCCCAGGGGGCCGAAGGTGCCGTTCTTCCCCCCCAGCAGCAGTATGTCCTACAGAGAGCAGAGACAGTTGGTCCCTCTCTACAGCAACAGGACCATGGTAAGGGAGTGGAGACAGGCGGTCTCCCTCTCCAGCGGCAGCCTGTGTTTCCAGGAAAGGAGCACAGCACCCCCTCTCCCCAGCGGCAGCTTTCCCCAACAAGGGGAGACACCAATCCTCCAGACGGCGCAGATGGGACCGTGGTCTCTGTGCCTGACCTACAGGGATGCTGGACAGCCCTTCCAGATCCCCAACTACCCTCACCGGGACACCCAGAGGAGGGGGTAAGTACAAATTCCCCTCCCCAGCTAACCCCTAGCGTGGCACCAGGGTTAACGGAGGCGATGCTAACCCCTCCTGACGTCCATGTTCCCTTGACTACTGAGCCGGACTATGGTCTCAGTACCCCAGCGGAAGAGCTGGCAGCTGGACAGAGCGCAGTCGGCCTCTGCCCTACCCTTGTCCCTGGTCCAGAGCCTGATGTCCTGCAGGCTACCCCAGCGGAAGAGCTGGCAGCTGGACAGAGCGCAGTCGGCCTCTGCCCTACCTTTGTCCCTGATCCAGAGCCTGATGTCCTGCAGGCTACCCCAGTGGAAGAGCTGGCATCTGGGCAGAGTACAGTCGGCCTCTGCCCTACCTTTTTCCCTGGTCCAGAGCCTGATGTCTTGCAGGCTACCCCAGCAGAAGAGCTGGCAGCTGGGCAGAGTGCAGTCGGCCTCTGCCCTACCTTTGTCCCTGGTCCAGAGCCTGATGTCCTGCAGGCTACCCCAGCAGAAGAGCTGGCATCTGGGCAGAGTGCAGTTGGCCTCTGCCCTTCAAGTACCCTCGGCATGTGGCCTCATTACCACAGCCAAATACCCAGGTGCAGTAACTGTGTGTTGTGGGTAGGCTGTTCCTGTACTTTGATGTTGTGGGGGGGCCACTCGGACATCTGTTTATTGTGGGTTGGTGGATCGACTAACGGAGGCACTGACCGACAGAAGGTCAGGTGCCTGGTTAGTCTTCCCCCCAAAGGGGAGATGTGTGACGAGGTGCCCTTCGCCACTTTGTCCTGGAGAGGCCTGCTTGCCCGCCTCCTCCCCTGCGACTATGGTCCTGGACTATATTGCACTGCAAACCCTGTATTCAGGCATATGGACTTGTATTAGACTGTCTTTTTCCCTTTATCTATGCTGTAGGTTTGGACTGCTAATATAACCTAACAGCCAGGGGATTTAGGCGAATATAGTGCATGAGAATGCCATTACTGGAGAATACAGCCGTTCGCATGATTTCATGCGAATTCTTTGTGCTCTGAATAGGTGGCCGCCATTTCGGGACTTTTCCACGTGTTCGCGGCCATCTTGCGTGCGAACAGCGGTGTTTGCCTGTGAACGCATGGAACTGAAATCGGAAGCACAAACAGGCGAATACCGCTAAGACCTCCAGACATCCAGAATTACGCACGGAAACTACCGAACGACCGGCCGTTCGGTAGTTATACTTAACTTAGTATGGGGATTCTAGCGACCACAAAGATGCGAATGGATGGCAAGAATTTCGTCTATTTTACCGTGCGAACGGAGACCGACCGCAAGGCCAAAACTCATGGAACTATTTTCGGCTAGTTGGTCTGTGCGGTCGGTCAAAACTTTGGAGCCCTGTATCTCCCGAACCATCCATCCGAATGGGCTGATTTTTGGACAGACTGTTCCCCTGAACAAGGGCTATTTGGGGATACCAGATTTAAAGCTGTACCCCCTGTTTTTGGGGTACATCCAGAACTTGGGTAAAATAATGTATGTTTTAATTGGGTTATGTGTTTATCTGAGGGGAGGAGACGTGGGGGTGTTACCATGCATGTGATTGGTCAATTTCATCCTCCCCCTGGGAGTGTCCTGTATGTACCTGATCCTAATAAAAAGCAGGCTGGGTGTTCCAGTCCTCAGACCTCTTCTGACCCTCAATACGTAGCCTTGTCTCGTTATTGGAGGGAACTGCTATATCACACTGGGGATTGCTATGCGCTGCATATTCCCCTGAGCTCTTAATCACTTAGCTCTTGTAAGAGCTTGTTCCGGATACGCTCTCCTGGAGGAGAGGTCTTCCCCACACGGTCCTGGAGGACAGAAGCCGATCCAGGGTGGAAGGAAGACGGCGCGGCTCCAGTTAAACTACGGCGGTTGTGGAGCCTGCGGTGGTTGTGGTGTCGTCTGCAGTGCTTGGAGTCCTCTGAGAGCGCTAGGAGCATCCATCAACGGAGGGTACTCGGTCGGAGTACACGGAGCTCCGTTTCACTTCCAAACAATCATGTTGACTTTCAGTAGGTTGTGGCAAAAGGGTAGCTGGATTTAAGGTGTTTACAGTCTCTAAATGCACTCTTGGGTTTTCACACAACATTGCTTGATACTTGGTCATACGGCTGTTACTAAACCAATGATTTCCTTTGTAATCCAACAACGTCTGTACTGCATGTGGGACTCGTACATAAAGTTCTTGACCCAGAGTGAGTTTATCGGCTTCAGCTACTAGCAGGGCGGCTGCAGCTACGGCTCTTAGACAAGGTGGAAGTCCGCTGGCCACTGCATCCAGTTGCTTAGACATGTAGGCAACAGGTCTTTGCCATGATCCCAAGTACTGTGTCAATACTCCCACAGCCATTCTTCTTTGCTCGTGTACATATAAGTAGAATGGTCGTGTGTGATCAGGTAGACCTAATGCTGGGGCACTCATCAAAGCCTTCTTCACATCTTCAAATGCCGTTTGCTGTTCTTGGGTCCATAAGAAGGGGTCGTGCTCTGTACCTTTGATAGCTGCGTACAGAGGTTTTGCTAGTATCGCATAGCTGGGAATCCATATCCTACAGAAGCCTGCTGCCCCCAAGAATTCTCGCACTTGTCTTCTATTCTTGGGTATTGGTATTTGGCAGACAGCTTCTTTTCTCTCTGGCCCCATAATCCTTTGACCTTCAGAGATATGGAATCCCAGATACTTGACAGTTGGCAAACACAACTGAGCCTTCTTTCTGGACACCTTGTATCCTGCCTTCCAGAGAATGTGTAGTAGATCGTGCGTTGCTTGCTGACAGATTTCTTTTGTAACTGCTGCTATCAACAAGTCATCTACATATTGTAACAAGACACACTCTCCTGGGATGGACTCGAAATCCAATAGATCTTGACTTAGGGCTGAACCAAATAGGGTAGGTGAATTTTTAAACCCTTGGGGCAGTCTTGTCCAAGTCATTTGGCGTTTTGAGCCCGTTACAGCGTTCTCCCATTGGAAAGCGAAAATACATTGACTTTCTGCGGCAATTCGGAGGCAAAAGAAGGCATCTTTGAGATCTAAGACTGTGAAGTAAGTAGCCCCGCCCGGAATTAAAGCAAGCAGGTTATATGGATTGGGTACAACTGGATGTATGCTAACAACCGCATCATTGACTGCTCTCAAGTCCTGCACAGGTCGATACTCATCTGTACCGGGCTTTTGAACAGGCAGCAATGGGGTGTTCCAGGGGGAAGTACAGAATTTTAGGATACCATACCGTATGAACTTATCCAGATAGGATTGGATGTTCTTCTTAGCCTTCTG
Source organism: Pelobates fuscus (assembly GCF_036172605.1). Taxonomy (NCBI): domain Eukaryota; kingdom Metazoa; phylum Chordata; class Amphibia; order Anura; family Pelobatidae; genus Pelobates; species Pelobates fuscus. The sequence continues at coordinate 117,980,685 of NC_086320.1, read as the reverse complement.
CGGGATGTGGTATTGTCTTAGGCTTACTGGATAAACCCCAAGTTTTAGTTCAATTTTTATAGGTGGAATATTGCGGGCCAGTCCTGGTGGGTTGTTCTCTGCCCAAACTCCTGGTATGTTAAATAATGTCTCATCACTCCTAGGGTTTTGGCTAGTCAACACTGTATAAAGTCGCCACTCTTCTTCCTTTGGTACGGATAAAGTCATAATACCTGAAGGTCCATTAAACTTTAAGGATGTTGTTCCATTTGGTAGGAACGTAATCTGCGCTTGTAATTTTGATAGCATATCACGTCCCAGCAATTGGACTGGACATTCAGGCATATAAAGGAATTGGTGTTTTACTACGTGGCCTCCCAATGTACAGAGTCGACTTTTAAGAACCGGTCTTTCAGCACTTCTTCCAGTTGCTCCTATCACAGTAATAGTCCTTCCAGATGGAGGAGCAACTAGATTAGTCACCACTGAATGTTCAGCACCAGTGTCGATCATGAACGCGCTCCTTTTTCCCCCTATTGATACATCGACCATAGGCTCCGCTCGACCAAGGGGGATGGAGCCCGGTCGGTATCAATAGTCCTCCATGACCGTGTCAGCCAATCCTACGAAGTCCCTACCTTCTCTATCGCGGGACCTTTGCGCTGCTGGAATATACCTGTCTTCCCTAACACTTCCTCTGTTCCCATTACTCCCTCTATAACCATTACTCCCTCCGGGGCCTCCTCTACCTCTCGCTCTGCCTCTAAAGTTTCCATAACCTGTCCTAGGTCTGTCTTTCTCAGACTGTTCCCTTCGCGGACACTCATTTCTCCAATGCCCTTCTTCCCTACAGTAAGCGCACTGATTTCTACTTAGAGGTTCCTCATTCCATCTACTATCGCCTCTATCTGGGCCCCGTCTATCTACGCCTGCGATCGCTACCGCTAGCATATCAGCCTTTTTACGCATCTTGCGCTCTTCCTCTTTCTTACTTTCTGTATCCCTGTTCATATAGACCTTATTTGCTACCTCCATTAGTTGGGTGATGGACATACCTGCAAACCCTTCTAACTTTTGTAGCTTGCGCTTAATATCTCCGTATGCTTGGCTGACAAAGGCGGAGTTAACCATTCGGGAATTGTCTGCGTCTTCCGGATTAAAGGGGGTGTACAAGCGGTACGCCTCCAATAATCGGTCATAAAAGACACTGGGCGCTTCATCGCTTTTCTGAATCACCTCAACTGTCTTCGACATGTTAATGGCTTTCTTTCCTCCGGCTTTCATGCCAGCAATTATAGCGTCTCTATAGGCTCTAAGTTGAACCATATCAGCACCATTTACGTTCCAATCGGGATCAGTGTTGGGATAGTGTGTTGCGGCCCATGCTGCTGGATTAGCTTGGTTCAAAGCACGGGCTCTATCTTCTAATGCTTTAATGGCTGCCTGATTTATTCTTGTCCTTTCCTCATTGTTAAATAAAGTCATTAGTAACTGCTGGCAATCAGCCCATGTCGGATTGTGCGTCTGTACTATTGAGGTGAACAGATCAGTCATGGCTTGTGGTTTCTCAGTATACGAGGAATTATGGGTCTTCCAGTTTAAAAGGTCGGTAGTGGTAAATGGGACATATACGAAGACTGGGTCAGCGTGTGCCATTTGTCCTGCGGCATCGATATAAGCTGACCCGGGATTTAAGCGAAGAGGCATCTGATAGTGCTTTAATTGTTGGGCACCAGTCAACTGTCGGGTTTGGATGGGGCTACGTAGGGAAGCGTCAGTCATGGGTTCCGGTCGGGGAGAGATAGGGTATGGGGATGTGGGAGGTTGGTTTTGGGAAAAGGTAGTGAATAGAACACTTCGGGCCGAGCTAGATGAAGCTTGACCGGAAGTCTGAAGTGGCGCCAAATCAGGATATTCGTTTTTAATGGGGGTGGGTTCTGGTTCCGGAAGGGGAGATTTAGTACGAGGGGGGGTGGATCCTGTACTGGAGGAGGAAGCGGAAGTGGATGAGGGTAATGAGGGGAGGGGTGCAGGGCTTCCTGCGTTTGCGTCACTTCTTCTTAACGGAAAGTAAGGGGGCGGCAAAGGGATCTCGGACTCAGGGGGCGTGTCCAAAATGGGCCTAACACCAGTCCTAGTGGACGAACAAGTCCTAGCTACCATGAGGCGACACTGCTCCTCGTGGCATGTCTGGAGCCATTTTGGCGAGTCATTTACGGCCTGTCTCCAACAGTCAATATAAGGAAACTGGCCGTAAAGTTCAGGCCTACCTGATACAGCCACGTGTAAGCGCTGTACCAGAGTTGGATCCAAACTGCCACGTGGCGGCCATGCCGCAACCAAAGTAGGCCACTCCCTAGTACACAAAGTGACCAAACGTACAGGAGACATCTTTACCCCAAAATCACAAACTTTGAATCCCTTTTTAAAATTCTTAACCATACATCCTAAGGGATCCGGAATCGTTGACTGCGACGCACCCATATTTAACAATGGAACGTCGTCGACAACGAATACTATACACGCGTACTTATTCAACAGTCACACCCGTTTCCTCTGGCAACAGCACCACGTGGTACGGTTACCAAGTGAAACGTACACAATAACAATAATCACCCAGGGAATTCCCGTACACACACAGCTGTTACACCAGTCACTATATAATCAATATTATGCCCTTTGGCGTAACTATACAGTCACCCACGCTATAATTCTCTATATACGAATTACCCGTCTATAACACACCCCAGTAACATCGTCTTTTACAAATAGCGGTTACAGTACGGTTAGCATAGGTCAAAGCACAAGTTAAGGTCACAATACAATTATTAGTGGTTATGGTGTTAAACATGCAATGGACGACAATGATTAGTACTTATTATACAATGTCAGTAAATATACAGGGTTATGGTACCGTGCACTATAATACAGCAACACACTATTAACACTCTCGCTAGACGGCTGAGCTCGCGCTATCTAACAAGATATACACTTTACTAAAACAATCGTTAACACATTTACAATTCCCAACTAAACTATTGGCCAGTACCTTGAATGGACTACCTAAAAACAATCTACATACGTTTTGGTTAGCCACACTGCCCAATCACCACATATATAGCGAGCTAGAGAACCGAATTTACACAGACGCCTCTTAGTCGCACTATCAAAAGTCTAGTGGGTTCCAAATTTACACGCCTTCCCACTTAGCCCAGATAGGATGAGAACTAGCGAACCGGATTTACACAGACGCCGCTTAGTCTCCCGGTCCCTCCGACCTAGCGAACAAAATATACACCCTAGAACGCTAGTCTAGACAAGACACCGGTGTCCGGCTAGGGCTTATTTTACACCAGAGCGCCCTGCCTGACTAACCAAATCAAACGGTCTGACTAAAGAGCGTTCGATCGAGCGGTGCGCCTTCGCTCCTTCCCTCCGACAGAGGGGGCAGATACAGATTCAAAAACCCCTTTGGGCCTACCGCACAATCGGTATACCCCTAGCGGGTCCTGCCGTCTAAAACAGCAGTTATCTTACCTCCTCGTTCCTGAACCTGAGTTCACACTCATCGACGGGGACACCCCAGCACTTCTCACGTAGAGGCCGATGATCTCCTGGACAACAGACCAGTGGCGCCGAGACGAAGGGAGGTCCACGCAGAAGTTCAGGGGTGCAGCCGTAGAGAACGTGGGCAAAGATAGACCGTCTCACGCCTCTGCCTCTCAGCTACCGTTGAACGATGAGCTTCCCGGCCAATGCACCAAATGATACCGGAGAAACTGACGGAAGCCAAGCACAGAGAGATGGACACAGGTTTCTTCAGGAAGGAAGAGATTCTTTATTGGATCACCGATCGGGACTCAGAGGGACTAGCGTCACCAAAATACAGCAAAGTCTGAGCCCCGGACAATAGTGCAGGCTCCTTATATAGGCATATAACTCCTCCCATATTAAGCTCCACCCGCACATTCTCTTAACCAATCAACACAAATAAGAATTAACTTCCTGTTTGACCGCATGGCTTGTCCAGCACAATGGAGGAGGGGGAATACTATATCCTGTATTCTTGCACATGCTCCGTACACTACTGATCGTATCTTGCCACGTGCAACCAACTGATCGATACGTCAGCATATGCACGTACACATGCCACGTGGTAATCTCGGCCTACTAAATTTATTTTTACCGAGATTCCACCACAGTAAGAAAGGCTGAAAGACGACCACCACTGAACAAGACACACAAGCTGAAACGTCAAGACTGGGCCAAGAAATATCTCAAGACTGATTTTTCTAAGCTTTTATGGACTGATGAAATGAGAGTGAGTCTTGATGGGCCAGATGGATGGATTGGTAAAGGGCAGAGAGCTCCAGTCCGACTCAGACGCCAGCAAGGTGGAGGTGGAGTACTGGTTTGGGGTGGTATCATCAAAGATGAGCTTGTGGGGCCTTTTCGGGTTGAGGATGGAGTCAAGCTCAACTCCCAGTTTCTGGAAGACACCTTCTTCAAGCAGTGGTACAGGAAGAAGTCTGCATCCTTCAAGAAAAACATGATTTTCATGCAGGACAATGCTCCATCACACGCGTCCAAGTACTCCACAGCGTGGCTGGCAAGAAAGGGTATAAAAGAAGAAAATCTAATGACATGGCCTCCTTGTTCACCTGATCTGAACCCCATTGAGAACCTGTTGTCCATCATCAAATGTGAGATTTACAAGGAGGGAAAACAGTACACCTCTCTGAACAGTGTCTGGGAGGCTGTGGTTGCTGCTGCACGCAATGTTGATGGTGAACAGATCAAAACACTGACAGAATCCATGGATGGCAGGCTTTTGAGTGTCCTTGCAAAGAAAGGTGGCTATATTGGTCACTGATTTGTTTTTGTTATGTTTTTGAATGTCAGAAATGTATATTTGTGATTGTTGAGATGTTATATTGGTTTCACTGGTAAAAATAAATAATTGAATTGGGTATATATATTTTTTTGTTAAGTTGCCTAATAATTATGCACAGTAATAGTCACCTGCACACACAGATATCCCCCTAAAATAGCTATAACTAAAAACAAACTAAAAACTACTTCCAAAAATATTCAGCTTTGATATTAATGAGTTTTTTGGGTTCATTGAGAACATGGTTGTTGTTCAATAATAAAATTAATCCTCAAAAATACAACTTGCCTAATAATTCTGCACTCCCTGTAAAGGGATTCTCCAGTGCCAAGAAAACATATTCGTTTTCCTGGCACTGCAGGACCCTGTAGTGCCCCTCTCCCTCCCACCCCCCATCCCAAGTTGCTGAAGGGGATAAAACCCCTTCAGTGACTTACCAGAGTCCAGCGCCGATGTCCCTCGGTGCTGGTCAGGCTCCGCCTACTCTCCACCTACTCCCCCCCCCCCCCCCCCGCCGACGTCAGCTGGTGGGGAAGACCTAATGCGCGTGCTATGCTTTCCTATGGGGATTTCGGAGACGCTGGATGTCCTCCCATAGCGTGAGGACGTCCAGCGTTGCTTAAAACACGGAAGAACACGAAAGTCCCTCTAGTGGCTGTCTGATAGACAGCCACTAGAGGAGTACTTATCCCTGCAAGGTAAATATTGCAGTTTATGAAAACTGCAATAATTACACTTGCAGGGTTAAAGATAGTGGGAGTTGGCACCCAGACCACTCCAATGGGCAGAAGTGGTCTGGGTGCCTGGAGTATCCCTTTAAACTGTGATGTTGATGAGCTTTTGTATGGTGCTGTGCACTGGTGAAGAAATACAAAATGGACTGGCAGACAGACCTGGTCATCTACTTACAAAGCAGGGTTCAGGAGCAGGCACCATTGATTTATAGTCAAAAGAAATCTGAGGTGTCTGGCTGCTTTAGTTTATCTAAGTTCAAAGGCAATCTAAGGTCGGGTCTAGGAAATACAAGCTGTGTTTTTTAATAGAATGTCATCAGAATACACAGACAGTAGATATGTAGTGCAACAATCTTGCTCAGGCAAAGTTCACAAAGAAGATATTGTTAAACTGAAAGTATAGCCAAGTTTTGTGCTTTACTAATGAAATAATTATTAGTGTTTGCCACTATATCGTATAAATGTGTAACTATATTTAGGTATATATGCAAACCCAAGGTGACATTATTTTACAATAACACACATTTTAGCATGACAAGTATATTTATATAAAATAACAAATAAAAGAACAATATATATATATATAAAATAACAGATGAAATGTATATCTTGTGACGCCTTTTTTATTGGACTAAGAATTTTGGAACGACAAGCCTTTCGGGAGAACCTTCCTTTCTCAAGTCTAATTCTTTAAAAATAACAGGCAGTTCATGTAATCTATCAGAAACTTAATATCAGAGGTTGCGATTAATTAATTTTATAAGCACACTATGAGTACAAGGTGCATAGTTGCAGGACAGAGGTAAATATAGTGCTTTCCTACAATTAGTTCCTGATGCAAAGATCCTCCCAGGTTTTTGGTAAACATTTTCTGTGTAGTCTGACATAACTTAGGGATTTCTGGGATCCAAAGTCTGGCCTCCTAGATACCAAGTCAATATTGGCATCCACATTTTGACAGATAAAGAATTTCAATACTTTATTACTTCAAAAGGTAGATGTCATTAGAATTCGAGTGCTAAGAGAGCTCTGTTTTATTAAACTGCTCCAAAACGGTTTGACAAAAACTGGACTTACTGCACCCAAAGACTCCTTGAACCTTAATGGTTTTGCAAATGATGCTTAGTGTGTCTCTTTAATTCCACTCCTGAAAGCATGGAAATGCTTTTTTTACAGCGAAGCCACAGACAGCATTCTATGCAGCCAGAATGAACCATTCAGGATTACACTGCACAAGTTCACAGAGTCCACAGGAATGTCTGAAATCTGCTCCCCCACACTACTTGCTCATTTCGCTAGACTGTATAAACAGCTGTCAGTCACTTCTGGTCCAGTTTCATCCAAGATGCCTTATCACCAGGCTGGGTTTGTCAAAGCAAGCTTATCTAGTGATAGCAGGGGAATATAAAAGTGTCTTGTCAAACATATGATTGCATATATCTGATTAGGTCACTTCTAGAACTCCTTGCTATGTGTCACTAAGGTTTCGTAGTAATATGGAATGCTCAATACACTGCCTGGAGGGTGATCTCTGGTATACAGTACATGTAGTTGCAAAACCATGGCTGATAGTCGGAAACAATATACGAAATGTTTCCTACGTTCACTGTTTGTCTATACATACGTTAGCATACATGTATGTCAGTGTTGTTTTTATGTGTATTTGTCTGTCTCTGTCTGTGTTTCTGTGTCTGTGTTCATGCTTGTGTGTACAGTGTCAGAATTATAGTGTCTGAACATGTGTGATGTCAGTATATTCCTCTGGGCATGTGTGTATAATGCGAGTTTGTATTCATGTTGGTATAAATACATGTGTTAAATGTTGATCACATATGTATGTGTACTGTCAGTATGTGTGCATGATGGTATTCCTCTCAGTACGTGCAATGTCAATATGTGTATATGTTTGTGTTTCTGTGTGTATGTGCATGTCAGTGTTACCACCAAGGATATATAGTCAATGCAATGCATGATGGTCAGAATATCAGCACATTTTTGAGGGATAACAGATATATAAAACAGAGGATAAAATGTCACAATAAAACAATACTAATATGTTTTGCTATAATACAAGGCTTTTACAAAGCTTCCAGTGATTCTTCGCTGAACTTTCTTACATAACTTGTTCTTATTTGTTTCCCCTGAAGTTTTACAGATTTGATATATAAATATATTTCTTTTTATTAATCTAGAGTCAGTTATACGTATGAGAGGCAACCTATATACACCACATAGTCACTGCAATAAACATTGTTATGGTGCTTAAAGTGACCCTTTAAGGATTTCGTTTTACGAAAGTGTAAGTCGTTGACATTACAGCAATAGTAAAACCTTTACAACTCCAGTCATTCGGATCTAGTTTATGAGAATACAAGTCTAGCAACAGCTGCACTGCTAGGAATTATACTGACAAAGCCAGGGGTCAAGTCCTGGGTAAAAAAGTGCAGGAACTCACCCCAGATCCACTCCCCTCCCCCCCCTCCCCCCCCCTCACCCCCCAAAAATTATACGCTTGTATGCAGGGGCTGAGTAAGGGCACGGGGCTGAGGAGGGGGGCAGGAGCTGAGGAAGAGGGACAGGAGCTTAGGAGGGTGGGGGGGGGGAGGGGGGCATGGGCTGAGGAAGGGGACATGGGCTGAGGTAAGGGATAGGGGCTGAGGAAAGGGACAGGAACTGAGGGGCTGAGGAAAGGGACAGGAACTGATGGGCTGAGGAAGAGGGACAGGGGCTGAGGAAGAGGGACAGGGGCTGAGGAAGAGGGACAGGGGCTGAGGAAGAGGGACAGGGGCTGAGGAAGAGGGACAGGGGCTGAGGAAGAGGGGCAGGGGCTGAGGAAGAGGGGCAGGGGCTGAGGAAGAGGGGCAGGGGCTGAGGAAGAGGGGCAGGGTTGAAGAAGAGGGGCAGGGACTGAGGAGGGGGACAGGGGCTGATGCTCGTATGCAGGGGCTGAGTAAGGTGGACAGGGGCTGAGTAAGGTGGACAGGGGCTGAGTAAGGTGGACAGGGGCTGAGTAAGGTGGACAGGGGCTGAGTAAGGTGGACAGGGGCTGAGGAGGGGGACAGGGGCTGAGGAGGGGGACAGGGGCTGAGGAGGGGGACAGGGGCTGAGGAGGGGGACAGGGGCTAAGTAAGGTGACAGTGCTGTGGAAAAGGGACAGGAGCTTAGGAGGAGGAGGGGGGGGGGACATGGGTTGAGGAAGGGGCCATGGGCTGAGTAAGGTGGCAGGGCTGAGGAAGAGGGACAGGAGCTTAGGAGGAGGGGGGCCATGGGCTGAGGAAGGGGCCATGGGCTGAGGAGGGGGACAGAGGCTGAGGAGGGGGGCAGGGGCTGATGAAGGGAGCAGGGGCTGAGGAGGGGGACAGGGCCTGAGTAAGAAGACAGGGCTTGAGGAGGGGGACAGGGACTGAGGAAAGGGACAGGGACTGAGGAGGGGGGCAAGGACTGAGGAGGGAGACAGGGCTTGAGGAGGGGGGCAGGGACTGAGGAGGGAGACAGGGACTGAGTAACGGGACAGGGCCTTAAATAGGGGGACAGGGACTCGGGAAAGGGACTTAGGAGGGGGACAGGGACTTAGGAGGGGGACAGGGACTGAGGGGGACAGGGACTGAGTGAGGGGGCAGGGGCTGAGGAAAGGGACAGGGACTGAGGAGGGAGACAGGGACTGAGTAACGGGACAGGGCCTTAAATAGGGGGACAGGGACTCGGGAAAGGGACTTAGGAGGGGGACAGGGACTTAGGAGGGGGACAGGGACTTAGGAGGGGGACAGGGACTGAGGAGGGGGACAGGGACTGAGGAGGGGGACAGGGACTGAGGAGGGGGACAGGGACTGAGGAGGGGGACAGGGACTGAGGAGGGGGACAGGGACTGAGGAGGGGGACAGGGACTGAGGAGGGGGACAGGGACTGAGGAGGGGGACAGGGACTGAGGAGGGGGACAGGGACTGAGGAGGGGGACAGGGACTGAGGAGGGGGACAGGGACTGAGGAGGGGGACAGGGACTGAGGAGGGGGACAGGGCTTGAGGAGGGGGGCATGGACTGGGGAAAGGGACTAAGGAGGGGGGCAGGAACTGAGTAAGGGGATAGGGCTTGAGGAGGGGGGCATGGACTGGGGAAAGGGACTAAGGAGGGGGGCAGGAACTGAGGAGGGGGGACAGGGCCTTAAATAGGGGGACAGGGACTGAGGGGGGACAGGGCCTTAAATAGGGGGACAGGGACTGAGGGGGGACAGGGCCTTAAATAGGGGGACAGGGACTGAGGAGGGGGACAGGGACTGGGACTGAGTAAGGGGATAGGGCTTGAGGAGGGGGGCATGGACTGGGGAAAAGGACTAAGGAGGGAGACAGGGACTAAGGAGGGGGGACAGGGCCTTAAATAGGGGGACAGGGACTGAGGAGGGGGAACAGGGCCTTAAATAGGGGGACAGGGACTGAGGAGGGGGGGCAGGGCCTTAATTAGGGGGACAGGGACTGGGGAGGGGGACAGGGACTGAGGAGGGGGGGCAGGGCCTTAACTAGGGGGACAGGGACTGGGGAGGGGGACAGGGACTGGGGAAAGGGAAAAAAAAAATCAAAAATAAAGTGCCTTCCCCCCTCCCTGAGGCTTACCTTGGGCCAGGAGGGGTGGGACAGGATCTGGAACCTGCAGCCTGCAGTCAGTGGAGTAAGCCGGCCTCTCCTGATGATGTCAGGAGGAGGGGGCGTGGCTTCCTCTGCTCCCCAGCGGTCCTGTGAGAAGAGCAGAGAAAGTCACGCCCCCTCCTACTGACATCATCAGGAGAGGCTGGACGACTCCACTGACTGCAGGGGGAGAGGTGAGTTTAGAAATCCGAGTCCCCAGTCAGAGGCAGGGGATTCGGATTTGTGCTCCCCCTGCTCTCGCAGCCGCTTGTGCCAGCCCTGGATCCTGCAGGACTAGTAATGGGAACGGCGTTCCTGCTGTGGAAAAAGTGCAGGAACGCCGTTCCCACGCGTTCCTGCAGGACTCGAGCCCTGGACAAAGCTCTATCCCAGCTCTAGTCTATATAGTTTATGCTGTTATTTATACACAACTGTCTTTACTCCCTCTAGTGGGAGCAAAGGCACATTTCATGCCATATTTTAAACAAATGCTATTCTACAGACTAGCTGGTGGTTAAAAATACATGCCAATATATATGCCAATGGTTTTATTATTAAACAATACCCACTGTCTCGAGACAAGTTGGTCATTCTGACTTAGGGACCAGTCTTGCCTTCCTGTTTTTTTTCTCTGGTTTCTTGTGTCTTGTAATAATAAGTAGTCATAGAGCACCGTGTAAATGCAACGCTATTCTAAAGTATGTCTGCCCATTATCCTAGAATTATATTATCCTGGAATGTGAACATCATGGGAGAACTTGTGCTTTAGATTGTGCCTTGTCTCCTGAAATGTCCTCATATTCAGTGGTCCTGAATAGAGCATTCAATGGGCCTACTGACTCCCATGTAATGACTCCCCATTCCACCATGGATCATGTTTAATAGTTTGCAAGAGACATTGTGGGTTAAAGGCATCATTTGGCTTTTTCCTAATGTAAACCTATCCAGACATAAGATAAAAGGTGACTCATCATAACATGCTAATTTTTTCCACTGCTTGGGGCTCAGGTTTTGTACTCGTCAAACAGGTGTGCTGATTCAGATCTGTTTTCATTTTTGAGCCTGCACATTTGTGGTATTTAATACCTATCCTGTCAGTCTATCTCTGTCAATGAGCTACACAGTTTGTTGCCTCTGTTATTCTTTGTTAATGCAGTATGTCCATCTGTAGCATCTATTGACTTAGTTTTTATACTGTTCTTGATACAGTTAAAAAATTGGCAGCTTTTTGTCAATACAACTGCATTTTTTGCATGTACCATTTGGCTTTTGTGTAACCCTTATAGCAGTCAAATATTTCTTTACTTACATATCAAAGTGATGATTGCCAGATCCATTTTAAACATTCTTTATTTGAATTTTCGCATATATTACATATATTGCGTGTAAACGGTGGGAATACACCATTAAAACAGTTTGGTACAGAAAAGAAAAGGGGGGAAACAGGGGTAATACAGAACGAAGATATCGTCAGACGAGTCATATAACAGGGTAGCTGCATTATGTGGACATCTTACCATAAGCAGTAAGCAGATGATAGAGTTATAATATGCGACTACAGAACTAGTAATTACAACAGTTGTTGGCCTGGCATGGGAACATGCTGTTGAAGGGTATGGTGAAGTTCGTCAAAAGTGTGGTTGCATGACATGCACAGGACCTCCTGTGTCAGGTTAGGGCATATTGAGTTCCATTCACCTGGTACTTGTGATATCTGCTCTAGGGATTCACTTAAGGCTCTTAGCGAGCCCACAGTTTCCTGTGTTTAGGTGCTCATTCTTTATGGGATGATAATATTAAACAGTCGAGAATTGCCCACTATTTCAATTCTCTCAGATCTTAGAGATCGTTATCATGTAAGTGAAATGTATTCCATACAAATAAAATCACAATTTGTTATAAAAATAGATATAATTTATTGTGACAAATAATAATAATATTAGGCAACATGCATGATAATAAGTGAATATTTAGTATAACATGAGTATGCACTACAATGGCTATGTTAAAACACGTTCCAATGGCTAACAGCATCAACTGTCAAGACACGATTTAGGTTGGTACAGACAGAAAGTAAAACTTCACACAGCGAAAAGCCATAAAACCTTGTTAACAGTTAACTGAGTAACCCTTTCAATGCTGGCTAGATCCTCTTGGGCATTTGATATCCTATTCTTATGTAATTTTCAATCAAAATAACATTTAAACCCATTAATCATTTCCTGGAACCATCCAATAAGAATAATCTACCAGATTCTATAAGACGAATTTTAAATTGCCTAAAAAGATATCTTATTTTATTAAGAGCAAATCAATACACCTGGATAAAAACATCGGTATGTTAACACGTGATAATATCACACTAATATATAATTATTCTTAATTCCACCTGCAGAATGGAATGTTTATAACTATATATACTTTAGTTAACTAAGATTTCTAAATATTGAAATCTGACCGTGATTTATCCAGTCATATATCATGCTATTAGATTTTTAATTAATTTAGATTAATTAAATAAAACCAGCATAATTACCAGTTAAGTAGATGTTCTCATCAGATGAGTAGGTAGGTAAGTGTCAAGGAGTGTTTCTTGAGTTGTGTCCAAGAGAGTTTGAATGTTAGTCCCAGAGTGAATATCTGTCATGGATCTCTCTGCATGTCCGAATCTGAAAGCCCAAACTTTCACCAACTTCAACTTTTCCAACTCTTCCCACTCTTGCCTTTGTCCTAACTTTTAAAGGGAAAGATTCTCTGTACGTCCTCAGTTGATAAGGCCAATAGGAAACTGAAGGTGTGGTTCACCTGCAAATTGCAATTTAGGTATTTGGTCCATAGAGGGCAGTCTCACCTCACTAAACCTTCCTATCCAGGAAACAGTTAACTTTTCCTGATGACGATTTTGACGTCATTTGGCTTATCTATATGACTACCTATAACTTAAATTTTCTGTCAGTTCAAAGCGTTTCTTTGGATTTTCCCCCGACAGTGCGTCGACAATTCCTGTTGTAATTTCTAAAATTGACAGTTGTAAACTAAGTTTCACCTTTACTTTACAATGGGACCTTGTAAAATTTAGAAAGTAAAATTAATTACTAATCTTCTTTGTCACTAATGTCTGTGTTTAGAATTATTTCTATTCCATTAACATTTAGACAGAGCCTTCCATCCCCCGTTTCATTGTATCACTTGGTTTGTTTATATAATGCATTCCTTAGTTCAGGCTAATGGTTAGTTACAGAAATGTTATGTGTCTTTGTTAGCCTGTAGAAAGCAAAATGGAGTCTGCTCTGTTCTGTGTGGCAATATACACTTTAAAATTTCTATCATAGCACAAAATGTCTGCCGATATAAATATCCTGACAGGGGGCAGAAGGGGAAAGTGGTGGAGTAGGGTTCGTTGGGGTCGCCCGGCCCCGCTCACACAGCCCCCCGGGTATTAGGTAGGAATTGGGAATTCAATGAGGCATGGGTCCCATATCTTGTCGCAATGTTTGGTTGTGTCATGAATAAGAGCCGACATGCCGTCTATTTTTCTAGCTTCGTCCATAATTTTTTTTAACATTGTCTATAGTCGAGACTATGGCTACGCCCCAGTGTGTGGCAATGGATCTCCTGGTCGCTAAGGCTAGTTTGGCCAGTAACTTGTTTTGTGCCCTAGGTGTGTCTTACAACGGTTTGGAAAGCAGCCACAACCAGGGGTCCCTGGGGATGGTGGTATGTAAACTTTTAGAGGCTAAGGTCGTTACGTCTGACCATAGTTGAGTTATGAGTTGGCAGTCCCACCAAAGGTGGTAGTAGGTCCCCTTTTGTCCACATCCCTTCCAGCACCGATCTGATGTGGAGAGTCCCATCTGTTTTAACTTTAGGGGAGTGAGATACCTCCGCATTAGTGTCTTATAGGCCTGCTCTTTGTGATTAACACAGATAGTAACTGTTGCCGTGTCTTCCCAGATGGCTGTCCAGTCCGTGGGGTCTGCAGGGGGCCCAGGTCCCTCTTCCAAGCCAATACGTAAGACAGTGGTATGGTTTTAGTTGCTTTGACCAGTAGGGAGTAGATCATAGAGATGTGACTTTTCTGTACAGGGCTTTGATTGGATGTTTGTTCGAAAGCAGTGAGGAAGGTTTGTCCTGCTTTTTTATATTCTGTGGTATCTTGGAAATTTCTAATTTGGAGGTATGGGAAGTGGTCGTATGTAGTGAGTGGTGTGGTTTGAGGTAAGTCCGCAAACAGGATTAGTTGTTGGTTCTGGAAAAAACTGCATACTCGGTGGAGATTATTGTCCTCATAGTGGGCAAAGTCTCATGGACTCATGCCCGGTATGAACTGTTCGCAGCTCAGAATTGGCGTGAGGGGCGATAGGTTCGTCGTATGAGCATGTTTTAGGGAGAGTTTGTTCCATATTTCGATGGAGGTAGTCAGTGCTGAGGTGGTCTGTGGGATCTGGGGTCGTGCTTGTTTTGGGAGCCAGATGTACAGGGAGGGGAAGTCCCTGCCGAACAAGCCGTGTTCCAGGTCTGCCCATCTTTTCAGCCCTGCGAGGGCGTGTAAGGTTTGAATCTGAGCCAGCTGTGCTGCATGAAAATAATCTAAAGAGTGTGGCAGGTCAAGTCCTCCTGTTCTGGCCCTTTTGTTGGCCCAAATAAACTGATCTATCTGGGATTGTAGCTGTTTGAAGTCTTTGATAGAGACCTGTACCGGCAGTGTCTGTAATAAATATAGGTATCTCGGTAAGAGATTCATTTTTATAGATGCCACTCTCCCTAGCCATGATATAGAGTGGCCCTCCCAGGTCTTAAGGTTAAACGTCACCTGTTTTAAGAGAGGGGCGTAGTTTAAATGATATGTTTGGGAAACATCCGCAGGGAGGTTAGTCCTGAGATAGTGAATGTGTGTTAGGTTGTAATGGAATGAGAAGTTGGCTTGAAGTGAGGACATCATGTCCTCAGGGATTTGGACAGGTAGTGCTTCGGATTTGTCCAATTTTAGGCGATAGCCTGAGACCTTTGAGTAGTCGTCTAGGGCGTGTAATAGTAGTGAAAGCGAACGTGTCGGCTCCATGAGGTTTAGGAGGTCATTGGCGTAGCCCGCTACCTTGTATTCCTCCCTCTGGATGCGTACTCCCGTAATGTGAGGATCTGGTCTTAGGGTCTGGAGGAGGGGTGCGAACAGGACCTGAGAAAGGGGACACCCCTGCCAGACCCATTTTTTAATAGTCAATCAAGCATTACTCACCTTTGCAGCTGCATTTTCCATTTGTTAACAATAAAGTCAATCATTCATTTGATGTTCCCATTATTTGTTTCCACCCCCAGTATTTATTTACTTGCCTTCCAGCCTCATAATTTTTGTATTACAATTTAAAGTTTAGATTCCTCAGTTATTTTTTCCATGCAATGCTATTCCAAGTTAATTATGTTTTACAAGCTGTGTTTTTAGCCTTGAAAACTCTTATCAAAAGGATTACAGCTCAGACATTCAGAGACAGTGACTCAGCACCTGATCATACCTAAAATCCTGTCATAGTCAAACATTAAAGCTGGCTCGGCTGTCATTAGTAAAATAGCTCACTGTGAACAGAGAACAATAACAATTAGTACACAGAATTCCACAAGACTAAGGCTCTAGATGAGAAATATAGATTTGACGTGCATTTGAAAATCTCCTAACAATTGGAAAATCCATCTTTGATCTAGAAAAGCAGAATGCAGACTGTAAGATATTGTAGCTGTCATCAACTTATTACAGCCTACATGGGCGTCCGCAGGAATTTTTCCAGGGGGGGGCATAATTGTAATGACATCCATGCTTGGTCCCTTTTTGACAGTGTCATGAAAGGGAAGGGGCATAGTCATTATCACATAAAGCCAGGATGAATAGTTTTTTCACAACTATGGTGTCAGGAATACATGTTTGTATTCCTGGCACTGTAGTGTTCCTTTAATTAAATTAAAGGAACATTCTGGTCACCGTAACAACTTCATCTAATTGAAAATGCTATGATGCAAGGAGGCCCCTGGGCACTCTCTTTCCTTTAAGGGGTGAAACTGCTCTCAAATGATTTAACCCCAAAGGCTTCCTCCAGCTCCAGATCTCCAGGTCGCTCATTGGTATTCAGCTTCTGAAACGCAATGTCAGGAAGTGCAGATTGATGTCAGGCATGGGTGCCGCTAATTGGCTAGAGTGGTCAGCTGACGCTCTAAGCCAATCGCTAGTTCCCGATTCATAAAAATGTAATAAATATAGGTATCTCGGTAAGAGATTCATTTTTATAGATGCCACTCTCCCTAGCCATGATATAGAGTGGCCCTCCCAGGTCTTAAGGTTAAACGTCACCTGTTTTAAGAGAGGGGCGTAGTTTAAATTATATGTTTGGGAAACATTCGCAGGGAGGTTAGTCCTGAGATAGTGAATGTGTGTTAGGTTGTAATGGAATGAGTAGGTGGCTTGAAGTGAGGACATCATGTCCTCAGGGATTTGGACAGGTAGTGTTTCGGATTTGTCCAATTTTAGGCGATAGCCTGAGACCTTCGAGTAGTCGTCTAGGGCGTGTAATAGTAGTGAAAGTGAACGTGTCGGCTCCATGAAGTTTAGGAGGTCATTGGCGTAGCCCGCTACCTTGTATTCCTCCCTCTGGATGCGTATTCCCGTAATGTGAGGATCTGGTCTTAGGGTCTGGAGGAGGGCTGCCCCTTGCAGAACCTTTCTGCTAATTTCTGCTCCTTCTACTTTACCTTCTCCTATGCTGTCTCCCCTCCCCCCCATCCCTCACTTACCTGATCTGTAGGCTGCCCCCATGCCTCATTTACCTGATCTGTAGGCTGCCTCCCAATCCCTCACTTACCTGATCTGTAGGCTGCCCCCCCATCCCTCACTTACCTGATCTGTAGGCTGCCCCCCATCCCTCACTTACCTGATATGTAGGCTGCCCCCCATCCCTCACTTACCTGATCTGTAGACTACCCCCTCATCCCTCACTTACCTGATCTGTAGGCTGCCACCCCATCCCTCACTTACCTGATCTGTAGTCTGCCCCCCCCCCATTCCTCACTTACCTGATCTGTAGTCTGCCCCTCCCCCCATTCCTCACTTACCTGATCTGTAGTCTGACCCCCCCATTCCTCACTTACCTTATCTGTAGTCTTGCCCCCCATTCCTCACGTACCTTATCTGTAGTCTGCCCCTCCCCATCCCTCACTTACCTGATCTGTAGGCTGCCTCTGCAGGCTAGGGGTTGCTGGCTGCATGCTCCCGTGTGGATTCAGTCAGGAGAGAGAAGCAGTGATAAGCTGTAGCTTCCTGCCCTTCTCTATTCACACCTACTGGCCGGTGCCGGTATTGCAGTGTATTTTCACACTGAAACCAAAAATAGCAACAGAAGCTGAAAAATCGAGGGGGGGCAAGTGCCCCCCCTTACTCCCCCCTGCGGACGCCCATGATAGCCTGTGAAAGAAAAGAGGAGACTCACCAACATACTTCCTTAATTAATGCTCCAAATTTAAACAATTATTGGAAAGCACATCGAGTCAGGTTTCTCTTTGTGAGTTCTTCATTTAACAAACAAAGCTGGAATAGTAATAACAAGCCTAAAACTTGCTTGAAACCGTGCTAGATCACACCGGTGGTCGGATTATTTTTATAATTATAAGATTTAAGATTATCCGCTAGATTGTCTTTGGATCAAAATGTTTGAGAGTAGAATTCTCTAGGGAGACTATAAGACGAGACACTGTAACACAATGAACATGCTTACACCTGTTATTAAACCTGTTGCAAGTTTGTCAGTTTAAATGGTAGCGATAAGTCTCAAATAAAAGGAACACTCACTATTTCACAGATATAATCTAATGCGCATAGAAAAGAATATGTCTACAGTATAAATGATAAAGGGGATAGTAAGGCAATATGCAGTATTGATTTTCTAAAAATTCATAAAACTGCATTTTCCCATAATTTACAGGTGATTTTTCATAATGCGCAGGGTACTGCCGGGAGGGGACAGGAAGTATGTCTGATTTAATAATTAATCGGAGAAAGGATTGCTGTCTAGTTAAACAAAGAACATGTGTGAGGAATAATCTGTCCAGGCTTGAATTAACGTCCCGTCAAGCTCATTGTTGACCTGGCTTGCTCTGAAATCTGGTTTTCCAAGGTTCCTATCTGGAAGATAAATATTCAAGACATTCCTAGGAACGGCTTAGTTTCTTGTTCAGTTAATTTTTTGAAAGGAGGTTGTTATAATGCTAACACAAACCTGTGTTCAAAATCAATGACACAAGAATCATAGACCAAATTTCTTTAGGAACACAAGGGAGAGAAGGGGCAGCAATAATCACCAATGGCAACTATTATTTCTAAGCACAAAATCTATCAGAGTAATGTTACGTATACGTAAAGGGTCACTATAGTGTCAGGAACACAAACATGTATTCCTGACACCATAGTTCTAAAACCACCATTTAGGTGGTTGGCCCCACTTACCTGGTGAAAAATGTGATTTACTCAACTTTTTCCAGCGTTGCGCAGGGCTCCTTGTGCCTGGCTCCGCTCCCATCCGCCTCCTTGGCTGACATCATCAGAATTGATGATCTCAGGCAATCATAATGCTTTCCCATAGGTAAGCATTGGATTGGCTGAGATCCTCAATTCTGATGATTTCTGCTAAGGAGACAGGTCGGGGCAGAGCCAAGTGCCACCCTAGTCAATCAGAATCTCCTCATAGAATCTATGCCAAGGAGGCAGGTCGGGGCGAAGCCAAATACCATCATGGCCAATCAGAATCTTCTCATAGAGATACATTGAATCAATGCATCTCTATGGGGAAAGTTCAGTGTCTCCATGTAGCACTGACCCAGTAAGCACCTCTAGTGGTTGTCTGAGGAGTGGCCACTAGAGGTGTTCCTAGGCCTTAATGTAAACATTGTCTTTTCTGTGAAATATAAAAATATTAACATAACTTCCCTTTTCACTTTAGATACCATGAACGCCTGCTTGCTGGGTTTGATACAGTTTGGCCGTTGTTATGTGCTGTATGATTTGTAAGGTGATACAGCTAGCACTGATGTACACAGCACATTCCTACCAGTAAGAAGCGGGTCAGACACAATAAATGTGTCTTCTGTCATTCAGTAGGCGCTGGAAGGCATGCAGCTGTCAGACACAAAGAACTCACAGAATACCTTCTCTCTTTTGACCCCATACATAGGAGTATAAACCTATGCTTGTCCCCTCACATGAGACAGACATCACTTCTGTCTTCTCTTAAGGCAAAAATCAATAAAGGTCCTCATCTTTTCAAGATTATTACTCATGTAAAGAAAATACAGGAAACTTTGCTTACATTTTTTTTTTCACTCCGTGGACTACAAGTCCCATCATGTATAACTAGCCATGTCTACATTAGTCGGTTAAATGAACCCTGCCATGCATAATGTGATATGTTCCCACTTCAATTCTGAGTATGTTTACTATCTATAAATTGCAATACTAAAACTCTGGTGTAACAAACAATTTACCTGATAAATACTTTTTCATGGTTAGCAGATTAACAGATATTATAAACCCACCTATATAAATATATGTAACAGACTCCAGGACATTTTTAGTCACTACAACACACAAGGATGCATGTTCCATGCGTCCAAAAAAATCATTCAGTGTCAGCCATACTGGACCTTTCCATTCATGCATGACAGAGTTCTTCTAACAACCGCCAGTTGTGTGTCTAGAAAGTTTTTTTGAACCGGACACCTTTAACCCCTTAAGGACCAAACTTCTGGAATAAAAGGGAATCATGACGTGTCACACACGTCATGTGTCCTTAAGGGGTTAAAGGGATAGTCAGCAAACTCTATAGCAATGAACATTGAAATGTTGCAAACATGTCTGTCTGTCAAGTTTTAAAGCCATTTGTTCCCTGGGAGATAGAAACAGGGACAGACATGTAGGATTCGAATACTGGTCATTCCAATGCTATTAGCAGAATGTTCTAAACACATTACGAAATACCGTGTCATGTTTACCTCACCCAGCACTTAGTGAGATAGCTGTTTGCTGTAATAAGAGGCATGATGGGACATATCAGTAACACAAGACAGATTATGTCCAGTGTCAATAACTAGTGGTGACTCAAAGGTGCACTGACACCTAAGTTAAAATGATGTAAGCACACTAATATTTCCCTGTCCAGTTAGTGAAAATCATTAGAACACAAAGCTTTAAAGGTTGTTTTTTTTAACAAGACTTCCAGGGGATGGTACCTTAGGAGAATTGCTAAAATGCATGGAGTGGTAATGCTATAGTCTATTATTATTAAAGGACCTATAGTTGTTTAAAGTAATATGAATATTGAGAGGCGAATATAAGCAAAGTGCAGGACTCTAGTGCAGTGTAAACCCAGTGGAACTCTGTTCATGTAATATGTTTGCAGAGGGAAATTAGTTCCTGCGTTTCTTCCTTGAATGGAGGAACACTACATACAGTACAGGAGCACGGTGCATTTTAAAATTGCAAAGAGGCAAATGAGGAAGGGACTCTACTTTAATATTTTTCCTATACATCTTTTAATGCTGAGTGCTCGGAGTATAATCCTATGCTTGTCCCCTCACATGACACAGACATCATTTTGGCTTACTGCCTGTGGTGAGATGACACATTAACAGGCGTCCTCAGCTTCCAGTAAGCAAGGCGTGATTAAAATGTCTATGTATGATTTATATGTGTAATGCTGCATAAATGGCTATACTGATAGCTAGACAGTAGTTATGCAATGACTATGAAGTCAGCATAAAGGTGGCATTGGAGAGAAGGTATATAGTTGCTTCACAGCAGAATTACGAATTCAATTTTTTATTTATTAAGGGTTGCCAAGTGTTGTACCAGAACAGCTGGTGTTTTAGGCTGTCTGGCTAGTGACAGCAAAATACTGGCAATGCAAAGGCCAGTATTTTTCTCTGGAGAATGGTTAGATAAATGGAGCCAGAATATCAACCTCTATTATATATGGCAGGTACACATGTTGCTGTACACACACAAGGACACACACACAGACACAGTAGACATACAACGACAAACTCTGCCACACACTCTCACAGTATACACACACTGCTACACAAATACAATACAAATACAGACAGAGTACACACATTGTTTCATAGTTAATTAGTGATTTAGGAAATATTCCCCTTCCAAAAATGTTTTTTTTTTCTTTCTCTTGTGTCACTCCCTGGGATGTTGTCTAACATCACGTGACATCTCCTGTGATGTCATGCAAATATAATTAATTATGCAAATTAGCATGGACAGTATTTATTTCCAGAAAATGTGGCAACCATAAAATGATCTCAATATATTAATTGCTTAAGGGAAGGTTTGCAGGTACGCAAGATAGAATCCCTTTAACCATAATTAGCATGCTTTACTTTGCTGTTTAGACAATTAGTATAAGACAATAGTTTTCAGTTTCACTCCCCTCATATTTGATTTTTTCTCAAAACATTACTACTGCTGTTTTCTTCTCTGTGATCTGTAGATACTGTAGTCTGGCTTTTGGTAACTTCAGCTGCTTAGTGTGTGGCCTTCAGTCACAGGTGTTGTCTGCAAGATTTGAAAGTAAAGACAAGATTTGCAGTCCCACTTACTGCCACATTGTGTACATTGCATAGTCTACTGTGTGTGTGGCCATGCTCGCTCGTGCATGGCTCAGAGAATAAAATGCCCTTGTGAAACATGTCTATGTTCAGGAATCAACATGGATCATTAGAAAAAAGAACTCTTCATAAGCTTTTTACATTTTATTTAAATTATTTTAAGCGCTTAGGGTAACGCCACTCGTAGAGTCAAATTGGTGACAGTATATTCAGCTGATTTAAATATTTAATTTTTCTTTCTAGCATAGTAGAAAAAACGATCTAATGTTATAAATGGATTACTGCAAGTTCCATGATTTTAAGTTGTCATGGTGTCTGGAGTCTGTATGTGCAGTATTTCGCTTTGCAATGCTGCACAAACGGAGATTAATTCCACTGCTGCACCTTTTGCCGTGTTATTGCGAGTCGTAAGCTAGTCAGGCTGGATAGTGTCAATCAGGTGCGGAATTGCCATCTGACACTAGCATGATAGAATAGAATATAGAATGCTAGCATCAGGCAGCCAGTGGTGGCACTCCCCCTCAGTCCAACCCCATCCTGTCCCAGTCTGCCCTCCATGACCTTCCAGCGAAACCTTCCAGCGATGAAAAAAAGTAAGTTTTAGCCTTTTTATTTTAGTTTGGGGGTGGGGAGGGGGTGGATACCACCACAGAAAAGGTAACTCTAACCAAAACCAGTATTAAAAAACAAACAAACAAACAACAAACATTGCAAGGACTATTTGATCATTGCTAATAGTTTTGCTTAAATAACAAAGCTAATGTACAATGCTTTTTATCATTATTATTATTTTATTATTTATATAGGACCAGCAAATTCCATAGTGCTGTACAATGCTTTTGTATATATTAAAACTTTTGAATACAAAAATCATTACTGAGATACTGAGATATTGTATCAGTGGTATGGAGTAAATTGATTGTTATTTTGGTTTTGACTGTAAATTTTGTTTTTTCCTTTTTGCATTGCACAACAATGTTAAAGTAAATGTAGCCAATAAAAACCCAGTTAACTTCAAAGCCAGACTAACAGGGGGAGTAAGGGGAGGGTATACTAAAGATGTAGTTCCAGGTCCATCTATTGCTAAATGCCCAAGCATATAGATTAGTGATGTCGCGAACATGAAATTTTCCGTTCGCGAGCGGCGAACGCGAACTTCTGCAAATGTGCACGAACGGGCGAACCCAGAGAACCGCCATAGACTTCAATAGGCAGGCAAATTTTAAAACCCACAGGGACTCTTTCTGCCCACAATAATGATAGGCCCCCACCCACCTGAGCGGTGGGTGGGGGCCCTAAACAAGAATAAGGGGGGGGACCTAATGTCCTCCACCCTGGCCCCCACCCCTGAGCGGTGGATGGGGGCCCCTAAATACAAATGGGGGGGGGACCTAATGTCCTCCCCCCTGGCCCCCACCCCTGAGCGGTGGGTGGGGGCCCTAAACACAAATTGGGGGGGACCTAATGTCCTCCCCCTGGCCCCCACCCCTGAGCGGTGGGTGGGGGCCCTAAACAAAAGTAAGGGGGAGGACCTACTGTCCTCCCCCCTGGCCCCCACCCCTGAGCGGTGGGTGGGGGCCATAAACACAAATTGGGGGGGGACCTAATGTCCTCCCCCCTGGCCCCCACCCATGAGCAGTGGGTGGAGGCCCTAAACACAAATTGGGGGGGGGAACCTAATGTCCTCCCCACTGGCCCCACCCCTGAGCGGTGGGTGGGGGCCCTAAACAAAAGTAAGGGGGGAGGACCTACTGTCCTCCCCCCTGGCCCCCACTCCTGAGCGGTGGGTGGGGGCCCTAAACACAAATTGGGGGGGCCTAATGTCCTCCCCCCTGGCCCCCACCCCTGAGCGGTGGGTGGGGGCCCTAAGCAAAAGTAAGGGGGGGAGGACCTAATGTCCTCCCCCCTGGCCCCCACCCCTGAGCGGTGGGTGGGGGCCCTAAATACTAATAAAGGGGGGGACCTAATGTCCTCCCCCCTGGCCCCCACCCCTGAGCGGCGGGTGGGGGCCCTAAATACCAATAGGAGGGGGACCTGTTGTCCTCCCCCCCCCAGCCCCCACCCCTGAGCGGTGACTAGGGGTCCCCCAGGTTTGGGGACCCTTAGTCACCCCCTCCCCCCCAAAAAAATGATCCCCCTACCTACCCCGCTCACCCTAAAAATAATGAGGGGGGGACATTTAACTAAGAACCTGTAAAAAAAAAAAAAATAACTTGCCATTCAATGTTTTCTTTCTTCTAAAATCTTTTTTCAGCCCCAAAAAAGGCCAAATAAATATCCATAATAACCGACGCAATAAAAAAACAAACAAAACAAAAAAACCCACCCCTGAGCCGTGGGTGGGGGCCCTAAACAAAAGTAAGGGGGGAGGACCTACTGTCCTCCCCCCTGGCCCCCACCCCTGAGCGGTGGGTGGGGGCCCTAAACACAAATTGGGGGGGACACCTAATGTCCTCCCCCCTGGCCCCCACCCCTGAGCGGTGGGTGGAGGCCCTAAACACAAATTGGGGGGGGGAACCTACTGTCCTCCCCCCTGGCCCCCACCCCTGAGCGGTGGGTGGGGGCCCTAAACACAAATTGGGGGGGACACCTAATGTCCTCCCCCCTGGCCCCCACCCCTGAGCGGTGGGTGGAGGCCCTAAACACAAATTGGGGGGGGACCTAATGTCCTCCCCCCTGGCCCCCACCCCTGAGCAGTGGGTGGAGGCCCTAAACACAAATTGGGGGGGGGGAACCTAATGTCCTCCCCACTGGCCCCACCCCTGAGCGGTGGGTGGGGGCCCTAAACAAAAGTAAGGGGGGAGGACCTACTGTCCTCCCCCCTGGCCCCCACTCCTGAGCGGTGGGTGGGGGCCCTAAACACAAATTGGGGGGGCCTAATGTCCTCCCCCCTGGCCCCCACCCCTGAGCGGTGGGTGGGGGCCCTAAGCAAAAGTAAGGGGGGGAGGACCTAATGTCCTCCCCCCTGGCCCCCACCCCTGAGCGGTGGGTGGGGGCCCTAAATACTAATAAAGGGGGGGACCTAATGTCCTCCCCCCTGGCCCCCACCCCTGAGCGGCGGGTGGGGGCCCTAAATACCAATAGGAGGGGGACCTGTTGTCCTCCCCCCCCCAGCCCCCACCCCTGAGCGGTGACTAGGGGTCCCCCAGGTTTGGGGACCCTTAGTCACCCCCTCCCCCCCCAAAAAATGATCCCCCTACCTACCCCGCTCACCCTAAAAATAATGAGGGGGGGACATTTAACTAAGAACCTGTAAAAAAAAAAAAAATAACTTGCCATTCAATGTTTTCTTTCTTCTAAAATCTTTTTTCAGCCCCAAAAAAGGCCAAATAAATATCCATAATAACCGACGCAATAAAAAAACAAACAAAACAAAAAAACCCACCCCTGAGCCGTGGGTGGGGGCCCTAAACAAAAGTAAGGGGGGAGGACCTACTGTCCTCCCCCCTGGCCCCCACCCCTGAGCGGTGGGTGGGGGCCCTAAACACAAATTGGGGGGGACACCTAATGTCCTCCCCCCTGGCCCCCACCCCTGAGCGGTGGGTGGAGGCCCTAAACACAAATTGGGGGGGGAACCTACTGTCCTCCCCCCTGGCCCCCACCCCTGAGCGGTGGGTGGGGGCCCTAAACACAAATTGGGGGGGACACCTAATGTCCTCCCCCCTGGCCCCCACCCCTGAGCGGTGGGTGGAGGCCCTAAACACAAATTGGGGGGGGGAACCTAATGTCCTCCCCACTGGCCCCACCCCTGAGCGGTGGGTGGGGGCCCTAAACAAAAGTAAGGGGGGAGGACCTACTGTCCTCCCCCTTGGCCCCCACTCCTGAGCGGTGGGTGGGGGCCCTAAACACAAATTGGGGGGGGGGCCTAATGTCCTCCCCCCTGGCCCCCACCCCTGAGCGGTGGGTGGGGGCCCTAAGCAAAAGTAAGGGGGGAGGACCTAATGTCCTCCCCCCTGGCCCCCACCCCTGAGCGGTGGGTGGGGGCCCTAAATACTAATAAAGGGGGGGACCTAATGTCCTCCCCCCTGGCCCCCACCCCTGAGCGGCGGGTGGGGGCCCTAAATACCAATAGGAGGGGGACCTATTGTCCTCCCCCCCTGGCCCCCACCCCTGAGCGGTGACTAGGGGTCCCCCAGGTTTGGGGACCCCTAGTCACCCTCTCCCCCCCCAAAAAATGATCCCCCTACCTACCCCGCTCACCCTAAAAATAATGAGGGGGGGACATTTAACTAAGAACCTGTAAAAAAAAAATAATAACTTGCCATTCAATGTTTTCTTTCTTCTAAAATCTTCTTTTTTCAGCGCCAAAAAAGGGCAAATAAATATCCATAATAACCGACGCAATAAAAAAACAAACAAAAAAAAAAACGAGCGCAAAAAAAAATAATCCATCTTCACCCGGCGAGGGCTCCGCGCAGACTGAGCTCTGCAGGGCGGGGGAAGGCTTATAAAGCCTTGCCCCGCCCTGCATTTAGGCTGAGAGCACTCTGATTGGTGGGTTTAAGCCATCCAATCAGAATGCTCTGACAGGTAAATGAAGGGACTGACAGGTAAGTCTCTACATTTACCTGTCACAGCACTCTGAATGGTTGGTTTGAAATCCACCAATCAGAGTGCTCTGTGTCATTTTACACAGCGTGGGAAAGTTCTGTGGAATTTTCCCACGCTGTGTAATTTGACTCATAACACTCTGATTGGTGGATTTCAAACCAACAAATCAGAGTGCTGTGACAGGTAAATGTAGAGACTTACCTGTCAGTCTCTTCATTTACCTGTCAGAGCACTCTGATTGGATGGCTTAAACCCACCAATCAGAGTGCTCTGAGCCTAATTGCAGGATGGGGCAAGGCTTTATAAGCCTTCCCCCGCCCTGCAGAGCTCAGTCTGCGCGGAGCCCTCCATTAGTGAAGATGGATTTTTTTTTTTGCGCTGGGTTTTTTTTTTTTTTTTTTTTTTTTTATTGCGTCGGTTATTATGGTCTTTTATTTGCCCTTTTTTGGGGCTGAAAAAAGAAGATTTTAGAAGAAAGAAAACATCGAATGGTAAGTTTTTTTTCTTTTTCTTTACAGGTTCTTAGTTAAAGGTGCCCCCCTCGTTATTTTTAGGGTGAAGGGGGTAGGTAGGGGGATACTTTTTTTTTGGTGGGGAGGGGTTTGGGGACCCGCCACTCAGGGGTGGGGGCCGGGGGGAGGACAATAGGTCCCCCCCTATTGGTATTTAGGGCCCCCACCCGCCGCTCAGGGGTGGGGGTCAGGGGGGAGGACATTAGGCCCCCCAATTTGTGTTTAGGGCCCCCACCCACTGCTCAGGGTGGGGGCCAGGGGGAGGACATTAGGTCCCCCCCCCAAACACAGGTTACTGGCTATGGGGGGATAATGTATAATAAACACAGGTTACTGGCTATGGGGGGATAATGTATAATAAACACAGGTTACTGGCTATGGGGATAATGTATAATAAACACAGGTTACTAGCTATGGAGGATAATGTATAATAAACAAAAAAAATAATAATAATAATACAAAAAAAAAAAATGAATGCAGGTTCAGAATTAATCTAAATTGTATGCTGTCTAGGAGGTGGGAGGGTCTGCTGCTGATTGGCTGGAATATGTCTTTTGACTGTGAGGTACAGGGTCAAAGTTTACTCAATGATAACGAATAGGGGGCGGACCGAACATCGCATATGTTCGCCATCCGTGGCGAACGCGAACACGCTATGTTCGCCATGAACTATTCGCCAGCGAACCGTTCGGGACATCACTAATATAGATCTATACCCCTATACACAGCTATCCTCTCTGGCCTGACTGAGTAAAATGGGTAACACTCTTGTGTTTATAACTCATGAAGCACCAAAGGTAGCTTTGGCACTGTTTATACAAATATGCATCTACCTATTATACCCTCATACCTATTACTCTCTCAACAAATTCCTCAAATTCCAGGTTATGTGTAATCTTACTATTGGCTCTTAAGGTTGATAGTATCTGAAGGGGGGAGTTTACAGGCACAACGCGCACAATGAATGAAGACGTGTAAAGTATTTGTAATAAAATATATTAATGGGGCATAATGTCATTTTAATAACAATATGTTATTTAAAAACACCTAATTATTAATGATGATTAAATCATTTACAATACATATCCAGTAACTAAGAAGAGATCAGCCACACAAGGGCCAGGGGTTAGTTGGGCCAAAGGTGTCATCATCGTATTATTATTAGGAAACAGCTATCAAATTTGTCCAGTAGATGGCACTCTATGTGTGTTTCCTACTCATTTGCTCCAATTTTGTTTAAAGCTATTGGCAGTTAACTGGATCATGTAAAATACTTACAGAATTCTTATTGGGGGAAAAAAAATGCCACAAAATAATTAGTTTGTGTGTGCTGCAGGTTTATCTTACTATTCACTATCATCTATTCATCTAGCTATCTATATATCTATCTATGTATCTATCTCATTAATATATATACAGTGGGACCTCGGTTTACAAATGTAATGCGGGACGTTTCTTATTGCGAAAAATTTGTAAACCGAAATGCGGTTTCCCATAGGAATGCATTGAAAACCAATTAATCCGTTCTGGAGGTCAGAAAAAAGTAAAAATGAGCTGGCATGGAAACCAACCCACAATGCAGAACACACAATAAAAGGCATGCAAACAACGAAGCTCAGCTCCCTACCTTTCCACCGCTTGAGAAATGCACCAAAAAGTCCCAAAACAACTGCAAACAAATTCCAGAATGGCTCCAAAACTCGATGCAAAAGCTGCTCCAACACCTCCCACACTCGAAGCCACGTGCTGCCCACAGGCTCCAGCATGCAGGGGGCGGTGCTATAAACCTCCCAGGTGCAATGCATCCTGGGGAAACTTGTTTTGTATTGGGAAACTTGTTTTGTATTGCGAAACAAATTTGTAAACTGAGGCATTATTTTCAATGGATTTTCATTTGTAAACCGAAAATTCTGTTAACCGAGTCGTTTATAAACCAAGGTCCCACTGTAATATATATATATACAGGGAGTGCAGAATTATTAGGCAAGTTGTATTTTTGAGGATTCATTTTATTATTGAACAACAACCATGTTCTCAATGAACCCAAAAAACTCATTAATATCAAAGCTGAATATTTTTGGAAGTAGTTTTTAGTTTGTTTTTAGTTTTAGCTATTTTAGGGGGATATCTGTTTGTGCAGGTGACTATTACTGTGCATAATTATTAGGCAACTTAACAAAAAACAAATACATACCCATTTCAATTATTTATTTTTACCAGTGAAACCAATATAACATCTCAACATTCACAAATATACATTTCTGACATTCAAAAACATAACAAAAACAAATCAGTGACCAATATAGCCACCTTTCTTTGCAAGGACACTCAAAAGCCTGCCATCCATGGATTCTGTCAGTGTTTTGATCTGTTCACCATCAACATTGCGTGCAGAAGCAACCACAGCCTCCCAGACACTGTTCAGAGAGGTGTACTGTTTTCCCTCCTTGTAAATCTCACATTTGATGATGGACCACAGGTTCTCAATGGGGTTCAGATCAGGTGAACAAGGAGGCCATGTCATTAGATTTTCTTCTTTTATACCCTTTCTTGCCAGCCACGCTGTGGAGTACTTGGACGCGTGTGATGGAGCATTGTCCTGCATGAAAATCATGTTTTTCTTGAAGGATGCAGACTTCTTCCTGTACCACTGCTTGAAGAAGGTGTCTTCCAGAAACTGGCAGTAGGACTGGGAGTTGAGCTTGACTCCATCCTCAACCAGAAAAGGCCCCACAAGCTCATCTTTGATGATACCACCCCAAACCAGTACTCCACCTCCACCTTGCTGGCGTCTGAGTCGGACTGGAGCTCTCTGCCCTTTACCAATCCATCCATCTGGCCCATCAAGACTCACTCTCATTTCATCAGTCCATAAAACCTTAGAAAAATCAGTCTTGAGATATTTCTTGGCCCAGTCTTGACGTTTCAGCTTGTGTGTCTTGTTCAGTGGTGGTCGTCTTTCAGCCTTTCTTACCCTGGCCATGAGTATTGCACACCTTGTGCTTTTGGGCACTCCAGTGATGTTGCAGCTCTGAAATATGGCCAAACTGGTGGCAAGTGGCATCTTGGCAGCTGCACGCTTGACTTTTCTCAGTTCATGGGCAGTTATTTTGCGCCTTGGTTTCTCCACACGCTTCTTGTGACCCTGTTGACTATTTTGAATGAAACGCTTGATTGTTCGATGATCACGCTTCAGAAGCTTTGCAATTTTAAGAGTGCTGCATCCCTCTGCAAGATATCTTACTATTTTTGACTTTTCTGAGCCTGTCAAGTCCTTCTTTTGACCCATTTTGCCAAAGGAAAGGAAGTTGCCTAATAATTATGCACACCTGATATAGGGTGTTGATGTCATTAGACCACACCCCTTCTCATTACAGAGATGCACATCACCTAATATGCTTAATTGGTAGTAGGCTTTCAAGCCTATACAGCTTGGAGTAAGACAACATGCATAAAGAGGATGATGTGGTCAAAATACTAATTTGCCTAATAATTCTGCACTCCCTGTATATATATATATATATATATATATATTGATAAAGACCCGAACGGGTCAAAACGTCGATTTGATGCATGACTTTTTTGAAGACACATTAAAGCACCACTTGATTGATTTGAAGACCTGTTAGTGCTCCCTTATTTTGTTTTTTGTATATAGCAAATGCAGGATTACACGCAGGCATATTGCCACATTTATTTTTTGCTGGAGAAGTATTGTTTTTATTTATTTATATATATACATATCTCAAATTTACTTTCTCACCCCTCTTGGTGATATTTCTATTTTTTTTGTGTGTATTCCTCAGGCTCAGGTTCTTTATCAGAGGCCTGGGTGTCTAAGGGTCCTACAAAGTATCCTGGACAGCAATCTCAGTATCTTAGCTGTTCCTAGAACTGCACTCTTGTGTTTGAAATACATCTTTATTGATACCGCATGTGGATATAAAATGTTTTCCTACGCAGAGGAATATGAAATTGTAATGTTCCAATAACAATATGCTTATGAAACTTTGTAGCCCTTAAACTTGGAGCCTTGTGCAGGAAAGCTGTCATGGTGTTGGTCTGTCATCTAGGGGTCATTTCATTCAAGTCAGGGTGTTAACCCAGGAGGCTTCCCCCCCCCATGTCCCCGCCTATGAGCTGGCAGCTGGCCCAGTTCGCCCCAGCCCATCGGGCGTCTGCCCCTCCGGAGGTGCAACCGGGTACCGGCCGAGCGGCTCCCGGCAAAGGAAATCCAGTCGGACGTGGGGCGGTGAGAGTGGCATGAAAAGAGATGGGTGGGGGGGATGAGGAGGAGAAGGGGTTTGGACTATTAATCATTCACTATTCCAGTGAAATCAGCAGAGGATATGAACTCCAGCCAGTAGAACCACCTTTGGATGCATCTTTCCCTTTCCTTGACTGTGGTGGCTTTCAGGTCTTCAAATTTTCTGGTGCCCTCGACTTCCTCCACCAACTGTGTTATCATAGGTGTCTGTGACTGTCTCCAGTAGATCGGGATAATAACCTTAGCCGCATTCAGGAGTCTCGGGATTGCTGAGTGTTTGTAGCCCTATACTACATTTGACATGTGGTGTAGCAGATATGTCGCTAGCTCCGTAGGTGAGGATTCCTCTGATAGTCTTTTCACCACCTGACTAATCATGTCTCAGAATGGTTTGATCAACCTGCAGGCCCACTATATCTGTAGAAATGTGCCTTGATCCTCCCCGCAGTGCCAGCAGAGGTCTGGTTCCTCCGGGTTTCGTAGGTGTAAGGTACCACCTCATTAGGATCTTATAGGAATTTTCATGAACTTGTGCTGATGTCGGCATTTTCGGATGAGCATTTTGTCCCATTCCAGTTCTGTGAACGTCTGCTGGAGGTTTTGACCCCAGCTTCTTATGTAGGGTGGTGGTAGTTAGTAGTGGTTTGTCATTAGCATGGCGCATATCGTGGACACGGTTCTAGGGATGGTGATGTCACGTAGGGAGAGGTGTTCAAAATCGGTTAATTCCCTGGTGATATGTTTTTGCTGTATTGAGGCTATGTAGCGCGTTATCTGCTGCCTCGCCATCGAGTGGAGCAGGGTGTGGATCGTATCCAGAAACAGCTCAGCCATCGTACGGGTGGATCTATCTAGTCTCATTACGTTTTCAACCTCGGGAAGGGGTTGCCTCCCATCACCTTTCTCATGGTGCCCTGTGCGCCCACAGGGAAGTCCAGGTTGCCACGAACTGCACTCTTCTGGACAGTGATCTCAGATGTCCCACCTGGTGTCTGTTAAAGCCACTCCCTCTATTTTGGTTTCACAGCCTCCCATTGCTCCTATCACAACTGGGACAACTACTGCCTTCACTTTCCACATCCTTTATAGCTCCTCCTTCAGTCCTTGCTATTTGTCTTCCTTCTTTCTTCTTCCTGATATTGTGGTTACTGGGTATTGCCACATCCACCACCACTGCAGTTTTCCATTCATTGTCTACCACCACAATGTCAGGTTGGTTAGCCACTATTTGCTTGTGTGGATCTGAAATTTACACACAATCTTAGCCCTGTTATTTTCAACTACACATTGTGGTATCTCCCATCAGGACTTAGGCAGGTTCAACTCTGTGCTAGATTGTCTAAAAGGCTTCTTTGCAAAGTCGGCACCTTGGTCCCTGTATGGTGTTGTAGACCGTTGCTTCTATTGATCTTGTGCTGAGTGCCTGTTCCTGTGTCCCTTTAAATGTATTAAAAATGTTAAAGGATCGCTATAGTGTCAGGAAAACAAACTCGTTTTCCTGACACTATAGTATCCTTAAGAGCCCCCCACCCTCAGGGCCCCCCTCCCTTGGCGCTCGTGACCTCTCCTCCCCCTCTGACGTCGGCTCCCAAGTGGAGCGGAATGCGCATGCGCGGCAAGAGCCCGGCGCGCATTTAAACAGTCCATAGGAAAGCATTTCTCAATGCTTTCCTAAGGACGTTTTGCACGCTGGATGCGAATTTCGCATCCAGTGTCGCAGAAGCGCCTCTAGCAGCTGTCAGAAAGACAGCCACTAGAGGTTGGATTAAACCTGCAATGTAAACATAGTTTCACTGAAACTGCTATGTTTACATCTGAAGGGTTAAAACATGGGGGACCTGGCACCCAGATCATGGAGCTGAAGTGGTCTGGGTGACTATAGTGTCCCTTTAAGCATGTGGCTCAGTTTTGTGCAGCACTGTGGAATACATTGGACACATTAAAATAATGATTTGCCCTCTAACTCACTTAGACTGCAAGCAATCTCCATAATGTTTTACTGTACAGCAACTTGTTCATAAACTCGTTCAATTTTATAGACCTGTGATATAAAACACATTTGCCATTGTATTTTTACCTTCTGAGATAAGACATATCTTCCAATTTAAATCTAATTTCCCAAGACTTTTACAACTGAAGATATCTATGTGTATTGTACATTCGCATTACAGCAATAAAACATATTAAGATATTGTTACTGAAACTCTTCTAGAGTAAAGGTGTCATCGTGTATTCTAGAACACTTTCTTGAATAGACGAAGGAAGCACACCTTGATGACTGAGTGTATTAAGCGTCGTAGATCTTTGCGAAGGTTCCTACCACTAATCTATGCAATAAAAATGCCATAGCGAGCTCCATAGATGCTTATAGAAGATGTCCTAGGTCGGATGAACATTGCATATTAAAATTTATCAGACTGAAAACTAGGGAGGTTCAAGAACAATTTTCTGCATGTATGTATACTACAGGTATGGATATTATAAAGTAATTTTCCACCTCTATTGCTAACTTGTATTTCCGTGGGAGACCTTGAATACTATTAGAATTTACAAACACCTTTTACTGTCTCTCTATTTAAGCTTTTTGCAAGATCCAGAAACTCTAACTGCTCATTATAGAGTAATTGAACATTCTGGCCAATCCTCTTTCTTTCATTAAGAGAATGGGAGTATTTAATGTGTACATGCATATACATCCCCATTTAGCTCAATACACGTGTTTTTAATACTGAATAAAGTGAATGAAAACTATTCAAGACTGTAACATGTGAATATGCCAGTAACAAAGAGCAGTGCACTCTGATCAATGAGCAGAACGAGTAAATCACATGGAATATCTATCAAAATAAGGTTTTGGCTTGCAATTAAAATATCGTTGTGTACAGGATATATACTTGCCAACTGTCCTTTTTTTTTATCTGACAGTGCTGTTATTTGGCCTGCTGTCCCGTTATATTAATGTTCTGGGACTCTGTCCCTGTATTCTAAAAATGTGTTCCTTTTCACTAAGTTTGGTAGGCGTGGTTAGAACTCTGCCACCTGTGCAGAATACCCCAGAGTGCTGTGGTCAGTGTGTGCCAAGATCTGACTGCTCTCTAGATTGCACTGCATGGCTGATACGCCTCTGACCTGTCGGTGTATGTGTTAACTTAGCAGGAGACTTGTTTATTAAGATTATGTATTGCAAGGCAGGTAATGATGTGATTAGGTGCTAGAGCTGGGCAGGTATCCTGTCAGAGGATTTTAACACTGACCCCTGAGACCCCCAGGTTGGGGGGGGGAGGGGAGGGGGGGGAGGGAATACTTATTATAGTGCTTCCCCTGGCTGTCATCCCACATAAATTAAACAGAGGATTCAGACCAGACAGGCATTGAGCATTATTAAAGCCAGGCTCAGAGGGCTGGGAGAACACCCATATATTATTTTCTTGTTCCTTTGTGGATGGACATTGCTCTTGATTTTATTAAAGACACGGAGGCTCATATTATGCATAACTCTTTCTTTATTTCCTCAGCAGCAAAGATAGAGGAATATAAATATTGTCAAAATGAAAGAAAAAACTGTTCAGGCATAACAGGCAGCCAATCACATAGCAGAGGAAGTAGCTATATAAGTCCTGTGTCTCCCACAATCCCCCTCTTTCTTTGCTGCTTCCTCAGACAGCTAAGTATCCATGTTTAGCTCTCTTACTTGTGACATTTTGATTGTGGTATTTCTTATTAATATTGCTATTTACTAGTTTACTTTGATGTTGTTTTATTGATGCATCCTTTGTTTTAATTGTATATGCATCGTTTTATTCGTTGTGCTCCGCTTAGTGTGCCTTGGGGATCCCTGAGGGTTTTTCCCCTTTACCGGGAGGTTTTTTCTCCCTGCCTTTCCCTTGCTCCCTCTCTCGGGTGCAGACAGTGATTGGTGCCGCGGCCGGTCCTTTCTTCACGACCGCGGCTACGTGCACTTCCCTGCCCGCTCACGGACTTCCCGCGCGGGCAGAGTGCACGCGCCCCTTCCCCCGACGGGTGCACGGCCGCGAGCACTTCCCTCGCGTGCGGCGGCCATTTTGGACGGACCTCCATGCGGTCTGCCTCCTTGCCGTGCAGTCGGTCGCCTCGATCCCTCCCGGGCACACTAACGGTCTGAATTTTCTTACTGTCCTTCTCTGTGGGTTACTCAACCCTTTTAGTTCTCTCCTGCCCTGTTTTCGTTAGTTTGCAGATTGCTAATTGTTGCATCATGCAGGATAGGGATGATGGGCCTACAGACCCCTCTGGGGACTTTACCATGGAGACTACTGAGAGTGCTATGGCCTCTCAGGAATTTCAAGCTTTGCTTGAAGCCACTATGGCTTCCTCCCTGCAGAAGGCTATTGCCTCAGCCATGGGGGCTGTCTCCTCCTCATTTACCCACTCCCTGCACTCGATGGTTTTACCTACAGTAACCACCCCAGCTTCCCAGGGTGGGGGGTCCCCTTCCCCTGCCCAGACAGTGCCTGGGGCACGTAAGGCTAAGGCCAAATCCAAAAATGTCGGCTCCCACTCCTCGATGTAGGTGCTACCTGCCTTGAATGACTCGCTGGAAGCGGTCACTGATAGCGCGCACCCCACGCGCAAAAGAGCCCCTGGCCGGGCTAAAAAGGCTAGACTATGGAAAAGGGCTAGAGCCCTAGATGATGGGTCGGATACCGACCGGAGTGTGGAGGATGAGTCCGACCATATGGGATATGACTCCTTCGATGAAGGTGAATCTGGCGAGGATTTGCCCCTTACGGGCGTGACCCCCTCGGGCTCCTCCGCCAAGGCCAGTGGCCACTTATTAGACGCCTCTGGGGATACCAAGGCGATTCTTGACCCGCAGGGTAACCCCCTGTTCGACCCTGATGACCTCCGGCACCCCAGGTCCGCTGAGTGGGTTCCCCCAGACCATATTGCCCAATACGTGGCTAAACGTATTCGCACCCCGCTCTCTAAAGAAGGCCGCAATAAACTGCGCGCCGAATGCCCAAGGCCTTCCCTCCCCGGCGCCGCCGGCAGAACCCCGGATATTGATCCCCAAATTGCCCAATTTCTCAATAAGTCGGGCTGGAAGCCCAAGAAGGGCCTTGACCACTCCCTGAAAGGGTGCCAGGACAAGATCCTGGACACTCTGGGGCCCCTATCAAAGTTATACGAGCTTCTCGAAGCTGCCAAATCTGGAGACTCAGTTTTGGATATGGATGTGGCCATTGGATGGGTCCAGCGGGCTATATGCCTGCTGGGCAATGCTAATACAGCTATGTCCTCCGAGAGGCGTAAGGCGATCCTCCTAAAGATCGACCCTAAGCTGGCCGCTATGACGGTGACAGAACCTGACCCGACTGAGGAGGGCTTACTGTTCGGCTCCTCCTTTGTCAAAGACATGGGCTCCTATGTGAAGACCTTTACCGCAATTGATAAGGCGCAAGCGAACATGAAGCGCATGTTCGCGCCCAAGGTTTTTGGAGGGGCCGGGCGTAGCAGGAACCGTCCGCCTGGCCGCGGTTACAGAGGCTCGTTCCGAGCACCCAGAGGTTCCTTTTTTCCGTCACGAGGCTTCCAAGACCCGAGAGCACCCACCTTCTTCCCAGCCAGAGGCAGGGCTTGGGGCTCCAGATACCCCCGCAGTGGCGCTCCAACCAGACGTCCTTACGGTGAGTACCCCTTCTTCCCCTCCCGCTCAGGTTCAGGTAGCGGGGAGGTTAGCGTTGTTTTACCACAGGTGGGTGGCACTGACATCAGATGCTTGGGTACTACAGTGTGTAAGGGGATATCGCCTAGAGTTCGTTTCTATGCCTGTCCAATTTTGTCCCCCCAGAGAACTGTCTCTTCCACCAGATCAGGACGAGATGATTTCCGCGGAAGTCGTGGAAATGTTCTCCAAGGGCGCAATAGAGGAACTGCCGTTCGCCGCAAGAGGCTTTACGAGCAACTTGTTCCTAGTACCAAAGAAAGGGGGCGGAGTTCGCCCCGTGATAAATCTTCGCCCTCTCAATGCTTTCCTGCGTTACCAACATTTCCAGATGGAAGGCATACACTGCCTCAGAGACCTTCTACGCCAGTCGGACTGGCTGGCCAAACTGGACCTGAAGGACGCTTACTTCACGGTTCCCATTGCTGCGGACTGCAGGGACTACCTGCATTTCACTTGGCATGGCCGGCGATGGCGCTTCACCTGCCTGCCTTTTGGTCTCTCTTCGGCTCCTTGGTGTTTCACCAAGCTCTTGAAGCCGGTAGTGGCATTCCTCCGAACCCGAGGGGTCCGCCTCATTATTTACCTGGACGACATTCTGATCTTGTCCCAGTCAAGGACGGACCTCCTACTACACTTAGAATGGACGACCGACCTTTTACAAGGTTTGGGATTTCTGATCAATTGGGACAAATCGGTCCTGACCCCCGCCCAGTCGATAGAATTCCTGGGCTTCAAAGTGGATTCCGTCCAACAGTTTTTATTTCTACCAGATTCCAAGATGAAGGCCATTCGGAAGGAAATCCGGAGGGCTCTTCGTGTCTCGGACTTGTCAGTAAGACAATTGGCGAGAATTATTGGCCTCCTCGCAGCCTCTATTCAGGCGATCTTCCCGGGCCCACTACATTACAGAGCCCTCCAACGGCTCAAAGGGTCACACCTTCGGCTGGGCCACTCCTACGAATCCCGGATACGCTTGGACGCGGAGTCCAGAGACGAGTTAGAATGGTGGTTGGCACACATGGAGGCGTGGAACGGGAGAGCCATTTTCGGCTCCGTCCCGGACGTAGTGATAGAGTCCGATGCCAGCTTGCACGGCTGGGGCGCTCGTTGTGGAGACGTTTCCACAGGAGGCAGATGGTCCGACGTGGAGAAGTCGTTACACATCAACTGCTTGGAACTTCTGGCAGGGGCATTCGCGATCCGCAGCCTTACCCCAGGGCGGGCGAATTGCTGCGTTCTGCTCAAGATGGACAACGTGTCGGCGGTCCGTTACATAAATCACCTGGGCGGCACGAAGTCCAAAATGTTAGCGATTCTAGCGAAAGATTTCTGGCAGTTCTGCCTCTACAACAACGTCTCAGTGACGGCGGAACACATTCCGGGTCTGGACAATTCGGGTGCGGATTGGAATTCCAGACACTTAAGAGACTCTGGCGACTGGCATTTACACGCTTCAGTGTTCCAGGGCCTGGACATGTTGTGGGGAAAATTCCAGATGGATCTGTTCGCATCTCGGCTGAACACTCAACTGCCGAAGTTCTACAGTTGGAGGCCGGACCCGGCGGCGGTGGCGACAGATGCCTTTCTCCAAGACTGGCCGCAGGGTCACCTGTACGCCTTTCCCCCGTTCAACATGATCGCACGCACGATCTCGAAACTGGTTCGCCACGATTGTCGTGTGGCGTTGGTCACCCCTCTCTGGAGATCTCGACCATGGTTCCCTCGCTTGATGGAGTTGTCAATAGATTTCCCTCGGTTGATACCAGTCTTCCAGGACCTCCTTCTGGATCCGGATGGGAACTCACACGACCTGGTGATGCAACACCAGTTGCCCCTGATAGCATGGTTCCTTTCAGGGGACCTTGGGTTGTCTCAGACGTTCCGCAGACAACTCTCCTGCTCCTCGATAACGCCTGGGCCCCAGGCACACGAACAGCTTATCGAACTTCATGGAGATCGTGGTCTGGTTGGTGCATGGAACGGGCAGTGGATCCCGTATCTGCCCCTCTACATTTGATCCTGGAGTTCCTCACGTTCCTGTTTGACTCGGGCAAGGCGTACCGCACGATTAACCTATCCCGCTCGGCTATTTCGGCCGGACACAAGGGTTTGGATGGTTCCCCTGTCGGCAGACATCCTTTTGTATGTCGCCTTCTCAAGGGTATTCGCCTTGCCCGTCCTCCTCGGCCTCGTTTCTCTGCATTTTGGGATGTCAACGTGATGTTGCAGTTCCTCTCATCATGGTACCCTAACCAAGAATTGACTTTAAAACGTTTGTCATCCAAGCTGGTGATGTTACTCTGTTTGATCTCTTGCAAGAGGGTCTCTGACGTCAGGGCCCTGGATTGGGACGCCGTTGCATTCACCCCAGAAGGCGTTACTTTTGACATATCCAGGAGGACGAAATCCGCATCCAAGTCGTTTACTTACCCGAGGTTTTCTGGTTGTCCGGCACTCTGCCCAGTGGATTGCGTCAAAGTTTATCTAGATGCTACACGTTCCCTTCGCTCCGCTGATCTGCATGATTTGTTCTTATCTTTTAAGTCACCTCACCGGCCAGTTTCGACACCTACTTTGGCACGTTGGGTGCGTTGGCTACTATCTTCTGCAGGTATAGACACCTCTGTTTTTACGCCTCATTCTGTACGGGGCGCGATGGCTTCGAAAGCATCCTCAGTCGGATGTCGTCTAGAAGACATTATGCGAGCGGCGGACTGGTCCAGAGAATCGACCTTTCGAGATTTCTATTTCAGACCTATTGAACACATCGCATCTCGAGTAGTGGCACAGCTTTGAACTTGCATAATATGAGCCTCCGTGTCTTTAATAAAATTCCCAGATTTTACTAGTAACATGACGTAAAGTCATGATTTTATTAAAGACACGGAGGCGAGTATTATTCCCGCCCACCCTCCCGGTGTGGGTTTTGGGAAAGGAGATGCTTCGGTGCTTTTCAGGTATGTTTTTTCAATTAGGTCTGTATTTATTTTGTGTATTTATATCATGTATTTTTATCATGTTTTGGATGATCTTGAACGTTTTATACTGGGTCCTAATTTTTATATATTTTCTATTTCAGAATCCAGTTTTTTATGTATGGCTCCTCACGATTATGTTTGGTAAGTCTACAGTTTTGAGTTTGGAAATTACCATATTTTTCTATCTTTTTTAGCTTGAAGTTTTCGCATTGTTTCCCGTTTCATGTTTGGATCAAGTGGGACATCGTTATCTTACCTGGTCTTCGGTTTTCGCAAGAAAGAGGGGGATTGTGGGAGACACAGGACTTATATAGCTACTTCCTCTGCTATGTGATTGGCTGCCTGTTATGCCTGAACAGTTTTTTCTTTCATTTTGACAATATTTATATTCCTCTATCTTTGC
This sequence comes from Pelobates fuscus, assembly GCF_036172605.1. NCBI lineage: Eukaryota > Metazoa > Chordata > Amphibia > Anura > Pelobatidae > Pelobates > Pelobates fuscus. The sequence goes on along the minus strand of NC_086320.1, from coordinate 117,940,397 downwards.
TGCTGAGGAAATAAAGAAAGAGTTATGCATAATACTCGCCTCCGTGTCTTTAATAAAATCATGACTTTACGTCATGTTACTAGTAAAATCTGGGAATTTCTCTATACCCATTCTGCCTGAAGCATCTGTTGAATTTATATTGGGATGGTGGCCTGAGCCTCCAGCAACTAGGGGAAGGGGGGGGGGGGGGGTAATCTGAGGCACTATATTAAATAATGCACACTTGCCAATATTCCCTGCCCACCTCCTTCCCAGAAAAAGAGGAGGAGGACAGGATACACAGGGTATTGTGCAAGGACTGGATCTGCTCTGGGCAATTACCTGCCTCGTGAGTTTATCTCCAACGAGGTAACCAAACCAGGTACCTTTTCCCTGTTTGGAAGCGAGAATAATTTATAAAGGTGCCAATTTCTATTAAAATATGCACTTTTTGTAAATGGGGAAAAAAAGAGAACATACAGAAAGCATTTCAGCAAGCTAGAGTGCTTTAGGGGTTTAGGTGCCTTAATGTACTCACAGAAGGCTTACACAAAAAGACACAAGAGAAACAAAAAAGGAAACAGCCCAAAGCAGATCTATAAAACCATTCCAAAGCATACACGCTGTGTTTTTATTAGTCAGATGATTTTACCAATACTGGTGATTTCTCTAATCTTTTCTACATATAACTTTCAGTGGCTTCATTTCCTCTTTTATGCCAACGTGTCATCTGCTCCACTTAGCTATTGTTGCATCTGTCTAGAATAAGCCATTCCTCCTTCATGAGAGAGGAAATAACACACATACTTCACAGGATGCTTTGTGCAGAGCATGATAAGCTGGAGAGGCAGCTGTCTCTGGAACTAGTTTACATAGAATAGATTTCAGGAAAGGGATTTAGCACTAGAAACGGGTTGCTTGCACTATAAAAAGGTCTTGCGGTCAGGAAAACTCAGAAAATGGGTATTTGGTGCTAATTAGGCAAACTGCCAATCCTCCCTTGGTTGGGAGGAAAGGAGATTAAGTGTCATGAATGTTTCCAGACATTATCATAAGTGACATTTCCACAATGCAGCCAAGCATGCAGTTTGTGTAATGCTGTATGATAAGCTAGTTATATCGGTAGAGTCACCATGTCTCAAATCCTTGAAAATCCAGACAGCTGCTTGGATGGGAATTTATCCCCCCCCCCCCGATCTCTTAATTAAAGTTGGTTTAAGAACTGACTGAAATCAGTCATGCATTAAAGCATCATATTAAAGGTGATGGATGCTATTTTTTTTTAGAGTGCATTTGGCTTTTTGTGTAACATAAAAAGGGGGTAAGTTTGGTTCCTACATCTAAGCAGACAAATATTAAAAAAATATAATTAATTCAATTTTTTTGAACTCAAATGTATTCCCTAATGAATCCAGACGGTAATAATTAGGCTGTCTGCAGGAACATTCTAAATAAGTGAATGCATCTTTATCTTCTCTAGATTGTAAATATGTTTGAGCATTGTCCTCGATAGCCTTGTCTCCAGTTACTATTTGTTATAGTTTACTTGCTATTATACCCTCTTGGTATAATTGGAAAGAGCTGTGGAATATGTTGGTGCTATATTAAGGTTAATAATAATCCTAGGACTCAAGGAATGAACAATGGGTCTCTATTGCCCATTATAAAAGACATACAGAATATAATCCTTGCTCTTTTAGCAATTACATTTTTTAAGTTGATAAGTTAAGGTATGGATAATGTACAAATGTTTGACCTACCATAAGTTGATTTTTCCACTGTCAGACCGAATGAGTTAAAATCTAGCGCAGTGATGGCTAACCCTGACACCATAAATTGTTACTGGACTACATTTCCCATGATGCTCAGCTAGCTTTTAGTGTCTAAAAGCTACCTGAGCATCAAGGGAAGTGTAGTCCAAAAACTATTTATGGTGTCAAGGTTAGCCATTTCTGATCTAGCTAGACCACTTATGCGTGCTTACAGCCTGGCCTTAGACAAAAGATATATATATAGTTTTTTTTTTATTACACATTTGGTAGCAGCAGATTTTATCAGAATGTCAAGCACTGTGTCGATAAACCGTTTTTGCCAGATTCCCTCGTTATCAGTGTTACTTCGACACACAACTGCCAATGTCCATCACACGAGCGTCAGGGGGTTACCTCTATTCATTCATTGAAATGTGCATGGGCAAAATATGGAGCGCAGCAGTAACCACAAATTCTTGAAACGGTAATACCAATGCCGTATAATTTATACATCACCTCATTACCAGTTTTAGACCGAAAATACTTTTGCTATTGGACATGCGTTTGAGTTATCTTTACACTAAATTCTACATTTGATAATTAGGTAACAATTTACTTTGATATTAGTAATAAAAGAATATATGCAAATGTATGGTTGCAGTCTACATTTTGTAGTTTATTTTTAGTTAATTTACATTCTACAATTCATATAATCTAACCTGTTACTAATCATGAAGTTTAATTTCTCAAGATGAATAAGTAAATCAGTCTTCTAATTAAACATTAGTTCCTTGATTTTATGTTTATTTCTGCTTGCTCCAATTTAAAAACAAAATGGCTCCATGTATGCAAGAGAAAGGTTTTGAAAATGTAAAATTCGCAATGAAAGTCAAACAAACAAACCACGACTATGACAAAATCCATTTTATTTATCTTAGAAAATGTTGAAATACCAAAACACATCCTCTACAAGTAGACTATTAAACATGGCAATGTCGTTCGCTCCCTCTAGGCCTGGGGACTCCACTCAATGCCTTCCTCATGATGAGATTGTGACAGTCTTACAAAACGTTTCCAGGAGATGAAAAATACAATGTGCAGTATAGACAGCAGGCAGCCAAAAGGAGTTTGATGATTTGTAGGTGGAACCATAGGAGGGGAACTCTAGTATACTTTATATAGACATTTACAGTAACAGCTAGGGTAGTTTTATTTTAACTACTACTTTTGACCAACAATGACATTAAGAAAGCATACCTTCACTCTGCTAGATGGTAAGGTTACATTTTAAGTGACCTTTTTTATGCATGTTTCCACTCATTACAAAACTGCAAAAATTCTTCTCAAGTCCAAAAAACAGAAAGTGTTTATCAGATATGACACGAAAAGTTACAGTTACATCTTCTGTTTCCAGTTTGGTTACATAGGTGTGCGTGTAGGCCTTAATGACCTGGAACAATTCCATAAATACAAAGAGAAGGGAAGTTTTAGAGAGAAAAAGGCATGCAGAGTTCTACCAAGAGAAGAGATGCATAGGCTTGGCAAAGCAAAATCGTTTTTTTTGGCCTGGACAGCTTTTTTTTTTTAGTCATCTTTGTCTTTAGCGCCATGTTTTAGGATACGTGTAAACTCAATGTAGTTGAAGTTTCCCTTCTTGTCGATTGGCGCCTCTCTGAAAAGCTCATCCACTTCCTCATCTGTGAATCGGTCACCCATAGTAGTCAGCAGCTCTCTGAGGTTCTCCTCTTGAATGAAGCCTACAAACAAATGCAATGAAATTGTGAGGTAACTGGAAAATTTTAAGAATGGTACATTTTCTGGAAAAATAAATTAAAAGTTACACACACACTTTACTGAACCCCTTCAGTTTATTAGATAAAACCTAGAATAGGAACTACAAGTAAGGATCAACTAGCCCACTTATTGTAAAACAGTATTCTACAGAGAAACCTCTGGTGGAATAAGACTTAAAATATTTAGCGTGTGTGTATATATATTATATTTATATACACCTCCTCCCCCTTAAATGCATTAAATCTTGTTTTAGAATGCCTTTCTTTAAAAAAAGATTCCAATTGACCTTCTATTTCGGGAAATATTAAGCCGCCTGATTTACCCCTCTCACTCCCACAGAATGTGCAGATCAAAGGTTTAAGCCAGCCATACTGTGAAATGCTTTGAGAAACAATGACCTTTCAGATTGTACAATGTAATGCCAAGCTAAAAGTTTAACCTCTTAAAAGGACAAATTAAGGTATATGCTGTCAAAACAACCTCCTTGCTATTCAGTACCTGCAGAGCTGGTACTGACAGTGTTAAAAAGGGATACTATAGGAATCAATGAAACTTTAGCTTAAGTTATGGTATGTTGATTATGCTCCTGCAGTCTTACTGCTCAATTCTCTGCCATTTCCGAGTAACTTTTTTTCTGCTTCTGCAGCCCTGGTCATACCTCCACTGGCTGGCCCTCACACAGACTGAATAAAATCAAATCAGATGTTAACCAGCTTTAGAAATGTGTATATTTTGCTCTGGAAATTGAACTGTAATCTCATAAAAAATTAAATTAAGCATAATGTACAACATAAGTGCCCTCTTTACTGTATGTGTTTAGGTGGGCTGTGCAAGTCACATGTATGAAGTTGGGACTAGGGCTGTATAAACAAAGATTTAAATTCTAAATGACAGATAATTTAGCAGGGATACTGCAGGGACAGGAGCTATACACCAAAACTGCTTCATTAAGCTAAATTTGTTTTGGTGTTCCTTTAAACAAACAGGTCATTTCATACTGAAATAAGATCTTTAGGAACCAGACTGTGTTGTCAGGAGAGGGCAATATTAAGTCTTTAAAAATGTACATCCCAATGTAAAGTTTTGCAAATCTAGACTATAAATCTACGTTTACAAAAAGTATACTAGCAAACTCCCAGTTGAAGGGCAAACCCTCTTAAATGGACACTAAAAGCACCCAGACCACTTCATCTCATTGCAGTGATTTGGATGCAGTGGACCTGCCCTTAACTCTTCAATGTAAAACACTGCAGTTTAAGAGAATCTGCAATGTTTACAAGACTGCCTCTAGTGGCTGTCTACCCGGAATTTTGGGGAGTTTGACGTTGTGAAGCGACGTTTGACGTCCTCACACTGTGCATGAGAACGTCCAGTGTGTTTAAAAAACAAACAAAACAAAAAACCCCATAGGCAAGCCTTGAGACAAAACTTTGCTGTGAGGAAAGCCTAATGTGTGTGCACCCGCTGCGCATGCGCATTAGGTTCTAGGATTGCACAGATGTCGGTGGAGGCCAATCCAGTGCCGAGTGACATCGGTGCTGATATCGTTTTTTTTTAATTATTATTTAACCCTTTATATGGCATGGGGAAGAGGAACACTGTAGTGCAAGCAATACATCATTATCTTCCGAACACTAGTGTTCCTTTAACCCCTTTAAGGACCAAACTTCTGGAAGAAAAGGGAATCATGACATGCCACGTGTCCTTAAGGGGTTAAGTTTACACGGATTGCAATTTTACATAGGGAAGAAAATCAACATATTTGCAATTTTTGTTATGCAGCTGCAATATGTAATAAATATTGCAGTGTTTTTTTTTTTTTTTTTTTAAACATTCACAAGCTGGGGTAACAGGAAAAAGTGAGCAAAGTTTAGATTGTATATGATTTAGTCAGAAAGCACCAGAGTAAGTCTGGAATGGAATGTTTTGATCCTGCCACAAAACCCATGAGACGTTTTATATCGGTCTAGTAAATGAATACATATTTTTACTCAAACACTTGCAAATGTTTTATCAGTTTAATTAATTCATATAATCTAACATTAATAAAACCAAGTTATTGCTAAGAAAACATATGTATTTTAAAACAAATTCAAATAATATTTTCAAAGCAAAACTCCAATTTAGCTTATTCTATTGCTTATAGTACTAGTTGGTACTGGACAAAAAAAAAAACAAAAAACCCGTAGGGACTACTTGGTACACAAAACCCATTGACACGGCTGGTGGAATCATAATGGCACTCTATGGGGAATTTGACCATACAAAAATGCTGCCACATCAACACATGCCTCCTATCATGTTCAGTGCTGGGTGCAGGGTAAAGGCTTTAGTTGACGAGGAATACCCAGTTATTTATGATGTGCTTGAAAGCAGTTTGTCACAACTCAAAAGGGCCTTCACTTAAAGCCTCATTACACCACAATCACTCTATATAAATGTTTATTTACAAAGCAAGCACAGATTTATAAACCTGATGAGTTTAATTTTACCATTAAAAGTTGTCAAAACCCTCTCCCTCCCCCAAAAAACAAAAAACATAGTATACTCCAGGAACCAAAACCACTTCATCCCACAGCCCTGCCACTCTCTGCAGCTCTGGCTGTTGACAGTAGGCAGGCTTAATGCATCGGTTGAGCACGCTCAGTCTACTATCGCTATCATCACTGGTTTGAATTGGATCTGACTAATATGGAGTTACACTTTTAATTAATTAGGCATGCAACCAGTAGGAAGAGACACATTCAACACCAAACCTTTTGAGATTGGTTAGACATGGAACAGAGGGGCAGCATCATGGCAATCCAAGCAACATAACCACTTCACTAAGTTTTTATGGTAAATGGTATATTCATTTGATACCAAAGCATGAAGAAAGCTTACTGTAGAAAAACTTGTTACTCACCTGTTCCTTCTTCATCAAAACATGCAAATGCATTCCTGATGACATCTTCAGGGTCTGTACCATTCAGCTTCTCACCAAACATGGTAAGGAACATAGTAAAGTTAATAGGTCCAGGAGCTTCATTCATCATGGCCTCTAGGTACTCGTCTGTGGGGTTCTTGCCTAAAGAAAACCCACACGAATAAGGACTTTAGAAAATAATGGTGAGACTATACACTGACAAAACAATTATCAAAATTACACTGCACAAAAAATGAAGGTAAACCCTACAAAGACATTTGTATCACATACAATTCGGTCAGGACCACAACCCTATTAAGGACTCAATCTTGTACAATAGGCAAGTTTTAATCAATTCCTTTGCACATTTTTCCACTCAGCAGCAGTAGTGATGCATTTATTTGAGGTGTGTAGATGCATCCATTGTACTGGAGAGGAGGCAATGATTTTCTGAACATTTCAGCTTGCTATAGCAAGCCATATTTGTGACCATTTATAAAATAGCAGATTGACAAGCATAAGAAAAGCTGTGAACACACACACACACACACACACACACACACACACACTTGGCTCCAGCACACAGAGAAGCTTCTGATTGGAGTATTCCCCGAAACAGATTGTGATGGGGAAAGTAAGGGCTGCTTGAAAAAAGAAAAAAAAAAACACGCAGAACAAAAAAAATAAAAATGCCTTTATTTTGGGGGGGGGGGGGGATAATTAAGGAGATTTAATGTATACACCTGTGAAAATGGATGCTGTCCACAAGTGTAAAAAAGTGTAAATGTAGAAATCCACACCTTTCTCCTGCAACCAACTATGATACTCCATATTAGCTCTTTGTCAATTGTATACATGTTTGTATAGGGTTAGTGTTAACTATCAAAAATTAATTAAGATTCTAAACACATTAGGCATTTAACAATCAAGATACACAAATCAAATTTTGATTTTTTTAGTTGCACTGGAAGAGTGAAAATTAAAATATTTAGTGTCAACCCCTTATTGTTGACATTTAATCCCATGTAATGTTGTGTTAAGTATACATACACTGTTAAAGTCCTTAGAAAGAGGAAATCTATGTACAGGAGCACATTAAGAGAAACCCTTACATTTTGATGGAATAAACGTATAGCCCAAATTAATGTTTTTGTTTTGATCCAGAACGTGGACAATTGCCATTAAACGATTAAAGTATAAAACAAAACAATATGTATAAAAAAAAAAAAAAAAAGTACTCTCCCAAAAGTTAATTTACCTAGGGACATTTGATCATTTCTTTTCAAACAGTCATTTTAACAATTTCTGTGATATTTTAAAGTGTGTGTATATATATATAAAAAAATTTTTTCAGTCTCACTGAAATGTTACTGTAAAGTTACTGTAAAGTTTATAAATCTCATTAAAAGGAATACTATAGTATTCAGAATACAAAACTGTATTTCTAACACTAAAGGGTCCCTAAGCCACTGTGCCCTCCGCTCCGTCCATGAAAGTGTTAAATAAACCTTTAAACACTTATCTGATTTCACAAAGTTAACTCCATGTAAATGCCGGAAGTGCCTCTCTGGCAATATAAACATTGCAGATTTGAGGAGATGAGGGGACAGGGTCACTGCACCCAGACCACTTCAAAGAGATTAAGTGGTCTGGGTGCCTATAATGTCCCTTTAATGATATTTCAGTAATATGATTAATGTGCCTTCATAAAAATAAATAAAAGTTTTTGTTTTTTTTCTTATCTTGCATCAAGAGCCAAATGAAGAGAAGCCTGTGACTGGACAGTTTCATCAGCTCAGAACACACACACGCACGTGGGGATGTAGGTAAGGGAATGAAAGGAGGGGGACAAACCAAAACAAAAACGAACACTACTGGCATTATAGGGAGGCAGAGAGGGCACAGGATATTGAAGGATGGAGGAGACACCCACACCTGCAAGGGATAAGTAAATACGTCAGTTGCCTGCGTGCAGTGTGCGCTGACGACCAACCTATTTCATGCACAGAATTGACATTAAGCAGACTGGAAAAGCGTTCCTGGCTGCGAAAGTCATGTGTGCCAGGAATGTAACTATCTCCAAGCCTATGTGCACACTTCTCTGTATGTGCAGCATTTCAAGAAGAAACTCTGCACATACTATGCTTACATTTCCTCCTGGGTTGTTTACAAAAATAAAATTAAACCAATAAAAAAAAATAAAAAACACGTTTTATGAAACAAAAGGCCACTAACAATATGAAACAAAAAGGTAGAAGGCACATCCTGCAGTTTTATTGATACAAAACAACTATTTAAGACAATGCATTAAATTTTCCCTGCAAAATCGTATAGCATAGATTAGTTTTTTTGTAAAATAAAATTTACTCACAAACGTGGTATTCAATGTACCTGAAAAAGGCCTCTGGTGTCAGATTATGCAGACTCACCAGATTTGTAGCCATAGTTACTTACCAAGAGAAGCAAGCATGTCGTGCAGATCTTCTTTATCAATAAAGCCGTCACGGTTCTGATCAATCATGTTGAAAGCCTCCTTAAACTCCTGAATTTGGGATTGATCAAACATGGCAAACACATTGGATGTTGCACGCTGAGGGCGCTTCTTTGTGGTCTTTGTCTTTGCTCTTTTACTTGACATTTTGGCGGTTTGTTAGTCTTCTAGCAAAAGAGAAAAAAATAATTATTTGTAAATGTACTTGACCAATAAGTACAAATTCTAATGCGTCAAAACATACAGCCACAGTGAATATCACTGCCATTATGAGTTGTGCCACAACATGAAACCAGGCATCTTAATGCTTGCAGAATACATAACCTGCTCAAGATCTTTCCAAATTCCACCTTTCCTACTTCTTCATATAATGAAAAAAATTTTATTCCTGGAAGTGCACATGAGCTTCAAGGCTCCCGAGCACGGAGGATTTTATAAAAGAAGAGAGCATAGCATTTTAAAGTTCGGCAAAGTACTGAGTGGGGAGTACTATAGGCTGCAACAAAAACTGCATGTCACCCTGACATGTTGACATATTTATAGGAGGAGAGAGAAAGTTATGTTCCTTCCTTGTAAACAGGGCTGGACTGGGAAGAAATGTGGCCTGGGCATTTCTTTTGAATCACAGCTGTCCACTAAGAAGGGGGCAGGTGGTTTGAAATCACCAATGACAAGCACGCCTCCTCTCAAAGTGAGCATGTTGGTTCAACGCTCTTCCTGGGCAGAGCCCTGCGGAAGAGCTTTCACATAAGAAAAAGGCCCTGTTTTTGTTCTGCACAGCTCAAGCAAGTTTATTTACATGCTTGCACTGTGTTTTCTTGTGACTTGTCTCTGGTGTCTCCATAAGTGGGATAACAAAGGACAAAAGGGCCAGGAAAGCATATTGTACATGTGTTTAGTGTCTGCTTGTGGGATTGCATGTGTGTAGAGTGGATTGTGGTGTGGTGTGTAAATGTTGGATTAAGTTGTGTTTGTGATGTAATGTGTGGCTAGGAATGTAATGAGTGTGTATAAATTATATAGTGTGTAGGGTTGTAAAATGTTTGTTTACAGGGTAGTGTGTGTGTGTTTATAATATTAGAGGATCCAAAGCTGTGTACAGGATCTAGTGTGTGTCTGGAATGTAATGTGTATAGGGGTGCAATATAAAAAAATATATTTTTAATATTAATAAAATGTATAGTTTATGTCCTCCCTTTTTACCTTTGCCTAGGTGGTCTGTGAACACTACCCTGCAGTTCCTGGGGTAGAGCAGACTCTCATGGGACCGGAGCATTGCCGTAGTAACCGCAGCGACACTCCATCCTGGAGAGGGAAACACGGCAGAGCTGCAGGATAGAGCTCCCCCGGGTCCTCTCTCCCCAGCACCACACTTCCTGTGGGGAGATAGCTTATCTCCCCACAGGCCCATGAAGGAACACAGCAGGCCAGGCGTTTGCATAGCACTGGCCCTGCATGGGCCAATAAGGGAGATACACTCTTCCCTCTCAGCCTCAGCTCATGGCCATAGTGGCCCACCGGGCATTTGTATGGTATGCCAGATGGCAAGTCCTGGACTGCTTGTATTCCACACAAATGTAGATATTCAGGGACACAAAATATGGATTTTTTTTTAGAGAAACTGCAGTGAGGAGATGCGGATTGGCCAGGGCTGTGTGACTTGTGCTGGCTCTGCCTCCTTGACTGTCTCAGCCAATCCTGTGGGGAAGCACTGTGATTGGCTCAGACCACCACTTCTGATGAAGTCAGCAGAGAGGCAGTTTCAGAGGCAGCCAGGGGCACAGTCAGCAGCTGCAGACTTGAAAACAAGTAAGATTTTACTCTTATTTATATATTTATTTTAAGATATTTAGGCAAGGCAGTTGGTGGTTTTAACACTATAGGAATACATGTTAGTTTTCCCGACCCTATAGTGTTCCTTTGATGAAGCAGTTTTGTTGTATAGATCAGTGTTCCCCAACCCAGTCCTCATGGCCCACCAACAGTCCAGATTTTGTCAGTATTTCCATTGGAATAAAACAGGGACACACATATCCTGGACTGTTGGTGGTCCATGAGGATTGGGTTGGGGAACACTGGTATAGATCATGCCCCTGCAGTCTCACTGTTTTATTCTGTCATTTAGGAATGAAATCTCTATGTTTTGCAAAATTTAATTAAAAAGGCGTATCTCTGACAAAGAGCCTCCTGTATGGAATTCAAGTTCAACTTACAAGAGATACAAACTTCTAAAATAAGCAACATGTAATTGAAAGTGAAAACCTTTTTTTCCCCCACACAGGCTGCTTCAGTCAGTCATGGGAAGTGCAGCTAAACTGCATAAAAAGAAAAAAGATTATTTAACTCCTAAATGGCAGAGAATGGAGTAGTGCAGGGCTTGACAAATCCCAGGCACCAGGTCGCCATGGCGATGACAAAACATGTCCTGGCACCTGGGATTTGTGAGCCTGTTTAGCCCCCGAGGTGACCGGCTGCCTGAGAACAGAGGCGGGCAGTCGGATCACGGAGGGCTGAGGCAGGCGGCCGGCCCATTGAGACGTAAGGGAGGGAGACCTGCTCATGGAGAGCTGTGAGAGGGAGGCAGGCGGCTTACAGAGGGAGTGGAGCGGCAGAGTAATGGAGAGCAGAGGGAGGCGGGTGGACGGATGACAATGCCGCGGCGAGGGAACTATAATCTCCCTGCTGTGCTCCCTCGCGTGGCTTGTAGGTATGCCGGGAACCGGGTTTTGACGTCACTCTGGCTCACTGTGCGCAAGAGGGAGCAGAGTAGGGAGATGACAGCAGCCCCACTGAACCCCAGGGTAAGCCTATCCACTACAGCTCTCCAGAAGTACAGAGTCCAAGTGGATTTAAATAAAGTAATTAAATGTGAGCGTGTGTCCGTCTGTATTTTTACTCACCCTTTTCCCCCACGCCGTGCTGATGACGCTGCGGCTGGCCCCACCTCCATGGCTGAGATCATCAATTTTGACAATATCAGCCAATCCAATGCTTCTCCATAGGAAAGCATTGGAAGACTACCGCGCATGCACGGCAAAATGCCACTGCGACAATTTAACTTCTCATAGAGTCGCATTGAATCAATGCATTCTTATAGGGAATATTAACATAGGTGCTGCACATTGTGAAGCACTGACCCAGGAAGCACCTCTAGAGGCAGTCTGAGTGACTGTCGCTAGAGGCGTCACCAGGCAGCAATGTAAACACTGCCTTTTGTCTGAAAAGTCAGTGTTTACATTGAAAAGCGTTCAGGGACAGGATATAGATTTCAGAACAACTGCATTAAGCTGCAGTGGTTCTGGTGACTATAGTGTCCCTTTAAGAATTGTATTTTTGGCATTGATTTCTTTGGCTCCTAACTTTTCTAGCTTGCTTCTTGATTCTAAGCAAATATATCAAGCCCTGGAGTAGTGATACTGCAAGGGCATGATCTATACACCAAAACTACTTCATTAAGCTAAAGTGGTTTTGGTGACTAGTGTCCCTTTCATCAAGTCTGTTTTCCTGTGTACGCTTTTAACATTCATAGTACCAAAAACATGGGTTATTCTTTAACATTACTTAAAGGGATACTATAGGCAACCACACCACTTCAACTCACTGAAGTGGTCTAGGTGCAGTGTCCCAGGTTACTTAACCCTGAGCAGAAAATTATTGCAGTTTTTAAGAAACTGCAATAATTACCAGTTAGGGTTAACTCCAGCTCTAGTGGCTGTCTATCGCCTTATGTCCTCACGCTATGGATGGGACGTCCAGTGTCACCAACAACCCCATAGGAAAGCATTGTATAACGCTTTCCAATGGGGAAATCCTGAAGCTGTGCATGTACATTAGGTTCCCACACCCCTCTCTCGGCTGATGTTGGCGGGGATACCATTTCCTAGACAGAAGAGTGTAAGATTCAACAAAGCCAATTATTTATTTTCTATCTGGGAGTGATTTTTTTTTTTTATTTGCAGTCAGAATCTAGAAAGTATCTTAAGGAACAGAGCAATGACAATAGACAAACGTACCGAAATTCCAAATTAATTTGCAGTATGTTTACAAGGACACGGCAAGGGAAAACAGTTAGGTGCTCAAGTTGTTCAAAGCTTATAAAAAAAAACACTAATGTCTACCCATAAGCATCAGCGGCCAATTATAAGTAGTGTTCAACAAGTCACATCTACAAAAAGCTTTTATATCATTGCTGATTCAGTTAACAGAAGGTCAAACTCATTGGGCTGACTCGTAGACCCAAAATAAAATAGTACTTTATAAAAAGACATGATATAAACCTGAAAGAATGGAAACCGCTATACAACACTGCACAAGATCACTTCTTAAAATGCCATGTTATTTAACACCATCGTCTCAAATGAACGACCCTCTGTTCTGCTCACATAATGCTGGAGTCAGAGGTAAATGTGCCATTTTAATGTCCTGGAGTAGAAATGTAATGAATATCCTACAAGTAGTTCCCCTGCTATTATCCCCCTGGTAAGGGGTCAACCAGGATGTGTCCAACTTCCAGTCTACTCTATGCAGATAAAGCAGACGTTCCAATTCCACCTTAGTTATATAAAGTTTGTGAACGTTTAGCAGAGTGGGTCAGCCATCGGCACCAGTGAATCCTGGCATCAAAACCACTACAGTAGACTAGTGTTTATGGAGCTCTATTAATTCTGTTTAACCCCTTAAGGACACATGACATGTGTGACATGTCATGATTCCCTTTTATTCCAGAAGTTTGGTCCTTAAGGGGTTAAGGGGACTCTCCACCCTTGATCTCAATTAACCAATGGAGAGTTTGACCCTGCTGCTCTGTTTGCCCCAAACAACAAATTAAACAAAACACTTCCACTATATTACCAGAAAGAAAAGTGCTGCACTTTTAACAAATAGAAAGAGAAACCAATTGGAATGATCAGGAATTATTTTTCAAAATCAATCTTTGTGGTTATATTTTCCACTATGAACAGGCAAGGTACAATCAAACAACAGCAAATATTCCATTCCAGGTTAAATCACTGTATAGTGGTGTGTACATGAAGGAACCAGTTAACACTAACATTAACTTGTGAACCAACAACTTCTGGAGTATAGTGTATGTTAAATATATTATCCCAACCTCCCTTCAGCCCCTAAACCAAAGTATCTCCCCTTCACACCCTTCTCTTTCCCCTTTATTGGCTTAGGTCAAAATAATCTGAAAGACCAGTGCCTCTAGTGAGCAACCACTGTGTCTATGTGTCTAGATAAGGAAGAGTTGTATATCAGGTATCTATGTTCCACAACTCCTACAATATAGAGGAAGCATCCCTTTAGCTATATTTAAAATTCTGATAATCTGGGATTGCTTGTATACAGAAGATCTAGTGATGGTATGATGGAACAACAAGGCAGCTGTGCCTTGCCGTTAACTGCTATCCACTGATGGGTCAATGGTGTGCAATAACAGGGGCATTTTATTCCAAAGAGTCAACAGCCTCTATGCAGTTTTCTGACTTTTACTACATATGGCAAAGTGGTGCGTCAGTCTGCAGATTTTTTTGAACCGTTACAGAAAAGGTGGTACTTGGCCACCCAAGGATACTCTGAATAAAAGTTTTCAATTTTCCAAAACCTGTCCTATAACTATACAGAATTCCCTAGACCTGTAGAAAAGCTTTGGTTATGCACTATTGGCAGTGGTGGAGAGGGAGTAGAGAAAAGTCACCATTTATTGGCAATGGAATTCTATATCCTCAGTGTAGCTGCTATCAACACGTAGGCTGCTAATTTTATATCTCAGAGATATCTGGCCATATCTAGACCGAGCTAGTAACTCAGTGATTTTTTTAAAAATATGAGCAGATTGCGAGGAAAACCAATAGTCAAATAGTTTTTATATAGAGTTTCAACAGGATCGTTTCTGCAGAGTAAATGTAAAAGTTTACCTTTAGAAAAAGTGTGCGTGTGTGATTAAGAAACTTGCCACAAGTCTGTGGTATGGAGCAGATTTCTACAAGGCAGTAGAAAAGTTGGCAAATCAAATTCTTAAGGTTTAGAAAACATGTGAATACTTCAGGACTGAGTAATAAGTAAATAGCAATGTTAATTCAACATTTCCTAATGCTGTCATGAAATAAGCTTTAACAGCTGGGATTTAGACAAGTGATATGGCAACACTAGATAATTACTGCGGGTAGGTTTATTTAATAATAATAATAATAAATAAATAAAAAGTCTGTACTTTATGGCAGTCTGGAGTAGATAACCGGTTACAGAAATGACATTTCTGAAGAGGATATCTTTGAAGTTTAGCCTTTCAAGGGCAAACAGGAAGCAGTTTTTTTTTACCTTCTCTTTAAACACATGTTTGTTACTGTATTCTATTTCTTAAGATGTGGGGGAAGGGTCATATGCTAGAAATTTTGAAGAGGAAATTCCTCCAAAACACAGCATTCTAGCCAAACGTTGTACAAAGGAAATCACATCCGCAGACAATTCTTTCAATACACAAATCAAGCACTTTGATATTCTGGAGGCATTAATAAGGGACATTCACATTAAACCAGCTGTCACTTCTGGGGGTCTGGCATACTTTGCAATTAAACTCGAAGGTAACATTCCCAACTAATATGCGACAGTCCAGGGAACAAGCTAAAGGGAGTAATACTTACTTGAAATGGTTCCCTGTGGCTGCCGCTATCTTCTTTCTTCAGTTCCTGATCCTTTGTCTATTAGGAGAATCAGTCACTGCTGAACAGAGGTCTATGGAGAATCACAAGTCTCGCAATGTGCAAGAAGATGCTAGCCTTCTACAGCTGTCAATACTGATGGCTGCAGGAACTGAAAAGTAGACAGGAAAGCTATGCCTTTTGTCAACCCAGACTTTGTCATATGACAAAGTAATAATTCACAGTAGTCCCATTTCAATGAAATTCCAACACACAATTGTTTTGAAATACCCAAAAGCAACAAAGCCACTTAAACAGGATAAAAGGAATTTTACTCAAACACCAATAAGCTCCAATTGTCAGGAAGTTATTAGTTCCACAACTGCTATTCAACTACATTGATGCTTTGCCAGCTTCATGATTTACAAAGCACTGGCAGCTGCAATCTACTTTTGACCAACCCTGGTATATAAAGACTGATTGTTTGTTTTAGCTTCTAACTACAGGAGAGATATATCAGTGTTCTGCTCTAAAAAGTGTAAAATAGAACAGGGAGGAGTCACCAATAGAACAAGCCTGCTGGTATCATTAGTTTCCATGGTGACTGTCCCACTTTTCGTACCTTAGACCAGCCTTTTAGAGAAAAAAAACAAAAAAAAAAAACACACTTTGATAAATCTCCCCAAACGTTTTTAAACAATATACATTCTGGTAATTAATCAACATAAAAACCCAACCAGAGAAGAGAACCACGTATGGTTTCTTCCATAGTTTGACAACCATGATTAATGAAATAAGTATGCTGTAGAATATGGTGCTTGTCTCGTCTGCATCATTAATGTTCCAAATAGCACTATTTTACAGGATGGTCTGGATTCATGAGGGTGGAGCCATTTAAGAGAATGACTTGTTTGTTAGCTTAAAAATAGCCTTTGTGCAGGTGAAATTTAATTTAGTGTCTTTGATGTAGCTTTTTGACAGATGACAGCAGTACAATTTACTTATAAAAGATTAAGGAAATGGGACTGTAATTACCAGTTAATATTCAAGAGAAAAAGCAAAACTTGTTTTTAATTAAAGACATTGTCTAGTTATTTAACATGCAGTTAATGAAAATAAGCACTGTAACGGAACCGCTGGCACCCCGACCGGGTACCCTCCGCTGACGGATGCTCCTAGTGCTTTCCGAGGTCTCCAAGCACTCTGCCTGACACCATAACCACTGCAGACCCCACGAACCGCCGCAGCTTGGTTGGGGTCTCGCCGACTCCACCCACTCTGGACCCAAGACCAGGGTCCAGCTTCCAGTAGGTGGACCTCTCCGAATTCCAGAGAGCAGGAACAGGAACAAGCTCTTAGCAGAGCTCGGCGATTATACCCTGGGGAGTATAGTGATTATAGCAATCCCCAGAGTGTAGTTCTCCAATCCCCCAAACATGTACCTTCATGAAGTTTCGGCTTATGTTTGGGGGATTGGAGAACTACACTCTGGGGATTGCTATAATCACTATACTCCCCAGGGTATAATCGCTGAGCTCTGCTAAGAGCTTGTTCCTGTTCCTGCTCTCTGGAATTCGGAGAGGTCCACCTACTAGAAGCTGGACCCTGGTCTTGGGTCCAGAGTGGGTGGAGTCGGCGAGACCCCAACCAAGCTGCGGCGGTTCGTGGGGTCTGCAGTGGTTATGGTGTCAGGCAGAATGCTTGGAGACCTCGGAAAGCACTAGGAGCATCCGTCAGCGGAGGGTACCCGGTCGGGGTGCCAGCGGTTCTGTTACAAGCACTACATACTAAATTACCTCCATATTAGTACAAATATATAAAAAATCTTAGTCATGTCAGTACTATGAAGGATTTCAGTCTGGAAAAAATAAAATAAAATACTTATTACAGCAGGGCTTGACAAATTTTCTTGGAATCTAGGAGCCAGCTAGAAAAGTTAGGAGCCAGAGAAATCAACGTCAAAAATACAATTCTTAAAGGGACACTATAGTCACCAGAACCACTACAGCTTAAAGTAGTTGTTCTGAAATCTGTATCCCGCCACTGAATGCTTTTCAATGTAAACACTGACTTTTCAGACAAAAGGCAGTGTGTTTACATTGCTCCCTGGTGACACCTCTAGCAACAGTCACTCAGACCGCCTCTATAGGTGCTTCCTGGGTCAGTGCATCCCAATGTGCAGCACCTAAGTTAATGTTCCCTATAGGGATGGATTAATTCAATACAGCCCTATGAGAAGTTAAATTGGCACAGTGGCATTTTGCTGTGCATGCACAATAGTCTCCCAATGCTTTCATATGGGAAAGCATTGGATTAGATCATCAAGATTAATGCTCTCAGCCATGGAGGTGGGCCCAGTTGCGGCATCACCAGCACGGTGTTGGAAAAAAGTGAGCCGATCAATTCGGGGGCTGAACAGGGTCAGAAATCCCAGGCGCTGGGTAAATTTCCTGGTCGCAATGGCGACTGGAATTTGTTGAGCCCTGTCTTACGGTAATATTTTTTACATTTATGTAGCGTCAACTTATTCCACAGCGTTTTACAATATATTGGGGGAAATTTAATAAATGAAACAAGTACAAAATTTTACAGGAACAATAGGTTTATGAAGACCCTGCCCAAACAAGCTTAAATTACATATTACTACCTACATTTCTGCTGAACGCAGCAACGAGTAATGTAAATATTGACTAAAAATTATAACAAATCGGCCCTAAACCACAAACTACTTTGGATTGGGTACATGAACTACAGTTAAAACACACAACAAACGATAGGCTGACAGCAGTGCAGATTCGTTCGCCGAGTGTGTCAGAACATCAATTATATGCAGGCAGAACATGCACTTCATAATGCAGAAACAGTTTTGGCAGCTGAAGAGGGCCTTGATTTTTATAAATTCACTCTAAAAGGGACGGAGCGTAAAAAACACAAACAAAACACAAGATGGTATCCATAGATGGGTCAAGCCTAATTTTAGTCACCCAGTGAGAAAAATAGTATTTAAATGGGAGTCGGTGAATAGCTGAGAGTGTGAAGAGAGAAAGCTGAGGTTTTGGGTAACTCTGGAAATTGGTTTAACCCCTAATGCAAGATGGCACACCTATCAAAATGGGAATCATGTTTTTTTCACCACTTAGAAGAAAACCAAAAGAAAGATCACCACAAGGTCAAAAGGACCAAATTTGTCAGTGCGGATAGTACCAGACTATCTTGAGTATAAACCAGCAAACAGGAGGGTGATTAACTAGAAAGGATCCCCAACATTGTAAAGAGAAAAACTACACACAAAACGTTTTTACACTAAATAAGTATAAATGTGCAATAGAAATAGGTACAAAATTGGCACAAAGTAGTGTGATTACCGCTTTCCAAAAGTTCCACTGCGTGGGCACTGCCAAAATATGTGCAAATGAGTATGGACAATTAAACAAATGTCCGTTACTAAACAAAATGTGATCATACTAGAAACTATCTGGCACATGACTCAGCTGTTCTTTCCTGTCACTTCTCTGACCTGTCTCTCACTATCTTATTATCTACCACTAGCCTTCACTTCCAGCTATTCACTCTTCTCTCACTCCCAACTCTCTAAGTTATACTTTCCATGGACTGTGCAGAATCAGCCCTGTCCTGGTGTCAATCCCATAAGACATGAGTTTTACCATGACCCCATTTTTCATTACTCTTATAGCTGCTGAAACTATAGTGTCAAGACTGCAAACATGTTTTCCTGACAGTATAGCCCTAAAAGTGCAGTTTAGGCCCCCCCATGCACGTTAAACAGGTTTAAAACTCACCTTTTATTCAGCGCCGCACAGGTCGAGGCTGCTAGCCCCAACGCCGATCTCAGCCAATTCAATGTTTACCCACAGGAAAGCATTGTGAGGCTATTGCGCAAACGTGGCAGAATGCTGCGCCAATCAGCATTTCCTCATAGAGATGTATTGATCAAAGCATGAAGACGCTGAACATTGTGCAGCACTGATCCAGGAGGCACTTCTAATGGCCGTCTGTGTGACTAGGCAGCAAAGTAAATACTGCCTTTAACCTGGATACTATGCTTCTTTCTGCTCACATACATTTTTGTACTATTCCAATAGAGTGCACAGCTGAGGTTTTCAGGAGTTGTACTGCAGCTGTCATGTTTCCCCAGAAGAAATCTAACAACTGAATTACAACTCTTATAAACCTCTACTGCGCCGAGCTTTATGGGTAAAGACCCAGAACATTATGGGTGAGTTTAGAGAATGACCCTGTAAGTAGAGCAATAGGTTGTTTCATAGGAGACAGTGGAAGAATGATCCCTGTTGCGTAGCATATAACTGGAACGATTTACAAAACCTACTGCAGCTGCAAGTATGCCCTTTTTCCACCAGACATCAGAGAGTCTATGCTTCCCCCTGAAACAATCAAAATATTTGTATGGTTTGTGTATACTATGCACAGTCCCCTTTACAAAACTGAATGAGACTGTCAGCAATCTGGCCACAGTAAGGCTACTAACAGCTAATTCAAACAGGATGAATGGGACTGCTGCTGACTTACATGTCCTGTAAATCCATAAATGTTTACAAATCAATATCAAGTCAAATGAGAGGCTTCAGATTGTGACATTCACACTGGTCTGATGCTGTTTACTAGTAAATATACTAATATAGTATATATAATTTTTTTTTAGAAGAATACTAACCAGCATAATCACTACAACATAGACTACTGTAAAGGTGACCTCTACAGTACCATAACCACTACCATAGAAACATAGAATGTGACGGCACATAAGAACCATTCGGCCCATCTAGTCTGCCCAATTCCACATGTTGCAGTGGTAATGCTGGTGAGTGGTTAATTTATTTCCCCATATATTTTATATTATATTTTAAGTATCTGTTCATCAATATGTATGTAAATTCAATAAACAATTGAAATGTATTTCCAAACAGTGCCAGGATTCCATTGATGTTGTCTAAACTGTATATAATCTGTCAAACTTGCTTGGTTTGACTTGCCTTGCTGTGACAGGCGACTGCAGTGCTTCTCAGTTACAATGATAAAGCAGAAATTCAAACTTCTGCATCATAACTTTAGACAGTATTTAGTTTTTGAGAGTGGACATTAAAGGACCACTATAGTGCCAGGGAAACAAACTTGTTTTCCTGGCACTATAGGGTCTTTAGGCCCCCCACCCTACCCCTGATCTCTGATTTTCACAGTGAGAAGCGCCTATCAGTGAGACAGCCACTAGAGGCTGGATTAACCCTAGTGTAAACACTAGATGGACTTGGCACCCAGACAACTTCATTGAGCTTTAGTGGTCCTTTAAGGCCAGCGAGATAGCTCAATGAGCTAATGGATCATCAGTAGAATCTGTTCAACCCAGAAGGGTTGACGCTGCCCTTCAGGTTGACTACCTTCCAAGGTAGATAAAATGAGTACCGTTAAATTGGATAATAGTAACATCCCCAGGGCGTACTTGGAAACCTGAGTAAACTGAATGTTAAAAACTTTACTATTAACCAATAAAGTCTTAACCTGGTAGGCTAAAATAGTATATAATAGAACAAATTTCATATATACACATAAACACTATCACTTTATCGCAAACCAGAAAAGCCATAAGTATCCAAAACAGCAATGTAATTGTTCTGGTCATCAGTAATCTGTCAAACTGTTTATGATTCTTAAAAGTGTCTATTTAATGCAGTGGGTCCCAAACCACTCCTCATGACGCAACAGTCCAGGTTTTGTAAGCATCTCCTTTGGAAAAAAAAAAAAAAATTATTTAAAAAAGAAGAATGAAATCCTGGATTGTAGGTGGGCCACGAGGACTGGATTGGTAACAATTTATTTTATACATGATCTATTGAATAAGTCAGTAAAAAGTAGGGTCACAAAGTATTCTGTGTCCTTTTAATGCAATTTCATGTTATTCACCAACTGCGTTTACCAGCAGAGAGCTAAGTAACTACACCTGCATGTATGTATGTGTAGATTGGAATGGTGAGTGCAAACCCAAGCCATGTTGTTAAATGTAAGGTTAACAAGAGTATGGCTAAGTCAGGAAGATGTTTTTAGATGTTTTCCAGATAAAAGAGAAAGTGTCTTACAATATTACCAAGTGAGGGGCTGTCCTGACATTTGAAGGGATTGAAAAAATAAAATCAGACCTTCAGGTTCCTGTGAGCTGAACAGATAAGACATCTGGACCTCTACACAAAACAAGGTTTTTACTAAAAGACTATAACTACTGACAGAGACATACACACCTTTCATGTTTAAAAGGTAGCTTCTAAAGATGAAATTGAGGGACACAAATACCTACATGCACGAGTAAATGTACTCTCCAAAATACAAGTCTCGGTAACCACAACCAAAAATAATTACACCAGTAATACTACAGTGACAGATGTAAAATACACAAAGTATTGAAGGATGCAGTTTATTTTGCAAATAATCAGTGAGCGTATAGTTAAAAGCAATGCAAAAATACACAGTTGGTAGAAATTGAGCTTCAGTAGTGTGTATGTGTATATATATATATATATATATAATATTATAGCTTTTACGATCCTGTACATACCCCAACATTTAACTTACCTGGAGTACTTTACAATTAATGCAAAAATAACAAGAGGTACAGGAGGATGTATGACACACACGAATATGTTGCAATACTTGCTGGCTCTAAAATATTGCTTCTTCTTACACAATTAAAAGATTACTCCGACCTGGCACCCCAGAGATCAGGGGTAGGCAATCTTCGACATGTTTTACACTACAGCTCCCACAATGCTTTGCTAGCATTATGGGAGATGTAGTCCACACCATCTGGAGTGCAGAAGCGTGCCTACTCCTGTCTTAAATATTAGTGCAGGAATAAGCAACCTTTGGCACTCCAACTGTTTTAGACTGCATCACCCATGATGCTCTGCCAGTAATGTGGCTGCAAGAGGATTATGGGAGATGTAGTCCACAACATCTGGAGTGTGGAAGGTTGTCTACCCGTGAATAGTGCTATGGCCTACAAGCAGCAGCCCATGGACAAGGAGACCCCAGTATCTGGTTATATAAGCAGCTCTATAAACCGGTTTAGCGGCCATTATCCTGCCCCCACCCCCGGGCTGCAGGGGATTACCGGCTCCATGGTAACCAGCACGAGCTGTCAGTCACTCTGAGCCCGGCGCCATTATCCGAGCTATACTCACCACTCACGGTAAGAAGAAGGAGGCTCGGTAACGGCTGCTTTGCTTCTGGCTCTCACACAGACGGTACTACCTAATACCGGCCAACACCCCTACTGGCAGAGCCACGCCCACACTGTCACTTCCGCATTACTGGGCGCAGGGAGCGGATGGGCGGCGTCAAAACCATAACTGGGAGAAGGGGGGGGGGGTATCCCGGTGATAGCAAGGTAGTAACCTGGCAAAATAACGATACGTCCGTTACAGGCACGAGCAAGACATAAATACTTATTTTGTAATCGTGTTCTGCACACATAATGATTCCTGAGTCGAGTATCAAGAAGGAGCTACACACAAATAAGGCTGCCCCCCCCCCGGTTTGCTAGTTGGTTGCTCCCACTCTGTAGGGCCGGACGCATTCCAGGGGAGGTGACGTTGACGAGTCTGACACATGCCCTAATATGGAAGCAGAGGCTGAGGTCTCGCGGGATTTGCTGCCCCAGGGGAGCTAGGGGAGAGCGGTCTCCAGGCAGCTGCTGCTGTGGGGGGGCTCTGCAAGCATTGGGTTTATAGAGAGCTTCAGTAATGGCGATAGGAGCCCATTCTGTGTGTATGAGTCAGTGTTTAGACGGCTGGAATGTGTGAAGCCCAATATTAGTAGAGGGCTTTATATTAACTGTAGGGGGGGGGGGAATGGAGCCTTTATTTGTGGGTCTGTAGTTATGATTAGTTTAGACATTTTATCTAGGGAAAACTTATTCCGCTGCGCTTTACAATATCACCGGTGTTAACTTTAAAAGCACTGCTTAGTATTCAAAATGGGAAGCGGGTTATATGAAAATACTTCAAGGACTGTGTTTTACAGTATCTCATATGACTAGAACATGTATTCTCTTATTTTTATAAAGGTGTGTAGAAATCCTAGGATAGGCAACCTTCGGCACTCAAGATGTTGTGGACTACATCTCCCAGAATGCTCTTACACCCATAGTACTGACAAAGCGTCATGGGAGTTGTAGTCCAAAACATCTGGAGTGCCAAGGGTAGTCTAATCCTTTGTTGCTGTTTGTATTCCAGATTTCTAAAAATAAATAATAATTCCTAGAGCCGCGCGGATAAAGTGGATCCGGCCGGCGGCAACGTAAATAGTGCCGGGAAGCGCCGCGGGGGTGTTAGACGAGCCCCGCCGGCGAAACCCGGTAGTGTGTGACCGGGGGGAGAGCCCCACCCGGAGGGGGGGCGAGGGGAAAGAAAAAACGGCAGAGCCCAGAGGGCGAACTGAGGGCAGCCCGGTCACACAGTGAAAGGTAGCAGCACAATAAAATACCTAGTAAATAACAATAAATGAAATAAACAAGTAAAATTATGTAAAGGTGGGATAAAGGGATAACGGGAAGAGAATATCCCAACAGTATATTAAAGCAATACAAGATGTCACAAGCTAAAAACCCACCAGAGCACACCATAAATAAAAATAGAGTGTACTTATCTGAGGGAGCAGCGAAGAAAGAGGAAGAAACAGGAAGTGCTACACCTTATATACTAAGGGGGTGGATACCCATGATAGCACTGTCTATATGCTTATGTTATTTGTTCTTTTTTATCTCTTTTGCATATATCTCTCTTCGTGCTGAGGGAGATTTAAAGAAAGAGAAGCATAATACTCGCCTCCGTGTCTTTAATAAAATCTGGATTCTCGATACCATGTAAGTTTGCCCAAGTCTCTTAGCTGAAATACTGATAGCTTTACCATCTTACTATAAAGAGCCCCAACTAATGACCCTCAATGGCAAATACAATTTATATAGCGCCAACATATTCCACAGTGCTGTACAATAGGAAACAAGACAAACATTTAATTCTAACAAAATATGTATGATACACAGGAACAGTATGTGAAGAGGGCCCTGCCTAAATGATCTCACAATCTAAATAAATGAGAGCTGATCACTCAAAGGAAAGTAATCAAGTGATTAGAATTAAATAAAAAGGATGGGAGGGGGAGCACAGTAGATGGGAAACAACAAAGGAAGGCCATCGGGCACGGTAGGCAACCTTTGGCCCTCCAGATGTTGTGGACTACATCTCACCTGATAATTTTCCAGCATTACGGCTTTAAGAGCATTATGGGAAATGTAGTCTGTAACATCTAAAGTGCCGAAAGTTGCCTATCCCTGTTGTAGGGGGATGACGCATTAAAGGGAAAGCTGATAGGCTTCTCTAAAGAACTATGCTTTAAGGGACTTTTTTTTTTTTTTTTTTTAAAGGATGGCAGCAACACAGAGTTGGATGTCCTGTGGGAGGGCATACCATAAAGAGGGGAAAGGCTGAAGAAGTCATGCAGGCGACTGTCTGGGGTGTGAGTGCAAGAACGGGACAGTTAACAGGTCGTTGGTTTAGATGGAGCATATCTGCTAATGGGGGGAGGATATGTAAGCAGGGGGTGGGGAGTTAGAGAGCTAGGTAACTAAGCACAAGAACTTTGAACAAATTCCTAAATGGAACAGGAAGACAGTGTAGAGACTGGAACAGGGCTGAGATGTTCATTACGGACTGGGCACTTTTCAGGATGACAAGCAGAAGGTTACAATAATCAAGGGGGAAAACGTGAACTTAGACAAGGGTTTTAGTTGCATTTGGAGTGAGAAAGGGCTCGATGCAAGATGTTTTTAAGGTGAAAGCTTTGATGATAGATTTTATGTAAGTGGTTAAGGAAAGTTCGGAGTCAAAGAGCACACCAAGACTGCACTGAGTTTATGATCGCTCTGTTGAGCTTAAGGGAAACCAGCAAAGACATGGAGTTTGGTCTTGAATAGGCTAAGTTTTGCGAATTGTGCTACAAGTCCTACAATTAAAAAAAAAAAAAAAGATGAGAGGTGACACAATTCAGCAGCCAAGGAGAAAAATCAGGAGAGGTAGGTTTGGTTATCAGATCCAGAGCAGGGCACACTAAAACAGTAGTCAGAGAAGTAGGAAGAGAACCAGTGTCATCCAGGTCAAGGCTGCAGAAGTTGAGCAGGAGAAGTGAGTGATCAAAAGTGGCATAAAGATCAAGAAGAATAAGTATCGAGTAGTAGGCTTTGAATTTGGCTGTCACCTTGGTCAGGGCAATCTAAGTGGAATGTTGGGAGCGGAAGCCAAACTGTAGGTGGTCGCATAAGGAATTGAAGTGTAGATCTGTAAGTTGAGTATGAACAAGTCTTTCATGGAGCTTGGAGACAAAAGGAAGGAGAGAGATTGGACAATAGCTGTCAGGCTTCCTTCCCGCCAGAACTCCGGGTGCCGCGATCCCCTCTGGCATTTTGTCTGACTCATACACATGCAGCGTGTGTACTCCTTTGACCTCGGCTTGCTTCATCGTTTTCCCTGTTTTCTCTACTCCTTTTGACCCCGGCTTGTAACTGACTGTGTATTCGTAAACCCAGCCATTCTAAGGACCGGTATACGGATTTACGTTTAGTGATTCTGTCTGTGTGATCTGGTTCCAGTAATCCTGACAAAAGTTAGGCAAAGCGTCAGGGCAAGAGAAGGTTTTTGTTTTGTATAGGTGTGATCACTGCGTGTTTGAATTTTTGATTTTACTCAAGGATGGGGACAGTCACAGATGAGAGAAATTTAATAAGGTGCAAGTGAATGTTACTAAGGGGGCACGGGGTAAGCTGTACATAACTGTAGCCAGGACTTTTTACAGGAACTTCATCTTTGGATCAAATAGTTGAGTCAGGAACACTTATGTAAACGATACAGATATTATAAACTGATCGTGGCAGGGAGCTGGCTTTTTTGAATGCCAGCCTAGGCCAAACTGAACAACTTTATTTGAATATTGGACAGGATTAAACTATAAGTTCCAACTTTGACCTACTGCAAAATTTCCAGTAATATTTGCACTAGTGTTGGTTCTGTGTTTTAACCCCTTAAGGACCGCTGTGTCAGGATCGGGACAGGGATCCAACACGCAGAGTACAAACAGTAGCCAGATACGTATACCGGACCTTAGAATGGCCGGACTAACGTAAGTAGTACAGTATAGAATGGTCAAAGACAAGCCGAGGTCGAGGGTAACAGAAGACAGGTAAGCGAGAGACAAGCCGAATCAAGGGTAACAGAGATAAGCAGAGTAAGGTAAACAAGCCGGGTCAAAACCAAAAGGGATAATAGAATACACAAGCACTGAGTGACTAGAACAAGCTAGAACCACGACAGGGCAATGAGCTAATGAAAGAGGCTCTGTTAAATACCCTGTTCAGAGCAGTAACCACGCCCCCAAGGCGTCCTGATTGGTCCTGCAGCCATTGACTGACAGGTTGTTCCGGGGGAGTGTCCTGATGACTACTTCCTGCCTAGATGCTGTAAAAGGCAGTCACTCCCTCGCGGCCGGCCTAGCATGACTGGATAGACCGCGGGGAAGGGAGCCATCAGACCGTCTGGATGGAGGAACAGCTAAGTCTCTACCTCTTTCGGAGGTAGAGACCACAGGTACCCTGACAGTACCCCCCCTCTCAGATACGCCCACCGGGCGGAATGAACCAGGACGAGATGGGAAGCGAGAGTGATACGCCCTGCGGAGACGGGGAGCATGAACATCCTCCTGAGGTACCCAACTCCTCTCCTCAGGACCATATCCCTTCCAATCAACCAGATATTGTACTCTCCCCCGGGAGATTCGAGAATCAATAATAGAGTTAACCTCATACTCCTCCTGACCCTCCACCTGAACGGGGCGAGGAGGGGCTATTGTGGAGGAAAATCTGTTACATATGAGTGGTTTCAGCAATGAAACGTGAAACGAGTTCGGGATGCGTAAGGTATTAGGAGGAGCTAAACGATACGCAACTGGATTGATACGGGTCAGCACCCTGTAGGGTCCAATATAACGAGGAGCGAACTTCATGGAGGGCACTTTTAAACGGATGTTCCTCGTGCTCAGCCATACCCTATCACCTGGAACAAAGACCGGAGCCGCCCTTCTACGTTTATCAGCGTGTTTCTTGACCAACATAGAGTTGTGCACAAGGATTTGTCGAGTTTGATCCCACAACTTCCTCAAATTGGCAACATGAACATCAACCGACGGCACCCCCTGGGAAGGGGAATCCGAAGGAAGAATAGACGGATGAAAACCATAATTCATGAAGAAGGGGCTTGAATGAGTAGAATCGCAAACGAGATTGTTGTGTGCAAACTCCGCCCAAGGAATCAAACCGACCCAATCATCCTGGTGTTCAGAAACAAAGCATCGTAAATATTGTTCAATTTTCTGGTTGGTACGTTCAGCAGCTCCGTTAGACTGAGGATGATAGGCAGAAGAAAAGTTTAATTTAATACCAAGTTGAGAGCAGAAGGACCTCCAAAAGCGGGAAACAAATTGGGAGCCTCTGTCCGATACAATTTGAGAGGGTATCCCATGTAGGCGAAAAATCTCCTTAGCAAATATCTCTGCCAATTCGGGAGAAGACGGGAGTTTAGGCAGGGGAATGAAGTGTGCCATCTTAGTAAACCTGTCAACCACGGTGAGGATAACAGTCTGTCTTTTAGAGATAGGTAGATCGACAATAAAGTCCATGGCCAAACAGGACCATGGTTTTTCTGGAACCTCCAAGGGTTGCAGGAATCCACATGGAAGCGTATGGGGTTGTTTGGTGTTAGTACAAACTTCACATGCAGCGATGAACTCCTCAATGTCCCTCCGTAAAGCAGGC
This sequence comes from Pelobates fuscus, assembly GCF_036172605.1. NCBI lineage: Eukaryota > Metazoa > Chordata > Amphibia > Anura > Pelobatidae > Pelobates > Pelobates fuscus. The sequence continues at coordinate 117,911,950 of NC_086320.1, read as the reverse complement.
CACCAGAAGTCCTTAGTGATCAACGCGTAAGTTTTGCGAATACCAGGATGTCCCGCCATCTTGCTATTATGTAAACACTGTAAAAGTTCCAGTTGAAGAGCAGGAGGAACGAAATGACGGCCCGCAGGAGTCTGTTTAGGTGCTAGATGTTGCAACTTAATGATCTCGGCCAGTAATGGAGAATGAATCCTGAGATTCGTATTAGCAATGATATTGCATTTCGGAACTATAGAAGAAAGAACTGGTTCAGGTACAGTAGAAGGTTCATATTGGCGAGATAATGCATCGGCTTTAGAGTTTTTAGAACCAGGTCTGTAAGTCAGTACATAATTGAAGTGAGTCAGGAATAAGGACCAACGAGCTTGTCTAGAGGATAAGCGCTTAGCCTCCCCAATATAGGACAAGTTTTTGTGGTCCGTCAAAATCGTAATAGGGTGTAGGGTCCCCTCCAACAAATGTCTCCACTCCTTTAAGGCTTTAATGACTGCTAACAGTTCCCTTTCCCCGATGTCATATCTGCTCTCAGGCCCAGAAAATTTCTTAGAGAAGAAACCACAAGGGTGTAACGGTTTATCCACCCCTAACCTTTGAGACAGAACAGCCCCAACTGCTGTCTCAGAGGCATCGACCTCGAGCAAGAAAGGCAGAGTCGTATCAGGATGGACTAGAATGGGAGCCGAGGCAAAAAGTTCCTTGAGAGTCTTGAAAGCACCCAGAGCTTCCTTAGACCAGAACTTGGTATCAGCCCCTTGTTTGGTCATATTGGTAATAGGCGCAATGATAGAGGAGTATCCTTTAATGAAGCGCCTATAGTAGTTGGAAAAACCAATAAACCTTTGGATAGCCTTGAGTCCTTTGGGCAAGGGCCAGTCTAAAATAGATTGAAGTTTTACAGGATCCATTTTAAAACCCTCCCCAGAAATCACGTATCCAAGAAAGTCTACCTGAGACTGATCAAAACTGCACTTCTCCAATTTGCAATATAGACCATGTTGCAGCAGCTTGTGTAATACCTTTCTGACCTGTCTATGGTGAGTCTCAATCTCCTTAGAGTGTATTAGTATGTCGTCCAGGTAAACAATAACACAATCATGCTGAAACTCCCTAAATACCTCATTAATCAAATCTTGAAATACTGCAGGAGCATTGCATAGTCCAAATGGCATAACAGTGTATTCGTAATGGCCATACCGGGTATTGAATGCCGTCATCCACTCGTGACCTTGCTGGATTCTCACCAAATTGTAAGCCCCTCTGAGATCTAACTTGGTGAAGATTTTGGAGCCCTTAAGACGATCAAATAACTCGGTAATCAGTGGGATAGGATAGGCATTTCTGACAGTTATTTTATTCAAGCCTCGGTAATCGATACAAGGTCTCAGCGTGCCATCCTTCTTCTTAATGAAAAAGAACCCAGCCCCGGCCGGAGAAGAAGACCTCCTGATGAATCCCTTTTCTAAATTCTCCCGAATATACTCCTCTAGAACCGAGTTTTCCTGAACAGACAAAGGATATACATGGCCCCTCGGAGGCATAGTGCCGGGTAGAAGCTTAATCTTACAGTCAAATGACCTGTGTGGAGGCAAAGAATCGGCATTCTTCTTGTCAAACACTGCCCTTAAGTCTAGGTAAAGGTCTGGTATTTGTCTTTCTGTGGACTGAGTAGGATTCTCCGGTATGTTAATATTAGCTAATGGAGAAACCTTGCACAAACACCGATCCTGGCAGCCCTGGCCCCACGAGAGTATCTCTCCTAATTCCCAATCGATAATAGGGTTATGTTTTTTCAACCATGGGTACCCCAGAACTATGGGAACGGAAGGAGACGAAATGAGCAGAAGAGATAAATTCTCCACATGTAGGATACCCACATTTAAATTAATGGGTATGGTCTCATGAAAGATAACAGGGTCTAGTAGTGGTCTACCATCTATGGCCTCAACGGCCAAAGGTGTCTCCCTTAGCTGGGATGGGAAATTGTTCTTACTAGCAAAGGCTTGGTCGATAAAATTCTCAGCAGCACCGGAATCTATCAATGCCATAGCCCTTACTACTTCCTTCCCCCAAGTTAAGGAAACTGGTAGCAGAAGCCTGTGATCTTTATAATCAGGAGTAGAGGACAAAATAGAAACACCCAAGGCCTGTCCTCTAGAGAGACTTAGGTGCGAGCGTTTCCCGGGCGGTTAGAACAGTTCGAGAGTAAATGACCCTTGGCTCCACAATACATACACAAACCCTCTCTTCTCCTGTGCTGTCTTTCCTCCTCAGAGAGGCGGGTATACCCTATCTGCATAGGTTCAGTAAGCAAAGATATCGTGGAGTCAGGACTTGGAACAGCGGGAGCTAACCTAAAAGAAGGTCTCTGGTTCCTCTCTCGAGTGTTCTGTCTCTCTCTTAGACGTTCATCTATACGAGAGATGAACGAAATTAAATCCTCTAAATTCTCAGGGAGTTCTCTGGTAGCAACCTCATCAAGGATTACATCAGATAGGCCATTCAAAAATACATCCATATACGCCTGCTCATTCCACTTGATTTCTGCCGCCAGAGACCTGAACTCTAGTGCATAATCCACCAGTGTTTGGTTCTCCTGTCTCAGGCGCAACAGTAATCTGGCTGCATTAACCTTTCTACCTGGAGGGTCAAATGTTCTTCTAAAAGCAGCTACAAATGCGTTATAGTTATAAACTAATGGATTATCGTTCTCCCATAGTGGGTTGGCCCATCTCAGAGCTTTCTCAATGAGTAGGGTGATAATAAATCCTACTTTTGCCCTATCTGTAGGATAAGAGCGAGGTTGCAATTCAAAGTGGATACTAATTTGGTTTAAAAAACCACGACACTTCTCAGGAGCCCCACCATAGCGTACTGGGGGGGTAATGTGAGAAGAAGCACCCACTGTGGCTACCTCTAGACCTGAACCGACAGGAGAAACAGGGGTATTACGTATCTCCTCTGGTGGGTTATTGGCACAAGCTAATAGAGCCTGTAGCGCAAGCGCCATCTGATCCATTCTGTGATCCATGGCTTCAAACCTAGGATCAGGAGCAGCCAGCTGACTGTTTGTACTTGCAGGATCCATTGGCCCTGTCGTAATGTCAGGATCGGGACAGGGATCCAACACGCAGAGTACAAACAGTAGCCAGATACGTATACCGGACCTTAGAATGGCCGGACTAACGTAAGTAGTACAGTATAGAATGGTCAAAGACAAGCCGAGGTCGAGGGTAACAGAAGACAGGTAAGCGAGAGACAAGCCGAATCAAGGGTAACAGAGATAAGCAGAGTAAGGTAAACAAGCCGGGTCAAAACCAAAAGGGATAATAGAATACACAAGCACTGAGTGACTAGAACAAGCTAGAACCACGACAGGGCAATGAGCTAATGAAAGAGGCTCTGTTAAATACCCTGTTCAGAGCAGTAACCACGCCCCCAAGGCGTCCTGATTGGTCCTGCAGCCATTGACTGACAGGTTGTTCCGGGGGAGTGTCCTGATGACTACTTCCTGCCTAGATGCTGTAAAAGGCAGTCACTCCCTCGCGGCCGGCCTAGCATGACTGGATAGACCGCGGGGAAGGGAGCCATCAGACCGTCTGGATGGAGGAACAGCTAAGTCTCTACCTCTTTCGGAGGTAGAGACCACAGGTACCCTGACACGCTGACGGTTCAGGACCGTCAGCGGTAAAATGTGCGTTTGGACCGCTGACGGTCCTGAACCGTCATAAAGGTCAGGGGCTACTTACCTGATCGCCGTCGGTCCCACGGCGGCGATCAGCTCTCCTCCCGGTCCAGGGGGACTGCCTGTCTGCCCGGGCAGTCCCCCCTCGGCAGATCAGGACCCCACGGCCATGTGATCACTCGATCACATGACCGCAATAGGGGTCCATGTGTCTGCCTGCAGGGGGACTGTCTGTGCTGACAGGCAGTCTCCCTGCATCTGTAAAATCAAAAATAAAGTGTAAAAAAAAAACAATCAGTGTAAAAAAAATAATAATATGTGTATATATATATACATGTATTATATCTATATATACCTATATATAATATATGTATATATATCATATATATAATGTCATACTAAGTGTATTTTTATATTTATATATACGTATATTAATATAAAATACACTTATATTTAAATTACACACGAATATATACAATATATATAATAACTATATATATGGTATATATATATTCTTATAAAATACAAATAATATGTTAATAAAAATAAATAACAAAAAATAAAAATAATGTTTAATAATTAAAAAAAAATTATATATATATATATATATGCAATTTTATTCTAACAGTATTTTGATATTGATATATATATATTTATATCAAAATACACTTAGAATGTAATGATATATATATCTATGTATAAATAAATAAATAAAAATAATACGAAATATACATATGTCCACATACATAATTACATAAATAATTTCATAAATATACACGTAGACGTCAAATATATAAATGTGTATATATATTAAAATTCTACGTGCATATTTATGTAATATTTTTACCTAATTAAGTAATTTTAATGATTGCAATTTGAGGGACCTGCCTGCCAACCCAGGCCAAAAGTCCAGATAATTTAATTTGCTAGCACTGTGTTTAACCCTGTAACTTTCTATGACACCCTAAATCCTGTACATGGGGGTACTGTTTTACTCGGGAGACTTCGCTGAACACAAATATTAGTGTTTCAAAACAGTAAAACATATCACAGCGATGATATTGTCAGTGAAAGTGAAGTTTTTTGCATTTTTCACACACAAACAGCTCTTTCACTGAGGATATTATTGCTGTGATATATTTTACTGTTCTGATACACTAATATTTGTGTTCAGCGAAGTCTCCTGAGTATAACAGTACCCCACATGTAGAGGTTTTATAGTGTTTGTGAAAGTTACAGGGTCAAATATAAGGCTTGATTTTACTTTTTTTTTTTATTGAAATTTATCAGATTGGTTAGGTTGCCTTTGAGAGCGTATGGTAGCCAAGGAATGAGAATTAGCCCCATGATGGCATACCATTTGCAAAAGAAGACAACCCAAGGTATTGCAAATGGGGTATGTTCAGCCTTTTTTAGTAGCCACTTAGTCACAAACACCGGCCAAAGTTAGCGTTTTTTGCATTTTTAACACACAAACAAATATAAATGCTAACTTTGGCCAGTGTTTGTGACTAGGTGGCTACTAAAAAAGACTGGACATACCCCATTTTGAATACCCTGGGTTGTCTACTTTAAAAAATATGTACATGTTAGGTGTGTTTCGGGGATTTATGACAGATAACGGTGTAACAATGTCACTATTGATACATTTAATATATATATATATATATATTGAAACAGCAATTTCCTACTTGTAGTTATAGGCCTATAACTTGCAAAAAAAAGCAATAAAGCATGTAAACACTGGATGTTTTTAAACTCGGGACAAAATTTTGAATCTATTTAGCAGTTTTTTTCATTAGCTTTTGTAGATAAGTAAAAGATTTTTCAAGTAAAAGTCCAAAAACATGTTTTTTTTTTATTTTTCACCATATTTTTTATTTTTTTTTAAATACAATATATGACATAATATAAATACTGGTATGTAAAGAAAGCCCTTCTTGTCGTGAAAAAAACAATATATAACTTGTATGGGAACCGTAAATGAGAGAGCGGAAAATTACAGCTAAACACAAACACCACAAAAGTGTTAAAACTGCTCTGGTCCTTAACGTACAAACATCGCAAAAACAGGCCGGTCCTTAAGGGGTTAATTCCCATTCTATTTCCAGAACTGATTTTTTTTATTTTTTTTTATCTGTTTATTCTTGCTTTTTTGATTCATGTATTTTTTTGGCACTGTGTAACTTGTCTTTTCGTTCTTAAAAATGAATAATCTAATTCTGTCTTTGGTTTTAGAATCTTCACATACATTGTGTATATTGTGTAACATTTATATTGCAAATGGTGTTTTCTGTTTTTTTTTAATTAAATCTATTTGCTTGGAGCAACTAAAGACACTCAATTATAAACTGCCTTGGTGATGGCAGCGTTTGATATTCGAGTTGTGTGTGGTGGTGTTAAGTGGGAATTTCTTTCATTATTCTTGGTCTAGTGCAGACAAATCGTAATTGCTAACCCTTTTACTGCCAGAACCAATTCGCAATCAAGCTTGGAGTATTGTCTTTGACACCTTATTCCCCAAAAAATAGCTCTTTTATATTCCTTCAATTAGGAAGCTTTTGATAGATGAAAACACAACACTACTAAAACTCTCCATACTAATATGAAAAATGATTTACTTACTGCTAAATCCAAAGGTCAAAATATTAATTTATACTTAAGTTTTTTCTTTAGGTTTTGACATGCATTCTTTTAACCCTCCACAGTCTTCACAATACCATTCCTTCCTCGACACTCTTCACATCCGATCCTGGTTCTCATCCTACTTCTTCCAACATTCATGCATTGTTTCATTTTCTGGCTCCGTCTTTACATTGCATATCTCACTTGGACTCCTACATGGCTCTGTTCTCGGGTCCCTTTTGTTTTGCCTTCTCTTTATATTGCCTCCTTTGGTAATTTATTATATTTTTTAGATTTCAGTACTTTCTATATGCTGGCTGTTGTGCCCAGCAAGCACAATTCCTTGTTGCACTATCAAAATATTGTGCTTAAGTATAGTATAGGCATGTTACCAGATAGAGGCCATAGTGCTGATTACACTATGGACAGCTTAAAGGACCACTATAGGCACCCAGACCACTTCAGCTTAATGAAGTGGTCTGGGTGCCAGGTCCAGCTAGGGTTAACCCATTTTTTTAATAAACATAGCAGTTTCAGAGAAACTGCTATGTTTATAAATGGGTTAATCCAGCCCTCAAATCCTCTAGTGGCTGTCTCACTGACAGCCGCTAGAGGCGCTTGCGTGATTCTCACTGTGAAAACACAGTGAGAGCACGAAAGCGTCCATAGATAATGCTTTTCCTATGAGACCGGCTGAATGCGCGCGCAGCTCTTGCCGCGCGTGCGCATTCAGCCGAATGGGAGGAGAGGAGGAGGATCGGAGGAGAAGAGCTCCCCGCCCGGCGCTGGAGAAAGGTAAGTTTTAACCCCTTTCCTCTCCCCAGACCCCGGCGGGAGTGGGACCCTGAGGGTGGGCACCCTCAGGGCACTATAGTGCCAGGAAAACGAGTATGTTTTCCTGGCACTATAGTGGTCCTTTAATATAAGTACATATATTAGTATTAAAATACACTTAGAATGACGTTATATATATATAACTAGAAAAGCTACAATTTCTGGGGAAATTGTGTGAAGTGTTCTTGCCTCCACCAGTAGTCTGCAACTGTTGTGTGGCTGGAGTAACTGTGGAAAGGTTGGACTGGGCAGAGTAACTGTGTGGAGTGTTTGGAGTGAGTAAAGATAGTAAACATTACACTAACCAATTGATTGATCAAATGTAAAAAGTGCACATGGCAAGCTTGATAGAGTGAGAAATGCATTTCAACTTTTATTTATTTATATAGCACATTTAATTCTAGCTTTTCTAGTATGTGTCAGGGCTCCGCGGGCGGCGGTGAGGGGAGGCTGCAATCCTCTCGCAGCACTCACCCTCGGTCCGTCGCCCCTTACCGTTAAGCGAGCGGCGTCCTCTCCTCCTGACACGCCGCTCGCGTCCTCCTCTCCTCCTCCCAGCGGCAGCATGTCTAACGCTGCACGCTGGGAGCCGGCACTATTATCTAAGCGCCGGGGTCACTCACGTGACCCGGCGTTAAAGCTACAGTGCAACAAACACAGTGGGGGGTATAGATATCCCCCACGTGTGTTTGTTAATACTGATTGGTGGTTAGCCAATCAGGATTCAGGCTAGGATTTAAATACTTACCTTTCCTGTCTATCTGTGCCCTGTTGTGGTCTTTTCTTTATAGTATCGATTGTGAACGTGTGCTTTCTGGTTACGTACCCTCTGGCTTGTTATACTGACTTTGTGACTTTCTCCTACCCTTTGACCTCGGCTTGTTTCTCGTTATTCTGTTTTCTGGTTCCCCTTACTCGGCTTGTCTCCTGACTATTCTTTGTGTGCTTAGCCCGGCCACTCTAAGGACCGGTACAGCACACTTTCTGTGTGTGTGTCTGTGTGTGTGTTAGCGTGTTGGGTTCCCCGGGATCGTGACATTACAACAGGGCCATAATGGAACCTGCTGACATACCACAGCTCCTAGTTAATCAGGAGGCTAGAATGGATGGCTTGGACCACCGTATGGATCAGTTTGCTCCAGCTTTGCAGACCATACTGGCTCGTACTGCACACCTGCAGCCTGCCGTCCAGGAGGCGGTTGCTGCTGTGTCCGAACCCATTGCCACTCCAGTACCCGTTCCTGCTCATATAGTCCATATGACACCGCCACAGCGCTATAGTGGTGACCCAGCTTTGTGTCGTGGTTTCCTCAATCAAATTGACATCCATTTGGCAATGAATCCACGTTCCTATCCCACTGACAGAACTAAAATTGCCTTTTTGATAAACCACTTGTCAGGGAGAGCTTTAGCATGGGCTAATCCCATGTGGGAGAATGCTTCCCCAATGTCCTTTGCAGACTTTTTGACCGCATTCAAACGCACATTTGATCAACCCGGTAGGGTTGCTTCTGCTGGCAAAGCTCTGCTTAGGGTCCGACAGGTTAACAGATCTGTAGCGGATTACACTATCGAATTCCGCACTCTAGCAGCTGAGGTGGTTTGGAATAATGATGCCCTCGTTACAGCCTTTCAGGAGGGTTTGGCTGCTTACATCCTGGACGAAATAGCGTCCAGGGAATTGCCTGTCCTTCTGGATGATCTTATAGATTATATCATCCGTATTGATAATCGTATTAGAGAGAGACGTAGTCAGAGGCGTATGTATACACAGATGTTACCTGCTTTACCCAGTACTGCGTTACTGGCATTACCCCCTTCTAGCCAACCTCCCCCTGAAACCTTGCAATTGGGTGTTACTGGGTTAACTGAGGTAGAAAAATCATACCGAAGAAGGGAAGGATTATGCCTTTACTGTGGGAAAAGGGGACATCTTCTAAGAACCTGCCCTGAATCGCGGGGAAAACTGCAGCACCCAAGGCCTAAAGAGGGGTCGACCTCGGGTGTTATGTCGTTTACCCCTCACGTCCCCATTACTAGACCGTTTATTACGGTTACCCTTTTTGTTGGTAATACTACCGTGATTACCAAAGCCTTGATGGATTCAGGGGCTGCTGACAATCTTATGGATGAGAGTTTTGCTAAAACCGCATCTTTGACTCTGATCCAAAAGGTTACTCCCTTGGCTGTGGAGGCCATAGACGGTAGACCACTGGAGAAACCTCTGGTGACCCATGAGACCAAAGAACTGGTTATGTCTGTGGGTGCCTTGCACAAGGAAAGATTGTCCTTTCAAATAATCAACTCCCCTACAGCCTCTGTCGTTTTGGGCTTTCCCTGGTTGGTTAAACACAATCCGATGATTGATTGGGGTTGTTTGGAGATTCTCTCCTGGGGGAAATCTTGTCAAAGGGAATGTATGACTCGTGTTTGTCCTGTTGGCTTGCTTAATGTACCCACAGCCAAGCCACTTTCTGTTTATGTTCCTCCTGTGTATGCAGACCTAGCTAAGGTGTTTGAAAAAAGGGAGGCAGATAAACTACCCCCGCACCGTGAATATGATTGTGCCATAAACCTCTTTCCTGGTACTATGCCGCCTAGGGGTAAGGTATACCCTCTTTCTGAAAAAGAGAACCAGGTAATGGAGGAGTACATACGAGAGGCCTTAAGTAAAGGTTTTATTAGAAGGTCCTCCTCTCCTGCTGGTGCTGGTTTCTTTTTTGTGGCAAAAAAGGAGGGCGATTTGAGACCGTGTATAGACTACAGAGCCCTAAACAATATAACGATTAAAAATGCCTATCCGATTCCCCTCATTACCGAATTGTTTGATCGTGTCAAAGGTTCTAGATATTTTACTAAACTAGACCTCAGGGGGGCTTATAACCTTGTTCGTATTAAGGAGAATGATGAATGGAAAACGGCGTTCAATACGCGTAGTGGGCATTACGAGTATCTGGTCATGCCTTTTGGATTGTGTAATGCTCCTGCCGTTTTTCAGGACCTCATAAACGATGTCCTTAGAGATCTACTGCATGTCTGTGCTGTAGTCTACCTAGATGACATACTTGTATATTCTCCAGATTTGAAGACACATCATACTCATGTTAGGATGGTGCTTAAAAGGTTGTTGCAGAATGGTCTTTATTGTAAATTAGAGAAATGCTTATTCGACCAAACCTCTGTACAATTCCTGGGTTATGTTATTTCTGAACAAGGATTCAGCATGGATCCTTCAAAATTGGAAGCTATACTGTCCTGGCCCCTTCCCCAAGGACTTAAGGCAATACAGCGATTTATAGGGTTTGCCAATTATTATATAAAGTTTGTTAAAAACTTCTCATCCATTATTTCCCCTATCACTAAACTGACAAAAAAGGGTTTACACCCCAGGGTTTGGAATCCTAATGCTATTGTGGCCTTCGAGACTCTAAGAAAGGCATTTGCCACTGCCCCTGTGTTACACCATCCTGATCCTTCCCTTCCCTTTGTACTGGAAGTAGACGCCTCTGAATCAGGTATAGGAGCAGTGTTGTCACAAAGACAATCGTATGACGAACCCCTCCTTCCCTGTGGTTACTTTTCAAAACGCTTGTCAGAGTCTGAAAAGAATTACGACGTTGGGAACAGGGAATTATTAGCTATAGTGATGGCATTTAAAGAATGGAGGTACTTGTTAGAGGGAGCTAGACACAAGATTTTGGTTATAACCGATCATAAAAATCTATCCTATATCGCAGATGCTAAGAGGTTATCCTCTCGTCAGGCTAGATGGTCTTTATTTCTCTCACGTTTTCAGTACATAATCACATACAGGCCTGGTTATCGAAATGTCAAGGCTGATGCCATCTCCCGCCAGTACGAACCTGTAGATTCTATTACCTCCACTCCTGAGCCCATTGTACCCACAACTAATATAATAGCTACTACCCGTTTGGTTATCTCGTCTCTTTTTCTTGATGGTATCAAGTCATACCAACCCCAAGCACCCTCTGAGACCCCTACTGGTAAGCTGTACGTGAAAGAAAAAGACAGAAAGAAGTTGTTGACTTTATTTCACACAGCCAAAACGGCTGGTCATCCAGGGGTTACCAAGACTTACAAGGGTCTTCTCCAACAGTTTTGGTGGCCCTCACTCAAAAAAGACGTGGTAGATTACGTGCAGGCTTGCCGTGTCTGTACACAGTGTAAGTCCCCTAATGTTAAACCCCTGGGACTCCTTATGCCCCTATCTGTACCCAAGAAACCGTGGACACACTTATCCATGGACTTTATTGTGGATCTTCCTTCATCTGATGGGCAGACAGTAATTTTGACTGTAACGGATAGGTTCTCCAAAATGGCGCACTTCATTCCGCTTAAGAAGCTACCTTCTGCGGTTCAGTTGGCTCAGGTGTTTGCCAAAGAAGTGTTCCGCTTGCATGGTATACCACAAGATATCGTTACTGACAGGGGCCCTCAGTTTGTCTCTCGGTTTTGGAGAGGCTTTTGTGCTGAGATGGGGGTCTCCTTATCGTTTACTTCCTCCTATCATCCGCAATCTAATGGAGCTGCCGAACGAGCAAATCAGTCTGTGGAGTTGTATTTACGCTGTTTCACGAATGCACACCAGGACAACTGGTCCCGTCTCCTTCCCTGGGCTGAGTTTGCCAGGAACACTGTGTCTCATTCTTCTACTGGCGTAAGTCCTTTTATGGTGGCTTATGGGTTCCAACCCGCTGTCCTTCCCGGTGTATTCTCCGACAAGGGAATGCCCGCTTTGGACGAGCACCTCGCCTCCTTACGGAAGATGTGGGATCAGGTCCATGCTGCTCTTTGTCGTGCTGCTGCTACTCAAAAGAGGTTTGCTGATCGTCGTAGGTGTGCGGCTCCTTCTTATGCTCCAGGTGATAGGGTTTGGTTGTCCTCTAGGAATCTCCGCCTTAGGGTTCCCTCGATGAAGTTCGCGCCCAAGTTCCTTGGTCCCTATAAGGTGTTGCGTAGGGTGAATCCTGTATCCTACTCCCTGGCCTTGCCCCCTTCCATGCGCATACCTAACACCTTTCACACCTCCCTTTTGAAGCCCTTGCTCTGTAATCGGTTCTCTGGCTCTCTCAGGCGTTCCGATGCCCTCCGCGCGGTCTCTCCTTGATTCTCGTTTCTCTCGAGGTCGGTTGCAGTATCTGGTTGATTGGAAGGGTTATGGCCCGGAGGAGCGGTCGTGGGTTTCTGTCTCTGACTTGAACGCCCCCTCCTTGATCCGCTCCTTTCATGCGCGGTTTCCTTTGAAGCCTTCGGCTTCCCGCCCCCTGGGCGGTCTTCGAGGGGGGGGTTATGTCAGGGCTCCGCGGGCGGCGGTGAGGGGAGGCTGCAATCCTCTCGCAGCACTCACCCTCGGTCCGTCGCCGCCCGCGGTCCCCTCTCCCCTTACCGTTAAGCGAGCGGCGTCCTCTCCTCCTGACACGCCGCTCGCGTCCTCCTCTCCTCCTCCCAGCGGCAGCATGTCTAACGCTGCACGCTGGGAGCCGGCACTATTATCTAAGCGCCGGGGTCACTCACGTGACCCGGCGTTAAAGCTACAGTGCAACAAACACAGTGGGGGGTATAGATATCCCCCACGTGTGTTTGTTAATACTGATTGGTGGTTAGCCAATCAGGATTCAGGCTAGGATTTAAATACTTACCTTTCCTGTCTATCTGTGCCCTGTTGTGGTCTTTGCTTTATAGTATCGATTGTGAACGTGTGCTTTCTGGTTACGTACCCTCTGGCTTGTTATACTGACTTTGTGACTTTCTCCTACCCTTTGACCTCGGCTTGTTTCTCGTTATTCTGTTTTCTGGTTCCCCTTACTCGGCTTGTCTCCTGACTATTCTTTGTGTGCTTAGCCCGGCCACTCTAAGGACCGGTACAGCACACTTTCTGTGTGTGTGTCTGTGTGTGTGTTAGCGTGTTGGGTTCCCCGGGATCGTGACAGTATGTATATATATTATATATATAATAGATATATACACATATATATTACATATATATATACGTATAATTACAATAATAAATAAATAAAATAATAAAATAAATAAATAAAATATTGAAACAAAATTTAATATTCATATGTAATTTCATTCTAACTGTATTTTGTTATTAATATATATATATATATATATATATATATTGGTAACAAAATACACTTAGAATGACATTCCATATATATCTATCTATATATAAAATACAAATAACCGCAAATATATATATAGATAAATACATAGAATTACGGTACTTAAAAAATTACATTAGTATACACGTAGAATTTAAATACCTATAAATGCATATATATGAAAATTATACGTGTATATTTAAGTAATCTTTTAACATAATTATGTGATTTGATTAATTAAAATTTGATTGACATGCCTGACAACACAGGGAGAAAGTGCAGAGAATTTAATTCCCAAGCACTAGTGATGTCGCAAACATAAAATTTTCGGTTTGCGAACCGCGAACGCGAACTCCCGCAAATGTTCGTGAGAACTGCCATAGACCTCAATAGGCAGGCGAATTTTAAACCCCACACGGACTCTTTCTGGCCACAATAGTAGTTGAAGGGGGGGGAGGAGACCTACTCTCCTTCCCCCCCCGGCCCCCACCCCTGGGTGGCGGGTGGGGGCCATAATGATAATGAGGGGGGGACCTACTGTCCTCCACCCCCCGGCCCCCACCCCTGGGCGGTGGGTGGGGCCCTAAAATTAACAATAGGGGGGGATCTACTGTCCACCCCCTGCCCCCACCCCTGTGTGGCGGGTGGGGCCCCTAAAAATAACAATAAGGGGAGACCTACTGTCCCCCCCGGCCCCCACCCCTGAGCGGCGGGTGGGGGCCCTAAAATTAACAATAGGGGGGGCCTACTGTCCCCCCTGGCCACCACCCCTGTGCAGCGGGTGGGGGCCCTAAAAATAACAATAAGGGGGGACCTACTGTCCCCCCTCCCCGGCCCCCACCCCTGTGTGGCGGGTGGAGGCCCTAAAAATAACAATAAGGGGGACCTACTGCCCCCCCCCCCCGGACCCCACCCCTGAGCGGCGGGTGGGTGCCCTAAAATTAACAATAAGGGGGGACCTACTGTCCCCTCCCGGCCCCCACCCCTAAGCGGCGGGTGGGGGCCCTAAAATTAACAATAGGGGGGACCTACTGTCCCCCCCCCCCGGCCCCCACCCCTGAGTGGCGGGTGGGGGCCCTAAAATTAACAATAGGGGGGACCTACTGTCCCACCCCTGAGCGGCGGGTGGGGCCCCTAAAATTAACAATAGGGGGGACCTACTGTCCCCCCCGGCCCCCACCCCTGAGCGGTGGGCGGGGGCCCTAAAAATAACAATAAGGGGGGGACCTATTGTCCCCCCCGGCCCCCACCCCTGAGCCTGAGCAGTGGGGGCCCTAAATACAAAGGGGGGGACCCTAGTCACCCCTCCCCCCCCAAAAAAAATGTATCTCCCTACCTGCCCCCCTCACCCTAAAAATAATGAGGGGGGGACCTTTAACTAAAAACCTGTGAAAAAAAAAACTTGCCATTCGATGTTTTCTTTCTTCTAAAATCTTCTTTCTTCAGCCCCCAAAAAGGCCAAATAAAAAAACAGAAAACACCATAAAACCTGTACATGAGGGGTACTGTTTTACTCAGGAGACTTCGCTGAACACAAATATTAGTGTTTCAAAACAGTAAAATGTATTACAACAATGATATCGCCAATAAAAGTGAAGTTTTTTTGCATTTTTCATGCACAAACAGCACTTACACGGACGATATTATTGCTGTGATACTTTTTACCGTTTTGAAACACAATCACAGCAATAATATCGTCCGTGTAAGTGCTGTTTGTGCGTGAAAAATGCAAAAAACGTCACTTTTATTGGCGATATCATTGTTGTAATACATTTTACTGTTTTGAAACACTAATATTTGTGTTCAGCGAAGTCTCCTGAGTAAAACAGTACACCGCATGTACAGGTTTTATGGTGTATTGGAAAGTTATAGGGTTAAATATAGTGCTAGAAAATTAAATTCCCTATTCTTTCGGCATGGGTTGTCAGACAGGTCCCGCTAATTGTAATTAATAAAGATACCTAATTATGTAAAAATATTACATAAATATATGTGTAGAATTAATATATGTATATTTTTCAAAATATTTTTATTTATATATAGGTATATATAGTGATATATATACGTATATATTTATGTATATAGATATATATATATTATTTTGTTCTACGTGTATTTTGATATAAATATATATATATTAATATCACAATACAGTTAGAATGAAATAACACACATCTATATATTTTTTAATTATTTTTAATTATTTTTTTAATTTAAGTTTTTAACGTATTTACATTTTTTTTATTTATAAATATATATATATAACAATAATTTTATATATATTTAATCAGTACCAGTCTACGTGTAATTTGATATTAATATATATATATAATTGTATATATATATTAATAGTAAAATACACCTAGACAGTGTATGTGTGTATATGTATATGTGTGTGTATATATATATATATATATATATATATACTTAGATCATATATATATATATGATCTAAGTATATTATATTTTTTTTTTACACTGATTTGAATTCAGCCAGCAGGGGGATTAACTGTCATTACAGGCAGTCCCCCTGCTGGCAATGCCTCAGCCAGCTAACCCGGCCATGTGATTGTGAGGTCCTCGCAAGGACCTCACTCTCACATGGCCGGGGGGCTGCAAGAAGACGTATGTGCCGCGGGGGGGCTCCCTGGGAGGATCCCGTAGGATCGCCGGCGACCGGGTAAGTAAGAAAAAAACGGAGGGCGTACTATTACGCCCGGCGGCGTTTAGAGCCGCTTAAAATAGGGTGTAATAGTACGCCCTCCGGTCTTAAAGGGTAAAGTAAAAGTGACTTTTGTGCATTTTTTACAAACGAACGGCACTTTTATGGACTATATTATTGCTGTAATATGTTTTACTGTTTTAAAACACTAATATTTGTGTTTGGTGAAGTCTCCCGAGAATAACAGTACCCCCCATGTACAGGTTTTATGGTGTTTTGGAAAGTTAGAGAGTCACATATAAGGCTTGCATTTCATTTTTTGACATTGAAATTTGCCAGATTGGTTATGTTGCCTTTAAGAGCGTATGGTAGCCCAGGAATGAGAATGACTCCCATGATGGCATACCATTTGCAAAAGTAGACAACCCAAGGTATTGCAAGTGGGATATGTCCAGTCTTTTTTTTTTTTGCTTTTTTCACACAAAAACAAATATGAACGCTAACTTTGGCCAGTATTTGTGACTAAGTGGCTACTAAAAAAGACTAAACATACCCCACTTTCAATACCTTGGGATGTCTACTTTTTCAAATGGTATGCCATTATGGGCGTAATTCTCATTCCTGGGCTACCACACCGTCTCAAAGGTAACATTACTAATCTGGCAAATTATTTGAAAATGGAATGTTCTATATTTGACCCTGTAACTTTCCAAAACACCATAAAACCTGTTAATGGGGGGTACTGTTGTACTCGTGAGACATCGCTGATTACAAATATGTGCATTTTTGTGCAGTAAAACCTAACAGTATTATGACATTAACAGCTAAAATGTCAGACGGAAATACAAATTTAAAAAAAATCTTATTTTCTCAATTTTTTTTATTTTATTCATAATAAATTATGTTCCATATATGAATAGTTAATGATAAATTAAAGCCCTGTTTCTCCTGAATAAAATGATATATAATAAGTGTGGGTGCACTTAATGTGACAGCGGTGAATTACGGTTAAACAGACATATAGCGCCAGTTTTTCTTTACGTTTTGTTTTAATCACAACGTGTACTATTGACTCAGTCCTGAAGGGGTTAATATGAACTTATATATATTTATCGTTTATATATACATATAATATTGTGGACATACTAATACTTTTTTCAGCCTAGGCATATCCATGGCCAGCTATTGCGACCATGTGATTGCTCTGTGAGAACGATCACATGGACCGCGGAGGCCTGATTTGCCAGAGAGGCACTACCTGGGCTGTCAGGCAGCCGCTCCCCCATCCAGGGCAGAGTGCAGCAGAGGCAAGTAAAACTTTGGGTGCCTGGGCTCAAATCCGTTATGGCGTGCTCTGCCACTGCAGCGGCTTTAAAGCCCATTAATATGCAAAAGGCATAGAAAGCCATAACTGTGTTATGGGGATACAAATTACTATGCAAAGCCTATGTGTTTACAAACTAAAAACATTATCTTCATATAGTCCATGAAGTTACTGGTAAATTAATGTGTTCCTTTAAGAACATATAAAATACAAACATAATGACAAGAAGTAGCAGCTGCTAAGCAGAGAGGTTAGACCTTGCACAGCTGCATATTGGATGGCCTATATATAGCATCATTAATTCCTGTTGTGGGATGCCACTTGGGATTTTATTTATTTATTTCATCCTTATTCCCCAATCTTGGAAACATGCGTAATAAGTATCTCAAGGGAATTCTCATACTTTGTACTATTTTTGTTGTGTTTATACTTTTATATTGATGTGTAAAGCCAGGACTTCATGTGCCACAATTTTATTATGTATTATTTTAACTTACTTAACATACTTTTTCTTTTTTTTGCACATCAAGTGAAAAGCGTTATACAAAACATAGCATGGTAAAAAAGGTGTTACACAATAAAATTTGAATATAAAACACATGTTCTAAAAAGGTTTTAAGACAGAATGCATACTCTGTTAACACTTCTGGATCAACGCTGTACAACAAGCATGTCAAACTCAAACGCTAACATTGCCCAAATAAACAAGGTTTATGTGGGCTGCAAAAAACAAACAAAAAAAAAACTTTTCATAGAAACGTAGGTTTATTTAGAAAAGTACAGTATAAAAAAGGTTGCCTAACTGACACTTACGCTCCTTACGCTCGTAGGGATTCAAAGTAAACAAAAGAGTGGATTTATTTGAAGGAGACATGTATTTGCATATAGCCAATGTTTCAGTCCAACTACCTTGACATATTAAAAAACGTTTGATAATGGGACTGAAATGGTGAATGTATGCTGTTGTACAGCTGTAAAAATAAATAACGTTCTTGTTGATTTTGAAGTCCTATGAGTGTGTTCTGCGCTGGATGATTTAAGCCAATCCAATGCTTTCCCATAGGAAAGCATTGAAAGGCTATTGTGAATGTGTGCCAAAAAGCTGCGTGGCCAATCAGCATCTCCTTGGGGAGCGTTCAGCACCTCCATGCAGACTCAATCTTATACACTGCCCCTTAATTGAATACATTGCCCTCCCCCTCCCTCCACTCTAATTGAATACACTGCCCTCACTCCCTCCCCCAATTTAATACACTCTCCCCCTTCCCACCACTCTAATACACTGCCTCCCCTTTTACCACTCTAATACACTGCCCCCTCCTTCACCCAATTTAATACACTGCCCCATCCCCCAAATTAATACACTGCCCATCACTCCCCAATTTAACACACAACAGAGGAAGGTCCCCTAAGCTCTTCTTCCCCTACCTTAAGATGAGCCGCCCGTCCTCCAGTTCCAGCCCTGCTCTCCCTGCTCAAGCAGGCCAGACACTCCTCTGGCACTGCGAGCAGGCGGCTGTCTACAGCAGGTAGACAGCCACTCTGCGTTCTTCAGGCCGCGGGAGCACACGATTGGCCATGGGAGGAAAGACAAAAATCAGTTGGAGCCACAACACAAAGCGGCCACAGAGAAGGTGAGACACAAAGGTAATCTTACTTGCTGTACAGTTAATGTTATGGTGACTTATGCACTTGGCAACCAACAACGTTATTATAGTACATCATCTATCAAAAGCGTTCTTAGAAAGCCAGTTTAGCCTACTAAAAAGTGAATTATTACAACTATATTGAGTTAGGGTATGATGGTTATAAAGAAGTTTGACACGGATCAGCATGGTGACACAGATAGTGTCACTTCACCAAATGGCATCCCTGGAAATCAAGCAAAGAAGCATGTCAATGTCCAATGCTCTTCGATCCACACTACAGACCCACCTACCACTGAACTCCCCCTCTTTTATTGATTGCATGATTGCTGCTCAGCACAAATTTTCCTGTCAGGACGGTAATGTTGCTCGGCCCAACTTTTCCTGTCAGGGCGGTAAATGCCATTTACCACATTTTTTTATTTTTTTAAAAAATTCTTTATTTTGTTCGTGCAGATATGAAACATGTGACTTGCACCGCCACAATAGTTGGTGCAGATCGATTGTCATTTACATCTATTTACATGGCATCAAAGACATTGCACTTTTTTTTGTGTGAGAGAAACAAAAAACAGGTGTACATCGTGTACTTCCTAACCACCTAGAGGAAACAGTCGCTTTGCTCACCGAATAATAACGTGGTTTAGGAAAAGGTAGGGATAAAGGTCACGTTAAAACATCGCTTTATAAAACATCGCTTTACAAAATTGAGTCAAGGATAAACGGCTTAATAGTGGTTATAGTATCCTTGTTTGCCAATAAACAAGTGCTGACGGCTATTTGAACACATTGCTTTCTACATTAACACTTTTGCATGCTGTGGACCTGCACAGGTTAATGAAGTTAGACTAAAATGAACCACATTTTTATGTGAGGATGAATACGTGACAAGGGCGTGCTGATTGCGCACAGGTTTGTAGTCACCTTGGATGGTAGCCAACAGCTTGTCTCCTCTTGGGCCCCTCGCCCTCTACTGCCCTGCTCAGGGACAAGCTCTGTGTTATGTGTGCACTGGCCCTGCGAGGAAGAAAGGCAAGGCATAGTAGGTTGGTTGCGGATGGTTGTATGACAGAAAGGGTAGGTAGGAAGGGGAAACAGGGAGGTGTGGGGAGAAAAGAGAGCCAGGGAGGAAGGAGAAAAGGGTCCGGGTGCGTGAAGTAAGGAAGAAGAAAATAAAGGCGGGGCGGGAGAGAGAAAAGAAGAAGAAAAAAAAAAGAGGGTGGGAGTATATATATACACTGAACAAAGTTAAAAACACAGCACTTTTGTTTTAGCCCCCATTTTTCATGAGCTGAACTCAAAGATCTAAGACTTTTTCTATGTACACAAAAGGCATATTTCTCTCAAATATTGTTCACAAATCTGTCTAAATCTGTGTTAGTGAGCACTTCTCCTTTGCCGAGATTATCCATCCACCTCACAGGTGTGGCATAACGTCATGCGGATTAGACAGCATGAGTATTGCACACGTGTACCTTATGCTGGCCACAATAAAAGGCCACTCTATAACCGGACCTTAGAATGGCCGGACTTAACTTCTCCAAGAATAGTCAAAATACTTGCCGAGGTCAGGAACACAGAATCAGACACAACGATGAGGGAAAGCCAAAAGTCAAGGATACCAGAATTCAGGGAAGTCAAAACAAAGCCAAATTCAAATACCAGAAAATCAAGATCAGGAACGAACTCTCGGATTACCATCAGGATGAAACCACGACAGGGCAATGAGCAAAAGGAGAATTCGGTTTAAATACCCCACCTGTGGATCCGATTATGCGTTATAAGTTATGCTTAGACCTAGGTGTGACAGTTCTGCATGCTGGATCAACGTGTAATCCTGACAGCCATACAGTGACTGAATATTCAAAATTGGCGTTCAAATTAGTTTTTTTAATTTTTCACACACAAACAAATATTAACACTAACTTTGGCCAGTGTGTGTGACCAAGTGGCTACTAAAAAAGACTGGACATACCCCATTTGCAATACCTTGGGTTGTCTAATATTGCAAATGGTATGCCATTATGGGGGTAATTTTCATTCCTGGGCTACCATACGGTCTCAAAGGCAACGTAACCAATCTGGCGAGTTTCAATGTGAAAAAATGAAAAATGTAACATGCTAGATTTGACCCTGTAACTTACCAAAACACCATAAAACCTGTACATAGGGGGTACTGTTTTACACGCTGAATACAATTATGTGTATCTTATAGCAGGAAAAGCAAACAGTATTATGACATTCACAGTTAAAATGTCACGCAGAACTAGAGAAAATAACACAATTTCCTATTTTCTCCCATTTTTTAAAATATTTTATTCATATTAATTTTTTTCATACCTAAATATTTGATATTAAATGAAAGCCCTGTTTCCCCTGAATAAAATGATATATAATAAGTGTGGGTGCACTTAATATGAAAGAGGTGAATTACGGTTGAACAGACATATAGTCAAATTCCAGATTTTGTTTACGTTTTGTTTTGATCACAACGTGTACATTTGGCTCAGTCCTTAAGGGGTCAAGTTCCCCCTTTGTCTGATATAGACTCACGTTACCTGATTTGACCAATTTATTAGTAACCCGAAAACACCCAGATATTGTGCTAAATTGTATTTTATGGTCTAATTTGCTAGCAAGACCAAGGCATCTGATTTATCAATAGGTGGAGGCAGCGTTATAATATTTATATTATTACAATTAAATGTGGATGGTGTTAAGGGAGATTTATCATTATTTACGGTCTAATGCAGACAAAAAAGTTAATTTTAACTCTTTCATGACCAGAAGTCAACAGCACACTTGGAGTAGGATGTGTTCGTTACAATCAGGTCCACTGTATACCCAGACTAAACATGAACTAAAATAATGCATTAGAAAATATCTTCTTGATATTAAAAAAAAAAAAAAATCCCAGATTTTACTATTAACATGACGTAAAGTCATGATTTCATTAATGACACGGAGGCGAGTATTATGCATTCTCTTTCTTTATTATACTCCCAGCAGCAAGAAAAGGAAGTATGAGAGAATCATATAAAAAAGCATCCAGTACTATCCATATGGGTGTGGTGCTCCTTGACTCCTCCTCTTTCTGCGTAGATCCCGAAGACCATATTGTAAGTTCCAAAATATTCCAACAAACACGAATTCCCGAAACAAAGCCATAACCGGAAATTCAACAAGGAACAGCTTCAACCGCCAACTCTCACAGGTGTATTCAAGCTAAAAAAGAAGAAATATATGGTAATATCGAAACTTGCGACTGCTATTCCACAACTATCCAACTCATTCACTATGTTATTCAATCACTATAAGTATCATATGAGTATATTCATCACATACCTTACTCACCTTCGTTTCGTGTATGACATTGTACCTACCGTATCGTGTCATTCCATGACTGACCTGTATCTTAATCACCACCCTGGGTAGGGCGGGTGGGAATAATACTCGCCTCTGTGTCATTAATAAAATCATGACTTTACGTCATGTTAATAGTAAAATCTAGGAATTTTATTAAAGACACGGAGGTTCCTATTATGCTATTTTAAAGCTGAGCAACCACCAAGCTGGGAATATGTTGCACCGGTCGAAAGTAGAAATTACGAAACGTAGACTCATGCGACCAATCAGCTGCTCATAGGATGTCTTCCAATCTACAACTTATCATAGAAGCTTTAGAAGCCATAGCCCCGCGAATGGAGTGTGAGGAAAAGATTAAAGTGTCTATGCCTGCCACGGATAATAACCATTTGATCCAACGAGCTAAAGTAGGAGTAGATACTGGTAGATGAGGTACTCTGAACGAGATGAATAATGGATGGGTTCGATCTGAACGGAGCAAGCTCGTCCGGCGCTCATATTCCTTAAGGCATAACACTAGGCACAGATTTGGGTTGTCTGGAAACGACGGGTAGAAAACCTCCTTAGTCGCAGATTTCGTCCTACGTGAAATATTAAAGGATACTCCGTTCTGAACAAAAGCGCGTGCTTGCCAATCCAATGCTCTGACATCGGCAACCCGTTTACATGAAAGTAAACAAAACAGCATCAACAGCTTGGCTGATAATTGTTTAAGAGAAAGTTTGTGATGCAAAGGCCAAGACTCGAGAAAACGAAAAATCACATTAACATCCCAGAAGGAAGAATACCGAGCCTGAGGGGGTCGAGCAAACTGGATGCCTTTGAGCAAACGACAGATGAGGGCATGTTTACCTTTTGGAGTACCATCCAATCCCATATGCCTCGCCGATATAGCTGATCTGTACAGATTTATAGTCCGAAAGGCTTTTCCTTCTTCAAAGAGTAGGGTCAGGAATTGCAAGATTGTTTTCACAGGAGCTGATATGGGATACACTGATTGTCCCACGCACCAATCAGTCCACTTCCTCCAAGCCGACCCATAGGAACGTCTGGTACCTGGTGCCCAAGACACTGCCAAGAGACTGAGTGTCGTCTGCGAAACATCCTCGAGATTCCATGTTCTCCTAAAAGGAGCCATGCCATCAGATGAAGTAGACCCTGGTTGATCAACTCGTGACTCATTCCCTCTGGATTGGTCAGGAGGTAAGGTATGTCCAGCAACAGCCGTGGGAAATCTATCGACATTTCTAATAACTGTGGAAACCAAGGTTGTGACATCCATATCGGGGTTATCAGAACTAGAGTCCCTTTGGAATATCGAAGGCATGCAAGGGTCTGAGAGATTAGGTTGAAAGGTGGAAAAGCGTAATTCCTGCCCTTGGTCCAGTCTGTTGCCAGAACATCTGGGTCCGGTCTCCAACTGAAGGGAGTTGGGTGTTCAGTCGAGACGCGAAGAGATCTATGTTGAAAGGCCCCAAAAGTCGAGAGAGACGTTGGAAGATCATTGGGTGGAGATACCAATCCCCTGCATCTCGAAGATATCGAGAATTCCAATCCGCCAGTGCATTGTCTCATCCTGGGATATATTCCGCTATTACAGAAATGCTGTGTTTCAGACAATAACGGCAAAAATCTCGAGCCATCAGTGCCAGAACTTTCGATTTTGTTCCTCCTAGGTGGTTGATATAACGCACCGCCGAGACATTGTCCATCTTGATTAGTATATAGCATGAGACGCCTGTGGGGGCCATGCTGCGAATGGCAAAGGATGCCGCTAACAGTTCTAGGCAGTTGATGTGTAGCAACGTTTCTTCGTTGGACCATCTGCCACCGGTGGAAACTGATCCACAATGCGTGCCCCAGCTGTGTAAGCTGGCGTCTGGCTCTATGACCAGATCTGGCGTAGACCCAAATATCGCCCGTCCGTTCCACGTCTCCATGTGGGCTATCCACCATGTCAACTTCTCTCTGGAATCTTCGTCCAGTGTAACACAGGTTTTGTACGAGTGTCCGGAGCGCACATATGAGGCTTTGAGCCTTTGTAGGGCACGATAATGTAACGGACCCGGGAAGATGGCTTGTATGGACGATGCCAATAGCCCTATGATCCTCGCAAGTTGTCTGAGGGAAATGGTCGTACGATTCATAAGTCGTCTGATCTCTTTCTTGATCGAAATCATTTTGTCTTTGGGTAAACACAACCTCTGTTGTACAGAGTCCACTTGAAATCCCAGAAATTCCATGCATTTGGAGGGTTGAAGAAGTGATTTCTCCCAATTCACCAAGAATCCTAAGTTCTGGAGAAGGTGGGTTGTCCAAGACAAGTGAACACGTAATTGGGATTGAGATTGAGACAGGAGAAGGATATCGTCTAGGTAAATTATTAATCTGACCCCTCGTGTGCGCAGGAAGGCAATCACCGGCTTAAGTACCTTTGTGAAGCACCATGGAGCAGAGGACAGGCCAAATGGTAGACATACAAACCTCCACTTCGTTCCTTGCCACTGAAACTGCAGTAGGTTTTGGTGCGCCTCCGCAACAGGGATTGTCAGATAAGCATCCCTTAAATCTATTTTCACCATCCAATCTGATGGTAGTAAGATGTCCCAAAGGCAATGAATACCCTCCATTTTGAAATGGTGATACTGGACAAACGCATTTAGGGGTCGGAGATTGATTACTGGGCGTACCCTGCCCCCTTTCTTGGGGACCAGAAACAGGTTGCTCACAAACCCTCTGCCGAGATCATCGTGTAGTGGTCATTGGCCATGTTTAGTTCTCGAGGGAACTGCACCTAAATAGGGTGATAGACTAGCTCCAATAGGTACCCCTGTATTGTATTTAATACCCAAACATCTGAGGTTAGAATTTTCCAAGCATGGTGAAACAGTGCCAATCTGCCTCCCACTTTTATATGGGAAAAATGGAGATACTCGGTACTCACCATAAGGTTGTCTGCCTGAGACAGACCCCCGCGGTCCGCGGGAGTTCCAAGGGCATCCACGAGATGGGAAGAACGGGGTATAGGTTCGCTCTGGTACCGGTCTCTGGGTATTAAAGGAGCCTCTGCCAGCTCTAAATGAGCCTCGAAATCCACGGCTGGATAGACAGCTCCTACCCCTACCGGCCCCTCCAAAAACCTGAGGTGCAAATACTCTCTTAAGAGAAGTCTGAGCTTTGTCAATTGCTGTAAATGTTTGTTGTACAGCCCAAGATCCTTAATGAAGGATTCACCAAAAGTAAGCCTTTAGCGGCTGGCCCCGGCTCATTGGTCGCCTTACTGACCAGTTTGGGCTCTATTTTCAGGAGAATCGCCTTGCGGCGTTCGGTTGCCATGGCCATATTGGCGTTACCCACCATGCAGACTAACCTCTGCAACCAGCCTTTCGCTACTTCGAAATCGAAGTCATTCTCACCCGATTGGGCAGATTCCACTAACTCATATAGCTTAGAGATGGGCCCCAAAGTGTCCAGGAACTTGTCCTGGCAGTTCCGAAGAGAAAAGTCTAAGCCTTTCCTCGGTTTCCAACCAGATTTATTTAAAAATTGGGCCAATTGGGGATCAACGTCAGGGGTTTATCCCACTGAGTCTGGAAGGATGGGCCGTGGGCATTCCGCCCGTAGTTTGTTACGTCCTTCCTTAGATAAAGGTTTCCTTACTCTTAGTGCGAGGTATCTCTCGATGTGCGCAGGCGGCTCCCATTCGAGGGTGACAGAGGTTATCTGGGTCAAACAACAGGTTACCCAGAGGGTCGCGCAAATCGTCGCCCTCGCCCGATTCGGCAGGCTCAGCGCCCTGAGCCGTAACCTTCTGGGTCGCAGAGTTTGTTCTCACCTCAGACCCAGAATCGGAATATTCCGCACCATAATGATCCATATATAAATCATCATACTCCTCCTCCAAACTCCGGTCCGAATCAGATGAGTCCTCTTGGGCACGTGCCCGCTTCCAGCATCTGGACGATTTTGCCCGGCCAGAGGCTCTATTGCGCGGACCGTACGAAACCGCAGAATAGACCGCGGACATAAACGGTGACTGGCTAAGGTCAGCCCTGCTGCACCACCAATAATCTGAATGAGCAGGGAAGGAAATAAGAGTAAAAACACTACTCAGAAGTATGGGCAGGAGGGAAACCAGGGTTCCAGAGACACCAATAGGCAGCACTCCCAGACACCAGCAGGAAATAAACCAGCAATAATAGTGAGCAATAAATGAACATTAACATACACTAAGCCAAA
Source organism: Pelobates fuscus (assembly GCF_036172605.1). Classification (NCBI taxonomy): domain Eukaryota; kingdom Metazoa; phylum Chordata; class Amphibia; order Anura; family Pelobatidae; genus Pelobates; species Pelobates fuscus. The sequence continues at coordinate 117,885,447 of NC_086320.1, read as the reverse complement.
AATCCTGTCAGAAAATAAACATATATGTATGAAAATCACAGGAGTAGCAAGATGAGGTACTTAACATGTCTGAGGGAGCAGCAAGAAAGAGGAGGAGTCAAGGAGCACCACACCCATGATTCTCTCATACTTCCTTTTCTTGCTGCTGGGAATATAATAAAGAAAGAGAATGCATAATAGGAGCCTCCGTGTCTTTAATAAAATCGTACATTTTCTGCGGTTAGCAGACCTTTTCAAACATGTAGCACAGGAGATTTGTGAAACTGAACTGAACTGAACTGAACTATGTGTTGATTCAAGAAGAGGGAAGGGTAGCTCAAAAATACCAGCAAGGAGTATCAGATTGATGGTGTTTGTACTCGCTGCTCCAATGGAAATAATTTTGAGTGGGATTTAAATTATATCATAAGGCATTATCTTTGCATTATGGTATTGGTTGCTGATTTTTTATTTTTTTGAGAAGGATTTCAGCAATAATTTAAAAGCCTAAACTCCCTGGAGTAATTTCTTAGTGATGTAAGTGTACATTGCAATTTATGTATAGGTGGTAGTACAGGGGACTAAATTCAGGACTGTCCTGGTGAATTTGGAAACTGTTGGAAAGTATGCTTATAAAGTGGGCATATTATTTTACTGAAATCCAAGTGTTAACACATTAGAAGCAGTATGAGAGATGCTCCATTAGGGGGTGCACCAGAGCTTTTATAGATCGATAGAGCAACTTTGTTTTCCTGGCACTATAGTTTCCCTTTAAAATTAATTTGCAATTCTCATATTTATTAAAGTTAAATCTGGTTGAAATACAGTCATCCTCACTGAATGAACATCATTTGGTCAGTAACATCTTGTCTGGACATAGGCAATCTGGCTAAATAACTCTCTTGATATTTAGGAAGTGAATTTATAGAAATCTGGACTATTTGTCAGCTGACAGTGCTAGCAGCCTGCAGGCAAATAGTCAAAAACCCTCAACAGGGTTTAGTGTGTGGCTCTTGGCCAGCTATAATATTGACCACCTGGAAATTCGTGACTGCAGTAGTTTGCACATCATTGAGTGGTACTTCTAGAAAAAACGTTTGTTTAGGATCAGAAAAACTGTCACTATTAAAGTGGTGATATTACACAGTTGAACACTAGCAACTATCAAGATAATGTTTTAAAATGGTCAGTGTTTTTCCATAAAACACGTCCACATACCTGGTCTGTGTTAGTTTAACTCTTATCATCCATTTATTTTGTCTAACTCCTCAAAACACTGCACACAGTACCTAGGAGCCATGAAAGAACAGAAGGAATTTCTGTGTGTGCTGGGAAGCCCAGTATTGTCTGAGAGTGCCTGTGGGTGTTAGTCATGTCTAGAGTGGACATGCATGGACATAGAGTCATATCAGGATCAAACACCTGTAAGAATAACAAGTTAGAAGGAATGGTGCAAGTCATAAGAAAGAAAAAGGCACCAGGACTGTAAATGGTTGCATGAATACTACAAGTTCCCTCTGGCACATTACTGTAGTTATGGCCTCAATTACGATCATGTTACATTCTCGAAAATGGGAGAAATATAAATGTATCCTTGTTGGTAAATATTTTTTTCATAAACCTCTACTGGAACTAAGCGGTTTATTACTGAGCCAGTAAATACTAAGAAATGTATAATACAGAGGTAATATCTTATTAGCTATAGCTCCCTGATTTCTGATATTTGTTATATTGGTAAGAAATGGATGAGAAAATAAAAATTATACAGAGAACCTGGCTGGCATGCCATTATATGTTAAAAGGCCTGAACTTGTGGAGGCCTGAATTTGTGGGAGGAGTAAGTCCCCTACTTAAACTCTCAGCCCCTACTCACCTCTGCCTTTCAGCTGATTGTTTTGTCCCCATAGCAACAAGCACTTCCTGTCCAGCTTCCCTCCAGAATTTTTTCCTGTTTCCAGCAGTCAGACGTCCTGACCAGTCCTCTGTCCGTTTGAGGCCTTCCACTCGGTTCCCGGTCAAGGTACCCGGTTTCCGGTCACGAGACCGGCACGTTCACGTAAGTTAGGCGTAGGAAATAGCGCCCCGCTATTTCCCGCCGTTCGGGCCTAAAAACGTAGGGGTAGGCTCCCTCTATCATATTCGTACAAATACACGCTTTTTTAACCGATTTCAGTGTTCACGCCAAAACAGACGAACGCTCGGCACTTTATCACTGCTTTTACATATTCGTACGGAAACCTAATACCTAATCTATTATTATTTATATACACAGTAATATTATTACGGGCATTCTCTTATTTCCGTTTGGTCACCCAGGACCAATCTATTTCGTACGATTAAAACACAAACACCTTGCTCTAAATCCATATTCGGCTAGTTCTTATTCAAATAGGCTACAGTATGCACTAAGTTCTATTTCACGAATTCTACTTTTCTTTACGTATATTCCCTGTTCGGTCATATTGCTACTGATACCTTTTTTTGTCAGTTTGGGGATATAATTAGCTTGTTTAAAAATCTGCCTTGTGATTTTCTTTCTATGTTAACCAGTTAATTTGTTTTACTACTTTTTAAAATATCCACGTCTATCATAAACGTACAGTTTCTATACACTGTGGCAGGATGGCCAGGCTCTTCACAAACTTCAAATGCAACAGTCAGGATAAAATAGTACTGCAGTTTATTGTCACTTTCCACAATATATACAAGGTTGTGCTCTCCCACAAAATAAAACAAAAAGAAAATAAATCCTACTCCAACTTGGAGACTTACTAAACAGTATTACTAACTATCCAACTGGCCAGCTAATCTAGTTCCCAGTTTTAAACAAAATGAAATACAGCACTTTAAGCAGGTTTCACACAGTACCTTTGTCTCAGGCTTAACTGCCCCCTCTCTCCCAGCTGTTAGACTCTCTGTCTTCAGAGGCTAACCTTTTAAAACCCTAGTGCTGGTTAATTACATTCACCTGGTATATAACATTCAAGGGGTGACTCCCACCAATTAACCCCATCATGCTGGGAACAGAGAGCACTCCAATCTATTACTAAACATAGAAAGCCTCTCTGACCTTGCCACAACACATATTTACCTATTAAACACTTCATTTTGTCACATATACTAATAAATACTGTTTATAAACACAATATCCGGCACATAAACGTCTGTACTATTCATTTTCCATATAATCACGCTGTCACATATTTTTGGCTTTACAGACTGCATCGGTTCTCGCTTTTTCTGCGCTAAAGTTGTTTATTTCAAGGTCTTTTATTACAGGAACAGGTATTGTATTTTATCACTTTGCATTATAAAGCCATAGGCCTAAAATGTTTACATATTGGGTTTTATTACTTACCTCCACACCTGTCGTTAACTATGGAATTTTTCTTCGGTTAACCCTTAGCTCCAGTATTATTCTAGGCTTCCCCCGGTTCTACACAGTTAAACCGTTTCGCATAACGTAATTTCTTTATGTCAAACCAAGGTATAGTTCACAACTCGTTTGTTACTACACCTCATATAAAACCTATCACGGTCTCAAGTTCATTACTACTTTTCCACAGGCTTACGCCCACGGTACGTTAATTCTTTACTATTATTTCTACTCAGACATACGATCATACAGCCATCAGGCTCCGGTAAACACCAAAACCTGACCCGGTACTCAGCCATACCTTCAGGTACTTACGTCTATACCCAAATACGTCCAATCGTCACCCCAAGGCCTCATCCAGCCTTCTCACAAATATCTATTTCAGCCCAGTCACACACGTAAACCTTCCAGATCCCTCAATGCAGGATCTCACGTTGCGCCCCTAACAAACAACCTACTCCCAATTCAAATCATACGCCACCACGATACGCATAAATACGTCAACATCTGTCTTAAAGCCTCAGGACTCTTCCTCAAGGACAGCATAAGACGAGACTTACCACACTTATTACCACCAGAAGGTTCCAGATACCATTCGCAAGAAGTCAAGGTTAGTATCTACACAACATTCCAGTCCTCTCACCTTATCCTTAAATATACAATCGAACTGGCTACAGGGTCTAGGCTAATGCCTTAGCGCACCCTATCAGAAATCCCGTCCCAACGAGGCCTTCCATCCCCCCCCACCTCAACACGGAGGTACGGCCCCACGCCCAAATCATAGTTACAAGCCTCGCATGCCCTACTACAGGGCGCTAGTCAGGGCCTCACCTGTCACGGCCACACGTTTTGATTTCTCTCTACTGTCACCGAGAGGCCAACATCCCGCCACCACGTCTGTGGCAACTACGTCATAAGCCAAATCATAGGTAGAGCCTCTCACCGCCACTTGGCATTAGCAGGGCCTCACCTATCCAAACATTCAACAGTTAAGTTTTTCGCTTTGGCATCTAGCATTACAGTCCAGTTCTTCCATTTACACCACCCCACATACCCCGCCTACTTACCTTACGCCCCTTCTAATATATCTTTCACATAATCATTCCTTTTAGAATGTCCCAAGAACCTATTCCAACCAAAGAATTGACAGAAGAAACTCCATTCACGCCTACCAGACCCGGGTCTCCAGGCGAATCACTCACTCTTTCAACCCCCACGTCCTTGAGAGCATGGACTATTCCCAAAATTACGGCCGAGCTTAGGCTCAGGGGAATCCCCTTTCCGGCCACAGCTAGGAAGGCTGAACTTTATAGGCTACTTACTCACCAAGCCCCCGAGCCCAGGCCAGGGACTAGCTCTCAAGGACAACCACCAAGCAACAGCACGGCCACCCAGGATACCCTGGCAGAGATCTTGGCCAATCTACAGACCCTCAATAGCAGGCTATCTAAGGTGGAAAGCGCCATCTCCTCCCCAGGTACTACCACGGTAGTCCCAGTCGCTTTCAAGGCTGTACCTACTATACCAACATGCCCTCCTATACTCCCCCCTCCAGCACCGGGCACAGCCATTACACCATTTGAGTCACCAGCACACTCCGTCCCTGACTCTATCAGGAAAGATATCCTAGACGGGAAGGATGTGTGTCTGGTGTCCTTGCTCATAGCCTCACAGGATGTACTTGAGAACAAGGCATTCAATTACGGTGATATCTCTGTGGTGCTCAAGACAAGGGATCCCAGGCTTAATCATCTGGTGGATTATCTCACCACAGGGTTCACTAAAGGGTTTCTCACGGGTATTGTAGCCATTCCCCCAGGTACACTAGAATGCCCTAATCTCCAGTCAGCACGTTTAGACCCAGTCTCCATAGACACTCTCATTGCCTCTGAAATCACCAATGGTTTCATGATCGGCCCCTTCACCTCTTCACCATTCTCCTCCTGGCGCACTAACCCCATTGGTATTGCTATTCACAAATATTAAAAAAAAAAAAAAAAAACAAAAAAAAAAACGTCTAATTATTGATTTATCGGCACCGCACTCCTCTTTTGTTCCAAGCATAAACGCACTCATTCCAGCAGACGAATTCTCACTTCAGTACGTAACCATCGACGACGCCATACAGTCCATCATATCATCTGGTAATCGACCCTGGCTTAGCAAAACGGACATCACAAACGTTTAAATTACTACCCATGCACCCCTCACTCTGGCACTTACACGGTGTTAAATGGCGAGGGAAATATTACTTCTCTACACGACTCACTTTCGGTTCTCGAAGCAGCCCCAAACTGTTCGACATTTTCGCAGAGTCACTATGCTGGCTGCTTCTGAACGTCACCAGGTGTCACTCCGTTATCCACTACCTCGATGACTTTTTACTAATAGAGCCAGGGTCACCTTCACCCACAGCAATCAGAAGCACTACTGCACTATTTTCCACACTTGGAGTCCCTTTGTCCACAGCCAAAACTATAGGCCCCACAACTAAATTGACCTTTCTGGGGATAGAACTGGACTCGGTTAACCTCAGAGCTAGCCTCCCCCACGACAAACTGTCACGGTTGAGAGGGGAGATGACTTGTCCCTGCGGAATGATGTTTGCACTAGAAAATAACTTCAGTCCCTTCTCGGATCCCTGAACTTTGCAATGCGCATCATTCCGCAGGGAAGGTCTTTCATATCCAGACTCCTTTGCCTGCTGCACGGAGTTCCGGACTCTGGCACAGTTTCTTTGGACCCCCACGCCAAGGCTGACTTAGCTATGTGGGGGAAGTTTTTGAAGGACTGGAATGGAATCTCCATGTTTATTCCCCCTCTCTCCACCTCTTCACCCATCATCCACACAGACGCAGCAGCCAATACCGGTTTTGCAGCCATTTTTGGGAACCACTGGTTCAGGGGCCATTGGCCCACTGATTCGGATGCCTTGCCAGGATTCAGAGAGACCTCAGCACTATTTGAAATTTATCCCATTGTGGCGGCCGCACACACCTGGGGTCATCTCTGGTCTGGCAAGGCAGTCAAATGCTACTCTGATAACTCGGCAGCTTGCGAAATCGTGAACAAAGGGCGATCACCTTCCCTAACCATCATGCGGCTGATTCGCAAGCTGACCTGGTTGGCAGCATCCGGCCAGTTTCACTTAGTTTGTTTTCACATCCCGGGTATTCACAACACGGCCGCTGACGCTCTTTCTCGTTCTCAATTTCAGGCATTTTCTCAGGCACTCCCAACGGCTCACCTACAACCATCCAGGACACCACGGTTCCACGATCTAATCCTGGATTAAGCACACTCTTGAACCACGCTAGAGCACTCACTCACCAAGCATTATCACCAAACACGGCTATCACTTACAATAGGGCTCTTAATATATTTAATAAATTCACAGCAGAGTTCGGTTTACAAGGTGACTTCTCTATTCAAACCATGGTGGCTTTTGCCTCTTTTTTCCACCTACACCTTAAACTATCTCACAACACCATTAAACTATATCTCACGGGGGTCCAGCACCACAGCCTCACCTTTTTTTCCTAACAACACACCTTTCCTGTCTTCATACCCCGTCAAAAAGGTTTTGAAAGGAATATCAAAGGTTTCACCTCCACTCTCTACCATTAGATTACCTATAGATGGGCCTATCTTCAGGTCACTTAGCAATCTCCTTGACACAGCCCCATTCGACATCGGCACAAATACGGTGATCAAATCTGCTTTATATCTCGCTTTCTACGGTTTTCTCAGACCTAGAGAGTTCACCGTAATTTGTCAAGGAGATACGAAGCTAAGACTTAAAATATCGCACCTCACTAAGATCACTACCAACTTTCGATCCCTACAACTAAAACCAACCGGTCACTACACCCTACTATAATTCCTCTCTTCCCTACTGATAATGCCTGTTGTCCGGTAAAAGTACTAGACCACCTACGGTCAACTCTGCACGGTCACCTACTGGACTCTCCGCTCTTAACACTACAAGGGCACCCGTTAACCACAGCAAAATTGATGGTTCATATCAGAATTCTGTTATCTAAGCTCGGACACAACCCGATTGCATTCTCTAGGCACTCCTTCCGTATAGGAGCAGCCTCTAGCACTAACACACCGGTCCATATCATCAAGAGACTGGGGCGGTGGAAATCCTCCATATATACTGCATATATTCCACAGCCGGAGAAAGAGCTTCGCCAAGCTTTCAGCAACTTGGTTTTGTAAAAAATGCAATAAAGTGTGTATTTCTTGAATTTATCTTTTTGCCCTCTTTTATTTACAGGCCCACTCGTACGTTGGTTTCGGCACACCACAACCAACTTTGCTCACAGTTACTATCCATTACGTATTTAAATTCCGAGCACAAGTTAAAAGGCCTGAACTTGTGGAGGCCTGAATTTGTGGGAGGAGTAAGTCCCCTACTTAAACTCTCAGCCCCTACTCACCTCTGCCTTTCAGCTGATTGTTCCCACCCACCTACACCCTGTTATAATTATTCTCCTTGGTGGGCCCTCTTTTATTTACAGGCCCACTCGTACGTTGGTTTCGGCACACCACAACCAACTTTGCTCACAGTTACTATCCATTACGTATTTAAATTCCGAGCACAAATATATATATATAAGAAATATAGAAATCCCCTGCACTCCAACTAAGTAAAAATATGTACCTGGTGCTCTGGTAGCTCAATTGTAGAGGATAACAGGAAACCGGCACTCAAGGATTTCGTCAAAGTAATTTTACTGTGCAAAAAAAATCGACGTTTCAGCTCCTCTTAGGGAGCTTTCATCAGGACATACCTATATATTTTATTATTATTATTGCTGTCTGTTAATTTATATATAAAAAAAATTACAAAAAAAATATATATATATACACATAAACACAAATGAATCAATTATGTATTGAGACTCTTCTATTTTCTGTCATATTCCTATTCCTTATGTTCTACAATAAGAGAGTGCTCCCAGGATGCAAATGCTCTAGTATTGCCTTAATACTGTCACTGTAATCAATAAACTCCAAATTGTAGTACCTTTCTGACGTTAAAATTTAGACAAAAGTAGATCATCTTGTAAATTCGCAAACTTAAAGGAACACTCCAGGCATCATAACAACTTAACAAATATATCTTTGTCCCCGTCCTTCTGTTGGCTGAAAAGCTTAAAAACTGAAAATTATGGCAGCTGCAGGCAGGGGCATCACTGTTTGGCTGAGAGGTCCCTATTCACTAAAATGGCTTGAGAAAAATGTGTACATTTCTTAAACTATCTTTTTCATCCCATTAATGTAAGGGGCTTTTATCTGCTGTAATACATTCCGTCTAAGTGCTGGCATGCACGCACACAAACACATACATACTACATCCCCCACATACATAAACTATATCCTCTATACACACACACCCTTCCTTACAGCTCCATGAAACACACTACACCACAAACAAACCTCCACTACAAACAGCCTTCTCCAGGGCCGGATTAACATTGGGGATGATGGAGCTGCAGCTCCAGGCCCAGGCCCATGGAATAGGCCCATTTAAAAAAAAAAAAAATTTTTTTTTTTTACACACTACTTTTAGGTTTGCAACCTGACTGGTATTTTATTTGAGGCTGCCTGGCCGTGACGGTATTACAGTAATACCAGCACTAAAAATGCAAATATCTTTCTCAGTATAAACGGAGATTACTCTGCAATACCAGCACCGGCCAGTAGGGGTCACTGTGTATAGAGATAGGCAGGGATTGGAAGTTACAGCATCTCCCTGCCTCTCTCTACTCACTGATCCGCGGGTGAGCAGCTACACAGCACAGAGAGTCCAGACAGCAGCTCCCAGCCTGCAGAGACAGACTACAGCTAAGGTATGTGAAGGATGGGGGGAAGGCAGCAGGGAGACATGGACACGCTGAGACAGTAGGGGACACTGGGAGACGTGTGGACACTGAGACACTTGGGGACACTGGGAAACATGGGGACACTGAGATACTAGGGGACACTGTGAGACATAGGGAGACACATTGGGAGACTTGGAGACACTAGTGTCTCAGTGTCCCTGTGTCCCCTAGTCTCCCAGTTTCCCCTAGTCTCCCCATGTCTCTATATAGGATATATAGTGGATAGCGCACTGAAGAACCAAGAATGTGTATTAGAGTATTTTTACACAAATAAAGAATATAAAATACATATACCCATAAAGCTGATCTTTATCCAGATGTCTCTGAAAAGAATAAAGCTTATATAGGGCAATATCGTACTGGTAGATATCCCAATATCAAATATATGTGTACAAATAGTAAGATTTCCTACTCACATTTAAATGAGCCTGCATTCAAACTGGCTCAAGTATATAGGCATGAGTAGGATATACAGATCAAATCCTTCAGTTGATATGTTCCTCCCCGATATGTTTGAGTATTGGAGATCAAAGAACAGATGTGAGGAAAAAAGTTTCAAACATTTATTACAAAATGAATAATAAAATCTTACATTTAAGAAGTATAAGTTCAGCACAAACAGCACAAAAAAGCAAAAAACGATTATTTGGCCAGTGTTTGTGACTAAGTGGCTACTAAGAAAGACTGGACATACCCCACTTGCAATACCTTGGGTTGTCTACTTTTGCAAATGGTATGCCATCATGGGGGTAATTCTCATTCCTGGGCTACCATACACTCTCAAAGGCAACATAACCAATCTGGCAAATTTCAATGTGAAAAAAATGAAATGCAAGCCTTATATGTGACTCTCTAACTTTCCAAAACACCATAAAACCTGTACATGGGGGGTACTGTTATTCTAGGGAGACTTCACTAAACACAAATATTAGTGCTTTAAAACAGTAAAACATATTACAACAATAATATAGACCATAAAAATGCAGTTCGCTTGTAAAAAATGTGAAAAACGTAACTTTTACTTAAAATATCATCGTTGTAATACAATTTACCAGTTTGAAACACTAATATTTGAGTTCAGCGAAGTCTCCTGAGTAAAACAGTACCCCCTATGTACAGGTTTTATGGTGTCTTGGAGAGTTACAGGGTCAAATATAGTGCTTGCGAATTAAATTCTCTGCACTTTCTCCCTGTGTTGTCAGGCATGTCAATCAAATTTTAATTAATCAAATCACATAATTACGTTAAAAGATTATTTAAATATACACATAGAATTTTAATATATATGCATTTATAGGTATTTAAATTCTACGTGTATACTAATGTAATCTTTACATATATATAGAATGTCATTCTAAGTGTATTTTGTTACCGATATATATATATTAATAACAAAATACAGTTAGAATGAAATTACATATGCATATATAATTTATATTAAATTTTGTTTCAATATTTTATTTATTTATTTTATTATTTTATTTATTTATTATTTTAATTATACGTATTTATATATAATATATATGTTCATCTATTATATATATAATATATATATACATATTATATATATGTAACGTCATTCTAAGTGTATTTTAATATTAATATAGTTACTTATATTAATATTAAAATACACTTTGTATGACGTTACATATATATAATATGTATATATATTATATATATATATTATATATACATATTATATATATCTAAAAATATTTTACATTTATTTTTACACATGTTTAATATATTTTTTTTTACTTTCCCACCAGCAGGGGGACTGTCTGATATTTCAAACAGTCCCCCTGCTGGCAGATCCATAGCCAGCTATAGGGGGCCATGTGATCGCTCTTTGAGAGCGATCACATGGCCCTCGGGGGCCTCATTTGCCGGAAGGGGGCTGCCTGGGCTGTCAGGCAGCCCCCCCAGAAGAGGATCGCGGCGGAGGTGAGTACACCTCTCCAACAGGGGCTTAAAGCCGTTACGACGTACCATGCCGCCGCAACGGCTTTAAAGCCCATTTAATGCGGGACGGCATGGTACGTCGTAACGGCGTTAAGGGGTTAACAAGGAAAGGTACATTCAGATTACTCTGGTTTCCAACTACGTCTTGAGGATGTTACTTTTTCCCAACATCCAAGGGATGTTAGCATTACCCAATTTAATGGTACACTTGTGGAGACACCAGAGACAAGTCACCTGCAATCATGAGGTTTATTACAATGTAACTCTAATACTGACATACAATATGCACATTACTCTTTTTTATAGCTGTCCAGCTCTGTGATACACTCATACACAACACTGAACATTACTGTGAGTTTTAAGATACTATTGCTGGATGACCTGTGGTGGATTGCGAGCACTGGTTCAAGGAATATACTCTAAAAAGTAGAACATTTTATTGTTGAAGTATGAGTAAAAATATTTTTGTTTGCTCAGCGGTGACATAACCGTATATATAGAGAAAAAGTGAGCAAAGTTTGCATGAGTAAAAAATTCCAACAAGAAAATATATATATACCAAATGAGCAAAAAATATTAAAATCATTCAATTTCAATGATATCACTTCCATTGTAACAAGCTGTTCCTAAATGCAGTACGGAGGCAGAGCTCTGTGACTGTGCACTCCGGATGGCAGTATCCCCTCTACATACTGATAATCTTCCTAGAGTCTATAAATCTGTCAGTATGCTACATTTAAAGGACACCGGAGGAGTCCCTGTCGATGTTTAGATTTCTAATATCTATGGAGAGCTTTAAACTGTTGGTGATTTGCTCTATTCTTTAATTTTTTTTATTAATGTTCACGGATGTCAGCAGTGCAGCAGCTGTTAATACGATGATGCTTTCATTTAGCACTGTTGAGCCTCACAGGCAATGAGGGTTTAATGCCAGGGCTGAATTTCTGCTGGCCAGTGCTGGACTTCTACTACTAGTCAATGGCTAGTGCTTGAGGGGAAATTTTGAGCCCTGTTTATCCCCTTAACCCCTTAAGGACCAAACTTCTGGAATAAAAGGGAATCATGACATGTTGTGTGTCCTTAAGGGGTTAAAGTATTGTGTGAAATTACATTGCTGTTTCTTGTTATTGATTGTCAATTGCTTTTGCTATATTTTGTGTGTATGTTGGCATTTCTGACTAGGGATCGTGGTCTGTGTCTGTGGAACTTAAATAACGTGCTACAAAAAGTTCCATAGATAATCTACTGTTTTGAGTCAAATGTGAGTATCAATAAGACCAGTCTTTCACCAGGACAGGTACAAAATGTGCGTACAAAATGTGCTGCATGAAGACCTTTTGTAATCCTACTGTAAATTAATCCCATAGGTTTAATGCTGTATAATTGTACCGGGCTGTCTAATATGCTGGCATTATAAAATATGGGGAAAAAATATATTACAATTCAAGCCACTGTCTGTATTTAGAATTTGGCTGGGTTTTGCATCTTCATAACTAAACTAGAAAAGCTACAATTTCTGGGGAAATTGTGTGAAGTGTTCTTGTCTCCACCAGTAGTCTACAACGGAAGTGGGCGGAGTAACTGTTATCATTTATATAGCACATTTAATTGCAACGTTGTTGCACACTTACATTAAAACATACATTTATAAAAACATTAGCAGGTGTACAAAAGGCTCTGTCTATGACATCACTTGCTGCTGCAGCCTGGCACAGGTCAGAGTATTTTGGCGGTAGCCATCTTCAAACGGTCGTATTTTTAAAACTATAAATCCTACAGTGAAGAGCTTTATATTGTGAGAATCACAAGACCCAGACCTACATTTTGATGCATAGTATGTCTCTGAAGTATTACAAATGAAGGCACAGTCGCAGTTTAGAAATTGCTCTTCGAGTTTGAGCTAGCTTGAGTGAAGTTTCAATGAATGTCAATGGAAGGCGTGAGTTGCAAACAAATGGTCATATTGTGATAACTATCAGGACTATGGCTTAGCTTTTAGTGGCAGCAGGGATAGCTGAACGTGTTGATATAAGATTTGTGTAGGTGGGCCTAAAAATGAGGGAGTGGTGGCAGTTTAGAAATCATGTCCTGATTTTTCAGCTTTTGCCAGCTCCCACTCTAGCTTTGCCATTCATTCCTGTGGGACATATTTCGCCACAAGAACGATGATATTCCGTGAACCATTTGGCAAAACGTTACACAAAGTAATAGCAATCTGATCGGGAACAATCTGCACGTTTTGGTATATTTTTGTCTATGTAGTGTAAAAACTGTGGGAGGAGTTAGGGTGGTAAATTTGGCTATAATAAGAATAATAATATATATTCGAGATAACATTAAGTGGTCTTGCTATGCAAGAACACTTAAAAAGAGCACATTATGCATGTAAGGGATACTCAGAACCTGTATTACTCTATCCTGCTAAATATCATATCACCAGTAGAGGGTGCCCCTGCTCACGGTATAAATATATATATATATTGCATCACTGTTACAAATATAGGTAGGAAACAGTGTGATCAGCAATAAATACATTAAAAAACAATATTTTTTAATGCTAATAGGAAAGGGCCAAATAGTTGTTGCAGCCTGCTCTTGATTGAAACTGGTCATTGGAACAAAAAATGTTTCTCAACTATTTTATTTTAATTCTTTCATTTGCTAGTGCTTTTGCCTTAGAATGCATGGAATGTATAAAGGTTTTTTTTGAAATAGCACAGCTAATTTTATAGTGGAAACTGTGAAATATGTTGAATTTGACTAAATTGTGATATTTAATTTATTTAGTATTTTTTCTATAATACTATTGGATTTGTTATTTGTATAGCACCAACACAGTATATAAAAGCAAGTAATTGTCACTAATGGAAATTTGAAAGGACATTTATAGACTAGCCCTGTAATGAGAAAAACATTTATCAAACACTAAAAGTGAGTTGTCAGAATATGGACCTTCAGAAACATATTGGGAGATTTTGACCCATAAATAACTACATTAATAACTTCTTGGAGCTCACAATCTGTTTCCTAAAGACCTTATGAAAATATAGATTGCTAAAGTGCAGGTCAACATGTGTGAAAACAGCAATCGAAGCACTGTCAGAAGCAGGGCCGGATTAACATAGGGGCTGATGGAGCTGCAGCTCCAAGCTCATGCCTATGGAATAGGACCATTTTTTTTTTTTTTTTAATACTTCACATTCTCTTGCTTAATTATGGAAACTTAAGAGGGATGTTGGGCAAGAAAACTGGTGTGGACTGGCTGACAATGAAATTAGTTAAAGTAAAGCTGACTTTGCGCACTATGCAAGTGCTCTTGCTGCTTCAGTCTCTCTAACACTATGGCATGTTCCCTTTCTTCTAGACTTGCTACATAACATATATAATAGGAGCTTCTGCCGGCTAGTAAGAAGGTTAGGAGAGGAGTGGACCAGCAAGTACTAGGGGACAGTCCTTTGAAAGCGCTAGCTAGTGCATCATTAGTGTCACGATTCGGGGAACCCAACACGCTAACACACACACACACACACAGAAAAGGTGCAGTACCGGACCTTAGAGTGGCCGGGCTAAGCACACACAGAATAGTCAGGAGACAAGCCGAGTAAGGGGATCCAGAAGACAGAATAACGAGAAACAAGCCGAGGTCAAAGGGTAGGAGAAAGTCACAAAGTCAGATTAACAAGCCAGAGAGTACGTAACCAGAAACACAAGTTCAGTATCAATACTAGCAAGCAAAGACCACAACAGGGCAGGGAGGAACAGGAAAGGTAAGTATTTAAACCATAAGGTTAATTCTGATTAGATCATTTCCAATCAGAATTAACAATCACACGTGGGAGATATCTAAACCACCCAGTGTGATTGAGGCACTGTGCCTTTAACGCCGGGTCAGGTGACTAACCCCGGCGTGTAATATATTGGGCGGTCTCCCAGCGTGCAGCGTCATGCATGCTGCCGCTGGGGGATGTGGAGGAAGACGCGGGCGGCATCCGAGGCTGGAAGGATGCCGCTCGCCGAGCCCAGGAGGAGTAGGGGATCGCGGACGGCTGGAGGGTGAATACCGCGAGTGGAGTGCAGCCTCCCCTCGCAGCCGCCCGCGGGATCCCGACAATTAGATGCATTTATGTCAAGCTCAGGGTGCTGTCTGCACAGTATTCCCTTGGTTGGTCATCCTGCATTCACGCCAGGCTGACCATCTAATTCTTAGTGCAGACACTAAGGGCACATTTGTCCCTTTGGGCGTTTCTGGTTATGTGATTTACATCAGTAGCCTACAACTTTTCCCCGCCCACCAAAATCCTGCTTCACCGAACACTGCTGTTATGTATTTACTTGAAAGATGAAAGTAGGATTAGCCTAGGGTATGTGGTTTATGATAGCTATATCCTGTGAGTTTCCCTCCAGCACCACCTCCACCAGATACATGACGCTTGGGAGGTATAACTGTTTGTCAGCACCAAGTCCAATGGGCTCTTAATTCGGCGCTGGTCAGAAGAAGATAGCCAGGTTTTGGTAATTGTAATGAGTTTGAGAGAGCTGGAGACAAACAGGTCAAGGAAAGCTGTGAGTTTGTTACATAGAGACACAAATAAACCAATGTGTGAGCGCTATAAAATCTAATACAGATAATATGGCAGCGCTTAAAATGACAATGCACAAAAAAATTTGAAAAGAAAGACAATAGTTACCAAAGAAAGCGCGCTAAATTAATCTGCAAATATAAAAAAGCAAATAATAGTGCAGACCATCTGAATATAATAATATAAACAAGAAAAATCTTAGGGAAAAAAACTCACATGTCCCAGAGCCCTATCACCCCTGGCTCTGGGTTTGTAAGGCTCCTTTGGAGAGGGGATATCCCCACACTGTTGGATATTCCAGAAGATATGTCCACTGATGATTCTGTTATGCTGTGTGTAAAAAGAAGGACAGGACCTCCAATTGAATAGTATCACAGATCAGTTTATTACATAAAAAAAAGTTAAAACCCTTACTTGGGATATGGTGGGTATAGACTCGCAGAGTCACCCACATAAAAGCACGAACAAATATTGTCAAACACTTCCTGATCGCGGTCCGATCACGTGATTGCTTCCGGGTCCGCCCATCCAATGACGTCCGTGTGACGCGTTTCGCCCGCCTCCACAGGCTTCCTCCGACGACGTCAGAGAGTCCCAGACATCCTTTTAAGTCCGTAGAGCCTCCCCCCTCTCACTCCATTGGTTGGGGGGCGTGGTTTGATACAATCTTATTCAATAGGCAATCAATTGTTCATATGTGGACTTAAATTAATTAAGACGAGCTGAACTCCTTATGTCAACCGAAAAAGGGTTGATTATATTTAAACACACAGTAAAAAACAGAATATAAAATAAACCTAAACCCTATTATTCACTAGGTTACACATATTGTTTAAAAACCAATAATATAAGTGACTTAACAAGACTTCTCACTTCAAATATATATGTACAGCATCTCAAAAATGGTAATTTCAAAAGGGCTCTTAAAGGGGCATCTCATTATTTAGTTATTTAGTTATACCATATCATGGTACTCCAAAAGTATACCAATACACAAAATGAGTGCTAAATAAGGTTGATCAATCCTGAGTATAAAGGGATAACATTTTTCTCCATTTACTTTTACAGAAATGTCTAGAACAAGCAATACAGATCTTTTGATTCTTGTATAAACATTTGTGTGTTCTATCCCTCTACTTGAAATACCTGCTAGAAAGGAGAGGAAGATTACAAAGCAGATTAAAGAGAAAGACATAAGGAAAAATTATTCATAAAAAATTCATAAAAAATTACAAACTTCAAATTCTCCGTTTAGGCCTCTAGGGAACAACGATTTTAATTTAAACACCCACCTCATTTCTTGTTTTGCCAATTTATTGTCCAAATTCTCACCCCTCCAATTTCTACTGACTCTTTCTATCCCAATAAATTGTAACTTGGTAACGTCTCCCTGATGTTTATGAACGAAGTGGGAGGAAAGGGGATGTTCTTTACCTCTTTTTATATTTCGTACATGCTCTTCAATGCGAATGTGTACTTGTCTAGTAGTTTTACCGACATAGTGCATATTGCATGGACATGTGAGAACGTAGATACAGTTGGTGGTATGACAGGTTATCAATTGTTTAACACAGTATGCTTGTTGTGTGTTTCCACCTATCAATTCTTTTTTCACACACTTGGGGGCTGCTGTGGTTCTGCAGGCCAAGCAGTGCCCACATTGGAAAAAAACTACATCCTGATTGAGGAAATTCCTACTTGAGTTTTCTTGTTTAATAGAGAGCAAGCATTCCAGAAATCACAAGAAAGGAAAGGGGATAAGCGCTGAGTGTTAATAGAAATGAGATTGTTAGAATTGTATGACATAGAGTGTTTATACTGGGAGATTAAATGAGTGAGAGAAGTGTTATGGGGCCAGGATTACAAGAGTTGTCACCAGCAGCAAGCAGTAGTAGGAATGCAAGAGAGAGCAGGTGAGAATGAGACTTGTAGGAGCGGGACCGATTGGTGACAGGTGATGGAGATGGGGAAATGTTTGTGAAGGGCCACCTTAGAGAATTGTAAATCTGTATAATTAGTGAATTGAAATTGTTAGGAAGTAGTATCAAGATGATGCTTGCAGTTCCTTCTTCCAGTTTCAAAATCCAGCTGTTAACTCTTGCAGGCGAGCTGTAACCAGGCCCGAGCGCCAGGACTTCAGAGAGCCAGTGATCTAAAGTTTAAAGCAGTCTGACTACACAGGAGTTTCACACTTCCAAATTAGATTGGAGAGAACGCTATATCTGGGCAGCCAGCAGATTACGAAATATTCATAACAATTAAGCATGCCACAATTAAAACAGTTTACAGGACATGGAAATGGTGTTAGAGAGTAGGAAATGGATGTAATTTTGCCCCTAGTGGTAAAGATAGGAATAAAACTGGAGCATTAAATACATAGTTGAAGTAGTGGGGTAGAATGACATACCAAGGGAAAAAAGCAGGACTGGAGCATTGAGCAATAGAGGCGGTATGGTTAATTACAGCATGGTAAGAGTTAATTTGTCTGCTTTTCACTATGACCTATGAGAACTACATCTGGGAACAATGGGTTGTATTTTGGTTTCTGACTCCGCTTGTGTATTTGACCATTCTGTTCTTTGGTATACTTTAACTCGGCTATGTATCTAACATTCTCCTAACTTCAGGCTCCCTTGTATTTTGGCTATTTTCTGACCATTCTTATTTCAGCTATGTTAAGATCGCCACTCTAAGGTCCGGTAATATGTTCTATATTTATTTTAAAAAGGTGACACTATGCGTATCCATGAGAGCAGAGTATTTTTGAAGATAAGATTCAAAGCTTACTTAACCCCTTAAGGACACATGACGTGTGAGACACGTCATGATTCCCTTTTATTCCAGAAGTTTGGTCCTTAAGGGGTTAAAGACAGTTTTTCACAGCATCCTTTGCTCATATTAACCAAGGGTGTCAATATTATTGCAGGGCAACTCTCCAGCCTCTCCTCAGCGTACTGACCTAGAACATAGGGTGAGCAGAAAATAATATATATTATGTTCTAAGAACTTTGTAATCTATTTTGAGAGCCAAATCAAATATGCAGTGGATTGACATTTTCTTTCCAAAAGCTCTCTCTGGATGACATACTAGGATTTGCTTTAGGTAAACTAGAAAAATGGTCAGAGTTGTGGCAACTGACATTTAATGTGGATAAGTGCAAGATAAAGCATCTTGGACGTAAAACCCAAGGGCAGAGTACAGAATATTTGATCGAGTCCTAACCTCAACATCTGAGGAAAGGGATTTAAGGGTGATTATTTCTGATGACTTAAAGGTAGGCAGACAATGTAATAGAGCAGCAGTAAATGCTAGCAGAATGCTTGGTTGTATAAGGAGAGGTATTGGCAGTAGAAAGAGGGAAGTGCTCATGCCATTGTACAGAACAATGGTGAGACCTCACTTGGAGTATTGTACGCAGTACTGGAGACCGTATCTTCAGAAGGATATTGATACCTTAGAGAGCGTTCAGAGAAGGGCTACTAAACTGGTTCATGGATTGCAGGATAAAACTTACCAGGAAAGGTTAAAGGATCTTAACATGTATAGCTTGGAGGAAAGACGAGACGGGGGGATATGATAGAAACATTTAAATACATAAAGGGAATCAACACAGTAAAGGAAGACACTATATAAAAAAGGGTTAAAAAGATTAGTCAAACTCACAAGCCTGGAGTCATACCCTCATATGACTCTGGTGGTATAAGCCTCTGGACCATTTGTGGGTTGTCCAGACCCTTCTTTGGCAGCGTGCTGGATGTTGATTGATCTCTTTGGTGCCTTTCTGACTGGTTTCCAAATAGGAGTAAGTACCCAGTGTGTCAGGATTTAAAAAACGATTTATTTCAAAGATATATAAAAAAAAACAAGGTATATATAGTAAAAAGGAACAGCCAACTGAGGAAGCCTTATGAGAAGGCGAAACGCGTTTTGGACTATCCACTTGAACTTGGGACTATTGAGTCTACCCAGTATTACCTGGGATAAGTACTTTTTACTATATATACCTTGTTTTTTTTTTATATATCTTTGAAATAAATCGTTTTTTAAATCCTGACACACTGGGTACTTACTCCTATTTGGAAACCAGTCAGAAAGGCACCAAAGAGATCAATCAACATCCAGCACGCTGCCAAAGAAGGGTCTGGACAACCCACAAATGGTCCAGAGGCTTATACCACCAGAGTCATATGAGGGTATGACTCCAGGCTTGTGAGTTTGACTAATCTTTTTAACCCTTTTTTATATAGTGTGTTATAGACATATTGCACTATTTTCTGTATGTATTTTACTTTTACAGAACGCCTACTGAAATCTAAAAGCTCCACTTGTTTCATGTATGTATAATTCTATGTTTTAAAGTGGTGTAGGGGATACCACTTTACAGGTGTTTTTGAGCTAGTACACTACACCCACTTCCACGTTGTGTGCATATTTTCTGTTGTACAGTAAAGGAAGAGACTATATTTAAAAGAAGAAAAACTACCTCAACAAGAGGACATAGTCTTAAATTAGAGGGACAAAGGTTTAAAAATAATATCAGGAAGTATTACTTTACTGAGAGGGTAGTGGATGCATGGAATAGCCTTCCAGCTGAAGTGGTAGAGGTTAACACAGTAAAGGAGTTTAAGCATGTGTGGGATAGGCATAAGGCTATCCTAACTATAAGATAAGGCCAGAGACTAACGAAAGTATTTAGGGCAGACTAGATGGGCCGAATGGTTCTTATCTGCCGTCACATACTATGTTTCTATGTTTCTATGCTAGTTCAGTCAGTATTGTTTTATTTTGTTAAATTTCTACTTTTTATTTTTTATCTATTGGTGTATGTGAAATTGTTTGTAACATATTTTGCGTTTGTATGCACCGTGACTATTTTTATTCATAGAAAATGTTACATAGTAATCTGATACTACAAAAAATAGAAAGAGTGGTAAACCGCGCCTAAATAGTGCTCAGAAGTGTAGAATAAATATATTATACATACATATTAATCTTGATTGGTACAACTCAGTAAGAAGACCTCAAGAGAAACACAAAGAATACAAGCAATAGTGCAATATGCTATAATAAGTGGATACACATATGTCTAGAATATCAGATAAAAGAAAATGTTACATAGTTGGTAATCTGGCTTGAAAAAAAAAGACTAAAGTCCATCAAGTACAGCCATGAAACCATTATTTTATGCTGTTGGGAAGAACAAACTTTTTTTTTTTAGCAATTTCCCATTAGGCCACAAAACAGGAAGAAAGCCCTCCTTGACACCATAATGGCAGTTAGAGTTCTCCTTGGATCAACAACCTGTTTACATACATATCAATTATATCCTTGAATTTTCTGTTTTTGCAAAAATGATCCAGAACTTTTTAAAAATATCTACAGAATCTTATAAGACAAACTCTTTGGATAGAGAATTGTTATTGTTCTTATTGTAAAGACCCCTTTCCTCTGCTGTAAGTGAAAACGCCTTTCTTCCTGCCTCAATGGATGACCTCTTATCTGTTATACATTCCTTCTAATGAACGGATTAGCACGTAGCGTTTGTACTGACCCTGTATATATTACTGCTATCATATACCCTCTGAGTTGCCTTTTTTCTAAAGAAAATAAATGCATTTTTTCTGGCTTTCCTTTACAACTAATGTTTTATTAATTTTGTAGCTTGCCTGTGCACTTTTTCTGGTTCTGCAATATCCTTCTTTAAAACTGGTGCCCAAAATTTCATCACATATTCAAGGTGGGATCTTACCATTGATTTTTAAAGAGGTCAAAGTATATTTCATTATATGAATTAATACCCCTTTTAATACATGAAAGCATCGTACTAGCTTTTGCAATGGCAGACCAGCATTGCATAGTTTGTTATCTATAATTGTTCCAAAGTCTTTTTTATTTAAAGGACCACTCTAGGCACCCAGACCACTTCAGCTTAATGAAGTGGTCTGGGTGCCAGGTCCATCTAGGATTAACCCTTTTTTGTTTTATAAACATAGCAGTTTCAGAGAAACTGCTATGTTTATAATAGGATTAATCCAGCCTCCAAATCCTCTAGTGCAGGGGTTCTCAACCTTGTCCTCAAGGACCCCCTGCCAGTCCAGGGTTTAGGGATTACCTGGGTGTGTCTAAGGTGTTTAGAAAAATAAAAAAAAAACACCTTAGAGTCTAAGGTGTTTTTTCCCCCTTTTTCTAAACACCTTAGACACACCCAGGTAATCCCCAAATCCTGGACTGGTAGGGGGTCCTGAGGACTGGGTTGAGAACCCCTGCTCTAGTGGCTGTCTCGCTGACAGCCGCTAGAGGCGCTTGCGTGATTCTCACTGTGAAAATCACAGTGAGAGCACGCAAGCGTCCAAAGGAAAGCATTGTAAATGCTTTCCTATGAGACCGGCTGAATGCGCGCGAAGCTCTTGCCGCACATGCGCATTCAGCCGAAAGGGAGGATCGGAGGCGGAGAGGAGGAGGAGAGCTCCCCGCCCGGCGCTGGAATAAAGGTATGTTTTAACCCTTTCCTCTCCCCAGAGCCCGGCGGGAGGGGGTCCCTGAGGGTGGGGGCACCCTCAGGGCACTATAGTGCCAGGAAAACGAGTATGTTTTCCTGGCACTATAGTGGTCCTTTAATGTTATCCCTAACTCATCTCCAGTTAATTTATACGTGGCTTGTTCGTTCCTTATTCTAAAATGTATGACTTTGCATTTATGTGTATTAAAACTCATATGCCACTTGCCTGCCCAATCTTCCAAATTATCCAAATCCCTCTATATAGAAGTTATATCATGTTCAGACCGTATTATTTTACCTAGTTTTGTGTCATCTGCAAACACCAATACATGACTTTCAGTACGAACTTCAAGATGATTTATAAACAGATCAAAGAGAACTAGACTCAGGATAGAACCCTGAGGCACCCCACTTACTAGTTTTGTCCAATTTGAAAATTTCCCTTTTTCATCTGCTCTCTGTATCTTTGAGCCAGTGTTCTATCCATTCTATAAAATTTGTCATCTAAACCAACTAATATCAGTTTTAATAGTAACCTTTTTTTATAAAACTATATGTTGGCAAACTACAAGTAAGTCATGTCCACTGGGACACCCTGAGCTATATTTCTACTATTTATTTTTCTCACTATCTTTTGTACTAACTACTAACACAATTAATTTAGTTTGGCATGAACTGTCTTTGTATAAAACCATGGTAATATCTGCTTATGATATTTTTTAGACATGTGCAAGTCGTTTCGGTCCGAATATGAATTTGGACGAATTTCGGGCAATTCGGACATTCGGGTACTTCCGAATGTCCGAATTGTCGAAGTGCCGAATAGCCGGGTTCCGAAGTCCTGAAATTACTGAATTTCCGAAGTGTCGAAGTGTCGAAGTTCCGAAGTGCCGAAGTTCCGAAGTTGCTGAAGTGCCGAAGTTGCCAAAGTTCCGAAGTGTCAAAGTGCCGAAGTGCCGAAGCACAGTATTGCCTAAGTACTAATATACTTACCCAGTGAAGGAAGAAGAAGAATGTTACATTGTAAACAATTTTAAATAAAAAGTATACAAACATAGCCAGGATTCAGCTGTAAGCATTTGCAACACTTACAACAATCAAGTAACATACATTCATATAAAATGTAAGTTACTTGGCCAGTTAATGTAATGACAGGAATGAATAAGTAGATAACTCCCTAATTCCCACGGTATTAGGGAGCTATCTACTAAAAGGCTGAAAGACTGAAATTGGTCTTTCAGCCAAATTTACTAATACTAAGTAAAGATTACTTAGTATTGGTAAATAATGTCCCTACTCGCTATACCGCGAGTAGGGGCATGTCTATGAAACAGTGCGCAGACTCCCCTCCCGCCACCCCCACCCCCTGGGTGTGGGTCATTTGTCAAATTGTTCCTATAATGCCCATACCAGTTGGAAGGCAGCCGTAATCAGTTATTAATGATTTACTTGTTACATGGGCATCCTCATACAGGGAGTGAGGTTGGTATTGTTTTTTACTTATCTTACATTGCAAACTTGGCCAATGCTGGAGTTTTTATCAGTTTCACTCTGCATTCCTTACAAGCAAACTACTAACAGTTTGACTGGTGTTGAAGAGCACAGCGATATATTTATATTTATAGCTGTGTATTTTCTAAGTCCATTGCTCTAGGAACCTTAACTATATGCATGACATTTTGTTTCATTCTTTATTTTAGGTCTCAATCTATTGGTTACGTTTATTTAACCACTTTAAGCAGACAAAAGTAGCACAAGTGTGTCGGGTATCCCAAATTTGGATGACCACCTGGCTGGAACCACGGACCCTACGAGTTCAGGTAAGAGCCTTTTTGATCATTCAGATTTGCTTCAAATGAGACAGGTTGACTATAGGTTCCTATCAGGTAGGAAATAGAATCTAGTTGTCCACTTAGAAAACATCTGGATTCATGTTGCCTTCCCTAAACATACACAATGACATAGTGCTTAATAGAAGAACGTCCATTCAAAACTTTTTGACTAATTACATTGGCTCTGTAGTTGATATGGTGCTGAACTTATTTTTAGGACTTAAACAAAGTGGTATTGTCTCTGCTGCAGTCCTTGGTGGTTGTCACTGTCACCTTCCCAACATGCCACACACTGGACATCACTTACGCTTGACTTCGTGGATGACCGGGTTGCAATCACAGTCCATGTGAGGGAGTCATGGACCATTTTAAATCTGCATCAGATGCCAGGCTATGCCAGGCTGTGCCAGCAAACTAGAAAAACATGCGTTTTTTGTTTTGTTTGTTTTTTAATAAAAGCTTCAGTTTTTATAAATACATAATACTTATCCCAAATTATCCCAAATCCCTATGCACATTTAAATAACTGGAGTTTTTTTTTAATATCACTCCAATGGCCAATTAAGTGTTACCTCACCTGCCACGTCAAGGCAAAACCTCTTATATGAGTCCTACACTAACAATTCACCTTGCTTCTTTAAACTGAAAGGTACAATCTCTAATGAGAAAGAGAGGTATTTTTCTAAACTCCTACATACTTACTTATTAACCTTAATAGGTAACACATGGGGTGGGTGGCAGCAATTCTGTATGTTTGCAATCAATACTCTGTCTATAGAAGAGGGAAAGCACCCCTCAGCTTACAAATATTTACACTGTCAGAAGCACATCATGTAAGGGTCCCATGTTACCATCTCCCTCCTGCTGTCTATGCTGGATTTCATCAAAGCACCATCAGAGGGTTATTATTCTGTGATAAGTGGCCTTGAGTGCATTGTGCCAGTTAGTCATTAGCAATACAAGCCAAGGTATTGTTATGAGATGATTGACAGGGCTTTGTTTTGTAAAACTCTATAGAGTTCAATGCACTCCTCTCTACATCATAACAATTGTGTACTTTATGTTTGAGAGATTTGATAATGATCTCCATCCTCTTCATCGGAGAATAAATGAATGGATCAGTGTTAGGACACTTGATTACTAAGCTCTGCTTTTGTGAACTAAAACATGATGCATGTTGTAGATCATTATGTCCCCGATGATAGAGGTGCATTTTTCCCTATCATAGCTAACGGAAACTCCTATCATTCTCAGTAAAACACTAAGCAAAACGCTCTCACATTGATTCCTAACCACACATGTGCTTTCCAAAACATACACTGACCCCTATAATTCATATAGTCCTTCTATCATCCTTCGCCATCCAAATGCTATCTAGGGATTATGAGGTTGAGGCCCAGGATCAGCAGTGGGTGATAAGGCTGATAATATATACGGGCTAGTTTGCTATGTATGATATTGTAAGGTTAACCGCAAAAAGGGGGTGTTTGTTATATTACAGGTTGATGGTGACAGAGAGCAAGAAGTGTCAGATAAAACAATAAAAGCACTCACAATATTTGCATATATACACATCCATAGGTCAGCATACCCACGCACAAATCGTATCCTCAAACGTTCCCTACAAGCCTTCTAGCATGTCACTCTCATGAAAAATGTATGATAATGTATGCCTAGACCAGAATGTATCTTTCAGTGTTCTCTCTATAAAACAAAAAGTGTGCCTAGCATATAAAACCACATGTCTACAATCCAATGTTTCATGATCTGTGTGTAACAACCGTTGTGGTAATGCACACCTGAATGTTATCTTCATGCACGACCGAAATAAAGAATTTTTTTAAAAAAATGTGTCAGATATGATGTTAAACTTATGTTTAATGTGGATGCTGCGGTGTGTATGTTTTTTGTTGTTGTTTTTTTTAAAGGTACCTTTAATTGGATATTTCTGCACATTTTTTTTATTTATTATGTTTTTGATTATTTTTTAGTTACTGTGATTATTTTTCCTTTAATTGGTATAGATGATTAACAAGGATTTGTTAGCTTACACACTTATCAAGTCACAGGAAGTGTTTGTGGTATCAAAAAACATGTGAATCCTCTATGGCAGGATTGTGGTTGTCAAAACGTAAGCATTTCACATAATCTATAGCATTCTTTTTCTCCAAACAAATACAATTATTTTTTGAATGGTGGATTGTTAGCACTCATTTGCTGCTGTTGATGTGTAAAAAGAAATATATTGAATATAACGCAACTTCCTTAAAACGCATCAAACATTTCATCACACGGCTCAATAGTTACATGAAAAAGTTGATGCGGTTATTTTTTGATGCTATGTATTGTTCACCTTCGGACAAATTAATATTTCTTATATATATTTTTTTTTACATTGTTTATTTTTGTGGGCATACATTTCATACAACATTTTATGGACAGTTGTGCATAATTCTGCAAGGTGCACACGGATCAGCTGGAAAGAGCCCTTTTTTAAAAGTAATATGAGTTGCGGGTAACTTATGTACATAGATTTATGCAAGATCACTATTAGTAAATATAATAAACAGGCTAAAATATGCTATACCGAACCTCTGGAGTTAAGCTGTCTCAGTTGCTATCATGTAAGTTGGGTGGGATGCTCTGTAACCCAAAGCTTGGGTGGTGGGGGGGTGGTTTGTCAAGAGTATATAGGTATAGGAGATGGGCAGTAGAGTGGTTGTGGTATATCTTCACCCTTCTACCATGTTGCGCTCCTATCTGTGGCCTTCTAAGAGAGACTAATCTGTTTACATTTTAAAAAAATGAAGATAATAAACAAAGGAAGGACAAATTCACATTTCTAAATGCTTTTTTTCATAAAATGGTAACACATACTTTACCAAAGTTTTCCTTTGACAAAAGATTGCAGTACAATTAAAATCTCAATCCTCCACTTTCCACATCTCTTTCCAGTCCTCATTCTTGTAGTATTAATATATTGGCAGCAGGCAACTGATATTACAAAGGCAGAGCTGAACAAGGAATGCATGATATGTTTGTGCAGAGGGTGATAGAATTAGTACTATAATTAATAGAATTAAAATAACAAAACTTTGTTTTGTTCAGTCTATACAGAATGTTCAACTTTTCACAATATATAATAGCTAATTAATAATCCACCCAGGACTATTGACTGATAATCTCCCAAAATAATCTTTAAATACAGCAAAATCAAAACGTCAAAAACAGATGTCAGCATAGCGCTGTTTTAAGATAGATGTCAATGGCGTTTTTAAATGCTTCCATTGACATCATCCCTTCCTTGCAGCAGCTGTCACTGTATATCCAAAGGCCTCTTAGAGGTGTTAAGCATTTGGTAGAACAGGAAAAAAACTCCTCAATGGCTGTATTGTCCTCACATTCTTTCTATGCATGTTCTGTTTACTCTGGTTTGTACTTTGCAAAAAGGTCCCCACATTTTGTTGCATACACACAAATCCAGGAGCTAAAATCACAGGAGATTCTGGATTTGGCAGGTAAAAAAGAATCTGCCATTATACAAGGGCTTACCGACATGAACTGTGAATTGTGCAAAATTAAAAACAGAAAAACAAAACCTAAGCCAAAATAGCCAAGCTTTGACTATGGATAAGTTGGAGAAATTTTTAAATAAGTTAATATGCCCTAGCCTTTTGTAATATTGTTTTCAGTTCACTGCAATTTAATGTTTAGTAGTGATGTCCCGAACGGTTCGCTGGCAAATAGTTCCTGGCGAACATAGCTTGTTCGCGTTCGCCACGGATGGCGAACATATGCGATGTTCAGTCCGCCCCCTATTCGTCATCATTGAGTAAACTTTGACCTTGTACCTCACAGTCAGCAGCCACATTACAGCCAATCAGCAGCAGACCCTCCCTCCCAGATCCTCCCACCTCCTAGACAGCATACAATTTAGATTAATTCTGAAGCTGCATTCTTTTTTTTTTCTTTTTTTTTGTATTATTATTTTTTCTGTGTGTTTATTATACATTATCCTCCATAGCCAGTAACCTGTGTTTATTATACATTATCCCTCCCATAGCCAGTAACCTGTGTTTATTATACATTATCCTCCATAGCCAGTAACCTGTGTTTATTATACATTATCCTCCCATAGCCAGTAACCTGTGTTTATTATACATTATCCCCCCACAACCAGTAACCTGTGTTTATTATACATTATCCCCCCATAGCCAGTAACCTGTGTTTATTATACATTATCCTCCCCATAGCCAGTAACCTGTGTTTATTATACATTATCCCCCCATAACCAATAACCTGTGTTTATTATACATTATCCTCCCATAGCCAGTAACCTGTGTTTATTAAACATTATCCCTCCATCACCAGTAACCTGTGTTTATTATACATTATCCCTCCATAGCCAGTAACCTGTGTTTATTATACATTATCCCCCATAGTCATTTATCGTTGGACCTAGGCAGCATGATGTCTTAGGCTGGCCCAGAGAGTGAGTGAGTGAGTGAATAATATAATATATATGTTCAGAAACATATTAGTAATATATGTAAATCGGGTTCATGCAAAGAGGGTGAAAAGGTATTAAAGAAAAACACACTTATTGCATCAAATTTACAAAGCCAAACTTTTAAAAGCTTTCCTCATTTCTTTCTTGGGATGAGGAATATATCGGTTGTAGACTGAGGATTTCCATCTGCACAATCTTTTAATAATATGCACTGGAGTCTCAGTGTTGAAGGCAGGCCCGGACTGGCCATCGGGCAAACCGGGCAAATGCCCGGTGGGCCGCGATGGCCATGGGCCGAGGCCGGCAGGAAAGACCAAGAGATCTCCCCTGCCGGCCCATGCGCAGCAGCACCGACCCCAAGATGGAGTTCTATCCCATCATGGGCCGGAGGGGAGATCGGGAAGTGAGCCGGTCTCCCTCCGCGCACGGCGACAGCTTCCTTTATCTTCTTCTCGCGAGCTCCGAGATTATCAGAGCGTTGCCATGGTAACTGGCGGCAACGCTCTGAAAAAACGGCGGCCGCGAGAGGGAGAGAGAGAGATGGTCTGTACCCTGCGGGGTACAGACTGAATTACCTGCCGCTGGACCGCCAGGGATGTGTGTGTGGCTAGCCCCCCTCACTGGACCACCAGGTATGTGAATGCTCCCTCCCCCCCTGCAAAGTTAAAAGGGGGAATAAATTGATTTTTTTTTTTTACTTTTTAATAATAATAATTTAAGGCCATATACACACAAACACATCACACACATACAAACACACTACACACACTGCACCCCTGCACTAACACTCACTGCACCACTAACACACAAACATTCTGCTCCCCTGCACTAACACACACTGCACTAACACATTGCAGTAACACTAACACACACTGCACTAACACACTGCAGTAACACTAACACACACTGCACTAACACACACTGCACTAACACACACTGCACTAACACACACTGCACTAACACACACTGCACTAACACACACTGCACTAACACACACTGCAGTAACACAAACATACACTGCACTAACACACTGCAGTAACACTAACACACACTGCACTAACACACACTGCAATAACACTAACACACACTGCACTAACACACACTGCACTAACACACACTGCAGTAACACACACTGCAGTAACACAAACACACACACTGCACTAACACAAACTGCAGTAACACAAACACACACTGCACTAACACATACTGCAGTAACACGCAGTAACGCACTAACACACAAACACACACTGCACTAACACACAAACACACACTGCACTAACACACAAACATACTGCTCCCCTGCACTAACACACAAACATACTGCTCCCCTGCACTAACACACACTGCACTAACACACAGACATACTGCTCCCCTGCACTAACACACTACACACACAGCACCCCCTGCACTAACACACAAACACACTGCATACACTCTATACCCCTACATACACACTACAGCCCCTGCATTAACACACAATACACACTCTATACCCCTATATTCACACTGCACCTCCTGCACTTACACACAAACACACTACACACACTCTATACCCCTTATATACACACTATTCCCCTGGCACTCACATACACACACTAAACACACTCTATACCCCATAAACCTACACTACACTCCCTGCACTCTCATACGTTATACCCCTATAAACACACACATTACACCCCCTGCATGCACCCACACTAATTTATATCCCCTATAAATACATATTCTGCACCCCCTGGACACACACTACACCACCTATGCATACATTACCCCCCCTATACACATGTGCTCTACAGTTCCTATATGCATACACACACTAGAGCCCCTAGATACACTCACAAACACACAGTACAGCTCCTTACATGCACACACTCCACAGGCCCTATATAAATACACATACTTTACAACCCAGAGACACACACACTACAGCCCCTAGCCACATGCAGTACGCCACAAACAGACCCCTTCACATACACAATTGCTCTACACACATGCAACGTCCAAACATATACAACAACACAAGGAACATCCCCACACATGCACAACACTCTTTAACAGTCCGGTTCCTGTTTTGATCTCTGGTATCCCACTATTGAGGACACCAGAGACAAATCGCCAGCAAACGCAGCACAAACTCAACCCCCCCCCCCCCCCCCACAAAAACAACTCATGGCATTTATTTTAGCTCTGGAGGAGCGTCACATTAACATACTCATTTGGTGGGGGGGAAGGGGGTGTGCGTGTCAATGGTGGTGACATGACATGCCCCCTTTCTGGCCCCGCCCCTAATAGTGGGCTGCTCTGCCTTTAATTGCCCGGGCTGAATTTTTGTCCCAGTCCGGCCCTGGTTGAAGGAGACCGAAGCTGCCCCTATTCTAAATGAAAGACCCGAGACATGGATACAACCCAATCTTAGGAGTAGTGTTCTGATGTAGAAGATGAATTTAGCCGTAGTCAGAGGGATTCAGTGAGAGTAGTGGTGAAATGTGTGTGGCATGACTGAGTGTGGGTAAGAGTCAAGTATTTTAACTGGGCACTAGTTCTAGGTGGGATAAAGTGGTATAGCGGATGGATGAGTAGTTTGGTTTGTTTTAGAGGTTTGTAGAGAAAGTATATAGTGATCATGATTTTTAGCGATATCCAATATTTTTAAGGTGGTCTCAAACAAACATAAAATACTATTTAAAATTTGTGGGAATATCGAATAGTCGTGTACAGTAAATCAGAGGGGGCTCAGAATATCGAACCATCGATCGGTAACCTGGATGAAGTAGGGGGTCTATCTGTTTTATTAAATACGCGGTAATATGCTCTTAATGGGATAGGACGTTAGGAAAGGTGTGTGATTGGGATAAGTGGTTGTGGCTGTATTTACCTTATCCTGGGACCGATCTGGCTCCTAAGCTTGAGCCGCGCGTGGCTGGATCACTCCTGCCTCCAAACGAGCCGCATGCGGCTTGATCTCCTCTTCTGACTTAGCAGCGTGCACTGAACGCAGTGATCGGTCACGTGGCCCGCCTGGCACTAGGACAGGGGTAGGCAACCTTTTAGCAGCACTGTGCCGATATAGGATTGTGATGTCCCATAGCGTGCCAGTCCTATTTTTTTTAAAATTGAGGTGCGTATGCTGCCGTATCCTGCTCGTGTTATTTTTACTGTAATTGCTTTGTATCGTTGTATATGCAGGGCCGTCTTTAATATTGACTGGACCTTGGGCAAAGCATTTGTTTGGGGCCCCCTGGAAACTGTCCCCCCTCCCCAGGCGTGCAATCACGTCCTCCACCTCAACGCAGTGGCGGACCTAAAGTAGAGAGGTGCAAGAAATGTTTTGGGCCTCCCTGTTGCACGAGTGATTAAAAGGTAGATCCCCATCTGTCGTGCAACTCCAGCAATGCATTGACAGCTGGAGCTCTACCATTTACCCATGTTTCCAGGTCTTAGCACTAAGCGGTTTTTGTGTGTTCGAATGTAAACAGGTTTTTGTATGGAACATGTTTGTATGTGGTGTTGGCGTGACTGCAAGCATGTATTTGTGTAGTGTTGGTCTTTGAATGCAGGGGTGTATTTACATATAATTTTGGTGTGTAACACAGACATGTGTTTGTACGTGTTGACATTTGAATGTAGGGGTGTATTTGTGTGTAGTGTTAGTGTGTGAATGCTGAGATGTATGCACATATACACGCACACAGAGATATATACACACTGAAACACACACACAGACATACTGACATACTGACACACACACACAGATATACTGACACAGATTTACTGACACACACACACACACACAGACATACTAACACACACACACACACACACAAACATACTGACACATACACAGATATACTGACACACAGATATACTGACACACACACAGACAGACATACTGACACAGACATGCTGACACACACACACTGACATACTGACACACACAGATATACAGACACACACATACTGACACACACAGACATACTAACACACACACTGACAGACATACTGACACAGACATACACACATACAGATATACTGACACACACAAAAATTACACTTTTAAACCCACCCTCCAGTTTCCTACCTTTTCTGCTGGTGGCTGAAGGTGTTGGGAGTCGGGGTCTGGCTCTCTCGGCCAGCCCCCCTCCACTCTGCCTACTCTTCTTTCCCGCACGCTCCTCTCTTTGTGGGAGGAAGTGATGCACGGCTGTCACTTCCTCCCAGCCTATTGCCAAAAAGCAAGGGGCCCGCTCGCGCTGTTAAAGCGCCTCAGTGCGCCACCGGGACCCTGCTGACAGAAGCCCACCGGGTGCCCCTTTGTGCACGGGCCACCCGGTGGGCCTCCTTAGTGTGCGGATTACCGTCCAGGGGTTAGAAATAGATGAGGACAGCGGGGCTCACGGTGCAGCTGCCCAGTTTGCCCCACGTTAAAGACGGCACTGCGTATTTTAGCTATTATATTGTATATGTTCATGAGTAGTTTATGGTATTGTGTATGATACATATGAATGTGAGTTGTGTATGGGGGCTGCTTGTGGAATTGTGTGAATGGATATGTCACATTGTGTGTTTGGTAGTATGTGTGGGGGCTGTTTGAGGTATTGCATGTGAGAGACTGCATGTGGAGTTGTGTGCATGTATGTGGATTGTTAGTGGTGTTGCGTTTGTGCAGATTATGTGTATGTTTGTGTGTGGGCTGTCCGTACTATTTGTATGAGGGATTACACAGGAATGCAGGATTCTGCATTCCTGTGTATATCTAGCAGTCTGGGTGGCTTCCCTGGGTTCCAGTGGGGACCAGTATGGCCAGATACAGGTCAAGGACAGGAGCTGCAACAGCAACTGCGAGCTGCTCTACTACAGTGTGGATTCCTATTCACAAGTGCTAGGAGGAAGTGATCTGAGATCCCCTCTTTGTGCTGCAATGCATAAATAGAGGATTGTCCTTCACCACCTTTTCGGATTAGCAGATATCTGAAGTTTTACTGGGACTCCTGATAGGCCAGAGCCTATTTGTCTCTAGCAGCCTTGAGTGCCGTGCAAAGACACCTCGAGTGCCGTGCATGGAATAAAAGGGAATCATGACATGTCACACATGTCATGTGTCCTTAAGGGGTTAAAGGGGCAGTGGGAGCCAAAAGTTGATTCAGGCTCCCATTGGCCCACGTCATTCCAGCACCCCACACACGAACGTTTTGGGGGCGTAGGCATGACGTGGGCCAATCACTGGTGTAACAGTAGTGTACATTAAAAAAACAAACTAGAAATTTGACTGTGAAATAATAGCAGTCAGTTTCCTTCACACGTGTGCGTTTCAGGGCCTGCCAGGGCACAGTGTCACACCAGTGCAACTCATATCTGGTGTAACAGTAGTGTACATTTAAAAAAAAAATACAGGGGGCTTGTTGTCACCTTTCAGGGACCCTTGGTGTTGTACATGGCTGGGTGGAGGAAGAGACCTTCAATGACATCAGTGAGGACAAGTAACGGGACATGGCTTGCTTGATATTCAACCTTGTGCAAATGGGGAGTTTGTGGTTGTGCAAATGGACTGTTTGCGGTTGTTTGCGGTGCGTTAAACGGGGAGTTTGGTCTGTCACTGTGAAGCGGGCGTAACCCTTACACTACCTGATCGATACAACATCATACCTGATGTTTTAAAGCATGTTTTCCAAACAATTTAGGAATGTTAGGTGATTTATGCCCGTTATGGATTAAAACCAGACTCTGCATCAACTATGTAATTTTCCATGGGAGTTTTGCCATGGATCCCCCTCCGGCATGCCACAGTCCAGGTGTTAGTCCCCTTGAAACAACTTTTCCATCACTATTGTGGCCAGAAAGAGTCCCTGTGGGTTTTAAAATTCGCCTGCCTATTGAAGTCTATGGCGGTTCGCTCGGTTCGCCCGTTCGCGAACATTTGCGGAAGTTCGCGTTCGCTGTTCCTGAAAGGAAAATTTTATGTTTGCGACATCACTAATGTTTAGTAGAAAAGTTCATTGAAAACTGAACTGTAAAATTTAGGCAACCATAGTTGGTTTGCAGGATTATTCAGGAAAGCGAGAATTGATGTGAATTCAATGAGAATTCCAAGTGAATTGCAAATGTGAGCCCAAAGAAATCATACTGGAAGCATTGTTGATTTAGAGATATTTTAAGTTAGATTGTTTGGGCTTTAAATTTGAAATTGACTTTGACTTCCCAATTATACTTACCTAGTAAATAACCATGTTGGAATCAATTCAGCAATAGCCAGAGTTTGGACCTAAAATTTTGTGTTTAAAGGAACATTATAGCATTAGGAATACAAACCTGTCCCTAGCTATAGATAGGTGTCTCCCCATTTCTAATAAAAATGAAATGTTCTCCTCCGCAATGGTCCAATCAAAAAATAAAATAAAAGATTATTGGGGACCTGATGCATGTCCGTCCAAACTTTCCCATACAAAAAAACAAGTCCTGCGCTCAAACGTCCACTATTCTTGGACATCAGCAATGACCATAGTACACATCAGTCCCAATACATACAGTAAAAAAAAACAAAGAAAAAAGTTACCTGCGCTCTTCCCAAATCCCTATGTATATTTAAAGGGACACTGTAGGCACCCAGACCACTTCAGCTCATTGAAGTGGTCTGGGTGCTGAGTCCCTTTTCACTTAGCGCTGCAATGTAAAGCATGTTTACATTGCAGCACTAAGTCTGTAAACATTGCATATTTACATTGCAGCTCTAAGTCTGCCCTCTGTGGCTGTCTAACAGGAATCCAAACAGTATTTTGGTCCGTTATTTGATGCTGGACGTCCTCACGGACCCAGGGCCAGATTAAGAGCCCAGTGGGCCTGGTGCTGACAATTATGACGGGCCTAATTACAGAATCATATCGACCAAAAACAGTAAAACACTCCCAAGCGTCATGTATCTGATGGAGATGGTGCTGGAGAGAAAGAAAACAGCAGCTATAAGAAAACACATACCCTAGGCTAATTACTCACTTATTTATGTTTTATTCTTTCAAGTAAATCCATAACCCCTAACAGCAGTGTCCAGTCACGCAGGAAGTCAATGGGCTCGGTAAAAGGGTGTGCCACTGACACAAATCACGTAACCTGCCAAAAGGGGCGAACATGCCCAAAAAGAGGACATGTCTGCCCAAAAGAATTAGAAGGCAAGCCTGGCATGAATGCATGTCAGGCTGCCTGCCAATCATGCAGCTGGCCAAATAAGGGCATAATATGCAGACAACACCCTGAGCAAGGCATAAATGCATCTAATGATGTGCTCGCTCAACGCTTTCTAAGGACTGTCCCCTAGCACTCGCTGGTCCACTTGTCTCCTTACCTTCTTACTAGCAGGCAGAAGCTCCTGGTATATAGTCTGGGACAGAGAAAAGCTGTATGTAGTGAGTGTAGAAGAAAGGGAACATGCCACAGTTTATTCATTGTCAGCCAGTCCACACAAGTTTTGTTCCCATACATCCATCTTAAGTTTCCATACTTAAGTAAGAGTATGTGAAAAGTAGTTAGGGTTGCCACCTTTCTTGGAAAAACATACCAGCCTTGCTAATTTGCATAATTAAATATGTATTGGTCACATCACATGAAATAAATCACAAGGAGTGACATAAGAGAAAATGCTGTAAAATCACCAAAAAACTACTTAGTTTGATTCTGCTGTATAGATGGATTCCTCCCAGTGTCCCCATGTCTCCCAGTGCCCCCATGTGTCGATTACTCCAGGTCTCAGTGTTCCTATGCATCAGTGTATCAGTGTCCCATGTCTCCCAGTGTCCCCTAGTGTCGTGTCCCCAGGTCTCCCAGTGATCTTATGTATCACAGTGTCTCAATGCCCCATGTCTCCCCGTGTCCCCATGTATCCCAGGGTCCCCATGTCACTAGGACACTAGGAAGACGGGAAGACCTGGGGACACGGGTAGACCTAGGGACACCGAGACACCAGTGAAACTGGGAGACTAGGGGACTCTGGCTGGGACACATGGGGACACTGGGAAAATAGGGGACATAGACACCAGGACACAGACACTAGAGACACTGGCTAGGGGACATGGGGACATGGGGGCACTGGGAGACATGGGGACACAGACACCACGGCCACAGACACTAGGGACACTAGCTTGGAGACATGGGGACACAGACACATGAGGCACTAGGAGACATGGGCACAGTGAGACACTGGCAGATTGGGGACACTGGGAGACTAGGGGGCACTGAGACACCAGGGACACTGGCTGGGAGACATGGGGACACTGTGTCCCCATGTGTCTGTGTCATAATGTCTCCCAATGTCCCTTAGTGTCTCAGTTTATGTCTCCTTGCAGCCTTTACCCCCATCCCTTACTTCCCTGAGCTGTAGGCTGTCTCTGCAGGGTGGAAGTTGCTGCCTGGACTCTCTGTAGCTGCTCCCCTGCAGATCAGTGAGTATAGATAGGCAGGGAGGGATATGCTGGAACTTCCTATCCCTGCCTGTCTCCACACACAGCGACCCCTACTGGCCAGTGCTGGTATTGCCAGTATCACTCTTGTTACTGAGAAAAATACCAGCATTTGTATTGCCAGTATCACTGCAATATTGGCACCAGCCAGACAGCCTCAAATACTGG
Organism: Pelobates fuscus; assembly: GCF_036172605.1. NCBI lineage: Eukaryota > Metazoa > Chordata > Amphibia > Anura > Pelobatidae > Pelobates > Pelobates fuscus. The sequence continues at coordinate 117,848,202 of NC_086320.1, read as the reverse complement.
CTGTGCCAATAAAATAAAAGCCAGATGGAATCCCTAAGAGTAGTGTGTGAAAAAAAAAATGTAAAAAAAAATTTTTTTTTTTTTTTTTTTTTTAAATCAATGGGCCTATTCCATGGGCCTGGGCCTGGAGCTGCAGCTCCATCAGCCCCTATGTTAATCCGGCCCTGCACAGACCTCCAGAGTCAGATTTTCCCCATAGGAAAGCATTCAATAATGCTTTCCTATGGTGAGGTCTAATGCGCATTAGGTCTCCCCCGCCGGCTGACGTCTGTGGAGGAGGAGTGTGGGCAGAGCCTGACCCAGCACGAGGGACATCGGCGCCGGATTCAAGTAAGTGGCTGAAGGGGTTTTAACCCCTGAGGGGTGGGAGGGGCCCCTGAGGGAGGGGGTTTGTTTTCCTGGCACTATTGGATCCCTTTAAACATATGGGGGTTAGTTAGTTACTCCAATGGCCATTAGAGGGAATGCCAACCTGCCATATCAAGGCAAACCTCTTTTTTTTTGCAATTTACTCTTTATTCTTTTACCACATAAAAAACAAAACAACAACAAAAAAAAAAAAAACAAAGAGAAAAAAATAAATAAATAAATAAATGAAAGGGGATACAGAAAGCAAAAAGGGAGGGTACATAGAAATATTAACCCTGTTATCATAATTCAGATCCCAAAGAATTCTGTTATCAGAGAGACAATATTATCATAGTGCATATCGTAAAGTATAGTCTTGTGTTATACTTCTACTAAAATTAGCTTATTTAATATTGACATATTTAACAGTTGGAAAAGAGATTCCTGATCTTCTGTCTCTACTTCTGCTTAAATATCTATTACAGCCTGGGTTTAATAGCTCTACTTCTATTATAGAAAAAAAAAAATAAAAAAAAAAAGGGGGGGGGGGGGAGTTAAATAAATAAATAAATAAATAAAATAAACAAACACATTTTGGCAATTATATTGTTATTTTTCCTTTCTTATCTTTTTAAATGTTTCTATTTACATCCATTTGCTATGTTACCCGCTATTATTCTATTTTTTTTATTTTGCACAGGTATAGTTTCCCTGCTTCCTTTCCCTATTGATAGTGAATAAGATTGTCGAGTTAGAAATTAAAAAAAAATAGAAACTAAATAAAGCCTTATCCGAAACCAGTAAGTCTAGTTTCTCTCCATATACTAGTTCTTATTATCAGATTCCAGGTAGGTTTGCCACATTTGAGCTATTTGTGGGCTCAGTTTCCCTATTTTTCTTTGGTTCCACATTAGTAATTCAAATTCTACTGTTGTCGACATTGCTTTCTCAATTTCTTGTAGTGAAGGTAGATCTTTTGACTTCCAATACCTAGCTATTAATATAGACCCTGTGCCCAGTAAAAGAAATATCATTTTCTTAATTATTTTAGTGGTGTTTATTGGGAGTGATCGCAGCAGTATTGTTTTTGGGTCGTGAGGTATTCGCTGATTTGTGGTTTGTTTTACTATTTTTCCAATCTTCTTCCAGAATATATTCACCCCTTTACATGTCCACCAGACATGCAACATGGTGCCTCTGTCTGTGTCGCAGCGCCAACACCTGTCTGGTGAGTCCGGGAAGATAGTGTGCAGGCGAGCTGGAACCATGTACCACCTGTACATTATCTTCCTTGTTACTTCTAGATGCGCAGTGCTAGTGGTTAATCCAGAATGTGCGTTAAAAATATGTTCCCATTCCCTTATTGGAATATTCTGTTCGAGATCTTCTTGCCAATATTTCATAAATTTCCAGTCTGCTTTATCCGCTGGATTGGCTAATGTTTGATAGCATAAAGACAATGATTTTTTCGGAGGGCTTAATGATAAGCATTTCTCTTCAAACTTTGATATAGAAGATTGCAACATATCTGTTCTTACTTGAACCTTTTCTGTATCTAGAATCGCTTTAATTTGGAGATATGCGAATGTGTAGCTTGCTGGTAAAGAAAACTCCTTTTGTAGAGTCGAAAATGATTTTAAACCTTCTGTGGTACATAAATGGAACAGATGTGTAATTCCTGCCTTTTCCCATTTCTGGTATGGAAACGTTCCATTACAAAAATATAAGGTTTTGATTGGAGTCGCTAAGGCCCATGGGTTAGCTGTGCACAGTTTATCTCTGTAAGTATCCCAGGTTTTCAATAGATGTTTAGTGGAGGGCAGCATATTAGGATTCAATTGACGTAGTTGTTGAGGCTTCCATAAAAGTGTCGAAAGATCTTGTGAGCCACAGTAGTTATTTTCTATTGCCACCCATTGAGGAGTATAGTTGGTTGAATGAACACTGATAACGTTCATAAGTATTGAAGAGTAATAATATGCTTTTATATTTGGTATCCCCATTCCTCCCTTCTCCAGGTTTCTCATCAGTAATGTTTTAGGCATTCGCGGATGTTTATTACCCCAGCTAAAGCGAACCATAGCAGCTTGCATAGCTGTTATATATTTTTGTGGGAGTATTAAATTCAGCGATCTGAAGTAATATAGTATCTTAGGTAATATTGACATTTTAAGTGCTGATATTTTCCCCACCCAAGATAAGAACAAATTCTTCCAGGATTTTAACTGACTATCGATTTCCTTCAATAGCTTCGTGTAGTTAACTGGTAGGAGATCTTTTTCTTTTTTGGTGATTCTGATTCCTAAGAATATTAAATGGTCTTCCCTCCAATCATAAGAGAAACTTATTTTCAATCTTTCATCTGTTAATTTGGTTGTATTAAAGCCCATTGCTTGAGTTTTTGTCATATTTAATTTATAATATGATTGTTGACTGTAATGCTGCAGTTCTTTATGCAATGAGGGAAGTGATATAAATGGTTGGGTAATTGTTAAAAGAATGTCATCAGCAAATAAACTAAGTTTATATTCCTTATGACCAACTAATATCCCATGTATATTCTCATTGTTTCTTATAGATATAGCCAGAGGTTCTAGGGCCAGTACGTAAAGAAAAGGTGACAGTGGGCACCCCTGGCGGGTCCCGTTAGTAATGCTAAAAGTCTTTGACTTGAATCCTGAGTAGAGTACTGCTGCCGTTGGTGTATTATAGAGTGCTTCTACTGCTGAAATAAATCCGGGTGGGAATCCATAGGCCAATAGTGTTTCATGTAAAAAATTCCAGTTTAACCTATCGAATGCCTTTTCAGCATCTAATGATAGCATAATGCTTTCCTGCTTAGTAATCTGTAATATTTTATATAAATTTAACACCTTTCTCGTATTATCTTGTCCTTGTCTACCGGCCACAAATCCTACCTGATCCGAATGTATTAGTGTTGGTATAATGTCCTTTAATCGCTCTTGGCATAGAGTTTTGCATCTGTATTTAATAAAGATATAGGTCTGAAATTCTGGCAGGATGTTGTGGACTTCCCTGGTTTAGGAATAGTAATGACATGGCCAGACAGGACCTCAGGCGGGAAGGTGCTCTTCTTTTGAACGTTATTGTAAAAGCTAGTAAGAGCTGGAGCTAGTTCTTTCTTGAATATATTATAATATATATTAGTGAAGCCATCCGGCCCTGGGGCTTTTTCCTTCGGCATCTTGTCTATTTGCTGGAGGACTTCTTCTGTAGTGATAGGTGAACAAAACATATCTGATTGAGTTACCTCTATTTTTTTCCCCCTTCTTTATTTTATGGTTTTATCTTATGGTTTTATTTTAGGTCTTTATCTTGTGCGCTTTTTATTAAGATACTTCCAATGTGAATTTGGCGATTTAATTAGGCCCGGGACTGCTTACGGCAATACCGGATCCGTTTATATTTTCCCCCAACGAAGAAGTGCCAATAGTAGGGCACATATCAGTATAGTTGACCAACTGGGTCATTTGTTTATTTATTTTTTTGTTGTGTTCCCCCCCCCCTTCTTTTTTTTTGTTTTGTTTTGTTTTGTTTTGGCTAGCACACTTAAATAATTTTGATTGTATGCGGCAAACATCAGCATAATGAAGTTTTATACGCACAATATCAGAGGTTTAAATATACCTCATAAGCGATATACCCTATTGAAAGAATTACGAAGCACACAGGCGGACACATTTTAAACATAGATCCAATCCTACAATAAATGCAAAAAATTTTCCGCACCAATATCATGCCACATCTTCAACCAAAAGCAAAGGAGTGTCAATATTAGTGAGCCAAGCATTGGCTTTTGATCAAATATCTGTTCAATTAGATGAGCAAGGCAGATTTATTATCCTTGTCTGTATACTAAATAATACCACCTACACAATAGTGAATTGCTATTTCCCAAACAAAAACCAGGCAAGGTATATGGCAACTCTCCTGGAAAAAATTGAGAAAGTACAAACAGGAATTTTGATAATATGTGGGGACTTTAATCATATAATGGAACCAAGCGCAGATTCAACTGCCCTACATTCACACAAAAGGAAAAAATCCCTGCAAAAGCAATGTACATCCCTTAACAAAACAATAGCTTCATACGGTTTATACGATATATGGAGAACGATTCATCCGGAAGATCGGGAATATACACACCACTCACAAGTATACAACACCTACTCACGAATAGATGGATATCTTATGCTTAGCACACATTTGGAATTGGTTAAAGGCTGTGAGATAGGAGTTACAGTACAATCAGATCACAACCCAGTGACCCTAACCCTGTTAGACTCATACCAATACAAAGATAAAAGCCCATGGAGATTAAATGAACAACTGCTAAATGATCCCACATTTAAAGACAAACTACGGAATGAAATACAGCAATATTTTGAGTACAACGACAATGAAGGCACAAACCCGATGACACTTTGGTTGGCGCATAAGGCCGTAATTCGGGGCATACTAGTGAGTAGAGCATCGTATATAAAGAAAACAAACTATAAAACATTAATTAATTCATTAAGGAAACTGCAAGATATCCATAGAATTAATCAAATAAGCCCCACCCAAGTTCTACAACAACAAATAAAGGCTGTCCAACAAGACATTAAAACAATCCAACTCAAGAAAGCTAGTTTAGCATTGAAAAAACTTCGAGCAACGTCATACTCATTAGGAAATAAGGCTACAAAAGTGTTAGCGCAAAGAATACGAAATAAGCAGGCCCAGACACGAATTCCTTTTATCAATACACATCTGGGTCATAAAGTTATGCAACCCGTACAAATATGCAATGCTTTTGCCCATTACTATAAATCACTTTATAATTTAAAAGATCAAAACTCACAGCTAACACCCACGTCAACATCTATTCGTTCTTATTTGTCTAAGATTACTTTCCCAAGGCAAACCTCTTAAGTGGGTCCTACACTAACCTTTCACCTTGCTTCCTTGAGCTTCTGGCAAAGATATCTCTAATGAGACAGAAAGGGGTATTTTTTATATACACCCCTACAAACTTTCCCATAGGCAATCATTGGATCAATGCTTCCCTATTGGGGCCTCAGTGTCAGTGCTGCGGAAGGGCCTCTAATGGCAGCCACTAAAGGATGATTTAAACCTGCAATGTACACACTGCTATTTCCTAAAAAGGACAGGACCACTGCACCCGGACCACTTGGTTGAGTTAAGTAGCCTGTGCGACTTTCATGGTCATTTAATGAAAAATCCCTAAATGTTACCCCCTGAAATCCCTAAATGTTACCCACTGAAGTTCAGAATCCTAACTTTTATTTCATACCGCTGATTACCTACTGATATCAAGTCTGTATCCTACATGTGGCACAATATGCATTTCCTCCAGCAATTAACTTCAACTAGTGCAGATAAACAGGAAGTAAGACTTTCTATAGGTACCCACCTGTGTTTGGTACCTGTTTCAACATGGAACTGTCACCATAGCAAATGCTTCTCTTACAAAGGATAATAATATAATATCAATTTGTTTAATGTGTTTGAAATCTAGTAAAAAGGTGCATTTAGCTTTTTGCTAATTTCCATCTACATCAGGACTATTTCTGGTTTTCTCCTGATTTCTGTGATTACTGCTAGTCATTTATTTTCTAAACTCCTTTGATTGAATGCTAGAAACGAGGCAAGCTCAGGACACATCTGCGCATTTCTAAAAGGAATAAAAGGACACATACAGTAATAATATTACTACATCCAACATTATGGTGTTATTTGAAGAATGTGGACATGTATTAGTAATTTCCAGAGGTAAATTTAGTCCAATTTCAATCTAATTACAACGACAAGACATCTCAAACTCTGGTCCCCAAGATCTTGCTAGACTACAGCTCTTCTTTGGCTATCTATTAAATTTAAATAATTCTGGATGCTGTATTCACTTAACAACTAGTTTGCCAGAGATTGAGATGACTAGACCATTCAGTTACTCATATAACTTATGGAGGAATTTTGTAGTATAGAGGAAATCCCCCAAACCTTTTATCTTACACATAAAGTTCTGTGTAATGCGATACATAATTTTAAGGTAGTGAGGATAAGATAGTGTGAATATCTAGCAGGGCAAGAACCATTAGCAAACAAAGAGAATGAAAGATATGGGGATACATTGTCAGGAAAGGAGCCAACAATGGCGTTGGGCATAGATGTAGTATAGTCACATGGGGACAATAGCGAGACCTGAACTGACATCACACAAAGGCACAACGACATTCAAAATCAAGCGAGCGTGATGAATTTCCATTCACTTATGGATTTTGTAATATCGTTTTTTTAGGTATTTAGTTACCTTTTCAAAGACCAGTGGAAATACTGTTTGTTTGCCATTTTAGGTAATAAGCACAATGTAGCAAATGTACAGTTTAATATTTTTTATTTCTACCAAGAAAAAAAAGTTTTAATGGCAAAAGTTGATGATGCCAAACCAATTGTCCACAAAGCATCCTCTCTCAAACACATCATTCTAGCTTTGTCAAGGATTATACCAAATTCAACATTTCTAGAAGGAGTAAAATATTGACTGGAAAGAATTTATTAAATTCAACTGTGAACCAAGCAGGTTTTTAGATCCTAAAACTAAAGATGAGGTTCATTCTTAACTTGCTTAAAGGGATACTCCACTTCCCAAATACAAAAAAATATATATATATTTTAACAAATAAGTGTTTAGTAGATATACCCCCAATGAAAACATGCATGGATTTAATTATGCATTTTTTAATTGAGGATATATCTAAGAACATCTTACAAAAGCTGCAGATCATTTGTCTGAAGCCTCTGCAAGCCATCCTCTTCTAACCTCACCCAGCCTTTCTATGGCTGTCCAATCACAGACTTCCCAATGCAGACAATGCAGATACACTCTTCACACTTAAAGCATTTCAGCAAGCAGGAGTGCTTTAGAGTTCTGGAGTATCCCTCTAAGATCATCAAATCAAATTTAGTATGCAAAAATGTCTGGTGCTTGCACATTGCATGGTTTTTATTCATAGACTGGTTATTGTGGTAAAATTGACAAGGAAATTCCTTTATATTGCTGTGACAAACTACCCTGAAAACCTCTGTTGATTTCACTTTCCCCTGTTATTTGATATTTATTCGGTGGTTTGATCTACCGAACGCAGACCACCCTCTGGCTCATTATCTTCAAAGTAACAACAAAGTTAAGTATTCTCTCTGGGCGGCCGCCGTTCGCCATCTTGTCTCCCGAACGCAGGCAGCGTCGTCAAGTGTCCAGAACTCCAAGCCAGACATTCTAACTCGCGAACACAGATAACTTTGTACTGCCACCTGCTTCTATTTCTGACAAGCCAGGAGAGCGCTATTCGGTGAAAAGGTACACATAAACTAATAAACAATCACTATCTATGAGCCAGGGGAACCGTACGGTATTTTATTCATTTTGGGACTCCCGAAAGTGACCGACCGCTACCCCGTTTCTTCTGGAACTAATAAAACATTCCTGTTGTATCCTTCATCAAGTCTCGACTGATGTTTGGGTATGCGAATGACGAAGCGCTTGATTTTCTCACATCCTACTTGGATTTCGAGAGAGTACGAAGGAACGCACTATGCAAATGAGTTATAATCACATAACCCTCTAGGAGTTCAGGAGAGTGTGAACAAATGTACTATACTAAGTACAAGGGGTTCATTACAGTTGCTGCAAATAAAGGGAATTTATGTTTAAACCTTTAACCCAAATTTTAGTTATGTGCAAACCTTTGTTTCATCCATAAACAAATCGATATATCCATATGCCCCTACCTACCATGTGGGGTGCTATCTACTAAATGTTTAAAAACTATATACTGGCCAGCCATTGAGCCTAGTTACTATGAAAGCTCCCCCTGCCTTCCTTGTGGGCATTTGGTGAGGGCTATTCTTAATAATTATTGGGGAGGACCAAGTATCCCCTCCCGCGGCTTCCACCCAATGGGTTGGGGCCATCATCAATTATTAAATAGGGAGAGTGGACATGCCATTGTCCACCTCCCCCCCCCAATTTTATTCCCCTGGGTGGCAATGGCACCCCAATCCCCTAACCAACCCCTACCTAATAATAGTGAGGGAGGGGCCAATAAATCTAAAACCCTGTAAAAAAATATATATTTACCATAAGAAGCCTTCTTTCTTCTAATTCTCCTTTTCTCCAGACCCAAAAACGTTCAAATTAAAATCCATAATAACTGATACCATTCACTAAAAAAAAAAAAATATGGCAAAAATCTAAATCACAATAAAATTTTTTTTTATTAAATACTGCACTTTACCCATGGAGCTCTGATAGCCCTTATAAAGCTTTCCCACACTATCTCAGCTATCGCTTTATTATTATCCTCTTTAATATTAATATTAGGGCCCCCATCCATTACCCATGATAAATTCCCAATTCCTGTGCTTAAAGTTGGTTTGCATGCAAATATTAGTGATTTTCCAAACGCTTCTGAACCAATTATACTCGTTCAGTAAGACCGACCGAATCCTGACCACATCCTGACTGCATTTGGCTTTAGTAAATCTGCAAATTGCCAATGCGGTTGGAATTCAGTCATTTTCATTGGATTTTGTCCATTCGAAACAAAATCTGGTGTTTAGTAAATAAACCTGTAAATGTATTGCCAAATTGAAGAAGTTCCATGCTATTGTTGCACCTTCCATTTACATTACTCACCCCAACTCCTCACCTGATTTTCATGTTTTCTTTTTGTATGACTTGAAAAATAAAAATATAGAATAAAAAAAAGAAAATAAATTACTCCTGGAGTTAGCTTTGCTTTTGAAGGACCTCTAGAGGAATCCAAACCACATCATCTCAATGAAGTGGTCTGGTTGTATTGGCCCCTTAGTGTTAACCCTGCAATGTGAAACATCTTGATAATCTCAGCCAGAGCGGTAGGGTGGCAGGGCGGGGACCATAAAGGAAATAGTAAAGGTAGCTTTTTACTTCACATGGTGGGAGGGGGAGCACGGTAATCTAAATGGTAGTAGGACACTATAGCATTAGTATTACATGTTTGTGTTCATAACGCTATAGTGTTCCTTTAACTTTATTAAACATCTTATTTTAAATAAATGTGCATATGGAAAACAGAAAAATACTATCCGAAATCTGCTTCTTGCTAAAGTGAATGAAATTTTGTGTAAGCAGTCTGTCAGTTCCCAGTGGGTTCTGGGTATTACAGCAAGGCATTCCTATCAGAAGTGTTAAAATATTTTCTGTACACAGTTACGCTGCTAGCTAACTACTTCTATTACACTGACCCTGACAGATTCATTTATTGCATACAAGTGCCCCTCTGTTCCTAAATAGCAAGTTTTTTCATTAAATTGCTTTATGTCTCTATAACCCTTTTCTAGCCCAACTAATATCTCATGCTCTGGAAGACTAATGGTTAAACTGTAGGGTTATGGCTTTGGTGAGTGTATAAGTGGGTACGGGGAGATAGCAGCCTGTGTCTGTCTCTGTCCCTCCCTTAGCTGCTATATTTATCATGCCATGTGGCCATAAATGGCTTGGACTGAGGCTCTGACATTCCACTTACACCAGGCATTATTTTTGCACTGGACCCTGAAGTCCAGTCCATAGTACTGGTCTGCACAAACTCCTTGCTGGATTCAACTTTCTGGATTTGTTATCTTACATAGTTATTAGATTGATTCATCCTGATTGTAACTTCCTGCACAAAGGTAAGCGTGCCATTTAAACTGGACATTTAAACTGGAGATCCCATATTAAATCTGACTGCTTCTAATGGCTCGCATGGACCTACTGTTAACATGTTAGAGGGCTGTGGCTGCCAGTGCTTCCCACTTGGCAGGGAGCATTAACCACTCCATGGGAATCTGAACTGATCACCGTGTCTTGGAGCTTAATGTCTTCATTTAACAAACCTAGATAACGTTTCAAGACTACTATCGGAACTAATTGTTTTTGTCAGTGCAAATGTAATTTCTCTAAATGTCTATGTGAGCCGAGCACTATGCCCCTCTTAAAAGATCTACTCAATGGTAATACTGATTTATCTCATGTACTGTGGAACCGAGTCAAGTGGAATATCAAGTTTTGTAATGTGTGCGTTTATATAATCATTATCATGGCTTATCTTTCAAGGTTTTGTTTTCAGTTAACTGTATCTAATGTTAACATTATCTGTGTCTGAGAGAAATATTCTAACATATTAACTAACGTAATTTCTGTTTAATGTGATGTCTAAATTGATATCAATGCATCCTACCCATGTCTACACTTAAGTATAATACAGGCCACAAGTTTGGCACATAAAGAGTTAACATTTCATGCACTTTGCTACGAAGTAAAACGTCTCTTGGCTCTCTTCTACCTAGTGACTAAATGCACCAGCAAACATTAGCTGGCACTGTGATATAAAATAAATGTATATATATATTTACCATGTTTTGCAGACAATAAAATAATCAATAATCTTTTAAATCTAGCAGCAGCAGAGCACTATATATATATATATATATATATATATATATATATATATATAGTGCTCTGCTGCTGCTAGATAATAATCTTTTAAATCTAGCAGCAGCAGAGCACTATATATATATATATATATATATATATATATATATATATATATATATATATATATATATATATATATATATATATATAGTGCTCTGCTGCTGCTAGATTTAAAAGATTATTGATTATTTTATTGTCTGCAAAACATGGTAAATATAGAGTCCAATTTATTGCAGGAAGGAAATTAAACAAAATTGCTGATAAAGAAATTAAATAAATGTATATTTTAGAACACAATTAGGGATAAACATTTTGTTAACAGGGTCTTATGGCCACTGTGTCTAAGGGTCTGTCACATACAGGGTCTCTGCATTTTTTGTAAGGACCTAGAGAACATGTATGTTAAAAGGGGGCAACCGGTAGGAGAATAAAGGGTCTTCCTACCATGGTGCCACCATTTTCTTAATTTCTCCTGGCAGGAAAGGGCAGACATAACCTTTGCATTTTTTTGCACCTGCCGGAGAGCAAAATAAATGGGTGGTCATATAAACATCCCAAAAAAACAGAGGATTCTCCACAAATCTTGTTTATGCGCATATATAAGATAAAGCATTTCCTGACAACAGTGGAATTTTAAATAATTTCCAACATAATATATTTTATAAATATTTTATCTTTCTGAAAAGTGTCTGTGTCATCCAGAGGGATAATACTACAGACTACAATGTATAACTGCATACAGTAGCTATGCATGCATGTGTGTTTTCTATATATATTTAAGCAGATCGGCATATTGTAACACATATGGACATAGAGGTTATTTTTTGCATACTTAAGTTGATGTGCCTTTTTGTTTAATTCAGCACTGCAAGTGTTAAAGAATAGGAGGACTGGCTAACTGAGCTGCATGACTTTTAGTTCAGTTATCAACATTCTAAATCTGAAAACTGTTAGCTGAACTGAACTCCCAGAAATCTTTGCTGTACTTCCTGATAGCATCCACAAACGTGTTATTGGACATTACATGTTAGGAGGGGGTACAAAAAGAGAGCTGTGCTCGCATACAGTTACCAGTAAGAATGAACTGTTTTAGAATGCGTTACACTGGCGTTTAAAACAAAGACATTTTAAAATTGGATTTGCAAAACACAGCTAATTATTGAAACCAAAAAGCTATATGCGCAAACGTTGTGTTGGTGTCTGGAGTGTAATAAGTAAAGTGACACAATTGGGAAGGTAGTTAAAGTAGATTTTTTTTTTTTTTTTAATTCTTTATTTTTAGTGTGCACAAAGAGAAACAGTAAGTCCCGGTGCGCCACGACAGCGACATCGGATTATAGCTCAATACATTCAATTCACATGTCATGGTTATTAATGATCAGGCACATTTTTGATTAAAAGTAAAACATAGCGAGAATACAACAGTGTGGAAATTTGTTACGTTTAAACATTGAGTTGCGTAGCGCTGAATTAGTGAGATTTAAGTGTGGGAATCGTGGTTCTATCAGTGGACGCTGTTTTTCAGACTGGTTTAGTATAGCCTGTGTATTCGTGGGGTTAGTTTATGGCCGCTGTGGGTGGGATACGTCAGGCTTAAGTTGGCCAATATAGATAGCTTTAGGTTGCTTTTTTGAGATTGCATTAAATTCCCTATAGCATTGGCCTTATGTAGTCTGCGGGTTAGCTTGTTCCCCTCTGTGGTCACCTGTGTAAGTCAACATGGGAGCCTCAGTAAGAAAGAAAGTGTCGAAAATCCCCAGCCTGTGTAGTACCAGGGGATGGAACAGGGGTGAATAGTTAACAGTCACATCGACTCTATAAACTGAGGGTGCTAATCAGTTGTGTGTGGAGCTAGTCAGTGTAGATAATTTTAAGGGTCGGTGACCCCTGGGTCGCCACATGAAGCAATCTCGCTCAGTTAGTGGGATCTATGCTGTCCCCTATGGCAGGAGGCCTTTCATGCGTGATCTATGTGAGTTCCAGCGCTCATAGCGATGTAAATTATAGTAAGTGATGTGTTACAGGGGAGAAGGCTGTATCAGGGGGTAACTTGTGCTGTGCGTTTGTGGGGCCGGGCCGTGGTAGATGACGGGTCTCTTTCTCAGAACTAGCAGTGGTAACAGTCTGCTCGCGGTAGCTAGGGTCTTGCGCATTTATGCATAACATGAGTGTGCCCCGTTGTCCCCTGCGTGCACATCAACATCTGTCACATGGGAAACAACTGGTACGGTTTGTCCCTGTTTCGCTCACTGTCAGTATTGTCACTATGGGGCAGCCGTTTGCACATAATGAGGTTTAAAAAACAGTAATAACTTAACATAGCGTAAACAATCAAACTGGCAACTTTACTTGAGTCTCTTGCGACCTCCTCATCATATCTGGTTGGTCGTCAACATTTTAAGCTCAGTGAGGGTCGGAGAAGGCCCTGTATTACACGGTAACTTCAACACATGCAGCGTGTATGGCAACAATAAAGAAAAGATAGGATGCCCCATGCTGGGTGTCTCATACCCTGTCAAGAGAAGGCATAGTAAACTCGACAATTTGCACCCGTTAGGGTAACCCGCCCCCCCGCCAATGGTTGAGCAGAGTAAAACATGACACGTCCCGCCATATTAGGTGCTACTTTCATGTAGCGGTTTCAGCCAGGGATGGGCCGTGTTAGTCCCGATGTCCCTATGTCGTGATCGCAGCGTACGTCTCCGGTGTGGAACTCTGGGGGATGAATGGGACGCTTTTGTCCGGGTCCCATACATGAGTGCGGTTGGGAGAGCTGTGAGTGTTCGTGGTGGCTAGTTCCGCCGAGGTCAGCATCTCTTGAGGTAAGTCCAGAAGCTGGAGGAATGCCGGGGCGTCTTGGGCGTCCTGAATGGTGTGAAAGTCCTTTCCCCGTGTGACTGAAAGCGTCCTGTGGGGTCGCCACCGGTATTCCACCTTGTGGGCACGGAGGAGCAGAGTAAGTGGCTTCAGTGATCTACGCCAAGCTAAGGTGCTGTTAGATAGGTCTAAATAGAGCGAGATATCCATGTTTTCAAATCAAAAGGGGGTTTTGGTGCGAAAGGCTGACAAAATCGCCGTCCTGTGCCCACTGTTGCGGAGGCGCAGTATAACATCCCGTGTGGCGTTGGTCGGCGCGTTCGGTGGTTTAGGGATTCTGAAGATTCCTTCTGGGATGATCGCTGCATGTTTTCCCTGTGGTAGGATTGCAAGTAGCATCCGATCAATTAATAGAGGTAGGTCGGCTTCGGCAATGTCCTCACGTATTCCCCTTATTTTTATGTTGGACGCCCGCCTAGCGTCTTCAAGTGCCGCGAGGCGATGGTCGAGTTGCCGGTTCTGTTTTTCCAGGCCTTGTATTGTTTGCTTTAAGGCTGTTATGTCTTGAGTGTGGGTCAGGGCGAACCCTCCAGTTTGGAGATGCGGCCTGTCAGGCCCTGCAGGTCTGTGCGGAGCGTTTTGACCTCTTCATGGAAGCTGTTTTTTAAGTCCGCCATGAGTGCTTTCATGACCGCAACAGTGATCGGTCCTTCATCTGCCTCTTTGCCACATTGTCGTGCCTTCCGTGGTGGGTTTGGGGTCAGCAGATATCCCCCTTCGTCGTCAGAAATGTCTTCGGAAAAAACCGAACACCCACCATGTTGGGCCGCCATGTTAATCTCAGAGGCGCCTCGTGCTTGCATCCACATCTCTCCTATTGTGAGACCTGATGGGGGCTTGTGTGGTACCGTCTTCTTCCCCTTTCTTCCCATTTGGTCTTGGGGTGTTCGCTGGCAGGTATGGGTAAATATGGGGTACATTTTGTTTGTTTTTCGCCGTTTTGAGTTCGGAGCTCCCTGTGCATGCGACTAGTCTCTTCAACGGGCAGGCTCCGCCCCCCAAAGTAATTTTTTTTTTAATTTAAAATTGCCATGTAAATTTACAGGGAGAAGCTCAGGACAGACAGTCTAATACATTTTGTGCCGCTCATGGTATTTCATTACATGACCCTAGTTATTTGTTAATAAGCCAAAACAGAGTATACGCGAACAGTCAGGAAACAATACATAACACTAGAACGGGAGATTTTTTGGGGGACATTTTGATATTCCAGATTTTAATGGGGCACATGATTTTGTTGAATGATATGAAATGAGCATGTATCTGAGTGTTTCTGAGTAGTTCAGACTATGGGCCCCAGTTAAAGTGGATGTCTATGTGAGGTTTGTGACAGGTCGTGATGATGATGTCAGAGTTAGATTCACGGTTCACTGTTGCCAACTATCGTATGGGATATATCCGGATTTTTACTTCCATTATGTTTACTAAACACAATATTGTTTTAGTTTGCATTGGATTGAGTTAGTAAACAAAACTAGTCATGAGGGACATGATTAAACGGTCAGTCTCAAAATACTTCTTGTTGGACAAACAATAAAACGTTTGTTAATATTAAAATGTGTCGCTTTTGAAGAAATTATGTAAGTAACCATTGTTTTTTAATAATATACATTTAAAGGAAAACTTCAGTTTGGAAGTGGTTCATATTATTGAAATGCGTTATATAATTACTGTTTTAAAAATATGCAAAAAGAGTATAAAAAGATCCACACCTTTAACGTTTGTGAAGGTTCTGCATTTGCACAGACAAGATGCAGCAGCAGACAGCCAACTCATAACCATAAGGAAGCTCCATTAACCAGGTGTGTGGGCTCTAATCTTATCCCATAAACAGGGATAGGCAGTTCAGCCCCTAGCAATAGTGTTACTAATAAGATATGATTATTGGAACTGATAAATAGACTGATAGCAGACATGCAATGTCTGTTATCTGTTTACTTACAGCCCCATTCATAGTTGCTGTATTTTCCAAAACCACTGCCTATGATATGGCTTCTCTGAAAACAAAAGAGGGTGAAGTAAGGAATTCCAGGCGTAAGCCACGGAACAGTTTGTACAGATTTGGACGGCAAAGAATGAAGTAAAACAAATCCTCCTTTGAGGAAGAAGTAAGTTGCAGTCATGTAGCTTGAGCAGTTTTAGCAGTTATAAGTGAGTTTACTCTCATAGTGAGACCAAAATCTTGTAATTTTTCTCTTGCCCCAATAAACCAGTTTAATAAGAAGAAACTGTTGTGTGCCCATGGAGATTGGATTTCTACATATTTTTGGGATATTGGCTCCTTCTCTGTTGTGTGTAGATCAACTGAGACTTCTGGTTGAGTGCATCCTTTCTAAATTTTTTGAACTAATTTATGGCTATGTCATAAATGCTTCTTATAGTTACCATAACAACTTTACCTTAATGAAGCTGTTTTGGCATATATCATGCCCCTGCAGTTTCGCTGCTTACTTATCTGCCATTTAGGAGTAAAATCACTCTTTTATGCAGCCCTAGTCACACCTCCTTGCATGTGACCTTCAAAGCCTTCCTAAACACTTCCTGTGAAAGGAGATGTTTATACTTCCTTTTTTGCACAGTCTGTTTAATTTAGAATTTCTTATCTCCTGCACTGTTAATAGCTTATTAGACCTTGCAGTTGCCTCCTGTGTGGGATTAAAGTTCAATTTACAGAGAAAGAGATAAAAACGTCTAAGGTTAACATGTGATTGACAAATAAACCATTTTTTTTCATGCAAGCTGTGTCAGTCACGGCCAGGGGAGGTGTGGCTGGGGCTGTATAAACAGAAACAAAAGTGATTTAACTCCTAAATGTCTGTGATGCTGATCAGATGTGAGCAGTGAGACTTCAGAGGCATAATCTATACACAAAAACTGCTTAACCCCTTAAGGACCAAACTTCTGGAATAAAAGAGAATCATGACATGTCACACATGTCATGTGTCCTTAAGGGGTTAAAGGATCACTATAGGGTCAGGAACACAAACATGTATTCCTGACCCAATAGTGTTAATACCACCATCTAGCCCCCCTGGGCCCCTCATACCTCCATAAATATAGTAAAACCTTACTGTATTCAAGCCTGAAGCTGTAACTCTGCATGCTATCAGACTCAGAAAAACAAGCAGTCTGCTGACATCATCAGAAGTGGTAGCCTGATCCAATCACAATGCTTCTCCATAGGATTGGCTGAGACTGACAAGGAGGCAGATCAGGGGAAGAGCCAACATGATTCAAACACAGCCCTGGCCAATCAGCATCTCCTCATAGAGATGAATTGAATCAATTAATTTCTATGAGGAAAGTTCAGTGTCTGCATGCAGAGGGAGGAGACACTGAATGTTTGGATGCATTTTAGGCAGCCATGACCCAGGAAGGATCTTTAACAGCTATCTAAGGAGTGTCCAGTGAAGTTATCACTAGGCTGTAATGTAAACACTGCATTTTCTCTGAAAAGACAGTGTTTACAGCGAAAAGCCTGAAGGTAATGATTCTACTCACCAGAACAAATTCAATAAGCTGTAGTTGTTCTGGTGACTATAGTGTCCCTTTAATTAAGCTGAAGTTGTTTTAGTTAATATATAGTGTTCCTTTAAACGTATGCTTCTAGAGATCTTACTCCTCTATTTTGTTGACAAGAAGCTTTTTTAAACTTAATTTCATATCTGAGCTCTTTACATTAATTAGTGAACA
This sequence comes from Pelobates fuscus, assembly GCF_036172605.1. Classification (NCBI taxonomy): domain Eukaryota; kingdom Metazoa; phylum Chordata; class Amphibia; order Anura; family Pelobatidae; genus Pelobates; species Pelobates fuscus. The sequence goes on along the minus strand of NC_086320.1, from coordinate 117,830,744 downwards.
CATACAGCACACGTAAGACTTTCATTCAAATCCCAATCAATCTCTTCCAAAAAGGTTATTTTAGCACAAATTTTTTATAAATGTAATATCAATAACCCTCACTATTACACAAAGTGCAAATATATTGTTTTTTATCCAGTGCAAATACCAACCAGCATCCGCATGGTATATCATGTAACTTTTATAGTATATGCATGTTGAACTCTTGTGAACCCTTGAAATATTTTCCAATTCATTTCAGTTGTCTACTTACTTTAAGAAACTTCCTTGGAAGTAAATATAGCGTTCTCCTTTTAGAACTTTGATGTAAAAGAAGGATCTTTTTTGTTGCATCAAGCAATTCTTCTCAAACACCACCAAACAACATGTAGGGATAGCTGTAGATCTTCCTAAGTTAATAGATGTTGAAGATTTCTGATAGAAACTTCCACTTAAATAGACTGTGATGTTAAAAGTGGAAGTATGAAATTAGAGTTCTGTATCTGGTAATGGGGATATATGGTTTTATAGTGAAAAACATCTGACTTTCTTATATTCTTCATATATTGCTTCTCCTCCTCTGGACCTATGAAGCAGGCTGGGGCAATTAGTGATAAGCAGTAACAGACACCAGGGTCATAGCCCTGCACGACTAACCTCTTGGTCAGGGGGGGAGGAGTAGTGGAACAGACTAGCCATTTGTTGCACATATTAAAATATTTGCCAATTAAATCCTATCAGACAGATTATTAATTACTACAGGTAACTGCAAGTACAAATATTACAGTAGTAAACTATAACTACAAATGGTAACATTGAAATAGTAAATTAATATGTAGTAAAAAGGTGGAAGGAATCCGGTGAGGTATCTTGTGAATCCCAGTCCATACCTTAAAGCTGCAGTTTTTAAATTAAGATTATTAGTTGCAAAGATGGAAGTTAAATTGGGCCATAGGGTCAATGCCATAATTTAGGAGAACTTGAATTCCCCTCATCTCTCCAGCACAGATAGGGGATTGAAGATCAAAGCAACAAACAAGAAATCTTTACAATCTTTATAGACATGATATAATTAATAGCTTGGCACACCCCACTCACGTTGCCATGAGGATCAGCAGGAATCTACTACACTATACACAAGGGGTTAATGGCTAACACGGGACTGAGGTAAGTTTCTTGTCCTGCAGAAGGTACTAGGCAGATGGTTTATGGTTGCTCATACTCAGTAATCCATATGTCTGTCTGCTGTAGGATCAGGAAACAAAATACTGAAGCCGGAACATATTAATTTCCCGCCCCTGATATATATATATACTGATAAATAAAACCTTAAATATATCGACTAATTATTGTCATGCCCATTGCGTAAGAAAGAAATTCCACTATTTCCCTTCTAAGATCGGACAATCTGCGCACAATATTATGGAATCTGTAGTAGTTTATTCACTAAATAGTGGGATCTGGGCAGTAGGTAAATAAGATAGATAACCTGCGGTCATAATAACAATTTGGTTGTGAACTAATTCACTGGTCATTTATGACCAAAACTTTGACAATTTGCATGCATGTTTCAGCATGTCCAGAGTGCGGAATATCAAATGTAAGATTAAATGCATCTGGTATACTTCTGTGAAGTGTTTGTTTCAGGGTACTGGGGTGAATGTATGTGGATGATCATTATGTTTATTTGAGGAGAAATAGTGTGTGAGAATCCGTATATACATATTGTAAGTACGTGTGCATGAATTAAGGTGTACAGTGCGAGTGAATGTATGGGTGTTTGTGTGAGGAGTATCAGTTTTTATTGTACTTGGATGGAGAGTCGGTGTGCATGCAAATACAGGGATACAAACAAAAAAGGGGGTATATTCAGTATGTGAAGTAGTTTTTAGTATGGCTTGTCAGTCTGTGTAAATATACAGTCCAGTGATGTAGTTGTGGTGATGCTCAGTGTGTGACTGCAGATGTGTATTTGTTCGTTGAATTGGAATATGCCCTTTTAAACAAGGATTTTTTGTTCCTTACAATGTTAACAGTAACATATAACTCATTGTGAAACAAGGGAGCATTTTAGGAATGGATATGGTGGCATTTGAATAGCCCCAATCACCTCTATGTTTATCGTAGAGGGACATGAGGTTTGTAATAGGGTACTTGCCTCTTTGGATAAGGGGTCAAAAGCCCCTCTTAGCTACAAGAGTCGCAATCACCAGGACACGGTTTTATAATAAAGCAAATGGCTCTATATGATTAATACCTGATAAAATGTGAATTAGCCTAATTTAGAGAGATTACTATGGTATTACTGTGTTTCCAGTATAGGAACATAGGGGCTCCGAAGGAAACACCCAATGCACACACAATATCCTTCATAGGAAAGAGTGGATTGTTCTATTTTTGATGCTCTACATAGCAAGTGAGTGCTGTTGGAATTGTCTGTCTTCTAGAATACTTTTAGGTTACTCAGCATACCTAAAAGCATTACAATTGCATTACAAGTAGAGCCCCACCTTACAAATGAAAAGATTGCATACCCCGGCAGTTATCGGCCAATCGCAATAGCAGCCATGATTACTTGATCATAACATATGCATGGATAAAGCCATGGGAATGGGGGAGCACCATGTTACCCTCCCACCCCCCATTTATATAGATGATCATGAGACCTCTTATTTGAAAGCAGAAATACGCCTCTTTCAACTAAATGGATTTTCAGTGTGTTTATTTTATGTTTGTTATTATAATTATTCTTTATTATTTTACTGTAGTACATTTGGATAGGGGTAGGATTCAGAATATTTTTTTTGTTTAACGAGTTACATCACCCACTGTAAAATCTGAATTTTGTGTTCTTTAAAATTTATGGTTAAATATTTCATTCATTTATGGTAGCTAAATATAATACATTTTATCTTGTAATTTTCAATTGCTGATTTGTATTGAAAAACATAGATATAGGAATGTTTAAATTAATGATTTTATTAACCATGTACACATTAAAAAAAAATAAAAAATAAACACCAATAATGTTTTTTTTATTTTTCAATATTTGGAGCTTTTGCAACCAAAGATTATTTACCAAAAAAAAAGAAGAAAAAAACAGAAATAATAATATCCTTCTAAACTCCATAGAAACTATGAAAAATAAATATTCTCTAATACTTGAATTGTTAAACTTTATAAATCAACCAAACACCCCCACAGCTTTTAAAAACTGTGAGAGAGATTTTGACACCAAGGTTGACTTTAACTTGTGGTACCTTGCATTTCTTAAAATTAAAAAACATCTCCATTGTTTAAATATATTGGAAAACTTTATTAAAGTCAGCTATAGATGGTATATGGTTCCAAGGAGGTTAAACAAAATATGTCAAACCAATCCTCCTAATTGTTGGAGATGTTTTAATTTAGACGGCTCCATGATACATATATGGTGGACTTGCCCTAGAATCCAACCAATATGGGACCTTACATATAAAATAATAACTGAGATAAGTAATATTCGTTTAAATTTTACACCAGAAACAGCCTTATTACACATTTATGACAAGAAGCTAGATAAAAAAAAATGAAATACTAGTTACCCATTGTTTTATGGCCACTAAGCTCCTGATCTCAAAATCATGGAAAAAAAATAGATATTCCAAATATGCGCCATTTAAAGGGCCTTCTATGATTATGGTATGATTATTTGTATGTTTGATTATTGATAGAATCAATGTTCTATTGTATGTATATATATGAAGAGAAATTACAAAAAAAAAAAAAATAATATCCTTCTAAACTCTAAAAAGCCATAGAAACATCTATGAATACTGATGTTTAAGTGAGTGCAAAAGCCTAAAAATTACTTGTATACGTGGGTGGGCTTTGGTGCTCTTTAACCCTGGCACTTTAGAGTTGGTAAAGAGAGCAGGATATTAGTGTTTTGTTTTTTATTTTACAAACCAGGCAACTACTTCTGTAAGCAGCAGCCTATTATAAAAAGAAGGATCAGAAGTACCGTGCTCCAAGTGACATAAGGGGAGTTAGTGATGTCCAACAGGTGATTGTCAGGAAGGGGTGCAGAGGAATTGAATTTTGCTGCACACCCCTCTGTGATTCGTGTAGCCTGGAAGGATTGCAATGAATACCTGGGTTTGCATGATATGTTTGTTTCTGGCTATGATATCATTGAGAACCTAGAGGTTAATCAGCAGCTTGCTCTCCATGCGTAAAGAAGAGGGAACAGAAGATGGAAAAGTGGGGATGTGTCGTGTAGTTGTAATCAAATTTTCCTTTGTACTCAAGCCTCAGGTGTTTTTGGTACATAGTAACGCCTAAATATTTAATATAGTGTTATGATACAGGCAGACAGATGGAATAAAAATAGGGATTATTATCCCTGAACTTGAGATGAGAAATAAAACATTTGAATAAACATTTGATATATAGTAAACAACTATGCTCATACTGAAATTAATTCAGGAGAGTATATTTCACTCCTATTTACTTTGGGCCTGTGCCAGTATCTTGGAAATTTTTTAAAAGTTAAAACGTTATTACACAAATGATAAAAAACGAAAAAGTATGTAGTCTGTACTTGGAACATGGATCCAACATGTTTCACCCATTAGGCTTAGGCCTCAGGATTTCAAATTGTTGGATAAGCTTTTCAAAGGATTTTGTATGTTTGGATACATTTTTAAAATGATTTAATATAGTGAAAAATATTTGAATGTTCTAATATATTTTTTTTTTTTTTTATTATATTTTTATTTCTTCAAAAAGTTTTTTATATTACAATTATCAAGACATACAATAACCTCAATATCTATACTTTATGTCAGAGGATATGTTTCCCTATAAACCATTTGCTTAAAACCCGTAATAGTAGGATATAACAAACAAAAAATAGCAGTTTTACCAGTTATCCAAATTTGGGAAACCATGTCCCTATTTAGCTCCAATATAAAGATTGAAGTTAATAAAAACTCATACCATACTCATCCGCACCACCGGAGGAATCGAGCCTGTATCTTTTGATTGATCTCAACTCTTGTTATTAAATACAGTAAAGCTGGTATTCCTCCGGGAACATACACACACTTCGGGGCAGTTAGAAGACTCTGCGTTATACCTTATCCTTACTAGCAATAAACTTCTCAACTAATTTTTCCCATTCACTGGGTTCCTTCAGACCTGCATAATTACCTTGGATTATCCCCGTTTCCATTTTGCATTGATATATAGCTTGTATTTTGATTTCTCTCCACTCTAATACCTTATTACTTTTCCAATATCTGGCTATTGTTATCTTAACTGCCAGTAAAATATGTATTATCAGCTTACTTATCTCTTTTGGCATAGAAGGCCAGCCCAAATGTAACAAAAAACTTTGTGGTGTAAAGGGTATATCTACCTGACACATACTTTGAATCTGATGGTAAACACACTTCCATATGTTACTTAGAGATTTGCAGTACCACCAGATATGGAGATAATCTCCCAGGCCTTCCTCACATCGCCAACACACCGATTTCTGGTCTTTATACATTTTAGCCAATTTTACTGGGACCATATACCATCTGTTTAGGAGTTTATAGAAGTTTTCTACTATATTTAGGCAATGTACCGATTTGTTAACTTTAACTATTGCATTTGTCATATCTTGCTCAGGGATCCCAATGTGAAGATCTTTTTCCCACTTAATCCTAGCTTTCCAGTCCGAGAATTTCTGGGAGTCCTTTAAAAATTCATAGCATCTGGAGATGTGACCTTTAGTTCTATAGTTTTCCATAATCTTTTTAAGGATACTAATATTTCTACTGAGCTGGAAATCCAAAAATTTTGCCAGATAGTACTTAATTCTTAGATATGTAAATATCTCCTTATTATCTATCCCAAACTCTGATTGTAGCTGATTAAATTTCTTTATTTCCTTTGTATCGATAAGCTCTTGTATATACTTAATTCCCTTTTGTGTCCATCCATTGATATTAATATCGTCAATGTTACTTTTAATCACCTCTATAGGTAAAAATGGGAATAATCTATATTCTAATTTGCAGTTTTTCTTAATTTTATTCCAGAAACTCCAAATACTATCAATAATCTTTGAGTTTTCTGGACGAACTAATTTTTTTTCCCCCTTTTTCCTTGTTGACCAAAACAGGGCAGACAGGCTACTTGTCTCTACTAGTGATTGCTCAATTTGATACCATGCTTGATCCTTTTGGTCTGTGCTTAGGGTGTTAACCGTATGTGCCAACATACAGGCATTATGATAATCTGTTATATTTGGGGCAGCTAGTCCCCCATCTTTTTTTTTCTTAGATAGTAACTGGGAGCTTATTCTCGGTTTTTTTCCCTTCCAAATAAATTTTGAAAAAGCTGCCTGTATCATTTTTAACCAAGGATTTGGAACCTGTATTGGTACCATTCTAAATAGGTAATTCCACTTGGGCAAGATATATGAACGAATGGTGTTTATACGCCCGATCCAGGAGATCTCTTTACTCACCCATTCTTTTAGAATGTTATTAGTATTTTTTATAAGAGGAAGAAAATTGACCTCTATAACTTTATTTATGTTTCTTGGTATTTTAATGCCAAGAAACGATATATGTCTCTTTGTCCAAACGAAATCATAAGATGTTTTTATATATTCCGTATCCTCTCTTACTAGGTTTGTTGCCATTACTGTAGTCTTATTAGTGTTTATTTTATAAATTGAATATTCACTATATTGATCTAATGTTTTTATCAATTCCGGGACTGATGTTCTGGGGTTCTGTAACATAAGCAGAACATCATCCGCATATAGATTGATCTTATGTTCTGAGTTATTAAACCAGAAACCCTTAATCTGCTCGTTCTGCCTTATGTCTTCTGCTAGAGGCTCAATGGTTAAAACATAAAGTAACGGGGACAGAGGACAGCCCTGCCTAGTACCATTCTTGATGTTAAACCAGTCTGCTTCTATTCCTGGACCTATTGTCCTGGCAGAGGGAGCCGTATATAGCGCCATTATGGCGTCATAGACTGCTCCAACTATACCAAACGACTTCAATGTGTCTCCCAGAAAATCCCATCTGACCCTGTCAAACGCTTTTTCAGCATCCAATGACAGGGTCAGAAGGGGGACTCTCTTCTTGCTCGCTACTTCATGCACATCCAAAATTCTTCTGAGTCCGCCTGCAGCTGCTCTACCCGGGATAAATCCGGACTGGTCCTGATGTATCAAGGCCGGGATACAGATTTTTAAACGGTCTGCTATAATTGAAGCATAAATTTTAACATCCCCGTTCAAAAGAGATATTGGTCGATAGTTCTCTACTTTGGCTGGGTCTTTGTCTGGCTTTAAAATTGGAACTATATTGGCTTGGAGAATCTCACTAGGAAAAGCCCGATTTTCCACTATTGAATTAAATACCCCAGCGAGGCGTACCGATAGAGTGTCCCTAAATATCTTATAAAATTTATTAGAATAGCCATCAGGGCCCGGGGCTTTATTCATCTGTAACTTATTTATTGCTGCTATAATGTCCTCTGAGGTTATTGGTTTATTTATCTCATTCAGTTGTTCTCTAGTTACTTTTGGCATTGTCCTATTTATAAAATATTCTGATGAGGGAAGTTGTTGTCCCGCCGAGTCTAAGTTATATAATCGACTATAATAATTATTAAAAGCTAACCCTATCTTTTTGGGGCATAATAACGTTTTTTTACCCGTCTCAATTTTATAAATCCTCCTGATTATTTTTTTATTTTTTAATTTATTTGTAAGCAGCCTGTCTGCCCTATTGCTCTTATAGTACCAGTCAATCTTTAAGGAATGTAGCGTTTTCATTTTCTCCTCCCATAATAGTTCATTTATACGGTTTTGCACTGACAACATTTTTACGCAAATCTCCTGTGTTGGTGCGCTTTTGTTTTCACTGGATAATTTATAATAATCCACATAAAGATCCCTCAGAGGTTTCCCCTTTTTCTTTTTATCAATTGTGCCTAGTTTAATTAAGTACCCTCTAATAACACATTTGTATGTGTTCCATATCACTGGGGGCGACACTTCTCCGGTCTCGTTTTCGATAAAAAACTTATCTGACATCTCCTCAATATATTTTCTATTTTCTTTACTAGAAAGGATGTTATCATTTAATCTCCAGTTAGTTCTTCTTGCCCTGTTATTCACTATATCCACCTCCAAAATCATAGCATTATGGTCTGACCATGTAACTTCGTCTATAAGGACTTTGTTAGTGCTATTGGCCAGCGCGTCATTACCCAGAAATAGATCAATTCTCGAATATGAGAGATATGATCTGGAGAAGCATGTATAATCCCTCTCCAGTGGATGGAACACCCGCCAGATATCCAGTAGGCCGTATTTTTTAATTATCTTTTGGAATTGTGCAGCCTGAGCTATTGCTGATTTGTTTTGCCCAGTGGGATTTAATGATTTCCTGTCCAAATTTATATCTAATATACGATTAAAATCCCCCGATAAAAGTAATTTCCCCTGTTTTATTTTTTCTACTTTGTCCAAAAGATCATAAAAGTACTTATTTGAGGGATTATTAGGCGCATAAACATTAACTAACGTATAAATTTCTGTTTGAATTTTAATTATCATTATAATAAATCTGGCTTCCTCGTCTATTTCTTGATAAATGTTCTAATAATGTTCTAATATGTTCTAATATTTTGATATTTTTAAATATGTATTTTATATATGATATATTGTTTTATATTTTAATGTTTATTTATTTTAAAAAAAACGTTTATCCAAAAGTATTACATTATTCAAAAAGCTTATCCCACAACATTAAATTCAGGCCTTAATTAGTAAATAATATTATTATCTATAAATTGGATTTTCAATGATTGCTAGTGTTTTTATTGTAGCGATAGATAAATGCCTTAGTAATACAAATAAAAATTACTTGCAATTTCACTTGTGTCACTAGGTAAGGGCCACTATATTTCTTCAAAGCACTGGTTTTAGTTTGTCATACAAGAACAGGGAAGTTTAAATCCTTGCGTTGCAGGGGATGACTTTCACTGAGGCTTATGACATATATAGATAGTGCTGAGGTATCTGTTCCAGGGAAGCTAAATTTATCTCTGCCCAAAAAAACAGAACTATAACATTCATATATGTTAGACATGCATTGGAAATTACATTAATAAATAATTTAAGGTGTCACTTTCATCTGAATTTTATTTTTATTTCTTATAAATCAGTTTAAAACAAAAATGCAATCTGAATAATGTTATTTCATCTAGCTGAGTTATCGTTAGCTGTAATTACCACTGTTTATCATTGTGGAGGTGGCCATTTTAGAAACACATCAACATTTTAAAACCCTTAAGGACACATGACATGTCTGACACGTCATGATTCCCTTTTATTCCAGAAGTTTGGTCCTTAAGGGGTTAAAACCCTTTTCTGACAGTTACTGAAAAAAAAGGCTGTAGGTAATATGTGATAAATGCAGCCAGTGACATTCTGTGATTTGCTAAGTACAGCCCATTTTTCCTCTGTGAAAGAAACAGGAAATGGTCCTTCGCACTCTCTGATGTTCCTGAATGTTCAGTACCGAGCATGCCCAAGTTAATTCGAAATCTTTTGTTTGTTTTCAGATAAATTGATCAACAAAAGGTGTAGGCAATATAAGAAACTACCTCTAGAAAAGAGATAGAGAGTGTTACTTTACAGTGCCCGAAATGTAAAAGCTGCTCAACACTAAAAGTGGAATACCCCTTACCCACAATAAAAAACAAACACACAAAAATAAGGTATAAAAGTTATACCAAACAAGTGGAGCGCTCTAAATAGTAGAGGGGTTTACTCACCCCTTTGGTACAATGACAGTCTTGAAAAACTTGAAAGTACATATACAAGGGAACAAAAAACAGAACAAAAGATATAGTGCAGACGGTTTCCCAAAATAGACAGTTGATGATTAAAAAAATGACTGAAACTACTCACATGGACAGGAGCCTATGTAGTATTGGCTCCGTAAAATAATCCTTTATGCTCTTAGGGCAGCAAAACACCCCTTCATCCAAGGCTGTATATAGGAAAAAATATGCATTTATTGACTAATAATCTGTTTTAATTTTTCCTATTTTTATATTTTTTTGTTACTATTTCTTGTTATTGTCTCTATTTCCCCTCTCCATAAATTACTATGAATCTCCTTAGGGAGATTGTCCCTTTTCCCCCCCATTATACCCTCTTTCCCTTACTATGCCCTATATTTGTCAATTACATCATATCTCTTTATTGGTATTTTTTATTTATTAGTACATTTTCCACTTATTGACTATTTATTAATTATTGAAAGCCGGGCTCGATCTCCGGCACGTCACTTCCGGCGGACGGAGATACCACAGAGCGGCGATTGCCGCCGGAAGGTGTGCGTTGCCCATTCTTTCCCCTCTGACTATTTTTCCCTGCACATTAGTTCCGGTTTATGGGCAATCTCGGAGGGAGTGTCTGTTCTGACGCACATTTTTTAGTGACGTCAGCGGAAGTGCTCCCCCCGATCAACGCTCGTTTTTTTTCCTCAATGAATTTTATAATGATAATACATCCATATATTCTGATGTACATGACAAATAATAGGTTTTTGTTCCTTCACTAAATACATACTGTTTTCATTGGCAATATTATTAAGTGATGCCACTTCCGCCAACCATTAATACTATTGGATACTTAAAATTATGTCACCACCAATAAACATTATGTAACTAAACACTACTGATGATTGACAATTCTGTCAACAAATGAGAACTTTTCTACCACAGATGTTCTTTCCTAGCATATAATGTAGGATGAAACCTGTTTTCGATTAGTGATTAATCACATACCATGTGACTTCAAGAGGAGGATCCACAAGGACTTTTAAACATTTAAAAAGAAGAAGGATTCCTGAGGCTACTATACAGCTACTGAGGAAGCTCATAGAGTGAAACGCGTTTAGCTGATTATTCTGGACGTTTTATTGGACTTTAATCAGATTTTTTACTTTCTAGTACGTATTTAATTTGTTTTTACTGCATTGTTAATACATTTATACTTTACTATTTTATACTTTAGTCCAAAGTCCTTTCTAGCCGCCAGGAACTCCATTGGGGAAAGTGCTATTCCCCCCTAAAGTAGCACACTGTTTATCAACCTCAGAGCCGGGATTTCAGGGCTCTGGAGAAGGTGAGCGCAACTATTTACATCTTTAATACTATTATAGTATATGTTATTCTACACAGTTGCTTTTCTGCTTTCTTTCTCGTTGTATATTCCTGGAGGGATACAGCCTGGGATAAAGGGGTGTTTTGCTGCCCTAAGAGCATAAAGGATCCTTTTACGGAGCCAATGCTACATAGGCTCCTGTCCATGTGAGTGGTTTCAGTCATTTTTTAATCATCAACTGTCTATTTTGGGAAACCGTCTGCACTATATCTTTTGTTCTGTTTTTTTTTGTTCCCTTGTATATGTACATTCAAGTTTTTCAAGACTGTCATTGTACCAAAGGGGTGAGTAAACCCCTCTACTATTTAGAGCGCTCCACCTGTTTGGTATAACTTTTATATCTTATTTTTGTGTAAAAGGTGTAGGCAGTTGTTAAAATGCTATATGATGGTGCCTTCATATCTAATATATGATGACAGATGTCTCTATATGTTCTACGTGACTATGGGAGTATATACTTTGTAATGTAGAGTTACACACAATTTGGAACTTGAAATTGTGATTTTTTAATGTTAAATATAATTAAATTGCATTGTGTACGGGCATTGCTAGGGAGAGGGGGATGTGTGTGTTGCTGTAGTGTTTGATGAAGTTTGTAAGCTAAATAGGATGGAAAGGTGGTTGAATTTGAGAACTTCAATTCAAATGTTAGTTTTTAAATGTCCTTTTAGTACTGCTGCAGTATATTTTTCACAGTGAATGCTTAAAGGAACACTATAGGGTCAGGAAAGACAAACATGTATTCCTGACCCTATAGTGTTAAAACCACCATCAAGCCGCCCTGGGCCCCTCATGCCTCCCTAAATATTGCAATATCTTACTTGTATTCAAGCCTGAAGCTGTAACTCTGCATGCTGTTTGCCTTAGAATAGCAATCTGTCTGTTGACATCATCAGAAGTGGTGGCCTGATCCAATCACAGTGCTTCTCCATAGGATTGGCTGAGACTGACAAGGAGGCAGATCAGGGGCAGAGCCAGCACAATTCAAACACAGCCCTGGCCAATCAGCATCTCCTCATGTAGATGAATTGAATCAATGAATCTCTATGAGGAAAGTTCAGTGTATGCATGCAGAGGGAGGAGACACTGAATGTGTGGTTGCATTTTAGGCAGCCATGACCCAGGAAGGATCTCTAACAGCCATCTGAGGAGTGGCCAGTGAAGTTATCACTATGCTGTAATGTAAACACTGCATTTTCTCTGAAAAAACAGTGTTTACAGCAAAAAGCCTGAAGGTAATGATTCTACTCACCAGCACAAATAAGGTGTAGTGTTCTGGTGACTATAGTGTCCATTTAATGGCGTTGGACCAGAAGTTGATTTAATTTGTAAAACAGTACATTTCTTTGCTCAGAATCCTAAAAATTGTAATTAGAACTATTAAATAATGCCTGTGAGGCCCTTTGGATCATTGAGGACATGTTTAATAAATAGGAAGCTGATTTACTGGAAAAAATAAGAATTAAGAAAAAAAAAAAAAAGGAGAAAAACAATGAATTACATTGTTTGGCGAGATTAGTAATCCCAATAAAACAGATTGTATTTTAATGTGATACATTTTCAAATTTCAGTTTGTCTGTTTTTGTATTCCATGCATATTTTGTAAATTAAATAACTTTGTTTATACAGCCATAGTCACACCTCCCTGCATGTGACTTCCTAAACAGCCTTCCTAAACACTTCTGGTAAAGAGTCAAATAATGTTTACACTTCCTTTATTGCAAATTCTGTTTAAATTAGAATTTTGTATCTCCTGGTTTGTTAATAGCTTGCTAGGCCCTGCAGGAGCCTCCTGTATATAATTAAAGTTCAATGTACACAGTAGGAAATAAAACCATTGAAAGCAAGTAAAATCTGATTGAAAATTAAAAAATTTTCATGCAGGCTGTGTCAGTCACAGCCAGGGGAGGTGTGGATAGGGCTGCATGGACAGAAACAAAAGTGATTTAACTCTTATTTCCAGGGAATTGATCAGTGAAACTTCAGAGGCATGATCTATATACTAAAATTGCTTCATAAAGCTAAAGTTGTTTTGGTGACTATAGTGTTCATTCAAAATGCATTTTTCTTCACTCTTAGAGATAATTTAATAATAGAAAAGTCAGTGAGTGGATGTTCCACATTGGGAAGGACATGTAGAAGTCAAGGTTATGGGCATAGTGTTGAAGAATTAAAGGTCAATTGAGCTGGGTTAAAATGAAATGATCAATAGGTCAGATGAGGTCACAAATAGGCTGGACTGTTCAAGCTGTGCTTTCAAGAATTTGTAAAAATTATGGTGGCCAATAGAATGTAAAGGGTATTTAATTTGGTAGCAAAATTTAAGAGGTAGAATGATGCAACCTGGAAGAAAAACATGGAGACAAAGAGGGAATGGAGGTGACGCACACCTGTATTTTGTAACAAAAAACGAAATGAGATATTAAAGAGCTGGAAACAGCAAGTGGAGATAATAATGTTTTTTTTAAATAGCTGGTGTGACCCCACAATTGCAAGCTGTAGGTCAAGAGGTAAACGTATAGTGCCAGTTGAGATGTAATGATGACTGGAGATAGTGTAGGGAAAAAAAAATATTTTAAGAGTTTCTCCCTTTACCATCTCCATTCTCCAACATGACTGGCTGGTGAGGTAAGAAGCAGCTGGTAGGATAAATGTATGGAATAGACATGACGGATCATATTTCACAATGATAGACTAGGAAATGGAGAGGAAAAAAAGGGTGTGAGTTTTAAGAAATTAGAAAGGAATGGATGGCTGGTGGTTGACTTGGTGTAGGATACAGAACACGTGGGATACATAAAACACCCTATTTCTCTCACGCAATCATATAGTGTTACATTATTCTGGTATTAATGGAATGTACGCTTTGGATAAATATTTAATGGGCAACAAATGATGCATAATAGCCACAAATACTGCAAGTGACTGATGTTTATTCATTTATTAATTTATGAACCTTTAAATTTCACTCTAGTTGCTTGAGCTTTCAGTGCACAAAAAGTATATCAGATGTTTTTAAATGGCAACTTGTTACACAAGCAAAGTAGAAATGAATGGACCAATGTTATTTACTATATAGCCTGCCTTGCAGGATATTCTTTTTTTAACAGTGCTGTTAGAGGTTCAGATGCTCCATTTTCCCCATTTGAAATTATGAGTTATGCCAGACAAGTTAGCAAATCATTGATTTCAATACATTGCAAACTATAGCAAGCGCTTAAGATGATGATCTCATAATTTCTGTTATACATTATATGATGTAATATATCCTGCAGTGAAGCCACTGCCAATTCAGCTTCTCTTTGGGAAGCATTGAGTTCAATACTTCTGATAGAAAAGCATTAGCTACACATCGTGTCCAGTGTCAGTGTACTTCATATGATGAAGCCAACGCCGTAGAAATTTAATAATTTAATCTATTTATTTTAGAAACCCTTGTGGCTGTCTTTCTAACTGCCAGTACTAGGCGTGGAATTTGCAAAATATTAAAACTGCAAACTTGTGCATTTGCTTCTTACTTTGGCCAATCAATGGTTTGTACAAAATTCTAAATTCTGAATTGGCAAATGGACAATAAAACAAACAAAGAGGTCAATGGATATATTGTTTAATTTATTTCATGATTGGGACTTTACTGTCAACATTAGTCAGTGCAAAGGGTTATCATGTGGAGGCTGGCCAGCACTTGCTAGCCAGCTGCCACATTTAAAAAGCCTATGGGGGTCATATTTAGTTGACACGGCCCAGTCACCATGCCATGGGTGGTGGCATGTCTAATACGTGGGTGGGGGGCATACCAGTGGCTGCTCACTGTAAATAGAATAGGCGCAGGCCTCCTGTGTTCCCACTTGTGGGCATTAGGTGGGGGACTGAAAATTATATAATGAGGGATAGACAGTCCACCCCCCCCAGCCTCCATCCATAGGCAGCAGGTGGGGGCTCTGTAAAAAAACATGGGAGGATATACTAATGTCGTTCCTGCCTACCACTGTATAGGCAACAGGTAGGGCTACTAATATAATAACTAGGAGGGCTATATCCACTGTCATCAGCACCAGCCGCCTCCCATGGATGGGAGGTAGGGGCTATTAAATAATCAAGTGGGTGTGGATATGGTATTTTCCATCCCCTACACACCCATTAACTTCACGTGGCGGTATTAAAGGGATACTACAGTGCCAGGAAAACAAAACTGTTCCTTTAGTGTCCCCCCCCCCTTCCGCAGCGCAGTGGGGGTTAAATTCCCTTCAGTCACATACCTGAATCCAGTGCTGATGTCCCTGGGCGCTGAGTCACACTCCTCCCCTGCTGACGTCAGCCAGCGGGGGAGACCTAATGTGCATTCGTGGCAAGTGCCGCGCTCGCATTAGGATTGTTTCAATGCTTTCTTATGGGGATTTGATTGACGCTGGATGTACTCATGCAAAGCGTGATGACGTCCAGCGTAATTTGGGCGACTTTTGGTTGCCTAACTACCCGGAATTCCTTCTAGTAGCTGTCTGGTAGACAGCCACTAGAGGTAGTTGTATCAACAGCAAAAACATACGTGAGTAAGGCTGAACTTGATGGACGCAAGTCTCTTTTCAGCTATATAACTGTATAACCCTGAGAGGTTTCTTAGAAACTGCAATAATTATCACTGTAGGGTTAAGGGACATTGCACCCAGACCACTTTAACGAGCTGAAGTGGTGTGGGTGCCTATAGTGTCCCTTTAAATGTAATAAGATGGTGGGATATACTCTCACCCTAATAATAGTGAGGTAGGGCCAATGGACGCTATTTGTTGAACCACAATTTGATTAATTTTTTTTATTTTTAAAAGTAGTATTTGGACGTAATTGATTTTTGCGGGGGCATTTTTGGAGGCTGGAGAAAAGAAGATTTATAAGAGACAAGATGAACATAAGTATGATTTTTTTTTTGTATAATACAGGTATTAGATTTTTGCACCTTCACTATTATTAGAGTGAGGGTGGGGGGTTGGCTATTGTCCTCTATTCAAAGACTTGGTAGGGGATTATCCCTAACTTTGCAAGGGTTGGTCATGTTATGGATTATTAAATAGCCTGCACCCACCACCTATAAATGGGGGCTGAGGGGCAATGGGGTGTCCCCCTCCTGTTTATTATAGTAGAAGCCCCTACGTGCCACCTATTGGGGGCTTTAGTATGTGCCTGCTGTGTTTTTTTTTTTTTTAAAGAACCACCACCTGCCATCTATGGGTGGTGCCTGGGAGTGACATAAGTATGTCCCCCAATGTTTTCTTTACAGCGCCCTTACCAACTGCCTATGTGTGTTGCCTGTAGGGGCATTCATATGCCCCCCTTCCTCCATGTTTTTTTTATAAAGCCACAACCTGCTGCCTATAGGTGGAATCTGTTTATGCTACAAACCACAGGTGGGGCAGAGGTTGGTCAGAGGCCTTTACACTCCCGATTATTTAATTTGAAGTACCCACCCAATGCCCATGGCCAAGGTCAACGAGAAGACCTGTACCTGATGCCCACTGGTATTTCTTTTAGAGAATGGGCAGCAATAGCTGCCCACTGACTCATTTTTAATTAGAATGAGCCAGATCTGAGAAAGACCATGCAATTTGGGGCAAAACGCATCACTTACATAAGTATATTTTTACTCATGTGTTCATATCACAGGACATTTTGTGGTTTGTTTTGGAAGTACCTTTAATTAGGCTGCTTATAGATACAAATTTACTAATTCTAACCTATGAAAGTAACTGCGTTTTGAAATCAAGAAGATAGAAATGAATAAAAACGTATCCAGTCTTTGGCACTGTTTCTAAGTTTGTGTCAGAGTGATAACAAAAACCTTCTTGACATAAAATATTTTTTTTTAAATTCCCCAAATCAACAGTTACATCACATTGATCTGCTATAAGAGTCAAAATGTTTAGGTTGTGCCATTCTCTAAATGAATGCTATTTATTAAAAGCAAGTTTCCTACCTTGTGTGGTGACAATGGTATTTTGCTGGGATGAACCATTACAGAAAATAATCCTCTAAACTCTAATTATCTGGTATTCGGGTTATCTGGTATTCGGGTTAGTCCAAAGGACCAAAGTTGGCCATTAGTGATGAAATGTAAACGGTAAACTGTATCTTATAGTAAATTAATGTGAGATACAGATAAGGTGTATCTTCTTTTAGGAGTGTGCACCTTCTTACGTAAATATTAAATTAATTGTATCCATGTATACTGTGTCAGTCTCACCTCTGGTGTATATTACATATAAAGGTTATGTACTACTGTGGGATATTGTGACTACATGATTGACACTACTTGTGACAGCACCTGTCTCCATGTATTAAGTTCTGAGACTCAGGAAAATGCAGCAGGTCAGTCCCATTTTATCATTGTTTCCAAGGTCTTCTGACCTTGTTAGTACATGGTCTATAGAAAAATTAAAGCCTCAAAGGAAATGTATTTCACGTAATGCTTGTTTTCGCTTCTTAGTCCATTACAGGGACATGTATCATGTGACTATTTTTTGTTTAACCCATATAGCAAATAATTTTAAAGAGATATACAAACCAAAAGAAAAACAAAAAAATATTTCACAAATATGTAATATACGCTTATAAACTTACTATAAACTTGGTCAGATTGCATTATTGAGCACACCTCTGAGCTAGGGGAGTTTCTTCTAACCCCACCCCCCTTACCCACCCTGCTCAGTTTCAGACCATTCAACTAATGACAAAAACAGGCTGTGATTATGCAATGGCAGGGAGAGAAAAACCTAGCACCAGATCCTGCTCTGTATGAATCACACTGATTAGACTCCCTCTCTTCTTCCCTCTCAGGATGTTGCAAGGCAAAGAGAACTTTTAACTGCACATATGTAAATCTTCTCAATGCAGTTTTGCAGCATTCCTAGGAATAGGACACTAGCAAACACAGGCCCCAAGTAAAAGGCTTTGTGTTGTTGCTAAATATTAATATTTCCATATAAAGTAGAATAATATAATTTTTGACCATTTGTTTACAGTATGAGTCATTTGAAGTGTTAATTAAAAGTAAGTACTTAGTCAGCCAGAGTCTTATGTAAAATACAACAGACAATAAGCAGGCAATGAAGAATATATCTATACCCTATATAGGATTCGGACACAAAAGCACTAATTTAAATCCGGTCACCGAATGAATCTTGGCGATTGCTGCAGATTCGCTCGGGCCAACCATATTTTCTTTTTATTTGGCTTTAGTAAAAAGGAAAATTGCTATTACAGTTGAAATTTTGTAATTTTCACCGAATTTTGTTTACCGAATAACCATGTGTGAGTCTGTCACGGTTATTGGAGTAAAACAGGCACATGTTTAATCATGCAATTAAAACAAGTGTGCACTGCTTCTTTAATCCAAACTGCAAAGTGTTACTTTTTCACTTTCATCCCTTCATGGTGCCTTTTTTAAATTGTACCTATCTGTCCATCTTCCATCCTACCTTTCCTCTTTCCCATCTTCTAACTACTTGAACATATAAAACTGTCATCTTTCCTGCTATTTTTCCTGTATTGATCTAATTAACCCAATGGAATCTAGCATCTATTCCTAGCATATTGCCAAAAACAGCACTCTGTAAAGCAATAAATGACCTTGTCTAAGAGACATGTATACATACTCATTTTTATTGACATTTCTGCCACCTTTCACCTCTCCTTATGAAACTGTCCACTCATTTGTCATATGTGGCACAGGTCTTGTTTGGTTCTTGACATATCTCTCATGGTGTCTTGCCCTTGCATATTATTCTCTCCACCACCTCTATCCATCCATCATCTTACCATTTCTTGTCCATCCATACAAGTGTAGTAAATGATGCTACACTTGTATGTTCAAATATATATCAAAATCACTTGTCAGTTTGTTTACTTTTCCCTCACTGATCGGCTGTCCAAATATAATGTTTGAGTCTACTAGCATAAATATCTGAGACTTTCAAACCTTATTACCCTTATGTGATACCAAAGTATATTCTAGCTATTCCTTGTTTATCCGGATATAACTGTACCTATTTTTTGGTCTTTTTAACATCCCAGATTTGGTGCATTTTCTGATTTTGTCAATCTTCGATACCTAGAACTAACTAGGTTATGGGACTTTGCTGCGACTATTTGTAGGCTCTCAGACTCTGGAAGTGTTTCATTAAAGCCCAGCAGCTACTATAAGGATTAGCATAACTTCTTCAAGTGAAGAGCTACAGTGTAGGGTAACCAATCATGTGACACATGATTAAGGCCTCACGGCTGAAACATCTATCCTTGTTTTGTCCTGTATTCCACAATGTAACTATCTTGTTGACCCTACACTGTGCAGCCTGTGGCTTTGTATTTGTGGATATATTTTGAGGTTAGCAAACCTCCGGTGCTACTGATACCAGTATGCAACACTCTACTACTTATCTAGCATTACTGCTTGTCACTTTTTTCCCCCCAGTATTTTCCATTGTTTTTAGAACATGTGGATACCTCTCTAGGAGGATGGTGGACACAACTACTGACTAGCTGTTAACTGGACAGGCTTACCTCATATCTATGTCAAACTGTGACTTGCAACTTTAAATTATTGACTACATTCTGCGTTCTGAAAGATTGGAATGGCAACATATTGAATGGCAAGAGTGCAGGAATTTTTCCAGACCAATTATGTTTGCTTAATATTTTCCATTCAGATTTCAGTTTACTACAATTCAGCATTTAGTCAATAATTCTGACTTAGTTGCCAAGTCAGGGCTTTAGTTGTGCAACTATTTGTCTAAATATCACTGCCATTTTTTTAAGGTTATAGAGTGTTATTTATGATGGGTAAGGGTATCAATTTATGGATAATTATATATGTGCTTGAACACATCTACTACATGAGTGCTAAAGCATTTACTAGTGAAGTTCTAAACACGTTTTAGAAATTTGTGATGCTAGCAAGTATGAATGAAGGTCGCCATTTTCCTCTCTTTGCCAGAATCAACTTAAAAAATTATAATAACAACCTCACAATAAATGTATAATTCTAAAAGATGCCTGTTTTTTTTCACAACGGAAAGTAGACTAATGGCGTTCTAACAAACCAACTAATCAACAACCTGAAACCAATTAATCAAATTAACTGGATTTAACCAATTAATCAACATCCTAAAACTGCCGAATTCAATGACTATATTTGTTTAAATCTAGTATAAACGCTGAACAAAGGTAGCAGGATGTCTTTACCCTTCTACCAAAAACGGCACCAGCATTATGACCGTGGATATCGTAGCACAGAACTGAAGTCAACCATGAGCCAGTACCAGCGTGACGAAAAACGTCAGTCGGCCTCACACAGCAGCCAATATGGGTAACGAACAAACCGTTTCTTAGAACTTATTGTATATAATATTCCTGTATGAAGCTAGCCTACATTTCTGAAGTCACAACCAGTTTGTGTGACCTTAATTTGCTGATTATTTCCTCCTCCAAATTCAAGTTCTAATAAAAATTAAATGTGTAGTGCATCCAACATTTTTATATGTTGTGATATCCTAGTTTATGTTTATCACATGTATGACTGCAGCAAATGTAAAAGGTAAAAGAGCATCATTTAGATCAACAGTATATAACTGAAAATCATATTCATAAAGGAAATGACATCATTTTAATAATGGAAATTATATCATGTACACATCATGTGCACATATAAATATATGTTTATATCAAATTTATGTTTGGAGGGGCAAGCACCATCCAAAGTTTTTTAATCACTCCATTTTTAGCTGTTCTTGTTCTCAACCTACATCTTTCCTTGATGTCACCGGTTTGCTCAATGTACTATCTGTCAGAAGAACTGCGATTAATGCACCTGGACACTGTGCCTAAAAAGCCAGCAGATATCCCAAGCGGCCTGGGGAACAGAAGGAACATAGAAAGGCAGGGAAACACAGCGAGGCAATCAATCCAATATTACTGCTCAGCAGTTACTTGTCTGTTAGATCAAAATCTGTGATTTTTAAGTGAGCTTAATTGTCCAAAAGTCCATACATTACTTATTAGCAAATTATTATTACAAATGATTAGCTATTAGTTCAGATAGTTTTTTTCTATGGTCGGGAATTGTGTCTCTTACAGATATTGCAAGAATTATAAATCAGCACAAATTTCCCTGACCCAGTTAACATTAGTCTTAGGTAACACCTTTTGTGTTTGCTGCATGGCTGATCAGACCAAATCTAGTAACTGGTGACATTTTAAATCTTCAGCAAGCAGTTCCATGTACGGTAGTTTATGCAAAATAAAGCTGATTTAAAAAAAAAAAATCAACATTCTATTTAATTCTATTCAATGTTAAACATGTCCAGTGTAACAGAATTTTCTGTTATCTTGGTACTTAGAAAGGACTGCATGTCAGCCTCCTTCCCACCGACTATGGACCCTGGACTGGAATGGGATTCTGTTTTTGAGGAGGCAGGTACACTGGGATCATTCGGACTGCTTTCCCCCCTGGTCTGGGTTTGTGAGGTTGGGATATCCTTGTTCTAAAATGGGCTCTCCATTGCCCTCTGTTGGTGGAAACTGGAGAATGCACTGATTGTATAATTACAATATGCAAATTAGGAACATGCTAAATAATGACAAGTTTCTTCTATATATCTCTTTTTTCCCATAGTTTGGAAAGTTGTAATTATGTTATATATTTGTGATATTATTATGTTGCTTGTTCTGCACCTTATGTATGTTATTTATATTTTATGGTTGTCACCACATGTTTAAGGACTAGTTTCCAAACGTTAGTTCTAGTTGAAAAATAAAGTTTTGTATGTTAGTTTCTTTTGGAACTGTGTAGGCAGAGATGTGGATACCTGCCTAGGAAGGAGAGCTGCACAGGAGTAGGCAGAGGGGATGATACCGGCCTGGAAAGAGAGAGCCGGGTGAAGGAGCTCCAGAGAGACCCCAGTCAGGCTTTGGTGGGGCTGAAGTGTTCCAGGGTCCACCTGGGAAGCAGACTTGGTTGGAGTACAGTTCTGTCACATTTGGAGGCAGCAGTGGGATGGCTTCCTAGCAATTGGGGGACCGTCAAACTACGACTGGGAGCCCTGCATGCGTGCTGGAGTATGTGACAGGGAGATGAGTTGCACCGGCTCTCTCTCCAGCAGCAGAATGAGGAGCTCACCACAACCCCAGCTGGCATCGGGACAGAGTGCCAAAGGAGAGATGGATATTTGTCCTGTATGGGTGGAGGGAACTACGATCTCCACCTGTGTAATTTTGGGATGCTGGGCAGTTGACTCAGATCCCCAACTCAATGTTTTAGAGACACTGGCCACTCTGTATTCTCTCCAGTGGTTGATAGGACTTGAGGTGTATATAACACTTCTACCCAGCAGCAGCTATATACTACAGGGGATGACAAGATTGGCTGGGTAAATGACTCTGTTACAACTGCACTCTATGCTGACAATTGCTTTGGATTTGAGTTACAGAAAATGAAAGTACTGACTAACCTAGGAGTCAACCCATTGAGAGTGTCTTTCAAGGTCAGTCTCTATTAGAAGGGGGAGAAATGTAACAGAATCTTCTGTTACCTTTTACTTGGAGAGGACTGCAGGCCAGCCTCCTTCCCATCGACTATCGGCCCTGGTCTGGAATGGGGTTCTGTTTTGGGGAGGCAGGTACATGGGGATAATTCAGACTGCTTTCACTTCTGGTTTGAGTTTGTGAGGTTGGGATATCCTTTTTTTTTTTTTTTTTTTTTTAAAGGGGGCTCTCCATTGCACTCTGTTTGTGGAAATTGGACAATGCATTGATTTGTATATTTGAGACATTATTATGTTGCTTGTTTTTCACCTATGTATGTTGTTTATATTTTCATGGGTGTCAGCACATGTTTAAGGAGTAGTCCCCAAAGGGTAGTCCTCGTTCAAAATAAAATATTGTTTCTTAGTTCATTTTGGAACTATGTGTCCTGTGTGGATTTGTTCAGGGATCCCACTAACAGAGTCTTCGGACCTGTTGGCTGGCTGCTCTATCCCTCTAGTCCAGGACAAGTAAAAAAAAGAGAGCTGTCAGGGTCCTGGGCAGCACCATTGACGCGGAAGCTCAACACGGACCCACGGACAAGCCAGTCGAGGGAGGTGGACTGCCTGCTGCCTGCCCTGCTCTGCCCTAGAAAGAAGGGGCGGAGCTCGGACAGCTCAGGCAGGTAGCCTGGGTCACAGTCTCACGACAGCAGCCGCCTCGGGGGGGGGGCGTAAGGGATAACAAAAGTAAAAATGGGACTGGGAGACAGTAGTCAGGGCACACAGATACAAAAAAGCTCACAATCACGCATTACAACTGGTTGACATATGAAGGATGGAAAGTACAGGGAAAATGTTGTGCATTGCGAAGAGATCTGCGCATCTCAAACCATGTGATGAAATGTCCTTAACCAAAAACCTGCGTGCTTCACCGTACTAACCGGATGCATCTCTTTCTTTCTGTAATACACCAATTTGCTTTAATAAAACAGAAATTTACCTAAAAAAAAGAGAGCTAAGCCTGAGAGCCGCAATTGACTTTATAAATGCAATAACTATTCACAGTGTAGGCAGAGGTGTGTATACCTGCCTGGAAGGAGAGAGCAGCCACATAGTCGGATGGAAGAGTTCCAGAGAGACCCCAGTTAGGCTTTGGCAATTTCAGCTGAAGCGTCCCAGGGTTCAGCCAAGCAGCTAGAAAGTGGACCGGGCAGTGGTACTCATTCGGAGTTCAGGAACTCCGTCACATCCAATATATGTTCTGACATTTTGGAACCTATCTATATGTAAAGGTACAAAGAGATGCACCATCAATCCTTGGTCAGAAGGGATATAAAGAAATACCTGCTAAAATGTAACAATGCATAAACTGGAACAAGCTAAAGTCTCAGTGATAGAATAAAAAATAGTCAAAAACATGCAAGGAAACTGGAGCCTAGAATAGTCAATGTTACATAGTTACATAGTTACATAGTTACATAGCTGAAAAGAGACTTGCATCCATCAAGTTCAGCCTTCTTCACATATGCTTTTGCTGTTGATCCAAAAGAAGGCAAAAAACCCAGTCTGAAGCTCTTCCAATTTTGCAACAAACTAGGAAAAAAATTCCTTCTTGACCCCAAAATAGCAGTCAGATGTCTCCTTGGATCAAGCAGCTATTACCCCACTAATTAGAAATTGTATCCCTGTATGTTATGTTTTTGCAAGTATTTATCCAATTGCAACTTAAACATCTGTATAGACTCTGACAAAACCACCTCTTCCGGCAATGAATTCCATATCCTTATTGCTCTTACTGTAAAAAAACCTTTTCTTTGCCTTAGATGAAATCTCCTTTCTTCAAGCCTAAATGTGTGACCTCGTGTCCTATGTATAGCCCTGTTTATGAATAGATTTCCAGATAATGGTTTGTACTGGCCCCGAATATATTTGTATAATGTTATCATATCCCCTCTAAGGCGCCGTTTTTCCAAACTGAAGAGATTTAAATTTTTTAACCTTTCTTCATAACTAAAATGCTCCATTCCTTTTATCAATTTTGTAGCTCGTCTCTGCACTTTTTCTAGTGCCATGATATCCTTCTTTAGAACAGGTGCCCAAAATTGCACAGCATATTCAAGGTGTGGTCTTACTAGCGATTTATAAAGAGGCAAAATTATACTTTCATCTCGAGAATTTATGCCCCTATTTATACATGACAAAACCTTACTGGCCTTAGCAACGGCAGATTGACATTGCATATTGCTACCTAATTTGTTGTCTATAACAATTCCCAAATCCTTCTCGTGTGTGGTTATCCCTAGTGCACTACCATTTAGGGTGTAAATTGCTTGTGCATTCTTAACCCCGAAGTGCATAACTTTGCATTTTTCTACGTTAAATTTCATCTGCCATTTTAGTGCCCAGTCCCCCAATCTATCCAAATCCCTCTGAAGCAAAGCAATATCCTGCTCACATTTTATTACTTTACAAAGTTTTGTGTCATCTGCAAACACTGATACATGGCTTTCAATGCCCATTTCAAGATCATTTATAAATGTTAAATAGAAGCGGTCCCAAAACAGAATGTTGAAATATCCAAGTCATCCAATGGCACTTGGACTGTATTAAACTATAGTCAAGACACAGAACCACAAAACTATAAATACATACACTGTTACAGGCTTGCAGCGGACAGTTCCCATGTGCTTAAGCTAGTGTTTGCTATTTATTATGACATAGAAACACAAGAAACACATTTAGCTGAGTGACAAAATAGGGTGCATTGCGTCATACAAATGTGAAGCGATGTCTCTGGATCAGAAATATAATAGGTAGCCATGAATAAATATCTGGTTCTTGCCAAGTCTGTGCATCTGCATGGTGAGAGCACAAGCTTTAGAACGTCATGATATGTAAAAAAAATTGGCAATGATAGAGTTGAAGTTACATCCAAGTGATGTGATCATGACTTGATTTCTCAAATGAAACACTGTTTTCTATCAATAATAGTACAACAATAATGTTGTAATTTGTTAAAATTTTGTATTTATCCAGCATTCTGACTGGATACATTTCTTCTACTATATTCAGCTTTTTGTAATAATGTTGTTTGTTATTAATAATAATAATAATAATATCAAACCCTCAAAACTAGCTAAATTCACAAATTTAGAGTTCCCACACATCCCACATACACACACTTACAACCCCATAAAGAAGCAACTGCATCCCTACATAACATAAGCATATGTTAGGCAATTTCCCAATATATGCAGGTTATTTAAATAATACGGTAATGTTAAACCAAAGGTATTACTTTAGCATAACATTACTAAAAGGTTGCCAAACCCTGGTCTAGACCATTGATTGCAACATTCCATGTAGCCATCTTAGCTTTTCATCAGACATATTGTAACTGTAGAAGGAATATATTGAATTTCAAGGTGTAAATGCACTTATATAGTATTTCAGCTCGAAGAATCAAGGACTTTTATTGGACAATGTGTTCATTTAATTTTAATGCTATCTATGATTAAAAGTAAAGGCAAAAAAATCACTATGTCTCGGATTAATTATAGATTTGCACAATAGTCTTTTTATTAAGAGGTAGTAAAAAAGGGTGAGTTAACCATTCACCAATTGACCAAGAGATATAATTAATATGTTGTAAATTTTGTAATTGACCTAGAGATATAATTAATATGTTGTAAATTTTGTAATTGACCCAGAGATATAATTAATATGTTGTAAATTGTGTAACAGAACCCGTTTCTAGCAAGGCAAACAAGAGCCATTTCATTCTTTATCTCCTGAATGACATTTAATCCCTGGAATCAAATAAAAACAATTTTGAAAAAAAAAAGGCTCATTTATTTTTTGACTTTAAACTACAGGTTGGATTAACTCTGGTGACAGAGCAGCAGTTCTCCCATTGACTTCTATAGCAAAAATGCTATCCAATTTCAAAGGATAAGCTTATCTCGTCTAATGGAATCTAGTACTTCAGCTTGACTTCTGTTAAAATCTAATTTTATGAATTTTCCTCTAGACTCACGTCATCTCAGACAATGATAGAAGACAAATCACGTAAACTTAGTCCCATGGCGAAAAGGTCGAAATACTTAACCCAACTGGACGACAAAGAGAATGAAGCTGTTGATTATGTGGTTCCTTTGTTCAGAGGACGGTACGTATGCTTCATGCTTATTCTTAGGGGTTGGCATTCAGGCCTAGTGACTTTTTACATCTCATGTGGTTTTAGTTACCACTTAACCATATTACATTTCACAAGCAAAGCCAGAATAGTAAGGAATGTCACTGTCCCTTTCTATAGCTGTCAAACAGATGGGAAAACCTAAATCTGTCTTGCTTAAGAGACACGTCAAGCTACACATTTATTTGAGATGTTTTAGGCTTAACATAAACTGTACAATTTAAGCTTCCCTAGATTTTATATCAGTAAAACTTAGGACAATTTCATTTATTGTTTCTTTAGTAGTAGTTTTATATAAAATTCCCATGTCTCTTTAGCGGCTATTCAACTCTCATTACACCTCTTAGTATGTTTAGACGTTTAATGTTTAATCTTGCTCCATGGGAGCATTAGTTTTCATTTAATAATTTACCATTTCCTACTACAATATTGAGTTTTGTGTTGGAGTCTAACTAGATAGTAGTAGAATGTTTTATACTTTGTGGCATATTTATTTTCAAAAGGCAAGTTGCACTCCCAGTTTTCCAGTATTTCAGCCCTGTTTACATCTCAACAAGTCATGTTATCAAGAATTGATTTTCACGCCTATCTATGTATTTCTATCTATGTATGTGCTTTTGACTAGAATAATTTTACCAGTATTACTTGCTCATATTTTTAGAGTACGTAATGTGTAAAAGTTGAGTTGTACTTACAAAAAAAGTACTTCAATGTCATTGGTGACATTTTCTACTTAATTTGAGCAACAGTTTATTAAATCCCACAAGCAATCTCCTACAGACCAGAGCTGTAGAGGAAGATGAGGTGAGAGTACTTACAGCTGAGGCCTCAAAAAGAAAAGATGTCAGCACCAGAATACATTTTGGACACTCATCTTGTCAATGGTGTTAGTATCAGCGACATCTTAAACAAAGGAGCAGACATACATGTACAGGGTGATGATCCCAGCCATGCATCCATACCCATATTAGCTGATATACATCCACTCATTAACCCCAGCCATCCATCCTCACCCATAATTCCATTTATCCACATTAATTAGCCCTAGCCATCCATACACATACAATAATCTCAGGACCCATGAATCCCAGCCATGTAACATTCTTTCCTCCAGCTCCGCTTAATTGAATTTTTGCTTTCGTATACTGCTGCTTCCAATTTTGAAACTTGAGGTCACAATTCTTTTCATCCATGAATGAATCTCTAACAGAGACTTGTTAAATTAACGTAATAATTTTGGGCAGTAACCTAGCCAACAACATGGAGAGATCATGCAAATAACACATGAGCAAAAACGCAACTAAAATATCAAATATTTTTTAAGGCGTTGGATATTGGATATAAATCGTGACTAAACTACTGAAGATATTAACCCCTTAAGACCGCAGCCAAATGTACAAGTTGTGAACCAAAAAAAAATTTAAACAAACCACAGTGTCAGGATCGGGACAGGGATCCAACACGCAAAGTACAAACAGGACAGGGTACGTATACCGGACCTTAGAATGGCCGGACTAACGTACGGAGAGTAAAGAGAATGGTCAGAAACAAGCCGAGGTCGAGGGAACGAGAGGACAGGTGAGCGAGGAACAAGCCGGGTCAAGGATGCCAGAGGGAAACAGAGTAAGTCAAACTAGCCGGGTCAGAACCAAAGGAATAACTGAAATAGCCAGAGCACTGTGTGACTAGACAGGCTAGAACCATGACAGGGCAATAAGTGAATGGGAGAAACAGGTTTAAATACCCTGGTTACAGTGAGTATGCCCGCCTCCGCCGAGTCCTGAGTGGCTTCCAGTCACTTGAGTGACAGATCGGTCCGGACTGACGTCATGACGTCGGGCAGCGTGCGTGACGTCATAAAATGAGACGGATCCCTCGCGGCCGGCGTGAGAGTGTCTAGGGGAGCCGCGAGGGATGGAGGAAGCCGACCTGCTGGAGGAGTAAACTACTAAGTCTCTACCTCTTTCGGAGGTAGAGGCTTCAGGTACCCTGACAGTACCCCCCCTCTCAGATACGCCCACCGGGCGTAAGGAACCGGGACGAGACGGAAAGCGTGAGTGAAACGCCCTGCGAAGGCGAGGAGCATGAACATCCTCTTGTGGTACCCAACTTCTCTCCTCAGGACCATATCCCTTCCAGTCGACCAAATATTGTACTCTCCCCCGAGAGATACGAGAATCAATGATGGAGTTAACCTCATACTCCTCCTGACCCTCCACCTGAACAGAGCGAGGAGGGGCGATCGTGGAGGAGAATCTGTTACAGACTAGGGGTTTCAACAATGAAACGTGAAAGGAGTTAGGGATGCGTAAGGCAGCTGGGAGAGCTAGACGATACGCCACTGGGTTAATTCGAGTCAAGATCCTGTAAGGACCAATATATCGAGGAGCGAATTTCATGGAAGGAACTTTAAGCCGAATATTCCTAGTGCTTAACCATACTCTATCGCCTGGAACGAAAATCGGAGCCGCCCTTCTACGTTTATCGGCGTGTTTCTTAACCAGCATAGAATTGTCTAGAAGAATTTGTCGAGTCTGATCCCACAACTTTCTCAAATTGGCAACATGTACATCAACCGACGGTACACCTTGGGAAGGAGAAACCGAGGGAAGAATAGATGGATGAAACCCATAGTTCATGAAGAAGGGGCTTGAATGAGTAGAGTCACAAACGAGATTGTTGTGCGCAAACTCCGCCCAAGGAATCAAACCGACCCAATCGTCCTGGTGTTCGGAAACAAAACAACGTAGATATTGCTCAATCTTTTGGTTAGTACGTTCAGCAGCTCCGTTAGACTGGGGATGATAGGCAGAAGAGAAATTTAATTTAATACCTAGTTGAGAACAAAAGGATCTCCAAAAACGGGAAACAAATTGGGACCCTCTGTCAGATACGATTTGGGAAGGTATCCCATGTAAGCGAAAAATCTCCCTCGCGAATATCTCTGCCAACTCTGGGGAGGATGGAAGTTTAGGCAAGGGAATGAAGTGGGCCATCTTGGTGAATCTGTCAACCATGGTGAGGATAACAGTCTGTTTTTTAGAGATAGGTAGATCGACAATAAAGTCCATGGCCAAACAAGACCATGGTTTCTCTGGTACCTCTAAGGGATGCAGGAATCCACTTGGGAGCGTATGAGGTTGTTTGGTCTTAGTACACACTTCACACGCAGCGATGAAATCTTTAGTATCTTTACGTAAAGCAGGCCACCAGAAGTCTTTAGAAATCAAAGCATACGTCTTGCGGATACCAGGATGTCCCGCCATCTTGCTGTTATGGAAACATTGCAACAGCTCCAGTTGAAGAGTAGGAGGAACGAAATGTCGACCCTCAGGAGTCTGTTTAGGTGCTAGATGTTGCAGCTTAATGATCTCGGCCAGTAACGGGGAATGAATCCTTAAATTCGTATTAGCAACAATCTTGCATTTAGGAACTATAGAAGAAAGAATCGGTTCAGATACAGTGAAAGGTTCATATTGTCGAGACAAAGCATCGGCCTTAGAGTTCTTAGAGCCAGGTCTGTAAGTAAGCACATAATTGAAATGAGTCAGGAATAAGGACCAACGAGCTTGCCTAGAGGACAAACGCTTAGCCTCCCCAATATAGGACAAGTTCTTGTGGTCCGTCAAAATAGTAACCGGATGTAAGGTGCCCTCCAATAGATGTCTCCACTCTTTCAAGGCTTTAATGACTGCTAACAATTCCCTGTCTCCGATGTCATACCTGCTTTCAGGCCCAGAAAGTTTCTTGGAAAAAAAACCACAAGGATGTAACGGTTTATCCACCCCCAACCTTTGTGAGAGAACGGCACCTACTCCTGTCTCAGAGGCATCGACCTCAAGTAGGAACGGCAAGGACGTATCAGGATGGACTAATATTGGAGCAGAAGCAAAAAGTTCTTTGAGATTTTTGAAAGCAACGAGAGCTTCAGTAGACCAAGTCTTAGTATCAGCCCCTTGTTTGGTCATATTGGTAATAGGTGCAATAATAGAAGAGTAACCCTTAATGAAGCGCCTATAATAATTGGAGAACCCAATAAACCTCTGGATAGCCTTGAGTCCCTTAGGCAATGGCCAATCTAGAATAGACTGGAGTTTGTCAGGATCCATTTTAAAGCCTTCCCCAGAAATCACGTATCCAAGAAAATCTATCTGGATCTGGTCAAAGCTGCATTTCTCCAATTTGCAGTATAAGCCGTGTTGTAGAAGTTTGTGTAATACCTTTCTGACTTGTCTATGGTGGGTCTCAATCTCTCTAGAGTGTATGAGAATGTCATCCAGGTATACAATAACACAATCCTGTTGAAATTCCCTAAGAACTTCGTTAATCAGATCCTGGAATACTGCCGGTGCGTTACAAAGGCCAAAAGGCATGACCGTGTACTCATAATGCCCGTAGCGGGTATTAAACGCAGTCTTCCACTCGTGACCTTGTTGAATTCTCACCAAGTTATATGCCCCTCTGAGGTCCAACTTGGTGAAAATCTTAGAACCTTTTAGCCGATCAAAGAGCTCGGTAATCAAGGGGATCGGATAGGCATTCCTAATGGTTATTTTATTCAAACCTCGGTAATCAATACATGGTCTGAGTGAGCCATCCTTCTTTTTAACAAAAAAAAATCCAGCCCCGGCGGGAGAAGAGGATCTCCTAATGAATCCCTTGTCTAAATTCTCCTGAATATACTCCTCTAAAACAGAATTCTCTTTAATGGATAGAGGATATACATTACCCCTGGGGGGCATGGTGCCGGGCAAAAGATTAATTTTACAATCAAAGGTCCTGTGTGGGGGTAGTGTATCAGCGTTCTTCTTATCGAACACTGCTTTTAAGTCTATGTACAGAGGAGGTATCTGTCTCCCTGTAGACTGGGTAGAACTATCTGGTGTGTTAATCATAGCCAATGGAGACACCCTGCGTAAACACCTCTCCTGACAACCCTGGCCCCATGAGATTATCTCCCCTAATTCCCAATCGATAATAGGGTTATGTCTCTTTAACCATGGGTAGCCCAGGACTATGGGAACAGAAGGAGATGAAATGAGCATAAGTGATAAGTTCTCCTCGTGTAAGATACCAATAGTTAAGTTAATGGGTATAGTCTCACGAGAGATAACAGGCTCAAGTAAAGGTCTACCATCTATGGCCTCAACGGCCAAGGGTGTATCCCTTAACTGGGATGGGATAGTGTGTTTAGTAGCAAAGACTTGGTCGATAAAATTCTCAGCAGCTCCGGAATCTATCAAGGCCATGGTCTTTAGCATTCCCTTCTCCCACGTTAAAGAAATTGGTAGCAGAAGCCTGTGATCTTTATAATTATGCGTAGAGGACAAAATAGAAACACCCAAGGCCTGTCCTCTAGAGAAACTTAGGTGCGGGCGTTTCCCGAGCGAGTAGGACAATTCAGACGCAAATGGCCTCTGGCTCCACAATACATACATAAACCCTCCCTTCTCCTGTACTGCCTCTCCTCTTCAGAGAGGCGAGTATTGCCTATCTGCATAGGTTCAGGATACAGTGAGGTATTGGAATCAGGACTTTGAAATGTAGGAGCTAATTTAAAGGCAGGTCTGAAGTTCCTCTCTCTAGTGTTCTGTCTCTCTCTTAAACGCTCATCAATACGAGAAATGAACGAAATTAAGTCCTCTAAATTCTCAGGAAGCTCCCTAGTAGCAACCTCATCAAGGATAATATCTGATAGCCCGTTCAAAAATACATCTATATAAGCCTGCTCATTCCACTTGACTTCTGCCGCCAGAGACCTGAACTCTAGTGCATAATCCACAAGTGTTCGGTTCTCCTGTCTCAGGCGCAACAGTAATCTGGCTGCATTAACCTTCCTACCAGGAGGGTCAAAAGTTCTTCTAAATGCAGCTACAAAGGCATTATAATTATATACCAATGGGTTATCATTCTCCCATAGTGGGTTGGCCCATCTCAGAGCTTTCTCAATGAGTAGGGTGATAATAAATCCAAATTTCGCCCTATCTGTGGGATAGAAGCGAAGTTGTAGTTCGAAGTGGATACTAATCTGGTTCAAAAAACCACGACACTTCTCCGGTGAACCACCATAACGTACAGGTGGGGTAATTGGCACGAGATAATAGCGCCTGTAGTGCTAGTGCCATCTGGTCCATTCTGTGTTCCATGGCGTCAAACCTGGAATCAGAGGGACCAACCTGACTGTTTGTACCTGCAGGATCCATTGGCCCTGTCGTAATGTCAGGATCGGGACAGGGATCCAACACGCAAAGTACAAACAGGACAGGGTACGTATACCGGACCTTAGAATGGCCGGACTAACGTACGGAGAGTAAAGAGAATGGTCAGAAACAAGCCGAGGTCGAGGGAACGAGAGGACAGGTGAGCGAGGAACAAGCCGGGTCAAGGATACCAGAGGGAAACAGAGTAAGTCAAACTAGCCGGGTCAGAACCAAAGGAATAACTGAAATAGCCAGAGCACTGTGTGACTAGACAGGCTAGAACCACGACAGGGCAATGAGTGAATGGGAGAAACAGGTTTAAATACCCTGGTTACAGTGAGTATGCCCGCCTCCGACGAGTCCTGAGTGGCTTCCAGTCACTTGAGTGACAGATCGGTCCGGACTGACGTCATGACGTCGGGCAGCGTGCGTGACGTCATAAAATGAGACGGATCCCTCGCGGCCGGCGTGAGAGTGTCTAGGGGAGCCGCGAGGGATGGAGGAAGCCGACCTGCTGGAGGAGTAAACTACTAAGTCTCTACCTCTTTCGGAGGTAGAGGCTTCAGGTACCCTGACACACAGATTTTGACTATATGTCTGTTCAACAATAATTTACCTCTTTCATATTAAATGCACCCACACTTATTATATATCATTTTATTCAGGGGAAACAGGGCTTCTATGTGACATTCTAACTGTGAATGTCATAATACTGTTTGCTTTTACTGCAATAAAATACACATATTTGTATTCAGCGATGTCTCACGTGTAAAACAGTATCCCCTATGTACAGGTTTTATGGTGTTTTGGGAAGTTACAGGGTCAAATATAGCATGTTACACTTTTCAGTTTTTTCACATTGAAATTTGCCAGTTTGGTTACGTTGCCTTTGAGACTGTATGGTAGCCCAGGAATGAGAATTACCCCCATGATGGCATACCATTTGCAAAAGTAGACAACCCAAGGTATTGCAAATGGGGTATGTCCAGTCTTTTTTAGTAGCCACTTGGTCACAAACACTAGCCAACGTTAATATTTGTTTGTGTGTGAAAAATGCAAAAAAACTAATTTGAAAGCCAATTTTGGCCAGTGTTTGTGACTAAGTGGCTACTAAAAAAGACTGAACATACCCCATTTGCAATACCTTGGGTTGTCTACTTTTGCAAATGGTATGCCATTATGGAGGTATTTCTTATTTCTGGGCTACTATACGGTCTCAAAGCCAACGTAACCAATCTGGCGAATTTCATTGTGAAAAAACTGAAACGCAAGCCTTATATTTGACTCTGTAACTTTTGAAAACACCATAAAACCTGTACTTGAGGGGTACTGTTATACTCAGGAGACTTTGCTGAACACAAATATTTGTGTTTCAAAACAGTAAATGAATGCATTAAGGTGCAGAAACTAATTATAATAGGTGCAAATTATAATAATTTAATATTTATGTATGCTTTTTATATTCCAAATACAAATTAAAGAAACTGTGTAAATTATTTTATTCTTACAGTTATGAGTACAGTGGAATAACCGATACTGAAGAGGATAGAATTAAAGAGACAGCTGGCTATGTCGCCCGTAGGAATCTGTTTTCTGCTGGAGAGGGGGTTAGTGTGTCTAGGGTGGCTTCATCATCATCTGCTCATTCGGAACAGTATAAGAAGAAGTCACGGAATCTGACAATACGAGAAAAAGCAGAGGAGCTTTCACTCAAACAGACGGTAAAGTGTTTTGTTTTTTTCATATTTGTTTAATTTACTACCATAAATCACCTTACTAAGCAGCATAACAATATGACATTATATACTAATATGTTCATAATCCAAAAGTGTCCCTATTTAGAATGGATAGTATCTACTTTGGACACAAATTCCTCTGTCTCTCTTTTCTGTCCTAATGTCCCTCTATTCTAGGAGCTCCATATTGTTGGTCTGTGAGAGTGTATAACAAAACTCTACATCAATAATACTTATGGCGTTATTCAGTAAACACTGGAATCCAGTGAAAATGGCTGATCACATTGTCAATTCTGAATATTCTAAATCCAAATGAGAAATTCAGTTCCATTTATATACATCTAGTTCTGCAATATGACTTCATGTTCTTTGGCAGTTACACAACCATATTTAACAGTTGGAAATAACATTGTGGGTTGATGGCATCCTTTTAAATTAGGCCACTAGCCCAAAATGAGGCAGACTAAGGGTACCTTACAATCCCTCAGTTCGCAACTGCTATACTATAATGTACGTCTGATGTACATGGCTGCCATCTGTGGATTGTTTTGAGTCTTCAGTAAATGCCTTGAAAATGTCGTTTGAAAGAATACAATTTTTTTTCCCATTGGTCATTGGTCCATGTTGTGTGTGTATTGACCTTCAATATAAGTAATTCCAATGTCAGGCTTCCTATAAAGTCCTGCTAGTGCACGTAATACACTGTTTTCATTGAGATTGAGTAACAGAGGGGCTGATTCAATTCTGGTAATTTTTGAAGCTGTGATTTTGTTACATTCAGTAGATATTCTGTAAAGTGTGTATTTTATAGCTGCCAGTGAACTATGACTACTTTGTTAATTATTTTGTGACAATTCCCTTGACACCGTAATAACGCTATCGTTTGCTTTTTAAATACTGCTCTCCGAGCTCTGTTTACAGTGCTAATGTTTTATTATTACTGTTAGTATTACATTATATCATAAATGTCTCATAGATTTCAATATGATTTGTAATAACTACATACAAATTATTCTGTTATCCTGAGTTGTTGGATTCCACAGAGGAAACTAAAATATAATAGACATTTACACTACAACAAACACACCAACCATACACATGGAAGCAATGATGCCCCTATTGTAGGTAAAATTAAGAAGTTGGACATCCATGCAGTTGCAATGGTGAAATAGCTAAGCAGACCTTAGATTAAGGTAATTTAGGGAATAGCCTCACTGAATTACATAACATTTCTAAAATTTGTAGAACAGTACACAATTAATGGAGCCCCCATTGCTTTCTGAATTGTAATTTAAATGAATTTCATCGAGTTTGTGCACAGCCAACCATTGACTAAGGGTTGTTGAACCTGTCTCTCACTGTCTAGAAAGGTGTTTAGAAACTTATGCTTTTCATGAGTCACTAACTGTAAATTAAGCTATGTCCTTCATTAACCATAAATGGCATTCTATTTGCATTGTGTGCATGTTTCCCTTTGAATACTAATCAGTAATGTAGAAACATAGAATGTGATGGCAGATAAGAACCATTTCGGCCCATCTAGTCTGCCCAATTTTCTAAATACTTTCATTAGTCCCTGGCATTATCTTAAATCTATAGCTTTATGTCTATCCGGTGCATGCTTAAACCCCTTCACTGTGTTAACCTCTACTACTTCATCTGGAAGGCTATTCCATGTGTCCACTACCCTCTCTGTATAAGAATTAATTATTGCCATAATTATTTCATTTTTAGTCTGTGTGGAGATGCAATGCTTAATGCATGTGACATTTATCACACTACACGTGTACACAGGATACACAAGACACGTGTACACAAGATAATTGGCAGAAATTCAAAGTAAATTTCAAATTTAAGACTTAAGTAGCTGAACTGGATGAATTGCTGCCTTGGCAAATGTTTCCAGTTTGGCTCTTCTGGCCTTAAATGTTAAATTCAATTTGGATTCCTGACAATTCTCATTGTTAATAACATTGTTTATGTCATATTAACAGCTATGTCATCTAGATTCAATGCTATTCTATGTAGATAGATAGCCTCTTTAGCTCATACGTTGCCCTGAAGGTGGCACCATTGTGATAGAAACTAGGATTATGACAAGAAGAAATATATCCAGATTGGTCACACATTTTCTTTGAAATCCTGCTTATTTTTATTTCTTAATGTCACATATTAAAGAGAAATGTTGTCCCTACGTCATTATGCCTGTAGGACTGGGGGGACTGTCAAGGAAGCCCATCATATTATTATTACTGATGCATGGGTACAATTGTAATGCTGACATAATTTAGAACCAATACCAATACAAGGAAACAGGGAGAAGCCATCTTACTTTCATTAGAGACAGCCATGTAGCAATCATTCATAAACAAAAATATCCAATCTTTCTTCTTGCTTGCAACAGTTTACAAATAATGATGATATATATATATATATATATATATATATATATATATATATATAAAAAAACTGCTGGTTTGTTCTCAACTTGCTTTCATCCCACATGCAATAAATTCCGGAATTAATTCCGTATTTTTGTTACTTTAGACAATAATTTATGTGTATATCAGAAATGTTGCCAATATGTGAGATTTCACATTGTAGGTTATTTTAGCATAATGATCGTATAATAGAGTATTTCATATTGACTGGGGTATATTTTTCATGACTTGGAACTCAACCAGTTGACTCGATTATTAATTATCTAAAAATGACTTTCTATTTCTATGTATGCTATGTGCAAGGCTACATAATTGTAACTCTTACAAGGTCCTACACATTTCACACCTTCGACTAGACCTCTCACTTGCCAAGTTAAAAAAGGAGAAATGTGAGAATGTTCAGCTGCCACAAAATGAGGGGAGAAGATTAAGAACATTGAGTGTCATAAGAGGGCGTTCAAGTGAACCCAGAAAATCATTTGCATGAATTGTATTTGCCTTCATAAGCCATCAGCCATCATTAGATGGTGGTTCTTAAAATTAATTTTATTGTTCTAATAGATGATTTATGTCTTGTGTCAATTTTTAGACCTTGGTGAAGAGAAAGTAAAAAAACATTAAAAACAATATTTTCAAGTTAAGTGTGTTCCTTTTTTATTTTAGGATCCCCACCCCCTGTCCCAAGTTAATTAAACAAATGCAAAAAGAAAACACCTTAATTGTGCCCATAATCCAGCACCATGACCTTCTACACTCAGCAGCCACTCTCCCTTTTTTGAGATCTTCAATACTGATGATCAGTTCTTCATTGAGGAAGCTGCTCTAGTGGCTGGCAACCTGACATTCACCCAAGGCGTACCTAAAGCAAAAAGTAAATATTGCAATTTCTCTGAGTCTCCCGTGTTTCACATTGTCCG
Organism: Pelobates fuscus; assembly: GCF_036172605.1. NCBI lineage: Eukaryota > Metazoa > Chordata > Amphibia > Anura > Pelobatidae > Pelobates > Pelobates fuscus. Next base: position 117,792,530 of record NC_086320.1, on the reverse strand, counting down.
AAAAATGAAAGAGGTTCTGTACACCTAAACCACTTCATTAATGGGGTTCTTATGTTTATGTTCAAACTGCTAACCTTGAATGAGCAAAAATCTACCCAATATCGTCCTCAATGATAATCTATTGCTTGATAATTATTCACCGCTTTACGACTGCTGAAGAGCTATTACCGATGTTGATTGGATCACAATCACGCCATTCCTATGTTTCTGACAAACAGGAATATTTCTGCATTATCAGTTCTGCACAAAGGGTCTTTATACATTTCTTTCCATCTTAAGGAACCACCATTTTTTAACAAATCGAGTACTTAAAAAAAATTATCAAAATTTTACAATGTGCATGAATAGAGCAATGTGCATGACAACAAAAACCGTGTCACTATGTGACAACATAAACATACACAAATACTAACTTTAATTAAAGTAAATTAACTGCAAATAAGCACTGTTATACTAATATACCTTATTGAAATTGATAAGCTAATGCACACGAACAGTACATCCAAAATGTCCTCTTAGAACACGCTGAACGGAAGACACAAAAATATAAATTTTGATTTGGAACAGGTAAACATCCGACATGTCACCTATCATCACCACCATCACAACTGTGCTATAATCACAAAGCCATGAACATTTTATTTTATGTGTAGTTAACCACACGATCTCTGCATAACAATCTCAAGATCGAATTATAGATGACAACAAAAATTGAGCCAAGTTTCATGATGACTATTTCTCACTTCAGCTGCTTTACTGTCAGAAAATTCTTAAGAAGTTTTTGAATTGTGATTGTGTTGAATAGAAACACGCAATACTGGGCAAAGTTCACAAATCATTATAAATGAGAATGCGCAGGATTGTGATAGTGGCCAGACTGATTTTACCATGGCGTTACAGTTGTGCAAACGTCTGCTCCTTTTTGTGGGAATTTTTGCCAGCAAGCAAAATTGCTAATGTCCGACCTAAGATAAGCTCGTTCCCAGTTGTGATCTCTTCTTCACCAGGTTTTTGTCAGATACTAAGAAATGATATAGGTATTCCAGCTTTATACCTTATTCAGCTATTGAAAAAACATAGTATATACTTCTGAATCAATCAATAACCACTAACCAATAACTATTTCCACGTATTCCACCCATGCACATGTACCCCATAAATTATTTGCTTTACTACAGTGAATACAAGTATATTCCACAAAACCATATGCTTCTTTCCTTAGCCATTTTAACTTTTAAGCAAGGTTTCTAGCTGAAGTAAACGTTCATATTTTTTCAGATAGAAAAGACTGAAGAATATCGCAGAAAGATAAATGAAGACTTGTTATTGCATGCTCCCGTCTTTGTCATCAAGATCCGTTCCCATACCATTTGGGAGACCCAGAACGTCAAGTTTCATTGCACAGTTAGTGGATGGCCAGAGCCACGTGTTACTTGGTAAGTGACATATCTGTTCTCCTGTCGTGAATTTGTTTGACTCTTTGTGATCTAACCTTAAACAGTATCTGACATTTTGGCTGAATACCTTTGACTTTGATAGAAATTATCCTCTGCACAAAAAAAACAATAAAAGCAGAAACTCAGGCATCATCATCTTAGTGGCATTTGTGAAATAAGAATCAATGAAATATTGCTTTGTTTGTGAAGACTGTCATTGCAATGCACCATAAATCATATGTGAAGTGATAGTCTTTAAATTGTGTGTGCTTAAACAATTAGACTACATTTAAAAAGACATGTCTGGAAATCTAGAAAATCTATCCACCTGTAGGCTCCATAAATATTAGCACACTATACCAGGGAGAACTTCCTTTCTAACATTAGAGTGTGACTTCGTCTGGATTGAATTACATCTTCCACAAATAGCACGTGGCCTACCGATGAGGTATACCTTTTGAAAGAAAGAAGCCCTTATTGATTCGATGAGAACTCTTAATCATAGGATAATTAAAAAGCACCAACCTGTTGCAAACCATTGTTGTCCTGCCCTGTTTCTTCATCTAGGTATAAGAACAATGTGCTCATCGATGATCAAGTTCATCCAGAAAAGTACAAAATCGAAAGTGGGTACGGTCTGCACTCACTGGAGATTTCCAAGTAAGTAATTTAGACATTGTGAGTGGGTAATCGGATACTGTTAACCCATTAAGGACACAACTTCTGGAATGAAAGGGAATCATGACGGAATATTTCCGTCATGTGTCCTTAAGGGGTTTAATTTATGACCTGTTTGATTCAAAATAACACACACAACAAGCCCTATGTGAACCGGAGTGCAAACCAAAAGTGATCTAGAAAAATCCTGAAAGTTTACTTTGCATTTCTTAAATTAATTGACTAGGCTTTACATTTCTAAAAAAGTAACAACAAAGGATTTTTAAAAAAAGATAACACTCCACAATATAAAGATGGAGGGCATGGAACTTCACAAAATAATACCTTCAAATTCAATTAAAAATATCACAAAGCGGGCATTCACAAAAGTGATAGAGTACCCAGTGTGGAGCTTAGTCATGACAAGTTTTATGACTGTTAACACCACGCTAGGTATGATATGCATTAAGCTTTCATCTCTGAATGTTACCCATTTTCACTCTATCACCTGTAGGAATATCAGCTATGTAATTCTATTTACAACTGAATAACAATTGAACCTGGGATTTGATGCTATGGCATGCAATAACTTATTTTTTGTGTAACTAGCCTTATTCTTGTATCTTTTATACAGGTAGAGTTATTATGGCCTGTCAATTTTATTTTTAACTGAAGACTGGAAATATTTTATTTTTTATTTTTTCATGCTACACACTGATGCATCAGCAAGCAACATTACTATAAATGTTTGGCAGTTTTGGAGCATTTCATTAAAGCTCTACTGTTTACAGCAGAACCAGAGAACAAGGCAGACCAAGGTCAAATAGTGACAGCCTAAACTATCAGCAGGCAAAACCTTCTCTTACACCATAAGATATTGTAGTGTAGGATATGTGTGGTGGCAGTGTGTGATTGAAGTGATTTGCTGAGTGTGATGTGCATGTGTGGATGAATGTGATTGTATGTGAAGGTTGGCCGATTGTGTGTGGGCTTTGGCTAAGTGTGATTGTGTGTGAGGGCTGGTTGAGTGTGATTGTAATATTAAATAACGATTTTGCAAGGGGGGAGTTCCATCTGGCCTGGGCTCCTCTTGATTGGCAGATCTCTTGGGCCCGATGGCAGTAGCACCCTTTGCTACCCTGGTAAGTCCACCACTGCTGTGGCTGCTGGCGGTAGATGCACAATTCCCATCACAAAAAAAACAGTTCTCTTTTGTTTGAGCCAAGATGCTGGGAAGTAAATTTTCTACCTCCACAAATAAAAAAATAAATGCAATTTCCATGTAGAATGAATAAATAAACCTATATTTAAATATATTTTTAAAAGGGATAATGTATATTTGTAGTGAGAGTAGGCACTTGTGCTTAGCTGCCTAACCTGCAAAAATGTTTTTAGCTTTTGGTAGAGGTCACTATCTATTGTTTTGCCTTTAATTGCTAAGCTACAACTGAATCTTAGCTCTATTTATGGTTCAGTAATAAATTCTTCCAGAGTGTGGGTCTTGAATTTAGAGCTTGCAGCTGGCACTGGTGAATGAAATGATGGAATATTTTACTGCTGACCCAATAACTGGGCTGTCATTTCAGTAAATCATTTTGAGGTTTCTATAGATTTATCCTATATAACGTGTTACAGATTCATAAGATTAAAGACAGAGGCAAAACTCTTCATTACAGTCACATTTTTGGAACATTCTTACATGAAAAATAAATATATCTATTTTTAACATTAGAGTGTTCCTTGCTCTATTTAGGTTAATGGGTTCCATGATTTTAAATTGAAAAAAATTGGGGAAAACCCAACAAAACAATTAAACTTCCTTGAAGTCCAACATTGGAAAAGACTTTTGTGAGATTATCAATCTGATGATCTCTGTCCAATCGACTATTTCTCTTGTCCAATCTCTACACCAGGGGTTCTCAACCTTGTCCTCAAGGACCCCCTACCAGTCCAGGGTTTAGGGATTACCTGGGTGTGTCTAAGGTGTTTAGAAAAAGAAAAAAAAAAACACCTTAGAGTCTAAGGTTTTTCTTTCCCTTTTTCTAAACATCTTAGACACACCCATGTAATCCCCAAATCCTGGACTGGTAGGGTGTCCTGAAGACTGGGTTGAGAACCCCTGCTCTAATCTTAACCAATCCAATGCTTCTCATAGAGATGACATGGTTTCAGAGAACGTAAACATTGCCATTTCTCAGGAATGGCAATGTTTTACATTGTCTGAAAAAACAGAGGGCACCTATGCACCAAAACTACTACATTTACATTGGTATTGTTGTTTAGAGTAAATTCATGTAGGTAACTTAATCATAATGGAGTGGTTGTATAATTCAGCCCTGTTTTAGGTAATGCATTGGAACACCCCTTACATACTCTTTTGGGCTAGTCCAAACTAGTCAGTCAATGCAGAACTCCAAAAAGTCAGGGATTAGAGTTTGTTTACATTACCTGGCTTTTAGTCGAAGTTTCAGTAATTTAAGGATGAAGAACACTTTTTACTTTAAAGGATGACTATAGGCACCAGAACAACTTTAGCTTGCTGAAGTGGCTATGGTGCAAGTACATGTCCCTGCAGTAATATATGACAATGCTCATTATCTTCTGTCATGATTAGCTTTGTTATGGAGCATGTAGCTTCACCCATGCTGGTTGTCAAACAGTCAGCCTAGTTATTGATATTCATGGTTAGGTAGATCAATCTCGTTCAAGTTTTGCTGAAGTCTCTCATCTCCTAGGAGAGAAGAACTGAGCCACGGACCAAATTCTACTGATTGGTGCATAAACCAGGCCAGGCCGGCCCAAGGCATTGTGCCGCCTAGATCAAAGGATGAAATTATGCCCCCACCTGCCCCCCCATCCCCAACAAAACCACACCAAGCAAAACATGCCCACATCCATTATGTTATGCAGTGTGTGTAGTGAATGCAGTGTCTGTGTACTGGATGCAGAGTGTGTATTTGTGTAGTGGCTGCAGTGTCTGTGGAATGCATGCAGTGTGTATAGTGAAGGTATTGTGTGTCTGTATAGTAGATGCAGCGTGTGTATTTTGTAATGGATGCAGTGTTTGGATAGCGGATGCAGAGTGTGTGTGTATGTACAGTGGATGCAGTGTGTATGTTTGTATAGTGGATGCAGTGTGTATGTTTGTATAGTGGATGCAGTGTGTGTGTGTATAGTGGATGCAGGAGGGAGAGGGTGACAGGTGGCAGAGTGACTGAGGGAGGGAGGAGGTGACACAGTAAGGGAGGGTGTGACACAGTGAGGAAGGGGGTGACAGGTGGTAGAGTGACTGAGGGAGTGATAGAGTGGGTGGCATAGTGACTGAGGGATGGAGGGGGTGACAGGTGACAGAGTGGGTGTCAGAGTTACTGAGGGACGGAGGGGGTGGCAGAGTGATGGAGGAAAGGGGTGGCAGAGTGAGAGAGGGGGTGACAGGTGGTAGAGTGACGGAAAGAGGGAGGGGTGACACAGTAAGGGAGGAGGTGGCAGAGTGACTGAGGGAGGGAGGGGGTGACAGGTGGTAGAGTGACAGAGAGGGAGCGGGTGACACAGTAAGGAAGGGGTTGCAGAGTGACTGAGGGAGGGAGGGTGTAACACAGTGGGGTGGGGTGACAGTGAGGGAGGGGATTGCAATTTTAAAATTCCTTTAATTTTTCCCCTGGTGGTCCAGTGTCTTTGATCCCTGGTAGTCCAGTGCGCTGCCTCTCCAATCTGCCCTGGTGTCGGACTGACACAATCGGCCCTATGGTCAGTCGTCTAACTCGCGGTCGCCTATGCGGTCACCTAATTCGCCTAATTAGAGAGCCGCCGGCCCGCTACTGGCAGGGTCAGCAAAATGCCGCCCCTGTAAGAGTGCCGCCTGGAGCCATGGCTCCACTGCAGGCTATGGATGGGCTGGCCCTGAACCAGGTTCACAAAGTTCACTAATCACTGTGTTTTAAACTGATAACAGCCACAGTATGTGCTGAGTGAAACTGCTCCTTGGGATAAATTACTTATCCCATAAATCCCTAATGGATAGAAGTTTTGGGATAAGTATAGACCTCCAAAGACCTCTTTGTTGGAGCATCTCTTCCTGGTTAGGGAAGGGTGAACCTGTATATTAAAGAGTATCTTCAGGGAAATGTAAAGGTTTTTTTTTTTTTTTTTTATTAATTTATTCTAAGTATATTATTTAATGTATTATATCTAAAGCATAGTATAATGAGATATTTTTCCCCCATAGTTTCCTTTAAATCAGAGGAGGATGTAATGAAGCCTACTACTATGTACTGTACGATCCTTAGCATTTACCCAGGCACCTAGAAATTGTATTAAAACTGCTGAGCATTGCTAGATTTGATATATTTATATATTTTTCCAATTTATTGTAGATGTGATTTTGATGACACAGCTCAGTACCAAGCATCTGCTCTGAACGTAAAGGGGGAGGTCTCCTCGTATGCGTCTCTCGTGGTAAAGAGTAGGTTTGCAAAACTTTATTTCATATTCTAGGAGTGGTTTAATATTATTATTATTTTTTTAATCTTATTCTTATCGTCTCTACTATCAAAACATCTTTTCTCATATTCTTATAGTCTCCTCTATCTCAAACCCTTATTTCACGTCCCTGAAAAGTCATTTACTTTATGTTTCTTTCTGTGATATTTTGTTTCTTCCCAACAGGATACAAAGGGGACTTGGACGTTACACCTTTAACACCTCCATTCACTCCGTTTAGCTGTAAGTTCCAATTTTCAAAAATTTCCAGGAAAAAAAACAGTCTATAGTATATTAATAAAAAAATAATAATCTAGTGTTCACAATGAGCTTTTCTCCCACACAGGAGGACACATTTTACCACGTGATATCATGCACATGCTACATGTAACTGTATTTGCAGCTAATTAGTAAAAATCACGGTTGCACCCGAGGTGAAACTAAAGAACTAGAATCATTACACAGATATAAACAGTTTAACACATACAGTTATCTCAAAGTTTTTTGTTTGTTTTTTTATCATTAAAAAGTTAACTCCAAGGAATAAAAAAACAGTAGTTGGTAGGGAATGACTAGGTTACAAAACATATGGTTTTACTGCATTTGAACGATGCAAGTAAAACAAAATATGAATTTATCATTATTTAAAATTCCCTTCATAACTACCAGAAAACATACTTGCCCAGGATAAACTTACTTGTTTGAGCTGGGCAGTTTCCAATAGCATATTATAAAGTCTTACTAAATAGTAAAATGAAAATTCCCCAAACACATATGGAATCTCTGAAAACGTACCTGAAAATATATTTTATGTTAAAAAATACAAATATAATTAATAGGTAATTTAATACTTTTCACTTTACAAAATAAATCTAACAAAATAACATAAAATAAAATGCAACAGTGATGTAGTGTAAGGGGTCATAAAAATTGCCTCTCTGAGGCTTTCCAGATAAGGTCTGCTGGTTTCAAAGAATTCTTCAATCTTGTGAGATTATTACTTTATTTTAAACGGAAGCTACTGGCAGGTGGTAATCCTTTATTCTAGCAATAGCAGATATTGAGTAGCGCTATGGATGCTTCACAGCTCTTATTTGGGAAATAAGAAGGAACCCATCACTATCCCTTGCAATTAAATAAATATTAGGAGGCGGCGCCTGACCATCATGGAGGTGAGACATGTACCTGTAAAACAGATCTCTACAGCTCTTCCACATTCAATCTGGGAAAGCAACGGCACCTAAACTACTCATCTTGATAGAGGGTATACAGTGTGGCAATCAGCTACTCAATGGGAGCCTGCTTTCCCCTTGTCAGAACTTGCGGCCTGGTGCGCGACGGGATTGAAAAGCAGCCAGTTTCCGGTCCGAGGGGGGGGGGGGGGCAGCAGCAGTTTAAGGTGCATATAAGCCCCGTTACCCCCCCTTGGACCAGTGGGGGTGATCTCGGACCCCCCCCATGAGAGGCTACCCCGGGGCGAAGTGGCACGGACAGAGATGCAATTCGGTGAATTACCCAAGATGGCGGACACCACGTGTATCGGAAGTCCAAGTGTGGAACCACTCAATGTTCTGGCTAAACAGGACAGAACATTTGCTAATTTGTGGAGAAAACTAAAGAAAGATTGGCACCAACACTCCCCACTACAGGAGAACTCACCTGGACGATGCAAGGTTTTGGTAATCTCGGTTCCTGCGGCTCAGAAGGCCTAAGAAGTCGGGATAGTTAGCGGAATGTCGGACAACTTGAAGGGAGCCCAGACCTTACCCTTCTTCGATATCAGCTTGCCCGCTATTGGGTATGGGGGCCTGCAGTACTCCGCCCTGATGCCAAAATATGTTCTGCTCGTGGTGGACATGCTATAAAACACGCTTGGGGACAGGATACTCTTCAATAACTGGCAACCTGTTCACATTTTACTGTGAGGGACTGACCTGCCCTATTGTCTCAGTTTTCTAGTTGTTCTTTTGCCCTACATTCCTCATAGCAATTATCTCATTTTCACTTTACCTCTACGGGAGCCTCCATGGGGATAAATCTTGATAAATCAAACAGTACCATGTTCCGTCCTCATTTGCTCTATAATGACCATACTTAGTTCATACCACTTGTTCTCTCTTTGTTGCCTGACTCCTTATGTTCCCCTCACTTTTCTATACTTTCAAAATGTGCAGACATATCTATACATATCTATGCCCAATGTATTGAACTTTCCTTGATGTATACTGTACATCTTCTGTTATGCAGAATTTAAAAAATAAATAAAAAATATTAAGTTTTACTTACCTTATTCCAGCACCAAGGTTCCCTCTGTGCTCCTGACCTCTACTGCCCCACCAACGTCCCTAAGTACATGCCACCTCCGGTGGGTTCAAATCCAATGCTTCTCATAGAGAACCTAATGCGTAGGCACAGTTAGTGGGCAATCAAACTTCTCTATATTTACTTTGTATTGCAACAAAAACTAGTGCCCCTATTATTATTATTTTATTATTTATATAGCACCATCAGATTCCGTAGAGCTGTACAATGGGATGGATGAACTTCCGCTCATCCGTGGGTAATTGAAACATTATACTTTACTTTGTATACCAATTCAAATATGCTTAATCCATTGAAATAGTGGTGAGCCATGGCTCAATAAGCAGTCAATCAAAATATAGTTTTTAAAACATTTCAATGGGATACAGGTCACACATGTTTATTTTTTGTAAGGAAATTTGCAGCGTCAGCTCAATAGTGAAATTTTTAGGCTTCTAAAACATATTTTTTTGTTTCGAGAGTACCAATATGATGAATAGTAATGGAGTGGAATTGGTAAGTTTTTCATTAGAAGAAACATTCTCTTAGCTCCACACAACTTATTTAGCTGCCTGATATTCCTGACCATGGACATCCTCTTCCTACTCCAATTACACAAGCCAATCACAAAATTGGTGGCTCCTCAGATAGAACTTGTATCAGTTTACTTGTGAAAAGGATGGATGAAATAAATGAAATCTGGAGAGCTTGATCATTATAGTTAGAATGTCCTTATGATTTTTCATTTTAATTAAGGGGATGCATCAAATACATATTAATATGTATATATAGCAATTATTTCCTGTAGTGAATCAGTAACAATTTTCAGATCAACAATCTGCAGTCTGATAAAAGTCTGCCTGAGATTAGTGGGAGTTCCAATCCCAGGTATCCGTTTTTACAACGGCAGCCGAAATAGTTCAATCCTGGAATTGTAACTCCTACTAACCTCAGCAGACACCGGAAGGTGTATTTAATCTTAATATCATTAATTATGAAAAAAACAAAACTATTGTACTCTTAAGTCTTATAAATATTTTATAATCTGAAAGCTATATGTACAAAATCCTGTCTTTTCTTTATTATAGAACTGTATCAGTTGCTGTCAAATTTTGCCTAATTTGTTTTTCTCTGTTCTTTTTTTTTCCCACTGATAGTTAGCGTCACTCCATATGGCTTTGCTTCTAAATTTGATATTCATTTTATGGACTCATTTGGAGTATCTTTTGGTAAAGAGGGAGACACATTGAGTTTGGGATCAGCAGTCATCATTCACCCTACCATAAAGCGCTTTCAGCCAGAGATTCAGTGGTACAGAAATGGTAAAAATCTTTTTCTTAATAATGCAAAGGCAATTATTCTACCAATATAATATATTAATATTTTTCTGACTTGTTTGATAAGGAGTTAGATTTTAGAGGTATAGTAGCTGTAGCTAACATTTTACTTCACCTCCAAGAAATCTATTCTAATCTGCACAAAATCTTCTGTAACGCAATGGAAAAACTATGGAACTTACTTTTTTACTGGTCTTAAGAATTTATTTATCAATTGCTAGTATAAGTTATGGTCACCTGTTTCTGAATTAATGCCCTCGATAGCATGAAAAGGATAAGAGGAGAAAACTCAATAACATACATACCATTTTTATAATTTGAATTTGTGGGACTACCTAAATGGTTACTTCACACAACATGACCACTTCTGCTTTTAGACATGCTCATGGTGGTAGGAGTGTGTATGTGCAGCATTTCTGCGTGAATCGCCGTACGTTCTCTTTTAAACTACTCGGATGTAGTTGGGGTTTTTGCCATGCATGGTGCGCAATAAATATGAAAACATTATTTCCAATTTTCAGGAGTTCTGGTTTCCCCTTCCAAATGGGCCAGTACGCACTGGAGCGGTGAACGTGCCACATTGACTTTGACTCATCTCAACAAAGAGGATGAAGGCCTTTATACTCTGCGAGCTGTCATGGGAGATTATTATGATCAATACAGTGCATATGTTTTCGTCAGAGGTAAGTGCTGACAATAGATGTCAACTATTGAAAAATTATGAAAATAAGCTCAAAACAAATAAAATGATATAGATTCTCACTTTGTAAGTCCCTGTGTTTGCTGCCCATCTCCAAGGTTTGCAGCTTCTGCTGTAAACTCTCCCCAAGCAGAGGTTTATGGGGAGTGCAGTCGAGCATTTATTAAAGCCTTCATTGGTCGGATGTGATGACTGGAATTGTAGCTTGAGTTGATAGGGCAGTTGCTAATAGCTTACTGACAGTTCATTCATTGTTTGTTTTTGAGCAGCATTCACACACACTACCAGCACTTGAAAGGAAGGGAGCATTTCTTCACTGAGGTGATGAGCTTATAGCTTGAGCAATGTTTTCTAATTACGTACTGCAGTTAAAAACCATAACCTATGCATGGAACAAAAAAGAAGGTTGCTAGTTAATTACTAAAGTCTTAGAATACCCTTTTAGCACAATTCTTTTTCTTCCCAATTTAAACATTTGCAAGGTTAATTACGGTACTAAAGTCAGAATTCAAAGTAAATTTAAACTTTATGGCCAAAGTAGCTGAGTTAGAAGCAGCTCGGCTATTGTGGTCTTAAATTTGAAATTTACTTTAAATTCTCAGTTTAGTAAATAACCCTGTTAGTTTTAATAATAATGACTATATATACGGTAATAAAAATTCCATAATTGTGAAATACCAAACATGACCTAGCTTTATGTGATAAATAAACTAAAAGAGCTGGTTATAGAAAGTCATGAGAAAATGTAAAAACACTGTGCACGAGTATAAGCATAAGCACTTTAAGTATGAACAGGTAATATACCGAGTTTATTGCATAGAACAACAACAAAAGGGGGTAAAAGTAACTCTTTAAAATGCAAATAGTTAAATTTATGTACAAATTAGGGCAAAATGGCTAATGACATAAATTGCCATTCAGAATCAATGACAAAATGGATTTTTGTGTAAATGAGGATAAAGAAGGCTACCATTATTGCATCTCTATTAGAACCACGTATTAACGGCTTCTCATCATAATGCAAAAACCAAGAACATGCACGTGGTTATCCACAAAAGTGGTAATTGTCAAGAATCCGAAGTTAATTATATATTTTTGGACAAAACAGTTTAACTGAAAAATTTCCTACACACATTTGTTTGCTTATATGTTTATTTAAAGTTCTTATCCAGAGCACTTTATAAATCAAGCAATTAGAATATTTGCACATTTTTAGACAGAAGGGTATATGGGTATAAACACTGATACGAAATTAGTAGGGAACTGCCTGTGTGCTCCAATTTATTGCTTTCAGTACCTCTTACAAAGATAGCCAGGGACCTTACAATATAGACCATTCATGATTCACATTGGAGACCACTATTAGTAAGGGTTGTTTTAAATAACCTTTGTTTAATGGTAGTTCTTGAAAATAGTTAGGGGCAGTGTTGTAGGGTAGAGCTATTTAAGCAGTGGAGCATCCATTTTATTGTATTTTGCTTTGGATGTCTTGATAAAGTCAACCTTGTGACAAAACAGGTGGACATCAGCATGCAGCATGCTTCTGTTCCATACACCACATGACCTCTGAAGAACAGTCGTAGAGGACATTGCTGTCTAGATTGATCTTCTAGCAGAAGTTTGGGGACATGATTACTATATATCTTAAAACAGCAGTTTTCAGCATTGTTTTGGGTCAAAAGGACAGTTGGCGTTTACTACCTAAAGACTTTAGTAATTGTTAAAGCGGATCTGTCTTCAGATTGATCTCTTGGCTCTCAGCTTATGCATCAGTTCATTCAAGCCTGCTGAAGTCCCTCTAACCATTATTGACCCTGGGACCTGATCTACTCACTATTCTAGACAATTGTCCAGTCTCTCTGGGTCTACTTTCGGAAACATACCAGTGCTAAAAAAAAAAAATGTGGTAGGACCACTTTAAGTGGGAGCTCTCTTGCAGCATTTGAGAGCTTGGTCTCCATTGAGGCAACATTAAGCATTCTCCATTAGAGCAACATTAATCAAGCATTTTGTTAATCTGTGGCCTTTATACTATAGGTTTTGGACTATTTACTACTTATTTACCAATTTTATGTGGTGATTCTATATGTTTTATGTAGTATTTTTGTTTGGTGTGCTTTTGAGTGCATAATTGACACATTTTTATATATTTTCTGAAAATGATGTAGATTTAGTTTATCGGAATAAGAGCACTCTCTTTATTTGTTTTATTCAAATATATTTACTTTTTACCTTTTCTTTAAGAGGCTAGCAGGGCAGCATATATATATACATACACTGAACAAAATTATAAACGCAACACTTTTGTTTTTGCCTCCATTTTTCATGAGCCGAACTCAACGATCTAAGACTTTTTCTATGTACACAAAATGCCTTTTGTGTACATAGAAAAAGTCTTAGATTTTAATTAAGCACATGAAAAATGGAGGCAAAAACAAAAGTGTTGCGTTTATAATTTTGTTCACTGTATATATTAATTTTATTGTTTATTATTTATTTCTGGTTTAATGTTTCAGCTCAGCGTCATGTTTTTACGTGTTTGAAAATTGTGATACAAGATTATTTAAAAAAAAAAAAAAAACCTGAATTATTTTGTATATAGACACATTTCCAAATCCAATCCATAAATGTGTCATATAATCAAATTTATATTAATTTAAATTCTTTTATTTTAAAACATTCCTTTTATAATAGTGTTCAAGATAAATCTGAAATAATAATTATATGTCTAGGAAACCTGGTGAAGTAAGTGTTTATGTTTATTTCTAAATTGAGAAAACTCTGCTTCTCCTGAAGGAGGCCTTCTGTTATCAGATTTCAAGTGTACAGTTAGATATGCAGAATGATCTCATCTCCATGTCAGCTGTTAAAGATGGCAGCTGGGAGCCTGACACGGTAATAGTAACTACGTTTTTGGAATTCTTGGCCTTAAGTTAGGAATTCCAAAATGCACCTATGCTAAATTCAGCCATGCCCACAATAAGACAGCCATGATTATTAAAAAAAAAACAAAAAAACTAGACCTATATAACGAATCTTGCTTCCTTTATTATTACTTGATTATTTGATATTTTCTGTGAAGAATTTATATGTTACAAGTTACTTAGAGGCGTCAATGTCATGATATTGTTTGTCATAGACTTTCATCTGTGCAGCAAGTAAATAGTGTCTTAATGCCTAGACTGGAATTGTGCAGATATCACATCCCTCCACTTCTCCCACCATATTTGTTCTAACCTCCTTCATGCCATGCTTTGCCTCTTGTCCTACCTAGATATGCACCTTTTTTATTCTATACAATTACGCCGTTCCATATTTTGTCCCTGTCTTTATTTTCTCTGCAACAAAAAAAACTACCTGCCCTTTCAGTTCCATTATTTTACCTAACATTATTTGAAATTCACTTTTCAATAGTTCAAAAATAGTTCATATTGAAGCCAATAGCCTCACAAGTGTGCTTTCATATAATCACGTTATTCTGATCTTTTTTTATTTTATTTATTTTTTATTTTACTGCAATTATGCCCATCAGATTTAACTGCTCCTTAATGGACCACTGAAGGCAGGGCCGGCCCAAGACATTGTGCTGCCTGGGACAAAGGAAGAAATCCGCCCCCCCCCGCCCCCAAACACTTTATGCGTTTTACCTGCAGCTTCCTCAGAATTGTGTATGGCTGCCAGGAAATTAACACAATAGGAGCTGTGATGGGGGAGAGATATAGGGGCTGTGTTTAAGGGTACGGGCTATATAAAGAAGATTGTAAATTGCCAATGTGTGCCTTTTTTACTATCCATTTCTGTTTGTTTCTATAATAGCCCAGAAAGTGTACATTTTACTGCTCTGCATTGAAGTTGCCAATAGGTACGGTATATACTATATACCATATATTTAAATAGTAGTGGAGGATAGGAACTGTAGAGTTTCTGTGTTGGGGGATAATGGCTGTGATGGGGATAGGAGCAGTAATGTGAGGCATAGGGGGGTGGGATAAGATCTGTGATGGGGGTTGGGCAGTATTTGGGGATAGAAACCGTAGAGAGGCTGTTCTGGGGGATAATGGCTGTGATGTAGATAGAGGCAGTAATGTGAGCAATAGGGCTGTGACAGGGGATAGGATCTGTGGTGGGGGTTGGGCAGTAGCTGGGGATAGAAACTGTAGAGAGGCTGTGCCTGAGGGGGGGGGGGGGGGTAGGGGCTGTGACGTGGAAATGGTGCAAGAGTAGTGGAATAGGAGTTGTGAAGGGGATAGGGGCAGTAATGTGGGGGATAGAGGCAGTAGTGGGGGTTATTAGCTGTGATGGAAAGATAGGGACTGTGTTGTGGGGATGGTGCAGTAGTGGGAGGGGGATTAAGTGAAATATATGGGGGTGAGAAATAATAATTCAAAAAAAAAACTCTTAAGTTTTTTCATCTCTCCTTGAGGCTTACCTTTGGACAGGGTGGGGAGAGAGAATTCTGATCCCTGGTGGTCAGTGAGAAAATCAGCTATCTCGGCCCACCAGGCATTTGCCCGGTTTGCCCAATGGCCACTCCGGGCTCAGTAGGGATAACTGGATGGGGAGAACGGGAGACATGAATAGAGTGATGGGATAATGGTGTGAAGAATGAAATGGGTGGGGTGATGAGGAGTGGGGGAGGGATGGTTGGGAGTGCTGAGAAAATGGTGAGAGAGGAAAGAATGATGGAGAGAAGGGATGGATGTATGGTGATAGGAAGAGACGGAGAAATAGGAGATGGCTGCTAGTGACAAGGGACAAAGAGGGATGGCTGCTAGTGGCAGAGAAAGGGAGAGAGATGGGGTGGCTGCTAGATATAGGGAGAGGGGAATGGCTGCTATTGATAGGCAGAGAGAGCAGGTGGCTGCAGGAGCGTACCTGGAGCATTCGGCACCCGGGGAGGATCCTATATTTGGCACCCCCTCCTTTCTTCCCCTCCCCCCAACTTTAAAATTTAGAAAACACCCACATTTTTTTTTATGCATTTAGCACTGAGCAGTGTTTGTATTTTTTATTTTTTTAATGTATTTAGCACTGAGCAGTGTTTGTGTGTTTGAATATAAGCATGTTTTTGTATGGAGTATGTGTGAGTGAATTTACGGGTGTGTTTGCTTGTATTGGCAATTGAATGCAGGCGTGCATATACTGTAGTGTGGATTTTGAATATGGTGGTGTGTTTGTATGTAGTGTTAAAATTTGAATGCAGGGTTGTATTTGTGTCTAATGTAGGCGAAATGCTGAGATATATGCACATATACATATATACTCACATATACACACATACAGATACACAGACATATAGGTACACACATGCAGTTACATAGAAACACAGTCATACACAGATACAGACAAACACTGACACACATACAGATAGACACACAGATACAAACACACACATACAGACGCACACATGCAGATACACAGACACACCGATACAAACAGACACACAAACAGATACACAGATACAAACAGAAATACCAACACACATACAGATACACAGACACACATGTATGTGTGTCTCTGTGTGTTTGTATAGTGTATGTAGTGTGTGTTTTCATAGTGAATGCAGTGTGTTTGTATAGTGAATGCAGTGTGCTTGTTTAGTGGATGCAGTGTGTGCTTGTATAGTGGATGCAGTGTGTATGTGTGTGTGTGTGTGTGTAGTGGATGCAGTGTGTGTGTAGTGGCTGAAATGTGTGTGTAGTGGCTGCAGTGTGTGTAGCTGATGCACTGTGTGTTTGTGTATTGTATTCAATGTATGTTTGTGTACGGTATGCAGTGTGTGTATATATAGTCTATGTAGTGTGTGTGTAGTGTATGTAGTGTGTGTTTGTATAGTGGATGCAGCTTGTGTGTATAGTGTATGTAGTGTATGCAGATGCAGTGTGTGTGTTGTGTGGGAAACGTGCTGGGAAGGTGAGCAGTACCTGTGCATTCCCCCCCCCTTCCTTGGCACTTACCTGCCCGTAGGTCAAATACGAAGCTGGGTCAGGATGCCAGAAATCACAAGTCAAATACAAAGCCAAGGTCAAACACAGGAAATGACAAGGGAATTTCTAGGAGCACTAAATGAGGATCTAACAAGAAACCATGATAGAGCAAAGAATAGTGGCCAAAGCAAGCCTTAATTAGTGTTCTGATTGGTCCACGTCATCATTGTGGCTCAAAACAGATTAGGTTCGCAATGATAATGTGCTCACTTTAAGAATGGGCAGCTAAACTCTATTTAAGAACGATTTATTGGCTGTAGCGATTCGGCAGCATCTGAAGGGTAAGTATTATATTTACAGATGCCATGCCGGGTGGCCGCGTGGAGTGGTCAGACCGCGCGGCTCGAGGGAGGTGACTTTTGCATACAATGCTTAGAGACAGATTAGAAAGCAAGGGGAGATTTTAATGACTACTGCAACTTTTTGACATTCTTTATTTTTGTGGTGCATTGGAAGAACAACATTTTCTGCATATATATCATGAGTGATACAGGCATGTCTGAATGAAAGATCTAATAATAACATAGGAACAGGTAGCTAAGATAGACATGACTGTTGCAGGATGAATAATTAATAAGTAAGCAAGTAAAACAAGATCAACTACAATAATATTCCACTGGAACTAGAGGCCTGCAGATTTGGAACACGAGAGCCCAAACGACTGCTGCATCAGTGACAGTGGATCTGCGCCTATAAGGTAGGCCAACCCCCTTAGTGGGTAGCATATGGTAGTATAGGGAAAGTTCACTTATGGAAGCAGTGGCGAATCCAGGGGGGAGCAATGGGCAATTCCCCCCCACCGAAAAAATAGTACTGCGCTCTCTCTTCCTTGCATCCCCTCCGCTCTCCCCGGCAGGGCCGGCGCTATCTAAGCGCCAGCACTGCTATGTGCCTTCACGGACCGGAGGGGAGATCGAGATGTTCCCTCCAACCCACATTGCTGACAGCCGGCAGGGGAGGGAAAGAAGACCCGATGGAGCTCAGCCTAAGGTCGGAGCTTTTCCGCGGTTGCCATGGCAATGCTCCGAATCTCGTGATAGTTCACGCCTACCTGACAACCAGGGCTTCTCCACCAGACCACCAGGGTTTGCATGAAATGTCCCCCTTCCCTGAGCAAAGGTAAGAAGGGAGGGGGGGGATGTAAAATGAATCATTTTTGTTATTAAAAAAATAAAATGCCCACTTACGCACACACAGCACTCCTTACTGCACCCATTAAACACAGACACACAAACATACACTGCATATCTCACTCACACACACTGCCCCCATACACACACTGCCCCCATACACTCACTGCACTCCTAACTCACACACTGCCCCCCCATACACTCACTGAACCCCCCACACACAGCACACATCACTCACACGCACTGTCCCCCATATACACACTGCCCCCATACACTCACGGCACCCCTCACTCACACAGTGTACCCCCCCACACACACTGCTCCAAACATACACACACTACACCTCTCACACACTGCACCACTCATAGACACAAGCTGTTTCCCTCACACACACTACACCCCTCATACACACACACACACACTGTATCCCTCTCACACACTTCACCCCTCATACACACACACTGAATTCCTCTCACACACTACACCCCTCATACACACATACACTGTACCCCTCATGCACACTGTACCCCTCATGCACACACACTAAACCCCTCACATGTTGTATCACACACACTACTGCCCCTGTTCCCTACTATATATCCTAACAACTACCCTGACAGACCCCAGATAAGTTGTCAAACTGTTCTTAAACAGTTTGACTACTTACTCTGGGAGGGTGCCACAACACTCCTGGCACCATAATCACTACAGTGAGCTGTAGTGGTTATTGTGCCTGGATTGTTTCTATAAATAACCATGTGCCCCTCTCAAGATTGGGTTCTGGATCCTCCCCTATATGGAAGCAGTAGGTAGAGTCATCCTTCCAGCCCCAGGTCTGACCAAGAGCCATCACCTTGTGTCTGCAGACTCGGAGACACACTGTGTCTGATTCTTTCCCAATCGGGCGGCTGCTTAGTGCCTTGAAACATCACAGAAGACGCATCTAGCGGACCTCCACAGATATGGGTGGCATGTTAAGGCTAGGCACCGAGTGACCCTTAGCCAAGGTAGGTACGTGATGATAGTAGCAAGAGCCTTTTTCTCAGTCTGCCACTTCAACCACATTCCACCAGCTGCCGATCATTAGCTGTGGGCAGGGTGTCTGGTAAGTTAACCTCCAGTTTTCCCCAGAATCGCTCCAGTAAAACCTCCAGTTTAGTCAGGGACTGCTAGGCATGTATGTTGCTATAACACAGAGAGATATAATTTGGGGTGGAACAGCGCTACAGTACTGATCACAGAGGTGAATGGAGCTGCACACCTGAGGGGAAGGGCAACCCTCAAACCCTTCAGTAATTCCGAGAACAGGAAACAACAAAAATACAGGGTGCGCTAGGTAGAATAGGAGATAATTTAAAGGCAAGTCTCTGAAAATACAAAAAGTGGGTCTTAGGTAGGTCTTCTTAGGTTCTTGATAAGGTCCTCAGTGGTTGATATGAAAGACGGAATTAGACAAAAAGAAAGACCAATAGTGCACAACCGTTAGGGATGGTGTCACGGACAACACAGAAGAGAAAAATGCCAACTCACGATCGATAGAGTTATGCCCAGCTCTAGGTAAAACAGCATACAGTGGTATTTGAAACTCCCCACATGTAGGATATAGCTGGACAATAGGTGATTCTTCAATACTTTGTACAACGACTCAAATGCGTGTCAGCATATAAAAAACATAAAGGAAAAGCTGACCAATGGTACAATAACGTATGACACCTGCAACTACAGACAGACACTGAAGTCCTGAGAGTGCTAACTTACAGTAAAACGAGCTATAACCAGCTCTGAATAAAACAGCATACAGTGGTATTTAAACTCCCCACATGTAGGATATCCTTCTGGTGATGTATGGAGTGCAGGATTTATGAAAGACAAAAGCACAAAAAAGGGCCCATAGTGTTCTCAGTGGATAAAATAGTGCTAAACGGTAAAATAAAACGTACTTACAATATCTAGAGCAGCCACACTGCTCTATGAACCAGGTGGAATAATCCCCACCTAAGGATTTCTTTGTAGTACTGGATCTTTAAAACAGTAAAAACAGCCAGGATAAAAGTAGCAAAAAATAAAAATAGAAGGACTGACCATAGGAATATAGGTAGTCTAAAAATACTTTAATAATAACAAATTTATAAAAAAACATGTAAAATGTATGTTGGCTTGTTTTGGTGTATCAGGAACATGTGGGACAGCCATCTTGTGAAGTGCAGTTTGCATGGTGATTCACCACTCTATGCAGGACTGCAGTTCTCGAGACCAGTGGGGACCAGGATAACTCTGCATGCAATCACTATAGGACCGAGTAGGCCAGGGAACTGGAGATTGTCTGCTTCTCCCACCAACACCCCACATGAGACCTCAAGGTTCGTTTATCAGTCAGCACACTCTACAGGCAGGTCTGGAGCTAACATTCGCAGGTAAAGGTCCACAAGAGAATCCACTCTCAGGCTAGCATCAGGTGGGGCCAAAATGTGTGGTAAAAGGGTAGTTTAATTGCTTTTTTAGATAAAATGCTGAGGAGCCAATGTACGTCTTTCCAGCATGACGGTCAGACCCGCCCCCAACTACTTCAACTTATTGAATCTCACTGGAATTATAAACCACTTCATGTAAGAAGAAAGGGACCAGGAAACTAAACCTGGTACTTTGTGTGTCCCTTTAATAAATGTGTTTTTGTAACATTTGTTATTTTATTTATATATACTTAGTCATCAGTTGGCTCTAAAATACTAAATTAATGGTATGCTTCATAATTTAATTGCAGAGTGAAATCATTTTACGTTCGTGTTTTACACTGAAGTTAATTACACATGTAATTATTGGCACAATCTAAACTTGTTTAATGTTATATATTAATAAATTCAATTGCATTTGCAGAAATAAAATATCTGAAATAGACATGAATATGACAGGCAATTTTCTATTACGACTAGTGTATAACATAGATATCTTTCAAGTATACCCTTAATGAAGGGGCAGCTAAAGCACACTCCAGTTAAGATAATAGATACTGCAGTCCAATACTTTCCACCTTTTAAAACATTTAAAGTCACAGCAAGGTTTTATTTTTAAATTAATGTTCACAAACGAAGAGATTTTGAAGCATTTATATATAAATATATGTACTATATATATATACAGATTGTTGCAGACAGTGTATACCCCTCCATGGCAATGGTGTTCCCGGATTGCAATGGTTTAAATAACATAACAGAGTTCAAGATGTTGCCTTTTAGTATTGTCAAATTCCCCAAATCTCAATCTGTTTGAGCAACTCTTGGATGTTCTGTAATAACTAACCTGATTCATGGGGTTCCCACCTTGCAATTTGCAGGAATTAAAGGATCTACTGCTAGTGTCTTGTTGCCAAATACCACAGGACACATTCAGAGTTCTTGTGGAGTCCATGTCTCCATGTATGTGTGTATATATATATATATATATGTATATATCTATATATATATATAGGTGTCTACCACACCAGGCAAGGCCCAAGTTGCAGACTGTGCAAAGAGGCCTCTGAGACAATCCAGCAAATAGTAGTCAGATGCACAATATTAACAAGAACAGCATACATAGAGACCCAACCAAGCTGCTGGGATTGTGTACCGAAACATCTGTACAGAATGTGGGCTGGACCTGCCCAAGTCCAGATGGAAGAATGACAAGGCTAAGATGGTGGATGTGGCAATACCCAGTGACTATAACATCAGGAAAAAGGAGCATTCGAGGATGGACAAATACCTAGGACTGAAAGAAGAGCTAGAAAGGATGTGGAAAGTGAAAGCAGTAGTAATCCCAGTTGTGATAGGAGCACACGGGGCTATGACTCCCAAGCTGGGGGAGTGGCGTCAACAGATTCCAGGTGGGATATCTGAGATCGCTGTCCAGAAGAGTACAGATACTGCGTAGAACCCTAATACTCCCAGGCCTCCGGTAGAGGACCTTGAATGAGGAATAAACATACCACCCAGGATGGGTAAAAAAAAAAAATATATATATATATATATATTTATAAAGAGAGAGAGTTATTTGGGGGAATTGGGCGACACCAAAGGCAACACCTTGAACTCTTTGTCATGTTCCTCAGACCATTCCTGAAACTTTTTTTGCAGTGTGGCAGGGTGCATTATCCTGCTGAAACAGAAACTGACATTAGTGAACACCATTTCCACATTTGTAAAAACCCAATATTTTCATTGAGTTTATAATTGGATTTATTAACTGGTAAACATATCATTTTAAACTTTTTATCTTGTTGTACATTATTCTGTAAAATGTATTTTTAAAACCTACCCTGCTTTAAAATAGGCCAATGTTTTTTTTATTGCATTTGCTATTATACTTAGAAATTAAATCTGATGAGAATTTTGATATGGCTTTTTAAAACTATTTCCCCCTTTTTAAAATGTCTTGTTTGTGTTTCCACTAAAAGACTCTCTGGATAGTGCCTATTTACATTTTTTTTTTGTTTAAACCTTGTACGTTGTACCTGTTTTTTAAATCTTCCTTATTAGTACAGTTTCTTAAAATTCTCATTTGTTGATCTTTTGAAATATTTCTTAAACAATTTGGACGGTGGAAATAAAACTTTTCTATTCAAACCATGTTGGTCTTGAATGGGCATTTGCCCATCCCTAATAATAAATGTTAAATCTAAAAAAATGAATGCTGGTCTCTTGGATATCTACCATAAAATTAAGTCCATAGGAATTGGAATTCACATATTTTAACAATTCCTCTAAAAGCACTCTATCACCTTTCATTAAAACATCATCTATGTATTTTCACCAGAGCACCAGTTTAGCACTAAGCAGGTTATCCTGCCATATGTTTTTTGCTTCCTAGTCTGCCACGAAGATGTTAGCATAGCCCAGTGCGAACCTGGTGCCCATGGTTGTCCCATGAATTTGGTGGTAATAAGTGCCTTCAAACCAAAATAAATTGTGAAATAGAATGAATCTAATTCTCTTATAATTTGTGCTGGATCCATGAATGGTTATCTGGCTTTGCACCTCTTATGTTTCAAAGATGTTGTACACTGCAGACATATATACTCCAAGGAATCCATGTGTAAAGTGGAATAAATTAGACAAAAAGGTGGGTCTTTGTTGAACTCATTTGCATATGCCAACCTAGAATGCCCTGCAGTAATACCAACACAGCAACTGTGAGATTTCTGTGGGAAAAGCAAGTCTTATGGCTTGACTGGTGTGTGCAGATTATCATGTTCATTGTACTAATATCTGCCTTTGTATAACCACTAATCCTTGCAAGGAGTGCTCTATAAATGATGCGAAACCAATAAAATATGGCTATTATTTCATCATGCACAATGCTCATGTCATCATATGTTTCATAACTAGATGCTGAACCTGAAGTGGAACATGCACCAGCTGCACCACTGGATGTGGATAGTCTTGATGCTAACAAAGACTATGTGATCATCTCATGGAAGCAGCCAGCTGTGGATGGGGGAAGCCCAATTCTCGGTTATTTTATTGACAGGTTGGTATCACTGACATCCATATTGTATATAATAATAATAAAAATAATGGCATTTGCCATCTGTAATATTATGGAAAAAATATATTGTGATTATAAAGAAAGAACAAAATAATTACTCAAGAGTATAATTGCACGAGTTTATTTAAAACATGAGCGTGTGCATGCATTTTCTGCATTATTTGAAACACTGTGTGTGCATGTCTTTGCATTTATTAATCTGTTTGTTTAAAAATAAAAAACAACTGTGAAGAATGCAAACCTAATGCAGGACACTCTGGATACTTTATATATGTGACCAGTGTGGATAATATTTGGGAAAGACTCTATGCTGAGTGATTTGAAGATGACTTAGACAATTCCACCATCACTCTCCATCACTCCATTGAATGAATGGCCTTCTCTTTGAACATGGAATTTTCTTTTTTTGCATATATTTTTTAATATTGCAAATCTGAACCCATTTTATAGTGCCGTGTATAGATTATCTAAAAAATTGTGTTGGGGGAAAAAAATGCCAATTTAGGCCTCAATTTTATATTTTTGTATTTGCTTTCCAACAAATTTAATATTTTTGATAAAATATATTTTTTCCAACAAGATTTCAATACATCACAAAATATCAAATATTACAAGATTTTAAACGATTTATCCAAAAATATCAAACCAGTTGGCGACATTAAAATAAAGGCCATGATGAGATTTATGCAATTTAAGGTGTTATTACATCAAATAATATGTAACAAATTGTACATATACTATCCAGCACAAGAGTAGGCAAGCATTATCATATTCCATGTATTGCAACTCCCATGGTACTGTGCACCACATCGCTATTTTTTTTATAAGGTAGCTGGGAAGCCACCATGGAAGACACACTTCACAGCACCTGGAAAGTACATATTGACTGTTCCCAATCTAGAACAAGTACATATTGGGAACTGGTAGTAACTGGGGAGAGGTTTACACAATGTGAGTATACCTTCACACAAGTAGCTTGACAAAAACTTACATACCTCACACATACAGCCTGAACAACTTGCCTTGCTCAGTACAACACAAAGTAAACCTCACTTAACAAATGCTTCAAAAAATGATTTTAATTAATTAATTTATGAAAACCTATCAAGAGGATTACCAGCCCCAACCATAATTTAGCTACTTATTACTGTCAGTCGTTTACAGTTATGAAATAATTATCATACATATATTATATAATAAATAGCTGAGCTCAATTGATTTACACATACGTAAATAAACAATAAGAATTATTAAAAAAACATAATTTCAATGATTTCACATATAAAGAATACAATGCATTTTCAGAATTTGGATTTTTTGTAAATTTCCATTTGAACAATTATCTTAGTCAGCAATAATTTTGTTTTTAATAATTTAGCCTTAAATTTGCAATTTATTTTGAATTCATGATAATTCACATTTTAGTGAACAACCCTGCAAATGCCCACTGACAGAGCAGCAACACAAGGGAAGGCTGATGTACGCATGAAACACTTTGTGTCAATAGGTGGCAGACTGGTACCAAAGATAACCAGGACATACTGGAAAACGAGAGAAATCTCAATGTATCCTTCCTGGTAAAATATTTTATAAATAAATAATGCTACACGGACTGCAAAACTACATAAATGTCAGACTAAAAACTTGTTAAATTCTTATACGTGATTAGCCTATGATTTAAACTATTCCCTACACTTACACAGTATGTTATGGTATACATTAATGAAATAACCTAAACAAATAGTTTCAAAATATCAGCTCATACAGATCTCTTTCATGCTGTCTGTGATGTTTTTTAGGTGACAATTTTTACCTCTATTTTTTCATAACACTACGAATACATACTACAGTGTTAATTCTGCTGTGTTAATTCATAAGAATATGCTGTCTACAATAAAACCTTTGCTTCAGATAATCTTTAAATTCTCGTAAATGCAATATTTATATTTACTGTTAGCACTTGTGTATATGATTTTAGCACATGATACAGAAAATGGGGAAAAAAAAGTTTTGTTTTGTTTTGTTGGGAAACATAGGACATATGCTTCCAACTGCAATCTGGCATGCTGGTGGACCTGACTCAGAGGATCTTGATAAAGTTGGTTTTGATTGAAAATAGCGAGGGTCTGAGTTTACATGACATCAACAAAAGAGCCTAGTCTTTAATTGCCCATTGTTGATCACTGTGAAAGCTCGGCTGAAATCGTCACAGATTTTCCCCAGTGTGCTCATTGATGGGGGTCAGTGCAGAACATGGGGAGTTCATCCATTTAGAGCAAGCACTTGACTACCTTTTCCTATCTTGCCTGGTGCAGTGATCTCTCTGATTTAATCTGATGTAGGTAGGTAGGTAGGTAGCCTTGCCTGACCGCTGACATAATTTGAATTCCAGCAGTACTTTAGATTTCATGATGAATCAAGCATACATGAACTCATGAGAAACACGATCACAGTCTTTCTCTTGGTCCAGGTAACCAATGCTTTGTGGGTCCAGCAATCCTTGATACTGTGTTACTATTACTGCCAAAAATAAAGCAATAATAAAGAATCCCCTTTAAGTGACACTAGAATGCCAAGACATGAATGCTTGACCATAAAAGATTCAGCCACTTTGGCCCACTTGTCACCTTAAAGCTGATCTACTACAAGATACACTAATGACTGCAAGCGACATCCCTGACATTCTTCTGAGCAATTATCATCAATTATCGGTGCTGTTCAAAGGATCCGGTAGCTTCCCACTGGCAGCTACTCTAGAGACTGTTGATGTTTTAAAATAATTCAAAATGTTTTCATATTAAAATACATGAAAAAAATAAATCACTAAACATTTACCAAAACACTTCCTGAATTTGTCAATTCAGCAAGGAGAATTTAGTGGAAATATTTTCAGCAACAGAACTGTAGCCTACCTGTTTGAACTCTACAAACAGCATCCTTCTTAAAATGAATCACGACCAACAAAAGGTCTGTCTTTGAATACATTTATATATTGAGTTTGTTGAGTTATTTACAGAACCCTTCAAAAATAATTGCCACGCCATACAGTTGACTTGATGATGGAATATTTAGCTCTAACCAAAAAACAATGTTTTTAATAAAACACTGTTTTTTATTTGAGTATCCCTCATTGGCATGGTCTCACTGCTTAAATGATGCCACACCAAGGCCAAATTCTCCCTATAGGGTCATCTGTACCCCTCACTGCAGGAAGAGGGATATCCTGGAGAATGAGGCTGTGAATAAACACCACTTTGATCACTTTTCCTGATATTGAATAAAATGAAATTGAAAAAGAATGCCAAAAATGTTCCATGTCTCCAACCTATTATATTATAATGTATGTAAATTCCACTGAACTTTTTGTGTTGTCTCCTGTGTTTTTTCTTTCCAATAGATGTGAGGTTGGTACCAGCCACTGGACTCAGTGCAATGACACACCTGTGAAATTTGCACGTTTCCCAGTTACTGGCCTCATTGAAGGACGTTCTTACATCTTCCGAGTGAGGGCTGTAAATAAAACTGGCATTAGCAGACCGTCCCGTGTTTCAGAACCTGTGGCCGCTCTGGATCCTGCTGACAGAGCCAGGATTAGAAGTAAGCCCAACTCAGCAATGACAAAAATATGACTTCTATAAATCAATGCTGTGTTAAAAGTGACACCTCAAGCCCAGGTTATCAGGAAGCTGTTATAATGCAATTTAACATCATTTTATGCAAACATTGGTACTGATATGTATTTATTTAGAGACCACACATTCCATATGGTTTCACACTTAAAGATGATAATTCCAAATAATGAGATCAAATTCAATGGTTCACTTCTAAATCATAGATTTCTTTTGATTTTCGATTATGAAAACATAGATACGAACATACATAAAGACATAGGATTGAATTTTCCAGCTGCCCAAAAAAAAGGGGGAAGAGTAAAGAGCAAGAAAAAAGAAAGTGCTATCCTCTCCTTTCCCCTCTCTCCCAATGGCTTACTTCTGTCGCAATGTTACAAAATTAAAATGTCTACAATGTTTGAAATATGCATCGTCAACATCACTCTAGTCGTATTAAGTAACCTGCAAGTAATGAAGTAAACAATGTACCAAAATTGCCATAATTATTCTATATATAATTACTGCAAATTACGTACAGTTTTGGAATAAAACCAATTTACTTACATTTATTTATTTAGAATTAAAAAGGAAACATTTGAAGGAATAGTGCAGTGAACAGAATACTTAATTCTCAATATATCCGAGAGTTGCTATAGTCACAGAAAAGTAAAACATACTTTACGGTATTATACGCTATTATAATCTACCAAAAGAAGGAGGTGTTGTTCGGTGCTATGAAATTGACAGGAAATGTTGATATTTTGTCTATAACAGTGGTTTCCAAACCAGTCCTCAAGGCTTCTCTACCAGCCCCGGATTTAGGGATTACCCAGTTGTGTCTAAGGTGTTTTTAGAAGAAGAAGAAAGAAAAAAAAAACACCTAAGACGCAACCGGGTAATCCCTAAATTCTGGACTGGCAAGGGTGCCTTCAGGACTGTTTTTGAAACCACTAGGATATATCATAGTTTTTAAAAAAAAACAATCACAATATTATTCAAATGGAAATATTGTGTAATATGTAATGTTAGTCATTGTTGTTTTGAATCTTGCATGCAAGGCTGCAATAAATCACTAGTGATTTTTATGGATTTGTTAATATACAGTGTCAGCCATTACGCAATCCGTTAAATGTTTATAATATTTCAGGTCGTCCCTCTGCTCCCTGGACTGGACAAATTATTGTCACTGAAGAAGAACCAACAGGTAAATACGCTATAGACCAAAGGTCATAACGCCAGCTGTCACTTGTCACCAAGAGTGCGGGTTTTATGGCTCTCCTGACATGAACACAGCTAGACCTTGGTCAATATGAGTGGGTGGTCATAAATATTACTGAGAAGGTAATCAGATAAATACTGTGTAATATTCTGTGAACTGAAATAGTAATAAAGAAGGCATGAAAAACAACAAAATATTTGAATCTGATTAATAATACTGCTTAATATTTCAAAAGGTAAATGAGGAACACTTTGGAGGGAGGTTGACTGGAGGTATGACTTAGATGACTTAATAATATGCATAGAGCAATTTCTTTCTACAAAGTAACGGATTTAAAAACAGACCAATTTATTTAATCCTCAAAGACTACATTTAATTCCACAAGCTAATTTTTCAACACATTTGATGTAATTTATACTTGCCTTTTTGCCTTGCTGATATATTTGCGATGGGATTCCGGTTAAAGGGGAATTTGTGTCCAAAGAAGTAATGGCCCCCCAAAGGAGAAATACTTGTGATGCATGGTTATTAGAATAATGTCATTAGATTCTGTACTCATCACACTTTGTTATGAACCTGTACAGAAGGAGTTATTCCTGGGCCACCATCTGATCTTATCGTAACTGAAGCCACTAAGAACTATGTTGTGCTAAGCTGGAAACCTCCTGGTGAACGTGGTCATGAAGGTGTCATGTACTATGTAGAAAAGGTCAGTTCAAACATTTGTACATATACAGAGAGCTACAGAAAGCAATTGGAGCAAAGTTTTAAACTGTTAGAGCTTTTCAATATGGAAATTAGCTGTCTTTTTTTTCTATTTTAAAATTTGCATTTTATCTTCTATATCTTATATGTTGACCAAATGGTACATTCATTACACAGTGATTGTGATTAATTAAAAAACTATTTTGGAAAAGTTAGGGCTACAAGGGCAACACGGGGTATGGGTTGTTCTCAGGGTTTTACACAGGTAAACATATGTATAAGGATTTTGTATGCTTATACCCAAGTGACGAGATTTTTCATGTAAGAAAAATGTGAATGCATTCAATATAGTATAATGTATCAATATGCTTTGAAAATAAAATGTTTCCTAGAATGGTGTAAACCCTTTAATATATTCACTATATTTTGTTTTCGTTATGCAGTCCGTTGCAGGCACTGAGAACTGGCAGAGAGTTAACACAGAGATTCCAGTAAAGTCTCCTAGATTTGCATTATTTGATCTGGCAGAAGGGAAATCATACAGCTTCCGTGTGCGTTCTTGTAATTCTGCCGGAGTCGGCGAGCCTTCGGAGGCTACTGAGGCTACAGTGGTGGGTGATAAACTTGGTAAGCGATGCTGAGCAGCCTAAATAAGCAAGAAAGCTTGTTTTACAACTTAACACTGAACTTATCATGACTGAAAATCAATATGTACATATTTATCATAATCTGATGTTATTTCAATAACCAGGTTATGTTTTCAAATGACCTACAACACTATGAGAGTACTGTGCAGTAGCACCAGACATTCTAAACGTACAATTCAGGTGTCGGTGCATGTAGAATTCCAGGTGCCCTGATCTCCTTTCAGAAATACATTTCTCTATCTATTATTCTATTATTTGGAAGATTTAGAAGAGAGCGAGGAAGTACACCTCTCATTCCCTAACTCTGTAAAAAAAAAAACAATACAATAACTATGTAGCAAAATGAAGAAGCATGTCTTAATATACTTAAAGAGAAAACAAATTCACATTTATAATCAGGGGATTATTGGGGTAAATCTGACCCTGAGCATGCTTGAGATTACTGGGAGCTACATTGCTGCCATCAATAAATTCAGCCCATCTACAGTTAATGTTCTGCCAGAACAGGAACAGGGAAGACTGAGACAGTGAAATATTGTCTTCCAAGATACTGAAGATTGTGCAGTAAAAAGACATAATGTGATAGTGAGTTCCATAGAAATGGCAGTTTTGGCCAACGGTGGTAAGATTAAAAAAAAAAAAAAAAAAAAGAGTGATAAAGAGTCATGTGGTTATGAGAAAATGGGTTGATTAAGGACAAACTTACTAATAAGGAGAGAGATATAAACGTTGTAGAAGTATGTGCAAGTCAAGGCAAGTAGATCTCAACTCAAAGGGTGAGTTACTTAATACAATTATTGCGGGGTCTGATATGCTATGAAATCATTCACTGCAGTAAATGTAAACTCTCCATAAAAATCTTTAGATCATTGAGATCAGATGTGATAGAATTAATAAGATTCAACATACCTGAGAGTGGGGAGAATTTTTGACTAGATTGAAACTGTTCCCTGGGAATCATGGTAGATCATTGACATACAATTTCATACAGGGAGGGAGACAGGAGTAGCACAGTAAAATATAGGTGATGCTCAGTGGAAATGAGAAGCAGTAGCTTCTATTCCTCCCTCATATTTACTTGAAGAATAAGAAGCTGAGCCAGAGGCCAAACAACCCATGATCCAGGGGCTTATATCGAGCTTTTATACAGCCGTGTGTTATTTATTCTGTGATCGAGTATATTCTTTCCCTCCAAATTGCTAATACCTTGACTTTCCCACATTCACTTGATTTCTCAACAATAACAAATGCCTTTAAAAGAACACTCCCATCTGAGTCCAGACCCTACAACAACTTTATATCAATGACGTTGTTACAGAGGTTGAAATCACTGGGTGCCGCAATTTCAGACCTTTTAACCCCGGAGTTGGTCCCCTTGGAACCTGTCCTCTCTGCCTCCTGTCTCGACCTCTGGCCAATGTATACTCCAGGAAGTTTGGCTTTTGAGACCTATAATAGTCTGAGTGACTACATATTATTACCCACAAAAGGCAGCCAGGCAAACCTTAATGGAGCTGCTAGGTAATTAACTTTGGGGTTAAACCATTAAAAAAAACAAGGTACCCTGAAGTTACATGTTTTATCCTGAAGGTAAAATGGTGCCCAGGTACTCTTGCCACCATAACAACTTCACAGTTAATAGCCCCACTGTCAAATCATATTCCACCTGACGAGTGTATTTTTATTATTAGATATTCCTAAGGCTCCAAGTAATATTATACCCACAAGAAATACAGACACATCAGTGGTTGTTACCTGGACAGAATCCAAGGATGCCAGAGAGCTGGTGGGATACTATATTGAAGCGAGCATCGCAGGGTCTGGACAATGGGAACCATGCAACAACAATCCAGTCAAGGGCAAAAGGTAACTTAGTAATGTATCATGTATTATATGAATGGCTATACATTTTCATAAAGTATAGGATTCAAGTAGAAACAGCACATACAATGGGAATTAAGTGATCACAACCCCAAGCTGAAATATCCACAAAAATAATGTTCAGAAAATATTTTAACACTTTATTTCAATGCACAGTATTATTTTGTGGATAATGGGAGAGACCTATAATAACCTCCTGACAATAATGTGTAGCATGGAGCAGCATATATTAGTGTGTATAGATATGTCATATAACCGATACAGCATTTAACCTAGTTAGATCTTTACAGTTTGATGTCACACCAGAATTTCAAAGCAATGTTACCTGGTACTGATTAGTATTTAAAAACAAACTTGGATCTTGAATCTCTGATCTAATATTTGCTCTAAATGAGCTATGACTTTAAAGAACATAGGGGGATAAAATATCACGTATTCTCATTTGGTTAACTAAATGATGTTGATAAATGCATAGAATTCTCATTTGTGCTCAATTATCTAATCCAAGGTAGTGTTTGGGCATCATCGGACCAAGACTTTCTGCACAAAGATAGAACATTGGTTGTGCGAAATAGCTCTTTAATGTAGCCTATAGATAGAAACTAAATATTATTAGCACAAAGCTCTTCTGTTTTACCCAAGTCAGCATTGAAAATGCAAGAAACTTATAGTTTTAGCAAGATGCCAGTATAGAGTCTCCAGATGCTAAGACAATATATTTGCTTTTTTTTTTTTTAATTTAAACCTCTGTCTCAACTTTATCACAGGTTTATTTGTCATGGTCTTCTCACGGGTGAGAATTACATCTTCCGAGTCAGAGCTGTCAATGCAGCTGGACTCAGCGACTACTCTTCTGATTCAGAGGCTATTGAAGTCAAAGCTGCCATTGGTAAGTGATATATTGCCACGAGATCAAATCAAGAACAGCCCTCCAAAACCGAGACCCACTTTACCCCCCTTACTGTCATTCCCTTCTGATATTATGATCACTATTTCATTCACGATGCCTTTGTGATAACCAGTGATATTGCTTTGCAGCATACTCCACATTTCCTTCTAGATGTTTGTGTCATACAAGTTTAATTCATCATCACAATCTTCTCCCAGTCAATCCCTGGTGTCATTTCTGCGTGTACGTGCATACCTTTCACCACCTGAGATGTGTCTAGTTATCCATTGTACAAGAAGCCAACTTTGCTGATTTTATGGTATCCGTTGAGGTGGAAATCCAGCTTTGTGGTTCAGTACATGGTATTCTAACATCACATATGTCTAGTCCTATTCATACTGCATGTTATAATATCTGTATGAATGTATGATAGTTTACCTAACAAGTAGATGAATGTGTTACTAGATGACACTTTTGTTAAGCATGGCCTGTTGATTCATCTTTGTGCATGACCCAAACACAAGACATTGGTAACATTTCATGAAATAGGTGCCATAATTCTTTGCCACCATATTCATTCCCAGATCTCATCAATTGTTCCTTTACTTTATAAAAGGGTAAATTAGCCATAACAAAAATGTATTATATATTATACAGCTTCAACTTTTATAATGTTTTTTTTTGTACATGACAAAGCTCCTTACTTTTTTTTCTTCTGGATTTGATAGATCCCTACATAAAACATTTGATATGGCTATTAAAATAAACAATTGTTGTTTATTTTTCTTTACTGTCCTTTTAATGCTGTGTGGATGGGGTAATTGTGTAAATAGTTGACTTTATATATGGACCTGTGCAGGAATAATGGGCTATGATTTGATCTGATAATTATCAGTCTCAAAATGTAATGATCATGTTATTGCTTTGTCATAATAGTGGCAGACTTTTGACCATGTACAACCAGGGACAACACTGAATATGTGTGTTTTATGTTTATGCATCTATGCATGCCATTTGTTAAATGAAACACTGAGTGACAGAGGAGTTTGTAAATCTGTTGTACCTTTTTATCTCTCTGCCACTTAGTTTTTTAAAGTAATTAATTTGTGATTTTCCAATATGGATTTAAAAATATCTTTATCTCCTGGATATTGTAGGGGGAGGATTGCTACATGGTGCGTGCCCCGAGCTGAGTGGTATTGCTGATGGACTAACAGACTTCCCTGCATGCCAGGAAGTCCAGCATGAGTCCACAAAGCATTCCCTTGCCACAGATTGTTTACCAAATACCCCTGATAAATGCAAAAATATCCCACCCTGTAAAACAAGTAAGCCTGGACCCACAGGAGTAGGTAAAATGAGTTCAAGTAATGAGGCCTTGGATCCTATACATTCGCGAAAGAAAGGAGAAACAGAGCAGAAACGTAAGTATAAAACAAGGCCTTCACTGGCCTGATCTCACAAGCTTCATTCTGATCATCATCGAGACAGCTGCTAACCATTGCTCCTCCATCTAATTCCTTCCAACCTTCATCATTTTCATAGAAAAGAATATCCTGTTATCATACCATTTAAATGCTTTATTAAGTAGTATCTTATGACACGTGGATCTACAAGCTCTTAAAGGTCACTAAAGGCTCTGTAACAGCTTCATTTCATGAAAGTACTTATAATATCCCATGGTGCCATCCTTCAATTTGATATTTAACTGTTTTTAATGTTTTAATGCTAAATGTGTGTCCACAGTAACGTATCCCATCTGTGCTACTCAGGCTAATGAGAAAGCATGGGCAGCTGTGATTGGCCGAGAGAGCCAGCTGGCTGCTTTCAGTTTATCAAAGTGCCCATTGATGGTATGCATTGGTAAGGTTAAAAGGAAATGGGTAATTTCTGCCTTAAATAACCATACCTCCACTAGGGGCCAGTCTGTATGTGGCCAGAGATACATATTTAGTATTACATTTCCCCAAAATGGTTTATCACCGAATGGAAAGACCTCGCCAGAGGACTCCTGGCACTATAACCAAATCAATGAGAGGAAATGGTTATAATGCCTACAGTGTCACTCTAAGAAATTCTAAGCTAAATAAAATCGGATGAACATACATAGTGCTATAATCTTTTCTCAGTCATTTGAATTGGCGGGAGACGGACAACTTTTTTCAGGGGGCAAGGTTGAAGGTATGGTAAGGAAGGCTAATTTGGAATATTTTGTAGGTGAGTTCCTGACCTACTGAAAATGTTATTGCTGAAAATGTTAACACAACATTTTTTTTTTGTATGTCCATATTTATTTAAAAACAACACTCACTGTAGTTTACACATATGAATGTGACATTTATTTCTTCCACAATTCTTCTTTGCATCCATATATAACAAACATTCTGGTCTACTAGAATAGAGAAGCTTGGGTAGAAAGGAAGGCAGATGGGTTTTGAGAAGAGAACTGTCCCTTCAAATTAGTGAAACATGCATGAACTCTCTAGCATGAGTCACATTATTAATCATCTATTAATTAATTTTAAGCAGTTTCTATTTTAAATCAAACCTCTAAAACTGAGCAATCATCATGGGAACATTTATAATGGTCCTGCTCAATACTACTGATTCAGAACTTGATATACTGATTTTCCAGGCAGATTTATTCACTTAAGTGAGAATTGCAAGGAATTCAACGTAAATTTGAAATTATGCGCCAAAGTAGTGAAACTGAAACTAGAATTGACTTGGAGGAATGTTCTAATTTGGCTTTTTTGGCCTACATTTTTTACATTTACTCAGAATTCTCACTGTAATGAATAACCCTGCCAGATATATGAACATTAGTGATAGTTTGAAACTAGGCAAACATGTAAAGTATTTGCATAGTCAAGCATCCAAATTGTATATATTTTTTTAAAGAAAAGAAAACTTGTCAACTGCAGAGAGCAATTCAAAATGTAAACACCCACTAACTACGGCAATTACTGATTAAAATTAGAAGTAATATATTTGTGTCACATGTAAAATGTATTTGAAGTCTCATAACAGCTTAGTCATAATCTGAGTCAAATTAACATCTGATAAACATTGAGTAGTTTTAAATTGAAAAAACAAATATATAGATAAAATATAATAAAATATAATACAAAAATATGTAATAAAATCTGCAGTTATTCCACCTGTTCCAAATACAGTGTTTAATAATAATATTACAATAGCATATAAAAGTCATATCTCAAAAGTTATCCTTCGTTAATAGCAAGGCTGTGCACATAGTAGACTTGGACAGACAGACAGATATTAGATAGACAGACAGACAGACATATAGATGGATATTAGACAGACAGACAGACAGACAGCATGTTTGGATCCTTTGCTACATGTTGCCATCTGTGTGCGTTTATAGAATGTTTGTGCATCCTTTTTTAAGTCTCTGCATGCAGAATTGATATGGGTTTATTAAGGTTAAGAAAAATACTGTAAAAAGTTGTGTTGCACTGTTAATAATAATTTATTATAGTTCACACTTCCCAATCCATTTTAACCTGATTGCATTATATTTATATCAGTGCAAGTGTATGTTCTACTATTGCATCTTGCCTTGGTTTGAATGCCTGCCAATATTAGCACTATTCCTTAGTTTATCGTAGTTTAAGTGGCATTAACTAATCTCTAGCATAGTATGTTACATGAAGCAATAGCTGACCTATATCGATGTAATATTAAATTGTCTATAAAATAACGTTTTGATGAGCATTGTCAAAATGATCCATTATGAATGGGTAAAATAGGCGAATGGAGTTTTTGTAATAAGCCATTTTGTTTTTGTAGCAGAAAACAGGTAAGGTAATAATCTTTCTATTTACTAATGTTAGAAATGAACTACTAGATTTTTTTTTTATAATATTGATATCAGTTTGGTTTACACAAGGACATTAGTATTTCATATTATATCTTATGTGCCATGTTAGAGACAATGTATTAATATGCATACATTTCTGTATGTATCTGTCTGCTAGGAAAGCAAAATGGCTTATACCAACATAAAAGAGACTATTATATTGAATAGTCTTAAGATGGACTGTGTATTGTTTTCATTTCCGTTAAATAGAATTTTATCAGTGTAATAGTCTACCATGTACTGGGACCACATAACTTGGCAAGCAGAAAAACTATGTGACCTTGGAATTCATGCATTCACTTTAGTGGCAGCTGTGGGCAGCAGATGGGAAAACACTAGATACACAGGCCTCTATTCTTGCCCTTTTGCCAAGACAAACTAGCAGAGTTGTATACACTGTTAGATAGGAGTGCTAGGGACAAGGCTTATTATAATAAACATGATACAAAGTGAGACAATTTCTGCAACGTTGGTTCTAAATATTCCCGAATGTGAGGTTTGGTAAGTGTTTCTCTACTTCTAGAGTTAAGGCAGACACAGAATGGTGGCAATTTATTACACTGGGTTAGTAGCAGGATGTGGTACATGGGTGTGGATGCAATGCTTGTGCCATAGTCACCTGCCAGCACTATCAAAGTTTAATGAATTGACCCTAGAATATGTCTTCTCACCAGGTAAGAGTTTCATTTTACATAAAACTAAACAATGGGTGCAATGATAACCTCTGGAGGGTTAAATAACATAATGGATGGCTCATGGAACCTTTCATTTGTCTGTCTAATATGTTTTTTTAAATCATACACAAATTATTTACTCACGTCCACCTCACAACTCCTCCTCCTGTGCTGAGGTATTCATTAGTAGAACCGTGTGTTGCTCTTGATACAGTAAGGAAGATGTATAAAAGAATATTTGGCCCATAAGTGGTGTAATTCTAATACTGTCTATTTAGGCCTGAATTGATTACTCTTAGATAAACATACCAGTGTAAAACAGAGCCGGAACATGGCCAGATTAACATGTTTTGATATAGGGCTAAAGTCTATGTTATTTCTTTTACTTTTTCCATGCTCAATTTTGATGTATTGGAATTACTTTTTTTAATTCATTAATTGCTTCCCAGACACTGCATAATACTCATACTGAAATACACGTTGTAGCTGAGTTTTGTGTTATGTGCCAACTCAAAGCCAGATATGTAACTTTGCAATCACACTGGAGGGAGAATTCAGAGTCCATGTGGAGTGGACTGGGTTACATTGTGAGGAGTTTGAATGATGTGCGTTTAATCCCAAGTACCCCTAGATATGTTTCCTGTTAATGATTCATACTGTAGTGTTTAGCATTGTTATATTATCTGTCATGTTTACATACCAATGATTGATGGGATTTAGCTGTGGGATTACCAACATTGTTATGATGGCATTGAAGGTTCCAGCAAATGCATTTGAAAAATCTCTTTATATATCTCTATATACTTTATACATCTTCCTCATTAGATCACGAAGACCATTGCAACTCAAATATAGAACATATAAGCATTTATTGTCACCAGGACATTGTAACTTAACCTTTGTCAAGCTTTATTGACTTCTAGCATAAGAATAATATATTGAGTAAATAATTTGAGGTGTATGTTCAAAATATTTATTTTTATTCATAATTATTGTTTTCATTCAGATTTATTGATAACTGCTCCGTATCTCCATACTGTATATATTTAGTACTCTAATTATGTTTTGTGGTAAAAAAGAGAAATCATTGCACCCTAAAAATGCACATTTCACAGGTCATAAGTGCATTTCATCCCTTCACCCAAATATGTTCACCGAGTTTTATATAATTCATATGTGCAATTCCATAACACTGCTTCTGTTCACATCTTTGTATTGGTGTTGAGCAACATTTTTCTAATATGGGTGCTATTTTGTAATTACCAACTTTATGCGTCCATCTAATGCAGTTATGACTATCGTATGGCATTCAAGCTACTATGGACTTGGTTTTCCGGGATGCACAGCTAACAGCTGCATTCTGGGAAACGGTCTACAACAGCTGAAGCTCCAAAAGTTAGCCATTACTGGTCTAATGAGTTTTCCTAACACTCTTATTATGGTATTGAAACAGCCACTCCATCCCCACCCTATGATATCACTCTTCTTGAAAGTGTCCGTGACTCCATGGTTATTGGATGGAAAGAGCCCAAAATCACAGGAGGAGTGAACATTCAAGGTTACTACATCGACTATCGTGAAGTGATTCATGGTGTACCTGGACCATGGCAAGAGGGCAATATTAAGTATATCAGTGACAGAGCATACAGGGTAAGATTGTTATTTCGCTAAGAATTATTTACAAGCATAAGAGATGTCATGGAATGCTCCAGGAAGCTTAAAATAAAACTGCAGTCAGAGAGTTTACCTTCCTTCATGCTATGGGATCATAATGACATCATCACAGACAGTACGATTCCATAGGCTACTGACTTCTTAGGAACTAAATTATATTTGATCTTTCTAAAACCCCCAAAACAGGCATTTAATAATTAATTATTAATTACAAATAGCCCATGTAAAGAGATTTTATTCTAGAATTCTCTAATTCTGTACACTTAAGACACGATGGCCTCATTGTAATTCTTTTGGATAAGCTGTTCAAATGATCACAACCTGCGATGATCAACACTTTTCAAACCCTGCATATAGAAATACCAACAGACTTTAATGATGATGCCTGTAGTTATATCATTTGAAAAGATTAGCCAAAAGTTGAAAAGTGGCAATATCTGCTTTCAGCCACTAGATAACACACAAAAACAATGATAAGTGCATGTAAAATGTATAACCCTCAACTAGAAAACCTGTAGCTTTTTCCAATAAGTTGACATACACATTATAAAATATATGTTAAAAAAAAAAAACAACAGAAAGGGGAAGTGTCAATGTTGAATAGTTTGAATGAATGTGTGGGGCGATTACCATGGAAACTAACCAAGTGTGTCCTGTTAATTTCAGTTCACACAGTTACTCTTTGGAAATATAGGACAATGTATCTAAATTTAAATACACATTTATGTTGTAGGTTTTGAACTTGAAGGAAAATGTGGTATATCAGTATCAAGTATCTGCTTGTAATCTGGCCGGAGTTGGAACTCCATCACAGCCAAGTAAACCATTCAAATGTGAAGAATGGACTATTGCTGTGCCAGGTAAGTAAAGGACTTGTAAAGGTATATGTTTTAGATTTGGTCAATTAAAGAGAAATTACAGTTATTCATTCTCTCAATGAACACAACACTATTGCTGTGTTTAAAGGGTAGAATAAAGCAGTGGAGGTATGTAAAAACACCTACTGTCATATGAGGTTGCATGGTGTTAGTAGGTATTAAACAAGTGATTAATGTACTTCATTTGTACACATTAATGTAATGGTTGGAAAATATATGCAGAAATGTGTCTAAATGTCTGAATATGTAGTAGCCAAATCTGTAAGTCATGGCACCCAAACTTACTGGTGCTCCGGCATGGTGTGTGGTATAGATGTTCCTGGAATTATCCTTTTAACATTAAGTCTGTTACCGCCGGCCTCTATTTTATACCTTTGGATACTCTTTAATGATTTAATATTGTTGAACAAACGTTTAAAAATGTGTAATACTTTGTAATATTAATGTTTTAATATTGTGATATTTGTGATATATTTATATACCTTGTCTATCTATCTATCTATCTATAATTTATTTATTTTTTTAAATCAAATGCTGTAGGTATGGTATAAACCTTACACTGTTTTTCTTGGATAGTAAAATAAATAATACATATTCGTCATACGGATACCTAGGGGAGGTTTATAAAAATGTCACAAATGAAAAAATGGGATGAATACCTTAAAGTGAAGCAATCATCATATGCACTAAAAGTGAATATTCTTGCTCTTTCAATTGGTTTCCATTGTTAGAGCTCTACATTTTGGATTAGTAATGCTTAAGAACCCCTCCTATTTAGTATGTAGAACCATAATAAACATTCTCATCTATCAGGCCACAGTACTCTGTTTAACCCCTTAAGGACCAAACTTCTGGAATAAAAGGGAATCATGACATGTCACACATGTCATGTGTCCTTAAGGGGTTAAGTAATGAGGAGTTAATAATTGGCCCTTACCTGGAGATATCTTAAAATCCTGGGCTGTCTGCTGGTCATGAGTACAGTTTTGAAAAACATTGATCTAGTAGCATCTTTCTAACTGTTAAAACTGTATTTTAGCAGTGATTTGTGTACTTTATGATACTCAAAATTATTTTCTTCCCCAGGACCGCCACATGAGCTCTCTGTAACTGAAGTTAGAAGTACCTCCATGGTTCTCCTGTGGAAGTCTCCTGTCTACATTGGGCGAAGTCCAGTTACAGGTTTCTTCGTGGACATTAAAGAGGCAGATGCAGCAGAAGAAACATGGAATGGAGTGAATACAAAGCCAATCGCAAACACATACTTGAAGGTATTTTATTAATATAAGATGGAAAAAGAGAGCTGGTTAATATTTAACTTGTATTTAGTCTTTTTATATTTAGGTAATTGTAGGATTTTAATACAAAGCGAAAAGAGTTAAAAGGGAACACTCAACCAACGGGGATAACCCCTAAATAATGAATTGTCAAGTAACAAACTAAAATAAGAAACAAAAAAGCAAACAAACAAAACTAAAAAGTGCTCCCAGATAGAAATAAAAAAAATCCCTATATTGGTGAAGTAAAACTTAACCTTTATTAAATCTAGATAAAATATAATAACCACTAAAAACAAATCTATTCAAAAATAGTAAAATCTATATGCCCTACTTGGCTTGTACGTGGTAAGTGTAATATGACACCTATCTCACCTGTATATCCACAGTACGGAGGATAGCAATAGACACACCTGATTGAGCTAGTTTGAATACTTACCTTATTGTACTGTTGAAGCTTCACTGAACCAACCTGTTTATATTATAAAAATGTGCTAGATAATCTCATACCCCGCATGTTAAGCGAGGACAAACGCTTGAGGTTTGCTCTTGGGGCACCCCGAGCCTGCATGTAACATTCATTTGCACTGCAAATATGCTTATGATAATGGGAATCCAGGGGTGCTAATAAATAATTATAGATGGTGATACTAAAAACCACAACGATATGTTCAAACTGCAGAGCTTGAGAATAAAATAGGTTGTTATGGTGTACATATTGTTCCTATAATTGTGCTTAAAAGACAAAAATAAATTATTATAACAATGTAAATACATTTCATACGTACACTTTCTAATATTTCCGGGCACTGTTTAGTGTCTCACTATTGACGTCAATTAGTGACATAGATGAAAATAAATACTCCTGTGTCTCCAGATATCAGGTTTGAAGGACGGTGTTCGCTATGTACTGAGAGTGAGAGCTGTGAATCAGGCTGGAGTTGGCAAGATATCCGATGTAACAGATCAAGTTCTGGCTCAAACCAAACCAGGTACACGCAGTCTTTGTTATTTCCATTTAAACTTGAGTGTTAACAGGGCTGAGTGTTGCGTATCCTTGAAATGTGCTCTCAAAATAAATGCTAGTATATTTACAGAAATTATATTAAATAAAACATTGTCTTTTCATATAATATGAAGCTTTGTACATATTATACCATATTACTGAAAAAATATCCCATATTATGTAAATGGTCATAAGGAATTGAATATTAAGAAATCTGACCTTTTTCTGTCTGTAACTGTAATTTTTGCAGTCAGTGCAATGCTCTAATATGAATATCTTGGGATATTTTCCAGGTTCTAAGGAGGTTGTAGTCGACGTCGATGATAATGGAGTCATTTCTTTGAACTTTGAATGTGATCAGCTAACTCCAGATTCCAAGTTTATATGGTCCAAGAATTATGAAGGAATTGAAGATTCATCAAGAGTAGACATTGAGACCAAAGGGAACAGGTGATTCAATATTTGGCAATGGCAGTATTTATAACAAAATCTTTACCTACAAGGGCGCAGAGACCCAAACATTCTTCTTTTACTAAGAATATATGATGCCCCTTAGAGATTATACATACGACCATGTGGATAGAAGCACTAGTAATATTATTTGGGTTTTTTTTTGCGTATCAAATATGATGTGAGTTTGGCTATCATATTACATAGATAATGACATAAGATTGATTGAATTCACATTAAGTCACCTCCTAAATAATTATTTACAGGGTTTTTACTAAGGTGATAATTGTCAGGAACAGTTGAACTGGAAGCACAGCTAGCTTTGGAGAACTTTTCCAATTTGTCTGTTGTGTCCTTTAACCCCTTAAGGACCAAACTTCTGGAATAAAAGGGAATCATGACGTGTCAGACATGTCATGTGTCCTTAAGGGGTTAAAGGGACACTGAACACCATAACCACTGCAGCTTAATGTAGTTGTTCTGGGGCAAAAGTACTGTCCCTGTAGGCTGAGCAGTGTAAGTGCCATCTTTTTTAAGAACAGGTAGTATTTACACTGCTGACTAATGCAACCTCTAATAGCTGTCACTCGGGTAGTCATTGGAGGGGCTTCCTGGCTGCGGTCCTATAAAGATTGCAGGATCGAAGTCCAGCATCTCTATAATCTGCATGGAAACACTAAACGGAGACACCCTGTAGAGTTAAATTGAGTCAATGTATCTCTATGAGGAGATGCTGGTTGGTAGCAGCGCCGCAATTGCCGTACATGTGCTTCTAAATGCTTTCCATCGGTCAAGCCAGCGGAGCATGCTTGGGGAAAATAAGTTGAGTAAAATACTATATTTAATTGATATGAGGTAGGAGGATTCTCCAAATAGTTAGTATCAAACACTAGCGTTATGAATACATGTTTGTATTCCTACCACTAGTGTTCCTTGAAATTTGAAATTCACCTCAGTGATTAACCCTGTTAGTAGTTACATCCCAGTATAGTCAATCATTGATAGATAAAGACCTAAACATCAGACTACACTCAACCATAAATATATTACATAGACCTGCAGTAGTGAGTGTGTGTGTATATATATATAGAAAATTTTATAATTAATTTAATTATTTGTTTGCATTATTCCAGAACTAAAATTTCATTTAAGGATCCTTCAGAAGAAGACTTGGGTGTTTACTCTTGTGCTGTTACAGAGACTGATGGAGTCTCATCCAGTTACACAATAGATGAAGACGGTAAAACCATGACCACATCTTCTTGATAGTCATTAGCTATGAACAATCATCCACAGTTTGCTTTACATTGTAGAGATTATACATTAGAAAAATAAGGGCAATCTCGATGGAATGTTACTGTAGGTTATGCCCTAAAGAAACTTTATTAATACATTACAATGTGTAATGAGGCTATCAGTTCTTACAGATGGAATTAGTGGAGCTACACTTCTAAAGCATACCTCCCAACATTTCAAATTGCCATCATGAGGAACTTATGATTTAGAGGGCTATGTTGAATGTTTTAAAGAAGGATAGGTCATCACAGACCTTGTTTCTGTTCATTTGACATCCCTAAAATTGCACATGGAATGTACACTTCCATACTATAAGTATTGGATGCAAATCATTAGATGCCATGCTATAAACAATTCCCACATTTACTAATCTATTCTGCTTCAATTTTATTAAAGAGTTACTCCAATCATCATTACTACATCTGCTTTTGGCAGTGTTCATGATGGCAGGAAACT
This sequence comes from Pelobates fuscus, assembly GCF_036172605.1. NCBI lineage: Eukaryota > Metazoa > Chordata > Amphibia > Anura > Pelobatidae > Pelobates > Pelobates fuscus. The sequence continues at coordinate 117,748,434 of NC_086320.1, read as the reverse complement.
CTATGTGCAAGGTTTCTGTTTGAAATGCTGCACATAAAGAGATATCTGCAATTTTGTGCCGGGGATTCATGACTTGTAAGTCACGTGACTCATGTTCTCAGTTCCGGACTGCCTAATATTAATTCTGTGCAAAAATGACATCTGTCATCAGAGTGCACGTAGTACTGGTGACAGATGTAGGGAGTTTCTACTCTTGCAGTGAGTGTGCCTGCAAGAGTTAGCTTGAATCTTCCCTCCCTTTATCCCTGCTCACCTACCTATAGTACTTAATGTGCCTCTTTATTTATTTTTTTAATCCCCTCTCCTCCCCACCCCACCTGCTCAGAGCGCACACGTGCACTCTGAGCCATTGAGAATGGTCCAATGAAATAAAGCATTTGATTGGGCTACGGAGAGGGAAGGAGTGACATCAGAAGAGGCGTGGAGACCAACCGACACTAAATTCCAGGAAAGTTTAATGCTTATTCATGAAGATTCATTTTAAAATTAAGATGGGAGTGGAAGGGCAAGTGAATAATGCCAAATAAGGCATTATAAATTAAAAATAGTTTAGCGAAAAATGTGTTGGAGTAACATTTTAATCTCGTTTGAGTGTATAAATAGGTCAAATACTAAACACATATTACTTTTGAAAAGGAGAAAATATATATATATATTGCTTTTTGTTACATATAATGACAAATTACATTCTTGAGATAAAGTCATACAAGACGTAGTTGGTTTATTTTTCACTACAGGCCAAATAATGTTTAAAATCAATGTACGGCAATAACCCTTCTTTTTTCCTCTGCAGAGTTGAGGCGTCTGCTACAGCTCAGTCATGACAACAAATTCCCAGGTACACTTTTGATAAACAACAAACAAAAATGACATGGTAACTGTGAACAAAAACGATTATTTTTCATTTATTTTTAAATCGCCAATTAGTAGTTCATCAACTTTAAGGCTCTACTAGAATGACATACTATGAGCAAGTAAGTAACAAATGAGATTTCCAATGTGTCTTGGATAACACTTACCATCTATTAGTTCAGAAGTAATTAAGTTCTACAAACACATTAAGTGCCCCATATTAAGGCCAGGGGTTGCTACACCTTATGAAAAGATATTGCTTTAGCTGTTTTGTGAATTATTTTTAATATTTTAGTTTTATGGGTTTATTTACACATAGTATTACACAAGCATAAATAAAACATGTATATGGTAATAATCACCGTTATTGTAAACTTGTTTTGACAGGGTATCTCTTAACAGTAGTTTTTCTGTTAATTACTGGCTATTATATTTATTTATTTATAAAATATTTTACCAGGATGGATACATTGAGATTACTCTCGTTTTCAAGTATGTCCTGGGTATTTGTCCACAAAACATTGTATTGATACAATAGGATACAATATTACAAAAATACAATATACAAGCTATATATATATATATATATACACACACACATATATCAATGTAATACATAACAGGTAATAAATATATTCAACCATGACAGGTGCATTCTGTGCTGAGGTATATTGCCATAGATCTCTTAAAAGATTTTAGAGTGAATGAAAATTTGACTGTGTTCCTGAGGTTATTCCATAATTGCGGTGTAATAAATATAATGCATTGACGAATATGTTGGGTATAAATTAGCAAGATAAATGTTAATAACTTGACCAAAAATAACCTTATCCAAACATATAATTATTACTGTTTCATAATTATAAGTGTGAATCAATGTTTGGATTTATATAATTACTTTTTTATTTTGACCCGTATGAGAGATTGGCGTGCCTATCTATTGGCGTCTATTTCTCGTGGTAATGTGAGATAATAAAAATAAATTTACGACAAAACAAATGATTTTGGCAATTTTTGCAGTTATACCAGTCAAGTCTGGCTTGGCTGTTGAAATCATGGAGAAGGGACAAGTTCGTTTCTGGATGCAAGCTGAGAAACTCTCCGCCAATGCCAAGGCCAATTATGTGTTTAACGACAAGGAAATCCAAAATGGTGAAGTAAGAAAAAAAATCATTAAAATTATCCTAATGAATCATCATCATTTATAGTTTGTAATGTTTTGATGTGGAAAATCATTGAAACGTAGCTTTATGAAAAGTACATCGATGGAATATATGTAGTAATTGGCATTGGTGTAATTGTTGTGCAGGTTAAATCAATAGAATAACAAGCAAAATATCAGTAAGGCACGTAATTCGCACTAGCAAAAATCATGTGGTTAATGCAGTGTAGAGTAAAGATATACTGCCTTTTTTTTCAATTAACAGAAATTTAGCAGAATTGAAGCATGTATTAATTAAACAGAAATAGAAATTTTAAAGAAACACTCCATAAGCCAAAACCAAACAAAAAAAATAAACATTAAAAAAAATGTAGCTTTTTTTTTTTACAAGCCCACTTAGCCTTTGACCAATTTGAGGTTTCTAACTGGGAGGAGATGAGGATCTGAACACAGAGACCAGAAATGGAAGACGCAAGGGTAAAATGAGCCCTGGGGACGCGTGTGCGCTCCTAGACACAATGTGACTTGGGGTGAAGGCAGAGTGCGCTTGCCACTTCCGTTAGCTCTGTGCAGCTGAGAGAGCTGGGAAGATAGCCATTCCAGCTGTCTGATTGACATCAAGGAGGTGTTTCTGCAATTAACTATAAGGTGCTGATTTTATAAACTACAATTATACGGAGCATATACCGACACACAAAACACTTAAGCAAGCTGAAGTGCTTCATGTGTGGAGTGTTTCTTTTACGGGCTATACCTGTTTCTGTTTTGTGACAATTACAGTTGCCAACTTGTTCTTGCTTTTACGGGATGTCTCATGTTGTCGGGAGGAGCATCAATTTTGTTGCTCAGCAGTATTTAGGAGTTTAATTTTGCCAAAGGGTCAAACCAATTATTCAATTATTGGCTATAATGGGATCTAACAAGGTTATTTACTGAACGTCCTGCTAGACAAATGCAGTGAATATGACTAATTTCTGACCCAAATGGCAATTCACATATTTACAAGAGCTAATTTTGTTAAGAATTTAGCCAGCCCAATCAAATCCTTATACCTGTAAAAACATTAAAAAAATGAAACTTACTATCAAATATCTTATTTCTTCTTTAAATTTTATTTTCTTCAATCCAAACGAAAGAATAAACAAACTTTAATTCCCAGCATTACTATTGAAAATAAAAAAAGACCCAATTCCCAAAACAACAGTCGAAAAAATAAAACCAAGCCACAGCAATAACAAATACAAGCAAGCCCTGTGACTGCCTTTATAAAAACCATAGTGATTTATACACCTGACCTGCAATCTCACTTTAACTGTCTGCCTAGTATAATGGCTGGTATTTTTTTTTCTTCTAAGAAATACAAGATGCATCTGGACCCCAAGACAGGCATTGTAGAAATGATCATGGAGAAACTAGAAGATGAGGATGAAGGAACCTTTACCTTCCAGCTCCAAGATGGAAAAGCAACAAACCAATCCAGCCTGGTTCTGATCGGGGACGGTGAGAAGGACAGGATGATAATGCATTGCTTTAAAAATATATACATATTAAAATACATACTTACATATTTAAAATTTAGCACCAGGTCTGACCTTGGAATGTTTGCATATATCTTTATAAAGTTACTATAAAACTGCTACCATCTCATTTAAATAGGCACACTTTAATATGTCATGCCTATGTCTTCATTATTTATTGTTTATACTCTATCATTTTTCTCTTCAGTATTTGATAAGTTGCAGAAAGAAGCTCGATTCCAGAGACATGAATGGATCAGGAAACAAGGTGATACATACATTACAAAAATTATTATTAGAATAGAATTATTTATAATCGCCATATTCATGAAACAATTGACCAAATTCCTGATATTATTGACAGTTAATGACCGACTGAGAAGGAGACGTTTAGAAACACAAGCGGTTACTTTAATAGAGTGTTTTAAAAGTAATAATATATGTTTCTACTCAATAAGTGTCTCAGTTACTGAGTTAGGAAGGTAAATCTCAAGCACAAATCTCAAGCACATCCGCGTCGAATGGCTTTGAAATAAAGGAACACTATGGTGTTGGAAATACAAAACGTATTAATAATGCTATAGTCTCCTACTTGCTCATTAAGTGGTTGCCCTACCTCCTCATAAGAAGCAAAACGGGTTGATTTACGTACCATTTTCCCCATAGCTGTGGTGCTCTCTACATGGCTAGCCCCGCCTCCTTGACTTAGTTCATCAATTTCGATGATCTCAGACAATCCAATACTTTCCCATAGGAACCTTTGGGAAGGTAGTGAGCATGTGCAGTAAAATGCCACACTGTGCCAATCAAATGGTCTCTATGAGACCATCTGATTCAATTGAAATAGCTGAGTTTAACTCGGCTACCTATATTGGCGGAAACGCCTCTAGTGGCTATCCGTGTAACAGCCACTAAAGGCATTTTTAACCTGCAATGTAAACATTGCCATTCCTGCTGAATTACAGTGTTTTACATTGCAGGGTTAAAACGACAGGGAAATTGCACCCAGACCACATCATTGAGATTACATGGTAGGGGTGCCTATAGTCTCCCTTTAATTTGTAACTATTGTGTCCTGTGTTTAGACGCACACACTGCCATTGAATGTTTTTGCCATACATTAACCATATGCCTATTGAGTAACCCAATGTCAATTCAAGTTCAGGGTAGTAGATATTTTGAATAAATTCTGAAGCCTTTATTCAAGTATTGTCAAACTGAAGTGCACAGAAGTAAACGCAGATTTGACTGCGTAGGCTCTCCTTGAGGTTTAGCTCAGGGAGGCCAGCTAGTGCAGGAAGGGTAACCTAAAGTTTTATAGTGTATGAGTTTTTTGCCAGAATATAAATGAAACATGATAAATCTGTTAAATGGACCCGTAAAATGTACATGTCCTGTTTATTTTCCTTTAAAGGTCCTCATTTTGTGGAGTATCTTGCATGGGAAGTTACCCCTGAATGTAACGTACTGCTGAAAAGCAAGGTATGGAACTTTAACGATCAAATTTAAAAGAGATGCAAATAAGTCCGTTCTGAATACACTTCGCAGCAAGATTTAGTAACACGTGTCTTATAATTAAAAGGCAGGACACATATAAACCTGGGTTTTCCATCCTGCTAATCTCCGATGTTATCCAAATAACTAAATTGGAGACTATTGACCAGCCTGGCAGTCACTGTTGAGGAGTTAAAGCACTAGAGATTGTATAATGTGTTTAGTTGGTCTCTTGTGCAGGGCCGTCTTTAATGTTGATTTGACCCTGGGCAAGTATTTGCTTGGGCCTCCTGACCATGTCACCCCACTCCCTGGCATGCAATTAAGCCCCCCACCCCACCTCAATGCAGAGGCAGAGGTAAAGTAGAGAGGGCTCTAGGGCATGCATTTTTTTGGCCCCCCTATTGCAAGGTGGCCAAAAGGTAGATCCCCATCTGTCATGCAACTCCAACAATGCTGTGACAGCTGGGGCTCTATCATTTTCCCATGCATGCAGGGTTGTATTGAGCACTGAGCAGTGTTTGTGTTTAAATGTAAGCATGTTTGTGTATGGAGTATGTTTGTGTGAATGTAGGGGTGTGTTCGTATGTGGAGATTGCATTTGAATGTAAGCATGCATTTATGTGTAGTGTTGATTCTAGAATGCAGGGGTGTGTTTATATATAATTTTGGTGTTTAACAAAGAGATGTGTTTGTATGTACTGTTGAAGTTTGAATGCAGGGTTGTATTTGTGCAGGGGTGGACTGACAGCCTTCTGGGCCCCCGGACAAAATTAGATCCAGGGCCCTTCGAAGACAAAATATTAAAGTAGCACTATAATATTAGAGTAGAGCCGGGCTCCCTCGGCTCTGGGGAATTCTCCTTCCTCTGCCGACGTCAGATTCGAATGCGCATTCGCGGCAAGAGCCGCGCACGCATTCAAACCGCCCATAGGAAAGCATTACTAAATGCTTTCCTATGGACGTCCAGCTTGTCTTCTCGCTGTGATTTTCACAGTGAGAATCGCGGAAGCGCCTCTAACGAACTGTCAGTGAGACCGCCACTAGAAGCTGGATTAACCCTTAGTGAAACATAGCAGTTTCTCTGAAACTGCTATGTTTTCAGCTGCAGGGTTAAAACTAGAGGAACCTGGCACCCAGACCACTTCATTGAGCTGAAGTGGTCTGGGTGCCTATAGTGGTCCTTTAAGGACTAAGTAAATGTTAAAAATAATTTTAAAGTAAGTAGTCAAACCGTTTGAGAACAGTTTGACAACTTACCTGGGGTCTGCTGGGACATGAGGCTGTAGTAGGGCATAGGAGCAGTGGTGTGTGTGAGTGGTGCAGTGTGTGTGAAAGGTTCAGTGTGTGTGTGGGGGGGGGGTGTAGTGAGTGAATGTGTAGGGTGTGTGTGTGTTTTGGCAGTGTATGTGTGTATGGGGGGCAGTGTGTGAATGTGTATGGTGTGGGGGCAGTGTGTGTATGGGGAGGGTAGTGTGTGGGGGCAATGTATGTATGTGTATGGTGTGTGTGGGGGCAGTGTATGTGTGTGGGGGCAGTGTATGTGTGGGCGGGCCGTGTGTGTGTATGGTGTATATATAGGTGGGCAGGGTATGCAGTGTGTGTGTGTGCATATATATATGGGTGGGCAGTGTGTGTGTGTGTGTGTATATATGGTTGGGCAGTGTGTGTGTGTGTGTGTATATATGGTTGGGCAGTGTGTGTGTGTGTGTGTGTGTGTATATATGGTTGGGCAGTGTGTGTGTGTGTGTGTGTATATGGGTGGGCAGTGTATGTGTATATATGGGTGGGCAGTGTATGTGTATATATGGGTGGGCAATGTGTGTGTATATATGGGTGGGATATGTGTGTGTATATATGGGTGGGCAATGTGTGTGTATATATGGGTGGGCAGTGTATGCAGTGTGTGTGCATATATGGGTGGGTAGTGTATGCAGTGTGTGTATATGTGTGGGCAGCGTATGCAGTCGGTGTGTATATAACGGTGGGCAGTGTATGTAGTGTGTGTGTGTGTGTATATATTGGTGGGCAGTGTATGTAGTGTGTGTATATCAATGGGTGGGCAGTGTATGTATATGGATGGGCAGTGTATATATAGGTGGGCAGTGTATATATATATATATATATGGGTGGGCAGTGTATATATAGGTGGGCAGTGTATATATATACGGTATATATATGGGTGGGCAGTGTATATATATATATATATATATATATATATATGTATATGTATATGGGTGGGCAGTGTATATGTATATGGGTGGGCAGTGTATATGTATATGGGTGGGCAGTGTGTATATATGGGTGGGCAGTGTATGTACATGGGTGGGCAGTGTATGTACATGGGTGGGCAGTGTATGTACATGGGTGGGCAGTTTATGTATATGGGTGGGCAGTATATATGTATATATGGGTGGGCAGTGTGTGTATATGGGTGGGCAGTGTATGTGTATGGGTGGGCAGTGTATGTGTATGGGGGGCAGTGTATGTGTATGGGGGGCAGTGTGTGTATGGGGGGCAGTGTGTGTATGTGGGGCAGTGTGTGTATGTGGGGGCAGTGTGTGTATGGGGGGGCAGTGTGTGTATATATGGTTGGGCAGTGCATGTGTATGGGTGGGCAGTATATGTATATGGGTGGGCAGTGTGTGTATGGGGGGGCAGTGTGTGTATGGGGGGGCAGTGTGTGTATGGGGGGGCAGTGTGTGTATGGGGGGAAGTGTGTGTATGGGGGGGAAGTGTGTGTATGGGGGGGCAGTGTGTGTATGGGGGGCAGTGTGTGTATGGGGGGCAGTGTGTGTATGGGGGGGCAGTGTGTGTATGGGGGGGCAGTGTTTGTATGGGGGGGAGGGCAGTGTGTGTATGGGGGGGAGGGCAGTGTGTGTATGGGGGGGCAGTGTGTGTATATGGGGGGGCAGTGTGTGTATGGGGGGCAGTGTGTGTATGGGGGGGCGCAGTGTGTGTATGGGGGGGGCAGTGTGTGTATGGGGGGGCAGTGTGTGTATGGGGGGGCAGTGTGTGTATGGGGGGGCAGTGTGTGTATGGGGGGGCAGTGTGTGTATGGGGGGGCAGTGTGTGTATGGGGGGGCAGTGTTTGTATGGGGGGAGGGCAGTGTGTGTATGGGGGGGCAGTGTGTGTATATGGGGGGGCAGTGTGTGTATGGGGGGCAGTGTGTGTATGGGGGGGCAGTGTGTGTATGGGGGGGCAGTGTGTGTATGGGGGGCAGTGTGTGTAAGGGGGGCAGTGTGTGTATGGGGGGGCGCAGTGTGTGTATGGGGGGGCAGTGTGTGTATGGGGGGGCAGTGTGTGTATGGGGGGCAGTGTGTGTATGGGGGGGCGCAGTGTGTGTATGGGGGGGGCAGTGTGTGTATGGGGGGGCAGTGTGTGTATGGGGGGGTAGTGTGTGTATGGGGGGGGCAGTGTGTGTATGGGGGGGGGCAGTGTGTGTATGGGGGGGGGGGCAGTGTGTGTATGGGGGGGGGGCAGTGTGTGTATGGGGGGGGGGCAGTGTGTGTATGGGGGGTGGGCAGTGCGGGCCTGCTTACCTGTACAATGTGATGGTTTTCTCCCTCCATCTCCTGAAGCAGCACTTGTCAGGCCAGGCTCCTCTTCTCACCCTCCATCCATGCTGTGAGTGCTCCGTGTGAGAGGGAAGCAGCGGGTGATGTCACTTCCTGCCCCCCTCCCATCCTCACACGGAGCACTGAGCAGGCAGAGATAGAGGAGACCTGGCAGAGTGACAGTGAGAGGTATGCTGCCAGGTCTCTCACTGAATGATGGGAGGGAGGTATTAGCAGATTGATGGGTTGAAGGGGCCCTTCGACTCATTATGGGCCCCTGCAACCTTCTTACAGCACTTTCTTTAACTTCCTTCTGCTGTGGAGATCTTTGATCTCCACAGCAGAAGCATGGCTGTGCTGCCGGGCCCCCTGACTGACTCGGGCCCTCAGTCAGTGACCGATCTGCCCGACCTGTCAGTCCGCCCCTGTATTTGTGTGTAGTGTTGGCGTTTGAAAGCTGAGATGTATGCACATATACACATGCACTGCCAAACACACAAACACACACTGTGATACACATACACACAGATACACACACACACCAAAACACTTGCAGATACACAATTATACACACTGACACACATGCAGCTATACAGACACATATACACACACTGACACACATACACAACCTGACACACATGCAGATACACTGACACCACAGATACACACACTGATAACATACAGATACACATATACAATGACAACATACAGATACACATATTGACACATACAGACTCACAGATACATAACCTGACACACATGCAGATACAAACACTGACACACATGCAGATACACGCATTGACTATATACAGATAAACATGTATACACACTGACACACAGATACAAACAGACAGCTGTACACACTGACACACAGATATGTACATATATATATATATATATATATACACACACACACACATTGACACACACACACTGTGACAGACATATTGACACACACAGACACACTGTGACAGACATACTGACTCACACAGACTGACATACTGAAACACACACATACAGGCATACTGGCTGACACACACACACACACACACACACACACACATACAAACTGGCACACAGACAGACATACTGACACACACACACACACAGAGACATACTGACACACAGACATACTCATACACATACTCACACACAAAATTTACACTTTTAAAGCCAGTTTCCTACTTTTGCAGGTACCTTTCCTGGGGTCAAGTGTGTTGGCTGGGGTGCTTGGGAGTTGGGGTCTGTCTCTGCTTGCTGGCTCTCATACTGCCTCCTGGCTCTGTCTCCCTCTTGCGCGGCTCATCATCTCTGTGGGAGGAAGTGACTTATGGCCATATCTTCTTCCCATGCTGCTGTAAAGGGCCTGGTCGCGCTGTTAAAGGGCCACAACGCCCGACCGGGCCTCTGATGAAACATGCTCACCGAGTGGCTTTAGTGTATGGGCCACCCGGTGGGCCCCCTTAGTGTGTGGGCCCCGGTGCAGCTGCAATACCAGACCCACGGGCCCATGAAAGGGAATTTTTTTTTTCTGGATGCGGGCGGTGGGGCCACGGGGCAGCTGTATTGGGCTCCCAGGTGTAACTGGGCCTGGAGCAGCTTCACCGTTTGCCCCGCATTAAAGACGGCCGTGCAGTAGGGACAGGGAAAAAGTGCGTGCAGCAGGGACAAACATGATTCCGGAGTACAATAAACTGATTGCTGAGAAGAAGTGTAACACATTATATTAACTGTAAGAAAACCTAAAAAATGTATGGTTTATTTGCAAAATAGTTTAATCATTAATTATACCCTTACTTGGAAAGTGAGGTGCTAAAAAGCTCTCTGTGGCCAAAGAAGATTAGCCTATTTTGATTTTGGCCCCTGCCTACTGCAAAGTTGTGCAGGTCTGCTTTACAGACTACAATTAATTCTGCAAAATACATGAAAATAAAAATGTGTATACTACATTTTTGTAGAGATATGGTTGCGAGCAAATGTTAAAGAAAATTAACTTTTCTATATAAGGAAAGCAAAATGTATATCTTGAGGCTCATTTTTTCATGTCAGTAAAAAATTTAACTCTGTCAGCATGCTCACCTTTTAAATGTACTACATTATAGTTATAATAACGACAATGTAAATAACTGGTTTCAAATCCCTCCAATTAAATCAGCAGTCCAATTTTTGTGACCTACTTTTTCAACTTCCAATTTTAACCACAATGTTTTAAAATGAATTACTAAAATGGTAGATATAACAAACCATTAAAAGAAAACAGAAAAACAAGCGTTATATAGAGGATAGTAGTACACTTACTGGCAAGGCTCAACTATATACATTTTGGAGAGAAAGGAGGGATAGAACAGAAATTGAATTATCTATTTAACTGATGGATATGGCAATCCTAAATCCTACTGGATCCAAGGGAACTAATCTGTTATATACCTGTTATCCTGTTCTTGTAACGTGATCTCCACAATCCCTTTCACATTGGAGATGTATTGCTTGAGCATACAAGGGATTTTTTTTGCCAATGGCATTTTGCTGCAGTTAAGTGTTTTTTTTTTTTCCATTAGTTAATGTAAGTGCAATATAATGTAGTAACATCTGTGCAGACTGATAAGGTAGCAAAGTGTCTGAGTTTAGGTATACTAATATGTACGGTACTTTGTACCAAAAAAGAGAAATATCAGTATCGGCAACTTACCATATTCAATCTGTGGTCAAAGGCTGTACAGAAATACATAGTGGACCATTGAGTTTAAATAAACAGTAGTTAATGCTAGATATCAGGCTATGCAGACATGGCTGTTTGTTTAGTAGTCTTGTGTCTTCTTGTATCTGACTACTGAGATGTACATTTATGATAAAAGCTCCATCAATCTGAAATTGGAATGATGTGCAGAAAAGAAAGATATTTTCTCAAACAATTAATTTATGAATATAATATAAATTGAATTCAAGTTGAAGATAAAGGTCCCGGGGTACTCCAATGTTCAAAATAGGCACATTTATTAGGAACACAGTGATTCCAGCAACGTTTCAAACCAAGTGGGTCTCTGTCAAGCTAACACACGCTATCATTAGTGAACAATTTATAGGCAAAACAATCATTATTCAGTGAATTAATTAACCAATAAAAATAAGGTATATAGTGAGTAACCATCTGCATCATATGTGCCTGGAAAAGGCATCCAAAGTGGTAATTATCACAACACAAGCTACAATGAATTTAAAAAAAAATAAAAATATATTTAAGTCAACTGTTTGGGGTTTGTGCTAGCCCGTGGTTAGGGAGCACACATTGAATTGAATGAGTGCAGTTCCTTCTCTTCTTTATTGTTATACAAGATACGTACATTGAGGCATTATAGATTTGCCTGTTTAGCATGGGTATATACACTTCAGATTAATATGATTAATAATGAATAAAGTACAAAAGGTCAGTGACTAAACTATAAGGAAGAAAAATAGCCACAAATATAAAATAATAAATAGTCATAAAAATAGCTATTTATGTATTTGCATTCTCATTGTCTGACTCAAAGCCATTAGTGCACTTTCGTGGATGTTAAATTGACAGCTAATTAATGTTACCCAACAATAGGAAATTGCACTGGTAGTAAACATTGTGCCTTACTGTGTTTTGTTTTACTTGTGTTATCATAGGTTGCTAATATTAAAAAGGAAACAAATATTTCCTGGTACAAAGATGAGATGGAGATAATGGTGGACGAGAAGCATGACTTTAAGGATGGTGTAGTCACTTTACTTATAACAGAGGTAAGTTACTGGGGTCAGTATCCTCCGAAGAATGAATACAGCTGGATATATGTTATATAGGTAAACCTTCTCGATCATTTGTTCTATATATTCGATATATGTCTCAATCACTTATCTCCTTGCAGTTTAGCAGGACAGAGCGGAAAAACCTGTTCCTCCAATAACACCAACCTCCGACCACTTCTTCATTGCCGAATTACAATAGTAGTCAGGAAACAAGACATAGTGTGACATCATATCCAAGCAATTTTATTTACTGAGGCAGCAGTTACACCCACTGTGAGCCCTGTTACAAAACTCCTCATTTCTTGCTTCAAATGCGCCTCATCATTTCTAGATTGTAATCTTACTCAAACAAGAAGAACATTTTTATACAATACTGATACTAGTCAGGGCTCAAAATTACCACCAGTACACGAGCCGTTGGCGAGTGGAAATTAAGCTCTAGCAAGTGAAAATTCAACTCTGGTAAATTTGTAAAAAACTACTGTCTTTGGGGATCATCTATGCTTTTTAAAAGCAGCAACTTAATAAAGGTAGAGATACACGACTGATGTCTGAAGGCATCTTAGCGTGGCTTTAAACAATTAAGTGTGGTGATAGTCCGTTTAAAGTTCTATAAAGATTGTAAAAATCTGCTGGTCAGCCACTATAATCTGCCCAAATCAGGTACTTCAAATTAAGAATGAACAGCTTGTCTACCTCCCAAACATGGTATCCAATTTATAAAGGATCATAAATAAGTTCCTCTCTATTACATATAAATGTAGGTTCCCACGGACAAGTCCAAAAATAATACCATAGCAATAATAACAAAAATTGCTACTGTAACTTTACGTTCATTAACTTTTAACTCAAAAGTAATATAGTTGGAGAAAGTTTTCAATGGCGGGTAACTTTGAAATACCTGCAATACTTGCTTTAACAACACTTGCAGGATACAATGGCTATTTTAACAGTAAGAAAAACAACAATGCAAATGTAAGATTTGTGTTTTGTTTTGTATCATCCAAGGGAAAAAATGAAGTGGGTGAGCACAGTGAAATCTTTAACTAAAAGTTGTGTATGTGTACTTCCATATAAACCTGACCCAAAAACCTCCAAGGATCTCAATATTATCACTGCAGATTTTCTTTATCAGCAAACCAGTTATGGTGCTACGGTAAACTTAAACCAGAAGAGGATAAGTGCACAATTCAAATGATCATATCCACACATACTTTATTGTCTCGAGCAGTGAGAATACAACAAGGGGAATATTGTGTGCTTTGGTAGCATGGCAAGTTGCACTAATTGTGACATATTTACCTTGTGTTCAGATTACTAGGAAAGATGCTGGTGTTTACGAGGTGATATTGAAGGATGACAGGGGAAAAGATAAGAGTATACTTAAGCTTGTGGATTCAGGTGAGACTTGTTTTCTTAACCTATACTTGTTAACCAAGAAAGTTAATTTTCTCCCATGTGTTCAGATCTCCCTTTAACACAACTCATTGTTCTATCCTTGCACTCTATTCTTTCACACACCAAAACCGCAGAGTGTTAAGAATTAGGAATGACCTTACTTTGTTGTCCCTCTATGAAAGTGCATAGTGAATCAAATTACATACAGCTATGTATGCCTGGGGTTTTACACCGTGATGCTATTATTTCTCTTCACATTGCAGCTCAGTCCATAGCAGTTGGTGTCCATGTGATTTATAGGATTCCTGTAATGCAACTGATATCTGATCTCACGTTATGTTGTGTTAGTTAATAGAATATCAGATTCATTTTTAAAAATTTTTTTTTTTAAAGCAGCACAGCTACCAGATGTAGTGCAACAACTCAGTTACAAGGTCCACCTCGACACGTACTACCTTTTCAATTGTTTTCAAGTACGCATCTTGCCTCAAATGATGATTATGACACATCACTAATGTTTGTGTGTGAAAAAAATACCTTGCTTGGAAACATAAATCAGAATATAAACGCTCCCCAGTTACGGCACTGATATTTAGAGCAAAATGGAATCAAATATGGATACACCAAAATGGCAGAAACAAAACAGAGAAATGACAATTTATATGGTCACTTGCTGGGTTGAATCCTCACTGTCCTCAAAATACATTTTCCTTTTAATTTAGTGGATAGGTAACTGGATGCCACTCATTACTGTTATATAGTGAGAGAAAATTATATATATATATATATACATATATATATATATATATTTATTTTAAAAAGTCTGTTTGCTGTTGGCCTGTGGATTATTTGAAGGAATTTAGGTAATCGTGCTTTTCAATCCTAAGGGACAAAAAAGTTCTGTATAACTGGTTTCTTTTTATATATGTAATAGAATGGTTCTGTGAATACGCTAAAACAACATAGGCCTGGTTTTAGCACAATTCTTACTTAGAAGGTATTCAGTTCTATGTATTGGCATTTATTTAGCAGTTTAGTATTGAACTGGACTGCTCTCTTTATCTACTAATATTATTTACGAGTAGATGCTAAAATGTTAATCTACTTTTTTCTTTGTGTGTGTAAGGACATAAATGAGACTACAGTTATTTGCACATATGATACAAAAAGTCTTCATTTGCTAAATGTTATCACTATAATATATAAAATGCAAGTGATATCAACCATAGACATTTAATTAGAATTACTGTCTGATAATGAATCATGTAGCACCGTCATCATATATCTATTTATTTACAGCATTTGATGAACTAATGACTGCAGTGTGCAGAGTGATTGGTAAGTATCTTTGGATATTTTTAAATATTAGTTTTATGCTGTCTATGATTTTTAAATGCATTGTGTTTATACATATTTGTATTATTATATAATAATCAAACACCAATATATTGAAGCAATCAATGCTGGCAGTAAAGGATATTGCAAAATGTAAGAATACACTCCTATAACCCTATTCACTACAGTCCAATGTAGTGGCTATTGTGCTGGGAATTGTGCCTAGAGATGGAACATTTTCTGAAATTTTGAAGTCATGGAAAACATGTTTGTTTTCCTTCTTTATTTTGCCCCCCAAAATTGAAAAAATGCAAGGTGGAACACTTTTACAAACCTAAAGACATTTTGTTACATTTGGAACAAATCTCTTCTTTAAAAAATATTTTTGTTACAAATGGAAATACAAGGTTCTGATATATTAATGACAAGTGAACTATAAGGATCCTCTTATGTCAGTACATGAGATTGTAAGCTCATGGGCTATCTAGCTAAGCACTTTTTATAAAAGAGCTCCAATGGCTGGTTATCAACTAACGGGCAGGGCTCTCTCGACCTCTTGTATTTGTCTGTGTATATTGTACGTTCTCCACTAATTGTACAGCGCTGCATAATCTGTTGGCGCTTTATAAATACCAGTAATAAATAAATAAAATTAGAACATGTATCCACCCCAAAAATCTATGAAAAACCGAAGAAACCATAATGTCCATATCTAATATAGACACACTCCAGAACCCTAAACTACTTGCTTGCTGAAGTGCTTTAGGGGTGTTTAGGAGTTTCCCAATAATCCTGCTATATAAAAGTGCTTATTTCATTTGAAGGCACATTATCAAAAGAGCACAGGAATGTCCCCCTGGCTGTCACGCTGACACCCACGAAGGTTTCCTGTATCAGTATGAGAGAACTATAGTTCTCTAGTAGAGTTTCCTCATATGGACTAAATGCAGTGGCCATTTGATGCTCTTAGTCATTGAGCTTAGTCATGAGTCCCATTGGGGACCCAGGTAGGTTGCCAAACTGTACTAAAATGATTTGACTACTAACTGTGGATAAATTAAAATAAAGAACCAAGGGGAGACTCAGAGGTAGAGACAGTTTATCCCTCACAGGTCTTGCCTCTAGAGTAAGGAGAGCAACCCATACTACTAACTGTGGGATGGCTCCAGGGCATTCCTGGTACCAAAACAACTACAGTGGGCTATAATGGTTATGGTGCTTGGAGTGTTCCTTTATTTTGACGGAAATAGGCAAACCATTGCTGAGGATGTTTAGGTCTTGCTCATAAGTTTGCAATCTTTCTATGCAATCTTTTATGTTTTTATATATTAACATTTCTAGACCAGAAAACTTGGGATCAACTCTGAGTATTCACTAATATTGATCTTCAAACATGTGTATAGGTCTATATTTATTAGATGCCAAAATACCAGAGTATTGGACTAACATAATATTTCAAAGACAAGCTTTAGAGGGTTTTCCTCTCTTCCTCTGGTATTGCTTCAGGAAAAGAGGAAAACTCTCGAAAGCTTGTCTTTGAAATATTATGTTAGTCCAATAAAAAAGGTATCATTGTATACTGCAATACTCTGGTATTTTGGCATCTTGTCTACTGAACTAATACGGCTAATCCAATCAACACTTACATTTCTTCACGGATTCATAGATATGCCCCATTCTCGGTCTCTCCGTCCTCCGGTGACCTTCTCCTGTCCGCTGTTCGCACCCTTACTACTAACTCGCGCTTGCAGGACTTCTCACAGGCGGCTCTCTTCCTTTGAAACAGCCTGTCTACAACCATCAGACTCTCCCCTAGTCTTCGATTGTTTAAAAAGTCCCTCAAAACACATCTGTTTAGAAATGCTTATGGACTCCCAGAGTGACCCATCTATACTTATCCATATCTGTCTCTTGCTCTCCTAAAGAGCCGTACGTCACTCTCTCCTCCAGTTATGCTACATTTTCACCTTGTTTGGTGGCTGTCACCCTTGCTTGCCCTGTTGTGTATTTGTACCCCACCTCCTCTAGACTGTAAGCTCGTTTGAGCAGGGCCCTCATCTACTTATTGTTCCTGTGTCACAGTATAATTGTCTCATTTATTGTAAATCCCCCCCCCCCCCCCTTTCATAATATTGTAAAGGGCTGCGGAATTAGTTGGTGCCATATAAAAACTACTAATGATAATAATACACTTCTATTTATTATAAAGCTATCCTGACCTTCTGCCTAAATAGTCATACGATACCAAAAATAGCAGGAATAAAGAGATCCTTTTAGTTATTCTTCATGTCTAATATTGTGCGTCAAGTAAGATTTAAAAACAAATGTACGCTTATTGTATTTTCTATTTAGCTGAATCTTCCACCCCAGTCAAAATCCAGAGCAATGAAGAAGGCATTAGATTGTATTCTTTCGTGAATTACTACGTGGATGACCTGAAAGTTGGCTGGGGCCATAAGTAAGTGATTGCCTTATGACATAGTTAATCACACTTGAGATAAACAAATGCATGAATATCCTCTACTTACCAAGCTATAAAAATATAACACATTTATTACAATATTACTTCACTCCGTCAAACATAATCCTCTTTTGTAAATAAAGAAAATATTTTATGTACTTTTAGCTTTACTTTAAAGCTGCGTGTAAACGTAACACTTATTTTCTTGGAGGTTCACTCTGATACAGTGATGTTCCGTGAACACGCATTCAATTCAAGCTACTTGTTTACAGGGTTATTTACCAACGTGAGAATTCAAAGTGAATTTAAAATGAATTTCAAATTTAAGGCAAGAGTAGTCAAACTGACAGCATATATGAATTAGAGAATGTTTCCAGTTTGGCTATTTGCTCCTTACATTTTAGATGCACATTGAAATCTCACTTTAGTGAATAATGCTATTCGTTTCTGCTGTGGTCAGATTTGAGAATAACGCCGCATTTAAAAAATATATATATTAATACAAGAAAAAACTATGAGAATGTCTTCTTAGTTCAACATTTTGTATTTTTTTAAAATAAAAACATTAAAACAAGTCTATATCTAGGAATGAAATATTTATACACTTTATAATGTGTTTTTATTTTTAGCGACTCCAAGATAAAGTACACAGATAGAGTAAAGACTGGGGTTACTGGGGAGATGATATGGCTGCAGATAAATGAGCCAACACCAAATGACAAAGGCAAATACGCAATGGAACTCTTCGATGGAAAAACTACACATACAAAGGCTGTTGATCTATCCGGACAAGGTAAGAGATGTTATATTCATCCCCAATATGCTTTCAAGTTGTGTATTTGACCATTACTCCTGGAGATTAAATCAAATACCATGGGGTTAGCCTCATCACAATAAGATTATATCAAAGGAAATTATACTAATTGTGTCAAAAGAATTAGATCAATTACAAATGAAAAGAGTCTATCTGCAGTTATAATTTAACCATTTGAGTGAAAACAGAATAATAATAAAACATAAATTCAAGCTAAAAAGTTTGAAAGTGTCAAACTGAAACGTTGATTTTTTTACTACGAGCATTAAAGCTAAGTTTTATTTTTATAAGTCCTGGGAGTGCTACCTGGAGTATTTACGTATTTATAACTTTTATCCCTTTTTAACATTTGGAATTTACTTTGATTTAAATTTGTTGAAGGGACATTGTAGGCACTTCATCTTTTTTAAGTTGTTATAGTTATTGCAGTCCGGCCCCACCATTCTCCTCCCCCCTTACCCTTAATTTGATTTAGGCAGACCTTCATGTGGCTACTAGTGTCCAATCATATATGTATTCTCACAGATATCAGAAATGCCATTGTTTACTAAATTTTAATACCCATATATTCACTTTATCTGCCTACTTATTTCGAATATTTTTTGTTTATTTTCCATCATTGTCAATCTGCATAAATGAGAAATCTGACAAAAAATGTGTTCAAATATTATTGGTATACAAATAAAACATGTTTACTACTTACAATTCGTTCCTATATACACACATGTCTGTTTATCTTGTTTTCTAGCATTTGACGAGGCCTTTGCTGAGTTCCAGAGGTTAAAGTAAGTGATAAGGGTGTTATTTTAGAAGTTAAAGTTAATATTTATTCAACTATTACAGATTTAGGCAAAATAAATAAAAGGCAAATAACTGCTCCTTAGAAAACCCCTACTTTTATCCTATCAAGCCTCACTTTACATACAGTTGATATAATTTTTTAATCAACATTTCACATTTTGAAGGTTTACTTGCTGACAATCATATTGTAGATGCCCAATTCCATAATTACAATTTGGGTGAGTTGAAGTGTGCAGTAGGTACTCTGTTGGAAGGCTGTGGAGGGCTGTGAGTATATGGTGCTTAATGAGCAGTTTGGGAACTAAGGTCAGAAGCAGAGGGAACACTTTTAGAGGAATCTTGCAAAAATCATGCTGATTGAGAGTTTCTACTTCAGTGAAACAGGACAATATTCAGTTATCTGAAACGGAGCATAAACGGAGCATGTGTTGTTATCTTAGTCCAAGTGCCACCAGAGTGGATTTTACTCAGCAAACAAGTGATAAATAGTTGCTTTCTACTTAATGCTTTAGCTGTAAGAAGGGTCTTGTACTTTTAAATGTATTATGATTTTATTAGTATTACTCTCCTGAAAATAATGTTTCTTTGTCTTTTTTTTATCTTGTTTCAAATGACAGACAAGCTGCGATTGCAGAAAAGAGTAAGTTAGAACTATTAATTGTATGTCTGTCTCCCTTTATAGGGCATCGAACATTCCTTAAAGATGTGTTATTATAGAATATTGTATGGCATCACTGTTCTCCTTAGTACACATTCATTTCTAGTTATATGTTTGTTTGTTTTTCTGTCAAACGTCCCAAGACACACAGCAATAAAAATAATGATATGATCATATATAAATAGGAACTGTACGTTTTACTTTTGTTACGCTATTACCCAGCTTAATGGTTTTCATTTTATTGACCACAAAGTTATCTTGTTACTTTTTAATATTCCTTAAAATGTTTTGTCTACAATTGTCCTTGTTATTGTAATTAGCAACTTGGTTATAGCTCAGATTGCTGATTTATATGACAGTATCCACTTTGGTCATCAGTCATTGACTACACAGGAGAAACTTTTACTTCATTTAAAATGGATGTTAAATGAATTCTTAACATAATGAGCTTTTGTATCTCTACATCTTGTTTTATCATTTTTATTTTATTTTCCCCTCCAGATCGTGCAAGGGTAATAGGAGGGTTGCCTGATGTTGTCACCATACAGGAAGGAAAGGTATGAAATACCAATGAATGGATCGTTTGGTATTTTAAACTTAGCTTAATGGAAAGTTATTTTATTGTAGAATAATAACTAATAAAAACAAGCATAGGAACTATCCGTCAAAGCGCAAACTCTGACCAATAGTTAGGGAGGGGTTACAGGGGTAGTATAGGGCTTAACCCTGAATATATAGCTACCAAACAGAAGGAGTGAGAAGAGCTCCCCGTGGGAACGGGGTCCTTAATCTCACAACCACTACCCCCAGTCTTAATATCAAAGCAGTTAAAACAAAGAAAATAACAAAAACTTTAATAGGACAAATATTATCCAAAATGAAGAAAAAAAGTATAATATCAAAAAACACACCACCTATTAAATCACCCCACAAAGTGAGGGTTAAAAACAAAATGATAATAGTCTGCGACTGTAAATGTAAACTGGCGGACCAGTATGACTGGGAACCTAATGGAATACAGGCTGCAACAGCAGTCAAAAAACTGCTAGTGTATCAAATTTCTAAGCAAGATTGCAATTGTGGAGATACATAGTTGCTAGTACAGCCTCCCTTGGAACCTCAGCCTACCTGTCACTAATTTGTGCCAGGAGACAGCAAAAAAGCCGAGGGATTCCCCCAATTAAAGCAGTCACAGGAACAGCTAAAATCCAGTTGTCTCTATAGTAACTTTCGATAGTCCTAAAGTGTGCTTAACTTAAGTCCATTGTCAAAATACCTGGTATATCTAATGCACCAAAAGGAGGTAAATCGAAAGGAAAGTGAGATCAAAGAATATATAGAGAAAACAAAGTAATGAGAGGGGCTGAGTTTAAACAGAGTTAAGCAAAAAATTCAGTTACCATAGCTGCTCCTAACTCAGAGTAATCCCTCAAGTCTGTACCTAAGACTGTGGGATATCCCTCAGGCTGTCAAAGTAGTCGACATCAAAAGTTTGTCTGTATGTCCAATAGCAGATTCATGTGGGACACACTGCCCCGACATCAAAAGTTTGTCTGTATGTCCAATAGCAGATTCATGTGGGACACACTGCCCCGACATCAAAAGTTTGTCTGTATGTCCAATAGCAGATTCATGTGGGACACACTGCCACTGCAGTGTGTCCCACATGAATCTGCTATTGGACATACAGACAAACTTTTGATGTCGACTACTTTGACAGCCTGAGGGATATCCCACAGTCTTAGGTACAGACTTGAGGGATTACTCTGAGTTAGGAGCAGCTATGGTAACTGAATTTTTTGCTTAACTCTGTTTAAACTCAGCCCCTCTCATTACTTTGTTTTCTCTATATATTCTTTGATCTCACTTTCCTTTCGATTTACCTCCTTTTGGTGCATTAGATATACCAGGTATTTTGACAATGGACTTAAGTTAAGCACACTTTAGGACTATCGAAAGTTACTATAGAGACAACTGGATTTTAGCTGTTCCTGTGACTGCTTTAATTGGGGGAATCCCTCGGCTTTTTTGCTGTCTCCTGGCACAAATTAGTGACAGGTAGGCTGAGGTTCCAAGGGAGGCTGTACTAGCAACTATGTATCTCCACAATTGCAATCTTGCTTAGAAATTTGATACACTAGCAGTTTTTTGACTGCTGTTGCAGCCTGTATTTCATTAGGTTCCCAGTCATACTGGTCCGCCAGTTTACATTTACAGTCGCAGACTATTATCATTTTGTTTTTAACCCTCACTTTGTGGGGTGATTTAATAGGTGGTGTGTTTTTTGATATTATACTTTTTTTCTTCATTTTGGATAATATTTGTCCTATTAAAGTTTTTGTTATTTTCTTTGTTTTAATTGCTTTGATATTAAGACTGGGGGTAGTGGTTTTGAGATTAAGGACCCCGTTCCCACGGGGAGCTCTTCTCACTCCTTCTGTTTGGTAGCTAATAAAAACAAATTAAACAAGCAATATATTCAACACGGACACATAGATTAGATCTGATAATTTTTATTATTTTCCGTTTTAGTCACTTAACCTTACCTGCAATGTCTGGGGAGATCCCGTTCCTGAGGTCACCTGGCTGAAGAATGAGAGAGAATTGCTTGGAGATGCTAACTGCATTCTGAAATTCGAGTCCGGAAAGTATGCAAGCTTCACCATTCCCGTCATTAACACGGGTGACTCAGGAAAATACTGCATTCGGGCAAAGAACAAATATGGCACTGAGACTAATGATTTTACTGTAAGTGTGTTTAATCAAGAGGGTATAGAGGTAGAGGAAGAGGCTCCACCAGAGCCCAAGAAAAAGTGAACATAGAAAGTAGGAAGGAATAGGGAGGTTAGGATGATGGAACGTGCTATACTTGTGTACATAAGAAAATTACCACTCCTTTAACCTACCTCACTTCTAGGTCAAAATGAAAACCCAAACTGGGGCAACATTTATGAGCTGCCAGGATCTTGTCATGTCACACATTTTTAGGGTCAATATTAACCTTCATCTCTGGTGCCTGGGAATATACTTCCTGTTTAATTTAAATTATGACCATTTGTTTGTTACCTTACATTTTATATATGTGCAAGCCGTAATAGATGCCAACGAAATTCAGTTTCAATATAATATACTTATATTAAATATTTAATTAAAATTTAATTAATACTTTAAATGACGGCCATGAATCTTCAGTGTATACAGTGTATACTGACCTGCAGCTAAATATACCTGGAGCTAGGCATTATTTATCTGTAGTACAGGAGCATTCACAAATATATCTGTACATATGTGTGGATCATTGTATTTGGGGTGCATACATGCATACGTTAAAGACATTTTGAGCTCTGGTTTCTTTATAAGAATGAGATCAAACTGTCCTTTGTTATTAGCCAGCCCCAATCACTCCAGTATCAGTTTGCAATATCTTAAACACCCCTTATATACAGATTGGTTAGGCAATAATAATATTAAAATACTATTTTTATTTTCTGTAATTGTATCACAAAGGTTACTTACTAATATAGCCATGCTTAAAAGCACGTCTGTGTGTACAATACAAAAATAAGGTTCTAATCTTCAGAACCGCTTAGTCTGACTCGAATGGATTTGTGTGTAAACATGAAACCTATAAGCCCTGTGTGTGCCAGAGGGACAAGAAATCATATTTTCACTCTGCTGGCACACTGAGGGATGAATTTGTATATTTGTGACACATGAATGTGAGGTAGGTGAAAGGACTGGAGTGCTAAAGGCTGAAAATAAATGCTGGAGAGTGACAGTACATATCTGGGTGGATGGAATTAAATAAGTGATATTCCAACTTGGTATCTTAGATGTTTTGGAACTTCAGGTTAGCTCAGTATCATGAGATATGGAGTTGGAAAACATCTAGAAAAATGGTTTTCAAATCAGTCCTCAAGGCATGCTTACCAGTTCAGAATTTAGGGATTACCCAGTTGTTTCAAGGTGTTTTTTCTTTTTTTTTTCTTATAAAAACACCTTAGGCACAACTGGGTGATCTCTAAATCCTGGACTGGTAGGCATGCTTTGAGGACTGGTTTGGAAACCACTGATCTAGAATATCAAGGTTATCACTAGATTGGAAGAAGCCTTTGCTCCTCCACATGGTGGGCAGTATACTTCTTACAATATGCTTTGCCCTCTCCTCTGCCACTCAGTAGGGTTAATAGAACGCAAGGACACTGTTCGGTAGAAAATCGCTTTGTAAAAAAAGAAAACGAAAAGTATACTGTAATACCATCATTGTGCTCCATGTTCTTCATTAGTGTTAATTTGAATATTTGTTAATTTTAGGAAATTCGATCACTTCTGTGCGCATCTTATCACTGTACACTAATAAACAAAGCACACCTTTTCATCTCTACCTTCACCTGTGTTTCACTGTGTCTCGTTCTTTCTATCACTTCATATCACCTCCTACTCAGCTTAACCAACTCTTCAGTTTCTATCGTTGATTCAACAAATAATTTCACTAAAATCATCAAGTAATCCACCAATTTTCATTCACCCTCTGCAGGGCTACTTTCACCCTTCACAATATGTAAATAATAATGTCTGCTGCAGTACTTTAGTAACTTTTTATTCCAGTTTATGGTTAGTTTAATAATTAACATTATGAGCTCTCTGAAGTCAAACATGGTGAAAGATTAGAAAACCACATTGCTTGAGACAGAAAATTAGAAATGATCAGATTGTATTAACTACTGATATGCTTGAGATTGAGCATTGCCAGTTAGCTCACACATAGATCATAAACATGGTAAATATTAACAGTCAGAATTCTGCAACTTTAAAGATATATCTGAAGGAGTGTAAAGGTGTTAGGGATTACAATATAGTCCCGTCTATTTCTTTCCACTTACCTGATACTTATACGTTTTTGCATTTACCTATTGACAGAGCTCATCTCATAAATGCAATATGTAGTAGGTATAAAGTACACAATATATCACAGAAGTATTTATGGAAATGGGGGTGTTAGTCACAATCCCGCTGATTATTGGCCTGAATCTGTAACTCAATTCTGACCAAACAGGTAAGTGATTGGAGGACGATCTCCCTTTTCTTTCTCTGGGAACATGTTTACTATGTCTTGGTTGTACATGTAAATATAGATATGATGATTACATATGATGATTAAGCTGCTCTTTGCCCTTATGATTCCTCTTTCTGTTATGAAACGTGAGTGGATTACACACACCACACAAGGGTGAGAATAATTTGTGCTATCCCTAACGGGATTATTTACTAAAGTGAACATTCTAAGTGAATTTGAAATTTAAAATGACACTATAGTAACCAGAACCACAACAGTGTACTGTAGTGGTTCTGGTGTCTATAACCTGTCTATAGCCTGTCTTTCTAGTGGCAGTTTCTCAGACAGCCACTAGAGGGCTTCCTAGTCCAGTGCTGCACTGTGTGTTGCACTGGCATTCAACATCTCCACGCTCTGCATGGAGGTGCTGAACATTCCCCATAGAGATGAACTGACTCAATTCATCTTTCTGAGGAGATGCTGAATAGCACAGCACAGCGTTGTGACAATAGCTTCTCAATGCTTTCCTACGGGAAAGAAGTGGATTGGCGCAAATTATCATGTTTGATGATCTCAGCCATGTAGGCGGAGCCAGACCCAGCGAGTCTGGAGTGGCAAGGGAGACAACATTACTTTAAGCACCTTATTTCTCCACAGAGGGGAAGGTGGACGGACACCTCAATAGCTATTTTAACACTATAGGGTCAGGAATACATGTTTGTGTTCCTGACACTATAGTGTTGCTTTAAGGCTGCAGTTACTGAACGGAAATTCTCAGTTTAGTGAATAACCCAGTGAGAGTTGAATAGTACTGGAGGAGGCATATCTGATGTTGCTGTAAGAATATACATTGTACTGGATCTCATCAGAGCCATAATGTGAACTACATTTTTCCTGCAGCCCAGATATCCTACTTTACTGCTCGTTTAAAATAGAATATGTATATATCCCCTTTTATACCTCTCTTGTATAATAATGGTGCTATGCTGTTTTTAAACCGGTATGTCTTACATAAGACTCTCTAAGTATGATGGTGTATTTTTCAGAATAGCAATATGAATGGAAGTCAGGTGCTCTAAAAAGATCACGTGTGTATATGTCAGGTCATTCATTGGTGTATAAAGCTGAGATGATGTGTACTTGTTCACACACCATTGGCCTTGCACACATTCAGGTATGCACAAAAGCAGACAGACAGACAGACTGATAGAGAAATATTCACATCCTGTTTTGTTCATTTGTATCAATTATATTTAACCACTCTATCATTATTTATGTCTGTCTCACAGACCACTGATGGCAACATTCTAACCATTGCAGGTGTTTGTGAACTACATTTACCATGATTCTTAGCTAGCTTTTAGTAGTTGTGTATACATCTGCAATGTTTACAAAAACCTGCAACATTATGGCTACTTACCACTCCCTTAGATTTTGTGACCTATTTGCTAAACTGTACATTTAAAATGTTTATCCAAAAATATGATATAATTTGAAAAACATATCCAACCATATTAAAGCGGCACCGTCATGCCGAACTTACATTTCCCCAAAAGATTCCTATTCTCTCCCTCTCTCAGGATCTGTTCTTCTTTTCTTCCTATCTGCTCTAGTTTTCTTTAAAACATAAGACAAAGTAGGGACTATTTCTCTTATGGAGGTTTCCTACGCCAGTGACCAGCGGTGACCAGCGGAGGAGCAAAGAGTGCTTCGTTTCCGTTGGTCACAGCAATTTTCCCATGATCCTTTGCTTTCCTATCTGTTCCCGCGATGCTTCCTGTCACTTAGACAGGACGCCGGCAAAACTGCCGAATTGTGTTCCAACAGTTTCTCCATTCGTGTTAGAACGCAATTCGGGACTTTGTTCGGATCGGAATTTCATTCTAATGAATGAAACTCCGATCCTACTCATTGCCGCGGCTGCATCTTGCAGCCGCTTAGTAGATAACTCCCTAATTCCCACGGTATCAGGGAGCTATCTACTAAAAGAAACATAGAAACATAGAAACATAGAATGTGACGGCAGATAAGAACCATACGGCCCATCTAGTCTGCCCAGTTTTCTAAATACTTTCATTAGTCCCTGGCCTTATCTTATAGTTAGGATAGCCTTATGCCTATCCCACGCATGCTTAAACTCCTTTACTGTGTTAACCTCTACCACTTCAGCTGGAAGGCTATTCCATGCATCCACTACCCTCTCAGTAAAGTAATACTTCCTGATATTATTTTTAAACCTTTGTCCCTCTAATTTAAGACTATGTCCTCTTGTTGTGGTAGTTTTTCTTCTTTTAAATATAGTCTCCTCCTTTACTGTGTTGATTCCCTTTATGTATTTAAATGTTTCTATCATATCCCCCCTGTCTCGTCTTTCCTCCATGCTATACATGTTAAGATCCTTTAACCTTTCCTGGTAAGTTTTATCCTGCAATCCATGAACCAGCTTAGTAGCCCTTCTTTGAACTCTCTCTAAGGTATCAATATCCTTCTGAAGATAGGGTCTCCAGTACTGTGTACAGTACTCCAAGTGAGGTCTCACCAGTGTTCTGTACAATGGCATGAGCACTTCCCTCTTTCTACTGCTAATACCTCTCCCTATACAACCAAGCATTCTGCTAGCATTTCCTGCTGCTCTATTACATTGTCTGCCTACCTTTAAGTCATCAGAAATAATCACCCCTAAATCCCTTTCCTCAGATGTTGAGGTTAGGACTCTATCAAATATTCTGTACTCTGCCCTTGGGTTTTTATGTCCAAGATGCATTATCTTGCACTTATCCACATTAAATGTCAGTTGCCACAACTCTGACCATTTTTCTAGTTTACCTAAATCATTTTCCATTTGGCTTATCCCTCCTGGAACATCAACCCTGTTACATATCTTAGTATCATCCGCAAAAAGACACACCTTACCATCAAGACCTTCTGCAATCTCACTAATAAAAATATTAAAGAGAATGGGTCCAAGTACAGATCCCTGAGGTACCCCACTGGTGACAAGCCCAAGCTTCGAATGTACTCCATTGACTACAACCCTCTGTTGCCTGTCACTCAGCCACTGCCTTACCCATTCAACAATATTGGAATCCAAACTCAAAGATTGTAGTTTGTTGATAAGCCTTCTATGTGCAACAGTGTCAAAAGCCTTACTGAAATCGAGGTAAGCAATGTCTACTGCACCACCCTGATCTATAATTTTAGTTACCCAATCAAAAAAATCAATAAGATTAGTTTGGCATGATCTCCCTGAAGTAAACCCATGTTGTCTCTGATCTTGAAATCCATGTGTTTTTAGATGTTCAACAATCCTATCCTTTAACATGGTTTCCATCACTTTCCCCACTACTGAAGTTAGGCTTACTGGCCTATAGTTGCCCGACTCCTCCCTATTACCTTTCTTGTGAATGGGCACAACATTCGCTAGCTTCCAATCTTCTGGGACTACTCCTGTTATCAATGATTGGTTAAATAAATCTGTTAATGGTTTTGCTAGTACACCACTAAGCTCTTTTAATAGCTTTGGGTGTATTCCATCAGGTCCCATTGACTTATTTGTCAATGGGACCTGATGGAATACACCCAAAGCTATTATTGGTCTTTCATCCACATTTACTAATACTAAGTAAAAATTACTTAGTATTAGTAAATGATCTGCCCCTACTCTCTATACCGCGAGTAGGGGCATGTCTAGTAAGCAGTGAGCAGCCTGTGGCTGCTCACTGTAAAAAGAAACAAAAAAAAACCTATTACCCTAAAGGATAATAAGGGGGGGGGCTATTGTCCTCCCCCCCGGCCCCCACCCCTAAGCTGCGGGTGGGGGCCCTAAGTTACAATAAGGGGGGGGACCTACTGTCCTCCCCCGGCTCCCACCCCTGAGCTGTGGGTGGGGGCCCTATAAAAAAATAATGGGGGGGACCTACTGTCCTTCCCCCGGCCCCCACCCCTGCGCGGCGGGTGGGGGCTCAATAAAAGAATAGTGGGGGGGACCTACTGTCCTCCCCCCGGCCCCCACCCCTGAGCTTCAGGTAGGGGCCCTATAAAAGAATAATGGGGGGGACCCCCACCGTGGGAAAGTTCTTTGGAATTTTCCCACGCTGTGAAAAATGACAGAGCACTCTGATTGGCTTAAACCAGCCAATCCGAGTGTTCTTAGCCTAATTGCAGGGCGGGGCAAGACTTTATAAGCCTTCCCCCGCCCCGCAGAGCTCAGTCTTCTCGGAGCCCTCCATGGGTGAAGATGGATTCATTTTTTTAGCGTCGGGTTTTTTCTTTTTCGTCGGGATTTTTTTTTTGCGCCCAGGTTTTTTATTTTATT
Source organism: Pelobates fuscus (assembly GCF_036172605.1). Classification (NCBI taxonomy): domain Eukaryota; kingdom Metazoa; phylum Chordata; class Amphibia; order Anura; family Pelobatidae; genus Pelobates; species Pelobates fuscus. The sequence goes on along the minus strand of NC_086320.1, from coordinate 117,719,242 downwards.
TTAAGTTCGACGGGTATGATGGTTTTTTATTTGGCCTTTTTTGGGGCTGAAAAATGAAGATTTTAGAAAAAAGATGTCAAATGGTAAGTTGAATTGAAGGTTAGTTATTTTATTCCCCCCTCACTATTTTTTAGGGTGAGGGGGGTAGGTAGGGGGTATCTTTTTTTGGAGTGGGGGGGGGGGTGGGTGACTAGAGGCTTGGGGACCCCTAGTCACCTTTGATTGGGGGGGAGGTTTGTTTTAGGGCCCCCACCCGCCGCCCAGGGGTGGGGGCCAGGGGGGAGAACAGTAGGTTCCCCCCCTCATTATTTTTATGGCCCCCACCCAACACTCACGGGTGGGGGCGGGGGGAGGACAGTAGGTCCCCCCCATTGTGATTTATGGCCGGGGGGAGGACAGTAGGTTTCCCCCCCTCATTATTTTTATGGCCCCCACCCAACACTCACGGGTGGGGGCCAGGGGGGGAGGACAGTAGGTCCCCCCCTCATTATTTTTATGGCCCCCACCCACCGTGCAGGGGTGTGGGCTGGGGGGAGGACAGTAGGTCCCCCCCTCATTATTTTTATGGCCCCCACCCAACGCTCACGGGTGGGGCGGGGGGAAGACAGTAGGTCCCCCCCATTGTGATTCATGGTCCCCACCCACCGCGCAGGGGTGGGGGCCGGATAATAGGTTTTGTTTTTTTACAGTGAGCAGCAACAGGGAATATGTTGAACATGGGGTTTAGTTATGTGGAATATGAGTTATATATTTTAATGGGTTTTTGTTTTAACTTAGAAATATTTTCTGTACCTGGAGATAATTAAGTTTACTACGGCCACTTAAGCCAATTACCTCCAGGATAGAGGGGAGGAATTTAACTGTTTCTGTGGGAGTGTTTCCCATTGTATTGTATTTTGATTGGCTACTGTAATTGTATTCCAGTCCTCCACAAGGTCCCTGTGGGAGTATCCTTTGCTGGAGGACCTGCATAAAAGGCCAAGCTGTGGCCACCATTAAACAGATCATCTTGCACCTTCATGAAGTTTTGGCTCATGTTTGGGGGATTGGAGAACTACACTATGGGGATTGCTATAATCACTATACTCCCCAGGGTATAATCATTAAGCTCTGGTAAGAGCTTGTTCCTGTTCCCGCTCTCTGGATTTAAGAGAGGTCTACCTACTGGAAGCTGGACCCTGGGCTTGGGTCCAGAGTGGGTGGAAGACGGCGAGACCCCAACCAAGCTGCGGTGGTTTGTGGGGTCTGCGGTGGTTATGGTGTCTGGTGGCGTGCTTGGAGCCCTCAGGAAGCACTAGGAGCATACGTCAACGGAAGGTACCCAGTCGGGTTGCCAAGCGTTCCGTTACAGTTGTTAAGGCCAGTAAGGTTTTGTCATGTATAAATAGGGGCATAAATTCTCAAAATGAAAATATAATTTCGCCCCTTTAGAAATCGCTGGTAAAACCACACCTTGAATATGCTGTGCAATTTTGGGCACCTGTTCTAAAGAAGGATATCATGGCACTTGAAAAAGTGCAGAGACGAGCTACAAAATTGATAAAAGGAATGGAGCATTTTAGTTACGAAGAAAGGTTAAAAAATTTAAAATCTCTTTAGTTTTGAAAAACGGCGCCTCAGAGGGGAGATGATAACATTATACAAATATATTCAGGGCCAGTACAAACCATTATCTGGAAATCTACTCATAAACTGTGCTATACATAGGACATGAGGTCACACATTTAGGCTGGAAGAAAGGAGATTTCATCTAAGGCAGAGAAAAGTTGTTGTTTTTTTACAGTAAGAGCTATAAGGATAAGGAATTCTGTGCCTGAAGAGGTGGTTTTATCAGAGTCCATACAGATGTTTAAACAGCAATTGGATAAATACTTGCAAAATCATAACATACAGGGATATAATTTCTTAGTGGGGTAATAGCTGCTTGATCCAAGGAGACATCTGACTGCTATTTTGATCAAGAAGGACATTTTTCCTAGTTTGTTGCAAAATTGGAAGCGCTTCAGGTTTTTTTTTTTTGCCTTCTTTTGAATCAACAGCAAAAACATATGTGAGGAAGGCTGAACTTGAAGTCTTTTTTTTAGCTATGTAACTATATGTTTTAGTATACCTCATGTGCTTTTGCTTTTTTGAGTTTATTTCAGAAGACACAATATTGTGATCACTATTTCCCAAATGCTCCCCTACTTGAATGTTGGTTAAAAGACTAACATTGTTTGTTATCACCAGATCCAGACAAGCATACTCTATTGGTGCTTGTACCAGTTGTGACATGAAGGTGTCATTTAACACATTCAAAAACCTGATTCCCCTTGCTGAACTACTAGTCCCTCTATCCCAATTTATGTCTAGGTAATTACAATCTCCAGTAATTAACGTGTTACCCAGATGTGCAGCTTTCCCAGTTTCCTCCAAAAGCGATTCTTCCTTATCAATATTAACATTAGGTGGTCTTTAACATATCTCAAACAATAAATCATTTCCCTTCTTTTGACCCAAGTAGATATCTACCCATAAAGCTTTCACATGTTTCTTGTCACATTCCACTTGGTTAACTCATGGTTGACATACACACATACCCCACCACCTTTCCCGTTTTTTCTGTCTTTCCTTAATAATGTTTAACCATTTAAGCTAACTGGCCAGTTATGTGTCTCATCCCACCATGTTTCTGATATACCTATTCTGTCATATTGCTTAGTGCAGGGCAACCCAACAGGTAGATCCCCAGATGTTGTTGAGCTACAACTCCCATGATGCTTTGTCATTAGTGATGTCCCGAATGGTTCGTTGGCGAATAGTTCCTGGCGAACATAGCGTGTTCGCGTTCGTCACGGATGGCGAACATATGCGATGTTCGGTCCTCCCCCTATTCGTCATCATTGAGTAAACTTTGACCCTGTACCTCACAGTCAGCAGACACATTCCAGCCAATCAGCAGCAGACCCTCCCTCCCAGACCCTCCCACCTCCTAGACAGCATACAATTTAGATTAATTCTGAAGCTGCATTCATTTTTTGTGTTTGTGTTTATTATACATTATCCTCCATAGCCAGTAACCTGTGTTTATTATACATTATCCTCGCCATAGCCAGTAACCTGTGTTTATTATACATTATCCCCCCATAGCCAGTAACCTGTGTTTATTATACATTATCCTCCCCATAGCCAGTAACCTGTGTTTATTATACATTATCCCCCCATAGCCAGTAACCTGTGTTTATTATACATTATCCTCCCATAGCCAGTAACCTGTGCTTATTATACATTATCTCCCCCATAGCCAGTAATCTGTGTTTATTATACATTATCCTCCCATAGCCAGTAACCTGTGTTTATTATACATTATCCTCCCATAGCCAGTAACCTGTGTTTATTATACATTATCCTCCCATAGCCAGTAACCTGTGTTTATTATACATTATCCTCCCATAGCCAGTAACCTGTGTTTATTATACATTATCCCCCCCATAGACAGTAACCTGTGTTTATTATACATTATCTCCCCCACAACCAGTAACCTGTGTTTATTATACATTATCCCCCCACAACCAGTAACATGTGTTTATTATACATTATCCCCCCACAACCAGTAACATGTGTTTATTATACATTATCCCCCCACAGCCAGTAACCTGTGTTTATTATACATTATCCCCCATAGCCAGTAACCTGTGTTTATTATACATTATCCTTCCATAGCCAGTAACCTGTGTTTATTATACATTATCCTCCCATAGCCAGTAACCTGTGTTTATTATACATTATCCCTCCCATAGCCAGTAACCTGTGTTTATTATACATTATCCCCCCCATAGCCAGTAACCTGTGTTTATTATACATTATCCCCAATAGTCATTTATCGTTAGACCCAGGGCCAGCGCGTCCATAAGGCGGCACAGGCGGACGCCTTAGGGCGCACGGGCTCTGGGGGCGCAATATTTCAGTGGCCGGCAGGAGGCAAGCTCTCCCTCCTGCCGGCCACCATCTGGCGCGGCAGTGCTTTGATGTGATCAGGCACGGCGAGGGAGCTCTAATCTCACCGCTCTGCTCCCTCGCGCGCTATCTGCTAATGCCGCGGGAGCCGGAATATGACGTCATATTCTGGCTCCCGCGGTATCAGCAGACAGCCCGCGAGGGAGCAGAGCGGTGAGATTAGAGCTCCCTCGCCGCGCCTGATCACAGCACTGCCACACGCCGCCCAGCAGCCCCACTGGACCACAGGGAATGATCCATCATAAACACAAGCTCTCCAGGTAGGGAGGCTGGGTGGAACATTTTTATTTATTAAAATAATTAGTGAATGTATGTCATGTGTCTGTGTGTGAGTGTCTGTGTCTGCGAGGGACAGCGTGTGTGTCTGTGAGTGACAGCGTGTGTGTCTGTGAGTGACAGTGTCTGTCTGTGAGTGACAGCGTGTGTGTCTGTGAGTGACAGCGTGTGTCTGTGTGTGAGTGTCTGTCTGGGAGTGACAGTGCGTGTGTCTGTGAGTGACAGCGTGTGTCTGTGAGTGACAGCGTGTGTGTCTGTGAGTGACAGCGTGTGTCTGTGTGTGAGTGTCTGTCTGTGAGTGACAGCGTCTGTCTGTGAGTGACTGAGTGTGTGTGTTTGAGTGAGTGCGTCTGTGTGTGTCTGTGAGTGACAGCGTGTGTGTCTGTGAGTGACAGCGTGTCTGTCTGTGAGTGTCTGTCTGTGTCTGTCTGTGAGTGACAGCGTCTGTCTGTGAGTGACAGCGTCTGTCTGTGAGTGACTGAGTGTGTGTGTGTGAGTGAGTGCGTCTGTGTGTGTCTGTGAGTGATTGTATGAGTGTGTGGGCATGTGAGTGTATGAGTGTGTCTGTCACTGTATGATGAGTGTGTGTCTGTCAAATCAGTGAGTGTATGTTTGTCATTGAGTCTGTGTGTGACTATCAGTGTGTCTGTCAATGAGTGTCAATCAGTGTGGGTCTGTCAGTGTCAATGAATGAGTGTGTGTCAGATCAATGAGTCTGTGTCTGTCAGTGACGTCTGTGTGTTTGTCATTGAGTGTGTGACTGTCAGTGTGTACAGAGTGTAGCAGAGCGGAGCGCGGTACAGGAGCTTCTGTTTCCTGTACCTGGCCAGACTGACAGGAGGTGCTCACAGAGAGAGCACTCCCTGTCAGTCCGGCCGGGTACAGAAAACTGAAGCTCCTTTAGGGGATCTGCTCCGCTCGGCAATGCAACAATAGAGGTAGGAGGCACACCAGGAAGGGGAGTGTGACCACTAAAGGGGTGTGGGGTGCACCAAGGGACAGGGAGGGAATGGGAGAGAAACACCAAGAGACAAGGAAAAGAGGGGGAGGGGATAAGAACACTAATGGACAGGGAAGGGACCACTAATGGTCGGGAGGGGAGAGGGGCTGGTTAAGAGGCACATAGGTGAAGATTTTTTTTTGGGGGGGGGGAATGCATCTTCGATATGTACCTAAAAATCCAAACACCGGCCCTGGTTGGACCTAGGCAGCATGATGTCTTAGGCCGGCCCAGAGAGTGAGTGAGTGAATAATATCATATATATGTTCAGAAACATATTAGTAATATATGTAAATCGTGTTCATGCAAAGAGGGTGAAAATGTATTAAAGAAAAACACACTTATTGCATCAAATTTACAAAGCCAAACTTTTAAAAGCTTTCCTAATTTCTTTCTCGGGATGAGGAATATATCGGTTGTAGACTGAGGATTTCCATCTGCCCAATCTTTTAATAATATGCACTGGAGTGTCAGTGTTGAAGGAGACCGAAGCTGCCCCTATTCTAAATGAAAGACCCGAGACATGGATACAACCCAATCTTAGGAGTAGTGTTCTGATGTAGAAGATGAATTTAGCCGTAGTCAGAGGGATTCAGTGAGAGTAGTGGTGAAACGAGTGTGGCATGACTGAGTGTGGGTAAGTAAGAGTCAAGTATTTTAAATGGGCACTAGTTCTAGGTGGAATAAAGTGGTATAGCGGATGGATGAGTAGTTTGGTTCGTTTTAGAGGTTTGTAGAGAAAGTATATAGTGATCATGATTTTTAGCGATATCTAATATTTTTAAGGTGGTCCCAGTGCCACCACCCATATCTGGTGTCACAATAGCTTGCATTTAAAAAAAATAAAAAATTTTGACTGTAATATAATAGCAGTCAGTTTCCTTCACACGTGTGCGTTTCAGGGCCTGCCAGGGCACAGTTTCACACCAGTGCAACTCATATCTGGTGTAACAGTAGTGTACATTTAAAAAAAAAAAATATAGGGGGCTTGTTGTCACCTTTCGGGGACCCTTGGTGTTTTACGTGGCTGGGTGGAGGAAGAGACCTTCAATGACATCAGTGAGGACAAGGAACGGGACATGGCTAGCTTGGTATCCAACCTTGTGCAAATGGGGAGTTTGTGGTTGTGCAAATGGACTGTTTGCGGTTGTTGTTTGCGGTTCGTTAAACGGGGAGTTTGGTCGGTCACTGTGAAGCGGGCGTAACCCTTACACTACCTGATCGATACAACATCATACCTGATGTTTTAAAGCACGTTATTCCAAACAATTTAGGAATGTTAGGTGATTTATGCACTTTATGGATTAAAACCAGACTCTGCATCAACTATGTAATTTTCCATGGGAGTTTTGCCATGGATCCCCCTCCGCATGCCACAGTTCAGGTGTTAGTCCCCTTGAAACAACTTTTCCATCACTATTGTGGCCAGAAAGAGTCCCTGTGGGTTTTAAAATTCGCCTGCCTATTGAAGTCTATGGCGGTTCGCCGGGTTCGCCCGTTCGCGAACATTTGCGGAAATTGGCGTTCGCTGTTTACGAACGGAAAATTTTATGTTCGCGACATCACTATTTGTCATTCTAAATGCATTCTAAAGGCATGCAAAGCATCATGGGAGTTGTAGTTCTACAACATCTGGGGATCTACTTGTTGGGCAGCCCTGGCTTAGTGTATGCTATAACCTCTAGTTCCCCCATTTTGTTTTTTCGGCTCCTTGCATTAGTAAGCATACATTTAATATTATCATGAGTCACATTTACTTTATGTGATTTTTTTATTACTATTACATAGACATCTGCAGTTAATTTGCAGAAAGATAAGTCCTATGCTCATTCCCATCACTGGGCGGCTGCAAATGACTTCAGTACACATCAGCCCCAACATATAGTAAAAACCAAAGAAAAACAAGTTACCTGCGCTCTCTCCTTAATCCCTATGTATTTTTAAACAATTGGAGGTTTTTTAATTACCTCCAATGGCCATGAGAGGATGAGCCCACCTGCCAACGTCAAGGCAGACCACTCTAGGTGTGTCCTAACTCTAACCATTCACCTTGCTTCCTTGAGCCTCTGGCAAAAATCTCTACTGAGACAGAAAGGGGTATTTTTTATATACACCCCTATACATTATTAACCCTTAATAGGGAACACATGGGATGGGCGGCTGCATTGTAACAAGGCTGAGTAATACAAAAAATGGATACAAATGCAGAAGGATAAGTCCTGCGCTCACTCCCATCACTGGGCGGCTTCAAATGACTACAGTACACATCAGCCTCAACATATAGTAAAAACCAAAGAAAAACAAGTTACCTGCACTCTCTCATTAATCCCTATGTATTTTTAAACAAATGGAGGTTTTTTAGTTACCTCCAATGGCCAAGAGAGGATGAGCCCACCTGCCAACGTCAAGGCAGACCCATCTAGGTGGGTCCTAACTCTAACCATTCACCTTGCTTGTTTTTCTTTGGTTTTTACTATATGTTGGGGCTGATGTGTACCGTGGTGGGGCAAATTTCAATTAATTGGTGCCCGAGTTCCATCATTCCTAGGGCAGCACAGATCCAAAATACACCACTGACCCTCAGTCCATGACAGAGGGGTTAGGCTTCCACTTCACTGCACCCCCTTCGCTGACACATTGAAGGGCAGCTAATTGGGGATTTGGTAAGGCCCAATCCATTGTCCCCCAGTGTGCTGGTCTCAGTACTGGCACCAATAAGGTGTGGCCCTTGTTCTATCCCTTGATGAGGTAAGGGGGACAAGGGAGATCTATTCATCTCCTTGCTGGCTCAGAGAGGGATCCTCACATACTGAGCCATGAAATGGGGAGTCCGGCGCTTCTCTTATGAGAAATAGGGGAACAGGCTCTGCTCTTCCCCCTTTTTTTAATCCATTTTCTTAAAATAAAGCATAGTCTACTGAGGGGTAAGTGACAGGGGTACATCAAGTCTTGAGTTGGGCTGAACAGGTCAGGTATTCAGAACATGTAGTCTAAAAATTGTGTTGATTCCGAGTCACTTTGCATTTGACGTGCCACGGCCGTAACCATAAATAAGAAGATGGAAAAAATAAATAAATGCACTCTATTTATTTTTCTTTTGGTGTATTGTCATTTAATTAAAAGTCTATTTCCGTCAGTGAGGCTGTGGTATCTTTTCCCATTTTAGAGTAATACCGTGTACTTACAAAATATGTAACTACATGGTGCCTGAAACCCCATTTCTTGAATATATGCAGCATGATAACATGAGGAAGCTGTATGCTTATTATTTCAATTAAAGTAATTATAGTCACACTGAATACATAGCTGAAGCATTGCATAAAATTAGGTATACTTTCTACCTCCCACGGGCATAATTAAAATTCTTACACCTAATGTCATATCACCAATACTTCCTGGCACACCTATTAAAGTACCACTCATACTACCAACTGTTATTAATAATAAGATAATATGCACTTATGCATCGTTCTCAAAACTGATTGAGCAATGCTTTGTATTGACACCAGGTTCATAAATGCAAATTGCACAATACTGTATATAGACAGCAGACAGCTGTAATTAAAAACAAGCTATATTGTGTTAAACCAGATTTTCAAAAACGTGTGTGAAATCACAGTGGAATGTAAATGGCCTCTTACAAATGGATGTATTCATTTAAACCGGTACATCACTACAGGAAGGAACATTAAAAGTTATAATAGGATACAAATTGAAGTTTTATGAATATTCTGAAATTAATATTATCTAATAAATCTCTGGAGTTAATTCAATAAACAGTGACTGGTAGGGAACTGGAAGTCAAATTGAAAGAATTAGGTTAAAAAAAACATGCTGTGACTATAGCGGAGTTTGAAAATATTTTTGCCTAAATTAAAAATGTATAAAACCTAATTTTACTGCCAACTCAGCTAATATACAAGTTTAAGAGGCCTATTCGTAGCTTAAACTTGAGAAATTATCAGCAACTTTAGCTTAGCTATCATGGCTTAAATTTATAATTGTGCCAAAAAAAGAAAAAAATGAAAAGTTGTGCCACTTCCCCAGCTGATTTGCAGCAAAATCTAAATTGTATTAAATAAAATGGCCACTTACAAAGGATAGATATACCTTTTATGGAGCAGCACAAAATGATGAGAACCTTACATCAAATTAAATCTATATCCATATAGTCATATTTTAGTCATCTGAAGTGTTTTAGTTTTAATTGACTAAATGTATGGAAGATATTAGTAGACACGACTGGGTGTCTTTGTCCCAAGCCACCTGTCACATATCTTTTGTCTCTAATGGGCAAAAATGGAGATAATTACCTTCTGAAGATCGAGGGTAATGCGGTTCACCGCCTTCTGCCACGATGCCTGACTTTTGCGGTATGTTGGTGCACACCGGCCGCTGTGGACCCATGCAATTATATAGCCCCACGTCCGGCCACGGTAAAGACGATGTCGACGTGCAGGTGATGTCACACAAAAGACGCACAAGCATGTTTTGGGGTCAAGGGCTAGGTACAGCCAATTGGATCTGCAAGAGGTTTATTTAAACTCACTTATTCCTTAGCTCATTGCCCTGTCCTGGTTTCCCTTAGAGTCTAAGGTGTTTTTTTCCCTTTTTCTAAACACCTTAGACACACCCAGGTAATCCCTAAATCCTGGACTGGTAGGGGGTCCTGAGGACTGGGTTGAGAACCCCTGCCTTAGATGGTTATCCAAGAGTGTGTTCCTGATCGTGTTTTTCAGTTTTTTTACTTTGGCTTCGTTTTGACTTCCCTGATTTCTGGTACCCTTGACCTTTCCTTATCGCTGTGTCCTGTTCTGTGTCCCTGACCTCGGCTAGTTTTCTGACTATTCTCGGGTACGTTAAGTCCGGCCATTCTAATGCCCGGTAAGACGTTACCCCTAGTTCTAGGGTGTGATACTATTCTGCGTGCTGGATCAATATAATCCTGACACCACCGTCTGTCTCTTTTGCCTCTTCCCCAGCCCCTCTGTGGCTCTTTGCCCTACCCCAACCCCTCTGTGTGTCTCTTTTTCTCCATAGTCCCATTTGTGTGTCTCTTCCCCAGCACCTTTTCTCTTTCTCTTCAGCCCCTCTATGTCGCTTTGTGTCCCTCTCAGGCCCTCCATGCATCTTATCTTCCCTATGTGTTTCATCCTCCCAGGGCCGTCTTTAAAATTCATTTGGCCCTGGGCAAGAATTTGATGGGGCCCCCTGACCCCCACTCCCTGACATGCAATCACGCTCTCCACTTCACAACGCAGTAGCGGAACCATTTCCCCATGCTTGCAGAGTCGTATTTAGCACTGAGTTGTGTTTGTGTGTTTGAATGGAAGCATGTTTGTGTATGGAGTATGTTTGTGTAAATGTAGGGGCGTGTTTGTATGTGGTGTTGGTGTTTGAATGCAAGCATGAATCTATGTGTAGTTTTTTTTTGCTTGTTTTTTTAAATGCTGGGGTGTGTTTATATATATTTTTGGTGTTTATGTATTATTGACGTTTCAATGCAGGACTGTGTTTGTATGTAGTGTTGAAGGTTGAATGCAGGGGTGCACTTGTGTGTAGTGTTGGCGATTTGAAGGATGAGATGTATGCACATGTACACAGAGATTGCCACACACACACACACACGGAAACACATGCAGATACACAGACATAAACACTGACACTCACACTAACACACATGCAGATACAGACTGACACAGATACACACAGTAACACATACAGACACACAACCTGACACACATACATAGACATATATACAAACACTGACACATATGGATACTCAGACACACTGATGTATATACTGACACACATGCTGACACACATACACAGATAAAAACACTGACTATATACAGATGCACACACAGATATACACACGCAGGTACACACACTGACAACATACAAATACATACAATGATAACGTACAGATACACACACTGACACACATACAGACACGCAGATACACAACCTGATGCACATGCAGATACACACAGACCACATAGAGAAACATAGATATACTAAATACAGATACACCGATATACATACTGACAACAGAGATACACACTGACAGACATACTGATACAAACACAGACACCCTGACAGACATACTCACACACAAACACAGACATACTGACACACGCACAGACATAGTGACACACAGACATAGTGACACACACACAGACACCCTGACAGACATACTGACACACACACAGACATACTAAGACACACATACTGACACACACAAACACCCTGACAGACATACTCACACACATACTAAGACACACACAGATATACTGACACACACAGACAGACATACTAAGACATACACACACAGAGAAATGGTGACACACACACACAGACACCCTGACAGACATACTCACACACATACACACATACTAAGACACACAGACATACTGACAAACACAGACACCCTGACACACTGACAGACATACTGACACACACAGAAATGGTGACACACACACACAGACACTCTGACAGACATACTCACACACATACACACATAGTAAGACACACACACACATGCAACGTTTACATTTATAAAGCCACCCTCCAGCCTACCTTATGGGTTCCCTGGGGTCCAGTGGCAGGCTGAGGTTGTTGGGAGTGTGAGGCTCCTGCACTCCAGCTCCCTCCTGACGGCCTCCTCCTCCTCCTCCATCCCGCGCGGTTTCATTCTATCTGGGAGGAAGTGACTCAGGCCAGTCACTTCCTCCCTGCCTGCTGCGGTAAAACAAGGGGGCCCGGTCGCGCTGTTAAAGGGCCACAGCGCACGACCGGGCCCTCTTAGTGTGTGGGCTCCAGATGCAGCCGGAGCACCGGCAGGCCCAGGGGGCAAAAAAAAAAAAAATTGAGGCGGACAGCGGGGCCCACAGGTAGCTGCTTTGGGCCCCCCAGGAGTGAATAGGCCCGGGGCAGCTGCCCCGTTTGCATCCTCCAGTCGCCCATGTGTCTCAATTCCTCCCCCAGCCTTTTCTGACCTATTGTTCCCCTTTTCTATTGTTGATGTTTCTGAGTGTATAACTGAGCTCCACAGCAATAATACTCACAGTAATGTGTCTTTAAACTACAATAAATATGTTTAGAAAACATTATGTGTAAATAAAATACATTGTTTTTGTTATATATTACACTTTAGCTTCATAAATCGTAGTAATAATAATCGTTCTAAAACACCAATGTGAGAGAACCAATGCAAACTAAAATATAAACGAATAAGTCAGAAAATAAATAAATAAATGACTCTTACCCCATAAGGGGTTAAAAAATCCTTAAAGTAATGCCAATTATATAGTGTAGCCGACAGAGTGCTTATTGCAAAAGTATTTATTGGCACATTAATACTGTCTGTACAATACACACATATATAAAAGACTCTTAAGTAAAATGAACAAAGTGTCCCAAGTGGAAAAAGCAAAGAATACCAGGTATGAAGACTGAGGGTCCAAGATTGTTCGTAACTCTCTCTCACCGGCCGGATAAAAGTGAGTGTGGACCTCCTCGTGCTGTGTTAACACTGGCTGTGAGCCGCTGTAAGCCGCGTGCGTTCCACTGCGGCTCAGTCTGCTATCATTTAGGAATCTGTGTATGATGCTGCCTTACGCGTTTCTGATGAAGTGATCCTATGATCACGAAAGAGTCATTTATTTATTTATTTTCTGACTTACTCGTTTATATTTCAGTTTGTATTGGTTCTCTCACATTGGTGTTTTAGAACCATTACTATATTATTCCTCAGCAAGTCTCGGTTTCCCCTACCCATTCATATGGGAGGTATTGATCTGGTCAGCTGATACATTTATATTCCATTATCTATCAAGACATTTTCATATCCTATAGTTTCATTTCCACGGAGTCCTGCTAATACTATTGATTTATTCAATAGGCACATATACTTTGTATTTTCTTAACCGTGGGTGGCTGCTAATTTTGCAGTGACAAAGTGGTTTTGGTAGCTGTATCTGGTCTCATTTTTTTTACTTTAAAGGTCATTCGCCATTACAACTGGTGTTTACCTGTTAAGTTATTTTCTGTCTATTTTTTAGTAATAATAATAGTTATTATTTCTCAAAACAGCCACACCACTGGTGACACCCCTAAATTTAAAGTGTGCTTCTTATTCCATTAGGAATGTTGGAAGAAATGTAGGTAGATAACGGCTATTTTGTGGGAGTCACCCACCTATGACAGGGGTGTAAAACTGCAAACTGTAAAGTGGGTTATCACCTATTTTCAAAATTGCTAAGTGGCTTCCTCACCCCTTATAAAGTATGTTCCTGGGGTATGTGATCACGTTTACCACGGTAATCTTTTGTAGATGACAGGAGCATGTGGCCCCCTCATTCACAAGAGGTAAATCCAGTCTTTCAAATGAGGTGTCTTATGCCTCTCCAAGAAATAGGGGGAATGATGGACAGTGCAGTAAGATCTCTTACAATCTAAGGGGATGTGAGAACCCCATTAGAAAAGGCAGATTGTGTAAAGCAATCTAAATGGACCAGTGACTTCTAATTTGAAAGAGTAGAATCTGTCTTTTTAGACAAGGGCCCAACTGTCTCTTTAGGCAGTACAGAGAGAACGTTACCAGAAGCAGAGGAGGTCACCTCCCATCCCAGCAATGTGCCAGTATGTGGTGAAGTTACATGGCATCAAGTGCATCCTTAAATAATATAAGGATGCACCTGATGGAGTAGGAAGCCATCCTCATGTTTTAGGTCGTTGAGAGTGTGAGAGACTACACTGAGTTGTCCACATTTCAGAAGCAATGCTCAAGATGACCTTAAGTGGTTATGCCCTGTGAAGAGGTTAAACCCCACAGTATAGTACAAACATTTTAAAATGATGACTATTTTTATATTTTAACGGATCAACATAACAAAAAGCACACAGGAATTGTTTATAATGTATGTGTGAATACTGACTCACATCACACACAATGAACTTTTCTGACTAAGAAAGGTTAGAGAAACACCCTTTCTTCTGCCTGTCGTAATATATAGAACAACTATATCACACTGCTGATTTTGAGAGTTCTAAAATCAATCTAGTGTTTGTGTGTTGAATGTACGTTTATGGCAATATTTTCCAGATTCTCCCCAAGTTTACCTCAAGTTCCAAAACAATTATCAATGATTTAAAAAGGTACTAAGTGAAGAGGATGAATGTACCAAGCGCATTATGATTATTTAAGACAAATTTTTACCTTTCATGGGATCTCAAATTTATATTCAAGTGGGAGTGAAATAATTAATATATATATATACAGGGAGTGCAGAATTATTAGGCAAATTAGTATTTTGACCACATCATCCTCTTTATGCATGTTGTCTTACTCCAAGCTGTATAGGCTCGAAAGCCTACTACCAATTAAGCATATTAGGTGATGTGCATCTGTGTAATGAGAAGGGGTGTGGTCTAATGACATCAACACCCTATATCAGGTGTGCATAATTATTAGGCAACTTCCTTTCCTTTGGCAAAATGGGTCAAAAGAAGGACTTGACAGGCTCAGAAAAGTCAAAAATAGTGAGATATCTTGCAGAGGGATGCAGCACTCTTAAAATTGCAAAGCTTCTGAAGCGTGATCATCGAACAATCAAGCGTTTCATTCAAAATAGTCAACAGGGTCGCAAGAAGCGTGTGGAGAAACCAAGGCGCAAAATAACTGCCCATGAACTGAGAAAAGTCAAGCGTGCAGCTGCCAAGATGCCACTTGCCACCAGTTTGGCCATATTTCAGAGCTGCAACATCACTGGAGTGCCCAAAAGCACAAGGTGTGCAATACTCAGAGACATGGCCAAGGTAAGAAAGGCTGAAAGACGACCACCACTGAACAAGACACACAAGCTGAAACGTCAAGACTGGGCCAAGAAATATCTCAAGACTGATTTTTCTAAGGTTTTATGGACTGATGAAATGAGAGTGAGTCTTGATGGGCCAGATGGATGGGCCCGTGGCTGGATTGGTAAAGGGCAGAGAGCTCCAGTCCGACTCAGACGCCAGCAAGGTGGAGGTGGAGTACTGGTTTGGGCTGGTATCATCAAAGATGAGCTCGTGGGGCCTTTTCGGGTTGAGGATGGAGTCAAGCTCAACTCCCAGTCCTACTCCCAGTTTCTGGAAGACACCTTCTTCAAGCAGTGGTACAGGAAGAAGTCTGCATCCTTCAAGAAAAACATGATTTTCATGCAGGACAATGCTCCATCACATGCGTCCAAGTACTCCACAGCGTGGCTGGCAAGAAAGGGTATAAAAGAAGAAAATCTAATGACATGGCCTCCTTGTTCACCTGATCTGAACCCCATTGAGAACCTGTGGTCCATCATCAAATGTGAGATTTACAAGGAGGGAAAACAGTACACCTCTCTGAACAGTGTCTGGGAGGCTGTGGTTGCTGCTGCACGCAATGTTGATGGTGAACAGATCAAAACACTGACAGAATCCATTTGAGTGTCCTTGCAAAGAAAGGTGGCTATATTGGTCACTGATTTGTTTTTGTTTTGTTTTTGAATGTCAGAAATGTATATTTGTGAATGTTGAGATGTTATATTGGTTTCACTGGTAAAAATAAATAATTGAAATGGGTATATATTTGTTTTTTGTTAAGTTGCCTAATAATTATGCACAGTAATAGTCACCTGCACACACAGATATCCCCCTAAAATAGCTATAACTAAAAACAAACTAAAAACTACTTCCAAAAATATTCAGCTTTGATATTAATGAGTTTTTTGGGTTCATTGAGAACATGGTTGTTGTTCAATAATAAAATTAATCCTCAAAATACAACTTGCCTAATAATTCTGCACTCCCTGTATATATATATATATATATGTTGTGCAAGCAGAATAGCAAATGTATATTTTAAAAACATATATCAAAATAAAAAAGGCCCCTAATCTCATGCGCCAACAAAAGCACATACTGACTATTTACTAACAGTAGTATGAAAACCCTTCTTTGAACACTGGGTCTTAAATTAGTGTAACAGCGACAATCTTGGCATAATGGGGGAGGTGATAAAGCTGGAGAGGAGGTAAGTACTGAATTAGTAACTCCTGAAGCAATAAAATATTTAATGTATCTTTACAATCATGACAGGTTTAGTTTAAATTGTTTGGAAGGAGATTCAATATACAAGTTACCATTTGTAATTACTCCAAGATAAACAGACATTTGGCAGATTCATTACTTTAAATTACTTTTAATTAACATATTAAGCATTTAACTCCTGAATTAGCTCAAGTAAACTAATTGAAGTAAATGGACAACTAATTTTAACTATAATTCTAAGTGTAATTATCATTCATAAGAATTAATTGTAACTATTACCAATATGATGACTGATATTTTGTATAAATAATATCCCTAAAGTAGTAAAAAGTCAACTTTACTGCGAGAACAGCTAGGCTTATGACCTGTCATACAAACAAATTATTGAGTCACTATTTATGGAATTAACCTTGGAAATTCCATTTTAAATGAGAACTATAGGGCATGTTTCTATGGAGAGAATATGCAAATGGTGGTAATAAAATAATTAGCTTCAAAGATCCAAACATAGGAGAATGTTACAAACGGCACATTGCCCTGGCATCACCTTAGTGACAAAAACCATGATACCCAAAGAACACATTGTGCCCTATTCTAATGAAAATGCTTAGTAAAATAACAGAATGTAAGCTCGATCGAGCAGGGTCCTCTTCAACCTATTGTTCCTGTAAGTTTATTTGTAATTGTCCTATCTATAGTTAAATCCCTTCTCATAATATTGTAAAGCGCTACGGAATCTGTTGGCGCTATATAAATTGCAATAATAATAATAATAACAGAATTTTCTTCCCGGCAGCAGCATCGTCATTGTCATCGTTTTAGAAATACTCATTACTGACTGAGAAAACGGGTTACATAAATGGATATTCTGTTGAACTAAATAAAATAAATGTCCCTCTAAAAAGTCAATGATGAATCTAGAGAACAACGGATAATACAACAAAAAAGTATCTATAAAACAGTTTAATTCTCAGTAATTACATGCGTAAATCTAATTATTCACGGAACAACCTTGTTGTTCACATAAATAAAAAAAAGTACGGCTAAAATAACATTGTTAAACTTTGTGGTAAAGGTAAGAATTCCTTACAGGGCTATCATCAGAGGGTTACAATCGGTGTTTGTCTGTATCTCTGTGTGTGTCTGTCAGTATGCAACAGTATCTGTGCATGTTTGTGCTTGTCTGCAATTGTACATCCCTGACAGTGAGTATTATTGTGTATGTGTGTCTATCTGTCTTGCGGTGTGTATCTGTGACTGCATATTAGTGAGTGTGTATACTTGAGTGTGTCAGGAATGCATACCTGTATGTGTCTTACAATATATATCTCTGTGTCTGGAATCATGTGTGTTTTGGTGCAAGACGCTGACAGAGTGTATGGAATGTCTTCCTGACAGCCACTAAATGCATTTTCTCCTCCAGACCCAGTAAAACTCGATCTAGGAATCAATGCCGCTGATAGCAGCATTTGATTAGAGGAGTGTGGTGTTTGGTCAAGCATGCATACCTCCAATCCATTGATTCTTTATGCGAATCAATGGATTGGAGGAGATTGTGAAGACTTCAGCAGGCATGCGTCTTCGAAGGGTGCAAGCTGCATCAACAGAGGAGTCCGGGCACTGAAAACAAGGTAAATAATCATTCTCTAACTTACTTTTCTAAATGCAAAGGAGGAGGGCAGATGATAATTACAATAATTATTTCAGGACTACAGGTCAGAAGGGAACCTGTAGCCCTGAAATAATTATTGTAATTTCCTGTACTATAGGATCCCTTTAAATTTGTTTTGAGTGTCTCTTTAAACTCTCCTGGACAAAAGTTAATGGAATAAGAAAATACTCCATAGACCAGAATGAGATGCTCCTTATTAGAATGTCTCTAACTGAAGCAGAAAGGTTCTGCTGGAAGCGTCAGTAATTCTGACAAAACAGTGATTCTCCTGGAAACTTTGAAGATAAGTATCTTTTCTTTTGTCTCTTATTTTTCATAGATTTATTTTTTTGTTGCAATTTTGCAATCAATTATCTATATACTATTTTACAGAAATAGGAATTCAACTTTACCTATGTTTCTACCTCATAGATTCACCAAAACATAAATTAAGAAACAAACCATGATGAATGGCCACAATAAACTGTTCACTATAATGTTATAATTAAAGGGACACTCCAGAAACTAACACATTTTTTATGAATTGCATCGTATTTGCTGGCTACTGTAACTGGTGCATATTGTAATCATTCCTTTCCGGGTTTCCCAACCTTTGGTATTTCTTCTATAAGTCTGTCGTTCATGTCATCATCAAGGAGCACATGAAACGTTTCTGTGAGTTATGGTTCTGACAACATCATTCATGTAAAATGCAACTTGGTTGCTTTTGTACATTTTTAGACAATGCATTCAAAAAATAATGGGTCAATCCCAGCCTGGAGTGACCATTTTATTATTAAACAACGGCAAAAAAATTCTCATCAGAAATTCTTATAGTGATACACAATTGTCTATAAATATTTCTGTTTTTTTCAATTCTTTTTTTGACACTGTAGCTTATAGTGACACATACTGTGGGGGAGTTTGGAATGGCTATGTATATTGCCGATGCTGCGGGACATGTCATGGAAACTATTACACCAGGAAAAAAGAAGAAAGAGCCTGCTCTAAAATTTCAGGCCAGAGGAGGATCAAAAAAAGGTAGGTTGCTATGAGGAGCCTAAAAGGGGCAATCGATGCACACAAGGTAGAGCATTATACCAACTTTGGGATAACATTGAAATCTAACAGGAGAAGGCTGGCAGAATGGTCACCCCGAGCACCTAATATAGAGAAGATTGTGTGCGCCTGCCTCACAGCAAAAAAAAATAAATATATTATGTAACATTGTGTTCAAATTATTGCAGAATTAGTATTAAAAAAAAAGGATTGAATTTAATATTAATGTAGTGGAGTGCGTCGGGACCGTGGAGTAGTGTGGTATTATTTGGTCTATTTGGTTAATTGCAGGTAATATGTAGTTAGCCCTGACCTGTAATCTAATGTGAAAAATCCTGCAAATACACAAAATTAAAAGGTCACATAAAATGTAAAAAAAAAAAAACACGTAAAAACGATAAGATATATGTGCCAAGAAGATGCATGTTGTCAGTAGTTCAGAGTTTTACAGTAACTGTTGCTGCCTCCCACTATAAGCTTTATCAAAGCAGGTGCTCAGGAACTCTGAACCTCAGACAATATCCCTAGCAGTACTGACCTCTCTTTTCTGCCCCTGTGAGCATCTTATGTTACAGAGAAATAAGTATATAATCTGGGCTCCCTTAGGGACTGTAAGCTTCCTTACCATCTCCTGCAAGGTATGCAACAGAATGGGTAAAGCATTAATGGGGAGTCCCAAACATTAATGCATGAGTTCCCCACCATCTTTTTGTGGCTCTGGTGGTGCCTGGCTCATTAGACTATGTGGATTTTGTGGAAGGGATCCTGTTAGATAATTCAACTGATATGACATCTTGGTGTTTCCAAGTACACTATACAACAATATATTGATATCCCTCCTAGAGTAGGCAGTCCTACTGTTTAACCCCTTAAGGACCAAACTTCTGGAATAAAAGGGAATCATGACATGTCACACATGTCATGTGTCCTTAAGGGGTTAAGAACGGTTTGCCAACTTTAATGGGTCGCAAAGGGTGACCATTTTTGCCTTCCCTGCTAATCCTTGCAGTGCAAAGCTGACTCTCAGCTAATGATCATGGCCGGTATGTCAGGACTTTTTCGGCAGCAGATGGTCTGGCAACACAGGCCCATTTAAGCTGGCAACTGTTCTTAAATGGTATGACTACTTACGATGGTAGAGTGCCTGGGCACTCCAGACACCATAACCACTACTAAAAAAGTCTACACTAGCCAGACTATACTAAAATAATCTATGTGTTTCAAAGTTATCTTAAAGATGCCGCATTCTTTAGCCTGCTCCTTGAGTTGAAACATGGTAGAATTGCCAAACATAAGACCCATTTAACACTTTTACAGTTGTCTACTTTTATACATTATTATAATAGTGGCATTCCTGTTTTTAGAGAAAAAAACAGAAGCAAAAGAAGATGTTAAAGTAACAGGTATGTTGACAAAAGAAGGGTGGGGAGGTTCTTCTATAACATTTGACCTAATATTCTGCAAAAATGCAAAGAATATGCACTAATAATGTTTAAATGGTTATTTGTATAAAAGTTGGGCACTAAGTAAATGCGTATGATGAACAAATTAATTCTGTAATTACTAATGTTTCTGAAAACTCATTCAACTGTAACATTTCCATGCACACATATTTAATGGCAATTTTTACATAATTAGATTTTTTAAATATAATATGAAAGATAATTTGACTTAGAAATTGTGTAAGACAAACTGCCATAAAATCATTGTGAAATATAATCTCTGGCTGTCTGATAGAATTATTCATTAAATGGCCCCAAGTGAGCATGAGCTTATTCACTAAACAATAAACTGCGGAGAATAGACAAATAACTGCAAAGTAGCTGAATCTGAAAAAAATCTGCAACTCAGCTATTTTAGCCAACAATTTACAATTCCCTTGTTGGTTCTCCTCAATTCTCGATTTATTGGACAAACCTCATCATTTGCATTGCTAAAGTTAGGAAAAAAGCAGCAACTCCTCCCCATAAACCTATCACATACACAAAATACACCTAGACCAGGGATAGGCAACCTTCGGCTCTCCAGATGTTTTGGACTACACCTCCCATGATGCTTTGCCAGCATTATGTGTGTAAGAGCATTATGGGGGGGATGTAGTCCACAACATCTGGAGAGCCGAAGGTTGCCTATCCCTGATCCTAGACCATAAGTTGTACTAACAAAATAATAAAGAATAAAGAAATACTAATAAAGGAAACTGATTTAAAAAAATCTAATTACACAGTTAAAAGTAATAAAAACTGTCCAACACGGCAACATTTACAAACAACCACTTGTGGGACTGTTCCAAATGAGCCTATAAGCAGCTGGCTAAACCACATACCTCCCAACATTTCAAATGGACAAAGAACGCTTTAACATTACAGGTGTGTGTGAAGGTGTAACCAGAAGCAGGACTGTTCTGGGAAATGTAATGTGACTTACTAATAATATTTTACGCAACTAAAATGTAAATTAGAACAAGAACAATGTATCTTATTCACACAGACTGATTGCTAAGCACATTATTGTAGTTTAGACACATCACTGTTGGTATTATTGCTGTGAAGCTCTGTTATACACTCGGACACATCAACAATATGGAGCTTCTAGAAAAGAGGGACATTAGGATAGAAAATAGGGATTTGGACTCAAAATAGGGAATGACCCTCCTAAATAGGAATACGTGGGAGGTATGTAAACAGCTGCAGTCCTTCGTATCTGGATCATCCTCTTACAAGAGTGTTTTCTGTGGATTGATCCAATATAAAACATATGTCCTCCTCTTTTCTATTTTGGCAGTGCATCCCAGCACCTCAAAAGACAAAGAGGTAGGAGAGTGTAATGAAACGCACAGGGCGTTATCTGGTAAAAGGACAAGAAATTGTACTCTTAAAGGGAAACTATTGTGCCAGGAAAACAAACTTGTTTTCCTGGCACTATAGCTTCCCCCTTTGTCAAGGCCTCCCCCTCCTCCTCCCCCTCATAGTGCAGAAGGGGTTAATGACCCATTTTGTCACTTACCTGGGTCACGTACATGGGGAGACCTAATGCACGGCAATGGCCGTGCTCCTATTAGGATTTCCCCATACGAAAGCATTATTCAGTGCTTCCCTATGGGCATTCCGGTGCCACTGGAAGTCCTCATGCATAGCGTGAGGATGTCCAGCGTAATTTAGGCAACCAAGCCTTCGAGCCCGTAAGTCCCTCTAGTGGCTATCTGGTAGACAGCCGCTAGAGGAGGAGTTAACCCTAGCAGGTAATTACTGCAACTTCTAAAAACTACAATAATTACCACTCTAGGGTTAAGGTTGATGGGACATTGCACCCAGACCACTTCAATGAGCTGAAGTGGTCTGGGTGCCTACAGTGTCCCTTTAAATTGTAACAAGGTAGCAATGCATATAGTATGCATTACATGCACTATTGACCATCATAAAGGCTGTGAAGAATTAGGCATGCATTAATTAAGGTGGGAGATTTGGATAGTGTCAGGATCGGGTCAGGGATCCAACACGCAGAGTACAAAGAGTAGCTGATACGTATACCGGTCCTTAGAATGGCCGGACTAACGTAGAACTACAATAGAATGGTCAGAGACAAGCCGAGGTCGAGGATAACAGAAGACAGGTAAGCGAGAGACAAGCCGGGTCAAGGATAACAGAAAGGCAGGAGAGTAAATAACAAAGCCGGGTCAGAACCAAAAGACAAGAGAATCACAAAGCACTGTGTGACTAGGAGGACTAGAACCACGACAGGGCAATGAGTGAATGAGAGAACCCCCGTTAAGTATCCTGGCTAGGGAGAGAAGACACGCCTCCGGCGAGTCCTGATTCGTCTCCCGAGATTTGAGTGGCAGGATGTTTCGGGTTAGCGTCATGACGTCTACCTCCGGTCCTTCTGTTATAAAAGGAAGTGACTCCCTCGCGGCCGGCGTTAGCAAGGCCGAGTGAACCGCGGGAGACCGAGGAGACATGGCGTCCGGACGGATAACCTTCTAAGTCTCTACCTCTCTCAACGGTAGAGACTCCAGGTACCCTGACAGTACCCCCCCCCTCAGATACGCCCACCGGGCGGAAGGAGCCGGGGCGAGATGGAAAGCGGGAGTGAAATGCCCTGCGAAGACGAGGAGCATGAACATCCTCTTGTGGTACCCAACTCCTCTCCTCAGGACCATATCCCCTCCAGTCAACTAAATATTGTACTCGTCCCCGGGAGACACGAGAATCAATAATGGAGTTAACCTCATACTCCTCCTGACCCTCCACCTGAACAGGGCGCGGAGGGGCGATTGTGGAGGAGAATCTGTTACAGATTAGAGGTTTCAACAATGACACGTGAAAGGAGTTCGGGATGCGTAAAGTAGCTGGAAGAGCTAGACGATATGCCACTGGGTTAATTCGAGTCAAGATCCTGTAAGGACCAATATAACGAGGGGCGAACTTCATGGAAGGAACTTTAAGACGAATATTCCTAGTGCTCAACCACACTCTATCGCCTGGAACAAAATTCGGAGCCGCCCTTCTACGTTTGTCAGCATGTTTCTTTACCAGTACAGAATTGTGTAGAAGAATCTGTCGAGTCTGATCCCACAACTTCCTCAAGTTGGCCACATGGACATCAACCGACGGTACTCCTTGGGAAGGAGAAACCGGGGGAAGAATAGATGGATGAAAGCCATAGTTCATGAAGAAGGGACTTGAATGCGTGGAGTCACAAACAAGATTGTTGTGCGCAAACTCTGCCCAAGGAATCAAACCGACCCAATCGTCCTGGTGTTCGGAAACAAAACAACGTAAGTATTGCTCAATCTTCTGGTTAGTTCGTTCAGCAGCTCCGTTAGACTGAGGGTGATAGGCGGACGAAAAATTCAATTTGATGCCTAATTGAGAACAGAACGACCTCCAAAAACGTGAAACAAATTGGGAGCCTCTATCAGAAGTGATCTCAGAAGGAATCCCATGTAAACGAAAAATCTCTTTAGCAAAGACCTCTGCCAATTCAGGAGAAGTCGGGAGTTTAGGCAAAGGTACGAAATGTGCCATCTTGGTAAACCTATCGACTACGGTGAGGATAACAGTGTGTTTTTTAGAAACCGGCAGATCCACAATAAAGTCCATAGCCACACAGGACCAAGGTTTGTCAGGAATCTCCAGCGGTTGTAGAAGGCCACAAGGAAGCGAATGCGGTAGTTTGGTTTTAGTACAGACCACACAAACCCCGATAAAATCCTTAATATCCTTCCGTAACGACGGCCACCAGAAATCCTTGGAGATCAAAGAATACGTCTTGCGGACACCCGGATGACCAGCCACCTTACTCTCGTGAAGACACTGTAAGAGCTCCAATTGAAGTTCAGGGGGAACGAAAAGTCTGGAAACCGGAGTCAGTCTAGGTGCCAGATGCTGCAAGTTCCTTATCTGATCAAGTAGCGGGGAATGAACTTTGAGAGTAGTGTTAGCGATAATGTTACACTTGGGTACTATAGAGGACAAAACCGGCTCAGATACGGCAGCAGGTTCATATTGGCGAGATAAGGCGTCGGCTTTAGAATTCTTAGAACCTGGCCTATATGTGAGTACGTAGTTGAAGTGAGTGAGAAATATGGACCAACGAACCTGTCTAGATGATAGTCGTTTAGCCTCCCCAATATAGGATAAGTTCTTATGATCCGTCAAAATAGTAACAGGATGCAAGGTACCCTCCAATAAATGTCTCCACTCCTTCAAGGCCATTATAACCGCTAGTAGTTCCCTGTCACCAATGTCATATCTGCTTTCAGTACCGGACAATTTTTTGGAAAAGTATCCACAAGGATGTAGTGGTTTATCTACACCCAACCTTTGGGACAGAACAGCACCTA
This sequence comes from Pelobates fuscus, assembly GCF_036172605.1. Classification (NCBI taxonomy): domain Eukaryota; kingdom Metazoa; phylum Chordata; class Amphibia; order Anura; family Pelobatidae; genus Pelobates; species Pelobates fuscus. The sequence continues at coordinate 117,694,348 of NC_086320.1, read as the reverse complement.
TACCTGTCTCAGAAGCGTCTACTTCGAGTAGGAAAGGTAGAGTAGTATCAGGGTGAACTAAAATTGGTGCGGAAGCAAACAGCTCTTTGAGTGTCTCAAAAGCCCGAAGAGCTTCAGTAGACCAATTCTTAGTCTCAGCCCCTTGTTTGGTCATGTTAGTGATGGGAGCAATGATAGAGGAGTATCCCTTAATGAAACGTCTGTAGTAATTAGAGAAACCAATGAATCTCTGGATAGCCTTGAGACCCTGAGGTAAAGGCCAGTCTAGTATGGATTGGAGCTTCTCCGGATCCATTTCAAACCCCTCCCCAGAAATCACATAACCAAGAAATGTAGTTTGGGATTGGTCAAAGCTGCATTTCTCTAGTTTGCAGTATAAGCCATGCTGAAGAAGTTTGTGTAAAACCCTCCTGACTTGCCTGTGGTGAGTCTCAATATCCCTGGAATGTATAAGAATATCATCAAGGTATACAATTACACAGTCATCTTGAAACTCCCTAAGAACCTCATTAATAAGGTCCTGAAATACTGCCGGAGCATTGCAGAGACCAAAAGGCATTACCGTATACTCATAGTGCCCATATCGAGTATTGAATGCAGTTTTCCACTCGTCACCGTCGTGGATTCTCACTAAATTATAAGCACCTCTAAGGTCTAACTTAGTGAAAATTTTAGAACTTTTTAATCGGTCAAAAAGCTCGGTGATCAAGGGAATCGGATAAACATTTCTGATGGTTATCTTGTTAAGGCCTCGGTAGTCAATGCAAGGTCTTAAAGAGCCATCCTTCTTTTTAACAAAAAAAAATCCAGCCCCAGCAGGGGAGGAGGATCTTCTAATGAACCCCTTGTCTAGGTTTTCACGAATATACTCCTCTAGAACTAAGTTCTCATTCGTGGACAAAGGATATACATGACCCCTGGGGGGCATGGTACCAGAAAGTAAATTAATTTTGCAATCAAAAGGCCTATGTGGTGGTAAGGTATCAGCCTTTCTTTTGTCAAATACTGCCTTTAAATCTTGATACAAGGACGGTATCTGTACTTTGGTAGAGTCATTAGCGTTATTAATTGGGTTGACACTACAAAGAGGTGACACTTTCTTTAAACAACTCTCTTGACAATTCTGGCCCCAAGAAACTATTTCCCCTGATCTCCAATCTATAACGGGGTTATGTTTCTTAAGCCAGGAGTATCCCAGGACTATGGGAACAGAAGGGGATGAAATGAGTAGTAGGGATATTTCCTCCTTGTGTAGAATACCAATAGTTAAGGAAAGAGGTGTGGTCTCCCGGGAAATCACAGGCTCAACTAAAGGTCTACCATCAATGGCTTCAACAGCCAAGGGTGTCTTCCTTAACTGGGATGGGATAGTGTGTTTAGTGAGAAACTTTTGGTCGATAAAACTCTCAGCAGCGCCGGAGTCTATCAATGCCATAGTTTCTAAAGTTCCCTTCTCCCAAGTTAACGAGACCGGTAAAAGGAGTCTATGTTCTTTGTAGTTATGAGTAGAGGACAAAATCGAAACACCCAAGGTCTGTCCTCTAGAGAAACTTAGGTGCGAGCGTTTCCCGGACGGCTGGGACAGCTCAAACGTACATGACCTCTGAACCCACAATACATACACAGTCCCTCTCTTCTCCTGTACTGTCTCTCCTCCTCTGAGAGACGAGTAAGGCCTAACTGCATAGGTTCTGAAACCTGTGGATCTTTGGTTTCAGCAACTTGAAATGATGGTACTAGTCTAGAGAAAGATTTAGCGGTTCTATCTCGAGTATTCTGTCTCTCCCTTAGGCGTTCGTCAATACGGGAGACAAAGGAAATTAAGTCCTCCAGATTCTCGGGAAGTTCTCTAGTAGCTACCTCATCAAGTATTACATCAGATAATCCATTTAAGAATACGTCTATATAGGCCTGTTCATTCCATTTTACCTCTGCCGCCAAAGACCTGAACTCTAGTGCATAATCCACAAGGGTTTGGTTGTCTTGTCTAAGGCGCAACAGTAATCTGGCTGCATTGGCCTTCCTGCCAGGAGGGTCAAAAGTTCTTTTAAAAGCAGCTACAAAGGAATTATAGTTATAGACTAATGGATTATCATTCTCCCACAACGGATTCGCCCATCTCAGAGCTCTCTCAATGAGTAAGGTAATAATAAATCCCACCTTTGCCCTATCAGTAGGGTATGAACGGGGCTGTAGCTCGAAGTGAATACTGATCTGGTTCAAAAAGCCACGACACCTCTCAGGGGAACCAGCATAACGTACAGGTGGGGTAACTCGGGAAGAAGCACCTACAGTAGCTACCTCTAACCCTGAACCCACAGAAGAAGCAGAAGTGTTACGCCTCTCCTCAGGTGGATTAATAGGGCGAGACAGCAGCGCCTGTAGTGCCAGAGCCATCTGATCCATCCTATGATCCATGGCGTCAAACCTAGGATCAGGAGAACCAAGCTGACAATTTGTACCTGCAGGATCCATGGCCCTGTCGTAATGTCAGGATCGGGTCAGGGATCCAACACGCAGAGTACAAAGAGTAGCTGATACGTATACCGGTCCTTAGAATGGCCGGACTAACGTAGAACTACAATAGAATGGTCAGAGACAAGCCGAGGTCGAGGATAACAGAAGACAGGTAAGCGAGAGACAAGCCGGGTCAAGGATAACAGAAAGGCAGGAGAGTAAATAACAAAGCCGGGTCAGAACCAAAAGACAAGAGAATCACAAAGCACTGTGTGACTAGGAGGACTAGAACCACGACAGGGCAATGAGTGAATGAGAGAACCCCCGTTAAGTATCCTGGCTAGGGAGAGAAGACACGCCTCCGGCGAGTCCTGATTCGTCTCCCGAGATTTGAGTGGCAGGATGTTTCGGGTTAGCGTCATGACGTCTACCTCCGGTCCTTCTGTTATAAAAGGAAGTGACTCCCTCGCGGCCGGCGTTAGCAAGGCCGAGTGAACCGCGGGAGACCGAGGAGACATGGCGTCCGGACGGATAACCTTCTAAGTCTCTACCTCTCTCAACGGTAGAGACTCCAGGTACCCTGACAGATAGCAGTCAGATTTATTGTCCAATTGATTGCATCATGTTTATACTTAAAGGGACACTATAGTCACCAGAACAACTACAGCTTTTTGTATTTGGTCTGGTGAGTATAGTCATTCCCTTTAGGCTTTTTGCAGTAAACACTGTATTTTAAGAGAAAATGCAGTGTTTACATTACAGCCTAGTGATAACTCCTCTGGCCACTCATCAGATGAGAGTTGTTTCCTGGAGCATTTCCATTTAGTGTCTCCACCCTCTGCATGCGGACACTGAACTTTCTTCATAGAGATAAATCGATTCAATGCATCTTTATGCGGGAATGCTGATTGGCCAGGACTGTATTTGGCTTGTGCTGGCTTTGCCCCTGATCTTCCTCCATGAAAAGCTCAGCCAATCCAGTGCTTTCCTATGTAAAGCATTATGATTGGCTCAAAACAACACTTCTGGTAATGTCAGCCAAGCAGGCAGATCAGGGGCAGAGGCAGCAGACTGGAATAAAAGTAAGATTTTGCTATATTTAGGGTAGTAAGGGGGGAGGGCAGTGTCCCTTTAAGACATTTGGATCCACTGCCAACATGAGGAATTTAAATTATTGTTTTTATACTGGCTCAATCAAATGATTAAATCCTTGTTGGGGCTCATATGGAGGAGAAAGTTTGTGGCTATCTGTTTAGCCTGCTGCTGCTAATATAATTTGGGACAAGTGGTTGTTTATGGATGTTGCCATTCCAGACACTTTTCATTGCTTTGACTGTGCGATTTGATTTTGTGATTAGTTTCCTTTTATATGTTTTTAATTATGTATTGAAATCTGATGTGAAATTCATAAAAGACATTACAAAAAAATAAATAATAATATATTTATTCATGTAGAATGGAGAGGCAGACTGACCTGTCTTTTGTCTGTCTTCATCCTAAACCAAGATCATTATTTTTACTTATTTACTTTTATCGCTATTGCTGACTTGATTTAAACTTTCTGTTAGCAGATATCATAGAGCCACGTGTTGAACAGATTATTGCAATAGAGGAGACTCCAGCTCCAGACGAAGTACCAATTGTGGAAGAGGCAGATGATGACACAGAACAGCCTATGCCTCCAACAAAAAAAGGACATGCATTGTAATATGTTACATGTGGTTTATGAAATTATACACATACACAAATAGCATTAAATGAAATTGCAAGCAGATATTGATATTTTATCCTTCACATCTGCTCTCAAAAAAAAAAAATAATAATAATAATCTTCTGGATTGTTCCACCCTGGATTAAATTGATTACCCGAGTGTTTTGGGTCAAGTTTCTACATAATGTGTCATGGGAATGTTCTACAGTAAATCAAACCATTGTTTCATAGATTGTCTTATTGAAAATATATCACGCACACCAAGGTTATAACAAAAAATAAATCATTCAGGGTTTCTAAGAAAATAGCACATGCCATTTAACCATTTCTGGGAAGAATTAGACAGATTGCCCAGGACAGCTGGTAAGCTGATGGGGTTGTTTTTATTATTATACTGTACATTATGATTGTATTATTATATTATTTGAGAAGAGTTATTTAAATTCCTAAGTTATATTCTTGGTCTATCTTGGTTTATTCATAACTGTTTAAAAAAAAAATAAAAAAACTCCAAGCACCATAACTACTACAACTTGCTGTAGTTGTTATGGTGCTCCTCCCATTTTAGAACATTTTGACTTCTTGCCTGGTATCTGCCTGTGTGCAAACCCCAATCTCTGCTACATTCTGTGCTAAGCTCAGGAATCAACTGATCACTTTAGCCAATGAGCTAAGCCCTGCACCACCAGCTTCCGGCTCTGTCAGAACGCCCAGCTGACCCAAAGTGAGAAATCAGGTTGCTCCAACATAGCTTGACTACGTACAAGGGGGGGAAGTGCCAGGGCACTCATGGATGTAGTGGTTTTGCTGACTGTAGTGGTTATGGTGTTTGGAGTGTTCTTTTAACCCATTTTTAATTTTGCCTTTATGAATCAAAATATTTCATGTGAACATTGAAAACAGTATTGGTATTTGCTGCTTGTAATTTTGTAATGTGTTAACTACCCTCCATTTTATCAGCTTATTCTCCATTTACTTAGAAGGTGTTCTTCAACAAAACTTGCTGTTAGTATGAGAAAGAGCAAATCAGGTTTCATACAAATGGCCCATTTGGCATAGGAATCAAAGAAAATCAGTATATAACAAATATACACCCTTAATGGAGTATATGTTAATCAACGGAGTTTTCTATTGGCAAAAATATACACTGTCAGCCGTATGGAATACACACCTATGTAAGCTAGCCTAAGCTTTTAACGTTTAATATAGCATGTGTGTATATATATTTATATATATATAATGTGTGTGTATGTATGCAATTTTTCACAACCCCCCCCCATCACATCAAAAACAAACCCCACAGCTATTCAATAAACATATTTTCACTGTTATTTTTTGTTGTTGGAATGTAACTGCTTTAAAATATCAAAATCCATGGAAAAAGTAACTAACTCCTTTACATTTTTTTGTTTTTCTCATCTTTATTAAAAAGTAATACAATTGATTTTAAAAGCAACACCAGCAGAACTTGGGTGAATCCCATGTTTCACAAGCAAATACTACATTTTCAGGGGGAGGGGGACTTTGTCCCCCCATTCCCTCTGCTTCCTTTGCATGTAAAATTGTCTAAAGCTTGTGCAATTTGAAAACATTACATTCATCTTTATCAAGATGCTCTGAAGCTACAAAAATACTAATGTAGTCTCCCTTCATTTGATAGGGGACCAGGGAGTGATTCATTTGTACATTAGTTTAAACTCTGGGGCTCAATTCGACAAGGGCTGCTGGTTACTTATGACTTGGTGGCTACAATGTGCATCCATTAGTAAGAACTAATTGCAATCTATCATCTTTGTACACTTTCCAATAATTCAAATAGCTGCTGACAAATACTTTTTTAGAATGGAATTCCCCTGTGGTTTAGTTACATGTCATATTCTAGTACACACACAAACCCTACTGAAAATTATGCAACTCCGCTTCTCTTACAATATTGAGAGAGTTGTGGCTTAGGATGTTTAAAGAGATTTAAAGGAAGAGTACAGTGTTAGGAATATTCCTGCATTTCTAACACTACCCTTTTCTACTTTGCATTTAGTTTTAAGGTTCCCGTCAAATCAAAATTAAAAAGTTATTCACCTTTCCTGTGATAAGATCTAGTCCCTGCAGCCACTTGATGTGCCTTCAACATGACAACCTTTCTCTTACCTACCCTTCAATATTCCTCATAAAAAAAGGATTGGGGATGAAAAGCGCATTCGTGGCCAGCGCTGTGCTCCACCAATTTAAATGTATGTTAGCTGTGAGAACCAAGTTTAACCCAGATCACACAGTGGAATAATTTCTAGTGGCTGTCAATAACACAGCCATGAGAGGCATATTTAACCCCACAGTGTAAGTGTTGCCATATCTACTAAATTACAATGGTTTACACTGCAGAGTTAAAACCAAAAGACCAATGCACCCAGGACACTTCATTGTGCCTTTAATGATATTTTAAAGGGAAACTCCAGTGCCAGAAAAACGATCCGTTTTTCTGGCACTGGAGGGTCCCTCTCCCTCCCACCCACCAATCCCCGGTTACTGAAGGGGTAAAAACCCCTTCAGTCACTTACCTGGGACAGCGGCGATGTCCCTCGCCGCTGTCTCCGCCTCTGTGACGCTCCTCCTAGTGCTTACGTCGGCCGGTGGGCGAGACTAATCTCGCTCACCGGCCGAGGAGACCTAATGCGCATGCGCGGAAATGCCGCGCATGCGCATTACGTCTCCCCATAGGAAAGCATTGAAAAATCATTTCAATGCTTTCCTATGGGGTTTTGAGCGACGCTGGAGGTCCTCACACAGCGTGAGGACGTCCAGCGACGCTCTAGCACAGGAAACCTGTGCTAGAAACAAGGAAGTGACCTCTAGTGGCTGTCTAATAGACAGCCACTAGAGGTGGAGTTAACCCTGCAATGTAATTATTGCAGTTTATGAAAAACTGCAATAATTACAGTTGCAGGGTTAAGGGTAGTGGGAGTTGGCACCCAGACCACTCCAATGAGCAGAAGTGGTCTGGGTGCCTGGAGTGTCCCTTTAAGCATAGTTGTTATGTGAATGTTCTCTGCTATACTGTAGTTATCATTGTGATTTTACAGTACAATAAATAGGGTTGATAGGACTGCAAAGAAAGCTTGATTATAATAATTCCTGCCGAGAATGCAGCTGAGTGGAGTGTAATATCATCCAGTTTCTTTTCATACTTAGCTTTTTATGTATGTTATAAAAACTATATTGTGGCAGAAAAACAATATTTTATAATGGTAATAAAAATGGCATGGTTTTGATTTATTGCATATTCACTGTGGCATTAAAGTTGGTACAAAAACCCACGTATGGCAAAGATGTCTTCAAATATATGGCCTTTTTTATTATCTACCAATCTCAGAAGGATTTGTTTGTTGTGATTTGTACTGTCTGTAAAGAATTGACTCCAGAAATACTCTGGTTACTGTTAAACAGTGTTAAGTCTCATATAATGGCTTAACTTAAATGTCAAGTATCCATCAGACCGCATGTGGAATATTCAGTTATTTAATATTTCATATTAGTGTTTTGATAAAAAGAGAAGGTGGTAGCTGAAATCTATTTACCCATGCATAACTTTTCTCTTGCAGTTAACTTCCCCATATACATCTTTGTTTATAAAGCAGCTTCCCTGTGTTCAATTATTTTACATTTAGTTAGAATTGCAATTTCCTGTTTTAAAATAATACGCCTACTCCCTTAAAAGCTTTATCTCATCTTCACATGAGGAGTGCATTGGTTCCATCTAAACTTCAAGGGTTAACCATTTAACCCTAATATTGGTACCCCTGTGTACTATTTTTTTCAATGGACGGCCAGTGATAAGCAATGGACACTCTCAGCCTATCGCCAGCCATCAGACAAACCTTCTTGATCACTATGGTGTACAGAGGAAACTGGAGTTGAGTGAAATCTGTTGGGCTCCCTGGTGACCATCTTTGAGGTTAACGGAACACCATAGTCACCAGAACAACTATAGCTTAATGTAGTGGTTATGGTGTATATTGCCTGTCCCTGCTTTTTTTTTCATTTTTTATAAATTCTATATTACAAAGATTTTGTTTTTGTGGGCAATAATATAAAACATATACAGTGTACATTACGTATTTTTTCGTGTTATTGCTTCCATGCAGTTTAAAGGGACACTATAGTCGCCAGAACAACTACAGCTTAATGTAGTTGTTCTGGTGAGTATAATAGCCCCCTTTAGGCTTTTTTCATGCAAACACTGCCTCCTTAGATAGCCACTGGATGTGCTTCCTGGGTCAGTGCTGCCGAAAAAGGTTCAATGCATCTCTATGAAGAGGTTGATTCAATGCATCTCTATGAAGAGGTCCTGATTGGCCAAAATGGCATTTGGCCCCGCCCCGTGCCAATTTTAGCCAATCCAATTCTTTCCCTATGGGAAAGAATTGGATTGGCTAAAAGAATCAGACATTTTGATGATGTCACAAAGGGGGTGGAGCCAGCACCGGGGGGGGGACCCGCACAATGCTGGAAATAAGGTGAGATTTAAACCGGGGGGGGGGGGGGACCCGCACAATGCTGGAAATAAGGTGAGATTTAAACTTTTATAGGGGAACTAAGGGGGCCAAGCCACCTAAATGGTAGGTTAAACACTATAGGGTCAGGAATACATGTTTGTGTTCCTGACCCTATAGTGTTCCTTTAAACAAGTATGCAGTAGTTTAACATCAACTGAACATAATTTGATATTTTAACGCTGAATGAGCTTTGACGTTGGAGTAAGTATAATAGAGTATTCGGTACATCTGTGGGGTGTTGTTGCCAAGGCGGGGGAGGTTATGGGTTTTAAAGGGGAGGAAGGGGGGGATCATCCAATATTGTTTATGCCCCTCATTGTGGATCTAGTTGGCAATTGAGGGTGTGTGCTTGCCTTGGTGCGTGATTGCTGTTCAGGGTCGGGTTTAGAGTTACCCAGACTTGAAGTGTTGTTAGGTCGTGGTTGCTCGGTGGTGTGTGTCATATCGACTACGGATATTTGATGTCTTTCCTGGTAAAATATTTTATAAATAAATAAAAATAAATATGTCTTATGTGCAGCTTCGTAGCTGGGATGAACTGGCTCTCCGGGATACCGGGAAATTTCTGGGTGGGCCGCAGGAACCTGGGGCCGGGCAGACAGCCCAAATCATTAGGCTAATGTCTTTTAAGTATTTTCCCCTTGGACTGTGCCAGCCTGTGTCAGTTCGAGGGGAGTGAAGAGGGAGGAGCTGGGGGCTGGTGCGGCCACAATCCAGCTGCTGGCGGCTGCAGGGAGACCTGTCAGTCTCCTGCACAATGTGCAGCAAGGTCTGGCCCCCGCACGTAAGCCCTGCCTCCTGGACGGAAGCTCCGGCTCCCGCACACAAGCTTTTCCCCCGCATGCACGTTGCTGACCTCTCTGGAAGGAAGAGGCCACAAAATGTGTGTGTGTGCCTGCTAGTGAATGGACTTGTGTGTGTATGCGTGTTTGTTCATGTGTGTACCTGCTAGTGAGTGTGTGCGCCTGCTAGTGAGTAATCTATGACTGTGAACCTGGTGATGTGTAGTAGGTGTCAGTAGATGTCTGAGTATGGACAATGTGTGCTATTGTTTAGATGGACTTTGTGTTTAAAGGTGATATCCTTTTAAACTGGAACCCAGCACTCAGTGCTAAGATGCTCTCTAAGCATAAGAGATATAATAACCATATGAAAATGAAAAGACACAGTCCTGGGACAAGAGGAGCGCAATAATGTGCTCCAATAAAATAAAGACTGACACATGAGGGAGTTGGGTCAGGTCTGATGAGGTTTCCTGAGATCAGGCAGACAATTTAAGTGGTCTGTGTTTATTTCAACAGTGCTAACTAGACCCTTTCCTCTCCTACCCTCTGCAAGACCCCTTAACAGTGTGTCATGCTGTGCTCCTCTTCAACCTATTTAGTTTGATCCCCATGGAAAAAAAATCTCCACATATTCAGAGATTTTTGTTTATTTTTACCCCACCAAGAAGTTAGTGTATAGGCCAAGATCAATAAGGCTCTGAAATTGTAAAAGGGAAGCAGCCAGGTAGTTATTCCAATTATCTTGCCAAATAAAGGATTCCAGGAGAATCCCTTCTGTGCAAAGCTGGGAGTTTCTTCATAATCACAATTCTAGTGGTTAAATGTTTTTGTCTGTTTTCTTTTCTGTTTTATTTTTTTTTTTATTTTATTTTTTAAGAGAGATACACAGTGATTGCTTGTATATGAGTTACTGCCTGAATGTTTAGCAGAAGTAGACCCCTATATACCAGCTGGGAGTGAGTGAACTTGTGTGTGTGTATGTGTGTGTGCCTGCTAGGGAACACTTTTTCTGTTTTTTTTCCAGGGCTGCTTTGTATCTCCAGACTGCTTAATAGTTATGCACTACTGATTGTGGGGATGCGGTTGGCATGGGGATGAAAAAGGGAGGTTGAATGGGAGATGGGGTAGGGGTGTAGTGTCTAGAATGGAGGTTAGAGTTAAGGGATGCCTCAGCTGCCTGTCCCTACAAGGCCACCGGCATCTCATGTTGAGAGAGGGAATTTGTTTAGCCATGGTTCCCAGATTTTGTCAAAGTGTTTGGTGGTGTCGTGTAACAATGCAGAGAGGCCGTCCATTTTTCTTGCTTCATGCACTTTGCGTTTTACTGTTTCTATGGAGGGGACATCTGGGCTTCCCCTTCTCGTGGCCAGTGCGGTTCTAGCGATTAGTTTGTTTTTGGCTCTCTGGGTTTCTTTGTGGGGTTTGGAGAGGAGCCATATGCAAGGGTCTAGGGGATTATGGTGTGTAGAATTTTGGAGTTGAGTAGCGCTACTTCTAGCCACAATTGTGTGATTCTGTCGCATTCCCAGCATAGGTGGATGTATGTTCCTTTGTTCCCGCATTTTTTCCAGCATTTGTCTGAGTCTGCCCATCTGCTTTATTCCCTGCAGGCTTTTAAAATGCAAACACTGACTTTTCAGAGAAAAGCCTTGTAACACCTCTAGTTGCCGTCACTCAGACAGCCAGAAGAGGTGCTTTCTGGGTCAGTGCTGCACAACGCTCTGCATGGAGGGGCTGAATGCTCCACATAGAGATGCATTGAATAAATGCATTTCCATGAGGAGATGCTGATTGACGTTTTGTCGTGCATGTGCATTAGCCTCCAATGGGAAAGCATTGGATTGGCTGAGATCAAGTTTGATGATCTCAGCCAAGGGGGTGGAGCGTGGGTAAGGCCAGCCACGATCGGACCCACGTGGCGCTGGAAAAAGTAAAATCACCTTTTTCATCTGTGGTAAATGGGGGCTGGGGACCTAAACCGTGATTTTAGAACTATAGTGTCAGAATACATGTTTGGTTTGTATTCCTGACACTACAGTGTTCCTTTAAACCATCTGAAAATGATTTAAACACTACAACGTAAAATGGTACCCAAGACATCTTCATTGAGAACCAGTTGGTATGGGATAGTAATCCATTAATATTCATAGAAAATATGATATGCTGTGTGTGAACAGCTTTTTGTTTCTCGATAGTAACAGCATCAAGTTAGAATTTACATTAAATGTGCGTGATTGTTCTGCAGTCTCTGGGTAGGACAACCTTTTTCCAGCCTACGCAATTTTGCAGGGATCTCCTTCCTGGGGCAGCAAATCACCCAAAATCTATCCTGCTCTGCCCACTTCTGTTATGTCACAAAAGTTCCAGGTTTTATTACTAAGTAGGACACCATGCAATAAAAAGGTCCAATCTAACTCCTAAACATCAGTGAAGCATTTCTACACCAGTGAAGCACCATTAATAGGCAAACAATATACAGGGTTATTTAGAAATTGCTAACCTCAACAAACTGTAATTTATTTGTTATGGCAGGAATAGAACTACTAAGATACTTTTATACCTCTGCTGTTTTGGGTTAATGGGGCAGTGTAAACCTCATTGCTGCTAAATGGATCTATAACTATTATGGAACTAATAATCTTCAAGCTTTGTCCTATGGTTAATAAGAAGGGCTGGCACAGAAGAGGCAAGCCCGATAACAGTCCTAATACCCTGAAAGAGGTTTAAATGTAGAGCAAAGAATTGCCTGATTTTGTACAACCCCCCCCAAATTTTTTTTTTATATTACAACGTTATTAAATCCCTAACTGGGTATACATATATAAAACAAAAAAGAGAGAAAAAGTGTGTGATTTGCAAAGTGTAAAAAAAAGAAATAAAGTATAAACGTAAATAGGTTAAAATAGGACTGTAAATCTGTTCCAGATATCTAGCTACAAGACTAGTTAGTACCTTTAACCCCTTAAGGACACATGACATGTCTGACATGTCATGATTCCCTTTTATTCCAGAAGTTTGGTCCTTAAGGGGTTAAGCTTAGCTAGCCGTTAGAACTACCTTGAAGCAGTTAGTGTTATAAGTTTATTTAGGAAGGGATAATCCAACCAGATAGAATCTCACCAGGCAGGTTTTTACTTAGCCACTACTCTCCTTATCTCTGGACATTCCTGGGATACCTATATACTTCCAACCATTTGTCTGGAGAGTAGCTGACATTTCAAGCTTGCCTTAAAAGAGATATCTTACTTGGATTAAATTAGGCTAGGCAGACTCTTATCGAGAGGTCAATCTCCTGTTCACTAGGCAATTATTTTGCAACATCTATAATCTCTAAACTTAATTGGGGAATTAATCTCTCTCCTGCTAGCCTATATATTTGAGCCACAAGATTTGACTACTGTCTTAGCTGCACACTACTGAGCAAAGTTTATTTCGTTTGCAACTGTAGACTAGAGCAATCAATTAACATATGGGAATTGAAATATTTATGTTGTGTATATGAATGAGTACTCGCTCATCCGTATGATATTGAGCGAGTCCCACCAACATTTTATAGCTGACTCACAGCAACTTCCAGCAGCATAAGTTAGTAAGGGATACAGTAATAGGGGATTTATCTCATATGACCTCTTTACCACTATTAGCTATCTGGGGCTCGCTATGTATCCCTTTACTTTTACTATTCCCTAACACCCAGTTCCTTACTCCTAAGTGATTTATATATAAATCAGACGTTTTTTGTGTCCCCCCCTATAACTTAGATATCCATACATCAGGGTTGTTGTTTTTTGTAACTGTATGCATAGGATACCATTACATTCAGTTACATTTCCACCACACCTCCCTGATAAACATCCGATCCACACAGCAGTTAGATTGGTTACTATTTAGCAACACTGTATCAGGTACACTCAAACCTGTTACAATAGGCTACAGTGAATGGTCCTACTGTAACCTATTTATGTTTGTACTTTATTTCTTTTTTTACACGTTGCAAATCACACACTTTTTCTCTCTTTTTTTGTCATATATATGTATACCCAGTTAGAGATTCAATAAAGTTACATAGTTACATAGCTGAAAAGAGACTTGGGTCCATCAAGTTCTGCCTTCCTCACATATGTTTTTGCTGTTGATCCAAAGGAAGGCAAAAAACCCAGTCTGAAGCGCTGCCAATTTTGCAACAAACTAGGAAAAAAATCCTTTTTGATCCCAAAATAGCAGTCAAATGTCTCCTTGGATCAAGCAGCTATTACCCCAGTAATTAGAAATTATATCCCTGTATGTTAAGTTTTTGTAAGTATTTATCCAATTGCAGTTTAAACATCTGTATAGACTCTGACAAAACCACCTCTTCAGGCAAAGAATTCCATACCCTTATTGCTCTTACTGTAAAAAAACAAAACCTTTCTTTGCCTTAGATGAAATCTCCTTTCTTCCAGCCTAAATGTGTGACCTTGTGTCCTATGTATAGCCCTGTTTATGAATAGATTTCCAGATAAAGATTTGTACTGGCCCTGAATATATTTGTATAATGTTATCATATCCCCTCTCAGGCCGTTTTTCCAAACTAAAGAGATTTAAATTTTTTAACCTTTCTTCGTAACTAAAATGCTCCATTCCTTTTATCAAGTTTGTAGCTCGTCTCTGCACTTTTTCTAGTGCCATGATATCTTTCTTTAGAACAGGTGCCCAAAATTGCACAGCATATTCAAGGTGTGGTCTTACCAGCGATTTATAAAGAGGCAAAATTATATTTTCATCTCGAGAATTTATGCCCCTATTTAGTTGTAACATAAAATGTATTTTCTTAGGGTTTTACAAAATCAGGCAATTCTTTGCTTTACATTGAAACCTCTATCAGGGTATTAGGACTGTTATCGGGCTTGCCTCTTCTGTGTAAGTCTTCTTCAGCCCTTCTTTTTTAGCCTTTACATTGGGTTATGCCCACAATACCCTACAACCCAATACAATTTCGGTGAGGAGTACCTTCCTCCTCCACTGGCGCTGTATATTCCTCTGTCCTATGGTTGTTTGTCAATCATTTTGAAGAAGTTTACCCAAGATTGGGGGCCCCAAAGCACCTGCTTCCTGCCTCATTCTCAAAGCAATTGTAATCGCAGAAGTGGAAACTAGCTTCACCTTTCTCACTTAGCCAATCAATGACATCCAATTTTGTGGAACAAGATGTTGCTTATTGCTAATAAACAGTTGCCAAACTACTGTGTTCTTTATTTGTTCTTCACTTTGTCTTACCAGGTAATCCATGATAAAATGTGTGTAACCTTCTACAAACCAACAGGTACTATCTTTAATATCATGGATTGCTGTTTGCGAAAAAACTAGTGGCAGCAACAGACAGGTAGAGAGGAAGAAACATGTGTACTGTCTAATATGGCTATCAAAGTGAGTAAACCTCACAACTGTGGGCTATCTGTAATTCCAGCTCCTGTACCGCCATCTTGGGTGTTGGTCACTGTGTGTCCTCTATCTAGGTACACCAAGTCCTCAATAAGCAGAAGAACATAATTAGACACTTTTACACTTCACAGAGTAATCCTAAGCCTTCGGTCCATGACACCATGACACAGTGTTTCAAAAGTTCTCTGCAAAACCTTGTTATTTTATGAAGCGCGCAGACAAGACATGCTTTAGTTAAGCCTGCGACCTCCTAATACCTTCAAAATGGCAGAACGTTTGCTACACATCATTGACATTATACTATATAATATAAAATGTGCAATGCGATGATATGCCTGTTTGCCGATCTTGAAATATCTTGTCTTTCTATTACTGTTACTCTTGACTAACTAGCGTAGAGTTATTTGGCATTCACTAGCAAGCTTTGCTATTCCCTCTTCTATAAAATTGTGCTGTTCCATCGCTTGTTCTAATCTCTGAATAGCATATCCTGTTATCAAGCTAAATGTATAATTGTGTCTTCGCATACGCCTGTTCTTGTTGTTGGGGCAAGACTGGTGATTGTATACATCTCAGCACTGCAAAATAAAAATTGACAAAAGTTCTCTGCACATTGGTAGCCCTAAAGGGGGTAAAAAAGCCTTAAAGGGACACTATAGTCACCAGTGCAACTACATGTATTCCTGACCCTATAGTGTTAACACGACCATCTAGCCCCCCTGTGTATTTAGCATACACAGAATTTGCTGACACTTGGTTTTACTATTATGAAAATAACCAAATGCAATAGCTATAGTATATCTCTGAAAGTATCATCACACTAACATCCCTATTCTTCTGCTTGCCCCCTGCATCAATGGCTAGTGTTATTAAAACAAAACAACGCACAAACATTGGCTGGAATTTTTATTTTGCTGATTTTTTCATTATTAATTTATTTAGTCTATAAGAAAGTAAATATCTGTCATTGATTTTACAACAGATTGTATATTGATTACTATTTCTGTTTTAAGAACTCTTAGTATGGTCATAAATGATCTGAAATAGTCTAGTGCATCTGAGAGTAAGTTTAAAGAAACAGTTCAAGTACCAAAGCCACTATAGCGTGCGGTAATCTGGTTCACTCCTATTCTGAAAATAATATGTATTTATTTAATATTCCCAGATATTAGGTCCCACCCCCATTATTATAATTAGAGCTGTAATCACTTGAATTGTCAGTCATTTGATGCACATTGCAGTTTGTTAATTTGTGTTTCATACTAATAAACTAATTGCGTGAAATTCAGATGCATTTGCATTTGTCCAAAAATGAATGTTTAAATCTATTTCACAACCCTGTACTATTGGGAGAATAAAAACATTGTCAGTATGGGCTGTTTTGGCCAGGCTGCCACACCCCATTTTCAAATGACAAAGCTACTTTTATGGGCAGGATCACTTTTTATAGCGGATGGGCCTATCCCTCAGTACGTCACAGGGTCCACTACCTTGTGATATGACAATCCCCTCTCCTGAATTCATACATCCTATTGTTGGCAGCTATTGAAATTGATGGCAGGAGAGTAAGGATATATGCAAGTTCTATTTAAGTTTAGTGCTTCTTAATTTTAATTCTTGATTGATTAAAGGAACACTATAGCACTAGGAATACCTATCTAGGTGCCTCCCCGTCATGTGAGGGTCTGAAATGTGAGATTTACTTACCTTTCAGCCACGCCACTCTCCTCGCTACCGCTCTGCCTCCTTGGCTGAGATCATCAATGATTTACATTGCTGGCTTGAACTGACAGAGCACAGCATCCAGACCAACACTTTTAGTCTTTCTTTAAATACAGTAAAAACCAAAGAAAAAGTTACCTGCACTCTTTCCTGAATCCCTATGTATTTTTAAACAAATGGAGGTCATTTAGTTACTCTAATGGCCATTGGAAGGAATGCCCGCCTGCCCTTGAGCTTCTGGCAAAGATGGCAGCTCTATGTATGTACTTCCTAGTAGCATATGGAATTTATGGCCGACTGATAACGCATGATCGAGGTAATTGTCTAAATGCTCTGTGTTATCATCTACAGGGGTTTCTGGAGATTCTCCTCTACATAATGATTATGAAAAACATGACGAGTCATAGTGGCTATGGTGTCTGAAGTCTTCCTTTATTATCATTTAAACACAAATTACCTTCTTTAAATAGAAAATAAATTAAAATAGGCATTACACTAGTGAAGCAAATTGTTAAAAAAAAAAATGTTTTAAAATAGCCATAAGAAATCACTAACTACAACTGTGCAATGAAAAAAAAAATAAAAAAAGTTATGCAACTTGCATAATAATCTGTAACAAGCCTTTTGTTGCTACAATAAAGAAACAGATTGTTGCAGAGTCTAAAATCATATTATATGATTTAACTTGCACTTTAGTGAGAACTGGAAGTGTATAAAAAAATAAATATTTTTATTTACACGTGATTAGCACAGTTGTTTACTGTGTAAAAAGAAGGGCATAGTACAATCCACATTCTTTCCAGATATGCTATTAAACACAGCAAAGCAAACAATAATGTGCGCAAATAAACTAGTCAGCTGAATTCAGTGCACTCACTACACTAGACAAACAACCTAGCAGCCATGTCTTCATTTACATTTTGTATTGCTCTGGTAGAACAAATTGTTCTCACTATTGTAAACCCTTAAAGAGGAACTGTTATTTTTATAGTTTGAGCACAACCAAAAGGCCAATTAAAAGTTAGCTGTCAGTTGTGCTTAACCCCTTAAGGACGGAGGACGGTTCAGGACCGTCATCGGCATTTTTCCATTGCCGACCGATGACGGTCCTGAACTGTCCTAACTTTAAGATGTACTTACCCGATCGCCGTCGTTCCCCCGGCGGCGATCGGCGGTGCTCCCGTTGTGGGGAGACTGCCTGCAGCCCAGACAGTCTCCCCATGGCGGATTAGGACCACCTGGGGCCATGTGATCGCTCAACAGGGCGACCACATGGTCACAATAGGTGTCCATGTGTCTGCCTGCAGGGGGACTGTCTGTGCTGACAGGCAGTCTCCCTGCAACTGTAAAATCAAAGAAAAAATAAAGTTAAAGTTAATAAAAAAATAATAATTATATATGTGTGTATATATATATGATATATAGACATATATTATATTTATATAATATATGTCTATATATCATATATATATATAATGTCATACTAAGTGTATTTTTATATTAATATGTACATATATTAATATAAAAATACACTTATAATTAAATTACACACGTATATATATAACATATATAATAACTATATATATTGTATATATATATTATTATAAAATACAAATAATAAGTAATTTAAATTAAATTAAACATGTACAAATAATAATAAAAATGTAAAAAAATTATATATCTATACGAAATTTTATTCTAACTGTATTTTGATATTAATATATATATTTATATCAAAATACACTTAGAATGAAATTGTATATATATATCTATGTATATATAAATAAATAAAAAGAATACGAACTATTGATATGTCCATATACAAAATTACATAAATAATTATATAAATATACACGTAGACTTCAAATATATAAATATGCATATATATTTAAATTCTACGTGCGTATTTATGTAATATTTTTACATAATTAAGTTATTTTATTGATTGCAATTTAAGGGACCTGCCTGCCAACCCAGGCCGAAAGTCCAGAGAATTTAATTTTCTATCACTGTATTTTACCCTGTAACGTTCTACGACACCCTAAAACCTGTACATGGGGGGTACTGTTTTACTCGGGAGACTTCGCTGAACACAAATATTAGTGATTCAAAACAGTAAAACATATCACAGCGATGATATTGTCAGTGAAAGTGACTTTTTTTGCATTTTTCACACACAAACAGCACTTTTACTGATGATATAATTGTTGTGATACATTTTCCAGTTTTGAAACACTAATATTTGTGTTCAGCAAAGTCTCCTGAGTATAACAGTACCCCCCATGTACAGGTTTTATAGCGTTTTTGAAAGTTACAGGGTCAAATATATCGGTCAAATATTTTTACATTGAAAATGGCCAGGTTGGTTACGTTGCCTTTGAGAGCATATGGTAGCCCAGGAATGAGAATTACCCCCATGATGGCATACCATTTGCAAAAGAAGACAACCCAAGGTATTGCAAATGGGGTATGTCCAGTCTTTTTTCGTAACCACTTAGTCACAAACACTGGCCAAAATTAGCGTTCAATTTAGTTTTTTACTTTTTTCACACACAAACAAATATGAACGCTAACTTTGGCCAGTGTTTGCGACTAAGTGGCTACTAAAAAAGTCTGGACATACCCCATATTGAATACCCTGGGTTGTCTACTTTAAAAAAAATATGTACATGTGGGGTGTTATTCAGCGATTTATGACAGATAATAGTGTTACAATGTCACTATTGATACATTTTAAAAATGTATGTTTTGAAACCGCAATATCCTACTTGTACTTATAGCCCTATAACATGCAAAAAAATAGCAGAAAGCATGTAAACACTGGGTATTTTTAAACTCAGGACAACATTTTGAATCTATTTAGCAGTTTTTTTCATTTGATTTGTAGATGAGTAAAAGATTTTTCACATAAAAGTCAAAAAACATGTATTTGTTTCAATTTTTCATCATATTTTTTCATTTTTAAAAAATTAAATTACATGAGATTATATAAATAATGGTATGTAAAGAAAGCCCCTTTTGTCCTGAAAAAAACAATATATAATTTGTATGGGAACAGTAAATGAGAGAGCGGAAAATTACAGCTAAACACAAACACCACAAAAGTGTAAAAAGATGCCTGGTCGCAAATGTACAACATCGCAAAAACAGTCCAGTCCTTAAGGGGTTAAAGGACCACTATAGTGCTGGTATAATTACCAGAATTATGGTTGAACATAAAGTTTGTACAGTAGCCTCCGTCCTTTAAGGGGTTAATGACTATTCAGGCCTTTGCCCTGTGTATAGTTAACCCCTCATTACCAGCTGTAAATGCAGATTAGCTCCATGTATTAGCCAGTAACTGCCCCCGTGTCAATCACCTGCGTGGCGTCACCAATCCACGCCCACCTGCTCTGCCCGCTGCCATGCAGTCACAGCGAGGCGGAGAGACCGCTGACAGCATGATGGGAGGGGGCGGGGCTATGACGCCAGCAGGCGCGGCTCCTCCCCCCTCCACTCTGGAACTGAGCTCCCGAAGGTCCACAAACAGACGGGTTGCCGGTGGTAAGAGCCTGCGGCCGGCGCTGGTAGGAAGTCTGATCCCGACACGGCTAACGGGGAGCACAGCGCCGAGTTCATTCATTCATCCCGCTGGTCCCGCACAGCCCCAGCCGGAGCGGCCGCTTCCTTCCCCATCACTGTGTAAGGGGGTGAGAGGTCAGGGGGGGTGGGTGTATATTGATGTATGTCTCTGGGCAGGGTGTACTTAGTGAAGCTAGGTAGGTAGGCAGGCAGGTAGGTTGGCTGTATTTCTGCTTCAGATTCTGCCTGCTAGACCGTTCGAGCAGCGCAAGGCCTTCATGCTGACGTTAGACTACAATTCCTGGTATCCTGAGAGCTGGGGATGATGGGGATTGTAGTCTAACAAAAACACAGTGGACAGAAGGGTTCCTTATTTTAGGCTGGAGTTATGGGGTTGCTGTTCCATGTTTATTTACCCCAGGTTTTAGCAATGTGAGCAGAATCTGAAATGAAAGAGTATCTAATCTGTGAATGGAGAGTCTCTGCTGTGTCTCTAGGAGTTGGAGGGGAGTGTGTGTTTGTGGGGGGTGGGGGGGGGGGGGGGGGGGGGTGTTTGAAGAAATCTGATAACTAACAATTAAGGAGCAAAAAGTGTTAAAATAAGCCCAACCACACCATTGGTTTCCATGGTGATTACTTAACTTTCAGCACTTTAATCCTGAATTGCATTTTAGACCTATGATACAAGTGTGTGTGCGTTGCAATTGTGTGTTTGTATGATTTAAATTTATTTCTCCTTTTTAAAAGGTTAATTTGGTGGCCAGTCTGCCCTCATATTAAAGTTAGCAGTGCTACCTGTTTGCCATGTGTTAGTCACACAGTACAAAGTCTCATGCCCCTAGAGTCAGGAGAGACACTTAGGGAAGCTAGTCACTGGTATTGTTTTAGAATTGCACAAGGGTAACTTAGATCCGCTATAGTATTTCCCATTTATTGTGCTGTTATTAGTCATCACTCATTATAGTCTGTGCATGTGATCAGAGTTAAGTATCTTTACTGCAGGCTGCTACTGCCTGCCAGGTATGAAATTATTACATTTTAATTATACTTGAATGAGCACAGAATGTTTGTTTGTAACTTTTAACATTTTTTAAATGCTATGAAATAATTCAATTTCTCCTGCTGAAATTTGAAATGCTTCATATAATTATAGTGTTAATCAGATTTCCTCTAATCTGCCAAATCCTACAGATTATAAAGGCCATCTAGTCTCCCAGCCACCTAGCACATTGGTGTATAGTGGCATTCTCCTGTGTTTAGTCTACAAAATCTTGGCAGTTTCAACTATATCATGTGCCTTTGAAGGAGGGAGGATTATAAGATCTGTTTTGCTCATGTGTTTGTGACACTGCATTTGTGTTAAAACCTATTTGACTGCCAAATATGACACACATTCTACATTGTTGTAGTTATTATTATTTCTGCGTGTGTGACGTTGCATTAACCACAGTATATTTTAGGCAGTAAAATACTTTATAGGAATTCAATTTGCATTGCATTTTGTGTCAGCAGTTAGTGACTATATTTCCAAGGTATTCAAACTGGGAAGACATGTTTAGGCCATTATCAAGTATATGTATGGGTTATCGTAACCCACCTTTACATTTCTCATATAAAATATATGGAATAAATAATAAGTTGGATGAAACTATATGCCTCTTTGAAGTACCTGCATTGGCTTTCAGTCTTTAAAGACTTGCTTTTGCTGCTTGCATTGAGCTGTACCCAGACAGGATGTGACACTGTCCTCTCGTGGTTCTCCTCCTATCTCTCCCGTCTGTTCAGTGTCTCCTTTTGCAATGATACCTCGTCCTCATCTCGGCTGGAGTCCCCCAAGGATCTGTTCTTGGTCCCCCTTCTCTTCTCTCTTTATGGCAAACTCATTAATTCCGCTACCATCTGTATGCCGACGATACCCAAATATCTCGCCCAAGGGTCCTGCAACGTGTCACTGCTTGCCTTTTTTTTCCAATATCTGATTGGATGTCCTCCCACTTTCTCAATCTCTCTAAAACTGAGCTTCTATTTTTCTTCCCCGTCGTCATGCTGACCCTACGCCTTTCCTGCAAGTTGTTGGTACTTGCATCAGTCCGTCCTTGCAAGCTCATTGTCTTGGTGTTATCATTGATCCTGGCCCCACTTTTTTGCCCCACATATCCAGTATGTTGCTAAAACACCTTAAAAACATCACCCGCATCCAACCCTTTCTCACGCGAGCTGCTGCCGAGGAGCTTGTTCACGCTCTGGTAATCTCTCGCATGAATTACTTTAATTCTCTCCTAGTTGGTCTTCCCAAAAGCTGAACTGCCCTGCTACAATCGGTAATGAATGCAGCTGCCAGACTGATTTTTCTCACCCGTCGATCCTTGCACTGGCTCCCTGTATCCTATAGGTGTCAATTCAAAATACTAACCCTTACCTATAAAGCTCTAGCCCCTGTTACATTTCTTCTCAGATTCATAGATTTACGCCTTCTCGGTCTCTCCGCTCTGCATGTGACCTTCTCCTGTTCGCTGCTCGCCCCCTTACTGCTAACTCGCGCTTGCAGGACTTCTTGTGGGTGGCTCCCTTCCTTTGAAACAGCGTCTCTACCCCCCCATCAGACTCTCCCCTAGTCTTCAATTGTTTTCTTCACATACACTACACACACTGTGTATATAATGCAATGTGTTTGTATAGTGTATGTATATAATGTACACTACACACACACTCTGCATTATATAAACACACTACATTCACTATACACACACTCTGCATTCATAATATACACACACTACACACACACAAACTTTGCATTTAGTATATACAGCATTCACTTTACACACACTACCCACACTACACAAACACTCTGCTTTCATTATATACACACTGCATCCACTACACACACACTACACAAACACGCACTGCATCCACTACACACACTTCACAAACACACACAGCTCCCCTGTCTAAACACTTCATCCATTACACGTGGCATGTATATTTTGTGCATTTACCTTTAGAAATAGTTTTTATTTTCCAAAATGGTAAATGTACAGAATATTGGCAATTTATATCGGCTATCGGCCCAAAAGTTCAGAGTATCGGCTCTAAAAAATCAATATCGGTCGATCCCTAGCAGAATGCTCTCCCCGGCTGTTCCCACCTCCTATAGCCTTCGATTTAGTACAAGCACTTTATTTAGTCTACCTCAATACAAAAAGAAAGCAGCCCGATCCTCCTTTTCCTACAGAGCACCGCAATTATGGAACGACCTCCCGCACACTTTAAAATCTATCCCAAGCCTAAAGTCCTTTAAGAGATCCCTCTCTACATATCTCAAAACAGAATGCACCTGTCATGGTTGATAATATATTTCCTACCTGTTCTATGTTAAATTTTGTATATATTGTGTATTAATATTGGTTTTGTATTTTATTGTACCCTAATGTATCAATGCAATGTTTTGTGGACCCAGGACATACTTGCAAACAAGAGAAATCTCAATGGATCTTTCCTGGTAAAATATTTTATAAATAAATAATATTGCAGTGCTTGACACATCCTAGGTCGCTGTGGCGACTAGGAATTTTGTCCTGGCACCTAGTTATCTGTCAGCTCGTTCAGTGGCTGCGGAATCCGCTCCCTCTCACCCCCCACTCCCTTCCCGCACCCACACCGGCCTGCTGAGGGCAAATGGAAACGGGTGTTGAGAGAGCTCTTATGCTCTGCTCCTTTGCTAGCCCTGTAGTGATGCTGGATATGATGATACTCTGGACCTGGCATCACTAATCGGTGCACAAGGGAGCAAAGCAAGAAGAGCTTAAAGATTACAGCTGCTACACTGGACCCCAGGGCAAGGATCCAAAGATCATTTGGATATATGGCCAGATCTAATTTGGAAGGAAACCTTTTCTAATGCAGTTCTTTTGACATAAACATTTCTGTTCCATGGTCAAGTCTCAATGCATCACTGTTTAGTGAATAAGACAAAAGTTGTTTACCACTCAATTCATATTTTAGGGAATTTAACATTAAATATGTGACCTTCCAGCTCACGTGGCTCTTGAAAACACCCCTTGTGTGAGACATCAGATAATTACCTCTTGCATTGGACTGTATTTATGAGATGTGTATAATAGCGCCCATCTGCTGTGACTTGGAGTAGGGTAATCTAGATGGCCCCAGGGGAGCTCCTTGTTCTTCTGTATTAAAGATGTCTGCTAAAAGACAGACAACTGCAGATGTGGCATCTCCGCTTAGGAACAAAGGTGGCTCTATGAGTAGGTCTGGAAATATAAATCTTCTTAAAAATTGCACCAATAACAGCACTACACCATCTATGAGAGTATTTAAGCCATTATGGTTTGGTTTGTGCGATGTATTGTTTTTAATCTGTTTGAAATAAGGAAATATATTTACTGGCAACAGTATCATTTTGATAATGGGACTCAATGCCTTAATTATTTATTTTTTTACTTTGTGTTTAAGGTTACCCTGTTAGTCCAGTAATGTAATGCAAAATTACGTTTTTGACGATTCTTTTAATACCTTTTTTACTGGACTAACACTTTTCATTAAGTCCAAAAAAGGTATTACAAGACAATACAATAACCCTTGATTTTTACAGAGCAGAATTCAAAGACATTTCCGTTGGCTATGGTTATTTTATGTTGTATATGAAGTAGTTTGCAAACTTAGCCATTTATGGAGCTGCTCAGTTGGTTATATGATAAAGTAAATGGGGAGTATATTAACATAAATGAATCAATAGTAAAGCCATTCACTAACTGTATGTTTTCTTAAAGCATGCTGAGGTCTGACCTTTCTCAGGGAATGGTTGTTTGGTTAGAAAGATGGAATGTGAAGGGAGTAAGGCAGAGGTGCTGGTACTGTCCTTGGTGAAAAAACGAAGTGTTGGAATAGAGATTGTAGCTGTGTTAGTCCAGTGATGCTGATGTACAATTACAGATAAAGTTAGTATCTTGATATACCTTTTTATTGAACTAATTGAATTTTGGAATTACAAGCTTTCAGGGGAACCTCCCTTTCTCGAGTCTAAAGCATTTCTGAGCAAAAAAAAATTACACCGAATTCAAAGTTGAGTTGTGATACCCCACTATTACAACTCCACTTTAAATTCTCTGTGTAATTTTTTTAATTTCTTACCTAAAGTGTTATAAACAGTTTAACCCCAAAAGGGTACCTCCAACTCTGGATCTCCAGTCCCCCAGTGGCATCCGGCTTCTGAAATTTAATTTCTCAAAGCGCAGTGTGCCGCCGGGTAGGGGCGCTGATGGCTACAGCAATCAGCTGCCGACGAGTGCAATTAAAAGGGGTGCCCTTGCAGGTCTTGTGCATGGTGAATTTATTTAACCCCTTAACGACCGCTGACTGTTCAGGACCGTCATCGTAAATATCCCCTTGAGAACCGGTGACAGTCCTGAACCGTCATAACGGTATTATGTACTTACCTGATCGCCGACGTTCCCCCAGCGGCGATCAGTGTTGCTCCCGGTGTGGGGAGACTGCCTGACAGCCCAGGCAGTCTCCCCTCGCGAATTAGGATCCCGCGGCCATGTGATTGCTCTAACAGAGCGGTCACATGGCTGCAATAGGTGTCAAAGTATCTGCCTGCTAGTATATATTCTCTAAATAATAAAAAAATATACGTATATCCATATACAAAATTACATAAATTATTTCATAAATATACACGTAGACTTCAAATATATAAATGTTATATATATTTAAAATCTGTGCATATTTATGTAATATTTTTACATAATTAAGTAATTTTATTGATTTCAATTTGGGGGACCTGCCTGACAATCCAGACTGAAAGTCTAGAGAATTTAATTTGCTAGCACTGTATTTAACCCTGTAACTTTCTATGACACCTGACAGATTTTGCTGAACACAAATATTTGTGTTTGAAAACAGTAAAACATATCACAGCGATGATATTGCCAGTGAAAGTGATGTTTTTTGCATTCTTCACACACAAACGGCACTTTCACTGATGATATTGTTGTGATACGTTTTACTGTTTTATAGTGTTTTGAAAGTTACACGGTCAAATAATAAGGGTCACATTTTTTTACATTAAAAAAAAATTGCTAGGTTGGTTATGTTTTCTTTGAGAGTGTATGGTAGCCCAGGAATGAGAATCAACCTCATGATGGCATACCATTAGAAAACGTAGACAAGCCAAGGTATTGCAAATGGGTTATGTTCAGTTTTTTTTAGTAGCCACTTAGTCACAAACACTGACCAAAGTTAGCATTCACAAGTGTTTTTTGCATTTTTATCACACAAACAAATATAAATGCTAACTTTGGCCAGTGTTTGTGACTAAGTGGCTACTAAAACAGACTGGACATACTCCATATTGAATACCCTGGGTTGTCTACTTTAAAGAAATATGTACATGTGAGGTGTGATTCAGAGATTTATGACAGATAACAGTGTTACAATGTAACTATTGATACATTTAAATATATATATATATATATATATATATATATATATATATATATATATATATATATATATATATATATATATATATATATATATACGGAAATTTCCTATTTGTACTTATAGCCCTATACCTTGCAAAATAAAGCATGTAAACACAGGGTGTTTTTAAACTCAGGATAAAATTTTGAATCTATTTAGCTGTTTTATTCATTGGCTTTTGTAGATAAGTAAAAGATTTTTCAAGTAAAATGTGTTTTCAATTTTTCACCATATTTTATTTTATTTTTTTACGTAAATTATATGACATGGTACAAATAATGGTATGTAAAGAGAGCCAGTTTTTGACCTGAAAAAAACAATATATAATTTGTATGGGAACAGTTAATGAGAGATAGGAAAATTACAGCTAAACACAAACACCACAAAAATGTTAAAACAGCTCTGATCCTTAATGTACAACATGGCCAAAACAGTCCAGTCTTGAAGGGGTTAAGTAACAAAAATAATGTTACATACCACTGTTCAATATTTTGACCACCAGGATCTTTATCAAGCTCAAAATAAACTGTGTCACTGTAGTTGTGTTTATAAGAATAATCTACTAACCAGTAGTCTGTCGTGCAGAGATTTTCAGCACCGAAATGCAAACATGTAACAAATGAGTCATGTGAACGGGATGACGTGAAGTGCATATGTGGTTGCGAAGGAACATGTAAACATAATCTTAAACACCATACTGGAGCTTGCCGATGTGAAATAAAATAGAATGTGTGCAACTATGAGTGTTTTGAATACGGAGAAAAGGAAGTAATAAGATCATGGAATGAAGTGAGAAAAGTGTAAAAATAGTGAAAATGTTAAATGGGGTGTATGAATAGAGTGAGTTAAGTAGTGAAAATATGTGCAACAATTAGGACTCCTGCTGCTTTTTGCTTAACCGCACCTGCCACAGCACAAGAGGTCTCTACTCTGGTCTTCCTGCACAACCACCTGTTCAGTAGATCCTATTCCCTGTTATTCACACTCCCTCTCAGTAAAATATTTAATCTCTTCTTCTCCTCTGGCATATTTCTTTCACCCTTCAAACATGCAACAGTAACTCCAATTCTAAAATAGCTAAGGTGCTGATCTATGCCGCTATACTATCTCGATTCGACTACTGCAATCAGCTTTTCATTGATCTTACATGTTTCAAACTTGCCTCATTACAGTCTATAATGAATGCGGCGTCGAGGCTCATCTTCCAGTCTGCCCGCACCTCCCAAGCATCCTTCATTTGTCAGTCCTTACTTTGACTTCCAATAAGAGATATGGCTTAATTTAAAATTCTGGCCTTCTCTTTCAAATCTCTACATAACACTTCTCCTATCTACCTTTCCTCCCAAATAGACACGTATGTCCTGTCTCACTTTTTAGTAAAGCATTACAATCAAACTTATAATAGCTTTTCCTCCCGGTGAATGCTATTCTAGCAACCTACATTTCTACCCTACCCTTTTGTGTCACTGTACCCTACTCCCTCTAGCATGTAAGCTCATTTGACACAGGCCCTCAACCCATCTGTTCCTGCGCGTCTAACTGGTTACAAATACTTGTCTGTAAGTCCATCCATTGTACAGCGCTACAGAATGTGTTGACGCTTTATAAATAATAATTTAACAATACAGGGCAATTTTGTACATCTGTCAGGTAATACCTGGGTGCATATTTTGTATTATAATATTATATAATCTCTCCCCACACTGTTATGTGACAGAAGTAGGACTTGGGACGTATTAACAGCATTGAATGTGGGAGTATAGAATTGCTCTATAATGTGTAATAAGCATTGCCCATTGCCAATCGGTGTACAATGTGTTGCAGTGTAGCTCTTTGTATATGAAGATTTGAGCTTTAGACTGTCTAGAATCACATGAATTGCAGCCTGTTATTTGATCTGTTATTTGTGGGAACTGAGTTTTTTTGGACAGATCTTTCCTGAAAGACTGACAAAGAGCTTGTTGTTTTTGTTTGAATATCGAGTTTGCAGCACCAGTGGGAAATGTAAACGGTGAAATCCCACCATACGGACGCAGTGTGCGAACAAAGGCCTTTTTAGTTCACTTGTTTCTGCTAAATGCCAAAGCAGTGTAAAGTGGAATAAGTATGAAGATGCAAACATATGCATCCTGAGAATATTTTTCAATACGGAGTTGCTTCATTGGCAGTTGAAATGGGTATGTAAGAGACTGATGTGAGACTGTTTTTCATTACTTTGTTAGCAATTTCGATGCTAGAGATGTGCACAACATATCACCATACAGTTCATTGGGCATACATCTGAAACTCTTCATTAAAAGGGACATTATTTTAACTATGGGATTCGTGATACATGCCTAATCGTTTCTAGGTCTATTATGACAGATTCTCTTTTTTATATATATTTTTTTATTTTTATTATAAAATTATTCAAAACAGGTACCTGAATGGATTCACAGCTTAACCAAGGTGGTACATAGATGGCACTGGGATCATGGCGATATGTACATTGCCAGTAAGATTTGTCTCTGATAGACAATTAGATGTACTGGTACCATCAGAGGAAGGTGAATAGAAGCTACCTTTGTTCAAGAAATGCTGCTTTAAACTCCCAAGTTGTTGGGAAATGAAGCAAAAGGTGATTTGGTTAGTTGATACAATGTAATAAAAAGTGGTGATAATAAACACCGCCTAGAGATTCCTAGATATATTTTTTTCACCACCATAAAATATATATTTTTGGAAATGTAAACTCTATTCTATTTTTATTACTTTTTTTCTTTTAAATTAAATTTTAAAATACAAATCCGGTCTTCGTACGGTTATTTTTGTTTGCATTTTGCTTGCCTGTCCCAAGATAAGTGTATGGTTCTAAATGCTGATCATCTTCAATATAGCAATAATGAATCTTATTGTTTGACTTGAGATTTTGGAGAACTGGGACACTTTGGTTGTCTTTATAGTGCTTCTAGACAGGATACTGAGTCAGGGTTGAATAATGATGTGTTACAGAAAACCAATTAGAAATATCTATGAAATTATAACCACCTTAAATTCCAAAGCCTGTTATTTAATTGGCAATGGAGTTCCTCGGTTATTGCTGTAATTTTAAATATGGTGGTGTGTATATTAAGGGTCCATTTTATTTCCATCTATTAACGGACTGTGAGAAGAGGGACCATCTTTAAATAGCATTATGTATGTATAGCGGAATCTATACATAGTTAGCTGTTTTACAAATACAATGTGAAGATGCCTTTTATCCATTTGTCCTTTAAAGAAAAGCTGCATGTACCTTTCCCAGTGCCATGTGGGTTTCCTCACAGCTGGCTCCACCCCTACGGGGAAAAAATCTGATGCTGGATGCCCACATGCAGAGCCTGAGGATGTCCAACGTCAGATAATGGACCAAAGGTCTTTCAATCCAGCCACTGGAGACAGACTTAGAGCTGCAATGTAAACATAACATCGCTGGTAAGACCACAGTGAATATGCTGTGCAATTTTGGGCACCTGTTCTAAAGAAGGATATCATGGCACTAGAAAAAGTGCAGAGACAAGCTACAAGATTGATAAAAGGAATTGATCATTTTAATTATGAAGAAAGGTTAAAAAATGTAAATCTCTTTAGTTTGGAAAAACGGCGCCTCAGAGGGGGGATATAACATTTTGCAGATGTATTCGGGGGCCAGTACAAACCATTGTCTGGAAATCTATTCATAAACAGGGCTATACATAGGACACTAGGTCACACATTTAGGCTGGAAGAAAGGAGATTTCAAATAAAAGGTTATATATATATATATATATATATATATATATATATATATATATATATTTTAGTAAGAGCAATAAGGATATGGAATTCTCTGCCTGAAGATGTGGTTTTGTCAGAGTCTATACAGATGTTTAAACTGCAATTGTATAAATACTTGCAAAAACATAACATACAGGGATATCATTTCTAATTAGTGGGATAATAGCTGCTTGATCCAAGGAGACATCTGACTTCTTTTTTGGGGTCAAGAAGGAATTTTTTTCCTAGTTTGTTGCAAAATTGGAAGCGCTACAGACTAGGTTTTTTTGCCTTCTTTTGGATCAACAGCAAAAACATGTGTGAGGAAGGCTGAACTTGATGGACGCAAGTCTCTTTTCAGCTATGTAACTAAGTGCAAAAGGGACACTGTACCCAGACCACTTCAATGAGCTTAAGTGGTCTGGGTGCCTGTAGTGTTCCTTTTAAATATAATATCTACATATTTAATAAACACCGGGTTATGGATTGCATTTCTTCCTACCGCCTCCCACTTTGACAACTGTACTTTCAGTTTTACATTTCTATGGTTTCAGTTGCTTTTTGTTATAAGTCACTGTTAACGTTGAAGTATGATAGTACAAATTCTCTCCCCACTGAATGATGAATGCAGCCTTTATCATGTTAAAGGTAGGTGTAATTATGTTATGATCTCATGCTCTGCCTTTCGTTACTATACTGTGTGCATGGTGTCAGATTATAGTTGCTGAACGAATACAAGGGGTTTCCATTACAATTCTAAGGGCTCACAATCAGTCCAGGTTTTGTCAGTATACCCAATAGAACCGAATTGAGAATGCCTATGTCCTTGCCTCTCAATGCTTCTATATGATAAACATTGGATTGACTGGGGGATCATCAGTAGTGATTTCCCAGAGGCAGAACTACTCCCCTTACCATAGGATCAGATATATGTTGACTACTTTATCTTACAGGTACTGTCAATGGGAAAACTGTGAACGACCGTTATCTTATCACTATCATACATTTACAGGGACTTGTCTCCACCTGGTGTTTTTTTTTTTTTTTAAACTTGCATGAACATATAACTAACAAATTACTTTGTGTATATTTATCAGACTGCAGGGATGTGGTCTTTGCACCAAAACCACCGCATGTTCCTTTATTCCTTTTATAAACTGAGTATTTTGTTTAGTATTTCTGTTAAACCTTATGGCATCTTCAACGTACTTAGCCTACCTTCTGATATGAGTGCTTACAGCACCCCACTTTCTGGCATGTCTCTTTTTTTTAGTTATTTATTCTTTGTTAAATACATGCTTTACATGTAGGAGTGCTGTTCCTCCTTATTTATTTAGTGAAACCATTTTGTAACTGTTTTGTAAAACCCTGGCACTCTTATAACGCCCCTTTTCAGCCAAACTTGTAATACGGAAGCTATACTTAATGTAATGTGGATGGCAGTGATGGACTGCGTGCTAACTATTTATATTCTCGGCCAATTATTAGTGTATTGGTTATGGTGCATTGTGTGCCCCTTTAACTTATGTACCCATTAAACTTCTTTATTTTGAATAGTTGTCATGGATTCTGTTTACCAAATTGTAATAAGATAAGGCCAATGTATAGTTTAGCGCTACCTTTCCTATCTTTTATCAGCACCTTATACAACTCCAAACACGCCTTTAGTTGTTTATTTGCACTTTATACTTTTCAACACACGAGTTGAAATTTCAGGTTCACATGATATAAATGGTACATTGAAGCATTTATCTAAATGGAAAATAAAGCTGCATTTGCACTGAACACATCTTGTTACCAAAGTATTGCTGTTTATCTAAATTTAAATACATAACAAATGGCTGATGGTCTGTTATTTTACCCTTAACAAACGAATATGTAGAATACGATCTTTAATGGGAAAAAGATGCAATACTTACATAAGGCAAAACTAAAGCTGACAAAGGCATGTGCATCCGATTCTGGGATTTGGAATCTATACATTGTATACAAACAAATCCAATATTAATACCGCACTGAGACACATACATATGTATTACAAAAAATGAAATATTGTAGTAATGCAACATTGATTTATTATTCAATTGCTATCTTAAGAGTAATCCAGTTTACCAAAAAAGTCAAAACAAATGGTGCCCAGTAAAAGCTCAATATACAGAATGGTGCACAGCCAGACATTACATTTGATATAATGTACAACAGCTTATCTTGCAAAAAGTTAAATTCATATAAAGTTCAAAACCTCCTATATACACCCCTCCATAATAAGATCAGAAGTGATGATCAGTAGTTCTTCAGAGTCCGGTGGATCCACCACATACGGTATGTTTAACTATATAGTTGTTAGACTCTACTCTGATTAATCAATTGGTGCATACTTGGCAGTCTGATCAGACACAAAACAAATGTAAGTTCTCATGCTTAAAAGGAAGAGAGACAAAAAAAGCGATAAAAAAAACCAACAAGTAGGGCAAATGGGGAAAAATAAATCTCAATCAGATGGACCACGTTGTGGATGAAAAATAGTTGGATCCCACTATAAATAACTGTGAATGTGGGTATAAGGTGCAGATCAGAGTTCAATTAAATGCTGGTAGATATAGCACAGACCGGTGAGACTCCCTATTTTCTAAGATGAGGGTAAAAGCCTCTAGGTAGATGGTGGTATCCAGTCTCTGTCTCCTTGTCCAAATATTGTATCATCATTGTTACAAGTTGCACATTTTTTAAAAGAAAATTGCCATTGTCTTTGTAATTGCTTTATTTTCTTTCAATGTTATTCACCTGCTAATGTCATTAAGGTGACACCATGCAAAACAAATCCTAAATATCACCTGTAATTATAAATTCCAGTGACACACTGTTCGTGCCTAGTTTTTAAGTTCCTCTTTGTTAGTCACTTAATTGTTCTCTACATCATGACAGCATTATTTTACACTTGTGTTTCATCTAGACCCTTTGAAAGAACAATGCTTATGGAGTATGTTCAGGCAAAGCTCATTTGTTAGGCAAAATGTGCCAGTTTTGTCACCTTTAATATTTTAGGCAGATAATTTTCCTGTCTCTAGTGTCAAAGTAAGCCCTCATTGTTTTTACTGCGATGTGGCGTAGCACAATTTTTGGAAATGACAGCTAGTTGAAACAAAATGAGCTACACTGAATCTTATGAGGAGCTCAGATTTATTTATTTATTTTTGTCTCAACTCCAGATGAAAAATGTTGTGAAATGCTTATTGAAAAAAGACAAGCTATCTAAAGCAGTGGTCTGCGGACTGGCGCCAGCCCGCAATAATTTATTGCCGGTCCGCGAAAGCTTTCACCCGACTGTACTGCTACAGTGTAGCGCTATAGTCGGGTGAAAGCTTTTGTGAACCAGCAATAAAATGCCTCAAAATATTTCCCTGGTCATATGATCATAGCACCGGGAACTGTGTCTCCCTCTCCCCTGCCGGCTGTGCAGGACCAGAGGATAGATCAGAGATTTCCCTCTCCGGCCCACTAGCACTGTAATGCTGTAGCCGGCAGGGTGGGAGGGAGAGAGAGCACCCGGGGTAGCTCTCACCTGCAGCTCTGCTGGGTTCTCCTCTTGCGGGCTCTGAGCATCGCCACGGTTACCATGGCAACGCTCCGAATGTCGCAAGAGTGATCTCTAGCAGCTCCTGAGGCTGCTAGAGTTCACTCACACCACTAGGACAGCCAGGGCTTCTCCACCAGACCACTAGGTGTTGCAGGAAATGTACCCCCTCCTAGGCAAAGGTAAGCAGGAAGTGGGGATATCAAAATTATTTTTTTTTAATAAAAAAATTTAATGCATTTATTAATCTACCCTTCAACCCCACAGACCCACAATAATTCTCCCCCATACATTTAATGCTTAGCCTTTCTGAACAGTTCTTCATGGTACAAATCTTGCATTTTCTTTACTAGATAAATCAGGAAAGCACTTCAGCCCCTAAAGTCTATAGGCCATTAATAATACCTCTGATGGATGTATCTACAGTTTAGTAGCCTTTTTTTTTACCATATAAAAACTTTACATTATACATTTTTTAAAGGTGAACTGCATTTATTTATTTATTTTTTTAGAATTTTCAAAATTGAATAAAACATTTAAATTGCCTATATTAGTGTTAACATTTTTCATTATTTTCTGCTTTAAGTGTTTTTTTCTTTTTATTCTTTTTGTTTTTTTTGACTATTTTTAGTAAATGACATCACAATTTTTCACAGCTTACAAATATGTATTTATTATCAGGATATATAAACATAATAGTAATAATAATCCTAGGAATTGATAGTTCTCCTTTAATGAATCGTTTAAAGACCATGAGAAAAAAGTGATTTGACACCCTCCTTAAATAGCAAGTGAACAACAATATAGTTTGTTTTTTTTTTCCCCAATAATTCCGTATGGAACAAGCAGTGCTAAGGAAGGTAAAAGAATCATTAACTTTAATCTGTGACTTCTACGAAAAAGTGCAAATGAACACCATGTGACGAAGTACAAGGCTATGCCCTTTACCTAAGGGAGTGTCTTTGGGGTTTTATTCATTTGTGGACAAGGCTGTGTCTTCAGCTGAAACTATTATTGGTCCCTTGTTTGCAGATAATGTAAAGCTCAATAAGAAAGCCATTTCCTCTGTGACAATACCACAGTGAGTGTATTCTGTGCTGCATAGAAGCAGGAACACTAAGGGCAGGTTTCCAGCGGAAGGAGCTGCTTCTCGTCTGTCTGTTTTTAGACGTTTACTGTGGTCTTTGTATAATGTGCAATGTTTAGACTGGACAGTGATAATGACTCTGATGGTACAGAGGATTCTGAGGAAGACCTGGCCACTTCTCCCTCCAGCCTGTTGGTAAGTTACAGTGCCTGTAGTAACAAGGGATACAGGATTCAGTCCTAAAACATCATATTGCAGAACATCCTGATAACTCTCTAAGTCAAACATCATAGTAGTTGATGTTGTTCTGCAGGTGCTGTGGATCTAACTGCCGACCAGCCCTGCTCTGATCTGCTTTAGTCCCGGTCATTGTCCTTCAAATTGTGGTCCTCTTTGGCATCACTATTAATATTTAATGCTCATCGTGTTATTACAGAAGTGTTTACTTCTTCTGGTTCCCTCAGTAATTTAAGCCATTGCTTGCCTGTGTTACTCAGATTACACCTCTGTTCAAGTTTGGGCTTATCCAATTGTCCCCACTGCTTGTCATTGTATATAAGCCACCTTGTTTAAGTGCAGGTACTTGTAAACCAGGTACTGTGGTGTTCCTCAAGGTCCTGTTTAACTGTTTCATGCTTGGAAACCTGCTGCATCTAGCAGAATTTTTTTTGTTTTTTTTTTTTAAATTCTTTATTTTGAGTGTGCAAGGAATAACAGAGCATCAAACAATGCCACAACAGCATGAATAAGTGTAGGAATAGCACATAAGGTTACATATGTGGCTCCGAGTTGACTGCACATTTTAAAATATTATTATGAAAGACAGAACTATTCAATACAGTAGCGTAATTTTAACGTGGAGTACAAGCTTATACAGGCAAAATTAGCAAGTACTCGAGTTAGGCTAAATAGTGGGATTACCTTTAGACTGTTAATTCAACGTGTGCTCCGGCTTTAACTTTAAAATTATGATAGTACATTCAAATAATACATTTGAAGTGTTCTCCGGCTTCAGCCTTGAGTGCAATCTTAAGCATGCTAAATTAGCTGGCATTTAATTTAGGTAAAATCATGAGATAAAATATGAGAGTATAATATTCTATCCAGACGATTCAGCGAGTGCCCTGTTTTAAACTTTAAGTACGAGCTTAAGCATGCTAAATTAGCTGGCTTTGGGTTACACAAAGTCATAATAGTAAATGCAAACAATAACCTCAACGTGCGATCTGGCTGTATCTTTAAGTGCGAGCGTAAGCTTGCCACATACTTTTTTTTTTTTTCATATCACAAGCAAGTACACTCTTTCGCTTTATAACATGTATGGTTTCTTGTGGGCTGTGGATAATGACATTACCACATCCTCGATTATTGTGATGAAATATGATGTATTTTGATATGCCAGGTCATTTATTTTGTATATATTCATATTGTTAAATGTAAAAATGAGGATGATTTTTGCCATAAAATAATTCTTTATTGTGCTGAATGTATAACTATTCTTTTACTCCGTTAAGTGCATAGTGTTGAAAATGAAACCTAACAATGACTCTGGCTGTTTTGTTTGAATAGTATTGTAGTAACCATGTTTGTGCTTGCACGCTCTCACTTTACCATACAGGGATGCTGTAATTTAGTAGTTCTGTTAAGGTTCTGGCTTGACTGGTCTGATCATACCTGGCTGAAGCCTTACTCTGTTCCATCGAATGCTAATGAAGTCTGTTACCAAAACAAACTTATTTCACTGTTTCTCATTGTTAGAATAGGATTGCACTCATTGTGAAACTGAAGCCCATTTTCAGTTTCACACTGAGTGGCCACTGCACCTTTTCTCATCAGTTAACTGTGGTTGACTAGTTACAGTCTGCTTGTGTAGTCAAACTTCCAAAACAAAAAAAAGCAAACTGGACAACAATATTGTGGAAATCACAGGAAGGATGTATAAAAGTATTGAAAGTGGTATCTTATGTTTGCTTAAATTATTTAAAGGAACCCTTCTAGTCACCATAGCAACTTCATCGGAATTAAGAGGACACTATAGGCACCCAGAAAACTTCATCTCATAGACATGCTCTTGGTGCAGTCCCTGTCCCCCTTAGTCCTGCAGCGGGGACACATGGCAATGTTTATATTGCAGGGTTAAGACTGCATCTAATGGCTGTCTACCAGAGACCCACTAGCAGTATTTCCTGCTGTTTAACAGAGTTTGATTCTGTGAAACGATGCTGGACGTCCTCATAATTTGCCTGAGAATGTCCAGCTTGCTCAGAATCACCATAGGAAAGCACACCCTATCCCATGCTTTCTATTTTACACATCAGAAAACAGGGGCACAGCTAAATGTGTAGGGTATAACCCCTAAATGTAAGCCGGCTTCAGGAACATCGTGGCACCACAACTTAAGTCGCTTAAGTTGTTGAGGGAACTGCTGGGCACCAGAAGTAGGTCTATATTTTCTGTAGCTCGAATGTTCTCAATAGTTCTCAAGGGCAATCACCCCAAATTTTCAAACCCATTCTGTTTGAATGGTTTTATTCATTAAAGGCTGGTCTGTTTGAATCTTAGGACTAGTTTGATGTCCACATATAAGAATAATTTGTGCATAGGTATTTTCCGTAAATCAATTAAAGGACATCTCCGTGTTTTTTCACCTCTGCAGTTATCAGTTTTTGCAGAGATTCAGTATTTACCCGTGTTTATTCATTGTGTCCATACCATAAATTATATACACGCCTGCAATTCACACTTATGTGCTACTGCATGATATATTTATGTTTGCATATTATGGTGCCAACTGTCATGGTAAAGTGTTACACATATTTGTATTTTAATGTATTTATTTTTTTGTGTAATGTAACAGTAAAGTTTAATGCGTTTTGGTGCATGGGCTTTCCGTTTCCATTTAAGCTTACTAGACAGAGTATGATTGATTTTAATGTATTTTTGTTTGTTGCGTAGATGTAAAGATTTTAGATTTTCCCTTTCTTCCTCCTTTCTAGAATGTCGTTGGATTCTCTGCAACCTTGTTGAACTGCTTGTTTTGCTGCCTTGCATGCCCTCGTTCACCTGTGTTAATGTGAAGTCACAAGACTTCAGTGGCTCAAGAATGCTCTGGTTTTTAAAATACTTGGTGGAAATATTGATCTGCTTACTGTACTAGGAATTCCGACACCATACATAATAATTGTGTTTTTGAGGGGGTTAGCTTTATATTTCTTTAAAGTGTTTTCTGATCACTAACTCAAGGATTTTGACAAAATACCAGATTAGATGAATAGTGCAGGGGAGGTTAGTATAAAACGAGCACTTTCATGTTCAGAGCATTATCGTTTCGTCATAGTGCTTTGGATGAATACATCTTCGAGTATATCGGGGGTTAAACTAATACACCGACTGTCTCACTCTCCTGGAGGAATGTATGAATGAAGGAACACACATCAATCTATTGTTGCTTTTACAATGGCAAATAAGCCAGCATCTCTGAATTATGGAGGAGGTGCACCCTATTTTAGCACGTTCCAGAGCAGGTCTAGTAGAATAGAATGCGTGCATCATTGATGTTAACACACACAAATCTGGTGTTTTTGTGAAATCAGTGAGGATGTAAGTATATCTTGTAAAGCAATTAAATTTTTTATTTATCTTTATAAAAAAAAAAAAAATTCTTGCCTTTTCTTTTTTTTTTTCACCAGTAATTCCTTTCTCGCATGGCTTTTTCCTACCCTGGGAGATTCAGTGATCCGTCTCCTCCCTGTCATGTCCAGACGATATTGATGCATGCTTGGCAGTTTCCTTAAAAGCGCCAGGTATTACCCAATAGAGTGCTTCACATAGGGAAGCATTAGATGAATTATTCTCTGTGGAACCACATATGTCCACTTGAACAAGGAAGTGCTCAGTTTGATTGCTATGGGTGTGTTCGTAATTAGTTCATAAAAGTGCAGGTTTTTTTCTTGAAAATAATTTTGTTTTTAATTGGGACAACAGGAGCTTTCAAGCAAGTTCAAGTGCTGTAGGGATCTGCAGTGTTCCTATGAAGCAATATTATCAGTTAGAGGGACATTCTAAGCAATACATTTCAATGTAGTGGTTCTAAAGCAAAAAGATTTTCGCTGCAGCCTCAGCAATGCAAACTCTGCCTTTTTGAAAAGACTCTGTGTTCCTAAGGCTTCCTTATGGCCACAGTCAGCCAGTAGAGACACTCTCTGGTGCCAGTACATCTCTGTGCTGAATTCTGATGGTTTACTGTGGCGATTGGCACAGTTACCCCCAAACATCCCTATGGTAAAGAATTGGATTGGCTGAAAAAGTTATTGATGATCTAAGCTGGGGAAAGACTGTGGATGCACGAAGACTGATTTGGTGAGTGTCAGGATCCCGCGGGCGGCTGCGAGGGGAGGCTTCAGTCCGCTAGCGGCACTCACCCTCCAGCCGTCCGCGGTCCCCTTCCCGTCGTATGCTCGGCGGGCGGCATCATCCCAGCCTCGGATGCCGCCCGTGTCTTCCTCTCCGTCCCCCAGCGGCAGCATGCATGACGCTGCACGCTGGGAGACCGCCCAGTTTTATAAACGCCGGGGTCAGCACCCTGACCCGGCGTTAACCCCTTAAGGACACATGACGTGTGTGACACGTCATGATTCCCTTTTATTCCAGAAGCTTGGTCCTTAAGGGGTTAAAGGCACAGTGCCTCAATCACAGTGGGAGGTATAAATATCTCCCACGTGTGATTGTTAATTCTGATTGGAAATTATCCAATCAGAATTAATCAATAGGTTTAAATACTAACCTTTCCTGTCTCTCTCTGCCCTGTTGTGGTCTTTGCTTGCTAGTATTGCTACTGAACTTGTGTTTCTCTCTGGTTACGTACTCTCTGGCTTGTGTATCCGACTTTGCGAATTTCTCCTACCCTTTGACCTCAGCTTGTCTCTCGTTATTCTGTCTTCTGGTTCCCCTTACTCGGCTTGTTTCCTGACTATTCTTTGTGTGCTTAGCCCGGCCACTCTAAGGTCCGTTACTGCACCTTTTCTCTGTGTGTGTGTGTTAACGTGTTTGGTTCCCAGAATCGTGACAGTGAGGGGCAAAGTTATATAAATATTACTTGCCCTTTTAGGTGGCCTAATCTAAAGTGTTAGGAAAATACTCTGATGTCCACGGGCCTGGGTGGAGGAACATCGGTCATCGTCTTGGATGGGCCAGCGACCCGATGTTCCCGTCTGGGTCAATGCCTCAGTGTCTTCCTCCCCACTCCCCGTGTCATCCCCCTGTCAGCTATATGTCAACATGCTTCAGAAATCTGGGCGGTATGCTGCTACTATACAATGTGTCCATATGTCTACGTACGTTTGTGAGCGTGCCTGCGCTGTGAACGTAAAGTCCTCGCAGTTCCTCCATTCTCTCAAACCAGGTCGTTAACGGAGGGGGTGTGTCTGTCTTCCAATATAGGGGCAAGATATGTTTTGTTATGTTCAGTATCCGTATAGTCAGGCATTTCTTATATTTGCCTGTCGTGGTTGTAGTGTAGTGTAGGAGGTATGCGGTAGGTTTGAAGGGGGCGTGGGTTGTCAGAGAACTTTTGTAGCACCCTACTGATTATTTGCCAATTGGGTATTCCCACCATATGTGCAGGAATGTGCCCGCCCTGGTGTGGCATCGCCAGCACCTGTCACTTGGGTTTGGGATCATTTTCTGCAGGGTTTGCGGTGTTCTGTACGATAGGGTTAAAATTTTGTGTATGGATTTCTCATTTTCATGTAACTGTGTTATGCTCTTTCTAGCAGGTGTAGATTTGTATAAATCCAACCTATAAATGAATCTCCTTTTCAAATGAAGGTGTCAATGCATTTTATTAATGTACACAGAGGAGCTTCATGTACAGAGTGATCCCATGTTATAGTCACTGCTTAGTGCACAGTAAATGATACATAGGACACATTCATGTCTTGCTATCTACAGCCTGGTATCTGTCCTATGGTATTCTCGCACTTTTTAAAGGAACACTATAGGGTCAGGAACACAAACATGTATTCCTGACCCTATAGTGTTAAAACCACCATCTAGCCCCCCTGGGCTCCTCATGCCTCCCTAAATATAGCAAAATATTAGTTGTATTCAAGCATGAAGCTGTAGCTCTGCATGCTGTTTGCTTTAGAATAGCAAGCTGTCTGCTAAAATCATCAGAAGTGGTGGTCAGATCCAATCACAGTGCTTCTCCGTATGATTGGCTGAGACTGACAAGGAGGCAGATCAGGGTCAGAGCCAGCAGAATTCAAACACAGCCCTGGTCAATCAGCATCTCCTCATAGAGATGAATTGAATCAATGAATCTCTGAGGAAAGTTCAGTGTCTGCATGCAGAGGGAGGAGACACTGAATTTTTGGATGCATTTTAGGCAGACATGTCACAGGAAGGATCTCTAACAGCTATCTGAGGAGTGGCCAGTGAAGTTATCACTAGGCTGTAATATAAACACTGCATTTTAACTGAAAAGACAGAGTTTACTGCAAAAGGCCTGAAGGTAATGATTCTACTCACCATAACAAATTCAAAAAGCTGTAGTTGTTCTGCTGATTATAGTATCCCTTTAATGTCTTATAATGTATTTTTTTTTTTTTTTACTTTTTTTGTCATTCTGCAAAACCATCTATAGCTATGAATTTCTAAGTTTTATAAGTTAAATATTGCCAGATGTGTTTAGATAAAAGCTCCATTTTATGCTTAATATCCACATGTGACATTTGCATATGTATACAGTTGAGTGCCTCTTTTATATAGTCGTCAGAATGCTCAATGCGAGACTGTAGCCTGTGCAATTATTGAGACATGTTTGGACAGTATTTTATTATTCATTTTGTTGCACCAGCAATATGTACTGGTATATATTGTTTGATGCAGTGTTTCAAACTTAAAGGATAGATTAAACTGGATTTGATGGACTAATAAGTGATGGATATTATATAAGCCTTTGGGATAAAACCAGATGGATGAATCAAAGCTAGCACGTTTGTGTAATAATGTTGGTTGAAACCTAAAGAGCTCTTAAACCACATCAGTTTGACACTTGTCTACTTATAATATCTAGTCGCTAGGCACTACTCACCCACAGCTGCTATTGATCGTTAATGAGCATACATTGCAAATATGTCAATGATATAGGTGTTTAAGATGAGTCATATTTTAGAAATTAAGCATGTTTATTCATTAACCTGAGTAAAAGAGGAAAACCTGGTTTGATCACTATAACTGGGGTCAAATTAGTTTATGAAATAGTCTGTTATAAATATGTGTCTGTTGGCCCACCCATTGTACAGCGCTGCGGATTTTATTGGTGCTTTATAAATAATAATGATAATAGAGATGATACACAATGTGGATTTGATTCTAAGAATCATTTCAAGATAATTTTGTTTGCATTGCTTCAGTCTCTTAGATCTTGGCTTCAAGTACATGATGTGGTGAGAAAAAATGGTGCAACCAGTTATACTGTAGGACATAATCTGTGGAAATGCTGGAGATGCAAATAACTGTGAATCCAGAAGGAGCATGACATGCTCACTAAAGTAGACCGTAGCCACGGTGTGGCTGCTAATGGCCTATAAGCCCTGGTCAGAGTATTGTGAATGGAACAGTGTGCACCAGAGTTCGGCCCAATTCAGCCATGTCACAAAATCTCTGGTTCAGATGTCCAGTTTCAAGAGCATTTAAATCAAGAGTTGGCAACCGAAGCTGCAGTCTGCTTCATATAATTGTGATAGTCTCACCAATTGTTATATTGTTTATTTTTTATAATATTAGCAGATTCCCCTGTACACTAGGTGCTTTTAGTGACCTTACTTGTGGACCCTATGCTTCCAAAGACATGTTGTAGTTTGGATTAATTGCAATCCTTTGAAGCATCCCAAAACCTGGATATTTACATTTATTTATTAACTTATAAAATATTTTACCAGGAAAGATACATTGAGATTTCTCTCGTTTTCAAGTATGTCCTGGCACTGGTTAATTTCTCCTTTGAATAGTGAGAGAAACTTGTTCCTTTGGCCTTTAACCCCTTAAGGACCAAACTTCTGGAATAAAAGGGAATAACGACATGTCACACATGTCATGTGTCCTTAAGGGGTTAAATTCTATAGACGGTCTCTTTTTGAGGCTGGACCTCTGGATGGCTGACAATGTGCCGCCCATTAAACCACTTCAATGCTAGACCGAGTCCAAGGTGACTTATTAGGCCAATATTGCCATTTTCCATTGCTTGTGGTACCAGGTGTATGGCCCCTTACAATGGCTTATCTTCTCTCTGTGCATTGGCCTTGGTTACAAACGATATCTATAGCAGCACTGCCATAAATTCCAACTTTGTGACGTTCATAGAAGTACAGTTTTGGATGGAATGGGTCAGAGCGGGCATAATTCAGTACTGCATTAATAGAAAACACGCTTTTGTGTTCCCACATTTTCTGATGGTGGCCCTGCCTTTTTATGGCATTTGTCTATTGTAAAGTACAATTGAAAATAATCTTCAAAGGGATGCTCTGGATTGAATATTTTCTGTTGCTTACCTGGTGACAAATCTAGTTTTGCTTTGTTTTTGTGGATTATAGTTTGCAATAAGTAAGTAGTAGTTGTGCTGTGGGTCTAATTATAGGGTCATATGTTTCTATTCTTACTGTGTGCTCTATAAGAAGTCACACAGTGGGAGGACATGACTTCTGCCTATTTTAAGAGGCAACTTCACTCTGCTGTACTAGGTCATATGATGCAGTACTTGCAGTAAAACCAGACTTCTATTCAAAATAACAAATCTGCAGGCGCAATTTAACAAGCTGTTTAGAGGGATAACTATATACCTACTGTAGAGAACTGTCAAGGTAATTACATGATTTAGGCTATTTTTGCCTAACATTTTTAGTTCTCCGTATAGTTAATAACTCAAGTTTTGAGCAGTGGATTTAATGTAAATCAAGTCAATTTAAGTCAGTCTGTATAACTTGATTT
The DNA here is from genome assembly GCF_036172605.1 of Pelobates fuscus. Lineage (NCBI taxonomy): Eukaryota > Metazoa > Chordata > Amphibia > Anura > Pelobatidae > Pelobates > Pelobates fuscus. The sequence goes on along the minus strand of NC_086320.1, from coordinate 117,650,217 downwards.
AAATCCTGATTTTTTTTTTTTTTTTTTTTTTTGTTAACGTAAATACCCCTTTGTCTGATTGCAAATATTAAAGAACCAGCAAGCATGCCATTTTTGGAATAATACCTTTTCATATTAGTTTAATGGTAAGATCAGAACTGATTTTGTTACATACCATTTGACATGCATAGACAATGATGACATTATTGCAAGGTGAACTATCTCCAGCTTTATAGGTTAATCACTTCTATTTGGAGAATAATTTTAAAATACAATTAAAGGCACCCAGACCACTTCATCTTCATGGTGGCCCTTTACTCTGCAATGTAAAGCTCACATAGATTTCTGGTCCGATTTAGTAAATGTCTGCACATTACCTCCATATTTTTTTACTAATAAGAGATATAGATTATGAAACCAGTCCTAAATATTATTGCTATGGCTACGTTAAGAGGACATAAGTGAGAACTATTCAAATTTGTAGTTTTAGGGGTATTTTAAACAGAAATTCATTTTATTTTTATTTTATTTTTTATGGAACTACATACACATATCAGAGTATATGAAAGTATGTTTTTGAATTGTGTAAACTAGCAATAAAAATTACTTAAATAGAGGAAAAGCAACTTGCTCTCCCAAAACAATACAACAAGATGTGGAAATACGGGCCTCCTCACTCAGGAACTGCACTGCAAAGAATGTACCCAGCTACACTAGGCTAAAAAGGGGCTTTTTAATCGCCAAAACTACTACAGCTTATTGTAATGTTCTGTTTAAGGGAACACTACAAGCACCATAACCACTATAGCCCACTGTAGTGGTTATGCCAGGAATTCCATGGCACCCTCCCAGGATATGAAGTCAAACCATTTGCAAGTAGCTTGTGTTGGCTCTACTGTGCTAAGCCCTGTTACGCCATGGATCAAATTTGCTGCCATCTCTTCCTCGGGTAAATGACGTACACACCCGGCCATTCACCTGATCTAAAAGAAAATGTGATCAATCAGACCAGGCAACCTTCTTCCATTGCTCCATAGTAGAGTTTTGATACTTGCGTACCTATTGAAGGTGCCAGGGGCTATCACAGGTACTCGCAACAGTCTGTGGCTACACAGCCCCATATGCAGCGAACTGCGATGCACTGTGTGGTTTGGACACCTTTCTGTCATGGCCAGCATTACGTTTTTCTGTACTTTGAGCTGCAGTATCTCTTCTATGTGATTGTATCAGATGGGCTACCATTTGCCGTCAATGCGCATCAATGAGCCTTGAGTGCCTATGACCCCATGTTCTGCAGGTACCAACTACTGCATGCACGGACCCAGGAGTCTAGCCATCAGTATTTGGCCCTTGTCAGTCACTCAAATCTTTTTACTTGTTTATTTTTCCTTCTTCTAACATATGAAATTCAAGAACTGACTGTTCACTTGCTGCCTAATGTATCCCACCGTTTGATAGGTGCCATTGTAACTATATAATCAATATTATTCACTTTGCCTGTCAGCAGGGCCAGATTAAGAGCACAGTGGGCCTGGTGCTGACAATTATGATGGGCCTAATTTAAAAAAATCTTATCGACAAAAAGCACTAAAAACAGTCCTACCTCCCAAGCGTCATGTATCTGATGGAGATGGTGCTGGAGGGAAACTCATAGGCTGCTGCTATGCGAAAACACATACTCTATGCTAATCTCACGCTTTCACATTTCAAGTAAATCCATACCCCCTAACAGCAATGTCCAGTGAAGCAGGAAGTCTATGAACAGTGTAAAAGGGTGGGCAAATCACGTAACCAGAACTGCCGAAAGGGTCGAACATACACAAAAAGGAGGCATGTCTGCCCAAAGAATTTGAAGGACAGCCTGGCATAGATGCATGTCAGGCTGCCTGCCAGTCATGCAGGCTGGGCAACTAAGGGCATACTATGCAGACAGCACCCTGAGCTTGGCATAAATGTGTCTAATGATGCACCCGCTCCACTCTTTCTAAGGACTGTTCCCTAGCAGTCACATGTCCACTTGTCTCCTTTCTATCAGGCAGAAGCTCCTGGTATATAGTCTGGGAAATAGAAAAGGTGTATGTAGCGAGTGTAGAAGTAAGGGAACATGCCACAGTGTTAGAGAGACCAAAGTCAGCATTATCTAAATGAATTTCATTGTCAGCCAGTCCACACAAGTTTTGTTCCTCTGCATCCCTCTTACGTTTCAATACTCAAGCAAGAGTATGCAAAAAGTAGTTGGGGTTGCCACCTTTCTTGTAAAAAAAAAAAACAGGCCTTACTAATTTGCATAATAAAATTTGGATGCGTGACATCACATGATGTAAATCACAAGGAGTGACATACGAGATAATTCTTTAAAATCACCAAAACACTACTTAGTTTGATTCTACTGTATATATGGATTGCTTTCAGTGTCTCCCAGGTGTCCCTATGTATCCGCTTCCCCTAGTCTCCCAGTCTTAGTGTCCTCATGTCTCTCAGCCCTCTAATCTCCCAGTGTCCCCATGTCTAACAGTATCCCCTAGTCTCCCAGTCCTCTTATCTCCCAGTGTCTGTGTCCCCAGGTCTCCAGTGTCCCCTGTGTATCAGTGTCTCAGTGCCCCTTGTCTTCCAGTGTCCCCTCGTGTCTCAGTCACCCAGTGTCCCTGTGTCTTCGAGTGTCCCCATGTCTTCCAGTGTCCCTGTGAGACATGGGGACACTGTGCGACATTAGGGGTAGGCAACTTTCGGCACTCCAGATGTTGTGGACTTAGTCCCCAATAGTGCTCTTACACCCATAATGCTAGCAAAGCCTCATGGGAGGTGTAGTCCAATATATCTGAAGTGCCGAAGGTTGCCTATGTAGTGCACTAGGGGACACTGGGAGACCTGAGGACACAGACACTGGGGGAGACATGGGGAAACTGTGTGGCTTTGAGACACTGTGATACATAGGGGAAACTGTGAACCATAGGGGACAATGGAGATTTGATAAAGACCTGGGTACAGGTCGAAAAGTTGCAGTGTCCAATAAATCCGTTTAAATCTAGGACAGTGAGTGCCAGAGATTTTTTATTTTATAGTAGGGGACACTGACACTGGGAGACTAGAAAACCTTGAGACACTAGGGACACTGACCAGGTCTCAAAGTCTCTGTGTCTCCGTATCCCCTAGTGTTTGTGTCCCCATGTCTCCCAGTGTGCCTTAGTGTTTGTGTCCCCATGTCACTAAGACACTGGGGACTCTGGGAGACATGGAGACACCAGGGACACTGTCTCTGAGACATGGGGACACTGAGAGACTAGAGCTACTCGGAGACATGGGGGCACTGTGTACCTAGTGTCTCAGTGTCCCCAAGTCTCCCAGTGCCCTCTTGTCTGTCCCTAGTCTGTTTCCCCTAGTGATTCTGTGTCAGCAAGTCTCACAGTGTGCCCAGGTCTCACAGTGTCCTCAAGTGTCTGTTGTCCCCCATGTCTCCCTGCAGCCTTTCCCCCCAGCTCTCACTTACCTGAGCTGTAGGCTGTCTTTGCAGGATGGGAGCTGCTGTCTGGACTCTCTGTGCAGAGCTGCTCCACCGTGGATCAGTGAGTAGAAAGCGGCAGGGAGGGAGATGTAACTTCCCATCCCTGCCTCTCTCCACACACACAGCGCCACCTACGTGCCTCTAATCTCCGTTTATACTAAGACTGACATTTGTATTGCCGGTATTACTGCAATACCGGCACCGGCTAGGCAGCCTCAAATACCGGAGAAATACCAGCCAGGTGGCAACCCTAAGGGTAGTTCTTGCTTTCAAATCTCTACATAATGCTGCTCCCACCGATTTATCCTCCCTAATACACAAATATGTCCCGTCTAGGCCCTTACACTCTGCTGAAGACTTACATCTATCTTCTGTCCGTACTCCCACCCAGGGGCGTATTAGCCGCGAGGCAAACAAGGCATTTGCCTTGGGCGGCATTTTCCAGGGGGCGGCAAAAAAAGCCGGCCCCCAAATGCCCAAGGCAAATGTCTTGTTAGCCTTGCGGCTAACAGACATGCCGGATGGGCTGCTGGGCGGGCGGGCGGGTGGCCGGCGAGGGAGCACTTTCCCTGAGCTGTCTGCTCAGCTCCCTCGCCAGCCGCAGAGTGAGGCTGGGAGGCGGAGCCGGAATATGACGTCATATTCCGGCTCCCAGCCTCACTCTGAGGCGCGCGAGGGAGCTGAGCAGACAGCTCAAGGGAAGTGCTCCCTCGCCGGCCGCCCGCCCGCCAGGCAGTGCCGCCCGATCGCCCAGCAGCCACTGGACCACCAGGGAGGAAGAGACACCCCCCCCTCCCCAGCATTCCCAAAGGTAAGGAGGCTGGGGGGAGGGGGGGTGTTAAATAAAAAAAAAAAAAATGTGTTAAAAATAAATGTAAAAAAAATGTGTTAAAAATAAATGTAAAAAAAATGTGTTAAAAATAAATGTAAAAAAAATGTGTTAAAAATAAATTAAAAAAAAATGTGTTAAAATAAATTAAATAAAAAATGTGTTAAAAATAAATTTAAAAAAAATGTGTTAATGTGGGTGAGTGTGTGTCTGTGTCTGTTATTGTGTGTGTGTCTGTTGTTGTGTGTGTGTCTGTTATTGTGTGTGTGTGTCTGTTATTGTGTGTGTGTCTGTTAGTGTGTGTGTGTCTGTTAGTGTGTGTGTGTCTGTTAGTGTGTGTGTGTCTGTTAGTGTGTGTGTGTCTGTTAGTGTGTGTGTGTGTGTCTGTTAGTGTGTGTGTGTGTGTCTGTGAGTGTGTGTGTATGTTAGTGAGTGTGTTTCTGCTAGTGAGTGTGTGTGTGTATGTTAGTGAGTGTGTGTGTGTATGTTAGTGAGTGTGTGTGTCTGTTAGTGAGTGTGTGTTTCTGCTAGTGAGTGTGTGTCTGTTAGTGTGTTTGTCTGTTAGTGTGTTTGTCTGTTAGTGTGTTTGTCTGTTAGTGTGTTTGTCTGTTAGTGTGTTTGTCTGTTAGTGTGTTTGTCTGTTAGTGTGTTTGTCTGTTAGTGTGTTTGTCTGTTAGTGTGTTTGTCTGTTAGTGTGTTTGTCTGTTAGTGTGTTTGTTACTGAGTGTGTTTGTTACTGAGTGTGAGTGAGTCTGTTACTGAGTGTGAGTGAGTCTGTTACTGAGTGTGAGTGAGTCTGTTACTGAGTGTGAGTGAGTCTGTTACTGAGTGTGAGTGAGTCTGTTACTGAGTGTGAGTGAGTCTGTTACTGAGTGTGAGTGAGTCTGTTACTGAGTGTGAGTGAGTCTGTTACTGAGTGTGAGTGAGTCTGTTACTGAGTGTGAGTGAGTCTGTTACTGAGTGTGAGTGAGTCTGTTACTGAGTGTGAGTGAGTCTGTTACTGAGTGTGAGTGAGTCTGTTACTGAGTGTGAGTGAGTCTGTTACTGAGTGTGAGTGAGTCTGTTACTGAGTGTGAGTGAGTCTGTTACTGAGTGTGAGTGAGTCTGTTACTGAGTGTGAGTGAGTCTGTTACTGAGTGTGAGTGAGTCTGTTACTGAGTGTGAGTGAGTCTGTTACTGAGTGTGAGTGAGTCTGTTACTGAGTGTGAGTGAGTCTGTTACTGAGTGTGAGTGAGTCTGTTACTGAGTGTGAGTGAGTCTGTTACTGAGTGTGAGTGAGTCTGTTACTGAGTGTGAGTGAGTCTGTTACTGAGTGTGAGTGAGTCTGTTACTGAGTGTGAGTGAGTCTGTTACTGAGTGTGAGTGAGTCTGTTACTGAGTGTGAGTGAGTCTGTTACTGAGTGTGAGTGAGTCTGTTACTGAGTGTGAGTGAGTCTGTTACTGAGTGTGAGTGAGTCTGTTACTGAGTGTGAGTGAGTCTGTTACTGAGTGTGAGTGAGTCTGTTACTGAGTGTGAGTGAGTCTGTTACTGAGTGTGAGTGAGTCTGTTACTGAGTGTGAGTGAGTCTGTTACTGAGTGTGAGTGAGTCTGTTACTGAGTGTGAGTGAGTCTGTTACTGAGTGTGAGTGAGTCTGTTACTGAGTGTGAGTGAGTCTGTTACTGAGTGTGAGTGAGTCTGTTACTGAGTGTGAGTGAGTCTGTTACTGAGTGTGAGTGAGTCTGTTACTGAGTGTGAGTGAGTCTGTTAGCTAGTGTATGCGTATCTGTCAGTGAATGTGTGTGTATTTAGAATGCGGGGCGGGGGGAATGGTTGGGTGGGGGTGGCGCGGGGCGGAGGGGGGGGCGCCTGAGTTTTGTCCTGCCTAGGGCAGCACAAAACCAGGATACACCACTGCTCCCACCTCTGTCCATACTCCAGACTGCTCGAGGGCTGCACCGTTCCTGTGGAACTCACTTCCCTCCTTCGTCAAAAAAGCTGATCAATTAAACTGTTAATAGCTCCCAACTGATTCCTCTCTTGCAACTGTCATTAGTCTAATACTATCCTTACCTTTTGTCACTTTACCCCACTCCCTCTAGCATGTTGGCTCATTGAGCAGGGCCCTCAACCCCTCTGTTCCTGTGTGTCCAACTTGTCTGGTTACAACTACATGTCTGTTCGTCCACCCACTGTAAAGCGCTGCGGAATTTGTTGGCACTATATAAATAACATAAAATGTGTGTGTGTGTATGTGTATGTGTGTGTATATATATATATATATATATATATATATATATATATATATATATATATATATATATATTTTTTTTTTTTTTTAATGTAATGTTGATGGTATGCAGACTTTATCTGTAAACTGTCAGAATATCCAATGTAAGCAGAGGAAGCATCTGCCTGTAGTTTGGTCCTGGAGATTCATGTCCTGAGTTAGCAATTTTGACAAGTTTATCTCAGAATGCAGAAATGGGAAGGATGTGAATATCCCTTCTGTGGATACATGTGTACACAAGTCCATTCTGACTGTATAGCTATTATCATGGGTGTTAACCGAACTGCCTGATGTTTACCTAAAAAATAAAATTGTTGTTTTCTCAACTTTATTGCCCTTTAAAAATAAATAAATAAAAAAATCGTACTTTTGTGTTTTGCGTTTGTCAGCCATTCCAGCCATGCTTTGTATTCTGGGTTCTTCAATTGGCGTTGCATATAAGACGTTAAAGTAACAATCTTGGCAACACACTAGTGCATCTGCTTGTTGCCTCCCTCATATTATCATAGTGGAGTTGTTTTGTCCTCTCAGGCCTTAATGGGACACTATAATCACCAGAACTACATTAATGTAGTTGTTCTGGTGTTTATAGCCCTTCATTGCATGCTTTTCAATGTAAACACTGCCTTTACAGAGAAAAGGCAGTGTTTATATTGGTATCTAGGAACACCACTAGTGGCATTCACTCATATGGCTACTAGAAGGGCTTCTTGTGTCAGTTCTGCACAGTGTACAGCACTTGATTCAATACATTTCTGAGGACATGCTGATGCTATAGCCTTCCAATGCTTTCCTATGGGAAAGCATTCAGTAGGCTGAGATAATCAAGATTGATCTTAAAGGACCACTATAGTGCCAGGAAAACATACTCATTTTCCTGGCACTATAGTGCCCTGAGGGTGCCCCTTCCTGCCGGGCTGGATGGAGTGGAAGGGGTTAAACTTACCTCTTTCTCCAGCGCCGGGTGGGGAGCTCTCCTCCTTCTCTCCGCCTCCTCTCCTCCTCTTCTGCTGAATGCGCATGCGCGGCAAGAGCCGCACGCGCATTCATCTAATCTCTTAGGAAAGCATTTACAATGCTTTCCTATGGACGCTGGCGTCTTCTCACTGAGACAGCCACTAGAGGCTGGATTAACCCAAATATAAACATAGCGGTTTCTCTGAAACTGCTATGTTTATAGAAAAAAGGGTTAACCCTAGCTGGACCAGGCACCCAGACCACTTCATTAAGCTGAAGTGGTCTGGGTGCCTATAGTGGTCCTTTAACCATGGAGGCTGACCCGGGCGGTGTCAAACAATGCAGGTAAAATCACCCTTTCTGCTGTTTAAAACAGCAGCATATAAAAGATAAAAACAGAAAGAGCAAATAGTGCAGTTGGTAAAAATCCTTGGTGAATGTGAATGGGGTGTAAACACACTCACATGTAATGGAGCCACGATTTATAGGCTTACTTAATGTGTAGTTGTGCCTTTCCAGGTAGCACCCCACCTGTCTTCTAGCTGAAGACGTGTCACTCAGAGAAAACACAGGAATACCATCATAGGGTTATATGCCTGACAAAGTTTTATATCTAATATGGATATAATAAAAAATGGATCGTTCACATTATTTAGAGCCTATAGGTTCTTGGCTCTAAGGTTTAGCACCTATTGTCAATTTGTGGGTGACACTTCCCCAGCTGTTTATCTTGATCCTTGTTGTAATAAAGTGCTGGCGACAGCGCTACAGATATTACATTTATTATAACAATTGAAAACAAATATAAATTAATAAACGTGCACCTAATATAAATACCTTGTGCAAAAACCGCCAAAATTTGTTTCGCTGTGATAGCTTCCTCAGTTAGCTTAAAACTATTCTAATCAGGCCAAGTCAATTTCTAATGGCATTTAGTTGCCTTTAACAGCAATGGCCCAGTAACACTGGCTGGCCCTGAATTTTTTCTAGATGGGAGCTCTGGAGCAGTCTGCCACCTTGTGGAGTTAGAATGAACAGTTTTGAAACTGGAATTTTGCAGTAGCAATGTTATTCCCTGGAAGCAACCTACTTTCTTCGCAAACGTATTACCTAAAGTAAAGCAATACAAAAATGTCTGTTATAAATCACACTAAAGATTTATTTTTTCCTTTGTTTATTTTGAGATTTGGAAAGTGCATTTGTTCTGAATGATGGCTACATTTTGAATGTGTTTTAGTTTAATAATGGTGTGTTTACATCTATATTTCTGTTTATATATGAACAGGGAATCTGCTATGTAAGGTATGCACGTGTACTATGTTTGAATGGGTTAATAATACGTTCCTCTTGCTTTCTAGTCTCAGACCATGAATTATGTTGGGCAGCTTGCCGGGCAGGTCCTGGTTACCGTAAAGGAGCTGTACAAAGGCATCAACCAGGCCACCCTGTCCGGGTGCATTGACGTCATCATTGTACGACAACAGGATGGCACCTACCTATGCTCCCCTTTCCATGTTCGATTTGGGAAGCTTGGAGTTCTGCGCTCCAAGGAAAAAGTGGTAAGCAGTCTGGAATGCATTCTCTGTGAGTGCTTTTTTTTTTTTTTTCAAGATGGGATTTATGTATATCGCATTTCAGATCTGCAAAATATAGAGACAAATATCTGATTAAAATTGCATGCATAGTATTAATTTAAATGCATAGTTATATATAATCCATCTGTCAAAACATTGTCTAAGGTCAACTTTAAGTAGTTTATGTACAACTATACTTTAAGAATAGAAAAACAGATGCCTATAGCCAAATTAAGGTAGAGTAATATGACCTTAAAAGTACACTCCAGGCACCAAATCAACTAATCTACATTAAGTTATTATGGTGCCAGGAGTCACCCGGGGGCACTCTTACCTCAAGTTTTCTCCAGCGTTGATATCAACTTTCCCCTCAGGCACCATTAGGCTTCAGAAATTTCAGATTCAGGAAGTGCTGAGTGTCGCCGGGCAGGAGCACCACTGGTTAACTGTGAGCAGTCAGCTGACACTCTCAGCCAGTCAATGACTCCCCAGTGCTGTCTTGCATACCTTTCAGCTTTGCTTTAAGTTTGGCTACTCTGGCCTTAAATGTAAAAATCGCTTTGCTTTTCCACTTTAGTGAATAATCGCATGTATGTTTTTGTACAGTTATCTGGTAATCTTAATCCTCTCTCATCCCCCAAACCTCAGTTCTCTGTAGTCCCCCTCTTTATTGCTAAATTCCCAAACCCTTGTTAAGTGTATCTTTTTTTTTTCTTTAAATGCTTTTCTTTGTATTCGCAGTGTATTAAAACTTTGACCTTCGTACCCATCCCTTAGTGTGACCCATCTCCGTACCGTGTCCTCTTTTTCCCTTGTGTCTCCTGTCTGTATTTAATTACATTGCATGTTAGGCCAAGCCTTGGTAAACGGAAAGTCTGCAAATTCAGACTGCTAAACTCTAGGCACTTTAAACATTCAGCGTGTAGTAAATCCGTTTCATAATGTTTCTAGCATTGTGTGTGTTAACAAAGAGGGTTTTAGGAACGGTTACTGGTATATCCAAAGCATGTCAATAATTGATTCCAAGTCATTTCATATGGATCCTGTATCCGTTCATGGCTCAGTAGTATTCATTATGTTTTCATTTTTTGTGTTTTGTTTTTTTTCCCCAAATTCATAGTTTCCGTTATGTGTTCATTCACCCACACACAATTTGTAATCACTTTGATATTCCCAGCAGTGTAACAAGTAACCATTGTTTTCCTCCATAGACTGCCTTGGTTAACACAATTAGTGTGTTCAATATTGCTGACGAATTGGGTATTATTTCTAGAGGCATCAATCTGTTTTCATTTGCAAAATATAGTTTATTTCCATTTTAAGCTCTTGCAGTACACAAGCCAAGTATGTGGTTTATAAAGTCACAGGATTTAAAAATTGTCTGCCTTGTTTGAGTCTTGCGTGTATAGTCCATTATGTAATGTTCCTTATTTAATATATATACATATCAGAAATGACCGCACTCCAAGGACTTTGTAGAGATTTTCAAATAAAATGTAACTTTTATTCAATCCGTTTAAAAAGTCAACGTTTCAGCTCCCACATGGAGCTTTCATCAGGACAAAAACACTTCAAAAACAAACATTTCTGTGATGTATTTTTTTTTTTTTCTGATGAAAGCTCCACGTGGGAGCTGAAACATTGACTTTTTAAATGGATTGAATAAAAGTAAAATTTTATTTGAAAATCTCTACAAAGTCTTTGGCGTGCGGTCATTTCTGCTATGTCTGCATGATCCTTGCCAGACCAGCACCGGACACCACAGGATTACACCAGTTGTGCAAGATCTATATCTACCCTCTACCCCCTACTAACACTTCTGTCCCTATTTAGCATGAAAAAGCGCACAGAAATATCAAACTTCTTGTTTTACAGATTGATATTGAAATCAATGGAGAGCCAGTTGATTTGCACATGAAACTCGGCGACAATGGAGAAGCTTTTTTTGTACAGGAAACTGATGAAGAAAATGTGAGTGGCTTTCCTTACAAATCTTACTTATTCATCAAAGAGATTTATTTTATACAGAACTTCCAGTTACCAGCTTATGAGTGTAGGCCTATGACATGTGCATTGGGCCCAGACATTCATTGGACTTCTTAGTGATGCAAATAATACATGTATCATTGTAGTTCGCAAATCACAACTAGATTATATTTTCTCTTTATAAAAATAAAAAGGAAAAATAACTAGAAAATGACAAATATCCTACACATGCCAGGAATAGACTTTTAGTAGAACGTTTGAAAAGTTTGGACAGAACCATTGCTGACCTGTAAGGAAACAATCAATAATATTCCTGCTGCTTCGCTTCAATTATTATTTTTTTTTTTTTTTTTAAAAGACCACGCTGGATCCCATAAACACTTTATCTCAAGGAAGTTGTTATGGAGTTTGGAAGTCCTGAGCACCATCTTATCTTATGGGGTTAAACTTTTTTGTGAATGGTTAAAGCCTAAAGTTCTGTCCACGGCCCCCGTCCACTCTGTTTAGTCCATCTCTGGCCCCTACAGAAGCTTTTTTACTTGGGCCTCCTTTTGAGAGAAAAGCTTTGGAATGGTACAAACTTTACGTAAGTGCCTTACTTTAAGGTAAGATGGCAGCCAAGACCAACATACCCTATGACTTATTTGAGATTAAGTTGTGCTTGTAGTGGTCCACTCCTTTTTTGGAAATGTAGAGTAACACCGTGCTGGTGGTTTAGCATGAAATGAGCATTATTAGGACCGAAGTATTATCTCAGTAGTGTGTCACAAGAAGCTCAGGTAAGTGAAAATATTGCGTCTTGGTTTAACAAAGGGACACAGGCAAGAGGTCATCACATTGGATAAAACATGTTAGGCAGCAGGCAGGTCAGAAGAGAACCTCTAATGATCTACGCTGACCCATAACATCAAGCAGTGCCAATTTGTATTTCTGCCTGGTGTGTAATAGGCTTCTGTTAGTCACTTCAAATAAAATAAAAAAATAGGGAATTGAGGGGGAACACCCAAAACACTTCCAGCTGTTGAGCTACTGTAATGATGATTACAGATTGTGTTAACAGCGCACAAAATAACACATGTCCATATTGTGCTAAACCCATCACTGTCACAGTACGCAATTCTTACTGCTTTAACTGCTTCCAGAGACTCTCCGCAAATATATGCTTTCCTGTGGTAACCTCCAAAGGAGCACCTAGAGTGGGATTTAAATGCCTGGAAGTGTAACTTAAACTTCCACCAGTCCTTATTGTGAAAATAGTATTTAATTTTTTTTTTTTTTTAAATGATTTATAAATGCATATTTTCTGTTCTGGATATACATTAAACTTTTGTTTTTATTTTTTATGGGTTATTTTTCCAGGAAAAAGTCCCTGCACATTTAGCTACCTCACCCATACCAACAGATAATCAATTTTTCATGAATGTAAGTGTTCACTTGCCAACCTCCATTGGTGAGGAAAAGAAACCTTCAGTGTCTCCAATGGCGGAAACAGAAACGGTATCTACGCCGTCTGTGAAGAAGAAAAAACGTAGGAGAAAGAAAATCAAACATGAGAAGAAGGAAGACCTCCCTGTAGCGTCAGGAGTGGAGGAGATCTTTGATATGGATATGAGCTCAGATGAAGAAAGCTTAATGCAGTCTCAAAGGTATAAGCAAAGTAATGCATATTCCTATAAATAAAGACCTTTTTGCATGGAGTAAACCGGTTGTTGCTGGGCCAAGTACACGTATTGACGGTGGCTACCATGAATTCTTCCTTCTAAAGAAATGTAGGGTTGCAGACCTTAAGTAAAAACTGTATGAATAAATATACTATTTGTATGTTGTGAAAATGCATTTAAAGCATTTTTTTATGTGCAAAATATTTGCTTATATTTGTATACCATATATCCGCATATAAAATGGTATCATTTATTTTATATTCTGCTATAATTATGTAATTTAAGTTTTTGGTAACAGTATCTCTTCGGTGAGCTTAAAAAAAAAAAATTATTTTTATACTGAAGTTGGTTTGCACCTGTGGATACATATATAGAATTGACAGGCATATGTTTGGATAAATCACTTGTAAAATTATTTAAATGTACAGTGTTTATCTAAATATGCTTTGTCCCTGTAAATGGTGTTTTTTTTTTATGTCTTGGTTGAGCAGTAATTTGTACCAATATGTATACACTTGCAATGTTTGCGTACGTATACAATTTTAAGGTTATAATTATGTTTAGAGTGTGGTTTTTTTTAGAACTTACAGTAATTATTTACTTATAAAGTTGTTTTGGTAAGTGTAGCTAATGAGGTGTTGCTTATTCTTCACACACAGGGTTATTCACGAAGGTGAGAATTGCTGTAAATTTCAAAGTCTATTCAGTTCTGAGTTTGGCTCTTTTGGCTTTAATTTTGAAATTCACTTTAGAATTTACTTTAAATACCCATCAATTCTCACCTTGGTGAATAACCGGACGTGATAGTTAACTGATTTGCCATTACATGTCTGATGTTGGACTGTGCAATATGTTCTGATCGTCCTAGATGGCGCTATCTCCTAAAGAATTGTGTCTAACACTACTAAGAAGCACATGAAAAGTGTAGAGGGTAATCACATGTAAATGTGTTTAGAAAGGTTATAATTTTAGGTTAAGGAAAAGAATATTAATACAAGCAGGTGCTAATCTTGGATGTTTAAAAAGAGCAATCACCATGGAAACCAATTGACAGTCTTACAACATACATACATACACACACACATATATATATATATATATATATAGAGATATATAGAGATAGATAGATAGAGATAGATAGAGATAGATAGAGATAGATAGAGATAGATAGAGATGGATAGAGATGGATAGAGATGGATAGAGATGGATAGAGATGGATAGAGATGGATAGAGATGGATAGAGATGGATAGAGATGGATAGAGATGGATAGAGATGGATAGAGATGGATAGAGATGGATAGAGATGGATAGAGATGGATAGAGATGGATAGAGATGGATAGAGATGGATAGAGATGGATAGAGATGGATAGAGATGGATAGAGATGGATAGAGAGAGATAGAGAGATAGAGAGAGATAGAGAGAGATAGAGAGAGATAGAGACACACACTGGTGCCTGCAAAACACTCTCTGAAGCATCATGGCCATAGGAATTATGTTTGTACCTTGTGCTTCATGGCCATAACCTAAACTATATGTAGGTTACAATTTTATCTCTCTTGTGCTATAATATGGTACTTGGTAAGGTGGTACTTTTCACTCTTCTGTGGTAAATGTCTGAATCCATAGTAGATATCCAGTCATACAGAGCATAGAGGAGCCTCTGTTTGCACTACAGTGGCTCTTTTTCAGGGCAGTTCTATGGCGCACCGACTGGGTACCTCCGCCAGACACGCTCCCTGGCTATCGCCGGTACACCATCTGCGCTCCAGACCCTAGCTGCCGCAGCCTGGCTGGGGGTCTCTCCATCGCTTCCCACCCTGGAACAGGGTCCTGGATCCAGCTTCTAGTGATTAAAGTGCTCCTGCAGAGAGTATAGCTTTACCCCACAGACATTAGCCAAGACTTAATGCTTGGAGTGAACTGGTTTAATGTGGCATGGTACACACAATTTATACACAGACCCCCAGCAGGGGGTCTCCATACAGTTTAATACTGACTCTTCCCCGGCACCTGGGAGATAATTGAGTGTACTCTGCTTAAACTAACCCTCTCTCAGGCATAGAGGTACAATGCACAAACATTAAAAACACCCCAAATCATCCACAATATTACAAGGGACCCCCACAAGTCTTATATCCCTTGATAGCCTGGATCTGAGCGCCAAAAGTGTCCAAATAGCGCTCGAATCCCATGAATACAGCTGATTCACCACCGGGATAAAGACATGACTGACTGCGTATGTGGTGCCTGCCTAAAATAGTTCCAGAAGAAAAGTGGTAGCGGTCGGTCACTTCCGGGAGTCTCAAAACGAATGAATTGCCAAACCGTTCCCCTGGCTCATAGGTAGCGATTATTTGCCTACTTTGTGCAAACAATCCTACCAAACAGTGCAGGAGTTGATATAGGTTCAGCGGTGTTTGCGAGTTAGTCTATCCAATTTTTAGTTCCATGCACTCGATGTCCGAACACCACTGCCTGCTTTCGTGCAAGAAGATGGCCGCCAACTAATTTCCCACGTGTTAGTTAATGTGAATAGTGGCCACCCAGCAGAACACTTGAAATTACTAGGTGCGAACAGATGATTGAGGTATCAAGAGGGGTCAACAGGGTTAACAAGCTCCAGGTAGGATATAAAAAGGAGAAATTCGTGGCTTTGTTCGGTTACCGTACCATAAGGAAGAAACTAACTGAAAGAGTCTGGTCAGTGACTGGGTGGTCTATTACATGGCCCATAGTCCTTGGGCAGGAGGCTAGCTAGCTTCTCCAGGAGCTTGTGGTATAATCACATTTGCCACAAGAACGTGTATACAACTCTTGTAGAAAACAATATTAAGTTATTACTGAAGGATACTGCCGACCGTCCCAGTTCTTGATGTACTGTTCTTTTCAGGGTCCTTTTCATCCTGGGTTCCCTGGCATTCCTTCCCACTGCGGAAGGTCTAAGCGCAAGGCGGATGCATCTTCAGGCGCATTGCTGAATGGTATACGTACACCAATGTTCTGTGCATAGTTCTGTACAGAGTGTGACCGGTTTAGCAGGCTGTTTGCCAGCGTGGCATGCATTTCCATCTGACTTCTATCCCCCTTCTTCATTTACTTGAGTACTAGCAGAAACAGACAGATGGCAGACCTGCTTCTCTGTGACCGACTGAAATGCCCGAATTTGTATGACCAGTAACTTTGCTCGTGGATTATTATTCCTTATGTAATCAAACGATTTATATTTTGCTTCTCATTTGTAAAATATATTTTTATGTAAGTTGATTATCAAGTAAAATGATTTGTTCCTGTACATCCAGTTGTCTGATTACAATTACATGTCTGTTAGTCCACCCATTGTACAGCGCTACGGAATCTGATGGCGCTGTATAAAAATAAAAATAAAAAAAATAATAATAATATATGGACATACATTGATTTTTTTGCCAGCTCACACCTTTCTGTAACATCTATGATCCAACCTCTGCCCCTCCAGATGTTGCTGAACTACAACTTGAGCCATGATTTTTTAAATGAAATGGCCAGGGAATCATGGGAGCTTTAGTTCAGCAACTCATTCAATTCATACAATGATGGAAGCCTTCTCCGGGCCATTGGAAGATTGCAGTTTTTTTTTTTATGTAATCATTATTATTATTATTATTATTATTATTATTATTAAATAACCTATGGCTTCCTGAAGTTTTGTTAGCGCATTGGGACTTTACAGGTAAAATACAAGCATGCTTGTCAGTTTTAGTTAAAGGACCACTCTAGTGCCAGGAAAACATACTCGTTTTCCTGGCACTAGAGTGCCCTGAGGGTGCCCCCACCCTCAGGGACCCCCTCCCGCCCGGCTCTGGAAAGGGGAAAGGGGTAAAAACTTACCTTTTTCCAGCGGTGGGCGGAGAGCTCTCCTCCTCCGATCCTCCTCTTCTCCTCCCCGTCGGCTGAATGCGCACGTGCGGCAAGAGCTGCGCGCACATTCAGCCGGTCACATAGGAAAGCATTCATAATGCTTTCCTATGGACGCTTGCGTGCTCTCACTGTGATTTTCACAGTGAGAATCACGCAAGCGCCTCTAGCGGCTGTCAGTGAGACAGCCACTAGAGGAAATAGGGGAAGGCTTAACCCATTCACAAACATAGCAGTTTCTCTGAAACTGCTATGTTTATGAAAAAATGGGTTAACCCTAGAAGGACCTGGCACCCAGACCACTTCATTAAGCTGAAGTGGTCTGGGTGCCTAGAGTGGTCCTTTAATAAATCATTCCTTTCTGATTTACAGAACCCTTGTTTGTTATTCCTATAGTGCATTTAAAAGCACCCTGCTGTCTGCAGCCTCATTTGACATGTTATACAAGCACACTGTGTTTTGATTTTTGTCATTGCTAAAAGACTAACCGGTTTTAAATCTGCAACTCTTCTGTTTGTGCGAATGGAAGTGGTTTGGTGTTGATACACTATGCATACATATCCTCTGTGAACAGACGATTATAAAAATTTATCCAAACAATGTGGCTGGAGTTTCATGATTGCTAAACATTTGAATGTATGTGACTGTCAGCATGGGCTCTGTTAATGTTAAAGTGATTGTTGTAATGGTGATGGTACATATTGTAATCTCGTGGAGATTTAATGTGTGATTGTACTGTCAAAACACATCTGACAGTACGCATTCTTAAAACACCTCCTGTGTGTCTCCCTTGAATCTATTGCTCCATACAAATCTCTTCAGCTTTACAGGAAATTAGAGATTCTGTCTGGGTTATTCACTAAAGTGATAATTCAAAGTGAATTTAAAATTTAAGGTCAAAATAGCTTACCGTAAGTGGACAAAGTTAGCAATGATTTCAGTTAAGCCTCTCTGGCCTTAAATTCACAGCTATTTAAAACTACTTTAATGTTCGATGTCACCATCTTAAAGATGTATTTATTTTCTTCTTCTTCTTGCATCTCACATGTCCCATCTAATTTTAGCATCTAAGGTGCAGAGAGTTCTGTAGGCAGGCCAGTGTTGAGACCTCTGCATATACAGCATTCCTTTTATAAGATGTGTTTACAACCCATTCCAAGGACCATCATTGCTCTTTAACCTTTTCATATATCTTATCGTGATTTCAGAGCAACTGCTATGTTTACATTGCCGGGTTAATACAGCCTCTAGTGGCTGTCTTCCTGACAGCCACTAGAGGCGCTTCTGCGACGCTGGATGTGAAAATCGCATTCAGCGTGCAGAACGTCCATAGGAAAGCATTGAGAAATGCTTTACTATGGACTGTTTGAATGCGCATTCCGCTCCACTCGGGAGCTGCCGTTGGGGGGACCTAAGGGTTATATAGTGTCAGGAAAACAAGTTTGTTTTCCTGACACTATAGTGATCCTTTAAACTCTTGCACAAGAAGACAATACACAATGCATTTGTTTTAAATGGACACTATAGGCACCCAGACCATTTTAACTTAGAGAAACGTGTTAACTGTGTGAAATGACATTGGACGTCCTTACGCTTTGCATTAAAACGTACAGCATCTTCAAAACCCCTGTAGGAAAGCATTGATTTAATGCTTTCCCATAGGGAAGGTTAGATGTGCGCGTGGTGCATGTGGATTAGGTCCTCAATTGGCCTGTCTTCGGCACTCGAATTACGAAGAAAAAAAAAGAGAAAAAAAACAACCTGGTAGAACATTGTTTTTGCTTAGCAATTCTGCTTTTTTTTTTTTTTTTTTTTTATATAAGAATTTACATTCAGGAAAACATAGTAGGTCCTTCTTATCTTCACATAACCCAGGGGTAGGCAACCTTTGACACTCAAGCATCAGGGAAGATGTAGTCCACATCATCTGGATTGCCAAAGGTTGCAAACCCCTGCTTACCCCTAGCACTTGTATTTTAACATTAATGTACCCAATATATTTTTGCCAAGAAATTCGGACATTAGGAATTATCTGACAATCTAAAAGAGTGGTCACTATTGGTCTAATGACTTTGCATCATGGGTTGTTAAACATGACCTTACTAGCGGGAATGTAGGTACCTGTGTACCTAATGATGTGTCGGCAATTATTGCTGTTACTATAAAATAAAAGTAGTTATTTGTCTTGTAACTTTTTCATTTTACAAAAAATGTACTTTTTTTTTTTTACCCTCTCATTTTAAGGTCCCTATTGAGCACAACACCCAAGGAAGATGAATACAGAGAATCATTTATCTGTCACACGTCAGATCATTATGCTCTCTCTGATGGTGACTGGTCGCCACTGGAAAGGTAAAAACATTTAGTCTCCTCAATCAACAGAAGTTAGACTTGCCACAATGATTTGGAAATTAAAAATGAAATAAATAAAACGTATATAAACATTTGTAGAGTAATATACCTACGAACACACAAAATGAAGTTAAACTCCCACTACTCCTGGGCAGTAGAAATGACTACAGTATTCATCAACCCAAATACTTAAAACATAAACTTAAAAACAAAATGTTACCTGCACTCTATCCCAAATCCAAATACGTGGTTTAAATTACGGGATCAAACCTTAAACCAGGTCAATGTAGACTCTCGACAAGTCTTAAAATGCAGCATCAGGAAACCTATTCAACCTAACATGAATTTTTATAGCTCCAAATGTGATCAATATTTTTAGTCCGCAATCAAAAGATAAACCCAGTGATGTTTTAACTCAGAATGGGGTCTTTGTCAATGTTTAGTTGAAAATAATTGTCTTCTGCTCCTCAGTGAATTTTCCCAATCCATGGGGCCAAAGAGCGATTCGGAGTTGGAAGTGAAGCCAGCAGATAGCATGCACAGGGCAGAACCCCATATGGAGTGGACGTGGGGAGGTTTCCCTGAATCCACCAAGGTGAATAACGATCTGTTTTCTTGTGTATAATGTTATGGAATTCTCATTGTAACCTATATGAAAACAAACTGCAAGACTACCACACAGTATTTTATCCAAGTCTATGACGTGCTCACTCACATTAGTAATGTTTCTGTAATACTGTAATTTTAAAACCATTTCCTAAAAGAATCGAACATGTTTTTGTAATGTTTTAAAGATCTACAAGAAGGAAAAAATAGAGCATCCCAGAACAGCCACAATCACCCCATCTGAGAATACACATTTCAGAGTGATCAGCTCTGAGGCATTGACTGGGGTGGGTGATGAAGTTTCCATGGAAGACTCGGTTTGCACTACTGTTCTAAAGCCAGAGCCTCGTCCTTGTTCTATCAACATTCAAGTAGATGGAGACCAGCCTTCTGACTCTACTCCTGAGAGCAATCTCAGCTCCCCATCAGTGCCAGATGAACAGCTGCCTACAGAGTGTATTGATACAGTATCTGAGCTGAAGCCTTTATCAAAGTCAGACTCCCCGTCCAAGAAGAAAGGTTGGTAGCACTTATATGGATCTACTTCTAAAAAATGATTGCATTTACAAGTATCGGCTAAAATAGATTTTCCATTTTCTTTTAAATACAAACAGGTGTACGTAAAAGGAGCCAACATCAGGGACCGGGTGATATTTATTTGGATGACCTAAATGTTTTGGAACCAGATGTAGCTGCCCTCTATTTTCCCAAAAGGTACATCGTCTTTTATCTCAATTTTGTCATTCTACTTGACGTTAATTAAAGGAAAACTCCAAAATAGCAGAACGTTTTGACTTCTTAATTTGAGTCTAACAGACACCTCTCTGAAGCCAGTAAAACTAGGAGCTGCTGCTTAGGATCTTCTGTTGGCTCTCCTGAGCTAAGACTTGCACCACCAGTATTAGACAGAATGATTCCTGTAGGCTGTAGTGAACTACTTAAATTGGCACTATAGCCACTACATCATGCTATGGTGGTGGGAGTGTTCCATAAAATAAGACTTTGAAGCAAAATAACATGTTTTTGTTTTTTTGTACCTTGTCCTCTGCCTATTCTGCTGATTGACAGGTGCCTAAAATATTATTGTTCTCATATATTATTGTATATTTAAGGAATATATTGGTCAATAATTTCCCATAATCATTAAAATTTAGTGTCCTTTTATTCTTCCTGCTATGTTCACATGTTGATCAGAAATACAGCGCAGGTTGAAATTGTGAATAAAATGGCACAAATATCTTTACATCATCTTTACATGACCCAGATCCCACAATCGTGTAACCCAAAGGTTTTTTCCAAACACAATCTAATGCAGTTAGTAAGTTCCAATCATTCTGATTTACGATATATTATTTCACCCTTCAGATCATAGGTGGTTGTTTAATAAATAACATAACCTATAGCTCAATCTAAAATTCAAATCAATATATATATATATATATTTATATATATATTTATATATTTATTTTATTATTATTTTTTCTTTTATTGACTACTTCATTTTAGTTCTTGTTTTTTATTTTTTTTTATTTATGCTTGGGGAATGTTATTTATTTATATGAATCCCTGGATTATCCCCTTTATTTTT
Organism: Pelobates fuscus; assembly: GCF_036172605.1. Taxonomy (NCBI): domain Eukaryota; kingdom Metazoa; phylum Chordata; class Amphibia; order Anura; family Pelobatidae; genus Pelobates; species Pelobates fuscus. The sequence continues at coordinate 117,629,019 of NC_086320.1, read as the reverse complement.
GTGTTTATGTTTGCATATTGGATATGGTTGTGGTGAACATAATTTGTGTCCTCTTCTAGTGAATCCGATACTGGTTCTAGGCAGTGGGTTGAGTCTGAAACCTTGTCTGGCTCACAGTCGCCACAGTCCGTGGGCAGTGCAGCTGCTGACAGTGGTACCGAGTGCCTCTCTGATTCGGCTATGGACCTGCCAGATGTTACACTTTCTCTTTGTGGAGGCCTCAGTGAAAATGGAGAGATCTCCAAAGGTGAGTGTGAGAACTGACAATGGACAGTGCTTTCGCAGAATAGCATACTAAATTCATCATGATTTATTTTTTCTGCCTTTGGTGGCAGCTATTAACTGCTTGAATATCTTCAATGTTCTTCACTAAAATACATGTGCTGACTGTAAATGGAATGGAAACCTCTCCAGGGGTCTAGATTACATCATGGAATTTGGCTACTGTAGTGAGCTAACCCAGCTCTGCTAGTTATGTAACAATCGGGGAACAGCTGCAGTGTCGCAGAAGTGTGACTTTGTTACAATATGTGGCTCTATTTTTACTTTTCCATGGGATATGTTATTAATGAGTATTTTAGGATTCCATTACCATTGAATTAAATAATCCAGACCCCTCCTTCCCTTTGCATAAAATGACAAGTCCCTTGCTTCTGTCCCTTATTTTTTGTCTATTTTCGAATATTTATTGGGGAAAAAAAAAAGACTTCATTTTGATAGGTAGAAATAACAAAAGAACAAGAGACTGTTACCTGAGACAGGATGCGTTCTATTCTTTTAGGACTACCCACTAGCATAGTGTAATCTTTTTAATTTATTTTTTACCCACAGAAAAATTTAAGGAGCATATCATCACCTACCAACAGTTTTCTGAGAACCCAGGAATTATTGACAATCCTAACCTAGTCGTACAGATTTCCAACAGGTAAAATGTTTTTATTATATATTTTTTTTATAATTTGTATTATTTCATTAGCTGTGGATTTTCAGTGGGGGATATTATTGCAACATTCATAGCTATGTTACAATCACTGCAAATTTTGTTATTTCCGTTGTATCTCCCTCTTTAAATAGCTCTCTGACGCGTTTGAATTTGTATTCTGTTAGTTGGCGACAGTACATGGCATATATTTAGGTGAATATACCCTTCATCTGCACACGTAATAGAATAGTCTTGTATTGTCGCTTTCACAGCTATTCTGGCCTACATTTAAGGAATTGATAATGCATGTGAAAAATCCGTTTTGTTTTTTTTTAATATACTTTTTTTTGCATTTTTAACAGAAGTTGAAAGAAATGACCAGATTAGAAAACAGAACTTACACACTATTTAAAATCTATTTTTTTTTTCCCTCTGTATTTTCTGACAGTACAGGCTTCATGTGATGTTTTAATATGAATGTCTTTGAACTGTGAACTTCACAAGTCTATCTTTAACAGGTATTACAACTGGGTCTTGGCAGCACCTATGATCTTGAGCTTGCAAGTGTTTCAGAAAAACTTACCTAAGGTAAACATAGAATGTGACGGCAAATAAGAACCATTCCGCCCATCTAGTCTGCCCAGTTTTCTAAAGACTCTCATTAGTCCATGGCCTTATCTTGTATCTAGGATAGCCTTAATGCCTATCCCACGCATGCTTAAACTCCTTCACTGTGTTAACCTCTACCACTTCCGCTGGAAGGCTATTCCATGCATCCACTACCCTCCATGCGTCCACTAAAGTAATACTTCCTGAAATAATTTTTAAAGCTTTGCCCCTCTAATTTAAGACTATTATCTCTTGTTGTGGAAGTGTTTCTTCTTTTAAATATAGTCTCCTCTTTAAGGTAATGCTGATACCACAAACCCAAATCTGATATTGCCTCGTGTTTTTTTTTTTTTGTTTGTTTGTTTGATTTTTATTATATATAAATAACGATATATTATCTTGCAGAATACCATTGAATCGTGGGTTAAAGAAAAAATGCCAAAGAAATCTGGAAGATGGTGGTTCTGGCGAAAGAAGGATAGCATGGTAAAACAGGTATGTAAAAGGATATATAGTGATGAATAATTAAACCTGAAGTTTTCAACCTAAGGGAAGTCACCCGTTGGCTTGTGTGGAACTACTGCTGTCATAGTGGTTTGCCAGCCCGTAAACTTTAAAAGTATTATGGAGTTTTAGTTCAGCAATGTGATGCTAACCAATTGACAAATACCCCAAACTATTATAAAAACGGATTTTCACCTTCTTTTCCTGTGTGTTTAACTTGTCTTGTTACCACAATTTGTTTGTTAATTCAACTATTGTCCAGCATTGCAGAATGTGTTGACGCTTTTAAAATAAATTAATTAATAAAAATAGTAGTGTCAATTGTTTTAAAAAGTTGGCATCGTGCATGCACATATGTATTTTTTTTTGTTTGCATGTGCATTCACTTTGTTTATTCTGTATATTTTTTTTATGTACCTCGGACATTCTAGAGTCATTGTTTTATCAACACTTTTATGAATTTTCCACACAAAAATATATATTTTAATTAATGTCTCCAGCTTATTAGGATATAATCACGTATAACATTATATCTGATAAAATATGTGCATGGTTCTTAACTCTGTAGTTTGTTTTACTTTAAAGGACCACTCCACACTTCCAAACCCCCACCAAAAAAAACCACAGTTCAGTAGATCTACCCCAAATGAATACATGCATGCATAATTTCATGTATGTTTTCATTGCAAATATAGTTTAAAATAGCTTACGAGAGCTGCCGTTCTTATGACTGCATCCTTTGTAAGCCCCTCCCCTTTCCCCCCACCGGAAGAAACTATCAGTCTGTTCACAAGAAAATAACCAGAGGCTTCCCATTGAGAAGCCTCTGACTTGGTTCCCACATGCACGCGCGTGTCTGTTCGTGCACAATGTTGCATGCACATATACCAGACCGTGTGTGTATGCGAGTGCACCCAGTCACATGTTCAGGGCCGAAGCTGTCAAGCTGGTCTACAGGTGTGTGGGGGAGGCAGGCAGGCACACTCAAGTAGAGCGTGCCTGCCACTTCCGTTGGCTCAGGGGAGCTAACGGAAGTAGGAAGCAATCCTCCCTGGCTGTTTGACAGCCCTAGGGTAGTTCCCTAGTTAATTTATAAAAGTACAGATTTTTTAGTAGAAAACAGCACTTTTATAAACTGGGGTTAAATGAGGATACTACTCACCTATAAAGCACTTCAGCAAGCTGAAATGCTTTTGGGGTGTGGAGTGGTCCTTTAATGTCCTACTTTCTTTCCACATTGGGGTATCACAAAATGTATTTTTTTTTTCTCTAACAGCCAGACACAAAAGACGAGAAGCTGGATGTCGAATCAGGCATTGAACAAACATTGGAAATAAAAGATCAATCAAATATACGGTATGTTTAAGAGTGCTTGATACATTTTACATTATTATACCAGATAGCCAGTGGTGGTATACTAGATAGTAGTAGATGTAACTTGTTTTTTTTTTTTTTTGGTAACTGCGTATACATTGGCTAGTGGGAGTTGCAATATGAAAGTAATAGATAATAGTAGTTTATAGCTGAGATCTGCAATGAATGGACAGTAATAGTAGAGTGAATGAGTTTGCTGTAGTTGGCACAGGATAAATAATATAAATGATATTTAGTTTTGGTTAGCGGACAGGCCATTGAAGGCCGACTTAATTCTGGTATTTCTGAAAGTATTCTTTAGGACTTTGTACATATTATCTTACTGGAATAGTTCTAATAAAATTATTTGGTATTTATCTAAATAGTATCAACAGTTTTACTTGATTATGGTTATAAAAATATTTTCCACATAAAACTGGTTAATTATATTCACTCCCGGTATTTCATCTTGGAATATGGCATATTTATAAGGAAGACGTGATTGCACCATAGGATGCACCATATGCTTTGCAATGACCTCATATTCCTAGGCCAATCATTAGGCGTAATAATTTCCCCCTAAATTATATCCTCTAAATCTATTATCAGTTTTGCAACATATATTGTTAGTTTGGTCTTCTCCAAAATGTATAAAATAAGATTTATGTGAAAATAGAACTCAGGACCATATTATTCTATATTTTGCACTGGTTGTGACCATGGTTTGTTCTGCTGACGTCTTTAAATTTTCCTTAAAATGTTGGGTAGCGAAGTTCATAATGTAAAATATTTTGTGAATTTTCCATTGATCCTTGCCCATGAATTTCATCTTATAAGTACTGGTTTTCTTTGCCAGTACAGTTTATTCACGTGTAGCATAACAGGCTATTATTTTGAGAGTTCTCTTTGACACATTAAAATGATGTTGATGTTTTTGTTACCGATGAATCTTCAGTTAGGGCACTGACTGTTTTCGTTGAACTGTTGTTGCCTCTTGTTGCTTAGAAACTCCTATATGAAAGTGCGTATTCTCAAACATCTTGCATAGATGACACATGCTACTAATTGGCAAACTGCTTTAAAACAAATTCTTTGTCGTTTTCTTTGTATGTTTGTAATTATGACAAAGTAGAATTTATCTTTCATGTAGTGCTTCCCTTATTATTCACTTAGAAGAATCATGAAAACATAATGAATAGGAAATTGGTGTAGATAAACGCTCCTCAACCCTTTCTCACCCAAGGCACACCATAGCTTTTCCCAGAATTGCATGGCACACCACAAGCAAAAGTGTGTGTGTGTGTGTATGTATGTATGTATGTGTGTATATATATATATATATATAAGTGCATGAACGCTGAACAGTGTCACTTTGTCCCACAAAACATGGGACAGTCAGTTTTCCCATTAAATATATGCCAAGCCAGATACCATTAATGAATCACAGTAGGTTTTACAATTAATAAATACAACCGTTGGTGTGCCCCTTAATAAATATATTGGGGCGTTTTGCCCATTAATAAATACATTGGGGCGTTTTGCCCATTGATAAATATCACACTGATGTACAGGGTCACACACATTGCCTAATGCAGACATACAGTGAGTGAAAAAAGTATTTGATCCCCTGCTAATTTTGAACGTTTACCCAATGACAAAGAAATGATCAGTCTATAATTTTAATGGTATGGATATTAAAAAAACAATTCCAGAAAAATGCATGTAAAAAAAGTTATTGATTTGCATGTCAATGAGTGAAGTAAGTATTTGACCCCTTCGACTTAGTACTTGGTGGCAAAACCCTTGTTGGCAATCACAGAGGTCCGACGTTTCTTGTAGTTAGCCACCAGGTTTGCACACATCTCAGGAGGGGTTTTGTCTCACTTCTCTTTGTAGATCCTCACCAAGTCATTAAGGTTTCGATGCTGACGTTTGGCAACTCTAACCTTCAGCTCCCTCCACAGATTTTCTATGGGATTAGGGTCTGGAGACTGGCTAAGCCACTCCAGGACCTTAATATGCTTCTTCTTGAGCCACTCCTTTGTTGCCTTGGCTGTGTCTTTTGGGTCATTGTCATGCTAGAATACCCATCCACGACCCATTTTTAATGGCATGGCTGAGGGAACGAGGTTCTCACCAAAGATTTGACAGTACATGGCCCCCGTCCATCGTCCCTTTGATGCGGTGTAGTTGTCCTGTCCACTTGGCAGAAAAACTCCCCCAAAACATAATGTTTCCACCTCCATGTTTGACGATGGGAATGGTGTTCTTGGGGTTATAGGCAACATTCTTTCTCCTCCAGACACGGTGCATTGAGTTGATATCAAAGAGCTCGATTTTGGGTTCATCTGACCACAACACTTTCACCCAGTTCTCCTCTGAATCATTCAGATGTTCATTGGCAATCTTCAGACAGGCCTGTACATGTTCTTTCTTGAGCAGTGGGACCTTGCGGGCGCTCCAGGATTTCAGTCCTTAACAGCGTAGTATGTTACCAACGATTTGCTTGGTGACTATGGTCCCAGCTGCCTTGAGATCATTAACAAGATGCTCCCGTGTAGTTCTGGGCTGATTCCTCACCGTTCTCATGATCATTGAAACTCCACGAGGTGAGATCTTGCATGGAGCACCAGACCAAGGGAGACTGACATTTATTTTGTGTTTCTTCCATTTGCGAATAATCGACCAACTGTTGTAACCTTGTCACCAAGCTGCTTGTCGATAGACTTGCAGCCTATATCAGCCTTGTGTAGGCCTACAATCTTGTTCCAGACTTCCTAGGACATGTGGAGAGTTTGGAATCAGATTGATTGATTGCTTCTGTGGACATATGTATTTTATACAGGTAATGAGCTGAGAGTAGGAGCACTCCTTTTAAGAGAGTGCTCCTAATCTCAACTCATTACCTGTATAAAAGACACCTGGGAGCCTGAAATCTTGTTGATTGATAAGGGATCAAATACTTATTTCACTCATTGATATGCAAATCAATTTATAACTTTTTTGCCATGTGTTTTTCTGAATTTGTTTTGTTTTCTGTCTTTCACTGTTAAAATACACCAACCATTAAATTTATAGACTGATCATTTCTTTGTCAGTGGACAAACAATCAACATTTTTTCCCCTCACCATACAGTCATGATGTGTATTGGTCTGTGTGTATTTGTGAATGTCTGGCATTGTTTAACTGTGTATGTGCATGTGTGTCTGACAATGTCAGTGTGTGAATGTACATCTCTGTGCGCTTGTGTTTGTGTCTGGGGCTGTGTGTGGGGGTTGGTTGCTTGCAGTGTGTGTGTGTATAGGTGCTGCCTTTGTGCATTGTGTTAATGGCAAAGCTACGTTTTATGGCTATGTATGTATGGTGGTGACTGTGACAGGGTGGGTAAAGCGGTAACAGTGGCAGGGTGAGTGTGACCGGGCAAGAGGAATAAATGAGATGGGGTTGTGTGACAGGGCAAGGCATGGAAACGGTTACAGGATTAGAGGGGTTAATGTGACAGTGAGTGTGCATTGGTTGGGGGGGGGGGTCAATGTTGCATTGTTGGAGGAGGGAGTGTGACAGGGTGAGGGGGATTAATTGTGACATGATTGAGGGGTTAATGTGACAGTGGTGTGGCATAGTTGGTGAATGAGTCATATAGACTTGTGTTTATTGTGGCATGGTTGGAGGAGGGAGTGAGTCAGGGCAATGGCTGATAAATGTGACAAGATTTGGGAGGGTTTGTGTGGCATGGTTATGGGGGATGAGTGTGACATGATTTGGTTGGGTTAATGTGATATGGTGAGTGTGGTAGGGTGAAGGGGGTGCAAGTGTGAAAGGATTGGGAGTAAGTGACAGAATTAGGGGGTGAGTGTGATATGGGAATGTGGTGGAGGGAGTGACAGTGTTTTGGGGATGACAATGTGACCAGTCTCCCCACACTCTACTTTTATTTTATTTCCTGATTGTAATGCGCTCCTTTTATTGATGTTTGTTTTAACGGAAAAGTAAACTGTCTGTTCCTCTGAGTGTTTTAATTTTTACATTTTATTTTTGTTTTTTTGTTTTCTAATTCTTTCCTGGAGAAATCTCACACAGCCATCCTGTTTGCTAGCCAGAACCTGTCTCATTGCCATGTTTGGAAACCTGTAACAAGCTCCATGTTAGCATCTCATTGGCTGGCAGTAATCACGAAGTAGCTCAATAACCTCACTCCATTGGGAAATGATGTGTCTTACAATAGATAAACAGTGACTTAGAATGAAAGCATTTTCATTAAGCCTGCTTTGTGTTACTGTTTGACATATTAAGTTTAATAACAAATTCAGCATGTCAAAAGCTATTGTACGTTTATGACCATACAAGATGTAGAAATATTAAAGAAGTCCTTCTAAGAAACATCACTTAAATAAAATGTCAGTGTCCATTTTATTATCTACCACAGAGCTTCGAAACTCTGCAAAGGATGGAGTGTGATGGTTAGAACAGCTCTGGACTTTGCACTAGTTTTTCAGATGTGTAATATATCTGTCACACTAGTTGCTTAGCTAGATTATGCATTAATGTTATTTTGCGTTTTATTTTTTATTTAATTAAATAATTTAATGACTACGTATAGTCTACCATATCATTTGTGATTTCATTTGGGAGGATTGCAGTGGTGTAACAACTTGAAGGGCAATAAATGGTGAGGATAGGTTTGTGCTTGCGGACATTGCAGAGATGTAAATAGGAATTACGTTGTCTTATGGTTATTCTGCCAAAGAAAATTATATACGTGGCCATATCTGTTATGAGGGCAGTTACAGCAGGGAGGAAACCACGCTGAATCCCAAGTATTTTTCACATCCCAATGGTATTTCTTTCCATACCACATTTAATAACAGAAAATAAAAACATATTTTTAAAAAGTTAATGCCTCTAAATATATTTTCTTATGATGCAGCTTAAGTAAAAACTGCATGAATCTCTCCTCAAACTCTTTATTTGAATTTGTGGTTTCTTATTTAATTTGCACTTTTATAACTATGCAAATAATTGTAATCACATTAAAAAAAAAAAAAAAAAAACGTTCTAAAGAAATATAGAAAAAAAATACTTTCTATATCATCACTTAAAGGACAACTGTCACATCATTTTCACTTCTCATGCTTAACGTTTATTACATTTAATAAAATGTAATCATGCTTATTTTAAGAATTTTTTTTTTTAATCTGGTTGTGAAGCCATGTTGGGTCCGACTGTACTGTTAGCTGACCAACTGCTTGCCTGCTCCTGTGAATGCTCTGTGTGAACCTACATTAGCAGGTAAGTTAGCAGCAGGTGGTTAGATAACCGTAGACTTTAACCCAACATCGCTGCACAGTCAGATAAAAAAACAAAATGGGAAAATATTTCTCCAAAAAAATCTGTTTGCCTTAGTTTAAAAAAATAGATCATTATTTCGTTAAATGTAATAAATACTTGAAAATTCACAAGTGAAAATTTTATGACAGTTGTCCTTTAAAGATAACGGATTAGATTATGTTGGATAACCAAATTAGAGTGAAATAAATTTCATTTAAAAAAAAAAAAAATTAATAAAAAAATCAACAACAAATAATTAACTACTATATGAATGTTTTTATTGATAGGTTACCTGCCGACGACAATTCAAGTGATGAGGAATCATTGGAATTGGAGCAAATAAAAAATGAATCTGTTCCTGTAGAATATCAAAGCCATGGATATAACACATCATACCGCAAAACACTGCGACTCTCTTCGGACAAAATAGTATGTTCTGACTTTTTGTTTTGTTTTTTTGCTTTTATTACCCCCATCTAACATTACACCGAATTAAAGGAACACACTCCAAACACTGTAACCACTACAGTGCGCTCTAGTTGTTATGATTCCAGGATTGCACTCAAACTCTGTTAGTCAAACCATTTGGAAATGTTTGACAAGTTACCTGGCGTCTGTCAGTCACAGCTTCCAGGAAAGCAGAAACTCTTGTTTGCTACCCTCAGTTAAACCTTGCAGTGCGTGGGACAGCACATTGGTACTTGGTTTTAATTACAAATTATAAACTATATAAAGAAAAAAATACAACATACTGTAGTATCCGAGGAAAGGCAGAAAAGATCAATACATCAACTTGATCCATTTCAATCCCAAATAGGCCGTTGTAAAAAAACACAAATATTTTTTGCCAGACAGTTTGCTGATTTAAATGAAGTAGCCTTGCTCATACATAATCATTGGATAATGGCTATAGTTTGACATCTGGTAGTCCCACTGACCCAGCCACTGAGGACATATTGTACCTTGAATATTAATGTTTCCTTTCCTCACTACTGCTAGTTGGGGGATTGGAGTTCAGCTACTCAATTTGGTTGTGTGTAGCCATATTTTCTCCACCTAAAAGATTGCATATAGCATGGAGGCAGACTGGTCAGCATCTTTCAGATACCTTCTATTATCTCTCTTTGGGAGCAGAAAGGGAAACTGGCAAAGTGGGGAAAATATTTTGCTGGCTTCTTCTTGCGACGGCCTGATTATCAATGGTGCCAAGCTTAAATCACCAATACATGTCTTGTGCCTTCCAGACTGCAAAATACAAAATAAAAACAGTTTCTATCTTTTATGAGACATAATATTTATGACATGAGAGAGGGGAAAATGTGCTTTGTATGTTAAACACATTTTGAAAAAAAAGTTAGATGGATGTAGCAATGCTAATCTGTAACATGTGTACCTGTCAGTTTTCAACTGTCTTATCATCAGTATGCAGTTTCTCATAAGCACATTCTGGAACTTCAGATCACCTGTCTTGAGTTTAAAGGGCTGCTACACACAAGCTCTGAAAATTTACTTTATCTCTTCTTCGAATTAAAGTTATACATTGAACATTTTAAGCTGATATATACATTAAAAGCAGATTTGGATGATTTCCCATGTCTACAAGAATCAAACTATAATTTTAATGTGTGGCAATGGAAAATCCAACACTGGTATTTTGAATAGTATTCCCTATTGTATGTGCACATTTCCTTTTTAATGAGCTACTGGACATCCATGGGACCATGTTAGGATTAGCACAAGTTCTATGAGAATCTATGCTGTCTATTCACAGGATTCTAGATTTAACAAAATTTGCGTTCACTGCCTCTTTAGAACTATCAAGAACACAATATTCTCACGTGTGAGGATGGTGAGTCAGTGAAACTGTAAAATTTGTCATGTTCCATTTCTACAGAATATATATATATATATATATATATATATATATAACATATTTTTTTTTTCTTTTTTTTTTTTTTTTTTAAATGTACCATTGAATTCCATAGTGTGTAATTCAAACCATGCCTTGTGCTGGATGCAGTCCATTCTAAATCTCTTACATCTGAGTCCTTTAAATGGACAATCCAGCCACTAGTAGCGAGCATCATAGATAACATCCTGATATGTTTAATTGTTTTTGTAAGATAAATCGTGACATACAAGCCTGGAAACATGCAAGTACATTAACCCCTTAAGGGCCAAACTTCTGGAATAAAAGGGAATCATGACATGTCGCACATGTCATGTGTCCTTAAGGGGTTAAGTAGTAGGTTTTTTCTTCTTTCCATTTAGGATACTGAATGAATTAATGAAGGAGAAGAGCTTACATTCAATGGAATTCCATTCAGTTGATGGTCATTAATTTATTTACATACAAAACTGTACAGCATTGTCTGTCTGCCATTACAATGGCTGTAGTATGTGTCCCATAAACACCTTTTCCATAAAAGACCTTTTTATGATTCAGCAATCCCACTAAAAAGTGTGAAGACCAGAGGTCTCTGCAACTGTCACTGCAAAGCCGTCTATCTGAATATGTTGAAAATGAGTTATTACAATATTTTTTGGATGAATTTTAAAATGTTACATCTTTAAAATGAGTTTAAATAAATAGCATTACCATTCTTGGGTGTCCGTACTAAGGCTTCCACCTGTTAGAAAAACCTTTGGACATGTTTTTTTCCTCTAGCTGTTTTGCTATAAATACTCTCAGATTTGGGGAAATAATTACTCCTGGAATAGTCACAAAGATCTTGTTTGTGCTTGTACACGTTGAGCTAAAACCGCAAAAGAGGTCTGATTATACTGCCGGCTGTTGCAGAGGGGGTTCTAAAGATCAGACCGTTTACTCAATACTTGATGATAGATACATGTACATTGGTTCATAGGACTAGCTCTCTGATAAACCTCAAACAGCTGTATAATTTGCTGAGTATCCAGGTTTGTTTTGATAGAAAAAAACAAAGAAAAAAGACTGTGTAAGTGATTAAGCCGAGTCATTTCAGTCTACAGCATATCTCATAGTGAGTCACTGCATTATGGTCAAAACTGTCTTATGTATTATATGAGTCAAAGTATCCTCTTACTTCAGGATTGGACAGTCTTACTGCCCTGTCTGAGGTCATTAATCAATTTTGAGAGTATTTGTTATAAGGTTTTTGTATGTCTGGCTTCGTTGTTCCTGCTTTGACAGAACCTAGAAATACATTGGATTTGTGTGTGTTCATTTGTTCACAGATAGGAGTCGTGAACCCAGACTTTTCACAAACAAACTAAAAGGTATCTTGATTAGCCCCTTAAATTGGCAAATAATTCCTTTATAACAAACTAGCCCACTGTAGTGTTTATGATGCTAGGAATACCCTTGTGCCCTTTACCCGGTAATGTGGCAAACCATTTTGCAATGATTTGCCTTTTTAGTTGGGTCCCTCCAAGCTCTGAGTCTCTTTAGCATTGTAGAATGCCTGGCAATGTGAATTCAGCTTCAGAAGCTGAGTAATGATGCCCATGGTCATTCATTAGCTTATAGTGTCAACTGAATCCTCTTATTCGGCTAGTGAATCACTTTTTATTTATGAGATCATAAGAAACAAAAATAGGGAGCTGTTATCCTCTTTAAACCCTTAAGGACCAAACTTCTGGAATAAAAGGGAATCATGACATGTCACACATGTCATGTGTCCTTAAGGGGTTAAAAAAGTCACTTAGGTTGCATGTGCTTTTAGGTTAAAAAAGCACTATTGGTGTGATTGGACACATCCAGTTTGTTACTGAGATATACTCTGGTCAGCCACAACATTAAAACCACTGACAAGTGAAGTGAAACACGTTAATTATAGCATTACAAAGTCCCCTGTCAAGGGGTGGGATATATTGGGCAGCAAGTGAACAGTCAGTTTTTGAATTTCATGTGTTTGGAGCAGAAAAAAGGGGCAAGTGAAGAGATCTGAGTGACTTTGACAAGGGCCAAATAGTGAGGGCTAGAAAATTGGGTTAGAGCATCTCTCCTAAATGGCAACGCTTGTGGGTTGTCTGCCAGTATGCATTGGTTAGTACCTACCAAAAGTGGTGCAAGGAAGAACAACCGGTGAACTGGCGTCTGGATCATTGGTTCCCATGGCTCATTGATGCATGTGGAGAGAGAAGGCAAGCCAGCCTTGTCTGATCTCACAGAAGAGCTACTGTAGCTCAAATTCCTGAAAAACTTTCATTCCTTTTGCACATTTTGTTTCTTCCATGGTATCATTTAAAAAAAAAAAAATGTTTTGGAAAACCTGCCCGTCCTTTCAATTCTGATTTTTTTTTTTTTTTTTTTTAATTTAATACTAAAAAAAATATATTAAAACCTATATAATACCTCCAGTCTTTTGCACAAATCTGCAGGATGTTGTGCTCCCACTGATATGACAGTTTCTTAAATATGTCAGGAAGTCATTTGTGCCACTTCCAGCTGGGAAAAGCTGCTTAACAACTCACTGTGTCTGCTTCTCAGGAAAGGTCACGATAAGGAGTCATTTCCCCAGGGAATCACTTATTACTTATATTTGTATATTTGTTTTTATTGTGTTAATCACCGCATAATGCTTGTTATAAGTCTTCTGTGACTTTTTACGTTAATGAGATATCAAAGTTGTAGGTATGGTGGAAACAAATCCTCAAACATTTTACTTACTTTTTCATTATTTGTATGAGTTTGGAGTGGTATTATTGTAATAAATTGTATATAAGCCCTGAACTAACCTAGAAGCCACCAGAGCTTCGAAAACGTATGTCTACACAGATGGTTTTCCTTCCTCACGTTGTAACTCGTGGAGGCTAGAATTTGTCACTGTTTGTCATAGAAACATAATAATGTTTATTTAGTCCACTTCCCCGTGCAAATGGGTGTATACAAACAATTGCTGCCCAGAATTCCATACTGTGTTCCTGAGGGCTTTTAAAGATGAATAAAATGTTTTCAGAGTATCATTCTGTAAAGCGTACAGAATTTTTATTTTTTTTATTTTTTTTATTTTAAAATGAAAATGAAGCCAATCAGCTTCAGGCCGTTCTTCCAGAAAAAACATTAGAGAAAGTGCATGTGGATGGTATGGAGCCTGGAGTGTTCCTTTAAGTTGTATTAACCTAAAACACACTTGTATGTCAGTTATCTGTTGCTAGTAAATGTTCATGGAGTTTTTCCAGGAAGCTAATTTTTGGGGGGTTTTTTTGGCTTTTTTTTTTTTTTTTTAATATAAAGAACTGTGGAATAAGGAGAGAAAATAAAATGTTCCCTTGGATATTTTTATGGAATTTTTCAATCTTTAACCGCTTAAGGACCAAACTTCTGGAATAAAAGTGAATCGTGACATGTCATACATGTCATGTGTCCTTAAGGGGTTAAATACATTTTTAAAGTAGTAAAATGGGCCTTAAAATAAGATGCAAACCTATTCATTATATATATCTATATATCTTTGTTTGTGGTTTTTTTTTCTTACTAGGAAAAGTTAAAGCTGCGAGATGGTCCTAACGATATTGTTTTCAGCATTACTACTCAGTATCAAGGCACGTGTAGGTGTGAAGGTACCATTTACCTATGGAACTGGAATGACAAACTCATAATTTCAGACATTGATGGAACAATCACAAAGCAAGTGACATTCTTATATCCAATAAAACGATATGTGTGTGTGTGTGTGCATAGTCACGTGGAAAAAGAAAGTACACCCTCTTTGAATGCTATGGTGTTACATATCAGGGCATAATAACAATCTGTTCCTTAGCAGGTCTTAAAATTATGCAAGTACAACCTCAGATTAACACATGACAGTGTCATGATTTATTTAACAAAATAAAGCCACAGTGGAGAAGCATGTGGTTTTCGCCAAACATGACACTGTGCATTATGGCCAAACATTTCCACTTTATTGTCCAAAGGACGTTGTTCCAGAAGTCTTGTGGTTTGTTGAGATGCAGCTTTGCAAACCTAAGCTCTGCTGCCATTTTTCTTTTAGAAAGAAGAGACTTTCTTGTGACAACTCTTCCAAACAAACCATACTTGTTCAGTCTTTTTCTAATTCTACTGTCATGTACAATAACATTTAATGAGGCCTGTAAAGTCGGAGATGTAACTCTTGGGTGTTTTGCAATTCCTCTGAGCATTGCACGGTCTGACGGGGTAAAGTTGCTGGGACATCCACTCCTGGGGAGATTGGCAACTGAGAAAGATTATTCCACATTTGAATAATCTTTCTCATTGTAGAATGATGGGCTTCAAATAGTTTTTACCTAATAAACCTTCCTAGTGTGATTGGCAGTATAAATTGCAGATCATTGGGGATTCATACACACCTGAATGCTCCAGACCAGCAAACTGCTAAAATGTGGCTTTTATAGAGGTGGTCACACTTTCTGATGATCAATGAATCAAGGGCATTTGATTAGCAGTACCTGTCAGTTACTTAGTCTCTTAATGCCTATGCAAGCAGTAAGGGGGTGTACTTGGTTTTTCCACACATGGCTTTTCCGTTTTGGCTTTATTTTTGTTAAATAATGGCACGGTGTAATATGCAGTAATTGGGCAGTCATAGAATATAATGAGCTCCACTGATATTAAATTAATGTTTGCTTCCCCTTTACAAATAGTAGAATTTATGTAAAAAAATAAATAAATAAAAAAGTAATACTTCATTAGAACTGTTTTCCATTCTGCAATTTTTCCCTAGTAACCTTTTTAATATTAGCCCATTTCATTCATGGGGAATTAATGTTTATCCTTTGTGCGATTGTGGATATCCTAGCATACGTTCTCCATGGTCATACTCTATAACTCCCACACATTTGTATCCATCTTCTGCAGCTATAATATAGTCCTAATATTTAATTGTATATGACGTAATGTGATTTAGCCCATGGAAGTATGGTGAACATTTATAGTCCTTAATCTGTTAATTGTCTGACATCACCACATCGCTAGCGGTGAGATCAGCACTTTGAAGTTCAAGATCTCTACATTTTAAACTTAAACAGTGGGGCCTGATGCTCATTGTCCAGAAATGAAAATCCGTAGGCCTTTTTTAATTTGTTTTATTTATTAAGTTGTAAACCATATTCTGACTATAAACGGAATATAATTTGAATCATATTATATGGCAAACTACAGTACTAATTATGCTCATGCAGACTTTATATCCAGTTTGTTTATTCCCTACTGGGGATAATACCTATTACACTCTGTAAACCTTGTTCAGGTTTAGTATACCTTGTAAATGTAAACATTTTGTATTCTGTCTGTGAGTCTGTCACACCATTTGAGCCCCTCCATTTGATTTGTTTTATTTTGAAGATTGTATTGACTTACACTTATTGCATCTGCAACTTTAAAAAAAAAAAAAAAAGTTTTATCAAATCACTATGAATGAGTACAGGCAAAGGCTCATATTTAGTGTAAGAAAATCCAATTTAGAAGTCCAGAGATGTATGCTTTTAATATAGTAATATTTGAGTTGTGATTTCTGTTAGATTGCTACCATATTGTAGGTATGTTTTATATCTAAACCTCATTTTTGTTCTTCTCTCTCATTGTAAAACAAGGTCGGATGCCTTAGGACAGATTCTTCCACAACTTGGAAAAGATTGGACACATCAAGGCATTGCGAAACTCTACCACTCTATACACGAGTATGTTTAAAGTATCTGTGGATTTAATATGTTCTGCCAGCTGAGAAATGACTACATTTTTGGTTATTCATTGTTTGTGAAAATTAGGTCAGTCCAGCTGCGGGAACTTGGGTTGATGGTGCTGAAGAGGAATTTTTCTAAACATTTTTTTCATTTACCTTTGGATACTTTCCAAACCAGCATCTTAGGTTTTTGTATCCTGCCAAACGGAGTTATTTGACTAACCATCCTAGAATACATGCTTGCATATTGCTCTAATCCAGACTACTTTTATAAAATTCTCTTCTGAAACAATTGATACAATGTCTTAAACATGAATTCTAAATGACTGATGGCTGTAGAATTGCATTTTATAAGTTTGTCCACCACAGATCACTACCCTATTTTGTATAAAATAAAGTTAGCTTTGTTGACCTGAGGTCAGTGTCGATTCAACTTGTAATTAAGTTGCACATTGTGAGAGAGTAGAATGACTTAAATACTAAATTAGTTAAATAAATTCAGTTGTACTCTGAATTGGCCTTTCTTTGACATGAATGTATGCAAATTTGCTTGTTTGTCTCATGATTCCATCCATGTATGTACAATTTACGGCATATTGTGTTCATGAGCCTGCGTTTCCTAGCAATATGGTGTTTGCTATGTGTTCATTTCTGTTTGTCATGATGTACACACAAAGGAACATGATACGACAACAACCTCTCTCACTACCTTGTTTTTTTGCATTCAGTAGAGAGGTTTCTTAATTCCTCCATTACCTATTTCACTACAATTTTTTTTACTGGAATGTATGAAGGAACCAATACCAAGTGTCTGGTGGTTTTCCTGTTTGTATTTCATTGCATTTGTCTCCTTAAACTAATCTTTTATGTTTCGTTTTAGAAACGGATATAAGTTTATGTACTGCTCCGCTCGTGCCATTGGTATGGCAGATATGACAAGAGGCTATTTACACTGGGTAAATGACAAAGGTACTATCCTTCCCAGAGGGCCTTTGATGCTGTCTCCCAGCAGTCTCTTTTCAGCATTTCACAGGTATGGGTGCAGTTTGAGTTGCAATACATGTTCATTTTCAGTTTTGACTGATCTGTTCTCCTTAAAAGGATCCTTCAAGCACAATGACCACTTCCTTAGGGTATCATTAATCAGCCCTGAACAAGTGTTCCAAATTAGCTAATATTAATTCTAAACATATTGTCAGCATGCACATGTTAATGCCAGTACATTTTTTGGTGTCGTGGATCAAGACAAGGAAGGGTTACTCTTAAGTAAACACTGGTTTTGGTTAAAATACTGAGTTTTTGGTTGAAGTAACCCTTCAACTACGTTTGTATACAAATAGTTGGGTATGTCTAAACCAAATATATTTGCAGCAGTAATTGCAGTATATGATGTACTTGTAAATATCTTTTACACTCTGAAAGCGGCTCTTTCCTATTTAATATCTTTTAGAATACTTGTAAAATAATTTGACATTTTGTAAGAGTGCTAAACTACTCTGGGCCTTAAACTCTTAACAGTACTCAAAAAAACCTGGCCTCTATTTTAATATTTTTGGATAAAGTTATCAAATAATGAAATGTTCTTTCAAACTTAAAATGGTTTCATTTTATGGAATTTTAATTTACTTATTTTATTGCTGCGTTGATATTTTTATATATGATATATTTTCTGATATTTTGGCGAAAAATATACTATATATATATATATATATATACAAAAATGTTAAATTAAGGCTTGTTTGTTTAATGGTTTGTGTATTCTAATTTTGCACTTTTTACAGTCAAATAAGCCGCAGACACACAAATTTCTCAAACAAAGTCTGTGAATTCTCTCACTTACCCCTATACTGTGCAAGTTCAGGTTATAAGATGTGTTTATATGGATCAATCTGTGTTAATTGGAAGTATTCCGTGAGAAGATCCTGTCTTTTACATCTTAGCTTTGTCTTGTGTTCATCTAATTTAATAATTGTCTACTATTATTTTTTTAGGGAGGTTATAGAAAAGAAACCCGAGAAGTTCAAGATAGAATGCCTCAATGATATAAAAAATTTGTTTCCTATTTATGAACAACCATTTTATGCTGCTTTTGGAAACCGCCCTAATGTAAGTATTCTCTTTCTAGATTCTTAAAATTGATTTTTTTTTCTTTTTTTTTTCTTTGCACAATAAAATTCTGTCTTTCTTTTTAGACAGATATATTGATAGGGAGAAATAAATATAAATGTAGCTACTAGTTAACCTTATGGACAAATTCCCGAAATGTTGATTAGCTCACATTGCTTAAAGGGAGACTAAAGGCCACTTCATGACGACTTATGAGAGCGGAACATAAAATTCTGATCATAGGAAGGCATTGAATTCAATGCTTACCTATGACAAGCAGTTAATTGGATGAGCACCACGCATGGGTTTCTCCTCCTCAATGCTTCTCTATGAGAAGGATTGGAAGAGGAGCCTGCTTTTTTAAGTCATGGTAGAAGGAGAGGACAGCACCACCGAGTGAGCTTCGGTTCTGGGGGAAAAAGGTAAGTACAGCCCTTCTTTTTTTTTTTTTTTTGCATATAATTTAATTTAGAGGGCCCAGACTTCTGACTAGTGAGGAGAATACTATAGCTTTAGGATTGCATTTTTGTATTGTGTTCCTTTATGGTACAGTGGTTTTAAAACTCACTCTGTGTTTGTATAACTAGTAATCCTGAAGTTATTTCATTTATACATTAGGTTTTACAGTAGGATTATTTTTGTTGGGTATGTCAAAAGAGAAAAAGTGTAGCAATCTTTTTATTCTATGTACAGTGTCATTTCAGTGTTCTGAATGCATATAATGCAGAAATGTCCAACCTGGGGCCAGCTACTGCTGACTAAAAATCACAGGTTGGGCACCATTGCCATGAAGATTACAGTATCATTACAAGCCGTTCAAGAAGAAATACCCATGCCTCATACAATTGGGATCTTTTGGTTTACCTTAACGCTGTATGAGAGCGTTGCTTGTGATAGTGGTCAATTGAATAAATATGTGCTTTTTATTTGTTCAATTCTTTCCACTGCTATGCCATTTTCATGTTGAACAAATGTGGAGCAGAGCCAAGAGTTATCAAGTACAGGGATCCCCTGGAAGCTGTATGTCTCCCAGCTTGATCTCCTTTCTCCATGACTCAATGTTTCCTGAGACCCACATCATAATACAAACAGTGTCTTTGGAATACTGCCCTGCCTCAGTGTTGAAATATTTACTTTTAATCTTTTTTAAAGTGCCTGCTACCCATAGATACTGTTTTTTGTTGTTGTTTATTTTCTGCTAACTGTATCAGACGTATTTCATTTCAGGATGTATTTGCATATATGAAAGTTGGCGTTCCAGACTGCCGGATATTTACTGTGAATCCAAAAGGAGAATTAATACAGGAACGAACAAAAGGGAACAAAACATCGTAAGAGGCCTTTCTCACTTTCTCTAATACGTTGTAATTGCAGCTTATTGGTTCAAATTCTGCTACTTTAAAAGTAAAAAAAAAAAAACACAACAAAAAAAAGTTTTTTTTTTTTTTTTTTAAATATAAGTTGGAGCCCAAAGCTGCCATTTCCATCTTCAAAAAAAAGGTGGTTAAAGCCCCTTCAGCAGCTTACCTTTTTCCGGCGCCGGGCTCCCTCGGCGCTGGTGACCTCTCCTCTGCTGACATCAGCTCCCTCTGCCGATGTCAGCAGAGCCGAATGCGCATGCTGTCAATGCTTTTTCAATGTTTTCCTTTGGACGCTCTGCGCGATGGAGGCATAATATGCCTCCAGCTTAGCAGATGCGCCTCTAGTGGCTGTCCGGAAGACAGCCACTAGAGGCTGGCTTAACCCTGCAATGTAAACATAGAGGTTTCTCTGAAACTGCTATGTTTGCATCTGCAGGGTTAAAACCTGAATGACCTGTCACCCAGAGCACTTCATTGAGCTGAAGTGGTCTGGGTGACTATAGTGTCCCTTTAAGCCAAGGGGTTTTGTGGGCAGCCAATGAAAGGGCCATGTTCCTGACTAAAATCCTAACCAGATCCAAGGAAGCCCCAGAAAGCCTATTTTAACTCCATAAAAGGGAAACTCTTCGCACTCCTTTATCAATATACTTCTCAAGGAGAGAAACCCATTTCAAAGGTGCCTTGGAAATCGCTTTAAAGCAATTGCTGATGATCTAGTATTCGTAAGATCCCAATAGGAAAGCATTGCATATTACCAGGGTGTTCCCATAAAGTTAAGAACGAACCGAGCTTAACTAGGCTGCATACTGGGGTCTACTAAAAGAGTCTGGACTGTTAGGGAAGCCAAATCAAAATTGGCCAAAGTAAAGTTTAAAAAACAAAAAAACAACTAAATGTTCTCATAGAAAATAGTGTCCATACAGCCAAAGGACAGGAAGAAGACCAAGTATATTCTGACATGGGGTGTATCTAAATTTTTACTTCCTGCCTCATCAGCCAAGTGGGCAGAGCTAACCCTTTAGTGATGCTGCCATGGATTTTCCAGTAATACGGTTTTATTAAATAATAAAACAATAAAATAAATAATAAAAATATTAAATACAAATAATAATTAAATATAAGTAGTTAACCATAGCATACAAAATTCTTGTGAAGGGAACAGATCCCCTTGGCTCTATTAAAATAGTTAAATTTAATCACCTCTATTCTGTTTAGAGGCTGACTGAAGGGAAAAAGTTAAATTTATTGTCCGTACCCTCATGAATTTAATACAAGCATGGTTGAACAGGGTTTGCGGAGATAAGCAAGTCATGAGGATGTGCAGAAGTAATGTGCACACTTTTTTATTCTGTAGTGCCAGTTTTTTCCAAGTTATAGCGTGCATTCTGTTTACCTAATTTGGTTCACACCACTCCTGACGGAATCTCGGCCTACTTCAGGTTCAAGTGTTTATGGAAGATGATTTATGAGAGCATTTGACAACACATGAGTATGCCTTCTATGCTATATATTCTAATGATTTGTTTCTATTGAAGTGATTGATCACCCCCCCCCCCCCACCCTTTTTTTTCCCCCCATTCTAATCTAGGTACAGCCATCTTAGTGAATTGGTTGAACATGTTTTCCCATTACTTGACAAAGAACAGAGTTCTGCTTTCACGTGTCCGGAGTTCAGCACGTTCTGCTATTGGAGAGTCCCACTACCAGAAGTAAACATGGCAGACTTGACATAACTCACATTTTGAGCACTTCTGGAGCTGTCGATTCATATGCGATTCTTTCTGTTGGCGATTTGTCCTTCTGAAGTATTATTGCTGTGGGAAGAAGGCATTTATTGAAATCATTTTAAATGCCTCTCTCCCATTTAATTTTACAGTCAGTTTGTAATCTGTAGCCAGTAAAGATATTGTATGTTCTATTCAGGGAAAATGTAAAAAAAAAAATAATAATATTGATTTTATTTTAATACAGTATCTTAATTCATTGTAAACAAGTTTGTGAATGGATGGATAACGCGTTTTACTCTGTGTTCCAGATTCATTGATGCTAACTGAGCTATAATGATGTTCACCCTGTTATCTCGTTACGCCTATGGAGATTAACCCTTTCAGGGCTTGTAAAGCCTGACCTCTATTGCAGGGCAATGGGTTGCAGACTTTACAGCTATGAAGACATAAGAATATTGTAGAAATTAGATGAGAATTTCTAATGTACTGCCAATTGGTTAGTTTAATGGTCATTTTCAATATACATGACCTTTGCTTAAGCCAAATATGTACCAGTGCAATTATTTATTTTACATGCAGTTCTGCATTTCAGGCCACTAAAATGTGCTATTTTATATGGCAGAGATAGGTGGCATATTTTATAATATTTTTGTTTATTTAAGGCAACAAGCCTCGAATGTTATTTTCTTCCTACGGAATATGTTCTTATGCCATCCACCCTTCTTGCCTTTGTTAATGTGGATGCACAGTGCTTTCACTATGCATTTCAGGTTTATTGTGAATCTGCACCTAGTTCAAGTGGTTCACACATACCCACAACTATTTTGTGGATAGAGAAGTTTTTGTTTTTGCCAGTAAGAGTACAAAACCTCAATAAACTAGAATCATAGAATCAGACATTTCATTGATGACACCGGCCTGGAGATTGTATATATTAAAAGATGTAAAGTATTACAAGAACCATATCATTTGTAAATGATAACACAAAGGTGTGTGTTTGTATGTCTGCTTCTGGGCCAAGGCAAGTATTTATTTGTAAGTATGATGTAAAACTCTACCCAAATAAAGTGTTGAGCTATTTTAAATACTATTTTGTTTTGAGATCTTGTATTTTGTTAACCTGTATAACTATGAATATATTATTGAAAGAAAGTGCATTGTCCAGTTTTTCTTGCTACACTTTTTAAAATTGTTTTCAAAGATTTAATGTGCTCGATCAATATTGAATAATTCCATAATGCATATGTCAGACTGAAAATGTGAGTGAAAATTGTATTTCACCAGCTTGCTAATTTCCAAATATGTCAGGGGTCTAGTTTTTATTGCCCAAGTGAATTGTGCTACATTTATAGACCTTGGAAGGATGAACGATTAAGTTGACCTCACCAGGAAATCAAACCTGTCAATCTGAAATGCAACAACTGACTTCCTTAATCATTGAACTCCACTTTTATTTCTAGTGCATCCATCTTCATCAGTTTCCAGATTGCAAGAACCCCATTCTTTTTTTGTGTTGTAGAACCCTAATATGTCTTGTGAAAAACCTTTACTCCCTTACCCCACCCAACCATTCTATGTTAAATACAATATATAACTGAATTTCCTACCTCTTATCATATGTGATATAGTTTCTGCAGTTGTAAATACGAATGCCCACAGTTAATATTTACACACTAATCCTCAGATACTGCAAAAACTCTTTACCACTGACGACTGCAACCATATTATATATCCATATATATTACTTGCAAAGCTTTAGTTCCTACACCCAATCAAATCATACATGCATGTGCTGCCAAAGGACCCTCATCCATTGGAAGAGAATTAAATAGTCAGGTTTAAAATTTTTTATTAACTTACCCATATATTCCATCCATACCCTTGAGCTGCGTCATAACACCCAAAGAGTTAAACCTGCACGCAGTGGTGTTACATCTGGAACCAATCTTGTATGCATGTATATGCAACATGTATTCTTGGCACATCTCCATGAATGTTGATGTGAAATACCTTCAATTCCTAGAAATAACTGGATGGGATGTGGTCAGAAAAATGCCCCCACAAGGCACAAAATAAAATCACAAAAGTATTACATAAGTTATTTTATTATGGGCTTAGAATATTTTCAAATTGGGGTTTAAAGCCAGCTGTTGTAGGAACACTACTCATGCTACCTTTTAGTAATGGATGAAAGTTGCACTCCGACAGTGTGCCTAGGGAGCCTGAATGCTAGTATAATATAGGGCCATCATTATAGGTTTGATTTAGTTGCCATAAAACATAAAATAAGTTGCTCCTCGGAAACTGGATAGAAATTACTGTTTGCAGACTGTCTTTTGAGCTTAGTTTATCACTTGCAGGGATAGTATTGCAGGGATTTTATGTTATTGCTCTGAACAGCAAAATATTAGTTTGCAGCTAAATCCCAGTTTGGGTCCATATGACCCAAGGTCCATAAGTATTAAACAAAGAGAGAGAAGATTAACTAGAGGACAGCCCGAAGCGTGGCACCTTCCAACTTCATTCCCTGGCCTCTAGGTTTGGTAAAAATATAATAATTATATTGAAATCCGGGTCCACACACCCCTTAGCCCAACAATATTTAATGGTCCTAATACACAGACCCAATTTATTCTCCATCTGGTTCTGTTCCTAAAAACAAACACATTGCCCAGTATAGGACAATGGTTCTGTTACGTTTAGATCCTGTTGACAAAATAAACTGCCCACACCCTTAGCAAATATATGTGAAAACAGTTAGATTGTTACCTAGGATGAAAAGAGGCATGTGGCCATCCAATTTTTCAACAAACTAGGAAAAAATTCCTTCTTAACACCAGAATTGCAGTCTGATTTATCCTTGGATCAAGAAGCTATTACCCCACAATTTAAAAATCATATCCTTATATATTATGCTTTTGCAAGTATGCATCCAGTAGTTTAACCTCTTCCCGACCGCAGACATATCTGGTATGTCCGACAAAAACGGTCCTTAACCCCTTGGTGACCATGGACGTATCAGGTATGTCAGACAAAAAAGGGTCCTCAAAGACCGCGGACGAACCTGATACGTCCGCGGGGAATTAGAGCGCTGGAAGCAATCATGATCGCTTCCAGCAGCTCTAATGGTATTGCAGTGATGCCTCAATGTTGAGGCATCGCTGCAATACCCCCCTCACTGCCTGCAGCCCCTTGTACATGGGGGTATTGTTATACTCGGGAGACTTCGCTGAACACAAATGAGTGTTTAAAACAGTAAAACTTATCACGACGATGAAATTACCAGTAAAAGTGCAGTTTTTTGTACAAAATTTTCAAAAATGCAATAATCGGATATGAATGCTAACTTTGGCAAGTGTTTGTGGTTAAGTGGCTACTACAAAAGACTGGACATACCCCATTTTGAATACTGTGGGTTGTCTACTTTTACAAATGGTATGCCATGATGGGGTTAATTTTCATTCGTTGGCTGCTATACGGTCTCAAAGGCAACATAGGCCCAGCAAACCAATCTGGCAAATTTCAATGTGCAAACATGGAAAAGGGGAAAGCCCTACATTTGACCCCTGTAAGTTTGCAAAAACCCATAAAACCTGTACACTGGGGGCATTGTTGTACTCGGGAGATGTTGCTGAACACATATTGGGGTATTCTTTGTCAGTAACACATAACAGAAGCTGACAATCCATGCCTAAAGTACAATGTGAGAGAAAAATAACACAAAAAAATGACTACCCAAAAGTTTGAAAAAGACTGGTGGTAGAATTAGGGCATGGAAAATGTTAAAATACCACCATTTGTCAGAAATATATGGTTTGCTGGGGGTAAATTTACATTTGTCGGCTTCAAAAATGTCCCCAGTAGGACATGGGTGCATGATGACCAGCTGTGAAAATTCAAAGTTGGAAAACTGGAATGCGCACCCCCCAGTATGCTAAGGTCTTTTAGCCCCCAGAGAACCCGACACACCTGTACATGGGTGGTATCACTGTACTGAGAAGATGTTGATGAACACATATTGGGATGTTCTTTGCCAGTAACCCTGAAAGTTCTCTGTACATGTATTCTTAAATTACTATGCGTGTCAAAAGAATCACCAATTTATTTTTTTTAAATTTGGCATAGATTGGTAGTATGAAAATGGTTGCATGAAAAGAGTCAAAATAAGTTAAATACCTTTTGGTTGTCTTCTTTTACAAAATATATACATGTAAGGGTTATTCAGGGATTCCTGACAGATATCAGTGTTACAATGTAACTTGTGTGCGTTTATTTTTGGGGGGAAAAAAATTGGTTTGGAAATAGCAAAGTGCTACTTGTACTTATAGCCTAGTGGTTCCCAAACGTTTTAGGTTCAAGGCGCCCTTAATATTTCAATACTTTTACGTTTTGTTTGTTGGGGTCTGCCAAGTGCTACAATTCCATCCTACAGCCTCTACTGTGAATAACTCCTAACAGTGGACTGCCACCCCTGCTCTTTTACCCTGGCACAGACAAGTAGAGAACGACCAATTGGAGGCTTCTCATTGAGAAGCATTGCAGGCCAGCCATATGTGTGACTGTCCAGTCACAGACTTCTCAGTAAGCTCTATTACAGCGCATACCACTTGCACTTATCTCTGGTGACCTAAGCTAGCCATAGGAATCGGGATTGAATTATAAATGTGCTGATTTCTATTAAAATTTGCACTATTATAACATGGGGAAAGAGAGGGCACACTCCTTACTCATGACGCTCTTACGCAAGCCAACCATAATGAACAATTCCTCCTGGATTAGGGGTTCAGTCATGAAACATGTTGACCTATGGTGACTAAGACTAAACCTCCGTGAACTCCTTACCAACACTTTGTTGTTTTAGCCATTCTGGTCAGAATCATTTGTCTCTTCACAGGATTAATTTAGTGAATTCCCTGACTTGTAGATCAACCCTTCTAAATATATTGAAGAATTACAATAACATTGAAGGTCTCTGTACTTGTACGCGTTAGTGAGGGGAGCAGTTTTTAGCCATTTGAATAGTGTCATATTTTGTGTTATTGATGAGTGAAAGCTCAGAAGATATTCTTTAAAACCCTTGGATCCATCTCCATGAAATGTCATATATTGCAAAAAAAAATTTCAGCAGGAGAAATGAAAGCATCGATTGTATTGTAAGGCCACTAACATCTGTGTAAAATGGCATCACCAACACTTGTGTTAACAAAATCCAGAATAAACATTGATTGTATTATTTTCCAAGGATTGGCAACATACGAATGTATGGATATCATTGTTGTGCACTTTCATAAACACTTTATTCTTAATGTTTTTTTTGTTGGCAGCTGTGGCTGGCTACTCCAATGAGATTCCAACATTTTTTTACTAGTCCTAACCTTCAAGGCTTGAAAATTTATAAACCCATTACTCACCATCATTATATGATATACTGCTTACTACTCGGTTAATCTACAGTAGGATTTAAATTTAAATTCTTTAGTTACTAACTAGCTAGATCTATAAGTTTCTTGTTATCTTAAGACCCTTTCTTATACCAATGCTAAATTTCCAACTTCTGTGCTCTGTACCAGTAACAATTTTTTTTTTTTTTTTTTTACTTACATTTTATCAGTAGCCCAACCATAATTTCCTGCATTACACCAGTAGGCCAACCCTCCACTCTTGGTAGCAGCAGCCCATTCCCCCATCCTAGCACTATACCAGTTACCCATTCTTCTCCCACTGCCTAATATCAATAGCCCATTTGCATCTCTCCAACTGACACTAAATGTAGATCTTCTCTATTCTTTTCGTCTACCTTACTGACAGGGATGTGTGTGCAACCACATGGGTTGCACTCCATGTAGCAATGATCAGTAGAGCTGCATGTATCTAGCAATTTATTGATGTGTTTGATCCTTTTTAATTTTTGAGTATTAAATATTCTAATTTGAAAGAGGGTACATGAGAGCAAAGCCAAAGAACAGATTTATGAATATGTCTTCATATAGACCGTGGGGTTATAATTGCAAGCACCATTGTGTACAAGTTGCCCTAATCTGTAGTTGAGATTTTAGGGTTGCTTACTTTAGAATCTACTATTTGATGTGAGAGATCGAAGACATGCCATTTCTTACTTGTTTAATGGAAAATTCAGTGATTTACTCGCCATCTAGCTTTGGTATGGAACCACTCCATGTTTATACTTGGTTTATTAATATATTGGGAAATATTATCACATTGAGATAAGTTTCTCTCCAGGTGAAGGTGTTTTTTTGACAGATAAATGGACATCATTAGGTGATGGTGATTTAATGTAAGAAGGAGTGATAATGTATTGTACAAGTTTAGGCTGAAATCTTGCCTACAATTCTTACATGCTGCATATGTGCTCTATGGAGTATAGGATAGATTTTCTGTACCTCATGTCCCATGGGATGAGTGGTGTCTTCTGGTGGCTCTTGTTCTCACATTATATTTACATACCCGCCAAAACATTGGCTTCCCAAGAATCAGGACGCAACAGGGAGGAAGGGTGAAGGGACCGGGCCAGTGAGATGATTGTTTGTGTCTTTGGCTCTGCTCAAATTACAATCATGTCAGCGTAATGCCTGCGTCATCCCACTTAGGGCAGGTCTTGAAGAGAGCACTGTTTCAGTCCTAGTGCATTGAACCCAGAGCAAGCATGTCTAATAATGCACTCGCATTATACTTTTTGTAGACAGTTCTTTGCTATTCCCAAAAGTGGGACACCAGGAAACATAGTTAATACAGGACATGAAAAGTCATGACTGTCCTGCCTAAATGAGTATAGTTGGGAGGCATAGATCTCTGTAAAACAATTCTAAAATACAAAAGTGCATTAAAGAAGAAATAAAAAAATAAAAAAAATCGGGAACATATATCAAATCAATGTTATTAATTAAGCTGCTGAAATCAAAATTGTAATCCTTTAAAACACTAATAATTAATCTTTGAATGTGACCAGCACTGAAAAGTGTGTGTGTAATATATATATATGTATATATGTGTGTGTGTTTATATATAGAGACAGCACTCCAGGGACTTAGAAATGTGGTGAAAATAACTTCGCTTTTATTTAGCGCCACAGTGGATCAACGTTTCAGTTCTCTGATGGAACTTTCGTCAGGATAAAGTGCAATACAACAAACAGTGGTTAAATAACATATAATCCTAATGAATACATTATATACAGCCTGTACTTACATAGAACCCCTGGACTGATCCCAGCTGATAGCCGTAAGTCGCGGGTAAATTTGACCCGGTATTACAAAACCACTGGTGTTTGTGTTCCAGTGGATGTGATAGAGACCAGTTGGAACGCAAGGAGGCATGTATGTAGATCGGAGTTTGGTAACCATAGTAACCCGAATGACCTAGACCAGGGGTAGGCAACCTTCGGCTCTACAGATGTGGACTACATCTCCCTTGATGCTTTGCCAGCAATATGGCTGTAAAAGCATTATGGGAGATGTAGTCCAAAACATCTGTAGAGCCGAAGGTTGCCTACCCCTGACCTAGACGGTTATATGGACACTGCTACTCAGGGTGAGGAGGGTATTGTGCAGGGGATGAATATATCACAAAAGGAGAGACCATAGCTCTAAATTGCAGATGCTAATAAATAGCGAGGTTGGAAGACCAATACGTATTGTAAGAAATATTTGATAGGTGTTGCCTAGGGTTGGGATGGCAATGTGTGTTACCGCTCAGTATACACAGAGGTGTCAGTGTTATTAAATATGAGATGCATCAAAGGCAAAGTAAAGATCTCATAATTAATATATACAGAGTCTAGAACTGGGATCACATAGTGTGTCTTGGTAAAGAATATTTTGTAGGTAGCATATTTAGACAATCCCCAAATTGCATACATCAAGCAAAGCTGTGTGTAACACATATTTAACTTAGATGTAAAATGACATGAATCTATATACAGCGTGACATCTGTGGAATTGCAACAATATTTTGGTTTCACTATATGATTTGTCTAACTGAAAATATGTTATACTGTGGTAAAGTAGCAGAGAGAGATTGTCTTGCTCAATCTGGTTTTCTATCTATTTATTAAATATATTGATCCGGTCTTAAGTACAAAGAATATCAAGTTGATTCTTGTCTTAATTAGTCTGATCGTCAGCACAGTGAATCAGTAGAACAAAGCTATGTTATGTACATTGTTGACTTAGTTGTCTATATATAAGAGACTATATAGAATATTGCATCGAGTAAATTGCTAAAATACATTTGTATAGAAAATTATATAAAAGAGCTAAAGACATCAACAGTCCAGAAAAGACATCGGACAAAGGGGCGGGACATATTGGGGCAAGAGGCAGTCCCCCCCACATCACAAGTAATACCTATTTTCAACCTTTCTTCACTAAATCTGACCCACGAAGAGAAAACGCTACTCATGACAGGACTTTCCTTGGTGCCCACCACCTCTCCAGACCCACTTGCCCAAGAAGTGGAGATATACAAGTTTGGTAGATCTCTACGATTGAAAGACTTCTTCAAAACTTCTAAAACAATACAAAGCAATACCTATAACAAATTCAAACCAAAAAGTTCCTTTGACCCTCTAACTAACCAACCAACCATCAAAGCCTTTTTAAAATCAATTAATCAAGAGACCCAACTCTTTTTAAACAAGCATTCCACACATACAACCAATATTTGCCAATGAAAAGATCATCTATTCATTGGCAAAAGATCCGAACCTGGTAATTTTACCAGCAGACAAAGGAGGGGGAATATTCCTATTAAATTGCATCAAAATTTAGGTTGTTATAGATGTCTGGGATGTGTGACATGTAGTCACATGATCCCCAGTAATATATTCACCCATCCTCATACTGGAAAGAAATTCTCCATTCAACACAGACTGACTGACTTGTACCAGTGACTTTGTGATATATAAATTATTGTGCCCCTGTGGTCTGGCATACATGGGGAAAACTGATCTACCTTTACATGAAAGAATCCGAAACCATCGGTCCAGCATACATATTGCTTTTAGGGACAATGGCTTTGAATCTGATCTACCTGTGGCCAAACATTTCCTGGAGAACAACCACCCACTACCCTCCATGAAATTTATGGCCATCGACCATATTCCTCTGCCAATACGTGGAGATTTCACAAAAAAACTCATACTACAAAAAGACATGTACTGGATAAAAAAAACACTGGACACTGTATACCCCAAAGGACTTGATGAGAAATACTCTCTTGGGATTTCCCTATGATCTGAGAAAATAAGACTGGAATTAATACCATATTCTCTGTACTTAATATCTGATCAATATACTTAATCTACCAGACATAATGCCAGATTGAGCAAGATAATCTCTCTCTGGCACTTTACCTCTTTTATATAATTTGCTCCACAAATGAATTTTTGCAATTTACTCGATGCAATATTCTATATAGTCTCTTATGTATAGACATCTAAGTCAACAATGTACATAACATAGCTTTGTTCTACTGATTCACTGTGCTTATCATCTGACTAATTAAGACAAGAATCAACTTGATATTCTTTGTACTTACGACTAGATCAATATATTTAATAAATAGATATAAAACCAGATTGAGCGAGAGGATCTCTCTCTGGTACTTTACCACAGTACAACATATTTTCAGTTAGACAAATCATATTGTGAAACCAATATATTGTTGCAATTCCATAGATGTCACGCTGTATATGTTTATAAGTTAAATATGTGTTACACACAGCTTTGCTTGATGTATCCAATTTTGGGATTTTCTAAATATGCTACCTACAAAATATTCTTTACCAAGACACACTATGTGATCCCAGTTCTAGACTCTGTATATATTAAATATGAGATCTTTACTTTGCCTTTGATGCATCTAATAATTCATAACATTGACACCTCTGTGTATACTGAGCGGTAACACACATTGCCATCCCTGATGCAACAGCGGTTTTGTAATACCGGGTCAAATTTCCCTGTGACTTTTGGCTATCAGCTGGGATCAGTCCAGGGGTTATATGTAATTATAGGCTGTATACAATGTATTAATTAGGATTATATGTTATTTAACCACTGTTTGTTGTATTGGACTTTATCCTGACGAAAGTTCCATCAGAGAACTGAAATGTTGATCCACTGTTGCAGACGCTGAATAAAAGTGAAGTTATTTTCACCACATTTCTAAGTCTCTGCAGTGTCCGTTATAATTTTGCTGATAAGCACCGGGCATTTTCAACTAAATACTGGAGTGCAAGCATTGGAACTTTTGTTTGTATATATATATATACATTGCTCAAAAAAATAAAGGAAACACTTAAACAACACAATGTAACTCCAAGTCAATCACACTTCTGTGAAATCATACTGTCCACTTAGGAAACAACACTGAGTGACCATCAATTTCAGATGCTGTTGTGCAAATGGGATAGACAACAGGTGGAAATTATAGGCAATTAGCAAGACACCCCCAATTAGACATGTGCAATTCGTTTTGGTC
Source organism: Pelobates fuscus (assembly GCF_036172605.1). Taxonomy (NCBI): domain Eukaryota; kingdom Metazoa; phylum Chordata; class Amphibia; order Anura; family Pelobatidae; genus Pelobates; species Pelobates fuscus. Next base: position 117,596,965 of record NC_086320.1, on the reverse strand, counting down.
CGAATATGTATTCGGACGAATTTCGGACAATTCGGACATTCGGGTACTTCCGAATGTCCGAATTTCCGAAGTGCCGAGGTCCCTTAGTTCAGAAATTACCGAATTTCCGAAGTTCCGAAGCACAGTATTGCCTAAGTACTAATATACTTACCCAGTGAAAGAAGAAGAATGTTACATTGTAAATAATTTTAAATAAAAAGTATACAAACATAGACATGATTCAGCTGTAAGCATTTGCAACACTTACAACAATCAAGTAACATACATTCATATAAAATGTAAGTTACTTAGCCTGTCAATGTAATGACAGGAATGAATAAGTGAATAACTCCCTAATTCCCACGGTATTAGGGAGCTATCTACTAAAAGGCTGAAAGACCTAAATTGGTCTTTCAGCCAAATTTACTAATACTAAGTAAAGATTACTTAGTATTAGTAAATGATGCCCCTACTCGCTATACCGCGAGTAGGTGCATGTCTATTAAACAGTGAGCAGACTGACAGGTAAGTCTCTACATTTACCTGTCACAGCACTCTGATTGGTTGGTTTGAAATCCACCAATCAGAGTGCTCTGTGTCATTTTACACAGCGTGGGAAAGTTCTTTGGAATTTTCCCACGCTGTGTAATTTGACTCATAACTCTCTGATTGGTGGATTAAGTAACCAATCAGAGAGTTATGAGTCAAATTACACAGCGTGGGAAAATTGAGCCAAATTGAAGGGCGGGGCAAGGCTTTATAAGCTTTCCCCCGCCCTGCAGAGCTCAGTCTGCGCGGAGCCCTCCATGGGTGAAGAAGGATTTTTTTTTTTTTTTATTGCGTCGGTTATTATGGTTTTTTATTTGGCCTTTTTGGGGGCTGAAAAAAGAAGATTTTAGAAGAAAGAAAACATCGAATGGTAAGTTTTGTTTTTAATTTTTTACAGGTACTTAGTTAAAGGTCCTCCCCTCATTAGTTTTTAAGGTGAGGGGGGTAGGTAGGGGGATCATTTTTAATGGGTGGGAGGAGGTGACTAGGGGTTTGGGGACCCCTAGTCACCTGGGGGGGACATTTTTTTAGGGCCCCCACCCGCCGCTCAGGGGTGGGGGCTAGGGGGGAGGACACTAGGACCCCCCTTATTACAATTTAGGGCCCCCACCCGCCGCTCAGGGGTGGGGGCCAGGGGGGAGGACATTAGGTGTCCCCCCTTATTAGTATTTAGGGCCCCCACCGGCCGCTCAGGGGTTGGGGCCAGGGGGGAGGACATTAGGTCCCCCCCTTATTCTCATTTAGGGCCCCCACCCGCCGCTCAGTGGTGGGGGCCGAGGGGGAGGACAATAGGCCCCCCCCCATCATTTTATGTTAGGGCCCCCACCCGCCGCTCAGGGGTGGGGGCCGGGGGGGTACTTTTTCTTTTAATTTAAAAAGGTAAGCAGTCACAGGCTGCTCACTGTTTAATAGACATGCCCCTACTCGCGGTATAGCGAGTGGGGCAAAATTTACTAATACGAAGTAATTTTTACTTAGTATTAGTAAATTTGTCTGAAAGACCTAAATTGGTAGATAACTCCCTAATACCGTGGGAATTAGGGAGTTATCTAACAAGTGACTGCAAAAGAAGTCCCAAAGTGCCGAAGTCCCGAGATTCCCAAGTTGCCGAAGTTCCCAAGTTGCCGAATTTCCAAAGTGTCGAAGTGCCAAAGTTCCGAAGTGCTGAAGGGCCGAAGTTACCGAAGTTCCGAAGTCTTGAAGTGCCGAATTGCGAAATTCCCGAATTTGTAATGCCGAACCAAATTTTTTTCCCATGCACATGCCTACCCCAATAAAGGAGTGGTTCACAGACCACTTCTCAGTTCCTATGCTTCCTGGCTGATGTTTTGTTCACTTTTGAATGCTGGCGGTGCTTTCACTCTAGTGGTAGCATGAGACGGAGTCTACAATCCACACAAGTGGCTCAGGTAGTGCAGCTCATCCAGGAATGCACATCAATGCGAGCTGTGGCAAGAAGGTTTGCTGTGTCTGTCAGCGTAGTGTCCAGAGCATGGAGGCGCTACCAGGAGACAGGCCCGTACATCAGGAGACATGGAGGAGGCCGTAGGAGGGCAACAACCCAGCAGCAGGACCGCTACCTCCACCTTTGTGCAAGAAGGAGCACTGTCAGAGCTCTAAAAAAATTACCTCCAGCAGGCCATAAATGTGCATGTGTCTGCTAACAACGGTCAGAAACAGACTCCATGAGGGTGGTATGAGGGCCTGACATCCACAGGTGGGGGTTGTGCTAACAGCCCAACACCGTGCAGGACGTTTTGCATTTGCCAGAGAACACCAAGATCGGCAAATTTGCCACTGGCGCCCTGTGCTCTTCACAGATGAAAGCAGGTTCACACTGAGCAAATGTGACAGACGTGACAGAGTCATGTGCTCGCCAGAGGTAGCCTGACTGCCATTTGGTACCGAGATGAGATCCTCAGACTCAGGGCCGGCGCGTCCATAAGGCGGCACAGGCGGCCGCCTTAGGGCGCACCGGCTCTGGGGGCGCAAAATTCCAGTGACCGGCAGGAGCGAAGTGCTCCCTCCTGCCTGGTCACCTCCTGGATCCCCGGCGCGGCGTGCGGCTGAACTGAATTAGGAGGCGGCGAGGGAGCTCTGATCTCTCTGACCGGCTCCCTCGCGCACCTTTTGCTGATGCCGCGGGAGCCGGAATATGACGTCATATTCCGGCTCCCGCGGCATCAGAAAACAGCCTGCGAGGGATCCGGTCAGAGAGATCAGAGCTCCCTCGCCGCCTCCTAATTCAGTTCAGCCGCACGCCTCCCAGCAGCCCCACTGGACCACCAATGAGAGACCCACGCCAGCTCTCCAGGTAGGGAGGCTGGATGGGACATTTACATTTAATTTAGATTATTAAGTACTGTGTGTGTATGTGTGTGTGCATGTGAGTGTGAGTTTGTATGTCAGTGTGTATGTGTGTCTGTGAGTTTGTGTGTGTCTGTCAGTGTGTGTGTAAGTGTGTCTATGAGTTTGTGTGTGAGTGAGTGTGTCTGTCGGTGTGTGTGAGTGTGTATGTCAGTGTGTGTGTGCGCATGTGAGTATGTGTGTCTGTCAGTGTGTGTATTCGAGTATGTGTCTGTGAGTTTGTGTGTGTGTGTGTGTGTGTGTGTGTGTGTGTATGTATTTTTCTGTATGCCTGTCTGTATGTATGTATCTGTATGACGGTATGCCTCTGTATGTATGTATGTGTCCGTATGCCTGTATGTCTTGTACGTATGTTTCTGTATGCATGTATGTAACTGGATGTATGTTTGTCTCTGAATGTCTGTATATATGTCTCTGTATGCATGTATGTAACTGTATGCCTTTATGTCTCTGTATGTACATATGTGTGTGTCTGTGTGTCTCTGTATGCCTGTATGTCTTTGTATGCATGTTTCTGTATGTATGTATGTGTCTGTATGACGTTATGCCTCTGTATGTATGTATGTGTCTGTATGACGTTATGTCTCTGTATGCATGCATGTATCTGTATGTGTGTATGTCTTTGTATGCCTGTATGTATGTATGTATGTATGTATGTGTCTGCATGCCTGTATGTCTATGTATGTATGTTTCTTTATGCCTGTATGTCTGTATGTATGTGCCTGAATGTCTTTGTATGTGTGTTTCTGTATGTATGTGTCTGTATGACGGTATGCCTCTGTATGCATGTATGTCTTTATATGCCTGCATGTCTCTGTATGCATGTATATCTCTGCTTGTATGTCTCTGCCTGTATGTTTCTGTATGTCTTTATGATTATTGCTGTCTTTGTATGACAGTGTACCTGTATGACTTTGACTGTGTGACTGAAAAATGATGCCTGTGTGCCTGTGGCTTGGGAGGAAAGACACACAGGTGAAGATGCATTTTTTTTTTTTTTATGAGGGTTGGGGGCGCCAAAATGCATCTTCGCCTGTGTAACTAAAAAGCCTAGCACCGGCCCTGCTCAGACTCCTTGTGAGACCATATGCTGGTGCGGTTGGCCCTGGGTTTCTCCTAATGCAAGACAATGCTAGACCTCATGTGGTTGGAGTGTGTCATAAGTTCCTGCAAGACGAAGGCATTGATGCTATGGACTAGCCCGTCCGTTCCCCAGACCTGAATCCAATTGAGCACATCTGGGACATCATGTCTCGCTCCATCCACCAACGTCCACCATCCACCAACGTCACGTTGCATTGTGAGTGTAGTGTGACTCCAAATCCAGACCTCCATGGGTTAAAAAATTTGATTTCCATTTTTTTATTTTTGTATGATTTTGTTGTCAGCACATTCAACTATGTAAAGAACAAAGTATTTCAGAAGAATATTTAATTCATTCAGATCTAGGATGTGTTCCCTTTATTTTTTTGAGCAATGTATATATATATATATATATATATAGATAGATATATCTATAATGTCCAAAAAAAATGCCCGGACTCTATGCTTTTCAAATCCACTTTCTTTATGCAAGCGAATCCAAGTCAATGTTTCAGCACCTAAATGAACCTTTCATCAGGACATACCAAACGATATAATTGTTTTTGCTAGCATTTCATGATCATTTTTCCAATATTTGCTATTATGCTATCTTGGTGCAGAGATTCAGGTTGGAAACCCTCTGTAAAAATGGGTGTGGGTATGGGAATTTCTTCCACCTCGTGGCTCATGTTTGATGTTTTGTGCACGCATCAGGATCATCTGATTGTCAGCCAGGGTAGAGTAACACGGTTAATTAATAAAATAAAATTAATTTCTATTGAAATCTTCACTTTTTGTAAAATGGAAAAAAAACTGGAAAAAAAAAACTGGATACACTCTTCTGGCCGTTATACAGAACTAGACTATCTGGTGGGACATTTATCCAGGCAAAACAGGTGCTATTTTGGGTGAAAACAACTAATTGTTGAGTGACATTCAGTTGTTAACTGGACATTATTTAACCCTGCAATAGCACCTGTTTTAACCTTGATAAATCTCCCTGCTGGCATTGGGCTTTACTATCCGTCACCAGAAGAAATCATGAAAATGATCTGTGGAGAGGCCCAAAAAAGGGGAATTTTTTTGTGTTAACATAAATAAAAAATAAAAATACAAAAATGTGTATGTTTCTAAATTGTCCAAAGCCACTAATTCACAATAGGAATCTGTCATTACATTATTGTAAACAAATTCTGTTCGAGTTCATTTTTGTTACATTACATAGCTCTGTAGTAACATCTAGGAATGGGATACATAGCAGTATTGCATGCCAAAATGAAGAGCTTCTACAAATTGAAACGGCATGATATGACAGTTATTTACATCTGTCTTCTTCGGTCACATGTCAGTTTTTTAAAACATGAATTCTTTGTGGATTAGTTTATGCTTTAGACTTGGTATAAATATTGCTAAACTCAGTAATGTTATTTTCAAATATTGCTTTAAAAAAAAATCGAGCAATCTTTACCCATCCAGAGCATCTGCATATTAATACTTTATTGATCTGTATAGATCAGTTCAATTAATCCCCTATGTCTAACTTCACTGTATTGGACTGGACAAAGACATCATTACAGATGGCTTAAAGGGACACTCCGGACACTAATACTAGTTTAATGCATTTGATAGGTTTTGGCCTCATTAATATGCTTTTTTTTTTGCATGTTCAAATCTTTATCATTTTTGCATAAAATCTATAAATGTTTTGCAGAATACTGCACCATAATACTGCCTCTTTAGCCACGCCCCCTTACTCCAGAAAAAGGTATGAACAACGCTCAGCCACTGAGAGTACTAAGTGATCTGAACAACAAAACAATCTGCATTAGAAGTAAAGGACACACAACAAGGCTTATAGCATGGATATCACTACCTGTTTGTAGTTTATTTTTCTGCACAATGGTTGTATATTAAAAGCAGCACATTCAGTGAGACTGTGTACATACATTTAATAAGGTAGTCTTTCTGGTATGAGGAGCGTGGCTAAGGAGCCGGACTTATGGGGCAGCATTCTGCAAAGCATTTAATTCAGCTTTTTTGCAAACATAATAAATATTTGAGCATGTAAAAAAATATACGCTATATTAATGCAAATGCATTCATTTAGACTTGGTGCCCGGATTGTCCCCTTAAACAGCACAGGAGCAGCAATCTAAGTACTAATAAAATAATGATGATGTGTCGTTTTCATCTTCTGTAGTTTAAAGGAAAACTTAATTGTAAAATATATATTAATGAAAAAAACAAACAATTTAGTACATACATGTGTAATAAAACATTTGTGTATTTTATTTAGCATGTTTTCTTTGGGGGGTAAATGAAACATAGCTTGCAATAGCTGCAGATCTACATCTGCAGCTACTGAAAGCCATCTGGCTGAAGTCAGAGGAGAAGAAGCGCGACCCAGTGTTGAGGGACATTGGCTCTGGAATCAGGTAAGTGACTGAAAGGGGGATGGGAGGACACCGCGCGGGCAGAGGGACACTTTAAGTACATACAAGAGAATATTGTCCTTCCAAACATTTGAAGATATGCTTACAGACAGTAAAGGGTGTCAATGGACAGCAATAAGATTGGGACAAGGTTCTGTTCAAACATTAATGGTTAGTACAGTGGTGTATTTTGGATTTGTGCTGCCCTAGGCACGACTAAATTCGGGCACCCCTAAAATCTAAATTTGCTCCCCCCAATTCGTGTCAATGCCATTTTTTTGACTGACAAACACATGCCCTCATTGATACATGCACTGATATACATTCACCGACAGATACACAGTCATTGGCACACACTGTCTAACCTACACACACTTTCACTGACAGACACACACTGACACACCCACTCACTGACAGGCACACACTCTCAGATACACATAAAAGGACATACACACACTGACACACACTCACAGGCACACCCATTCTCACTCACAGACACACACTGACAGCTACACTCACTCACCCACTCACAGTAAGGTGGACAGCCCCAGAACACAAGGCAAACAAGGCATTTGTCCCCCCCCCTGAAAGTGCCGCTCTAGGCAAATGCCTTGTGGTAAATACATCCCTGGGTTAGTAGCAGACATAAACAAATACGTCCGGTATGGCTGAGTTACCTTTAGTTCATTGTTTAAAGCACAAACTGTTTTGAAGATTCTCAGCAATTAATTTTTTATGTCCATTACACTTAAAGGGGCTCTCCAGGCAGAGTAGTTTACTCACCTGGTTCCAGTGCCGGGAGCCTCATAAAGCAGCGCCCCCTATTTCGTCAAAATGACTAAATAGGCGGGCGCGAGCAGGGAGCAATCAGACGCTTCTATTTGGAAGCGTCATTGCTCCCTTGTGCGCCCTCTGAAGTCCTGAGAGCACTACCGCTCAGCTCGCGGTCTTTGCCCGCCCCCTCTCCTCTGCTGACAGGCTGGAGAGAGAATGCGCGCACACAGTGCCTTCTCTCTCCTGCACACGTCAGACGTATTTTAATACGTCTGACGTGTACAAGGCCTTTTTAGGGCCCTACATGATAGGAAGTCCCTCTGGTGGCCGTCTGAGTGACGGCCACTGAAGGTATTCCTATCAATCAATGTAAACACTGTATTTTCATTAGATTGCCTGCAAGGAGCTATAGATCTAATCTGAACAATACATTAAGCTGTAGTTGTTCAGGTGACTATAGTGTCCCTTTAATCTACTCTGCACCTTTTCTGGAATATTCAAACCCAGTCAAATACTAAATTATTTCTATAACTGCAGGAATTCCCTGTAATGGAAAAAAAAAAGTTAATACTATAAAATAGAAAAAAAAGAAATATACTACATACTTGGCCTCCATGTGGATTAACAGTAATTTACAATGAATTTAAAAAAATCAGGAGAGCGCATTCCATTTAAACCCTGGGGGCACTTATTAACACACCAATGATTTTTTTTTCTTTTCTTTCTATTAAATATACTTTCCTGGAACTTGTGAAGAAACTGCTAAGTTTCTGTCCTGTACAATTAAATGCTCTCTGAGAAAACACATTTCTAAAGTCTCTGGATATTAGCTGAGCTCCAGTTGTCCGCAGATTTACGCTTTTATATTTGACAGCTTTGAGCGTTTGTAAGTCTATATATCACTGTGTATCGTAGATTATTTTCAAAGTTTCTCTTACTCTTTGAATTAAATGGATTCTCTACCGTGATGTTGGCCATCTCTATTTATTCCATGTTGATTATACATAAAAAATATGGAAAAATAAAATAAAGAAAAGTGAAAATGTAAAGTGTAATTGTCACATGCGATTTTTTTTGTACAGCCTATTGACTACCTAAAAGCTATGAGGTTGTACTATTTTTCTCTTATTGCTACAGCAATATGACAAACATAAAGTAAGCACGTGCCAAGTCACAGGAATTTACACACCTATAAAAAGAAACGAAAATTCCACAAAATCTGAAAAATCTACCAAAGTATGCAGAAGCATTATTTAAGAGAAGAAAATGAGACAGTTTCTCAAATACATAAAGAAGAATGAAATAGAACTTTCAAAAAAGGAATTGAGAAAAAAAGGATAAAAACAAACCATAACAGACAAAAAAAACAAAAACAAAAAAAAGGAATAAGAAAGAGGGGGCAGTCAAGGTGTATTGAAGGGTCTGTATCTTATAGTTATGCTCTAAATTATTGTCATCTTCTCCATATTAAACATATACCATGTTTTAACAGTGACTAGTTTTTTTTTTTTTTTTTTTAACGTACATTATATTCTTTACTGTCACAGCCAGAGCAAAATATTCAAATGACTTAAACCTCAGAGTGCCATGGTCACAGTCAAATGAAAGCTTATGGGACAATAAAAGGTGATACACATTTGAATGTGCATAATTATGTGACATTGATATAGTCCAGGACATAGGATCTGTGGAGGTGTATTTTTTTATTTATTTGCTTGTGCTGCACTATACAACCTTGTAAGCTTTTTAATTGTTTTTAATAGGGTTTGTGAATCTGAGGCAATAAAGAAGGGCTACTTAAAAAACAAAAAACAAAAAAAAGCTCCCAAATATGCTGCAAATCTTCAGCTTCTGCAGGAACTAGAATGTTCTTGGCAATTCAAAGCTATCCTTATCCTTCCCCTTTTAAAAATGGGAGTGCTATGAGTAACCCATAAACACCTGCCGAGCAAGTGTTATTGTGAGGTTATGTTCAGCACATACAAGTAGTTTTACTCCTGAAAAGACGTGAAACTATTCAAAAAGCTAAACTGATTCTATTTCTTTTTATGAATTAAGCAAATACTGGTGGTGCAGTAAAATTAATGCATAGCCTTTTCTTCTGATGTTAGTGTATGACACGGAGCTTCTTATACCGTAAGTTATGCAAGAAGTTTAAACGATTAAAGTGCTTTAATTGTCTTTTTTTTCATTTAGTGCTCAACTGAAGTTATACTCTTATACGAAACACTCGAAGGTGTCCACAGCGCTCAGAGTCCATCATTACTGTTCAAAAAGCAGATTTTTAGTGATATGCAGAAGTCAGACTTCAGAATTATTTAGGTAGCAAGCAGCTTGAGTTTAGGTGTGGGGAGAGCACCGACTATTTTCAGACAACTCAGATAATCGCTCGACAAAGATAGAGGATCTGTACCCAACGCTCCTTGCATCATAATCACTACAATGAAGCTAAACGTTTATGGGCCTTAGAGTGCCCATCACATACCTATTAAAGGGAATTGCTCCCCTCCTCCAAGCAGATTAATTTAACCTTAAAGAAACATTACATCAGAATTATGAGTTACAAGAGCAGATGTACCTATAGCTCAGTGTGTCTGTACTCCTGTCAGATGATGTGTTTTCTTGTGCAATTTTGACCCCTTTTGACATTCATTTTAATGAATTGAATAATAGTCTGTGAGAACCAAAAGCCTTCAGCGCAGTTACTTCATTTAATATGCTGCAAATCCTTCTCCAGAGATTCATTGTATATTATTACTACTGTAACTAAAGGATCGGTTGCTGCAGAGACCGTGCTATTCCTGTTAGAGGACCATGCAGGACCCACCACACTGCTTGGTGCCATTGCATTTATTGAACATTATTCTGGCTACGTGAGTGCCCTTATTGCTAAAAATCCATCAAGTCCTGAACCTTCCTTTCAGCCATACTGATTTAGGAAGATTGGAGCAAATTCAAGGCACAGTGCAAAAATAAAGATATATATAAATTTCACTTTGACTGTGAATTGCACCTATTTTTCTCTAAATTACACTCCAAGCACTTTAACCAGTACAGCACACTGTAGTTGTTGTGGTACCAGGAGTGCCATGGCACCACCCATCTTATGTAAGCAAACTGAGTTTATAACTAGGGTCCACTAGATGTCACTTATCACCTTCTCCCAGCCTCCAGTAGAGCTCTTGCTTGGAGCTTCCTTTACCTATTCTGAGCGAAGCTCAGCACTGCCAGGCTTAGCTCACAGCTGAGAGATCCAGCTAAGAGGAGGCAGGGAGCGGGGCCTGGAGGATACCGGATAGGAAATCAAAATGTTACAAAATGGTTTGCCTACTTACACTGGGGGATTCGCAAGGACCTTGCGATCACATGACCCGAGGAGACCGGATCAAACGCAGGGGGACTGCTTGGGATGCCAGGCTAGTCCCCCAATCGTGATCTCCAGCGAGCAGGTCAGTCCCCTGGATGGCGGGGATGTACTATGCCGCCCGCCAGCGTTTAGAGCCGGGTCCCCAAGGACGGCATAGCACGCCTGCCGTCCTTAAGGGGTTAATGAATATTTTTGAATTGCCGAAAGCAAGGAGTGTGGACTCTGACTTTATACTCAGTTTTTAAGTTATTATTTTTAGTTATTAATTTTATTATTAATTCCAAGTTTACTCCAGTACCCAATCCTGCTATCTATCAAACCAATCTGATCTGATTTGCAATTAAACAGAGGTGGTGACCTATTTGAATGCACACATAATTTTGCCCCAAAGGTGGTTTTTATTATGTGGTTCAGTTGCTTATTTCTACATACCTATGAATAGCATTAATGGTCCATGACATGTTTCTATGCCTTCACCCCCTAAGCCCACAAAGAGTAAGGAGAGTAACCATGACCCCAGCTTGTGATTCTAATCTTCATCTTTTATCCAAAACAGAGATCCTCTCCTTAGCCTTCTCCTTGTTGAGAGAGACAGCTCTCGGTGCATATAATGGTAAGAACATTGGTAAGCTAGCATGTGCCAAGTCACTAAACTCCACCTCTGAAGCTCTGGAGCATTCAACCAAGAACTAAGTGAGGTACATAAGTAACCTCGCAGAACTGTGCCGCTATAGACTATTTGCTTTAAAACACAATTATGGATGCGAACACTTCACAGGTATGTGCTATTTCAATTTGACTGAAAAGAGAATTACAGAACTTCATGAGCTCACACATAACATTAAGCAAGATGTGTCAAAAGAAACATGAGATTGGCTCTTTTCATGGTTACCCGATATACAATGCTTAAGAGCACTTATAGGGAGTATTATGTTACTCCCAAAGACATATATATAAACCCAAAGGTGATATATACAAAATAGAGGGTGGTTAGGAACAATACAACCTGAATATGGCTGCTGCTCAATACAGCTATGTGGTGTCGCCATGGGGAAGAGGTTCGCCCCAAGTTTTGCTAACCATTATGTAGCCCATTGGAAGTCGCAACATGTGGCCTTGGGATTCCACCTTGGGGGGAGCCTTGTCCTATGGCGACGCTACATAGATGATGTGCTTATAATTTGGGAAGGCAGTCACACCAGCCTCACAGATTTTATTGAGGACATCAATCAAAATGATTATAATTTAAAATTTACTTCTTCAATACATCATGAATCAATAGATTTTCTGGATCTAACTATATATATCAAGGAAAATACACTAAGAACTAAGACATTTTTTTTTTTAAAAAAGACTGATTGCAACACTGCAATTAAAAACAATAGTTTACATCATCCATTATGGTTGGATAATATTCCCAAGGGACAAATAATCCGTATGAGAAGAAATTGCTCTAATATACATTCTTTTGAAGAGCAATCTCGAATCATACAAAATAGATATGTAGAGAAGGGATATAATAAGAAGCAAATTGATCTGGAGATACAAAATATTAAAGCAAAGAATCGACCTGAATTCCTAATAGATAAACAAAAAGGGAATCACAACCAAAGAAAGTTTGAATTTGCATTCACAACAAAATGTAACACACATGCAAGAAAGATTGAAAATATTAAAAAAAAAACATTGGGCAATCCTTAAACAGGACAAAGTGTTAGGCCAGATCTTACCAAACAAACCCCTGGTCATATATAAGAAAGCCGATAACTTAAAATTCCAACTGGCTCCCAGTCTTTAATATACTAACAAACCAAAGAAACATTTTTTGGAATCCTCAAAAACTCCCGGTTTCCATAAATGTGGAAAGTGTTCCACATGTGTAAATTTAGACAAAAAGATTGTCGATTTCAAAGGCACATACACCCAAAAAACATATCAAATAAAAAAAAAAAAAATTACTACCACATATGCCATATATCTGCTTCAATGTGGATGTGGGGCACAATATGTAGGCAGGACTACCCGTAAACTACATATCAGGTTCAGAGAAAATTTTCTTAATATAAGAAACAAAAGAACTGATCACAGTGTACCTAGACACTGCAATACATGCAGTTCTTTTGAATGGTCAACTTTTCGTGCCTTTGGAATCGATAGGATAGATGTACACTGGAGGGGGGGTAACAGAATGCAAGAGTTGATTAAAAAAGAAGCAGAATGGATATACAATCTAAGAACACTCAAAACCGGTTTAAATCAAGATATATCTAACCGGTTTAATTTAATGATATACAAATTCATTTAATAATTATTCCCCTTCCAAAATTCCTTTGATTGCTTTTCCTCTTTTCTATATTCTGGTCTTATTGATAACAGTTTGGAATTTATCTATATTCACTTATATAAGTTCCATATCTGGATATATTGTATTATATGTATTATATGGATATTAATCCTTATCTCTATCTTATAGATGCATGCTGAACCTATTCCACTTTACATTTGTATATTGTTTAATTGTATTTATTTATTTATTTTATTTGAGAATGCTATATTAATTTTTTTTATATATATTTTACAATTGATATATATATTATTTTCGATACATGTTTAGTTATTATTATTAAATATTTGTCTATGCTGTTTCCGTTATACATCGAATTGGGCTAAAATTGTATTGTATATTTGTTTTTTATTTCATCCATTTTTTTTAATTTGTACCCTTTTGGTGCTTCATATATACAATAATTATGTATTCTGACACAACAGAATATATACTGTACTATAATTCCCCCTTTTCATTATGTTTCACATGTCATGTCTTATACCTGACATACATTAGTCTCGATCATACTATATTCCCCCAGTCCATTTTATAGTCATCCCCTTTTTCATTCTGATGGAGGTTTTTTATACTCTATTATTCCCACAACATAACAGGGTCATTTAATTCCCTTTTTTGTCCCATATTTGTATAATGGGAACCTATTGAAGCTCCAGAGGGGAAGCCTTTTCTGCTGCACCTCTATTAGTGCTAGCAGAGGAGGGTTCCCCTCGATCAGATTAGATCTGAAACCGGAAGTGACGTTATGAGTTCCAAGGTGGAACGTAAGAAGCCCTCTCAATTGGATTAGACCAGAAACCGGAAGTGACGTTATGCGTTCCAAGGTGGAATGCAGGAAGCCGAATGGCTGAAAACCGGAAGTAACACGTGATCGCAAAATGTCCCCGCGAATTTGACAATTTGGCATGGTATATAAACCATGAAGATTACAACACATCTATATCCCTGAGGAAGTCACCATAGTGACGAAACGCGTTGGATATTACCTTGGACTTTTTATGCTAATTATAAGTACGTTATTATTAAGTCCATTTGTTATTTTTATCTTTATTTCTTTTATTATTTTGTGTATCTCCATTTTGGGATCTCTTTCCACCTTCATCTGGAGACCTGGCCATTACTTCATTATGGAGATATGCTGTTTTACTTCTGATTTCTTGTAAGTGCAATATTTGGAATAAATCTTGTTATTTTTATACAATCTGCACTATCTATTTTTTTCTTTTATTCCTGAGCCAAGGAAAAAGAGATATTTTATTCCTGAGCTGAAGAAAAAGTGACATTGCCAGTCCTTATCATATATATCTGATCTTCGATGTGGAAAGTACCCCTGACAGGGTGACAGGCGCGATGACTATGTCTCTCTTATAAGTTCTCTACCACGTGCAACATTCATTTTTGCCTTATTTACTTCACCATATTTTGTATTTTACTATTTTGTAGATTCCACGTTTATTACCAGCCATATTCAGGTTGTATTGTTCCTAACCACCCTCTATTTTGTATATATCACCTTTGGGTTTATATATACGTCTTTGTGTTTACTCTGTATAGTGTGTGAGGTACACTTTTTTAGGGGTGTGTTCTTCCAGTGTATTATATAGTAAGCATATCCTTTTTTCTGTATCAGTATTATGGTACTCGTTATCATAACAATTGTACCATGCTGTTGCATACAGTGTATCCCTGGTTTGTTCAAAATGTGTTGTAGACGGCAAAACCTTTAAATGACTCTCTGCTGGTCAGGAGTGTGTTTCTTGTGTCCCAATGAACATAGAAACATAGAATGTGGGGGGCGGAGCCAACCGCGAGCCGAGCTGGAAGCATACTAGCAGAGCTCTGGCGGGAACTATCGGGCAATCCACTAATAGCAGGATAACACAGCAAAATGGGTCACCCCAAGAAATCCAGAACATCCTCTCAACCTAATGGCAAACCGCGCGTTAACCAAATTCTTTACAGACAGCACCGCACAGCAAAACAAAGACACCGGAAAATGCACCGGAATCAGAATCACCTCCGGCCAGCCCGGCTTCATCAGACAGCGCATCACTCACTTGAGAACAAACCTGGCGTCCAAGCAAGACCTGGAAAAGATGCTCAATAAACTGGAGACTACCTTCCAGAAAAAAATGGACGCAATCTCTACGGAGCTAAAACATGTCGGTGATTGAGTAGAAACGCTGGAAGACCATCAAGATCACGCCTCTACCCAGATTAAACAACTGCAACAAGAAATAACAGCACAAACTGCACAAATGGCAGCTATGTACCGAGCACTGGATGACCTGGATAACAGAGGACATCGGAACAATTTACGCATTCAGAAAAGGCCTTCCTGAATCGGATGGCGAAGACCTACCATCCAACTTACAAGAGTAATTCAATATCTTGCTCCACAAAGCTCAGACAAACCATATCATATTTGACAGAGCCCCTCGGGTGCTTAAAACAAGAGTATCAGCGACGGACGCCCCCCGTAATGTGATTTGCCACCTACATTATTATGGAGTCAAAGAAGACATACTCCGGACACTGAGACAAACTACCCAACCCCTACTTTACCGGGGAGCGCAAATACAAATCTATCCGGACCTTTTATGGATGACCTTACAAGCTAGGAGGTCCATCAAACCGCTGACTGACTTACTCCACACCATAAACATCCGGTACCGCTGGGGTTTCCCCTTATCACTAACTGCCACCTACAATGGCACCACCGCCACCCTCTCCTCAGCGAGAGATGTAAATATATTCACCTCAGCCCTCGGCCTCCCAGAAGTCCAGCTTCCAGACTGGTATGGCCCAGTTCAGGCCCCACATAAATCATCCCGTCCACAAAGAATGAGATGGAAATCGCCAAACAAGCGACGACGCAACGATCCGCACCATCAGCCTACAGTTCTACACACTAAAAACATAACCAGGCTCAGTCAGCCCCTCTTCAAGACCACATAAATCTGCCTCCGAGCTACTCAAACGCTGGATCAGGACGTATACTCAGCATGGCTGACAGGCAAACTCCCAGAACGAGACGGCGCTACATATCCCCACAGGATTAAATGAATCCAATGGTCTCCCACATAAGCCCTAATTAGACCGAACATTGCCCCCACGTTACCCACACATCCCTTCCTCCTACCGACCTACGACTCACCACACCGAATACCACAGCTCTGCCCCCACCCGAAACACCGGAAAATTCCATGAACCACATTCCGGCCAACTGACTAACGATGACACAATCCACGCATCGGACTCTAAAATCCAAGGAATTGCAGTCTCGGATGGGAACCCAGAGAGACAAAACACTTCGATACATCCAGGAATCCCTGTGAAAGATCTCCACCCCAAAGAAGCAGCAGACTACCTATACCTGGGACTTACAGCTCTATGAGCAATCCTAATTTACTAATCTACGGGATACTATCCTTTGGAGGGGTAAATGTGTTAAATGTACCATTTGTTTGATTATAAGGTATCAACGACTTCCCATTGATTTATCCCCATCCACCCCCCCCCCCCCCCCCTTCCCTATGTGATGTATATGGTATATGTTAGCAGGGGAGTGAGAAATTGAGAGAGCCTGCTCTCCGAAGTAAATCTTAAATCCTATTTAAAAAAAAAAAAAAAAAAGCAGTCAGCCCCCTGAGACCGGATTAGTAACGTTGGTCCTTCTATTTGAATTCTTAGGACCGCACAGCGAATTTAATGCCAGACCCTACCTAAGACACCTAAAAGCCTGCTAACCGGAAAACTATATAACTTTACAGGAGGATTGCCCTATCCCTGCAGATGCGTAAACCTCCTGTAATTTAATACACACAGTCCCCCCCCCCCGAACTCCCGACCACCTGAAGCGACAAATATAGCCCCAAGCGGTGCCCCTTTGTCTCCCGGGACTGTCTAAGATACCCAGGGAAAGCCATCGACTGAAAGGGCTAACCAACAACTACCACCCATACAATCTCAATTGCTCGCTCCAGCAGGATTCCAGAAAAATTTGTAAATTGTTTAAATTGTTTCTGTTAACCCCTTAGTGACACAACTTCTGGAATAAAAGGGAATCATGACGGAATATATCCGTCGCCTGTCCTTAAGGGGTTAATACTTTCTTAGCACTTCTGTCTCCGCTAGACACATATAGTCAACTTACCATGGCTTCCATCCACATAGTCACACTAAACACACGCGGCCTCAACTCACTCTTCAAAAGATCCCTAGCTCTAGATGAACTCCACAAATTAAAAGCAGACGTGGCGTTCTTACAGGAAACTCACTTTAAAGCAAATGCAGCCCCAACCCTACGCAATAAACACTACCCAACCGGATATTTTAGCAATTATGAAGAAACTAAATCTAGAGGGGTAGCCATTCTCATTGGAGCACGAACACTGTTCACATACCTAACACATCAATCAGACCCAAACGGGAGACTTCTCATAGTAAAATGGCAAATAGGTATCACTCTAGTGATGTTTGCCAATCTATACCTCCCAACACCAAATAAGGCTCTCAAATGCGCAAATATCTAACCGCAATAGAGAAAGTCACGTAGGGCATTCTCATCATGGGGGGAGACCTTAACGTCTCACTTGACTCCGACCTAGATACAACCTCCGATTCCACAAAATACAATGCGGCCACCAGGACCAGAGTCATACAACTATTGGACAACCACCACCTTTTCAACAGTCGGCGAGTAACACATCCCCACTCACGAGATTACTCATATTTCTCAGCAGTAAAACACACCTATTCAAGACTAGATATGCTCTTCCTACACACAACAGACACCTACATTTCATTAAGTCATGTAAATACGGCCCTATAACGTGGTCAGACCATGGCCCATTATCCATGACTATATTAATACCTACACTAACACCCGCACAATCACAATGGAAGCTCAATGACACGTTACTTAACGACCCCATATACGTGGCACAACTACAAGAGACCCTTAGTCATTATTTCGAGGAAAACATTACACATTCAGTCTCACCCACAGTGATATGGGAAGCACACAAGGCAGTAGTGAGGGGACACATAATAGCATTAGCATCCAAACACAAAAAAGCGTGGGAGGAACAATTAGCCTCACTTACAGCAGATATCAGACTCACTAGATATCTACAAACAACTAATAGACAAACAGTCCACTCTTCGCACTATACTAAATGCCAAGATTCAACGATCTCTCCTATACTCCAAGCACAAATACTACACCCTGAGCGGGAAATGTGGACACCTGCTAGCTAGAGCCCTACAAAAAGAAAGACAGCAAACATACATAACTCAGATCAAAAAATTCCTCGGGAACACTCACCCATCTACTACCCGACATACTCCAGGAGCTTCACTCCTACTACTCAGACCTATATAACCTGTCTGTTAGTTTGTGTGTGTGTGTCTGACTGTGTGTGTCTGTTAGTGTGTGTTTCTGTTAGTGTGTGTTTGCCTGAGAGTGTGTGTGTATGTTAGTGAGTGTGTGTGTCTGCTAGTTTGTGTCTGCTAGTGAGTGAGTGTGTGTCTGTTAGTGTGTGTCTGTTAGTGAGTGTGTGTGTCTGTTACTGAGTGTGAGTGTGTCTGTTAGTGTGTGTCTGTTAGTGAGTGTGTGTGTCTGTTACTGAGTGTGAGTGTGTCTGTTAGTGTGTGTGTGTTTCTGTTAGCGTGTGTGTGTTTCTGTTAGCTAGTGTATGCATATCTGTCAGTGAATGTGTGTGTGTGTATTTAGAATGCGGGGCGGGGGAAAGGTTGGGTGGGGGTGGTGCGGGGGGAGGGGGGGCGCCTGAGTTTTGTCCTGCCTAGGGCAGCACAAAACCAGGATACACCACTGGATCTGACTGTGTGTCATACTGTGTATATGATCTGACTGTGTGTCACTGTATGTATATCTGTGTGTATATTATGGCTATGTGTATATATTTTCTGACTGTGTGTGTCAGACTGTGTATATCTGTGTGTATATTATATAACTGCTCATATTCGCACACAAACACTCTATCCCTGCATCAATAGACAGACTGTCCACATTAATACAGACAGACATTCACACACCAGCCGTCTCCTTCATTTACACACACAGCTTCTTCAACACAAATGCATTTTATATCCCTTCATTTACTTAGACACAAGCACTGCACACAAATACACTCCTACACACACCGATACTTTAAACACATATACTCCTGTATTCACACAACAAAATTCCATAAAAATACACATTTTGGCGTTCTACAAACACATATGCATCCATAATAGTACAATATGCAAAAGTGTCCATTGACGATGATTTTAAATGCTCAAATGCAAACATGCAATCATAATCAACATTATAAGCAACAAAGGTAATACCCAACATTATATGAAACTTATATTTAAAATGTATCTATTGGCCTTCAAAGGGCCCAGGACCTAATTTCGCCCGGGGGCCCAAATGGCTGTCAGTCCGTCCCTGCTACCATGTCTATGAACATAACATCTATAAAATCAAACATGTGGACATTTGTAACAAATTCTGTAATAAGTTGACTTGCTTTCACAGTTCTGTAAAATAAAAAGTAAAAAAAAAAAAAAAAAACATAGAATGTGATGGCAGATAAGAACCATTAAGCCCATCTAGGTGTTAACCTCTACAACTTCAGCTGGAAGGCTATTCCATGTGTCCACAACCCTCTCTGTAAAGGAATACTTCTCAACATTATTTTTTAAACCTTATCCCCACTAATTTAAAACTCTGTCCTCTTGCTGTGGTAGTTCTTCTTTTAAATATAGTCTCCTCCTTTACTGTGTTGATTCCCTTTATGTATTTAAATGTTTCTATCATATCCCCCCTATCTCATCTTTCCTCAAAGCTATACATGTTAAGATCCTTTCCTGGTAAGTTTTATCCTGAAATCCATGAACCAGCCCTTCTCTGAAATCTTTTCAAAGTATCAATATCCTTCTGGAGATACGGTCTCCAGTACTGCATACAATACTCCAAGTGAGGTCTCACCAGTGTTCTATACAATGGCATGAGCACTTCCCTCTGTCTACTGCTAATACCTCTCCATATACAACCAAGCATTCTGCTAGCATTTCCTGCTGCTTTATTACATTGTCTGCCTACCTTTAAGTCATCAGAAATAATTACTACTTAATCCCTTTTCTCAGACATTGAGGTTAGTAGTATCAAATATTCTGTACTCTGCCCTTGGGTTTTTACACCCAAGATGCATTATCTTGCACTTATCCACATTAAATGTCAGTTGCCACAACTCTGACCATTTTTCTAGTTTACCTAAATCATTTGCCATTAGCTTATCCCTCCTGGAACACCAACCCCATTGCAAATTTTAGTATCATCAACAAAAAGACATACCTTGCCATCAAGACCTTCTGCAATGGGTACAGCATTCACTATATTCCAGTCTTTTGGGAATACGCCTGTTAACAATGATTGGTTAAATAAAGACGTAAATGGTTTTGCTAGTACACCACTAAGTTTTTTTTTGTTTGTTTTTTAATTTTATATTTTTATTGTGCAGGTAGGTACATGATATTTCCATACGCCACAACAGCGTTCATATAGATATGAATACAGACTTATTCGTGGTATTAGTACGTGCACATTTTTAAAGTATAAACAAAGTTGATATAACAGGCTTAACATTAGTAAATAGTTACTGCACTGTAGTTTGGCATGCAAGTGAGTTAGGATTGAGTTGCTGAATACTACCGCAGTATGGTAAAAGCTTTAACATACAGGTCTGAGTGGAAACATGGCTGATGGATCATTCATAGGAAATGGCAGACATGTGAGTGTTAGTGAAAGAGATTAGGTAGGCAAGTGAGTAGTCAGGCGTTATTGAGTGGTTAATGTTACATGCTTATAATACAAGAGTGTAATAAAGGTTGTGTTTCTCAAGATGGTGTCAGGCAGACAGGCTTATTAACATGAGAGTGGCATGTGGAAGGCCCTCAGGTGACATGACCCGTGTGTGTAGCACAGCATTCTGTGATTGTTGTAAGGGTGCTAAGTCTTAAAGAAAGGGAGAAGCATGCAGGCATTGTGGATGTCTGAAGTGTATATAGGGTGATTTATTAATGTAAGACTGTCGGGCAGGCAGGCTTGGCCCCGTTAAGTGAGTAAGTGACAGGCCTTTTGAGAGCATGTGTGTACAGGAACTTAAAGCAAGTTTTTAATCGAATGTCCTATGGGGTGCGGATGTGTGTCCGCTGTCACCTCCTGAGCTGACACCAGGGTACAGGAGTAGTCTCAGTATCATCCGATTCCCGTAGTTGGCAGCTTTGATGCAAGCGCTTGGTCATCCTGTAGTCTGCTCAGGCTTGTGGAATGTTGTAGCTGTGTGCTCCGGTTGGAGAGGTGCCCAGCGGCCCCTGCGGCTCTGCTGATGGTGGCGGTGTTGTGTGGGCCGTGGCGGACCCCACTCCAGCCCCAGGCCTTTCAGGAGGTCTGCATCTGTGTGCCACAGACTCGGGTATGCAGTGCAGCCGGGTCTTCCCCTTTATGGGCGCTGCGGAGGGCCCCGATGGTTAGACGCCGCCAACGGCGGGTGGTCCTCCGGCATTGTGGGCGATGCTGTGGGGGTATAACACATTTGGCCTTCGGCCCAGGTAGGCAGGGAGCCTGGGTGGTGTGTGCTCCAGGTCGGAATCTGCCTGAGCGGGGCTCACTCGGCCCTTTCTCCGTGGCCTCCCTCACCTCCCGCACATACCCTGGCGACTGTGCCATGCGCTGCTCCAGTCTCTCCCAGAAGCGCTGGAAGGCCTTGTTTATGCATCGGCTGGAGCGCTCAATCATGTCTTCGCCGGGGTCTGCATATGTAGACGCCATTTGTGTTGTGGTCTGTATGCTAGGCCCGTCTTGCGTTGAGCCTGAATCTTCACGCGGAGTGAAAGTGTAGGCGAGAACTTGTTGCTTGTCGGTGGGGACTGGGATAACAACCGCCGGTCCATAGGGGGGGAACGGGTATCCCTGCTGGAAAGCTCCTCTCTTTGCCGCGGCGGGAGAGCGGCCGTCTCCCCCACCCCGGCCATGCTTGTAGGCCGCAGAGGATGCTTGAGTGATTTCTGCTTGAGGGACTGCATGTGTGGTATCCGTAAGTAGGGCTTGCTTTCCCCCTGCCTCCAGCAGCTGGCATTGGGTCAGTAGTCGCTTGGTGTGGGTTTTAAATCGATAAATGCCGTCGCCAGGAACAGGAGCTTTGGTACCGTGCGACTTCTCTGCTTCGAGGTCTGGCCCCGCCCCACTAAGTTGTTTTTTTTAATAACTTTGGGTGTATCTCATCAGGCCCCATCGACTTATTTGTCTTTACTTTTGACAGTTGAAATAGAACCTCTTACTCTGTAAACTCACATGTAACAAATGACTAATTTGTCCTTTTTACTAACTGAGGCCCCTTTCCTTCATTTTCAACTGTAAATACTGAACAAAAATATTAATTGAGGCAGTCAGCTAGACCTTTATCCTTTTTTACATACCTTACTTTTTTTTTTTTTAATTCTTTATTTTTGTTGTGCATTATGGGTTACAGGCAATCCTGTTATGCCACGACAGCAGTCACAGGTATATCAACGTTTACATCGCCATGACAGGTTTAATCTGCACATTTTTTATATAAGTAAGTATGCGTACTAGTACGTGCAATCAACGATAACAGTGAACAAGTTATTGAAATTGAAGCTTAGTAAAACGTACATATCACGGAAAAGTTAGTAGAAGAGGGACAAAGGAGAAAAACAAGGTTTGAGCATACTATCTATGTTCAAGGTTAATACGGTTATCCCTTGCTCTAATACGATTATCCCTCGCTCTAATACGGTTATCACTCGCTCTAATACGGTTATCACTCGCTTCAATACTGATATCTCTCACTTTAGCTATTGACATTTGTCATTTTGAGTTATTTGTCGCTTGGTAATAGTAGTTTGAGGTTAATAATTATATTGAATGCCATCGCTTTAGTATTTAAACAGTGGTTCGATTAACTAGTTGATTAACTAAAAAATATAAACAAACATAGTAGGCAACAGAGGCGTATTAAACATGGTACTTGGTTGATATGCAGGCGTGGGAGACATAGTAGGTACAGATAGGTGATGCTCCTAAAGAGAAGCTGCTCAGCTGAGACATTAGTAGGTATCAAGTCAGTAAAGATATGCATTAAGGAGGGACCTATTTGCTATCTGTGTGCTAGATGGAGTAGCTAGTATAGACTATTCTAAACAACAAATAAACGTATGGAGATTTGTACTAATGCAATGCTTATTTTAAAAAAAAAAAACAATTAATGTGGACACAGATTAGTCAGCAATCTCGCCTGTCTGGTCTCAAGCAGGTATGTTTGTGTGCCCCCAGTATGTCAAACCAAGAAAGCAAGATCATCTCTTAAGGTGAGTTAAATTACAGTGTTTAGTCCACAGTTCCGTAGGGAGCTTTATTGTAAGGTGAGTTTCTGGGAGGTGAGTTAGTACCAGCGGTTGCAGTGTCCCGCAAGGTGCCCGATGCAGAGGTTGGAGCCCAGGGCCATATGCTGTGCAAGTAGACCTTTTCAGCCTATGCCCACCGGGTATACAGACCTGACCAGCATGGGGGTGCCCCGTCCGAGAGCTGCACGCTTGCTTGGCGGGGTGCAGTTGTGTGGACCTGCGCAGCAGGATGGGGGTCCCCCCGAAATCCCTTCCTTGTTTGGCGGTGGATAGGCTCTCTGCTGGTGTTGATCGTCGGACAACGGCCCTGCTTCATCGTGGGCAGTGTCGCAGTGGGTGTTAGGGCGTCTTGTGTGCTGGGTTGCGCCGTGGTGTTCGGCCGTTGCTGGGAGCGCCGAGTGGTAGGTAGATCTTGGATGTCGGCGGGCCCTGTGCTGCCGCTTGAGAGTGGGAGTGTTGCTGTCTGGGAAACAAGATGCTTTGTCCAGCCTCGCCGAACCCTGTCGACACTTCCATCTAGGGGCTGCTCTGGCGACACGAGGGGGATTCCCCCGCAGGCGACGTCGGATAGCCGGGCGGATCCACGCCATCACCCTTCTCACCGCCTGTCTGTACAGTTGTCTCCGGGCTTTGAGTTGCGTGTAAAGGTGAGTGCATAGCCGGTCGAAGAATTCTTGCATGTGTTTTGGCGGCTGAGTAAGTACGCGCTGTGTGCGCTTGGGCTGTTTCTGTGCCGCCATCTTGGCTAGGCCCTTGCGGCCTCGTTTGGCCGTGGATTTTGGCGCTTTGGCAGGCGGTAATGCGGCTGTATTCGCCCTCAGCGAGGACCGGGGTGACCCCCGCCGGTCCAGAGGGGGGGGTAGCAGGGCTGCAGAGTGAGCCTGTCCCGTGCCGGGAGGTCGACCATCTCCCCCGGGCCTCAGGCTGTGTTCCGATTTAGGCCTCATGACCAGTGCAGCTTTGTCCACGGTTCTCCGGTGCCGGTCAGGCATCAATTTGTCGCTTAGGTCGTCCTGCATTCGTTTCCGGACCCCGTTTGCCGCTATCGCTAGTGGATCTGGCGTTATCGACATTTTTGGCCCCCCCGTTGCAGGAGCTAGTAGAATGTGCGACTGGCCATCTTGGCTGTCACTCTTCTTTTGTTTTTAATCTAACAAATCCTTGTTTTACTTTCCTTTTCTCATTTATGTATCTAAATGTGTTATCACCCTTTTCACTGACTGTGCTATTTTCTCTTCTGTGTGTGCTTTGGAGGCTCTTATAACTTGCTTTGCCACTTTCTGCCTAGTCTTCTAGATTGGTCTGTCTTCCTCACTCTGTTTTTTTTTTTATAATTACTAAATGCTACCACAACCACAGTTGTTTCTTACTGTTTCTGCTCTTCCTAACAAACCTAATGGAATTTTCTGCTGCTTTCAGTAGTGCAATTTTTAAATAATCCCATTTATCCTGGACTCAATTATGCATATTCTAATTTGAGAAAAGTTTCTAAAATCTAAAACTTTTGTTTTAGTGTGGTGTGACTCAGTCACTGTTCTTATATTAAACCACACTGACTGATGATCAATAGATCCTAAACTTTCACCTACATTAATATCTGATACAAAATCTCCATTTGTGAACACTAAATCTAGTATGGCCTCCTTACGAGTTGGCTTCTCAAGGACTTTTTTAAAGATAATCCCAGGAGGGAGTTTAGAATATGTGTGCTCCTGGCACAAGCAACTGTTTTGGTGTAAGTGTTAATTTAGAAACCTTTAAAACCACTGTTATAAGGGTGGGTTTTGAATGAACATATGATGTGCGATAAGTCATTGTTCAAGAGTATGGATTGTGGTGAATATCATGTTAAGAGCATTAATGAGATGATATATAGGAGAATAGACAGAACTGTAGTATATGTATCCTAAGTCTGCCAAGATCTTAATGTGTTTTGATTGTTTCTCCTCCATTGCAATAAAGACATGATCAGATACTTCCACTATTCTTGCCTCTGACTGGTTCATTGGAAATAACTTTTCAGAGGGTATTGGCTATTTGGCTAACAATCACATGGACAGAATTTGTCAAAACTAAAATCGGATTAAACTCTGTTTGCCCAAACCAAAAACATTTTTTTAGATGAATTGACTAAAAATATGTTTGCTATGCACAAGTCTAGCAACCATTACTAGAAGCCATGCTGAAAGAATGCCCTTTGCCCTTTTTCAATAAACATTTTTCTTCTAACTGGGCATAGAAAAGTATACTGAGAAGCGATTTGAAGATATACCAAAATAGCTGAATTAGAAAAATTATCCAACTCTGCTTTCTCAAGTTTTGTCAATCCTTGTTTTAGTGAATAGCCCTTACAATTTTATTTTAGACAAAATATACTCATACATAATATAATTTATTTAAAATTTTATTGGGTGATAATTTAAATAGTTTATTTTTTTAAATAAAAAACAGAACTTTAAATGTTTGGGAAAACACAATAATGAAAGTTGTCAGAATGAGGACAAAATATACATAGAGAGGAACATTGCTGTGGTGTCTACTCTTGTATTTTAACAAAAGCATCTCATTCTCAAACTCCAATAAGAAATGCACAAAGAAATGATCATAGTGACATGAGATGCTGAAGTTGAGTCAGTGGAAGACACTCACACATACAATAAAGTGGCTAAAGAAAACAAACTAATCAAACGGAGGATAAAGAAGTTTGCTTGTTTATCGGGTTGTACTAAATCATAATTGAAATGGCCTCCGGCATCTAACCTACAACAAGATATGGTACTATTTATTAATGGGGATAGAAGAGGAAGGTAGGAACTAGTCAATTTTCTTTGCTTGTAGTCCTCAAAGTAACAGTCACAGTTAAGATTTTTTTTTTAAAATGTTATCAAAAGCAGTAGTAGGAAAGTGTGTGGGTGGGTGGGTGGGTGGGTGTGTGTGTATGTATGTATGATTTTTAAAGTGACTAAATATTAGCTCAAATAAATATTCAGTATAGATAGTTATCTCTCCGCTATAGTAACTATTTATTTTAGTGTTCGTGGATTTTGTTTCTTAAAGGTGAATTATAACATTATGGTTAAGTATCTACGATAACGGACACATATATTTGGTGCATTGTGAGAAGGTAGGATTGAGTGATCCGCAGTGTTTTGGACAGATATCACTGCAGCATACTGTAGAGTAGTGCTTGTAAGTGCTGCCTTGGAGTATGAAGAATTAATGTGCTGCATAACAGTAATCCATAAAGTAGCAAAGGAGAATTCCCAAAGGAAGTGCTTTGATCTTTGTCCTTGCTTATTTCCTAGCATCAGAATGCTACATACTGAGGGCAGCTCTTTTAATATATTGCCCATCAGCATGAATATTAATATACAGGAAGAACATCTGGAAACCCATAGGTATTGTGTATTTTGACTTTCCAATGAATTTAAGTTTTCCCATTATTTTAAAATGTAATAAAAATATTAAAATTATTTAATAAAATACATTCAATATAAAAAAAATAATCACCAATAGTTTATCATTGCAATGGTATATATGATTTAAAAAAAAACAAGTATTTTAAAATATCTAAGTAATTATAGTTACATAACTGTACAGTGCAGCTATGGCAATTACTCCTTTACAGTAAATGTTTTTTTTTTTTCTGTAGACAGTAAATATTTGACGTCATACAGCACAAAAAATGCCATAAGTGCATTTTAGGATATCCTCATCCCTACATGGGATACAATGAGCAGAAGTCAGAGAACACTCAAGGAAAATAAGCATCTCCAGTTGTTAGTGAATTCCCATAAACATTTCAATTATTAGTTTTAGCAACAGCTGGATGTTCATATTTTATTACCCTAATGGGACGGCCAAAAGGTAGTTCCCCTATCTGCCTCAAGGTTGCAAAACATCAAAGGAGCTGTAGTTCTACAACATCTGGGTGAATCTACAGTTTTTCCACCCCTGACCTAGTTTACAGTTTGCTTAACTCGTAATTTATCTTATACATAAACATTCATACGGAGAACACAATCTGAGAGAGACCCAGGAAAGTTCTTTAACAAAGACAACTGCTGGGTCATGAACACAAGCTAGTTGTCCTCCTAAATTTTAAAATTTGTGGAGCCCAGGAAAATCTGATGTATAACGCCAGCAAAAGAGAGGCACCGTAGAATGAAAAAGGCACTTCTAGTTTTTTGAATAATTAACAGCTGTTTAAAACAGAGCACCCAAATTAAATAGTGATAAATGCAAATCATATGCTAAATATTACATTTTGAAACCTAGGATAACAGATGCAGGGTAATATAACATGGCATTAGAAAAAAAAAAGTTGTGGAAATAAAAATGTAAGATCAAGAATCATTACGTGCACGATTGTTTTTGTAGAAGTGTTCAGAAAAAGATTTGGTGAAAATTGAAAGGAAAACATTTCTTAGCATAGTGAAAGAATGATCAGGTATGGAATATGTTCTAAACTTGCTCACAAATGAAGTAAATAGCAGTTGTAAAAAGTATACATTAACCCTTCAATATGAATTACATTCAGTATATTTTCAGAAAGTCTCTCAATTTGATATCACGTTAGCTGTGGGAAGAATATGGATATAAAAAGGTGCCACTAAATGTAGAATACATTTCATCTGAGTCTGAATGGGCAAGGTTGCCTCCTGTTAGCACTATGCTGACTTCATCTCCAACATTCAGGTGTAGAATAAGATTAAATGTTCCGGCCCCACCGCAAGTCTGTCTTGAGCTTGGTCTGTGATATTCCAAAAGCTCTTTTCTGTAGCCGGACGTGTCCATCTGTGCTATACTGACGTTGGACACAGACAAGATTGCCTCCAAATGAACATTGTGTGCTGAAGTAAGAACTGCTGAGATCATGTACCGTCCAGCAACAGGAGCTGTGAAGATGCCTTTAGTATAAAAAAAAGAATAATTTATTAATAAATATGCAATTAATCACTTAGAGGTGCAAATTACAATGTATAGTACTCCATGAAAAATGCTTGTATGCATATTGTGTCTATTCACAAAATTGTGAGATTATAAGATGTCAATTCTACAATAGGGGTTGAGCTGTTCCCAGCACTTCCAAGTTGTCCCCAGTCCAGCCTTTACTAGCGTGCCTCCCAATAGTGTGTGCACACATTTAAAATTCCAATGTATTCAGAACTCAAGTTATCCCATAAAGCACCATTTACCTTCCCACTTACCGAGGCTGATTTTATTTTACAAATAAATTAATTTTCCCTG
This sequence comes from Pelobates fuscus, assembly GCF_036172605.1. Classification (NCBI taxonomy): domain Eukaryota; kingdom Metazoa; phylum Chordata; class Amphibia; order Anura; family Pelobatidae; genus Pelobates; species Pelobates fuscus. The sequence continues at coordinate 117,568,383 of NC_086320.1, read as the reverse complement.
CCAGAGCTGCATTCTGTCATTCTGCTTGGACTGTAAATGTTGTCTCACACCACAGTGAATCTGTATTTGTATGGCTAACTTTTTGTCTGCATTCAAGCAGTCCAGAAGGGGGAGGGCAGTTGTTGCAAGTTGAAACAACAGCCTGCAATGCCCTATGGAACATACTCAGTGTAACCTTTAGGTATATATGGAAATATTATTTTATGTGCAGTTAGGACTTTTTTTTTTTTTTTATAAAGCTGCATTCCCAGAAAAGTGATCAAGATTGTTTACAATTCCATAAACTATTTAGCAGACTTTAATTTAACTACTTTAGTTACAACTACTGTTTATTGCAAAAATGGTGGTTCCTTGCTATGCTAGCATTTCAGACGGGACTCTAATTCTTTTAGATAGACTTTTCAAATGATCACAATGGGTTAGAAGTCCTTTGAAATAATTTATCTACAGAAGTCATCATTAGAATCTATAGAACATTTTGTACATATATCGAAACATTTTTCTAACCTATTGAGATAATTAATCCATAAATTAAGATACAAAATATAAAAATGTAGTCATTTCAATTATGTAAAAGACACGCTATAGACACCAGAACCAACTCATCTAATTGACGTTATCAAGACTGGAGTACCTTAGCACCATCCCATGGTTCAGAGCTAAACAGTTTTTGATTGACTTTACACTAAATGAGATCCTTGGTCAACTGCTGCTCAGCCCCCATTGAAGGTATGGCTAAGGTGGAGTTACACTTTGCATTAGCCATACCAGCTCATTCCAATAACGGGTGGCTATCACTGTTGCCCATCACTATTCTAGCTAATGCAGTAGCATTAGCTCAAGCAGCAGAGATGTTGTTCAGCACCCTATAATGTATGCATGTATAGGTGAGTGCAGGACCTTCGGTTTCACGTGTTTTGTGTTCATTATAATATAGTCATCGATTCAGTATCTTTATGTATTGAAAGTGTGTGTGTGTGTGTGTATAAGGTCTGGTTTATACACACACACACACACACACACACACACACATACATATATATATATATATATATATATATACACACACATTAATATATATACACATATATATCCAAACTATTTCCTAAATAAACAGCGATTCAACAGTTAAACCATTCACCAATTCCTTAGATATGCTTTCAAACAGCTGTTTTTGTGCCTGTGTACTTCATGGAACCCGAACAACAATCTTATTCATTGAACAGATAAATAGGTTCTCTCTCGCATCTTGTGATTTCATGTTGATGAAACAGCAGCTACTCACATGTTGAGCAATATATCCACAGATAAATGGAATGCTTATACTATTACTGGTCTGATTAGATTGCTTTGTATTACTGAAAATTCATTATAAATTGATTTTGTTTACCTGCCAATGACTGGAAACAACAAGAGCGTATGTTGTTTACTGCCATTCATTTTAAAGAGATCTTTACATCCTTGACAAATACTTTTGAGACTGTTTATGCTAGAATTTGTATACATTTGGAACATGGAAAATATAGCTTACACGACAAGGATGTCCAAGGACTCTGGATGACTGTGTTCCAGACATTGAATTCTATTCTATTCATTTCTCAACTTTGATATGACCAGTGGTCTCTCATGTTGAACCATGATTATAAATTGCTTAAACCCCTTAACCTACTAATCTGATAATCTTTAGGAAATACAATCCACCTATGAGGAAGTATTTTTTCACATTCGATGCATACTGGTTAGAAGATTACTTCTACACTTCACTACACTTACCATCCTGTCTGAAGGTCTGGTTGTCATGGTTAAAGGGACACTGTAGGCACTATAACCATTTCATTGAATTGGTTATAGTGCCTGGAGTCTGCTTGCACTGTCTCTCCAGGGGCAAGGTCCCTGACACCATCTCCACTGCAGAGATTACACACTCCCTTCTAGCCATACCGATTCATACCTGAATGGCCACTGCGATGGGCTGAAAGTGGTCAGTTGACACTCGCAGCCAATCACAACTGCCCACTGCTGCTTAGGTTAATGCTTCTTTGTTAGATCAAGCAAAGAGGAAATGGATTGCGTGGAACTCATGTTTAGTTAAAACATTAAAAACAGTTTAATGCTGAATGTAAGGACAGTGCCAGGGGACTCCAGACACTACAACCACTTCAATGAGATGAAGCAGTTACAGCGCCTAGAGTGTCCCTTTAAATGTATTCCTTCACCATTTAATTTTCGCTCACATTCTGATCCGTTTACTTCATTATCTCTCTTTTGTTTTGTTTCCAACATTCCCTTTCCTCTGCACCTAATCCCATAGGCAAGTAAGAAAACTATGCTAAGGCAGTTTTGTTCTTTGCAATCTTTTTGTTTTCTTTCTGACAGCTGTTAAGAGGTTGGGACTCATTTATTACCAATATAATTACACATTCAATTTAGAAAATGCATATTAAATTCAACCTTTCCCATCACTTTAAGTCACTTAACACCAGGGCCGGTGCAAGGATTTTTGGGTACATAGGCGAAGATGTATTTTTCCGCCCCCGCCCCCCCCATTCAAAAATAACATCTTCACCTATGTGCCTCTTAACCAGCCCCTCTCCCCGTCCATTATTGGTCCCCTCCCTTCCCTGTCCCTTTGTGTTCTTCTGACAGTCACACACAGACTCACTAATCTGACACACACACTGATTGACACTCATTGACAGACACACTGATAGTCACACACAGACTCAATGACAAAGATACTCTCACTGATTTGACAGACACTCACAAACACACACTGACAGACACACACATACACTGACACACTCATACACTCACATGCAACACTCATACAATCACTCACAGACACACATACACTCACAGTCACTCACAGACACACATACACTCACAGACACACATACACTCACTCACACACAGTCACTCACAGACACACACACACTCACAGACACTCACTCACACACACACTCACAGACACACAGACACACAGACACTCACTCACACAGAGACACATACACACTCACAGACACACAGACACTCACAGCCACACAGACACTCACAGCCACACAGACACTCACTCACACACAGACACTCACTCACACACAGACACTCACTCACACACAGACACTCACTCACACACAGACACTCACTCACTCACAGACACACACACACAGACACTCACTCACACACACACACAGACACTCACACACACACACAGACACTCACACACACACAGACACTCACACACACACACAGACATTCACACACACACACAGACACTCACACACACACACAGACACTCACACACACACAGACACACACACACACACAGACACTCACACACACACACACAGACACTCACACACACACACACAGACACACACACACACACAGACACACACAGACAGACACTCACACAGACAGACACTCACACAGACAGACACTCACACAGACAGACACTCACACAGACAGACACTCACACAGACAGACACTCACACAGACAGACACTCACACAGACAGACACTCACACAGACAGACACTCACAGACAGACACTCACAGACAGACACTCACAGACAGACACTCACAGACAGACACTCACAGACAGACACACACACACACACTCACACAGACACTCACACAGACACTCACACAGACACTCACACAGACACTCACACACTCAGACACTCACACAGACACTCACACAGACACTCACACAGACACTCACACACTCAGACACTCACACAGACACTCACACAGACACTCACACACTCAGACACTCACACAGACACTCACACAGACACTCACACAGACACTCACACAGACACTCACACAGACACTCACACAGACACTCACACAGACACTCACACAGACACTCACACAGACACTCACACAGACACTCACACACTCTCACACAGACACTCTCACACACACGCAGACACACACTCACTCTCACACAGACACTCACACACACACTCACACACTCACACACACAGACACACACACTCACTCACAGACACTCACACACTCACACACACAGACACATCACATACATTCACAAATTATTTTAATAAATAAATAATATCCACCCAGCCTCCCTACCTGGAGAGTTGGTGTGGATCATTCCCTGGGGTCCAGTGGGGCTGGTGGGCGGCGCGCGGCAGTGCTGCGATCAGGCGCGGCGAGGGAGCTCTAACCTCTCTGCTCTGCTCCCTCGCGGGCTGTCTGCTGATGCCGCGGGAGCCGGAATATGACGTCATATTCCGGCTCCCGCGGCATCACTAGACAGCGCGCGAGGGAGGGAGCAGAGCAGAGAGGTTAGAGCTCCCTCGCCGCGCCTGATCGCAGCACTGCCGCACTGGGGGCGGAGATGGTGGCCGGCAGGAGGGAGAGTTTTCCCTCCTGCCGGTCACTGAAATCTTGCGCCCCCGGAGCCGGTGCGCCCTAAGGCGGCCGCCTGTGCCGCCTTATGGACGCGCCGGCCCTGCTTAACACTTCTTAAGACAATTAATCCTGATTCTGACTATATGTCAACTCTATTACGGCAAGCAGTTACTCATTGGTCATTCATATTATATTAAATGTAACCGACAAGCCTATTATGATTACTTAAAACTCTTCTTACCTAATACCCATCTCTTTATCTCTATCACTACTCTAGGTTTCGGCCTTCGGGAGCGTCAATTAATGGCTTCTGTCGTCTTGACATTTGCAGAATATTGTCTCCCATATCATTTGATTTTCACCCTCATTTCAGTCCTTAAAAACTATTTTTTCAGAGAGGTAGCTAATTAATCAGTTAAACTCACCCTGTCTTGCCTAGGTTCTATTGACACTTATGTACTTTATATTGCTAGTAGATTCTACTTTTTGTGTGTAGTCTCTTCTGGGCCGTGAAAAACCCTGAAAAAGACATTTCTTTGCAATTTCTTGTCGTGAACTTTCTCTCTACCCCCATCCAGTTGTACATGTTTAGTTATGTTTGCCTGCACCCTATAGACATATGCTTCTTTAGATGAGCGGTTGCCTTTCTTTGTTGCAGAACGCATATATACTCTCAACAGGGAAGTATTATTTTGGCATATCTTCAGCACAGCTGTAATAATCTCAGATGACAAGTTTTCTAGAATCCAATTTTTGGAGGTTAAGATTATACATTATTCAATCTACAGCCACATATGGAATACATCGAATTCTACAAGCGATGAGTTTTTCCCCCTTGAATATTTTTCTTAAAATAATAACTGGGTCCTATCATATACGTTCCATCCCTTCAATATGAATTTCATCTTCTTTAATGTTCTAAGTGCAGCAGACATACAGATCTATTGTGCTCCTACCCTGAAGGTAACATACGCATACAGCATGACATCTGCATTTACGAGTGAGCAAGCAATAGTTGTTACTGTACATTGACACAGTCAGCTGGAATTCAGTGCAATAATCAATGACTCATGCTCTAATGTCCTGCTAAGTGTTCCCGCATGTTAAACTCCCACTTCTCAATAGATGAAGGAAAGAGCTGTACTCTCAAGCAAAGGATACTTTTTTTTTTCTCTCTCAGCAAAGAGACTCTAAATAAAAAATACTCCCATTTATGGACCTCATCAGTAACATCAGGAATTGCAAGTGAGTGACAATTATTTGATAGGCTACTGATGTTACAGCTTCCATGAACTTTTATATGCATTCTACCATTCATGCATTAAAATGCGTCATATGGAACAGAATATACTATTAGACACAGATGTACAGATCCTATTAACTTCCTAATTCCATTAAAAGGATTTTACCTAGTATGTTTTATTTGACTTGCATGCAAGGATTGTTTTAAAATGGGACTAATAGAATATAGAATACAGAGGAAATAGATTCAATTGGAAGATCTTTTGAGCAGGGTCCTAATTAACCTATTGTTAAATTGTCCCCTTTATAATATTGTAAAGAGCTGCAAAGTTAGTTGGAGCTATATAAATTGCAGTAAATAATTCAAGGTTTAAGTACAAGACACTGTTCCATACACAATATTTATAATACAGAAAATAGTTATTTGGAGCATCGATCTGCCTTTCTTTTCTCGCTGTAGGTATAGTTTAGTTCTACACAAAAAAAAAACATGACTCTTACTGAAGGTTATAGCACAAGTATGTGGTCACAGCCAGGCTGCTCACTTAGCTTTAACCCATTAAGGACCAAACTTCTGGAATAAAATGGAATTATGACATGTCACACATGTCATGTGTCCTTAAGGGGTTAAAAGAATCTTTCAAATTCTTCTCAAGGAAAGATAAGCAGGTTTTAAACTTATTTTTATTTATTTTTTGTTAGAAAACAAGGAGAAATGAATGGCCTACCATACTTGGTAACTTCTGAAATTGCTTGAACCAGAGATTATTCAAACTATTAACTCTTTAGTGGATGAGAGTGAAGATTCAACGTAGAGCCCCTACGCATTTGGGATATTTGAATTAACGCTTTAAAAAATTAGGGCTGTACTCTTAGCTATGTATGGAGAAGAAAATTAACAAAAATAAAGCCATGAAATGCAAGCTATACGGAACACAAAAATTACATCAAGAATTTACTTAAAACAAAATCTTATTACCGAATTGTAATGATGGGACAGCTGAATACAATTTGATTTACTAAAAATGTACCATATGGTGATTAATGGCTAAGATTATATGCAATGCCCATACGCTTGCTAAACAGCATCTTGCCGTCATTAAAGCCATGTGGCAATAGCTATGATGTTAATTCTTTCCATAAAAGTGGCGCTTATATCTTTGCAAGCCCTCTTGGCTACTAACGAAGGACACTCCCTAATATGCGAGACAAGCTTTTTATTGCCTACAAAGAAGAATGATTTCAACATGTTATCTCAACAAAGGCCTGTGGTTTAGATTAACAAACGTGCTCCCTGTAACTTAAATTTATTAGAGAGAAAAAGGATGTAATCTCATAAAAGCAAGAGTAATAAAACGACTGAACTTCACAGAAAGACTGCATGCTTTCCTTTAATGCATCATGCTTTTAATTGTAAAATATACATGGCATGTGGCGGTGGGAGACCACATATGCAAATTTAAAAAATCTTGTCTCGGCAACTCAATATTGACATTTAACCACTTTAGGACTAATGACAGTGTTGTCATAGCAAACTGTAATTTAAAGATCCTATTACAAAAGGGATTGACCAGTCATTTAAAAAAAAAAAAATGCCTAACTCAACTGAGCTCCCAAAATTAAATAAGCAAGGCATTCCATGCTGGCATAAATTGTTTAGGAAGCATCAGATAATGATGAGTGCAAGGAGTAACATTTGTTCCGTATGAGGTTAAATATGTGAATCAATTTGTTATCTAGAAAATTATTGTTCAAAAACAAATGATTTTCTATTTTTACGATCTGTGCAATGTACTATAATAGTATATCAATTGCCATTATGTACATTCTGTACTTTATAAATTTGCATTCACTGCATATCCTTCCATCTAAAAAAATACTATTATATTTATGGGAAGTATACGTTCCTCAAATGAATTGTTGCAAATGTTACCATAATTTTTTTTTGCGGGGGAATGGTAAGCCATGAGAACTTGTAACATTTATTCAATAAACTAGAAATTGTGGAGAAGAGAATTACAATAATTTGGTCCAAATAAGCAAGTTGTAAAAATTCCCAGATCTTTAGTTTTAGCCTACAGTTTGACATTTTATAAATTCTCCACAATTCCCGGTCTAGTGGTCTGTTTTACTGTTTATTTTTGGTTTGTTTTAGTTAAAATGTCTGCTCCTAGCTATACATACTGATGGCTTCAGCTCATCAAGATATGTATTGTTATTCTGGAATCCTTTTAGCTAATAGAAACATAGAAACATAGAATGTGACGGCAGATAAGAGCCATTCGGCCCATCTAGTCTGCCCAATAATTTGAAATACTTTTAATTAGTCCCTGGCCTTATCAAGAATAGCCTTATGCCTATCCCATGCATGCTTAAACTCCCTCACTGTGTTAACCTCTACCACTTCAGCTGGAAATGGCTATTGAAAAACTATTCTATTATTAGCTATTAATTAGGGACTTATCAGCAAAACATGTGAATGCCACAGTCAATATACACATATAAATAAACTGTATTGATGATATCATTACCAAATGTATAGAAAGAACACACAATTTTTATCAATGCATTTTTTCAATTGTTTGCACAAGCACAACTAAAAAGGAATGCCATGTGTCATGGAAGGGTAGAAGTGTGACAATCCCACAATTTAGTAACTGACATTAAAGGCTGTTCTACTCCACACTGGTACATTACCTGTTGATGGATTGTAATGTTCTCCATCATTTACCAAGACTTTGTTAAAAGGAATAATTCCAACGTCATCAGAAATTAAATGATCACTTAATCCAGCGGAAAAGGATATCATTTGCGAAGTTGATGCAAAGTAACCTAACAAACAGAAATGAAAATTATTAAATAATAATTAAGAAAAAAATAAGGAGACAAATGATGGAAGGGTAGAAATAAGGAATTGGGTGGTGGGAAGGGACACTGTTTAGGGAAGGATAGCAGGTTGGAAAAATAATGGAGGACAAATGAGAATAAAGGAGACTCATACAGACCACCACCACCCTATTGTCACCACCTATCATTGCATCACATACACACTCATTGCACACACCTGTGGTTTGCCCTTTACTCAGTCCTTCTCCCTATGCAGAGAGGAGCTGAGAAGTCAGAATTGAATGGTTTCTATCAGCAAAACTTTCACAAACGGCTGCATTAAAATAGTCCCTTCAGCAAAAGTAGCAGTTGCCCTGGAGTATAACGCCTATTAGTTTCAGGCAGACCAAGAAATACATGGTCCAGCACTGCACTGCATCAGTAAAAGTGTGCATTACATAAGTAATGATCCCATAATATCATCCACTGCGCAGTGCGGGGCCTGAAGAGATTAACTGCCCATTGAAATAACATATTTTCTATAATAATATATATTCTTACAAACATATAAAACACACCTTATGTGAGACTTAGATGATCGTTTTCTGAAACATCTTTTTAACCAAATCCAGCTCAGTAATAGAAGAATACATCATGCAAAAACTGGCAATGGTGCAACTTACACGTAAGGCTAAGTTTATTTTTATGTATTATATGTATATATATATATATATATATATATATATATATATATATATATATATATATATATATATATATATATATATATATATATATATATATATATATATATATATATATATATATATATATATATATATATATATATATATATATATATATATATATATATATATATATAGTACTTGGCTAGTTTTACAGGCAATCAAGGCTCTTGAACTCTCCAGGAACCTGTAAAGAATCTTTGCCTAGAGGCCTCTACTTAGCGAACATTAGTTAGTACACCACATGACTCCCATATGGTAAATTTTAACCCTGCTATAAATGTGGGGTCATGTTCCTTTGGAACAGTTTTGCATAAACCTTGAACACACATGCTGTAATATGTGTAAGTGTTAAGTAGCAATCTCCAATTCTCTCTTCAGGGATTTTCCATATAATTTACGCTGTTCATCCACATCTTTCTCTATTCCTTTACTGGTTAGGGTAATTTACATGTATTTATATATTAAACAGCAAAATTAAGAAAAGGAAAAAAAACACAACTCATAATTATCAACTTGGGCCTAAATCTGCAATTTTGTTTTTCGGTTTAGTAAATATATTCAGAGTATTCATGGAGATTACAGAGCTTCAAGCGTATTACCCAATTCATACTGTGCATCATTGTCAGCATTATTCACTAATATGTGAACGGTGTTTTCACTTCTACGATTATGGGCGGTTATTTGAAATCCCAATGAACTCTTGACAATTCACCATTTAGTGAATAACGTGTTTATTCAAAATGTATTTCTAGATATTTAACAGTTCCTGTATAGTGCTCTTATCCAGAGCGTTTTACAAAATTAATCACAGGTTTTGTTACAGGGACATATACAATTTGACATACTGACATAAAGGGTGTAGGGAACCTTGACTGTGGCCTTTAATGTATGGTAATATCTTTAACAGAGTCGTGCTATTCTACTATACTGAGCCATTGTTAGCCACCAGGAAGTCCTCAAGCTGTAGGCTGCCATAGCAAAATTTAATTTGTAGTTTTAGGTCTGCAACGGTAGGAGGGCAACCTATAGGGAACTGACTGACTATAAACTTTTTCTGTTTGATTATTCCATGTTTCAATTAGGAGAAGTAGCATATGAATCAAACTATATTTTAGATTTCCGTCTTTAAAGGTAAACTATAGTGGCAGGAAAACAAAGTTGCTTTCCTGGCACTATAGCTCCCTATAGTACCCCCTCCCCACTCACTCCACATGGTGCATAAGGGGCTAAAAAAAAACTTCTGTCACTTCCCTAAGTCCAGCACCGATGTCCCTCAGCGTGGGCTCTGGACCGCCTCAGTTCCTTTCCTGCTGGCTGAGATCTAATGCGCATGCGCGGTAATGGCCACATGCGCATTAGGATTTCCCGATAGGAAATCATTATATTATTCAGGTGCCACTGTATGCCCTCATGCATAGCGGGAGGGCATCCAGCGTCAGCCAACCAAAAGGTGAATTTCAAAGTATTAGTCAATGGTGTGGTTTTCAGAATGATAGTCCTGCTTTAAGATTGCTTGCCACTTTGGACTCTAGGTCATCTGTCTAATTTCATGGATCCACAGAAATGTCAATAAACATATAATATAGTCCTAACATATGTAGAAATAATATAAATTACCTTTTGATTCTGAAAACACACGTAATTCAGGATACTCTGAAAAGATAAAAGAAAACAAATAAATAATAATTAGATTGCAAATACAATTACTTCTTGCTTATTTTGTTTTAATTTGTGAGATAAAGAAGAGAGATAAGAGCCAACTGATCGAAAGGTATAGACAGGAAGTGGCAAAGGGAGTTTTTTCGCCACTGGAGATATTATCAATAAACCTCTGCCTTTCTGGGTTTTGCAATCAAAAACAAATATTCTGCATGCTAAAACATGTTGCAATGAGTTAAGAACAAAAATCACTGATCCAGATAATAAAACACACCTCTAATATTTATATGGGCTAGGTATGCTCATATAGTGTGATGTACACTAGGTAGATTTTCATTGATGGGGGAAATATGACCCCCTCCACTTTTGATCACTCTCAAGACTGACTGGCCAGGTTTATTAAGTGTTATGGTAGTCTCATTTTAGTGAGGCCTCGTACAAAAAATAAGTGAATAGACTTACAATGAGCCTGTGCTTAAAGGGGGCAAGCTGTTTATTCATTTTTCAATTAAAACAATTCATATGGAAAATAGCTGTTGGCCCGAGTCATTTGTGTTTCTATGATTTACTGCAATAAATCCATTTGAAAAATGGGTGGAAAATACCAGATGTATACCCTTAGTGCATCTATATCCCCATGTTTACCAGTGAACTTCCTGCCCATCTGGTTCTCAAGACAATGATAAATCAAGGACTAACACACAATCAGTTACCTGGTGATGCAGCCGTGGGTTTAGGATAACCTACAAAGGAAGGAAATTAAATATTCAATTGACAAGTGATGGATGCACATTTAACATTTTCACTTAATAAAAGTCATCACTGGAAGATAATCTGTGAACTGGATTTCAATTGTGGACAAATAATGTACCCTGTCCATTGGAGACTGGGAGCAATATTTTTTTAACCCCTTAGGACACGACATGTGTGACATGTCATGATTCCCTTTTATTCCAGAAGTTTGGTCCTTAAGGGGTTAAAAAATTACTATTTCCATTCTGAACACAGTGATGGGTAATGTTCTAGAAACACCTTTTCTGCCACACTTTAAAGCTTAGATTGAGAATATGGAGACGTGTTGCACCCAAGGACAGATGTCTGAATACACACAGTGATTTGGCACTCACGAACAGTGCTTGTCAACCTCACCAGATTGAGTCCTTACAGTTTTATATCTCCAGTCCTACACCTCATATTTTCCCTTTGTGGCCCATTTATTGCTATTTATTTTAACGATAGAGCAGGTGCCATTTGGTATACAAAGTAATATTCACATGAATTGTATCCGGTTTCTGTAATGCAACCAAGTATGGTAACATTTTAGAATCCTCTTACCTGGTGCTCCAGCAAACCCTGTTGCAACCGGCATGTCTTGTTGTCCATCTACACCTTGAGGTCGATCTGATCCAGATTTCAATATTTTTCCTGGAGGCCCAGCCTGTCCACTCTCTATGATCATTCCATTGTTACCAGGAAGTGGTAAGGTGATGACAGATCCTGGCAAGAAAGGTGCAACTGGTTGAGAGGGTATTGGTTTTGGTTTTGGATAGGCGGATTCTTCAGGTAACTTTGGCTTCAGTGGTTCATCTGGAACTTTTGGCTTAGAAGGATACTGAGGTACATTTGGTTGCACGGGTTCTTTACTTGATTCTGGAATCACTGGCAGCTGTGGACCCTGTGGGGAAGATGGCTTCAGTGGTGTTTTTGGAGGTGGTAGTGGAGGTATTACTCTTTGTTGAAAACCATCTGTATCTGTAAAGAATATTGAAGACATATTGAAGATTTATTTTATGAATATGTGTTATGGTATTATCTACCAATAATGAATGAAATGGGTCTTTAAGTAAGACATTACACTAGTTCTTGTATTCAGGCACATAAGTCCATTAAATGGAAAAACACTTCACAGAGCAGTTTTCAAAGATGACCTATGGTTTCCTCAATGCTAACTGGATTTGATCAAAATAGGAGCTTAGGATAGTGGCTAGTACTTCTAATAGGTATGGCTGAATATGCTACTGCAAAGTAGAAAGGGAATAGAGCTTAACAGAAGTCAGCTGTATCCAGCGTCAGGGGAACTAATGTAGTGAATGTAGTGGGCAAGACATTTGTTGGCACCCATCTAGCGCAAGGGTGGCCAAAAGGTAGATCCCCATCTGTCATACACTCTCACAATTCTATGGCTGCTGGGGATCTACCATTTGCCCATATTTGCAAGGTTGTATTTGTGCTTTTGAATGTAATCATGTTTTTGCATGGAGTGTGTGTGTGTGTGTGTGTGTGTGCGCGCATGTAGGAGTGTATTTGTATGTACTGTTGACAATGGGATGCAGTGATGTACTTTTTGTAATGTTTGCATTGGAATGTAGTTTGTATGTAGAGTTGGCTTTTAAATGCAGGTGCACTTTTGTGTATAGTGTTGGTGTTTGAATGAAGGGGTGTTTGCATCTATTTTTGACATTTTAATATAGTGGTGAGATTGTAATGTTCCGCTGCTGCTTTTTTTCTGCAGCTATGGTGTCAAAGAATATAGACAGGGTGTGCACCCAGCATGTAGCTTCTACTCCGTGGTAGAGGCAGAGTCAGAAAGAAGCGGTGTAAAGGACGTGTGTACATTACCCACGTTACTCGTGGCCACTTTTACCAACTAACTGCAAACAACCAACTTGATATCAAAACATGTTTATTTGATGCGCTTTTCTGAGTACCATCTGTTGCACCAAATTTAAAAAAAAAAAAAACAGGATTGAAAAAAAAAAAACATGGTAATTGATGGTCTGGTGACAGCCATTAAATGTTGACTTGATGTACAGATTAAATGGAAGAGACCAACAGAGGGGAAAAAGGAGGAGTAGTAAAAAAACAATAAAAAAAAAATTCCCCAAGCAGAGCAAACCACCTTCATGAAGCTGCTTCATTCCAAGCGTGGTGCTGGTGTCTGAACAGAGTGGCATCACGTCACTCCATTCCTAGACTCCTTAGCACTGGAGTACAAACAGACAGAGGTCTCTTCTGATTTCGGCAGACTTTCAATTCTTTGGAGAAAAATCTTTTTCTAAATATGCATTTCTCCAAACCTACACATTTGCTATCAAAACTGTAAGCACGATGTGTGGATGGAATTTGAAGCTTTTTTAAAAGAGCTGGAGTTAATTTTATTTTTTTTTCATGACAGATTTTCCTCAATGCACCAACATTAAAAAGATTACATTGTTATTGCGATCGAACCCCCTTTTTTTATTACAATCTTTATATTTTAGATGGGTTTTTGATAAGATATATGCAACTGCATTTGCAAAGATGTATTCATTTTTTCTTTTTAAACTAGTTATTATTTTCCTGCAAATTAAAGGACCACTCTAGTGCCAGGAAAGCATACTTGTTTTCCTGGCACTAGAGTGCCCTGAGGGTGCCCCCACCCTCAGGGACCCACTCCCGCCCGGCTCTGGAAAGGGGAAAGGGGTAAAAACGTACCTTTTTCCAGCGCTGGGCGGGGAGCTCTCCTCCTCCTCTCCGCCTCCGTTCCTCCCCGTCGGCTGAATGCGCACGCGCGGCAAGAGCTGCGCGCGCATTCAGCCGGTCACATAGGAAAGCATTCATAATGCTTTCCTATGGACGCTTGCGTGCTCTCACTGTGATTTTCACAGTGAGAATCACGCAAGCGCCTCTAGCGGCTGTCAGTGAGACAGCCACTAGAGAATTAGGGGGAAGGCTTAACTAATTGATAAACATAGCAGTTTCTCTGAAACTGCTATGTTTATAAAACAATTAGTTAACCCTAGCTGGACCTGGCACCCAGACCACTTCATTAAGCTGAAGTGGTCTGGGTGCCTAGAGTGGTCCTTTAACAATTTTTTGGGGTGATATCCTAAAACAAATCCATTATCTGCAAAAAAAAATAAAAGTTTCACCAGCCAACTCTGTGGAATCAATTAGTAAAATAAATATCCGAACGAATGTCCGTGAAAGGTGGCAGAAATAAAGGAGATAAATAGAACAGAGTTGGTTTACCGGTTAACTAAGACGGCAGAGTGCAGACTTGCTGGCTCTGTGATGAATTTGGTTGTTGACGTCTTCTCATTTTGGGCTCCTTTCACTAAGCAACACTGCCAAAAAAAATAAAAAATAAACTGACAGCGCTTAACTAAATCATATTTAGTTGCTTGAGCTGTGTTTTAGAGAGCCAGTGCTGCCTGTATTTCCACATAAACAGTAACCGTTATTAGGCATGTGCATGGGGAAAAATTTCGGTTCGGTTCGGCATTCCGAAATTCAGGATTTTCGCAATTCGGGACTTCGGCAATTCAGCACTTCAAGACTTCGGAACTTCGACACCTCGGGACTTCTCTTGCAGCCAGGGGCGTATTAGCCGCGAGGCAAACAAGGCATTTGCCTTGGGCGGCATTTTTCAGGGGGCGGCAAAAAACGCCGCCCCCAAATGCCCAAGGCAAATGTCTTGTTAGCCTTGCGGCTAACAGACATGCTGGGCTGGTTGCTGGTTGCTGGGCGGCCGGCGAGGGAGCTCTTCCCCTGAGCTCTCTGCTCAGCTCCCTTGCGCGCCGCCCGCAGAGTGAGACTGGGAGCCGGAATATGACGTCATATTCCGGCTCCGCCTCCCAGCCTCACTCTGCGGGCGGCGCGCAAGGGAGCTGGAGCAGAGAGCTCAGGGGAAGAGCTCCCTCGCCGGCCGCCCAGCCTGCCCGCCAGTGCCGTCCTGCAGCCACTGGACCACCAGGGAATGGGAGAACCCCCCCACCCCCAGCATTCCCAAAGGTAGAGAGGGGGGGGGAGTAAATAATAAAAAAAAAAGTGTTAATGTGAGTGTGTGTGTGTGTCTGTTAGTGTGTGTGTGTGTGTCTGTTAGTGTGTGTGTGTGTGTGTCTGTTAGTGTGTGTGTGTGTGTGTGTCTGTTAGTGTGTGTGTGTGTGTGTGTGTCTGTTAGTGTGTGTGTGTGTCTGTTAGTGTGTGTCTGTGACTGTGTGTGTTAGTGTGTGTGTGTCTGTTAGTGTGTGTGTCTGACTGTGTGTGTCTGACTGTGTGTGTGTGTCCGACTGTGTGTTTGTTAGTGTGTGTGTCTCACTGTGTGTGTCTGTGTGTGTGTGTGTGTGTCCGACTGTGTGTGTTTGTTAGTGTGTGTGTCCGACTGTGTGTGTTTGTTAGTGTGTGTGTCAGACTGTGTGTGTTTGTTAGTGTGTGTCTCACTGTGTGTGTCTGTTAGTGTGCGTGTGTCCGACTGTGTGTGTTTGTTAGTGTGTGTGTCTGACTGTGTGTGTTTGTTAGTGTGTGTGTGTCCGACTGTGTGTGTTTGTTAGTGTGTGTGTCCGACTGTGTGTGTTTGTTAGTGTGTGTGTCTCACTGTGTGTGTCTGTTAGTGTGTGTGTGTCCGACTGTGTGTGTTTGTTAGTGTGTGTGTCTGACTGTGTGTGTTTGTTAGTGTGTGTGTCCGACTGTGTGTGTTTGTTAGTGTGTGTCTCACTGTGTGTGTCTGTTAGTGTGTGTGTGTGTCCGACTGTGTGTGTTTGTTAGTGTGTGTGTGTGTCCGACTGTGTGTGTCTGACTGTGTGTGTCTGTTAGCTAGTGTATGCGTATCTGTCAGTGAATGTGTGTGTATTTAGAAGGCGGGGCAGGGGGGAAGGGTTGGGTGGGGGTGGCGCACGCGCGCGGTGGGGGGGGGCAGCACAAAACCAAGATACACCACTGCTTGCAGCCGCTTGGTAGATAACTCCCTAATTCCCACGGTATTAGGGAGTTATCTACCAAAAAGCTGAAAGACCTAAATTGGTCTTTCAGCCAAATTTACTAATACTAAGTAAAAATTACTTAGTATTAGTAAATTTTGCCCCTACTCGCTATACCGCGAAGTGAGCAGCCTGTGACTTAATCCATCAATCAGAGAGTTATGAGTCAAATTACACAGCATGGGAAAATTCCAAAGAACTTTCCCATGCTGTATAAAATGACACAGAGCACTCTGATTGGTGGATTTCAAACCAACCAGAGTGCTGTGACAGGTAAATGTAGAGACTTACCTGTCAGAGCACTCTGATTGGATGGCTTAGACGCACCAATCAGAGTGCTCTGAGCCTAATTGCAGGGCGGGGCAAGGCTTTATAAGCCTTCCCCCACCCTGCTGCAGTGCTCAGTCTGCGTGGAGCCCTCCATGGGTGAAGGAGGATAATTTTTTTTTATATAATTGCGTCGGTTATTATGTTTTTTATTTGGCCTTTTTTGGGGCTGAAAAAAGAAGATTTTAGAAGAAAGAAAACATTGAATGGTAAGTTTTTTTTCTTTTTTTTTTACAGGTATTTCGTTAAAGGTCCCCCCTCATTAGTTTTTAGGGTGAGGGGGGTAGGTAGGGGGATAATTTTTATTGGGGAGGGGGTGACCTTAGGTCCACCCCCTTATTACAATTTAGGGCCCCCACCCGCCGCTCAGGGGTGGGGGACAGGGGGGAGGACATTAGGTGTCCCCCCTTATTAGTATTTAGGGCCCCCACCTGCCGCTCAGGGGTGGGGGCCAGGGGGGAGGACCTTGGGTCACCCCCCTTATTTTACTGTAGGGTCCCCACCCACCGCTCAGGGGTGGGGGCCGGGGGGAGGACATTAGGTCCCCCCCTTAGTATTTAGGGCCCCCACCCACCGCTCAGGGGTGGGGGCCAGGGGGGAGGACATTAGGTCCCCCTTATTATAATTTAGGGCCCCCACCCACCGCTCAGGGGTGGGGGCCAGGGGCTCGGGAGGGGGGGGGACTTATTTTTTTTTTTTTTTTTTTACAGTGAGCAGCCACAGTATAGCGAATAGGGGCATAATTTACTAATACTAAGTAAACTTTTAGTAGATAGCTTCCTAATACCGTGGGAATTAGGTAGTTATCTACTTCTTCATTACTGTCATTACATTGACTGGCCAAGTAACTTACATTTTATATGAATGTATGTTACTTGATTGTTGTAAGTGTTGCAAATGCTTACAGCTGAATCCTGGCTATGTTTGTATATTTTTTTTATAATTATTTACAATGTAACCTTCTTCTTTCACTGGGTAAGTATATTAGTACTTAGGCAATACTGTTCTTCGGCACTTCGGCAATTTCGGAACTTCGGAACCTCGGCAATTCGGACATTCGGAAGTACCCAAATGTCTGAATTGTCCGAAATTCGTCCAAATTCATATTCAGACCGAAACGAATTGCACATGTCTAACCGTTATACCTGCAAACCTGAGCCAGCAATCCAAGTAGTGTAACCTGACCTTGTATGTGCACCAATCACTACCCTGACACTTTCAGAGCATTACTGGGATTAGTACATAACTTTGCTCTCTTCTGTGCGACTGAAAGGGTTACTTAATAAAACATTTCATTAAAACAAACATGCCGGGGAAACTCAGTTTGGATCTAGGATCCTAGGACCTTTTAATGACAGTGCGTTGGGCTTACCATTATAAGTAAACCTATAAGGTTAAACATGCACTCCCCCAACTATTCCAGTTTAGACAGGACAGTCCAGGTATTTCAGGTTCTGTCCAGTCATCCCAACTTTGTTCTCTGCTTTGTTCTCTACTGCACAACATTAACATCATTAGACGTGCTGTACGCAGGAAACTAGGATCTTGTAGGCGGCTCTGAAACAGTGCTCCTTGCAAGTCCTGCCCTCAGTAGGCGACATTGGCAATGACTGGCAGGCAGCCAGACATGTATTCACACAGGCTACTAGTCAGTAATTTGGGTGGACCCAGCCCCTTAATGGGTGGATCCACTCTGTAGGGTAGAGCCAGTGTTGCGATCATGTAATTGACTTGCCCCTTTTACCCCTACCACCAGCATCCCACTTCTTGGGATGCCAATGTTGAGGGGGGAGTATGGGATAGCCAAGATCTACTAATAACCAGTGATAGGTTGGTACCTGGTCTTTATTTACTTTGTGTGCAAGAGATTCATTGGACTGTGGCTGTGCAATCTATCTTCCATCTGCTGCTGCTATACGATTATAAAAAGATATAGGAAAAAGAGTAATAAAACCTAATCCCATAGTACCCTGACCCTTTTTAATCGCTCAAAACAGCAGGCATCACAGGTTGTATAGTGCCTGATAGGCTATATGTTTAGCAGCTCTTATAGCTGGGCTTTATTATGCATATATTGCTATCAACAGGGTTTTACTAGAAGTGTTCACACTTCTCAGCAGAGATCCGAGTTAGGCTGGTCTGACAGTCAGTTCAGCTGACATGGACACCATCCAGGTGGATGCACCTTATTGTTCCCGTCCCCCCATTGTTCATGATCCCATACCTTCCTATTTAGGGAGTTTTATATAAATGTTCAACATCTACAGTTTATTTGTTTAGGGTGAAGGAGTTATGATCACCTTATAAAATGTTTCTATGTTAGTAGCTGCAATTCAGCTAGTAAAACCAACCCCACAGAATCTATCCTTTCCCAAATGTACTTGCACCTTTGTAACTTGCCACGGTGCAATCCCCGTACAATGGTTACTCATTCATCCTAAACTAAAGGAAATGAACACAGAGACATTTGAGAAATGCAATGCTTTTCAGTAAACATTTTTATGTTTCAACACTGTGAAATTACCCTAATCTTACAGCTAACTGAAAATCTGGTTATACTTTGCATTGACTAGTTACACATTTACATCTACCACTATAAGCAGGATTTTGGGATTTTCTCAATCCTATGTACAATGTACTTATGAGGAAGAAAATCTCGATGGGCAGAAACACATGTTTCTGTAGAATGCAAAACGGAGAAGAACGTGGTGCTAAATGTCTTCTAATCCACAAACTCCTACATAGAAATTAAATAATTGCACGTTCCACACTGGGTTACTGATAGTCAACTAACCTCCAAGCTTAAAATTTGTGAGCCAGAGAAGAAATCTGTAATTGGCTTTGTTGCCTACTGAGCATTTAGCGGAAAATTTTTGGTTAGGGACATATCCATTTCACTAGACTACCAGAGCTTTATATGCAGCTTGTAAAATGGCAACATCAGGTTTAACTTTGTATGTTTGTTTGAATACATCTTATGTCCTTTGATGGTAACAAATACACAACAGACTGGAAGCTTTACAGCAGGGGTCCTCAAACTCTGGCCCCCCAGATGTTGCTGAACTACAACTCTCATGATTCTCTTGCTATCTATGCAATTCAAAGAATCACGGGAGTTGTAGTTCAGCAACATCCGGGGGGCCGAAGTTTGAGGACCCCTGCTTTACAGTGATATTCTCAGATCACTACACAACTTCTGTCTATTCCCCATTCCTGTTCTTTATCTTTTATCATCTTAATAGTTGTTTAGAGTGATTTATCATGCTCTCTAATTAAAAGCATTGGATGCCTTTCTTTGATCACACCTTCACTGCAAATTAACTTGACAAATATTTATACTCTGCATACTAGTATATAGTGACACGTCAAATTTATGTTTAAACAAACTGTTCAAAGCTAGATTGTATAGTATATGAGATGAGATTTTCACTAGTATCACTCACATTCCTGATTGAACAAGACTACAAGCTTGTTTGGGCAGGGTCCTCATCTACCTTTTGTTTCTGTATCAATCTGTAATGTTTCACTTATTGTTACATTTTCCCCTTTCAAAAAAATTGTAAAACGCGGTGGAATAAGTTGGCGCTATATATCAACAATAATAATAATAAGTAAGAGTAAAGCATAACACAAAACAGAACAGAGCTCTCTTTTCATCAGTCTTTTACAAAGCAAGATGGCTGCTCACAGCAAGCCTTATTTTTCTTACCAAGTGATATGCATCAGAAAATAGTAGAATTGCAAATATCAAGCTGAATTGAGGCAGCATTCAGTAATCAGAGACTTTAATTTTGTAGAGATGTGCAATCAATTTAAACATTTGATCTACTTCTAATGTTAATTTTTATTTTCCCACTGCTCATAATTGTTGGGTAAATTCATTGATTTGATTGCATGAAATGTTTTGCTTGATTTCAGTTTGGAAACATCCCAAGTTCTCATAGCTAAAATAAGTGTCTGTGAATATGCAGTATCAGTAATGATGTGTTTTTCTGAACGCCAGAGAGTAAATGCTGTTCAAATGTCACAGACACATTCTCTCAGCCATTTTCAGATTATGTTGCCTTGTCTGATAACAGCGGGTAACGTTAGTCTTTGCATATTGGTGGTTTGATAGATTGGGCGCTATATAACTTTTTACTAATGTCAGGAATATTACTGTAACATACATTGCATACAAAATGTTTGGTATATTGTGTACATGTTTGGATGCATTGAAAAAACGGCTTTTATAGGAAAATGTCACTTCAAAGGCTATTATTACTTTGTTTTCTTATCCCCTATACCAGGGGTAGACGACCTTTGGCACTCCAGAATAGTAACAACAAGGTGTACTTGGCGCTAGCAAATAATTGCACAGTATCCCCAGTGCCAATGATCACCTAATTTGGCACAAACATAAAATATAACAATACAAAACCAAGGTGGGGGGTGCACGTTATACTAACAGTGACTACTTATACTGGTCTTCTCAATAGGTATACATTTGTCCAGATCTATATTGAAACATAAAGACAAATAATTGGTATAATACTGTTTTACTTACATTTACCAGAGCCACTTATAGCAAGCTTCGGCTCTGAAGGCATGCAGTTTGGTCAAGTATCTCCACCACAGCAGTCTGGTCCACAGGTAAAGTAAAGGAGTTTCCAGGATGCTTCTCCCACCTTGATTTTGGATTGTTACATCTCCCCTGATGCTTTGCCAGCATTATGGCTGTAAGAGCATTATGGGAGATGTAGTCCATAACATCTGGAGTGCCAAGAGTTGCCTACCCCTGCCCTATACAGTAGTATCTCGCTTTATAGTGCTTTGCTAAAACAGTGCTTTTCCATTATTTTGAGATGATGAATCCTCCACTATAATGAGGTTAGCAATAGTATTATTATTATTTTTTTACTCCCATTAAGTGTGTTGTTTGTGTTTGGGTAAAAGTATTCACAAAATGTAAATACAATGACTGGTGATGGGAAAATGCTGTTTTTTTTAACCAAATTAAATGTTTTCTCATGAAAATGTATTCTTCTATGTCTGAAAGCAGTGGAAGTAATATATAACATCTAATTTATTTATAACTCCCAATATTTCTACAAATGCTGCCAAAAAAAATTAAATACAAGAAAAACTAAACAGGTACACAATTTCAATTTTAGGCATTTTTTAGCTGCTATTTTCTCAATTTATGTTTTGTCCTAATTTCAAACACCCCTAAGCTTGCATCCCAGGTTTCCAATTTGTAGTGGAAGGGTTGTTATAAACTCAAAGATACAAAGACCAATATTGTACCTAAAATAAGATGTCCGAAGTAGATTTGAGTGTGCATTACAATCCATTTGGAAAAACCCAAATACCAAGATACATTAGAAGTCCGTTTTGGTAAAACAGAGGAAAGACTTATTATTTCTGTGTAATTTGCAATGTTAAAAGTATGCCTCTAATCATTCATATTGTGCATTTTTAGGCTTCTGATTTCACTTGAAAGGGTCAAACAGTAACTTTTTGTTAACTCTGTTTTGGAGAAATATTTGGATTTGTTTAAGGAGCTAAAAAGTTTAGGTGAAACGTACCTGAATCTGGTTTATTCTTGAGAAGATCTTGAAGATCAGAAGTGATTTTGATGACCCGGGTGTTACAGACCTGGACAGATGTATTGAGGCCATAAATGTCAGTTGTATGAGATTTTATTGTCCCATTAAGGATACGTACAGAGTTCCACAAACTGGTAACATGCTTATTAAGCCCATCTTTAATCCTTTGCAGGCTGCCAGATATGGTGTCTAGTTTCCCGCAAACATTTTCCAACTTAGACAGCCTTGCATCAACCTGAGCGTTGTCTGAGCATTTTCCTTTGTCAGCAGATACTTTGCTGTTCAGAAGTTCAAATTTGTCCTTAAGACTCTTACAACATTGGTCATTTGAAGCAGGTAAGGAGGTGTGGTTGCAGAGATTTCTCATTTCATCTAGTTTTGAAGAAAGTCCCATATTGGAGTTCGTAGCAGTAGAGTTTACCTCTATCAGCTGGTCATTAAACAGGCTCATTGCATTATTTAATGCATTCACATCATCTTCAGTCCTGCTGACGCTGTAACGAAGCGAGCCTAGTTCACTCCGAACTTCCTCAATACCTAGTTTGTTGTTTTGAATTAGTTCAAACCTTTCATTGAAAGTATCATTTAACGACTTCAAAAGAACGGCATTATCACTTTCTCTCTGAAGCAAGATTTGGTAATTGTTGCTATACCAGTCATTACTTCCGTGTTCGCCTTGCTTTGCTTGTAAGATGGATTCCAGTTGGTTCTCAACCTGCTGAACTGTTAACTTCAAATAGCGGAGTTCATCTAAATATTCATTGGGATCATTACTAAAATCATTTCCACCAGTAGAATAATTGGAAATCTCCAATAAAATACTTCCTAGTTTGTCTTGAACTGGATGGAGTTTACTGTCAATTAAATTCTTAATGTCTTCATGATTAGATTCAATCAAACTTCTCAATGATTCTTCAATATAATAGCAGTGCTCCTCCGCATTCTTCTCGGTCACATTAATCTTAAAGTCTAACTCATTCAATCTTTCATCAAATGTATTGTCCAATTTAATGGTGTTAAAATGGGACACCTCATTATCTATCCTAACATTAAGGACTCTGTGCGCTTCAGCAATCTCCTCAACCTTTTGATTCAAGTTCTTAAATTTATTCTCAAAATCATCACTTTTGCAACAGCCTTTACCATCTGGTTGTTTTTGAAACAGGGTTCTTAGTTCATTTATTTCATTCCGGAGAGCGGTTTCCTTCTCTTTGAGAAGCTCTGTCACTTCTAAACAACTAGACTCCTGTTCCTCACACTCCTGTTGAGCATTAATTAATTTATATTCACAAGAGTTCTTAAGATCTGCCATTTTTCGGTCCATTCCATCCAAGATTTCATTTCTCAGTGCATCAACCTTTTCTTCTATGTATGTCTGATTAATGTTAGGGCCAGATACTGTGGGTTTAAGAGCATTTGAAGCTTCCTCAAACTCAATCAAACGTTCCTCATATGAGTTAACCTTTCTGTTTAATTCCTCTATTAATTCACTTTTGTTTCTTAACTCTTCTCTTGCATTCTGTAATTCAGAAAGTATATCTCTCATTCCATCCTCTCTTTCAGCACTTCCTGAAAATGGAGGTAAATATATTGTCTCTGTTTTACCTCCAGTAGCGCTGGCTGTAGGCTGCAAATTGTTAAGCCATGAGGATATAATTTTACTTGCATCTTCTTGAATTGTGATTTTTAGGTTTTCATTTACTCCCGCCACAGATGTTTGTAAGTCAATGATGGTCTGAGTAAGTCGAAGCATTTCATCTTCAAGAAACTGAATTTTTTTTCCCTGTGCTTCATTTAATTCCTGGAATTCCTTTCTGGGGTTTAGAATTTCTTTCTGTGGTCCTGTTGTAAAAAAATAAAAAACAATAGGTAAAGAACAGTTGTAAAATAAAATGAAAAACAAAAACTTAACTGGCTATTAGTATACAATTATATGGGTTAGCACAGTGGTTCCCAAACTTTCTAGGTTCAAGGCGCCCCTAATATTTCAATATTTTTTTATTAGACGCCCCATGTCAAAACAATTTTCTCGGTTGTTATATATGTGCAAGGCTGCCCTTGTTTAGCAGAAATGCTTGCCGTTGAGGTGCAGATCCAGAACCTAATCTTGGGAAGGGCACTGGTAGATTATTTAAAGAAACAATCCAGGCACAATAACCACTACTACACTTTGTAGTGGTTATGGTGCCAGTAGTGCCCTCCAAGGGTAAGTATTCAAACTATTTAAGAACAGTTTGACAACTTACCTGGGATCTGCAGCGATAAGGGGCTATAGTAGAGGACAGGGAACAGTAGTGTGTGAGGGGCAGTAGTGTGTGCATAGGCGTGCGCACGGGGTGTGCCGGGTGTGCCTGGGTACACCCTAATCCCCGCGGCACGCCTATGTATTGAGACCGGCAGGGGAGATCTCAGGATCTCCCCTGCCGGCTCATGCAGAGCCGGCGCTATCCGAGCGCCGGCTCTGCTCTCAGCCTCCCCTCACCGGCTCACAGGCATGGAGGGAGGCAGGAGAGGACCGGCGGAGCTATTGCCAGCAGCTCCGCTGGGTTCCTCTCGCGAGATCTGAGCGTTGCCATGGCAACGCTCAGATCTCGCGTGAGTGAACTCTAGCCCTGCGGGGCTAGAGTTCACTCTCCACTGGACCACCAGGGATGGCAGCAGCAGCAGGATCCCCCCTCCCAGGCATAAGGTAAGAAGGGAGGGGGGATAACTGAACTGCCCCCACCTCCACTGGACCACCAGGGAAGGCAGAAAGGAAGGATCCCCCCTCCCAACATAAAGTAAGAAGGGAGGGGGGGATATTAAGTAATGTACCCCCACCTCCACCCACACACACACACACACATACACAGCACCCACAGACATACACAGCACCCACAGACATACAGCACCCACACACATACAGCACCCACACACATACACAGCCCACACACACACACACACAGCACCCACAGACATACACAGCACCCACAGACATACACAGCACCCACACACATACACAGCACCCACACACATACACAGCACCCACACACATACACAGCACCCACACACATACACAGCACCCACACACATACACAGCACCCACACACATACACAGCACCCACACACATACACAGCACCTACACACATACACAGCACCTACACACATACACAGCACCTACACACATACAGCACCCACACACATACAGCACCCACACACATACAGCACCCACACACATACAGCACCCACACACATACAGCACCCACACACATACAGCACACACACACACACACAGCACACACACACACATACACAGCACACACACACACACACACACACACAGCACCCACAGACATACACAGCACCCACACACAGCACCCACACACATACACAGCACCCACACACATACACAGCACCCACACACATACACAGCACCCACACACATACACAGCACCTACACACATACAGCACACACACACATACAGCACCCACAGACATACACAGCACATACACACATACAGCACCTACAGACACACACATCACCCACACACATACACAGCACCAACACACATACATCACCCACACACACAGCACCCTCACAAACACACAGCACCCTCACACATATTACACAAACAGCACCCTCACACTCACACAGCACACTAACAGTACCCTCACAAACACAAACAGGACCCTAACAAACACACACACAGCACACTACCAGTACCCTCACACACAAACAGCACCCTCACACACAGTACATTTACAGCACCCTCACAAGTGCACACACACACACACAAAAACAGCACCCTGACACACAGTACATTCACAGCACCCTCACAAGCACGCACACACAAACACCCTCCTCACACACACACACATCACACTAACAGCACCCTCACACAGCTTTGTGTGTGTGTGTGTATATATATATATATATATATATATATATATGTATATGTATATATATATATATATATATATATATATATATATATATATATATACACGCCACGTGTGCTTGTGCTTTAGGGTGCACACCCTAATGCAATAGGCTGCGCACGCCTATGAGTGTGTGTGTGTGTGTGTGTGTGTGTGTATATGAGGGGTGCAATATGTGGGTGTGAGGGGTACAGTGTGTGTGTGTGACAGGTGCAGTATGTGCATGTGATGGTTCAGTGTGTTTGTGAAGGGTGTGTGTGAGAGGTGCAGTGTTTGAAGGATGTAGTGTGTATGTGTGAGGGGTGCAGTATGTGAAGGATGTAGTGAGTGAGTGTGTGTGTGCGTGTGAGACAGGCTGTATGAGTGGTGTGTGGGGTCTATAGTGTGTGTGTTGGGGCAGGTTGTGTGAGGGGTACAGTGTGTGTGAGGGGCAGTGTGTGAGGGGTAATGTGTGAGGGGTAATGTGTGTATATGGGAAGGCAGAGTGTGTGTATGGGGGGAGTTATTGTGGGTCTGTGGGCATAGCAGATAAATATATTCTTTTATTTTTATTAAAAAAAAAAAAATCCCTCCCTTCTTACCTTTGCCTGGTGGGGGAACAGAAATAATCACTGGTGGTCCGGTGGAGTAGCCCTGGTGATTTAAGTGGTGAGAGTGAACTCTAGCAGCTCCTGAGGCTAAAGGTCACTCTCGCAGCAATGCTTCAAGCTTGTGAGAGGAGAACCCGGCAGAGATGCAGGTTACAGCTCCGCCGGGTCCTCTCTCTCTTCCTCCCCTGCCGTAGCTGTAGCATTACAGTGCTAGTGGGCCGTTGAAGGAGCTCTCTGATCTCCTCTCCGGTCCTGCAGAGCTGGCAGGGGAGAGTGAGGCACAGTTCCCGGTGCTAGGATCATATGATCATAGCACCAGGGAAATATTTTGCGGCGCCCCTGTGTGCCCGTTGCAGCGCGGAACCGTTGGGTTAGCGTCTATTGTAGAACAGAATTTCTCATTCATGCATGGCTTAAAATTTCAAGTTCTACATTACTAACCAGACCTTAGATATTGCTTGCCACATCAAGCCTGGAGGGTCCATAACACTTACCAATGGTGAATTTGCACTCGTCCCATTTTTAAAGGGAGGAAGGTAGGTCCTTGGCATTAGCATGGACATCTTTGTGGCTTCCAGAAGTATGGTATGCCCTGCTCTTGTAATTATTTTAGTTCGGCAATCACTCATGGGAAGTATAACAATGGTTCTAACCCCCCCCCCTCCCCCCCATTAGAACACAGTTTGCCTTGTTTTACCTTGCTTTAATTTTATCAAAGACTTAAAGGGAACCTGTCAGCACTTACCTGGTACTCCATTCCCAGTGATATCATTACAGAGGTGGGGGATTTACATTTTTGTAACACTTACGCCTGGTCTTTTCACTCCCTTGTGGACACTTCCCCAAGCAGGGCAAATCTCTTGTGTGATGCGGACATGCTGACTGCTTTACCAGCATATTAAAAAAGTCACTCTGTTTCTATACTCCCACAGTATATGAGCTATGGGAAAGCGATGAGAGGTGTCTCTCCTGCTCTCCTTTAACAATTTCACAGCATAGAGTCTATGCTGAAGAATTGATTGACAGTTAGCAGAAATATTTTTTCTCCCAAGCTATACATTTGCAACCAATACTGCCAGCACAATGTATAGATTGAATTTGATGCTCTTTAAAAAGAGCAGATGTAGTTTGGAACATGGCAGATACTCATAAGTACTAATGTAACACTTCAACAACTCTTTCTGAAGTAAACGGATCAAGTGTGACTCTTCACAAAAACAAATTAAAAAAAGACAACTGAAACATTTGTTAAGTAAGATACTCTTAATTAACTGGACTTGAAGAATGGATTATATTGCAGGAAAAGTAAATTCAGGAAGTAATACATTTGAATATGTAGATATTCAAGCTTAAGGAATTGCGTATACATGATAAATAAATCATCACAGTTACTACCCAGTACGGGAACTAGCAGAAATGAACAAATCAGACTTAAATTGTTGAACTGAAAACGGATTAGTTAAAAATTCTTGTGATGTAAATGATTTTGTATACATTATTGCTTTTATTTTTGTTTAGCTGAGGATTTGTTTTGTTTAAATATCATTATGCATCAGAAATTTGATTAGGCAGACTAGAAAACCTCATCTTACCTAAACCACTCTTTGCCCCGTTAGGCTGTGGTGTTTGTAGAGATATTTGAGGGGTATTTTCAGTAGGGCTTTCCTTGCAATCTTGACCTTTAAAACCCGGGCAACATCTCCACTCCAACTCTGTTACAACTTTGTATGATGTTGTATACCGAGGTCTGAAGCCCACTCTATACCTACAAACAAGATTTGGAGAAAATCAACAACTGTATCATTATCGAGATACATAACGGACAAAAAAATACTTCAGGAGATAATTGTTTAATCGCTTAACAGTTACCCCTTTCATAAGGTTTATTAATTTAACAGTGAGCTATTCAGGTCGAAAAAAAACAAAAAAAAACTGAAAAAAATACAGACATAGATACTTAGATATAATGCCACTAAAATGCACTCTAACTTAAGAGCTGGCTGTTACAAACGCTGGTATTGCAGATGCCCTGTTCGTCTATTTCCTCACGAACTGCTGAGCCTGAGTGATTATAGCATGCAGTTCGGGTGTAGATTTGACCGGTTTCAGACGAATGCAGCGTCCAAGTAGTGTTCTCCCCAGCAAGTAGACAGTTACCCAAACATCAGCCTAGACTAGATGAAGGGTACAACAGGAATTATTTTAATGGGTGCCACACTGGCTTTTATGCAAGGGGCACTCCCCCATGGACATTGTGGGGGACAGGGACACAAAGTTTACAACCAATGATAACACAGTGACAAAGTGTGACACTCACAATACAAACAGATAGTTCCCTCCTCTCTGAAAAACACATTTTTCATAAAACTTAAAAAGTACCCCAAAACACATAAAATCCCCATGAATGTTATATCTCCTGATAGTCCTGATCTGGGTGACCAACATATCCAAAAATCATCCAGATCAGTTCAGGGGTTTTGGAATTTTATGGAAGTCTTATTTTGACCGACCACACATAGGCTCCTGCCCAGAAACAGTTCCAGCAAACAGCGCTCTCCTGGCTGTTTGGGAAAAGGAAGCAGGCATTCGTATGGTTTAACCGGTGTTCGGGAAGTTGGGTGTCCGATTTTAGTTCCAGACACTCGACAACCAAGTCCCGCTGCCTCCTTTCATGCGAACAAGATGGACGCCGTTTTCTCCTGCACGTGGCGTTCCACTATACGAACAGCGGCCACACAGGGAGAGCACTTAATTGACGGTTCTCTTTGACGATAATGAGCCAGGGGGGTGGTCGGTGTTCGGTAGTTACAGCTACAGAACCAATAAAACATAAAAGTGAATAACATGGTGGTTTCATTACACTGGCTTTTTGTCAAAAAACATTACATTTTGAGCAAAAAATATATAAAAGTCTTGTTTCACAATTTTCTTCCCTTTCTGTTAGCCGATTTAATTATTGCATTGACTGTTACAGATTGAGAAATATCTTGAGTTAACACAACATAACCATTGCAGCTTTGTGTAGTTGTAATTGTGACTACAATATTGGGGTACTGTCTCTTGGTTTTATGTAACACTATTTAAAAGTGCACTATTAATCATCCAAATTGAATCATCTCATTGTAGCTGATAACATCAGTTTTGAGTTTTATCTGGTCACAGCGCACACAGATTGCTAACCTAAGAAGCATAAGACAGGCTGTCCATGACTAGGGGAGTTTCACACACACGGGTTTTTTTTTACTAACCTCTGAATTAAACAACTGGTTTGCAAAAAGGGAGGCTAAAATAGCCACGCTTTGACTGATGGTTTTGGAGAATATTTACAGATCAGATGTATAAGTCAGTTTTGTGATTCGGATAAAAAGTTTCTTTAGTTTCGAGTATGGTGACTTGATGACCAAAGAGTCATCCAGCCACTGTACTGGGAATTTACATCCCAACAAGATGAGTGACCTTGCTGGAATTTAACTATGACCATGGTCAGGGGGATCCTGGCTGAGGTGGGTGGGATGCAATGATATGATTCAATGAAATTGCATGTGGAATAACCCTTCAATAATCATCATTCAGTGGTTGGTTGAGCCGGATATTTTTTTTTCCACACATAGCTTTATATACTTGATTGGAGAGTGTCCAGCACCATCAATCAAGTAACTACTAGCCAAAATGCGAATGGATTTCTGTTACTTCATAGAATAAAGTTATGGTTTGCATCCAGGTATAAACCCCTGTATTTATTTGGAGGGGGCTCAAATCATGGGATGGTTGGCAAAGTTGGTAGGGGGGAGCAAATGCCCGGTTACGGACTGCAGCTGCACATGATTTTTCTGCATACTAAAATAACAGGAGGTGTGAGAATGTCAGTGACAGTCAATAGAAGTGTTATTAGGAGACAATGTAAACCCTGGTTTTCTCAAAAAAGGCAATGTTTACTTTGAAAAGACAGCATTGGCTATTGACACCAGAACCACTACATCAAGCTGTAGTGGTTCTGATGAAGTGTCCCTTGAAGAATTGTATTTTTGTCATTGGAAAATACATCTTTGTTAGTTAGGAGATAGTTGGCTCCTAGATTCAAAGGAAATGTGTCAAACTCTTGGGTAACCAGTGAGAATAGGTTGGGATTCAGTAATTCAAAGGTATAAGATTCACAATTAATTGGGCATTTTTTTTTACTTTTAATGGATATATTGCATTAAAGAAACACTCCAGGCACTAAAATAACTTAATCTAAATGAAGTTGTTTCGGTGCCAGGAGGCCCCTGTAGGCACTCCTACCTTCATGGTGTAAAACCACTCTTTAACGGTTTAAACACAAACTTGCCTCCAGTGCTGGTGTCCTTTGGAGGCATTCTGCTTTTTCACTTCGAGGAAGTGCAGAGCACCGCCGAGCATGGGAGCAGATGATTGGCTGAGAGTGGTCAGCTGACGCCAATCAGTGACTCCCAATTCACAAAACTGACTTGCAAAAGGTACGTTTCTTTGCAAGTCAGTTCCAGAGTAGAGACCAGCACTGGAGACAACTTTGGGGTTAAACCCTGAAGGTAAGAGTGCCTCCAGGTTCCTACTGGCACCAAAACAGCGTCATTTAGATTAAGCTGATTTGGTGCCTGGAGTGTCCCTTTAAAATGTTGTGTTTTAGAATAACATTTTCAAAGTTCATACATGTTATATTTGCTCAAGCTAGGAATTATAGTGTGGTTATAACAGTTAAAGTCTTAAAATAGGAAATGAAGGGTAATGAAAACACAGAACATGTTCCAGGAATAAAATGTGTACATAGAATACAGACCTGCACAAGCTAATAAACAGCATGAGCAGGAAATCCAGAAATGGAAACTTCATAAACACAGGAACAGATAAGTAAAATAAAATGGTCTTCGGTATACAGCATACTTTTGCTGTATTGCATAGCTTTATCGACAAACTCAAACACAGCACACGTTTTGGACATTAAATATAGACTTTTTAGGCAAGGTGTAGTATTTTTCATATGATTCTGCATTGTTCATGACATTGAAAGGGTTGCTTGGATCTAGAGATAGGGAATATAACAAAAGCAGTGTTCACGAAATAACCAATTGCCGCCGAAAGATTTTGGGTTTCCATTGCAAAGTCAATACCCTACAGCCGACTAACTCTCCCTGAGTCTTCCTGTTTTTCGAAGTAGGTTACCAGCTTAATATCCCTGCCTAGTTACTTAGGTGACCTGCTGACTGATCTTCATTACATCAGCAGTCTACCTTCTAAAGGCTATGCCTCTCATGACATACAGCCATTCAAGATCCAGTCCAAGCATGATGGAATTATACTAAAGCAACACAATTCCACCAATGCTCAATATAAAGTGTAAGTGTAAAACCAGTAAACAAATTATGATAATACCCTCGTACCTTATAATCACAAAGGAAATATGTCAATACAGATGATGAAAAACATGATGGATACCTTTATGGCATAGTTTACTTGTTTTTACACATCTCAGAGAATTCTGGAGCCCCTGAGGACGTTACATATTAAGTGCCAAAGCTCATTTTGTAAGCAGCTACCAGTGATGCTTGCTATATTTTGTAAAACCACCTAAACACCTTTTAAGTTAGTTACTTATTAATAAAAGCAATGCGTTCATATGTTCTAACCTCCTGTAGCCCCATGTAGCCAAAGCGCAGCTTAAGCGGAACAGGGCCTTGACAGGGGTTAGGAGGCGGGCCCAGGAGGAACAGACAGGACAGGTGGGTTATGGGATATGTGGGATTGGCTATTTAAGGGAGGAGCCATTTTGTAAGGTTCACTTCTAATTTCCTACCCGGTTCAGTTTGTGTGCATCCCGGTGCTCTCTAGACTTTCTGGGTAGGGTTTCTCTTTTGTCTCCTCTGCAGGGCCATGGATATCGTGGAGAAGCTTTTGGAGGGAATCAGGACAGCGGCGCGGCAACAAGGAGCGGATTGGGTGCAGGCCCAGCTGGGCCCGGTCCTTGCTGCGGCAGCAGGACAGGAGGCCGGAGACTCACGCCCGGCGAGGGCCAGGAGGCCCCCGAGGCATTTGAGCCCGGGAGGAGAACCGGAGGTCGGTGGCACGGGAGTGCAGGAGACAGCCAGTGGAAGTCGTAGCAGGCCCAGGAGCTGCCTGGTTGAGGCTCTGCCTCCCAGTGTGCGGACGGGGCTTCGGCGTGGTGAGTCGAGACGGGCGGCTGCCCTGGACATCGATGCACCAACCCCTAACACGGAGGGGGCCGTGCGCGGAGCAGGATCCAAGATGGCGGCCGGACGGCCTAGTGCGGGGCCTGGCGGGGCGGGGTCTCGGCCCAGGAGGGCACCCCCATCGGTCTTGGCGGTGGACTGCAGCACGCGGACTGGGACGGTCCACGACGGGCCCAACGTACAGCAGGCAAGTGCAGGGGCTCCTTCCGGGGGTCCCCTTGGCGTGGTGGGCAGGCGGGGAGTGAGGCCCGATTCCAGGGAGCGGGCGGACGGGGAGGCGGGTAGGCGAGCGGCCCAAGGGGAGCAAGGGTCGGGCGGAAGGCCCCTGGGGGGGGTGCGGGATGCTGCGAAGGGGTCCCGCGGAGTGCAGACTGGGCGGGCTTCCGTGGGAGGGGATGGGGGGTCCCTCGGTAGTTCTCTTGCGGGGCGGAAGGTATTGCCTGCGGGTTCGATGGATGTTAGGAGGGTGGTAGAGGGTAAGGGGAAAGGTAAGGCCCCGAGGTCCGGTCGGTCGGGGATAACTGTCTCGGGGAGCGGGGTGTCACCATCCGCGTCCGTTGAGGGCCCCGGGGGAGGTGCCCCTGGTCTGGGTTCCGTAGGTGTAGTGGTAGGTCGGGCTGCGGCGGGGTTGGGGCGCGGGGCGGGAAGCGGGGAGGGTGGGCCTAGTTCGGAGTCGGGTAGTGCTAGCCCCTCGCCGGTGAGGGCCCCCAGGACACGCAGACGGAGGCCCCGGCGCAGGCGCGCAATGTCAGGGAGTTCGGCAGGGTCCGGGTCCCCCAGGTTGTCTCAACGGGGGTTGGCATCCAAAGGCGATGGTAGGAGTCGTAGTCCACGTGGCAGGGCTCTCAGGGCCTTTGGGGCGCGACGGCGGGAGGATACCCGGCGGGAGGCTTTGGCGGTTAGCAGGCGCTCCCCGGTTCGGGACGGGAAGGTGGTGGGGGAACAGTACGCCTTGCCCAGGACTTCTTCTCCTCTTTCCAGGTCCCGGAGTCGCTCCTCATCTGATTTTTCCAGGCACCGGGTGGGATCCCTGGTTGGCGGGACATCGGCGGATGGCGTTCATCCTGGACGAGCAGTGACGGACTGCGCAGCCCCGGGTGTCCTCGGCCCCAGGGGCTTGGCCGGTGAGTCTATTGAATCGCTACAGTCCAGTGCACTAGTACAAACACTGCAGTCACTACTCCACTCACTGGGGGCGGGGGGTGGCACACAAGGTAGCGTAGGGCAGGTGTGGACGCAAGGGGGAGGGGAGGTGGGGCCCGGTCTAGGGACCCCGGCGGTAGTTGCGGGCGGGGAAGCTGTGTCGGCTTCCAGCGTGGGTGAGGCGGGAAGCGAACGGGCGGAGTTGACGGGGGGGGTGACGGAAGCAGCGAGGCAACATGCGTATGTGTCCTTCGCGGGCCCGCTGGGGGTGCACCTCAAGCAGGAGGTGAAAGAGAAAATCTGGAAGGGGGAATTTTGCGAGATTTTCTCGCTTCTTCCCTTGGAGGACTTTCTTGACCTCAAGGAGGAGGACAAAAAGGACGAAAAGAAAGAGGAGGAGGAGAAACGGCGGAGGTATCGCAAGATACCGAAGTCTTTTGGTAACTGGCTAAGGGCATTCTGTATCCTAGCCAGCGTGATCGGGGAAAAATCTCCGGGCTCCTGCTCGTCCCTGTTTTGCTACTTGGACGGCATATGGGAGGCATACCGCACCTATGGCGGATTGGCATGGTGGCGGTATGATGAGCAGTTCCGGCAGCGGCTGGCGGCGAATCCGGGCATCCGGTGGGACCAGATGGACCTGCCTCTCTGGATGAAGCTCATGATGGCACAGAAGGCACAGCCCTTTCAGCACGCGGCTGGCGCTAAGGGTCAGTCCTCCTCGTCGGCCGCCTCGCAGAAGGGCTTATGCTGGCTCTTTAATGAGGGTCAGTGCAAGTGGGGCGCAGCCTGCCGCTTCAAGCACGAGTGCTCGGGTTGCGGTGGGGCTCATGGGCTCCAACGTTGTTTCAAGAAAGGGAAGTCCGGGGGGACAGGAGCCTCTGCCGCGGTTGGCGGCGGAGGGTCTCCCACTACCTCGGGGGCTAACCCCAGTGAAATTAGACGCGATGGAGCCCTGGCTAAACCGCTACGGTAACAGGGCAGACGCGGAGCTGCTTAGAGCGGGGTTTGGGCAAGGGTTTGTCATTCCGTTTCGGGAGAGGGGTGGCACTGCTTGCCCTCATAATCTCAAGTCCGTGGTGGAGTTCCCAGAGGTGGTTCGGGAGAAGTTGGACAAGGAAGTGCGGTTGGGTAGGATGGCGGGGCCTTTTGTGGCCCCGCCACTGGCGGGCCTTCGGGTCTCTCCCCTCGGGGTGGTCCCCAAGAAAGAAACAGGGAAGTTTCGGCTCATTCACCATCTTTCCTATCCTAAAGGGGAGTCGGTGAACGACGACATTGACAGGGACCTATGCTCGGTCTCTTACGCATCATTTGACCAGGCGGTCGAGCTGGTGAAGAGAGCTGGGCGTGGTGCGTTGATGGCCAAGGTGGACATCGAGGCTGCTTTTAGGTTGCTTCCGGTGCACCCGGCGTGTCATCACCTGTTAGGGTGCTTCTTTGAAGGGGGCTACTTTGTGGATTTGTGCCTTCCCATGGGGTGCTCCATTTCGTGCTCTTACTTTGAGAAGTTTAGTTCATTTCTCGAGTGGGTGGTGCGGACGGAAGCGGGAGATAAAGCGGTGGTGCACTATCTGGATGATTTCCTGTGTGTGGGGCCGGCCGGATCTCCCGCGTGCCAGCACTTGTTAGGTACCATCCAATGGGTGGCGGGCTGCTTTGGGGTGCCGCTGGCGGCAGATAAAACTGAGGGCCCGACTGAGTGCCTTAGTTTCCTGGGTCTGGAGATAGATTCAGTGCGGGGGGAATGTCGGCTGCCGCTGGCAAAGCTGGAAGGTTTGCGCGGCGTGGTGGCAGAGGTGCGTCGGGCACGAAAAGTGACCCTGCGCCGACTGCAGTCATTGGTCGGAATGCTCAATTTCGCCTGTAGGGTGATACCCATGGGTAGGGTGTTTAGCCGCAGCTTATCGGCGGCTACCGCGGGGATTAGGTCCCCTCACCATTTCATCCGGGTATCTTCGTCCATGCGGGCGGACTTGGGGGTGTGGGATACCTTCCTCAGGGACTTTAACGGGACGGTGTTCTTTCGGCAAGGAGGCGTGTCGACAGCTGAGCTAGAGCTGTACACCGACGCGTCGGGTAGCGTGGGTTTTGGGGCCTACTTCGGTGGGAGCTGGTGTGCTGAAAAATGGCCGGAGGCATGGGGGCAGAGCCCCCTCATGCGTAACCTGGCGTTTCTGGAGCTGTTCCCACTGGTGGTGGCGCTGGCGCTGTGGGGGGACCGGTTGAGGGACAGGAAAGTGGTTTTCTTCTCGGACAACATGTCCGTGGTGCACGCGGTTAATAATCAGTCTGCAGCATCGAGGCCGGTGGTAACTCTGCTGCGGCGCTTTGTTTTGTTGTGCATGTCCCTGAATGTGGTTTTTCGCGCGCGCCATGTGCCTGGGTACTTGAACGAGGTGGCTGACGCTCTGTCTCGTTTTCAGTGGTCCCGGTTTCGAACGATGGCCCCGGAGGCCCAGGACAGGGGTCAGCCGTGCCCGATCGAGATGTGGCAGCTAGGAGCGTCCTGCTTGGCGGACTCGTGAAGGCTTCGCTGGCACCGGCCACATGGGCCGCATACAGTAAGGTCTGGAGTTCATGGGAACGTTCCTGGGGCGGGCTGGGCCGAGGGGTACGAGGGGAGCCGCCTCTGGATGCCTTCTTGTGGTTTACCTTTCAATTACTGGCGGGGGGCGCCTCCCCGGCGGTGATTGACCGGAACATGGCTGCAATGGCGTTCTGGTTCAAGCTCCAAGGTGGAGCGGATCTTACCAAGGCGTTTATTGTCCGGCAAGCACTCAAAGGGTATCGGAGGGCTCGGAGGGCCCCCGACGCTAGGCGCCCGGTGTCGGTGCATGTGCTGGAAGGGCTTGTTCGGGCGCTGCCCTCCATTTGTTTCAATGCATTTGAGGTGTCGCTATTCCGTGTGGCATTTCTTTTGGCTTTCTTTGGGGCGTTCCGCGTCGGGGAGTTGGTGAGCAACACCCGGGCGGCCACGGGGGGCTTACAGGTGTCTGGGGTACGTATACTGGATGGGAAGCTGGTGGTACACTTGGCTAGGTCCAAGACGGATGTGGAAGGCAAGGGCCGGGACGTTACGCTGGGGGCCCTGCCGGGCTCGGCATTGTGCCCAGTAGCTGCGGTGTCGGAGTATTTGGGTCAGAGGCCCGCGGTTGGCGGGTCCCTGTTGGTCCATGCGGATGGCTCGTCGCTCTCTCGCTTCCAATTTCAGAAAGTTTTCAGTCTGAGTCTGGGTCGGATGGGACTGGATGCCAGCGCATACGGCACCCACTCCTTTCGTATTGGGGCGGCCACGGAGGCCACACGTCTAGGTTTGGGGGATGAGGTAGTTAAGCGGATTGGGAGATGGGAATCTGTTAGGTTCCGCTCATATGTACGCTTGGGTATGTTGGAACACTAAGGGACATTGGGGCGGCCTGGGGGGTACGGGTGGTTTTATCCTGTGTTTTTCTTTCTTCCCCAGGCCGGGTCGCTTGGATCGTGGGTCATTCCTTCATTTTCTGGGCCGGACGGAGGGCTGCAGCTCGAGCTCAAGGCCAGCAGCTGGGCTTTCCGGAGGACCAGCTCGTAGTGCGCTGGTGGGGGTATCGGGGCTTCTGCTGGGGGGACGTCTGCAGGGCAATATTTGGTATGGTCGCAGGCGGGGCGCGGCCAGATATGCTAGTTTTACATGCAGGCGGTAATGACCTGGGCCTCACCCCGCAGCGGAGGCTGGTAAAATGGATGAAGCAGGATCTTAACCGGTTGGTTGATCTGCTTCCCGGGGTGATGCTGGTATGGTCGGAGATTGTTCCGAGGCAGCGGTGGCGTTACGCCCGGGACCCGGTAGCCATTGATAGATGCAGGGGTAAGGTGAACAGCCTGATGGCAAGTTTTGTTAGGAAACTGGGGGGAGTGGTGGTAAGGCACCAGGAACTGGAGGAGGGGTTGGATGGGTATTACCGCTCGGACGGTGTACACCTTTCGGCAGTGGGTTACGACCTGCTAAACTTGGGTCTGCAGGAGGGGATGCAGAGGGCGTTCCTTCTCCGGGGTGGCGGAGCTCAGACAGCTTAAGGGGTCAAGGTCTGAGCTTGTGGCGGGATAGGGAGCTGAGAGAGAGGACATAGGCTCCCTATGAGGAACGTGAGGAACATGGAAAAAAGTGGAATTATGGTCAATGGTGGTTTCGAGTCCTGGAGGTGGCTCAGAACCTGGTGGGGCAGGGGTATCCGGGTATACCCCTGCCATGGTTACTTATGGTTGGCACTTGTTCGGTTCAAGTTGGCGAGGTTGGAAAATGTCGTTACATATTTGTATTTGTTATGTTGGGGGTCATTGCCCTCTATTAAAAAGAAGGATACGGATGAGAGGGGCGGAAGGTGGGGGCAATGACCCATGTTTATATGTTAATTTATTTAAAGCAATATTATCGTTATATATTATTTAAATTATTTAATAAAGCTGTGGACAAATTTTCCCATATACCAGGTGTCAGTGTGTTATTGGGTTAGGTATGTGGGGGGTTTTTTGTCCAAGGTTCCGCCAGCCCATATGGCGACTATACACCGGTCATGTAGCCCCATGTAGCCAAAGCGCAGCTTAAGCGGAACAGGGCCTTGACAGGGGTTAGGAGGCGGGCCCAGGAGGAACAGACAGGACAGGTGGGTTATGGGATATGTGGGATTGGCTATTTAAGGGAGGAGCCATTTTGTAAGGTTCACTTCTAATTTCCTACCCGGTTCAGTTTGTCCCGCCCACCCTCCCTATATTTTATGTTTAGATAGGGGTTTCCCGCTTTTTCACAGCGGCGGGATAGGGAGCTGAGAGAGAGGACATAGGCTCCCTATGAGGAACGTGAGGAACATGGAAAAAAGTGGAATTATGGTCAATGGTGGTTTCGAGTCCTGGAGGTGGCTCAGAACCTGGTGGGGCAGGGGTATCCGGGTATACCCCTGCCATGGTTACTTATGGTTGGCACTTGTTCGGTTCAAGTTGGCGAGGTTGGAAAATGTCGTTACATATTTGTATTTGTTATGTTGGGGGTCATTGCCCTCTATTAAAAAGAAGGATACGGATGAGAGGGGCGGAAGGTGGGGGCAATGACCCATGTTTATATGTTAATTTATTTAAAGCAATATTATCGTTATATATTATTTAAATTATTTAATAAAGCTGTGGACAAATTTTCCCATATACCAGGTGTCAGTGTGTTATTGGGTTAGGTATGTGGGGGGTTTTTTGTCCAAGGTTCCGCCAGCCCATATGGCGACTATACACCGGTCATGCACTATTATTCTGTCTTTTTCTAAGCAATAGTTACCGGTATATTTATTAAATTAGTTTGGTGTTGCCTGAGCGTATTACCCATGAAATACTTAAAAACAAGAGAAATCTCAATGTATCTTTCCTAGTAAAAGATTTGATAAATAAATAAATGACACTATTATATGCAATGTTTGCTGCTTGCTCTCGTCTCGTTTATATTCTCTACATAAGGGCTTGTCTAATCCTGCATACAGTACAAAATGCATAGGTATATGGCTTTCTGTTTTATCTGATACAAGTCATAAAAGGCAGCAAGATCTGCACTCCGCGGTGTCTTCCTGTAGGCTAAAGTCATAAAGGAAATAGTTACGGAGTTAGTTACTTAATTTATTTTGCCAGCTGTGGAGAAGAGATGAGAGAAGGTGCGGAAATAACAAGCAAGAAGGTCAAATGCTAGAGCACGCACAATGGCTGGAACTAGATAACTTCAGATTTAAGATACATTTATATGAACATACCAAATTACTTCATACAAACCACACAATGCAAAGAAAAATAGTACACAGAGTACTGAAACAAGTCTGGCTTAATGAAGCAGATTTGGTGTATAGAACATACACCACATTTATTCTCACTGCTGAATTATCTGACATTAAGATTTAAATCACTTTATTTGTGCAGCCTTAACAACAAATCCCTTATCTGTGACTCACTACACACATTCCAAAAACAAGGTAAAATTGTAAAAAAAAAAAATCCCTTATTGCACAGTGTGTTTCACATAGAAGTCCTTTCCACTGCATTGCAAAATTGCCTGTTTGTGTCAACAGCAGCCTCTTGGGATGATTAACGTTCTATTAACAAAGCAGAACATATAAACATCTAAAAGAAAAACGTACTTTGAAAAAAGATCAGTGGAAACATTTTACTTTTTTTTTTTATAGAGGGGGACATCCATCGCAGCCAGGGGAGGTGTGATTAGGGCTGCATAAACAAAGTGATTTAACTCGGAATTATCAGAGAGTTGATAAGTGACACTGCAGGGGTATGATCTACACACTAAATGGTTAAAGTTATTTTGCTGCCTAGAGTATCCCTTTTAATACTCACAAAAATATATGGGGTAAACTGGAACCATATAAATGACAATAATAATAATAATAATAATAAAAGTATTATGCAAGGCAACTAACATGCCAAAAATGTTTGCATAGGTGTGCGCTAATTTAGTTGGAGTGTCAGATGCTACCCTGGCTGACATGGGGATCAAAAGATCTCTCCCACATGTACAACTCATTGAGTTTAGTCTGTTTGAGGAAATACACATGACACTTCTAATTAGGTATTTAATCAATATTCAATTTATATATATATATATATAAAAAAAAATACAGGGAAAGAATGCATGCCTATTTCAGTTTGCATTGACACGATGCGTTGGAATGCGGCTTACTGCCTTAAAAAGATAGAAGGATTTGCATCTTTGTATGATTCTCGTATATGAGGCATGGAGTCTATAGGTACAAGTGTGCTGTTATATTTTTATTTTTATGCAAGCGGTTTTGGAAAGGTTCAACAAAAACTGGATCTCTCCCTGTGGCTTCAACCAGGCTGATGATTAAGTGCATTAAGTGCAATACTCTCCAATCTTAA
This sequence comes from Pelobates fuscus, assembly GCF_036172605.1. Taxonomy (NCBI): domain Eukaryota; kingdom Metazoa; phylum Chordata; class Amphibia; order Anura; family Pelobatidae; genus Pelobates; species Pelobates fuscus. Next base: position 117,527,124 of record NC_086320.1, on the reverse strand, counting down.
TGGCTTAACAACACTGGGGGCAGGTCCGCCATTGCACGCTCAGCCTAGTAGAAAAAATAGACCACTGCCAATCTCCAAGGCTTCACTATGAACAATACAATGTGAATAACTATAGGTTACCATTGACTAAAAATTATTAGTGGGTTTCTCTATAAAACTAACCTCTCAGTCAGACAGTGGTCATAGCCAAACAATAGCTGGAGATTGGCCCATACCGGTGGTGGCACTGTCTCAGGATGCCACCTTTCTAACAAACCAGTGCAGATTTCTGCTGCACCAGTCCTGCCCCTGCAAGTCCTTTAAAAAGGGAGTCAGTTACTAAATCTCATTAAAATCATATGTCCTCACCTACCAAATTTCCATACTGACAATCAGCTCTAGACTTTGTAAGGACTTGGACTTGACGCCCCCACTTACACCCACAATAAAAAAAAAATGCAAGTGAGAAAATTAACTGGCCTGGGTCCCTGGTGTCTAGTGGTGGAGAGTCCTTCCTGTTTCTCTCTGCATGGCCGGGCCCTATAGCACCCCTCACCCTGTCAAATGACAATTGTCCCCTTCTGCCCCAGCTTTGCTAAACGTAGGCTTGTAGGCAGGGTTAACGTCACAAGATATTGGAGATTGAGGCAACGCTTCAACAAAGCCGTACTAGGAATAAAAAGCAGTCCTGGAAAAAAAATTAGACCAACCCTGTAGTGCATTGCTTCCACTCTGCAGGTTGTCCACTTCGCTCTCATGCACTAGTGCAGGGGTAGGCAACCTTTAGCATTCTAGATGTTTTTGTCTATGTCTCCCAAAATGCTCTTACAGCCATAATGCTGGCAATGCAATGTGGGAAATGTAGTCCACAATATCTGGGGTGTGAAAGGTTGCCTACCGCTGCACCAGTGTCTGCTGCAGGGAAATTACATCATGATTCATCTATGCAACGTGAGAACAGGGGTAGATCCAGGATAGAACATAGGGCCCCTGGCACAAGATAGGTTTGGGCTCTCTACCACTCTAGACAATTACCTCTAAAAATTTCCCCAAAATGTCCCCACTTGCCACAACCAAATAACCAAATCTATAGTCACAGGACCCCAACATCCCAATGCCAGTTCACAATCTCCTTCTCCAATTTAGACTGCCATATTTCCTTGACAAGTAACATTATTCCTGATGATAATAGATTTTACCACATTTGCCTGCTAACTAACCATCTCCCTTCTCGGTTTAAACCCCCACTTCTCTAAATAGTTGACCGTATTTCTCCCTCAAATAGGTGGCCTTGCTTCCCCAAACAGATCTTCTAGTTATCCTTGCTATTCATGTAAATTCTTCCTCCACATTCCACATGGAAGGCAGCATGCATTCTAGAGTGAGAAGGGATGGGACTTGATGGAGGCAGGAACGGACTTGGAATCCATTGTTTTCTGAAACTCATTGGACCCAGGTAGTAATAAAGAAACCTGGGTGTGCACTTACCTCAGCTGGGACCCTCATTGCTTTCCCTCCCCAGTTGGGCAGTTGGGTGGGGATCATTCCTTCAATACTGCTGTAAGCATGTATGTGTCGTACTTTACACTACTGTAAGCATGTATGTGTCGTACTTTACACTACTGTAAGCATGTATGTACACTGCAGGTGTTAACATTATTTAAATGCCATGCAATCAGTTGAGTTGCAGTGGTTATTGTGTTTGGAGTGTTCTTTTAAGAATGAAATAGTACAGTGTAACTAAAGCATTTACCTTCAGCTAGCACTCTCATCCAATAATTTCTATCTAAAGATGGACAGAACTGACACTACTGATACGGAAATAGGAAGCTCCACTATAGTGATATCAGTGAAGAGAGTCCGGACTGTGGGTGTAGGGGGACAGAAGTACATGTAAAACTTTTCAAATATAGGACTCTTAACAGTGGTTTGGTGCCAGGGGACTCTTGGCATCATAACCACTGCAGTGGCTGATGTGTTTATGGTGCTTAGAGCGCCTCTTTAATTGTGAGAGAGCAAAAAGAACTTACTTATAGCTGGCTTACATATATCCCCTAAATCTGAGGCTCTCTCCAGACACGCATAATACTATTTTCTCCCCGCCCAAGTTTGGTCTGTTTGGTACAGGTCATTAAAGTGCTCTATTACCAAGATATGAAGTTGACATTAACCACAGGCTCAAAATTGCAACAACGCCTCTAATGTAAGGTACACATACAAACAGTAGTGTTCTTGACCAGTATGGTCTGTGGAAAGATTAATTACATCACATATTATGGCTAAGTATTAACAATTCAAAGAACATCTGTAACTATGAGTCAGTGAGTATGATGCACAGAATCCATACATTCACCCAAAAAATATTTAGCAGTGATTTCACCATTATTCAAAGTCCCGAAGTGGTTTGTTATCGCTTAATCAGCTCACACCAGAACAAATACAAATACAATGAGCTGTAGTTGTTCTGGTGAATAGACCATAATTAAGAGATGCAATACATCCTGTCTCTGTTACATTCGATTATCTATCAACCTGCATTAAGGCCACTGGATTTTACATGTGATGTAACATATGGTGATCTCTGCAAGTAGAAGTCTTGCTTAGCAATCAGCTCTCTTATACACTGAGACGACTGAAAATTTCCATATAGTGGGATTACCAGAATGAAATATTTTAATGGATATTTCGGGTTTTATAAGAGCTCTGCCAAAAAGGATGTACATTGGATATTTCAATGAGCAGATCATGTTTTCGAAATCCTATATTGCACAGTAGGAAAAAATAAATAACTAACTAACTGTGGGAAGTGATAATTTGTGCAGCCCGTTCGTGTTTGTGGCACACCAGAACCTTTGAAAGGGACACTGTAACCGCGTAACCTCAGAGTAGTGGTGATGGTGTTTGGAATCCCCTGGCATTGAACTTCTGTTGTCTTATATGGTTTCCAAATTAGTCCGATAAACAAGACTCCCAGGCAGCCGATCCATTAGCTAGAGTGGCAATAAGCGGCGGTGATTGTCTGACAGTGTCAGCTGACTGCTCTCAGCCCATAAAAAACATACAATGCTGGTATGAATTGGTATAGCTACGCAAGAGTGTAATCTCTGCCTTGCCCATACTATCCAGTGATGGTGAGCCTGTGGGAGGACCCTCATTCAGTGTAAAATTGTACAAAAATGGTTAAATACTAAATGAAAGGACAGCACCGGTGAATTCCAAGCATTAAAACCAATTCAACAAGGTGAAATGGTTATAGTGTTCCTTTAAAATAGCATGCAGCTAGTACACATATCAAAGTACATAAAACAGGTTTCTGGTGTAGAAGCATACACGTATATTGCAAATGGAAACCATTAATTGGACACCCTGTATTAGATGGGAAAAAAAGATATTAAATGCTGAAATAGTAAGTTATCTAGTAAAACATGTGTCATGGCATGAAGTTGGGTAAGCTTGCTTCTTTGTAGAGGGTGTACTGGGGAGAATGATGCAGGTATCCGTGACATTTAATGTTAAAATGATAAGTCATGCTGCATCATGCCGCCTATGCTGATGACGAGAAATAAGCTCTGGAACCACAGGTAAGTGACCCTGCAATCACATGCAGTCATGGCATTTAATCCAGCAAAACCTTACGTTACGTTTACTGGTGCCTAGTATTAATGATCTTTTGGAGTGGACAAAGGAAACTACAACTGTGCCTTACTATGATTTTTATGTAATGTCTGACATCTGGAATATATTTACTGTATTATACTTTAAGCCAACTGCCTTTAGAAAAAAAAAAAAAATACACGAGAACCTATTAATCAAGCCATTTACAGCTTTGTAGGATTCCCTTTCTGATCTGGCTTATAGAGCGCACAGATGATGAGAATTTAAAATCACGGAGAGAAACTGGTGGGAAGAGTTGTCTCTAGAGAAGGATATGATACTAGCTGGAACAAGTACTTTGCAAGTGATTGCATAAAACTGTAATGTATATCTATGATCTGCAGTTTTGTTCACAACCCTACCTTAAATGGAAAATAACATTAAAAATATAAAATTCCATTTCGGTGCGTTTTAGCCAAAAGGAAACTAAGTGCATAGTGGTTTCGATTTCAACTGATTTTAAATCAAACAAATGTTGCCTCCGTCTTTCACACTTGGGTTTGTCAAGACAAGCTACTGAACACTGAAAGCTATACACGTTCAGGAAATATTCACCTTATTTAGAAAGGTAAGGTAGGAGGCTGATTATCTTGGGTCAATGATTATGAACTTTGTCAGCCTACGTGTTTGTGAACTTCATTCCACATGATGGTCAGCCAGGCTTTATGTTGGCCTAGTATCGATGGTTCATATAATTAGCCACCACTGTTTGCCCCAGGAAGCACCTCTAGTAGCCACCTGAGGAGTGACCACTGAAACTGTCCCTAGACTGTAATGTAAACATTGCCTATTCTCTAAAACAACAGTGTTTACCGCAAAAAAGCCTGCAAGTACTAACTATTCTCACCAGAATAAATACAATAAGCTGTAGTTATTCGTGTGACTATAGTGTCCCTTTAAGTGCAAGCCGGGGTCTTAAGGAATTATTTTTCCTTTTTCTGTGGGTGGGCGTGTACAGAGTCAAAATTCTCTTAGGACCCAAGGGCTGTCCTTGTTATAAATATCCTTTAAAATGACTTAAGTATTTGACAGAAAAACTGAATAGCTGAACTTGTTTCACTTTTTCCAACACCATAGATTATGAATATGCAGGAAAAGTCACATGGCAGATAAATTTTCCAAAGGATATCTATTGTCTTTGAATTTTCCAAGCTACAGTTCTCTACAAATTTCATGTAACATACGGGATATTGGTCCATTAACTCTTTGGTGTGGATGCTTCAAGTTTATTATACAGAGGATTGACACATTGCTTTAATGAAAACAAATGTAAACTTGAATTTGCCATTTAAAAAGAAACATGTTTAAGAAATATAAATACAAAACAAACAGTGCGCTGTGCACCACAATGCTCAACACCTTCGGTATCATAAGTGGTACTTTTTGCTTAGTATAACTCAGAGAATCAAACGTGATGGTTTTACGAACACAGAAAATAAGTGAAATGGCGCTATACAAATATGTACATAAAATCCCAGTGTGTCAAACAAACCGACCCGTGTTTTTGTCACCAAAAAACACTTACATGTACAGAAGATAAAAAGAAAGGAGGTTTTGCGCACACAATGGACGTATAGGAATTTCTGAAAGATAAACAACTTTCATAGGGCAATATATAAAGTCCCAATAATAATAAAAAGAGTAATATGAAGCACTCACACTTTAGAGAGCCATATAAGTCGGCTCTCTACTTTGAAGGCACATAAAGTATTTCCAGTAAAGTGCTCTTGTGCAGATTGGTCCCACCATCAGATTTCGTCTGGATATAATCAGGAACCAGGATAAGTTAAAAGTAAAATACTTTATTCACAATAAAAGATAAAAAAAAAAAAAAAAACAACTAGCACAATGCGTTTCGACCACTCTCTTGGTCTTCCTCAGGTGCAATGATAATACATCAGACAATTTCTGTATATATACTGCATATTTCGTTAATTGATTAGAAAACACATGCATATAAAAGTGATGGTTTTACTATCTGAAAATAGTTTTCTAAAGAAAACACTAAAGAAGATCTGTCACGATCTGTCTGTTTCCGATAAATATATAATTTTCATAGAATTTTTATGGAAAGCTATCTATAGGTTGCACTGGGCTTTCAATGACATTACACATCACAAGAGATTTATACAAAATAGTATATAAAAAATATTGCGTTGGGGCGGAGCCTAGCAGTGAAACAGGCCAGATGCCATATCTGGCAGCTCCTGAAAATACAAACACAATCCGCTTGATATCGCAAAAACTAAATGCCATCCAGGCACAAAACCCACAGCACTGAACAGGGGAGACCATCCCGCATCACCCGATGCCCTTCCGGTGTACCCCAAGGCAGGCCAAGCCGAAAAGCAAAGTTTGGGCCTACTACACACCGAGCAGCCGTGGCCTGGAGTACCTGCTGGGCGAAGAGGATGCCTGGAACGCCGGGGGAGAGCTGCAACAGGACTCAGAGTACGAAAGCACGGAGATGGGATACAGATCACAAAGATCCCAACAAGGTACTGCCACAGCACAGCCTGACATAGGCACCCTATTCCAACGACAGGCACACGCCAAAATGGCGGCCGAACAAGGCCCAGACCTTCCACACACGGCTACCTCCACAGATCAAACCTCCCAGGGAGTCACACAAAGGACCATGCAACCTAAACAAACCATGCTGCCCAAACCCACACCCCAGCAGAGAAACACAGATCTGGCTACCAAGCAGGACCTGCAGCAACTGCAAACCATGCTGCAGGACATACAACGCATGCTGGCAGCAGACTTACCTGCGCTCAAAACGAGCATGCAACAGATCACAGAGAAAGTTGTCAATACAGAGAGTGAAGTTAGAATGATCCAGGGAGAAATCTCCACGCTGAAGGAGTCCTTCCTCCAGCTGCAACACAGCCACCAACTCCTGACAGTACAAGTGGCAGCACAAGAGGATAAAAACCGACGCAATCACAAAATCAGAGGCATACCGGCCTCAGTAAACAAAGAGGACCTACCACACTATATTAGGAGACTCATGCAATCACTACTACCACCCGCAACGGCAAGGAAGCTCACATTCGTGGGGATATACCACTTACCAACACCTCCCAGAGCCGCCACCACGCTTGCTGGAGATGTCATCGTCCGCTGTGTCCTACCCCAAGACAAGGGGCACATCATGAATGCGATCAAAGGCAAGACTCCACTGGATTTCGAAGAGTCCCAACTAACCTTCTATCAGGACTTAACCAAAACCACTCTCCAATGGAGAAAATCACTCCGTGAACTCACCAGTCAGCTGCGTTCAGCGGGGATACCATACCACTGGGGTAACCCACGCTCCTTACTAGTCACCCACAAAGGGACCACACACAAACTCTCCTCGGGGACTGAAGCACCGCGCACTTCTAACGAAGCTGGGCCTACCGAACAAACCCGACCAAAACACCGCCCAAGCCTGTAACCCAGCAACTGCGGAAATATTCATTCCAAGAAGGCAGAGACTGGACACACAGGCCACCTGACAGGTAGGGGGGTAAAACTCTCCTACCCCTGCCTGTTCAAAGGCGATACAAAATGTTCATGTTATAAAACGCCTATATACCATTTACTGCACATGCATACTTGTTAATGTTACACAAGTTACGACACTAGTTTAATGCTTATTATAAGAGCCTGCTAGAGAAGGCGATGACACACAATACCGCATCCACAGAACACGTATCACGGCGCAAGACGGAACACACCCCCCCCGACAGCCCCTAGGTTAGGGCTACCACCCCTCATCAGTAAGACACACAAAGGGGGGTTGTAAAAGATACACAAGGGAGGTGTAAGACACACAATGGGGAAAAATAGGGGATAAGATACACTAAAGGGGGTAAGACATTTAGAAAAAGGGGATAAGAAACAAAAGGTGGGTTAAGGTGCACACAGGTGAAGACGTTTTTGGTTGGGTGGGTGCCAAAATCATCTTCACCGGTGTACCCAAAAATCCTTGCACCGGCCCTGTTTGCAAGGGAAGGGGGACCAGGGGGAACTATAGTGCTAGGAATACATATTTGTATTCCTAACACTATCGAATCCATTTAATCCATAATCATTGTCTGCTCTGTGCTCTACTTGGCAGGTTCATCAAATTATTTCTGGGCTCAATCCGTGGATGTTTTTTCACCCTATTAACACAATGGTGATGCAGTTCCTAGTAGAATCATGATTTCATGATGTCTAAAATACCATATTTTTAGTTTAGTTATCGGTAAGTTTTTAACAGGCACAAAAGCTAAAATAATTTTGAGAGCTTGCCTTCCATCGTCCAGGCAGTCAAATAATTCATATTTAAGATTCAGATTGTCTACTTCTTGCATATGCAGTTTGTCAGGACAATGACATTAGTCCGTATGCTGTAATGTTATTTTTAACTTTGTCATATAGTCAAGTTACAGTAGGCTGCTAAGCAACATTACACCCTCTCTTAATTACACCACTGATGTACAAGGGACTCTCTACATCACTAAAGTGTGCTGTGTGTGTGAAGAATGTGTGCTTTTTCATTCAACAAAATAATGCAGATTTCAATAGAAATTGGCACTTTTATGAATCAACCTTGTTACTCCTCCTGGCAGTGCCACCATCCGGCCATGATGGTTGTCACGTGCTCATCCTCTAACTTTCGCAAACCTTGTGGCTGCCAGAGCATTCCCATGGGTTACCATGGCAATGCTCTGCATGGCATGCAGTCAAGCCTCACGAGAACTCTGCAGTCAATACACACACTCTGCATTCACTATACAAACACTAGATCCACTACGCAAAACACGCACTCTGCATCCACTACGCAAAACACGCACTCTGCATCCACTACGCAAAACACGCACTCTGCATCCACTACGCAAAACACGCACTCTGCATCCACTACACACATTACATTTACATTGCAAACTAGTATAAAACCAGAAAAGCTGCAGGTTTTATGAAACTACATAAAGGGAAACAGTCAGAGGCTGAAGCTTTGGATGGGCTCCCTTTGGGCGCATGCACAAGCAGCATATCGATCTGAGGTCTTCACGCTGGACTGAGGTCTGAGGTATGCAGGAGAGGAGGCAAGTAGCTAAGGTGAGATAACGGAAGCAGGAAGAACCCCACGCCTCGGCTGTTTGACAGCCAGGGTGTGTTTTATTATTTATTTATAAAAGTGCAAAATTCTAATAGAAATCTGCACCTTTATAAACAGTCATTATTCTAAAAGTGTTTTATTGTGCAATATTATTTAATGCTTAACACCAATAAAGCTGAAGTGCGAAGTGCTTTATGGGTGTGAATTGGACCCTTAAAAGGAACACTATGGTGTATTTAGATCCCTGACCCCCCTTAGATCTCAGTAAAAAGGTGATTTTACTCACCTTTTTTCCCATGCCACGCTGGTCTCACAGTAACTGGCATCGCGTGGCTCTACCTCCATGGCTGACATCCTTAATCTTGATGATCCATAGGAAAGCATGTCGAGTCTACAGCACACTTTTGGTTCCCTGGTCCCTCACTCTGTGGAGATTGAAGGTTTTTAAATTTACCATTTCTCCACTGCCATGCTGGTCTCGCCGCGGCTGGCCCTACAAACTGTAGTGGTTCTGGTGACTATAGTGTCCCTTTAAAAAGGGAATACACCAGTTTTGTTTTCAGACTGATTGGAGGGAAGTTATAAAACAGAGTCTGGCTATTAATAGTGATACAAACTTCCCAAACTGTATCCATAATAATCCAATATAATCCTGTATTAATAAAAGGAAAGCCCCAGACAGTCAAACAGAGCCACATAGACAAATTATGATCCTTTCCAAGCCTTTGGAGAAAAGGAGAAAACGCTATAGGTCAGCCAAACATGCATTAATAAAGGGCCAGTATCATCTGCTGAAAGGCGTATCTTTTGACTCAGTAACTACATCTCTAGTGATCGCTAAATAATTTTTTTTCGTTTTAAATTACCTTTACTTTATCTTATAAAATTGTGATGACAACTCAGAGCCAACAATAAGACACATTGCTAAAAACTTGATAATAAGTTTCTGTTTCCACTAACAGTAATAAAAACTATTTGGGGCATTTATTATCTGGCTATTACTCCCAAAATATCAGATGATATTCCTCCTAGAGTTGAATCTGAAACTCTGTTACGTTGTGTTGCAGGAATGCATGTTAAGCAGCTAACTAAAACCTTGTCAACTGTACTGGCCACATGGGAAACGAAAAGAGCTAACATAACGTCAACTTGGCTAGAAATATATATGCAGGGAACCTGTCCAATGTTGCAGTGTCCCATCCCCAATAAGACAAGAATGCTACATGTTTACTGTAACAAACAGCAGCAAGGATTTCATGTAATGCAAAACACAGGACATTTGTTTGACGCCATGAAGCCAATTTTTGAGATTGAGGAGGTCTTTCACTAAATTGAAAACAGTGAGCTAAATTTAAAATAAAATATGTAAAATTAGCAGTCATGGAGAACCAATCCTCTTTGTAAGTACAACAAGGATGAAGAATTTTTCCAAATTTTCCAGATATATTTTAAACACACCACAATTCACTAATTTGCATGTACATCTTAATGATTTCAAACTAATTGCTCAATTGAATCAATTAAAGAACTCCTTTTATTTTGTGAAATAAAAAGATGTAGCCCCAGTATATGCAATAGTAATCATGTTACTTTTGGAATTAGACGTTATATTGTTAATGCATTTATACAGTCTGCCAGGTCACAGGTTATTCTTTGACACTGATTAGTGCCGATTACATATTTAACACAAGGGCTTGATGTTTTGGTGCTTCACTAGAGATCATGTTACAGTTAACGTTAAAGGGACACTATAGTCACCCGGACTACACGATCTCAATAAAATGCAGAGTCCCTGTCCCCTTAATCCTGCAATGTAAAACACTGGGGTTTTTAAGAAACTGCAATATTTACAATGGTTAAATCCTCCTCTAGTGGCTATCATATTGACAGCCACTCGAGGTGTTTCCGTTACACTGAGTAAAACTTGTTCATGTGATGCGAAAGCCCTATAGAAAAGCATTAATTCATGCTTTTTTATGGGGCAATTTGAATGTGAGGGACACTTGCCGAGCATGTGATTAGGCCCCAATGTTTCTGTATGACTAGCATTAGATTGGACCATCCCAGAGGAGGCCATGATGGGGGGGGGGGGGGGGGGGGGGAACTGGTGGGTTTGGTGGGTGGCCTAGGTTCCCTGTAGTATATAGGCCTTTAATATTTTGAAACCAAGAATGACACCTAGGTACATGTAGTGATGCACTCCACAGTGGTCAGTTCCCTAGAAAGTCCCCAAAAGTGCAGTCTTAGCTCATCATTAGTCACTGATAATTTGCAAACACCCTCCATGGTGACATCGCCTTACCTGAACTTGTCCCTCGCGAGCACCACCATCATCTTCTGGTCGGTCCTCTCCTGCTTCTGGAGCTTCAGCTGCCAGGAGTCGACTTCATTGCTATACTCTTGAATATGCGTGAGGGCACAGCATTGAGGTCTATGGAGGATGAGACTGAGGGATCCACCATAGATAGAGCCAATTCCCAGCTGGCATCACGGACGATGGCTGAGGGAGTGACGCGTCACGACAGTGGCACCTCAGCCCAGTGAGGAAAAAACAGAGACAAAAGCAGTTCCTTCTTTGTCTTAGTATAGCTTTTGACTGGGTTGGAATTTCAGTGAAATGTAAACATCGTCATTATGAGTATATAAAGATTTTTTTTTCTTTTTAGAATACTTATTTTGCTGGGGTGAGGGGTGGGGATGCGACAGTGCTGCTTTAAGGCACTCATGTTCTAGTTTTCTTCAAAACTGGAATATATTATACCTTCTCTTTACAGGAATCCACATCACCATTGAGAATAATTTGTATTCCTTTGCATTACCCTTTTCCCCTTATCTTATATAGATATTTTCCAAACAAAAATTAGAATGATTTTCCATAGCTGACCACAAAAACCGCAATTGTTCTGTCCTTAGGTTTGGAAAAATCACCTAATATGTATAAAAGAACTGAACGTGGGAGAGGAATCTGGCAGCACTTCAAAAACCAAACTGAACTATGAAAATGTATCACGAATGCAAGGGAGGACAGGCAGTAGCAGTATTTTTGTTCATGGGCCTTTTCTGAATACAAATGGTTTTGTTAATGGTAAAACCAGTAGAAGATGTGCAACATTGTTTATGATATCAATGCATTCCCTGTGATTAAGTATCCAATAAAAATATATATTAAACAAAACATGGGCCTCCGATCTGATGTTAGAAACGATGATTATACTAAGTAATCCTAATGTTTTTATTGCAGACTTTTTAGGCAGCAGAACAAAATCCTAATTTACTGCAGAACCAAGTAGTCTCCAATGTTGGATGAAATATTAAACCCATGATACAATGTTCCATGAACTGTACTTGCAAAATGTTACCAGAATGTTGAAACATAAATGTTAACAAAAGGTGTGAACATCCCGAAAAAGTGCAAAACTTCAACCATGTATTAGAGACTGCTGGTGCACTCTTAGTGAGATTGTGTTTGGTTTGTTTATTATTAGCAGACCTGTTGCTTTACTAGGAATATAGCCTATAATTTGTGTTAACCTTTTTTTATGTGAAACTCGTATTTAGGAAATGACATCACTATCCAGTTTAATACAGGCACACAATGCAATTGTTTTCATTTCTTCCTAATGATGGTAGACAAGGAGCAAATATGGATGTTCTCAGTTCCAGGTCAGTTTAAGTGTGGATTTTAAATTTTATTTCAGAGTTCACAAACCACATTTTTATAATATAGGGAATACTTGGGAGCAACCGTTTCTCTTTAACAAAATTCCTAAAATGGTTAAAAAAAAAAAAAAAAAAAAAAAAAAAAAAAAAAGTGTTCTGTACCTCCAAGATCCAACATATTGCATATAAAATGTAATGTGATTTCTAAAATATCAACAAAAGCAACATTTCAAACAATGTGTAAATCTGCACAACACCTTGTTATCTACTAAAGTCTGGCAAGCATATATCCAGCCAGCACAATAAGGCAGCAGCTGGAGATTGCAACATCACAGTTCAAAGAGGTAAGTCTTGTTCCCAGGGACAGTTTAAGATTTAACCCCTTAAGGACACATGACATGTGTGACATGTCATGATTCCCTTTTATTCCAGAAGGTTGGTCCTTAAGGGGTTAATTGGGCTATAGGCAGGGTGTTGAATTAGAAAATCTAACCTAGTGCCCTGGCACTTAATCCAAAGCAGAGAAACGCGGTGAATGAGACATTATAATAATGATAATTATTTTAGAATGCCAACTTATTTTAGTGTTCTACAATTGTGCAATGGTGAAAAGATAAGTAAATGATAAAAATTTGCTGACTGAAGCCGGAGCTAAAAACAATCCTCTTCGACAAGCTTACAGTCTAAAAGCATAGGCTTTTCCAGTAAGTGGCTTCTCTTTTTTTCCGCCAATATCAGTATTTTAAAACATACAAAGTCCATAATGCTAGATACTATAGTACAGCGCTGTAGAATTTGTTGGTGCTTAATAGATAATAATATGAATAATTATTGTAGATGCTTGTATAGGACACTGTCTTTCAGTCAATGTGCATATGACACTGGTGTGTGTCTCAAACCACCTTAAAGGGATAAGCAGTTACTCTGACATTTAGGCATTAAAATCACCTTTTTTGCCCATGCAGCCCTAGTCACATCTCTCCTAGCTGTGATTAACACAGCCTGCATGAAAAAAAAAAAAGGTTTTATTTTCAATCAGCACAATGTGTTTACTTTAGAAGTTGGAAGTAGCTAAATTTTCTTAGTATATCCCATGAACACGTTGACTTCAGGGTTCTAATAAGGGTCACGATTACAACTAGAATTCTCATCTAGCGATGCATGAAAACCCAATATTTCAGCAGGGCTAGACAGAAGTGCTGTATCTAGAATCCAACTAAACATCACAGCTGTTAATTAGGTAAAAGAAAAAGGAAAAGTAGATGTGCGTTGAAACTTCACTCTCATTGAAGTGTTACTTGGTCCCATGAAGGTTGGAAACCTCTGTGTGCTTGTGTGAGATTAGAGGTCTCCAAAAATATAAAAAATGTGCCACTCTCTCATTTCGTATCCATATCTCCCAACATTTGCATCCCGTAAAGAAGGACAAAAGGAGGAAGGTCAGAGATAAAAACTGTATCACTGGTGCAACCCAGAATGGCAGATTGACAATGAAAGGGGTAGGCCCGCCTGGCCAATTACGCAGGCGAGCCCAATGTAGTGTGGACCATACAGAGGGCGCCAGTACAGTGCTCTCTGTACGGTCCTAGTGTCCTTAATGTAGTGGAATTATGTGTAGTGATGCGCTCACACAACGCTTTCAGGAGACATTACTCTGGTGCATCCAAATAAACCGGGTACGTCAGGACAGGACCCTGAAATAGGGACGGTCCTGTTAAAATCAAGACAGTTGGTAGGCCTGAGTATCACATAACATTAGGAAGCTTGGAATATCAAAAAGGGTTATCCCTTTAGAAATATAAGATAAGGGTCTTTTTTTTTTTTTTTTTTTTTTACCATTTTAGGCATGTGTGGCTAGTATCTTCTACAAGATATGTTAAATATAAAGGATAACGTCTTGTGCTTTTCTGCTTTGATCCACATGGAAGCCAGACATTTTTTCCCCTTTTAAAATGGGCAGCTGGGGACATTTAAATACATTACTATCTGCTAAACACACTTGTTTCCTTAATCTCAACTGAAATTTGAAATGTTTGTAATTGATTTTATGCATTTTAAACTGCTACGCATCTAAAGATGAACAGTCTTTATCACCTATATTTTGATGGGCTCTATAAACTAATTACACATGTGAGTTCAACCTTGAATTATTAACATTTATTTACCCTTTGTAGATATTTTGCTCTTTGAATTTATGTTAAGTTTTTTTTTTAGAGGATTCCCTTTTATCTACCAAGCTGCTTTAATTGGAAAGGGTAAATACCATTTTTCAATTCTATATGTGTGTAACACACGAGCACTGCACTTTTTGGTGAATGTAAACCTAAGTATATTTCTTTCTGTTTGATTGCATCTAAAGGCATACATCACTCTGAAACTGTCCTAAAACACTATTTGGATTTTGTCCGGCATATTTTGCAATGAATCATAAGTAACATGAAAGGTAATAGAAGGCTTAAATTGGCATGGCCCCATGGATCTACTATACAAAAAATAATTTTACATTTATTTTAAAAATCCATCGAGAAATGGAAGATTATACATTGTGAGATGGTGAGATAATTTTAACATTGATAGCAGCCATCTGCTAGTCTGCAGGGACAAAGAATGGGGGCCTGCTAGAGTTAAACTTTACAGCTGGGGAGGACACACAGTGGGTGTGATGGACCGACTGGGACCCAGACTGGGTACCTCCAGCAAGCTCGCTTCCTAGCTCTCCTCTGGAACACAGTGCTTCAGCCCCTTGCCGCCGCCGCAGCTTTGCTGGGGTCTCTCTGTCGCTTCCCGCCCTGGAACAGGGTCCTGGGTACAGCTGTAAGTGACTAAGCTCTCCTGCAAAGAGTATAGCTGATCCACCCAAACACTAGCCCAGACTGAGTGAAGGGTGTAAAGGAACTGGTTTATTATGGCCAAGTTGCCTGCTTATATACACAACCCCCAGCAGGGGGTCTCCACACAATACGCAAGCGCCTCCCAAAGATATATGTGCCTGGGAGATAACTGTGTTAAAGACCAGTAAGCTATTTATCTCCCAGGAACAGAGAGGCAAACAAACAAAAATATCCAAAAACAACATAAAAGTATATAAAAATATATAATAACCCCACAAAAAATAAACCATACCCAAATAGCCCTGATCTGAGCGCCCAAGTTCTCCAAATAGCGCACAGATCCATGCAGTGTAGGAGAAGCGCCACCGTGTTAAAGTTCTGATGGTTTTAAAATATATATAATTTTTTTAGGATTGCATAAATCTTTTTGTGCAACAGGACATCATATACATTAGTTTGGATGATGACAAGTGAATCTAAATGAATATTAAACACACAAATCTTGAAGATGATAAGAACTCTCCCAGGGAATCTACATATGATCAATGAATCAAGTGATACCCAATTCCTTTCCATTTGCAAATAAAATAGATTTGTTTAATTAATGTCAGACTTGTCAGTATCCATTTAAGACTTGATGCAAAGCATCTCCCAAGTATCACCACTTGTGGAACATCTATACAATCTTCCTTTACAATTTCCTCACTAACAAACTTTTTGCATGTGGCATATCAGTTCTACAAAGTGTGACCAGCAATATGAAAAAAAATATATATATATAAAAAATCATAATCGCTGGGAAATCACAGTAGTTCTTTCTTTGGATGCTTTCCATAATGAATAATCTCATACTTGGAGCAGTAAGCTCCACATTCTACTCTATGGCACTTTCAAGCTCTCCCCAAAAGACTGAAGAATTGAATAGGATGCTTTACAGAAAGTCTGCAATCTGTTATACCAGTAAAGATGTGTCAAAAAACAACAAAACACACACCTTCAAAATCTTTCCCTGCCATCCAAACTTCAGTATGTCGCTAAACTCATCTTTAACAAAGAAATTAACCTTTAGTCCAGCTTTACCAAACCCATGCTTTATTTATTCAATCTGTTCACCTAACACTGGACTTCTATCTACATCTATAGTAACCATTTATTTAATGTATTCTTCATAACGTTGGTTCACCAGTCACTCATAGATTCACATAATAACTTTCCAGCCAAACTCCTCTCTAACGGATTCATAATTAGTTTAACGACTCATCACAATTATACACGCAGACACACCATCAATATAGAGCTGATAGCAAAGAGGGACAGAGGGAAATGGGCCCAAAATAGGGACTGCCCCTCCTAAAAATGGACTATTTATTGAGCATGAAATTTACAGATTGCGTAGATGGACCTCACTGGTCACATGGACCACACAATATAAACAGAACTGACAGACGGCTGCTGGAGTTGCAATGTGTGCCATAGTATCCCTGATACATTGATCAGTACGACCTATTCATCACTAAGGAGCATTCACAGAGATCTGTACATTACCAACACACTCACACTATGTTTCTCACCGACTCCACTGCTACCAGTGATGTATTCTGAATATCATTAACACTCATCTTACCATTCAGTCACTGGCAAACACCACTGGGACATCATACATATTCATTATAGTCTATTAGCCTGCACAGCCTCAGGTATTGTAGTAAAATGGGAAATATAACAGTGGGCCTGTTTAGTACTGCAGAGTTTTGAGAGCACAGGCAACCAGCCCATGTACAAACCCACACAATCTCAGGCTAGCAAAGAGACTCACTGTGTTATTTTAATGGTCAGAGGAATGGCTGTAACCTACAGATTACTTGACAACCTTCGCATGACCCACCCAGTCACAGTTAATACCCAAAACGTCACTAAATAAAACATCGACAAGTCTGCTTGACTGAGGGCATTGGACACAGCTATTATTAGTAAATCAGTTAGCATTAATATCTTTTTTTCAAAGTCAACTACCCTCGCACTTGTGTCACAGGGCTATTTACTAAATGGACAATTAAAAGTGAATTTAAAATGTAAGGCACAATAGCTCAATTGTAAAAATTCTCTCAGCTCAGTTATACTTACTAAGTCACCGTGAGTAAACTCTGAATTCTCACTTTAGTAAATAATCATGTCAGTAACCATCAGGCATGTCTTCCTAGTGCCTACCTGAACAGTGGCTTCCATGAATGTACTAAGTGTCTTAAAGCTGTGACAAAAAACAAAAGGTGGAACAAAACAGCAAAACAACAGGGCAGGTGGGAAATAATGTGATCTGTACTGGGCCCCAGATAAAAGAGGGTATTTCCCTTCCTAATGTAATAGTTAGCCAATCAAAAGTTATGCAACTAACCAACTAACAGACGTAGCACTGCAGTCATAAACCCATCAAAAAATGGTCCCGGATTTTCCTTTGAAGAGTCAGGACGGTAAGCTAGACATTGCAAAACTCCATTACTGCTTGTTTTAGCACCCAGAAGGTTAAAATAAATGGACATTAGACCAATATTTTAAATGCCACTATTGTAAATTAAAATACAGAATGTGGAAAAAAAAAAACATACTTTGTTTAGCTTTCTAATATTACAAACGTTTATAAAGAAACAGAAAAGTGGTATATGAGCCAGCTCTGTGGCCCACTAAGGTATCCCAAGCCTCCTACAAAGATAGCACCGGCCAAGTCTTATACAGCAAATTACTAAAGGTCTCTCCATAGAATTGCCAACATAAACAACAACAGAGCCAAATCTTAAAAGAACAAATTCAAGTACACAGGAAAAAAAAAAAATCGAATAACAGTCATAAAACACAAACACATTTGTTGAAACTATTCTGTGAATATGCATGAAAAGCAGCAGTAATGGAAAGGGGAAAATAGAAACAAAACCTCAATTGTCCTTTTAAGTCTTGGATTCCATGATTGCATATTAAAACATTCTAACAACTTGTAAACATCAAATTCATTCAGTGGTTCAGTTACATAGGTGTAAAGCACAGTCGTCCAGATCATCCCCACCGTGCCCTTTTACTTCTCCACAATGACCAATAACATACTCTATAATTTTTAATTCACTCAATCCCTTTGTGCCTATATTTTGCAAGGGCCCTGGCGGCAGTGCTGGGACACGCAGCAGAAACAATACAGAGTCTGCATAAAGGGATACACCAGACAAGCTAAGTGCAGGATATAGAAATTTAAAAAAGAATAAAAAATGTGAAGATCACTTGCAAAGATGGGCTGATGAGGGGATCGTCAACTTTGCAGGGAGTGACAGCGGAGGATTAGTAATACAAAGAGGGTGGATGCGCTGGAAGACATCTAGTTGAAGATGTAAGAGAGACAACTTGTGATGCATTATAAAATGGTAGGAGGGAGATTAGAGGAAGGGAGTTATATCTGGGTATCTTCTGCGTACAGTTGGTACTAGAATACAAAATAATTACGTTTTCCAAGAGAGGCAGTTTAAAGAGAAAACAGAAGCAGACCAAGGGCACCTCATCTAACAATGGTTGAGCGCAGAAAAAGAGACACTGAATGATTGTTGGGAAAGTTAGGATGAGAACCAGGAAGGGACAGAGTCACGAAGGTCAAGGGTGTGAAGGGTTTGAAGAAGGAACGTGTGATCAACAGTGTAAAAAGCAGCAGGAATGTCAAGACGAATTAGTATTGAGTAGTAGCCTTTGAAAATTAGACGTGATTAGATCACTAGTTGCTTACGTCAACGTTACTTTAGTTAGCGTAGGCTCTGTAAAATGTAAGGGCAGAAGTCAGATTGAAGAGGATCACGCAGAGAGGAATATCAATCTACTGGTATATAAAATACTGAAAGAAAGTGCTTAATCCATCCTGGTGTGTCCCTGGAAGGAACATTATGGTGTTAGGAAAACAAACCTGGATTCGGAACACTATAGTATAGATGTCCCTAATGGTACTGAAGGTCCCCCTGTTTGCCATAAAAAAAATAATAATAAACTGAAGCTTTTTACTTATGGTTTTTTTCATTATCAGGCTCCCTCAGCACTGCTGAACTCTCTGCCTCCCGTCAGTTAGTGGAGGAGACAATGGCCCAAACCAGTGCTTCTCAATGAGCAGCCATAGACAATGTGCTAAGCATTTCCAAATTACATCATTAACAAATCACGCGTTACTGCGCAACATGTCGCCCAACCCTGTGACTTTTAAAGGATTATAACTTAATTGCTAGGAAATGCATACATTTCTGTGAACACAGCCAAATTTAAATTACTTTTTCTGCCAAAAGTCTAAATCTATTTCTCTAGGTATTAGATATGCTAAATATGTCAGTAACATTTGACTCACAGAAACCTCTCCAGCCTTTGAGATATTATTCACTAAACAGTGAATTTGCAAACTTCTCTGGCTGAAGCTTGAGCATCGTTCCAAATCACTTTTTGGTCTATATTTGAGAATTCTATTAGAATTTTATGAATCTGTATATCCAAAAGTATCAGCAAAATCCTTACTATTACTAATCAATAAAGGTATTTGACCATTTTTACTTTGCAGCTACTGTTACAAAGTGGCTATACTTTGCTTTGTACTAATTTTTCACAACTTTTTGAGAATAAAAATGCAAGAGTTGTTACATGATCTATAATATTTTAATGGTTCCTAACATTTCTTTATTGACAAATAGAACCTTCATGTGTACACGCTTATTTAATCTCTTAACAGCAATTTAAAGTTGATCTTTATGGGATAAGTTTGTACTAATGGTGCATATAAAAAAATACTTATTTTTTCTTCAATTAACTCTGTAATGAAGTGGTTACCTGTTTTGGGAATAAAAGTTAATACACAATTTTCTAGAGAGGCAGATGACCTCCTTCGGCCTCACACAGTGCTCTACTTCAGCAACTCACAGCAGGAAACACTCTTCACCTCATCTTCGCCAATCTCTGTACTACCTCTCCAATGTTCCATTTCTTCTATCTGACCACCATCTGCTGACCTTTTGACATCGGCATAACCCATAACCGAATTTCACCTATTCTCCCCAACCCGTCTCTGGTGGTGTTCCCCAAGGTTCTGTCCTTGGTCCCCTACTGTTCTCCATCTATACTGCCTCCCTTGGTAATCTCATCAGCTCCTTTGGCTTCCATTATCATTTATATGCAGATGACACGCAAATCTACCTGTCCTCTCCTGATCACTCTCTGCCTATCTTGACTCATGTCTCTGACTGCCTCTCCGCGATTTCCAACTGGATGGCTTCTCACGGCCTTAAAACTCAACCTATCCAAAACAGAACATCTGGTCTTTCCTCCCTCAAGTGTTGCTACTCCCGTGTCTGTCTCCCTCCAAGTCAACGGCACCACCATCACCTCTATTTTGCAGGCTCGCTGCCCAGGTGTTCTCTTTGACTCCGACCTCTCCTTCACCCCTCATGTCCAGTCAATCGCCAAATGCTGCCGCTTTCATCTCAAAAACATAGTGTATTGGTCCATGCCGTTCTCTCGCCTTGACTACAGCAATCCCCTACTCAGTGGTCTTACGTGTTCCCAGATTGCACTGCTGCAATCTATAATGAATGCGGCGGCAAGGCTCATTTTCCTGTCCACCCGCACCTCCCATACCTCCCCCTCTGTCAGTCCCTACATTGGCTTCCAGTTAGATATAGGGCTCAATTTAAGATTCTAGTGCTTGTTTACAAGTCCCTACATAATGCTGCTCCAACCTACCTATTCTTCCTAATACACAATTATGTCCCGTTGAGGCCCCTACGTCTATCCTCTGTCCGTACTCCCACATCTGATGCTCGCCAGCAAGACTTCTCCAGGGCTGCGCCTTCCCTTCTCCGTTAGACTTTCACCCAGTCTCCACTCCTTCAAAAAAATCTTTGAAAACATACTTCTTCAGGAAAGCATATAATTTAAACTTTTGGTGGTATTTCATTCTCCCCCTCCCCCATGATTCCTCCTGCAACTGTCAAAAATAACCTAACTTCTCAGTAAATACTTTCCTAGCAACCTATTTCATTACCCCTACTTATACCCTTTTGTGTCACTATGCCCCACTATCTCTAGCATGTAAGCACACGAAGTAGGGCCCTCAACCCCTCTGTTTCTGTACGTCCATTTGTCTGGTTACAATTACGTGTCTGTTTGTCCACCCATTGTACAGCGGTACAGAATTTGCTGGTGCTATATAATTAAAATAATAATAATAATAATGAATATTTTTTTTTGATCAGAGACAAAAATAGTTTAGTATAACCAGATAGAATCTCAATTTGGAATTAGACAAGCAAATCTAAATGAACACTAAAAAAATGTGTTGATAGGATTAGGATCCTGTTATATTCACAGTGTTTGCATGAAGATAAGCATTGATTTGTGGACACAAAAGTTGCACACATTTGGTATAGACAGTGAGGGGATACAGGTACCACACCTCACTCACAGGGGATTCCACACCCTATCCTGACATTACCTGGCGTCATGTTCATCTTGGGAGCTGTGAAAGGTACTATACAAAATAAACAAATAATAAATAAAATTAAATTAAATAAAAATACAAAAAGACCAGCAAAAACTGCTATCTACACAAAGCCAGTTTAGATGAGGCAGTTTAGATGAGGCTTTTAATTTGGTGGAAAGCCGTTCATGTCCTTTTGGTCGTTGAAGTTTCCAAGAAAAAAACAGCCCTGTTAGTGTGTTGATACATCTTATCCAACTGATTGGATAAGATGCAATTGTTTGGACTTTTTCGTGACTGCTAAATACTGTAATTTGTCACATTTTTTGGCTGGGACCCAAAGTTCCCACATAGCAATACTTTGGCCACCCATTCATAAGTTCAGTTCTGTGACCATTAGTTAAATGTAGTATAATGTATAGCAGGATCATTTTAGCAAAATACCTTCATTTTAATCTTCTCTGTGATAGAGAAACCTCCACTGAATTTAGAAAGGCAGTCCTGCTATAGTCACCAATGAAAAATGCACAATTATACAACGTGCTACTGAACATCACCAAAATAGCATGGCAACTCAATTTCTGTAAAAATAAACAAATAAAAATGTAATGTTGAAAATGGTATGAAAAAGGCGATTATGATAGTGTTAATGTCCTTAGAAAGCTCATTGACAACCATAACATGTACAGTTATCAAAAGACAGATTGTGATCGAGGACGATCGGGGAAATTTATCAAAGTGTTGTGTTTTAAAAAGTGGTGCCAAACATAACAGGGCAGGTGATATTATTGTACTTGCCGGCTCAGCTGGTTTCCATGCTGGTAACCCTAGTGCTAGTTGTCTAGACTACTTTTAGAACACAAATTAATGTAGTAGGTGGGCTTGTACAATAAAGTACCAGTTTATCTACAGATGGGTTTCAATTTATACCAGATAGGAGGGAAAACAAATAACCATAAGCACAATGGATACACTAACTAGAAATAGAGATTAGTAGGCTTAAAGTCCACAAATCCCCATAGGGAATAGGTTTAAAAATCCAAACTTTATTGATTTACAACAAAAAAAAAACTTTAATTCATCATTAGACTAAATTATAAAGCATATATACTGTAGTGCTAGACAAAACAGTTAGTGATAAATACCCTCTACTTTTTAGACCAGAAAACTTTGATAAATCTCCACCAGCTTTTCTTTTTATGCTCTGGATACAAAGTGAGGATGGACAGGCAAGTTGATTAGATAGATAAGTAGGCACTCAGCAGACAGATTAGATAAGAAATCAGCATATATCAAAAAGATTAAAAAGGTGGCATATTAAGCTGATTATATAGACAGACCAACAGACTCAATATAGTCTTCAGTATGGGTGGCTGATCAGCCCCTTTTACATATGGTGTACGGTTAACATTTAGCAGCCGATGCATAATAGTTACTGATATTGTACACAAGCTACTGCAATGTGTCACAAGACACATTCTCAGATCTAGAAATGACCCATTGGCCTTAACAGTGTCAGTTGAGTATTCAATGCCAATGCAAGACATGAATAGACCAACATTAAAGAAGTTGCTTGAGTGACACAGATTGTTATACATTATGACTGGCATTATTTTCAATTCACATTTTCCAGCTTGCTTGAAGCAGTGATGACAAGAGTGAACGTACTCTTGATGCAGGAATTTACATTGAGCGCAGACAGCATTGAGAATATGCATTCTAATTTAGGTTCTGAATTGGAAAAATTTAAGCAGAACCATTGTGTTTCAATCAATGTATCTTTGAAGACAGGAATCTAGAATAATCATCTCTAGCCAAGAACTGACAAACTTCATCAGCATTACTAGCCGTAGAAAAATATTCACCCGTAGCATGTTTTTTCATACAGTTAGACAGCGAATTATGTTAAATGTTAAAGTGCAAGGCAACCAGTATACTCCAAAAGTAATCAAAGAACATGTTTATTATGGGTATGGGAAAGTGAGGAGATCATGCAATTTCCTGTTGCTAATCACACTACAACTGCTGAATATAATTCAGAACATGTATAAAAACACATTACATGATTTTAATTAGCTCCAGATGTGAAGGTTGTCAAGTTGTCCACCAAGTAAGAAATTAAATGATTTTTGTTAGATGTTAATTACAAATCTGAAGGGACTTTTAACAAGACATTCTCTGGATTCAAAATATAAAAACATATTTATTAGAAACATATTCAAATCTATAATAGTTAATTCCTAAAAGGTGCAATATTTTTATTTGCAGTCTTCACGGAGTGGTCCCTAGAGATCATCCCAATCTGTAATATGACAGACTGACAGCATAGCCATAGACCATCATAAGGGGTTAAGGGACTATATTCACAAAATGTAGGTATATTCAAGCATTTGTCTTGTTTAACACAATGTCCATGTGTAACATAAGTTCACTTATGTAATGCATTGTATATCACAATAAACTGTACCTGATGTGAATGCTGTATATGTAATGTACATAAACCATGAATATGTGTATGATGCACTTGAGAAGCACATATATTGTAAATTGTAATATTAGATATCTGAAGGAATGCCCAATGCACCATAACTACTACAACCAACTGTAGTGGTTGTGGTGCCAGGACACTCTCAGGTTCCAGAAGAGGCAGTGAATGGTACCCAGTGTACTTCAGGTAAGCTTTCAAATATTTAACTAGGTTAAAAGGGCTTGACAACTAACTCTGGGAGGGTGCCAGGAGTACAGAAAATTGTAGTGATTATGGTGGTAGGAGTGTTCATTTTATCTACAATCCGCATGAAGATTTGAATTAAATAAAAGGTGAAACTGCAGTGGCTGTCCAGAATCCTGGCACTTCACAGGGATTGATGGAGTGAGCCAATGTACTGCACTGATGGGTTAGGTACAATGAAATGGCAGAAAAGCAGAACGCCACTGTTAGGGCAAGTAAATACCTAGCACCATATGTAAGCAAACTATAGGGTGAAGGCTGCAGTGAACAGCTCATGTAATAATAATAATAATAATAATAATAATAATAAATAATAATAATATTTATTATTTATAAATCTCTCTCCCAATCACCCCTGCTTCCCAAGGCCCAAAGACTAGTCAATTTATGAATAAATATGTCCCTGATTATCATGTTTTTTTTCAGACCGCATTCCATGTAGTCAGCGGTACCCCCCGAAAGAGGAATCTTCTTACATAATGCATGATGGAGGAAATATGTTTCTTTTTACAGCGCTGGGGATAGATAGATGGATTTACTTTCCTCTACATTCTACAAGTAGCAGAGGCACAGACAGTTGATATTTAATGGGGTAATAGAATGTCCTCATTCAATCTGATCATGACTATTTCACATTTCTATACCATTTAGAACATTCAAGTGGCAGATAAAAAAAAAAATACTTAATGCTCACTGATAACATTAAAAAGTATAAAAGTAGCTGGCACTTTCAGTATTACTATTTGTTGTGTTATAGCAGATGTCTATTATTTAAACAATGGTTTTATCATCAGGGAGGAAGACTGTTTAATTACATCAGGGAAGTAGAATGTGAACTTGCATTGCAAAATCATGGAGAATGACACGCTTGTCTGTGACACCAAAATTGCACAATATATTTGAATTTCTATAACCCCAAGCTTTAAAGATTCAAGTTTCTCACGGCATGTCCTTAACCCCTTAAGGACCAAACTTCTGGAATAAAAGGGAATCATGACATGTCACACATGTCATGTGTCCTTAAGGGGTTAAAGGAACACTCCAAGCACTATAACCACTACAGAGTGCTGTAGTACTTATGGTGCCACGAGTGCCTTAGCTCGTACACGCCCCCCATTGTAATGAGTCAAACGTTAGAAACATTCAACATTTTACCTGAGCCTGACCTTAGGGCGCCACTCCTCATCTCCTCCAGTACCAGAACCCCTGGAAACCTGATCTTAGCCATGGCAGAGATAGTCCGTCTGCCTTGGGCGTTGCTGTGAAGGTTGGGAGCAGTACCCAGCAGATAGCAGGCAAGATATCAAACAGTTCTAAAATAGTTTGACTACTTCCATTAAGGGTGCCAGGGTACTCCTGCCACCATAACCACTACAGCATGATCTAGTGGTTATGCTGCTTGTAGTGTTAATTTAATAACTTTTTTTCAGTTCTTATTACCATTTACATGATTTATATGTAACCAGTACATAACATCTATAAACATTATAAATAATCAAAAAGTAAATTGTCTTCTTGACTCAGTAAAGAAAAAAAAGTCAGCTTTGTTCAAGAGGCAAAGTAGTAATACAATAAGTTTTTCCAGGTGTCGTCACATTCATGGTTATTTGTTGATCTCCCTTCTAGGGTTGAGGCACCCAATTGGCAGAATAAAGAGGTATGGATTTCCACATCCAATTTTACTTTTCACACCCTCCCCAGATACAAATTAGTTTAAGATAGGGGATTTCTAGTGACACATTCCATATACATACATACATACATGCATACACACTTTTATTTAAACCACATAATCCAAGCATTATAAATAATGAGGCCCTTACTATTTATAATGCTTGGATTATGTGGTTTAAATAAAAGTAAAGTTGTTTTTCTAATTAAGACTAGTTGCGAAAAGTACATTCGGACATCCCAGCTTCCCCACCCAGTGATTGCACTGTTACTTACACCATTATTGGCTGACAATGCATCTGGTTCCAGGCACATCTGTACTGAGGCTGAATAAAACTCTCTGTTCCGTCCATCACTGTACAGCTCACATTTTTGTTCACTATATAAGCACACCAGTTCCTACAAAATAAACCATAACAAACATTAGGTTCAGTAGCTCGTTAATGCAGACTATAAGGCAGTTTATGGAGGATATTCTTCTAATCAGTATACAATATACAGGATATTATGAAAAGATAGCAAAACACAATGTATTGTGTACTTCTTAAAGAGTTCGGGTTAAGGGTGGTGTAACTATTGTTTCCATCTGTTAACCCCCAAAGCAGGACTAGTTTAGAAAATATACATCAATGGACAGAGCCCAGGAACTTAACAAGCCTACACAATTAAAACTCAACCTATGGATTCTTACATTATATTTTGTATCCCAGAATCCCAGCATTTGAATAAAGAGTACATAGCTTGTTTTTATAGTGATTTAAAATATTTTTAACATGCTGCTTCTACAGTTCCAGACTACAGAATGTCCAGTAAAGAAGCCCACTAGAATGGATTATTTCGAACCTGCATATAGCTACCTGGGTGTCCGTCTGTACCCTTATCCTTAGTACTGGATACACATGTACAGGCTAACCCCCTGCTTCCATTACAGATTTCAGAGACCCAGGACACTTTTTCACATTGTAATCCTATGAAGATTTAAATTATCCACCCATTATCACTAACACGTTTGGCCAAAGCCTATACAGATGTACATACACGATAAGGATCTCCTCCTCACCCTCCACACATGAAAGCGAGTGTACTGTAATGTTTCAATTTAAGGTCAACTACCACTCTAAACACCCTCAGTCAAGTCCCCCTATCCCTAGTCCATGAAACTAACTGGTCCATGCTGAATTAGTTGAAGAATTAAGTCAGTGAAGAGTACTGGGTGTAACTTACTTGCCCTTCTGGCTAGGTTTGTGGTAGGTGAGGTGTGGGGTGGCTTCACTCAGCAGACATCCACTGAAGATAACCCAGAGCAAAGTCCACAGCATGATGGGTCTGGCGGCAACCTTCCCTGCCCGCAACATTGAGAATGGGATCATTTTAAAAATAAAGGAGTTCCTGACAAAATACAGAGGGATAAATGAGCTTCAGGCATCAAAGTGTAACTACACTATCTTGACGAGTCCCGCATTGGAAAAAACAAAAAGTGCTTTAAAAAAAGTTAAACCCAGTCAGATTCCTTGGAGCCGATGGAATTCTGTATAAAGTGAACTTCCCTCTGCCTGGGGATGCCTTTTTTTTTTTTGTCCTCCTCCAAAACTCTGTTCAGCTTCATCCTTCCTTTCCACACCTCCTCCTCCCCCCCTCTGGGTCCATGTGACGTCATATCTCCTAGATTAGCTGCCTGCTCATTGAGACAGGGAGTCCTCAGCTAGATTGTGTATAGAGACAGATAAAGTAAAGCCATTGATGTGTTTCCATGTAGGGCTGTACTTTTGGAAAAGATGAGGGTAATGGTTGTGTGTCAGACTCCCATGTTAGGGAAGATTTGCCTGCCCAGAGCTGGAAGCAAGCCTTGCAGTTTCTTGAAATGATACTTTTAACAAGCTATGGTTTGGCTACAATGTGTTTCTTCCATTGAAAAGTATGCTCAGTTTAACTGTTCTAGACGCTGGCTCAAGAAACATTGTACTGAGCAGAAAGGCTAAGTCTGCGAGCAGTTTCAGTCTGCAATTAACCCTTGCAGTCACATGGCTATGGAACACCCCTCTTACACATTTAAATATAGCGTTAAGGGTATCAGCAGTGACATGACATTTCTGAGCATGCATGCTTTGGTCTGTAAAAATTTAATGTTTGGAGTCTTTTCAAATGTATATGCATGTGGTTTTGTATTTCAGAAACTTTTATAAAGACACATTCCACTACCCAAATTAAAAATCACTTCATACTAGATATATCCCCAATGCAGACATGTATGCCTTTTTTCATTAGAGGTATACATAAAAACAGCTTGCAAAAGCTGCAGAAATCTTCCTTGCAGCCTTTGCAAGCTTCCCCCACCCCCTTTTCCCCCAATCACATACTTCCCAATGCAGCTCAATGAGAAGCCTTTGCAAGGCAGGTGCTCTGGGCAATTGCTGCCTCAAGTTTAAGGGAACAGTTTAGGCACCATAACAACTATCAACACTAAGTTGTTATGGTGCCAGGAGGTTAAGGGGCTAAACCATTCTTGAAAGATTCATGTCTGAGGTTCCAGCGCATATAATGCATATAATACCACTGGTACTAGTTCACTCTGTTGCTTTAAAGAGACAGGATCACATTTAATACCTGTGCATTGTGTGCTTGATTCCAGCTATGGCTTCCCTGATACTACCTGCTTCCGTGCACTGCTGCAGCATTGGCCAGAGGGCCCATCAGGCGAGCAGCAGCAGCAGAACTCAGTGGTGGAGCTCCCAGCTCTGTGCTGGGCCACCCTAGTGCTCTGTGCCTCATCGCAGTAGCACCGGCTGCTCCGGCGGTAGTTTTGCCAGAACTACAGCACACTATTCAAGGGTAGAGAGAACAGAACGTAACACAGAAAGGCAGGGATATGGCATGATGTACCCCACCTCTTTCTTAGTGTAGAGGTAAACGTGTCTTTGGGCTGAAGCTTCAAGTGTTTCTGGAACCTAACACTGCCCCTGGCAACCCAAGTCAATGAATCATTCTCCAGTTCAAGTCCTTCTAATAAACTTGCTTGAAAGTCACAGTTCACCAACTTAACTGACAAAATCCAAATATTCCCTAAGGATCTCACAGAGGACTCATCTTCCGAAGCATTTCTGAAGCATATCTAGATAAACTGCCAAATTCAGTACTCATTCTACTCAATACAGACTCATCTCTATGATCAGTAGCTGGGGGGAATCATGGGAAATGTTAGTTTATGTGCACGGTGGGAAAACTTTTTTTAAAACTTGATTGTACATTAACTGGTTCATTAGGCCATTGGGAAAAGTGAGTTGGCAATGCACCACCCACTCACTCCTTCCACCCTGACCTGATGAAAGCTTTCCTACACATCCAGTCTGTAGCAACTGTCCTTCAGTGTGGATGACAATAATGCGCTAACTTCTCCCATCTGCATTTTCAAATGTAGCACACCCTGCAAGACTCGGTCAGGCAGAGCAGAAACACTGCAATTAAAGGCATTTGAAACAAGGGGGAGTAGTAGCAGCAGAAGTACTTCAATTTAATGCATTTAAGAGATGGCAAAAAACAGGCATTACTGTGGCTCAAAGTTTCTGTCATGTCCCTCAATGGAATATGAACTGTCTCTAACTACCCTATTATTATCCAAACCTCATGCATTAGTGGGGAGGCAATGCCAGTTAGGGGTGGGATGACTGTGGATTTCCCTATGCTGTTCCAACATTTGCACCACCTAAAGTGGAGTCCTGCTCTGTGCTGCAATACCGTCATAGACAGATGTGTGGGAAGCACTCTTTTCTCCTGAGACACTACTTTAGGTACTCGGCTCTAAATCTTTACTAAATAATGGCCTTAGTGACCCCCACAAAGTAGACTGTGCTGCGCTTTCCCCTATTTGCTTCTTATAATGAGTAAACTGGCTATGGTAGAAGGAGCTGCAATCCCAGTAAAAGTTGTTCCAGAATGAAAATGGTGGGAAAAAAAACAACTGCCTTGTGGGTGTTGAATCAGACACAACAGACATGTTGCTAATCCCACTATCATTATGTAAAGGATTTATCCGCACATAGAAACGTTTATAAGGGTATTTACTGTCCTGACATGCATAGTTGTGCCCATCTACAACCACGCGCTTGATAACACCTGATAAACCCAGCATGTCTCGGGACGTCGGACACTGCAGATCTATACCTCTTTATAGCCCCATGGCCGCCCACGCTAATAATGAAGTCGCCGTACGTGTGACTTCACGCACGCATGCGTTTTGGGGTCAGAGGCCGGTTATAGTCAATCAGAATAACAGGAGGGTTATTTAAACTACTTTTTTACATTCTCTCATTGCCATGTCGTGGTTTCTGTCTGATGGTAATCCGAGAGTGCGTTCCTGATCTTGATTTTTTGGTATTTGACTTTGGCTTCATTCTGATTTCCCTGATTTCTGGTATCCTTGACTTTTGGCTTTTTCTCATTGATGTGTCTGATTCTCCATCCCTGACCTTGATAAGTATTCTGACTATTCTTGGATACGTTAAGTCCGGCCATTCTAAGATCCGGTTAAACGTTATCCTTAGTCCTAGGTGTGATACAGTTCTACGTGCGGGATCAGTTAGTAATCCTGACACCTTAGGCTGAATACTACTAATATTGCTGTTGATGTAGTGGTAGTGGGAGCAGTGGTGGTGGCTGTGTTTAAACTCTCAAGAAGCTATAGCACTATTGCCAGGGCCAGATTAAGAGCCCAACGGGCCTGGTGCTGACAATTATGATGGGGCCTAATTACAGAATCTTATGGATGGAGATGGTGTTGGAGGGAAACTCAAAGGATACAGCTATAAGAAAACACATACTCTATACTAATCTCTCTCTAATTTTTGCTTTCATCTTTCAAGTAAATCCATACCCCCTAACCGCAGTGTCCAGTGAAGTCAATGGGCGAGGTAAAAGGGTGGGACACTGACGTGAATCACATGACCAGAACTGCCAAAAGGGGCAAACATGCCCAAAAGACAAGAAAAGACAAGAATTGGAAGGCCAGCCTGGCATCAGTGTCCCTATGTATCACAGTGTCAGTGTCCCCATGTCGCCAGTCCCCTAGTCTCTCAGTGTCCTCATTTCTCCCCGTGTCCCCATGTCTGTGGGGACACTGAGACACTTGGGGACACTGGGAGAAATGGGGACACAGACACTAGGGACACAGAGACATGGGGACACAGACACTGGGAGACATGGGGACACAGATATTTGGGGACACTGAGATACTAGGGACACTGAGACATGGGAACACAGACAATGGGAGACTAAGGGACACTGGCTGGGGGGCATGGGGACACTGGGAGACATGGGGGCACTTGTGGACATAGACATGGCGACACTGGGAGACATGGGGACATTGGGATACATGGGGACACTGCAAAATGTGGGGACACTGGGAGACATGGGGACACTAGGGACACTGAGAGACATGGGGAAACTGAGACACTGGCTGGGAGACATAGGGACACTGGGAGACATGGTGATACTGGCTGGGAGACATGGGGACACTGGGGGCCATGGGGACACTGAGACACATGGGGACACAGACACTGGGAGACTAGGGGACACTTGTAGCCATGGGGACACTGAGACGATAGGGACACTGGCTGGGAGACATGAGAACACTGGGAGAAATGGAGAAAGTGTGTCCCTAGTGTCTCCGTATCCCAATGTGTCTCCTAATGTCCCTATGTCTCACAGCGTCCCCATGTGTCTCAGCATCCTCATGTCTCGCAGTGTCGCCTAGTGTCTCAGTGTCTCCTAGTGTCTCAGTGTCCCCATGTTTACCTGCTGCCTTTCCTCCCCCCCCCCCCCCCCCCCAAGAGAATCGGTCCCCTTAAGTTTCTGGCACATGGCGATTCAGAAATCTGAATTTTGTATGATTACCTGGAATTGCAGTTTGGCCTAAAACAAATCTTCAACTCTATTGCCTTGAGATGATAACATTAGATACAAATCCTGCATATAAAGAGAAAGGCAAAATTAAAGGCACAATATAATTAAATTAAAAAAAATACACATTTTGCTTCGTATGTTAAGGCAACCGTGTGATGTTATTTTCTATGCACAATGCTTGCCTGCAATCTCTCATTGATGATGGTATACTACTGCTTAAGAGTGATTTTCTCTTTTAATCTTTCTAAATCTTTCTAAAGGTTTCTTGAATCCCAAAGTCCTTCTGTTATTGAATCCCACTGTGTAACCATTAAACCCCTTCTTGTCAGATATGCTTCCTTCAATTTAAATTATACATAGTAATCATCACTCTATATGTGGAAAATTATCTCTAATTATCTTAACCTAGCCCACGTTTTGACTAAACTAGACTATACCATAATCGTATATTCTTAAACTGAAGCTACAATGTTAAATCTGCTTATATTATAAAATTGTGCCTGATAATTGAAGCCCCGCATGTTAAGCAAGGGAAATACTTGAGGACTGCTTCTGGGGCACCTTGAGACTGCATGTACCTATTCTTCGCACTGCAAAAAAACTAAACAAAAAAAAACATTTGACTTGGAAAAACTCTCCAACTCATCTATATTCAAAACTTGAGTAAAAGTATCTACTAGACATGAGGCGATAGAAACCATTGGTTAATTAAAATGTCGTAGAACTTATTGACAACAGATTGATCCGCTGGGCTAAGCAGAGCTCTACGTTGCTGCTCTACATCTTAAAAGAGAAAGTAACGATATGTAGAACTGAAAATACAGGTGAGATGCCGTCTGCTAATATGAAAGAAAACATGGCTCAGGCAGTGGTTGAATCCAATGCTGTAAAAGGTGAGCATAATTGCAAACTTTAGATTTTAAAATAATTATATTATGTTTTTGTCAGACTCTATCAGAGTTATTCACTAAAGTGTGAATTGGCCAAATTTTACATTTTAGACCAAAAAAGCTGATCTGAAAGAATTCTCCAAAGCAACTAAGTTTTAATTTTGGCCTGAAATTTTAAATTCAATTTGATTCCCGACTATTCACACTTTAGTAAATAACCCAGTTTTTTTGTCCTGTGAGTATGTAACGGTGTAATGTACTTGGGAACAGATGCAGACTATTAATACAGTAAGCTGTGTTTCATCGTATCCCTGATTTGATGTGGGAACCTGACAGTGTGCACTTTTACTGTAAACCCTAAGACAGCTGTTGTTTAACATCATGGCATGCATCGAATGAGGCGTGGGAATGCTAAGATTGAGAATTATTCCACCATTGCACAAGGGATCTCATTGACATGATGCTGTTTTCTGTGCTGTATCTCTGGTGTAGGTCTAGATCCTTTTCTACGATGTAGGTCTCTTTTTCTACCAGATCAGCCCCTTTTTCGGGGAAAGGAGAGAGCAGTGGAACTTTTAAAAACTATGTTTAAATCTTAGTTAATGATCCTTAATGCTTTTCAGACCAAACCTACATTGGAAAACCAAATGATTTAATCAGTAATCAAAAATTATTTAAACAGTTTTAGCACGTACGCTTCCATTGAAGTCGTTCCAACAAATTTTACATCTATTCGTCAAATCATAAATTAATTCTTGAAATATTAAATGTATATCTTGCACTCCTTGTTTCTTTCAGAACATAATATTTTTATGACTTCTAGAAATAATGACCAAGTCAAAGTAAACCAAAGTCATCACATGTTCTTCATATGGTAATGTGTGCTCATATGAATCTGCTGTTCTTTCCACTGGAGATTACATAAAATATATTACTTACTGGTTAAGCAAGCACTTTGATCTGGGGTACTAAAAGATTTCTGATTTACTTTCACATATAGGAATACATCTAAGAAACGAATTCTAGTAAAGTCGAAGAAGCGCTCCGGGCACCCACAGTTTGTATATGTAATGTGAGGATTAATGTTCATAGCACAATATACATTTTACTTCCAAGATGAACCTACTTCCTTAAAATGAGAGTATCTATGCAGTAACTAGCCCCCTGCACACAATTGCAAATATCTCTGGATATAAACACTGCACATCCTGACTCCTGCCACCATGATCACTTCTATGACCACTTCTAAAAGCACGAGTAACTCTTTAATAAACTTTGATTTAAAAAAGTTAATATCCCCTATCTACTCACTATTTCTGTCACTCCCTTCAACTTTTTTTTTGCTACAGCTCAAATAAACACTCCAATGATGATGACCACTTCAGTAATTTGCTAGGATGTGCTGCCCATACAGAGTTTAACCCTTTTGCTGCTAAAGGGCTAACTCCACCTCCAACAGCACCACTGAGGCGCCACTAGGAACTAGAGATCCAGGCTGGCCAATGTCAGTTTAATGCATAATTATTATTATTGTTTATAAAGCGCCAATAAATTCCACAGCGCTGTATTAGCACACGCAGAATGCTGACGAGTGGTATCCAAGGGCAGCTCGGTCCACCTCTGCACTCCCCATGTCCTCCTCTTAGCCCATCCTGTCCTACATCTCTCCCTCTCCAACAAGGGAAAGTGGCATCAGCAGAGGAACAGGAAAATGTGGCATTCACTCTGGAACCGAGATGGGTTTTAGCTTCAGTTATGTTGTTTTTAATGTTATGGGGGAATTAAAATGATTATTTATTTCGTAAAAATATTTTTTTCTTTAAAATATTAATATATCAAAAAATATCTTGTGTAAATATCAAAAACTATCAAAATATTGCTAAATTAAAATATTTTTCATAATATTAAATAAATAATAATATTTTTTTTCAAACAAATATTAGACCATTCAGAAAGTTTATCCAGCAATATTAATCAAGGCCTACATTTGCTTTATACCAGAAAGAACAATAGTGCGTAGGCGCTTCACTGAAGTTGTGACAGTTCTGTATATGGTGAAAATATACAATAAATGGTGTAACCGGTACCCTAGTGCTTCCCTTGTGCACCAGATTTACATACTACAATTTAAAGAAACATATACCAGTATATACACCTCCCCAATGTGATCACAGCAGAAATGAGTAATATTACCAATATAAAACTTGACTGTAATGCAAACAGCGTAGAACTTGATTGGGGTATAAACATAAATTGGTTTTCAAGGATACCACTGTAGTAGGTTAAGTTTGCTAAAGTGTAGCATTCTGTCAAACATCTGAATATTTCCCACTCTCATCCTGTAGTGCTGTAGAATATTTTAGTAACGCTGTATGATTCTTTAAAATTCATATAGTCATTTCTTTCTGTGATTCTCCCTGCCTGCATGAACTGTACACTTTACCCAGTGCATGCTTATTTGCTTTATGTTTTGTCAATAGTAAAAGTACAAATGTGGAAAATTAGACAGTTGCTTACTGCAACATTATATACATTAATATTTATTGGACAGTTGATGCTGTTACTTTATGTTACTGCAGGGCTAGGAAACAATCGACACCCCAAGATGACATGGACTACATCTCCCATAATGTTATTACAGTCATAATGCTATCAAAGTATCATGGGAGATGTAGTCCTTACACATCTGGAGTGTCGAAAGCTGCGTACCCCTGTATTAAAGCCTTTTACATAGTTGTCTTTGCACACATGCAGAATCATCTAGTTTATCATTTTTTTCCTTGAAACGAGAGCAATATATACGGTCAAGATAAAGGTAATACTGGAGCCAAGATATGAAGTCATATTTAGTTGTTTTGTTTTGATTTCAACATTTGGTTGTGAAGAAGAATGATAATTGGTTCCAAGTCAAGTCTCTAGGTAATAGCAGACTAGAATAGAAATGTTCTATTAACCAGTAAATGCAGAACACCATGTTATCTTATTGTCCAGAAAGCATTGTTTCTGCAAAGTGTGACAATTACTAAATTCTTTGGGGATTTTCTCCTTGCTTATTCATTTCCTTTGAAATACCCAGCCTTGATAATCAGCTTAGCACGGATTTTCCAGTTTCCCACCTGAGATGGATATCGTTTATGGATTCATTTCCTACCAGTGTCCCATTCATCGTCCAGTGAAATAGCTCAGTGGGCTAATGCATCAGCAGAATCTGTTCTATCCCTTGGGTCGCAGTTTCAAATCCCAGCAGGGTTGACTCAGCCCTTCATCCTTCTGAGATAGATAAAAACAACCCCTGGATGTTGGGCTAAGGTAAAATCCCCAGGACCTACTTGGAAACCAGAGTAATCTGAATGTACCTTTCCTGGTTAAATACTTTGTTATTATTATTATTAACATGCTTCCCGTAACTTAGTTTCACTTGACACTGGTTTAAATGTAATTTTTTAGAGGAAATGTATCTTGTTAAAACTAGAACATTTTCCATCAGGCTAAAATTAGTTAATGTATCCTCAACGTCATCTAATTGCTGTAGTTAATTTTATGTGAGTAAAATAAAAAGTAAAGCTTTTAGTATTTGCGTGGGCAAAATCAGCTTTTCAGTGAGTACTTTTGCTCCCAGGGTCCATATTTGTTCAGAGTATGTAATCTCACGACCAAATACCAAATCATTTGGAAAGTTATTCTAATGGTATTGAATCATTTGGGAAAAGTTTATAAAATTGAGAACTTAATTTGGTAATATGCCACTACTCTCTGAACAATAGGACCAACGTTACTAATTTGCAAAAAGATAAACTGCCAATACATAGAATATCTGAAATAGTAATGTTAATTCCATCCTCCCAAATTAAAGTGAGTTTTTTTAGAAGGTCTCTTACTGATTGTTAATACTGTTACTGTTCGTTCACTTCCGTACCTTGGGAGACAGAGGGGATAATACATTTATACCAAGCGACAACAAACAGTAAGATCATTAGAATAATTTGAGGGACCGCGGTCCTTGTATGGATTACCTGCAAGCATGTACTTATCTTATCTTAACTCAGCCTCCAACCTCCTCAAAGAGGAGAGGGGACAGCTGCCAATCATAAAAAGGATGTGTATTAAATAAAAAAACAGCAATGAAAGTCCTTTCCATTTGTTATGGCTTTATAAGGAGTGGAACCCCTTCGAGAACCCATCATTTTTATCAATGTTTGGCATAAAGACACAAAATAGGAAAGGAATGTTGGCATAGGGCATTCCAGATACACAAAGGGCTAATGTTGTGCACAACACACATAGAACTGATACAGAAAATATTTTGCAGATGGTATCTGGTTCTGGCTCTGGTACATGTTGGAGGATCTGGGAATGGGAGATGTAGGAGATGCTGGTCTGATACAGGGACTATGCTGCATACATGGTACGGATGCTCTCTGCTGACTCCTTATTGGAGGAGAATACATTTCATAATACATAAATCTACTGGAGTATATCTACCTATCACAATGGAAATATATATTTTGTTTATGCTACCTACAGATTAACCAAAATAAAACATTAAAATGTGTATTCCATATACTTATAACATCCAACACACTCATAGTACGATATTGGAGAACACCCACAATAGCCAGAGATGCAGATATAGAGGCACAAATTCCCTTTATTGTTCATATGAGTGTATGGTGGTTTTACAAGGTTATGGGAATAAATCAACAAGACAAGTTAGTGAGCTGTGGGGCGCATTCCTCCAACAGAAGTGGTAACTATGGGAGTAAGACACAAAATCTGAGTTATGTAGCAACTATAGTACATAGCACTCCACATCTGAACTAACAAATTAAAGGCCAGAAAAAAGTAACAATCCATTTTATCCTTTTCCTTCCCGCTCTATCTCCAAAATTATTTTGAGTGTGCTTGGTTACTCACAGGTTTGTATGATTCTATATGTGTTTATTATTATGCAATTTGTTTTCAACACTTATCTGTACAGCTCTGTACTGTTGTTCCATCCATGGAATCAAACTTTGTGTTGTATAACTTGTTGTGGTTAAATCATATGCTCCAAAGAGGATTGTGTCATGTCTCTCATGAATACCCATTACAAAGAAATTGCTGCAGTGATTTTTTTAAAGTCTGGTTGAAGTCTGTGTGAGTCTATAGATATAATTATCTGGTTGATGACCAATCACAGTGTCATTGGCCTTGTCTGGATATGGTCTATAAATAACTAACTGACCCTCACATTCCTGACCTCAGGTTGTAGGGTCAGTCCTAGCATTATATATACTCTGCCAAGTAAAGTGTCTCTTGGTAAATCCAGTTTGAAAGTGAAAAGACTAACCTTTTAATTTTATTTAGATTTTTTTTAACGCAGTGGAACTGTATCAATATTGATTCTGCAACTTGAAACATAAATATACCTTTATTTAAATTTATTTAAATTTTTATTTAAATCTTTATTTAAATTTAAAGCAAGTTAAGTATTGTATCAATGAATTATCCATAACACACCTTTTCACTGGGTTGGACTGGCATGGGAGAAAGAGAGAGTACATAAGGTCTCTTAGGGTTTTGAAGAATGTGTCACCAAATTATTTAGCTGTTTTTTTTGTTTTTTTTTTAATTTAAAGTACAACATGGCCACAGGGTGTATGTGGAATAAGATTCAAGATGCATGCCATGCATAAAGTCTCTTTGCCACATTAGCAAAATGCGAGGACCGAATATTGTTTGGCTTAAACAATGCAACTGCATTCAAATCAATGTGATTATTAATAAATGCTAAATCCTTGATCATTCTATTATGATAAGGCTGGCATTTACCTTTCTAATAGTTCTGTCTCTGTATCATTATATTTGATACTTTGTACGGATATATTTTCTCTCCTTTCCCTTTACCTACTTGGATACTCTGTTTAGATGACCTATTGTTACAGACACACTGTGATTCTGTATCATCTTTCAGTTATGTAATATAGTGCTTGCTTGCACCTAGGGAATGTGAGATTTATCAGTATAGTAGGGACATTACTAACTGTATTTTCACTTACATCCTTTCTATTCTCCTTTCCCTCTCTGATTCTTTTTATGTGGTGTTCATCTAGAGCTAGGTATCTCTCCAGCTCTTCTTATATTTAGAATTTATTAAAAGTTAATTGTTATCATACTTTGTGGTCACTGGATAGTCCAGTTCCTTGTTTGCCAATAATTAAAAGCAGTACAATTGTGATTATATTTTATTATATTTTATATACCAGCATTATTTTACTGAGAGCACTATTGCTGTTTTACTATCTTCTCCCTGAGCTCCTGTTACCATCTTAAAGAATTATTTCAAAGAACACTCACCACATATCCCAGAGGCGGGGATTATACCGCTGCATGCCTACTAACCTAGAGCTAGTATAAGCTCTATCAAATGTGAGTGGATCTACTATATTTAAATACCTTTTATCCATTTTTGGAACATACTGCACCATCACTGTTTTTCATTTTATCTCCTCCCTGGCTGTCTGTCACTACACAGAAGAGGACACTCACCGCATATCCCATAAGCGGGGCTCATACCGCTGCAAGCTATTCACACCAGAGTTGGATTAAGCTCTACAAAAAGTGAGTATAATCTCTTCTATTTTATTTGAATACCTTT
Organism: Pelobates fuscus; assembly: GCF_036172605.1. Taxonomy (NCBI): domain Eukaryota; kingdom Metazoa; phylum Chordata; class Amphibia; order Anura; family Pelobatidae; genus Pelobates; species Pelobates fuscus. The sequence goes on along the minus strand of NC_086320.1, from coordinate 117,487,603 downwards.
TTGGAACACCCTGTACCACTATCGTTTTCATCACTCTTTGTCCTCCTTCATATACCTGCAAGGAGCGAAACTCTACAACTTCAGAGACCAACATAGGACCTAAGTTCCATTATACTGGACTCTATTCCATTATTACTACCTCAGTCAGGACTTTCATTTTATTTACTTTGCCTACTGGCGAAGTCCCAGCCTTTTGTTTGTTTGCCTTACTCATTTATTTCAAGGACACGTGAGGGAGTCCTTGCTTGGGATTGCTGCCTTTTGTACTTCTTTCTGATATACTTGTGCTGACTCTATTTTCTGTAAGTCTGTAATGAATGCTGCCGCCAAACTGATTTTCCTCTCTAGTCAGTCCTCTCACACCCCACCCATCTGTCAGTCCTTAGATTGGCTTCCTGTATCCTATAGGAGTCAATTCACAGTGCATACCTATAAAGCACTGAACAATTTTAGCCTCTCTTATATCTCTTCACAGATCTATAGGTTAAAGCAGGGGTAGGAAACCATCGACATCCCAGATGAAGGGGACTACATCTCCCATAATGTTCTTACAGACTCTTCTTCGTCTCTCCACTCTGCCCGTGACCTCCTCCTGTCCACTGCTAGCGGGCGGCTCCCTTCCTATAGAATAGCCTGCCTACCGCCATGAGACTCTCCCCTAGTCTTCAATCATTTAGGAAGTGCCTTAAAACCCATCTCTTTAGGAAAGCTTATGGCTTCCCAGAGTAACCTCTACCTCACATAAATGTCTCTTGCTCTCTCCTATAGGGCAGTGCTTTATTCTCTCCTCCAGGTCTGCTTCACTTGCACCTTATTTGATTGCTATTTTAACCCACCTCCTGTAGACTGTAAGATCGGTAGAGCAGGGTCCTCTTCAACCTATCGTTCCTGTAAGTTTTCTTGTAATTGTCCTATTTATAGTTAAATCCCCCCTCTCATAATATTGTAAAGCGCTACGGAATCTGTTTGGTGCTATATAAATGGCAATAATAATAATAATGTGAGCAATCAATACAGTTATTGATTCGGACAGTCTTGAAAGACTTGGGAGATGTCATCAATGAAACTTTGAAAAGCTCAGTAACTGCCCTAAACAAGTAAATACAAACATACAATATTAAGCTCTGCTATCAAACTCCCACTACTCCTTTTAATTAGGAGAGTAACAATGTTAGGGATTTGGGATAGTGCACAAGTAAAATATTTTGTTTTTTGTTGTATGTATTGGGGCTGATGTGTGCAATAGCCATTGCTGCCGTCCAGGAGTGGTGGGAGTTTAAGCAGAACTTAATATTGCATGTTTGTATTTTCTTTGGATTACACAGCCATGTTACAGTGCTTTTGCTCACCCCATGTGCTCCACATATGTGTAGGGGTATATAAAAAATACCCCTTCCTGTCTCATTAGAAATTTCCTCTTTCTCAGCGTAGGACTCACCTAAGAGGTTTTGCCTTGACGTGGCAGGTGAGCTTACACTTAAATGGACTTTGGAGTGAGACAAAAAAAAAACCTCCAGTTATTTAAACGTGCATAGGAATTTGGGATAGTGTGTATGTAAATTGTTCGTGTTTTTTGTATTTTTTTTTTATTGCCCCAAACAGTATCATCATCTTTTCCGCATTAACCAAACCTACTCACCACTCCAGTTACTAAATTTGTACTGTTTATAATTATAGGAAGCTAGAACCCTTGGTTTATTGGCTCTTTGTAAAATATGGAGAATTGAAAGGGGATTTTAAGGCCAAATTTGCTAATTTGTAAACATCCCACAACCCATGTCCTTATCAGCATGACTGTTTTGGTCTAAAATGTACAATTCCCTCTTTAAATCTCGACATGTTTTGGTTTAGTGAATAATCCCATAGATGTTGAGTTGCTGAAAATTCTTATTTATAAATTGTTCAGTATCTTCTCCTTTGAACGTCCCCTATGCATTTAGTAATAATAGTGGCATCATTACAATATGTCGTGTTCCCTCTTGAACAACTCAGTAGAACTAATATTACATAGAATGTTACCTTAAACATATGAATAAACCATTGTTTTAGCTTACTGAACTTTTGTGAACATCTGTCGTTATTACCTGTCCTGTAATTAAACATACTCACTTAGCTATGTTTGTTCTGAGTTAGCATGACTTGCTTGTTGTGTAGCTAAGTTTCCTTTGAATAGCTATGAAGCGTTAAATAGGAAGCATGAAGCCTCAGGGAACAACAGCGGATGTAAGATCTTGCAGATAAGAGCTATGAGAGTTACAGAAAGTGCTGTGAATGACTGGCTTAGAAAAGAAAGGGTAAGATCAAACTATATCTAGGCTGCTGGCTGATAGGTATGAGCTTAGATAGTCAAATAAAAATGTCTTTTCAAGTTTAGTTCTAAGGATTTTCTTCTTTGATTACAATGATATGTTTCCTAACCCCACTCAATTGGGTATATATAACACATATATAACACTGGGATGTTTATATGGGATTGTGATGACATTTTTTTTTCGCAAATATAATTGTGTACTGTAAACATTTGTGATAAAGACCGATCAGGGTCAGACAGAGCCCGAAAAATGATCACTCCACCTCCCAATAAATTAATACAGTGAAGATCTTTAAATTTAAATTGGAAATATCTGTTTTCTTGTATGTTCTAAACATGACATCATAACCCAGTTCACTTCAGGGCAGGCAAAACAAGGCAATAAATTAAATTAAAGGGAAGACACAGAAAGTGTTTAATATTCCTGCTTCTCTGTATTGATTGTAAGGTACAAAGGACAGAGCTTATAACCATGACTAACAGGGAGCTAAGATGGATGCGCCCAGTTGTAAGAAAATGAGGTGTGGATTTCAACAGTTCATTTTATTTTCACATATCATAAATACATATTTGTTAAATATTTTGCAAAGTAAACATAATATAAACAATCCTGGGAAGTCACAGTTCCTGTTTAACAAATAGTATTTGTGACAGACCCACCCATCTGGACTAAAGACTGTTGGGTCCGTCTGATTTGCCCAGTACTTATGGTCCCTGAGAGATCATGCGGAGGGTTGTGACTTTGTACAAATGACATTTCGAATACAGCGGAAACTAACGAAGCGCCAAAGCTACCAAAGTCCTCGAGGTGGCCGACATCGGACAAAGGACCACGTGGCGGCGGCCATCTTAACTTCGAACCCGCCGACCCGTACTATCGACGATACTTCGACAGTTCAACGAAAGTCGAAGTACCGACCCACTTCGAACGGGACTTAGCCATTTTTAGGCCAACAAGTGACCGACCGCACAGCCCGAATCCAGGGAACTATTTTGGGCACGAAAAGGTACCTGCGGTCGGTCATAAACAGACTTTCGAGTAACTTTTTATTCACTGAAGGGATTGGTGTGATTTTTGAGAATGTTTATGTTTTAAGTATGCTGAATCTGAATATGTGCCTCTTATGTGAATATGATGGATGGATTTGAAGTTATGAAAGTTGTATAAAAGTATATTTCAAACTGTATGTATAATAGGATTATGTGTCACACCAAGGGGAGGGAATGTGTGGGATGTACCATCGATGCCAGTGGTTATTTTATGCCTCCCCTTGGGTGTGGCCTGTGTGTGTGAAATGCAAATAAAAGGCAGGCTGGCTGATCCAGTCCTCAGTTCATGTTTTACCCTCATAATGGAGCTTGGTCTCGTTATTGGGGGAACCGGGATTACAAGTGACTAAAGACTGTGTATGGAGCTCGGAAGGTGGTACCGTAACAACTGGTGGCAAGCGACGGGATGATCCTCAACGCCCAAAGAGACCACTACGACCAGGAATAAATGGAACTACAATACCAAAACCTGAGAAGAGCCACCCTAAAAGACTTATTGGAACAAAGGGGCGGACAGGCCAGTAACCTCAAGAAGAGGGACATTATTGCTTTATTGCTGGAAATGGATGGAGTACCAGCGGCAGAGGGAACCAATGGACCCAGCCCAGACGACAGAACCCCTGAGGAGGCAAGATTTGACCGGGCGGTAAGAATTAGGCTGGCCCATTATGGCCCCAACCCCTCCGCGGAGATCATCACCCAGGTTCAAGCCGCTGTGGAGGCCAGCCTGCTACGCCAAAACGGTGCTGCAGCAGCCCCAGTCACAGCAAACCCGGGGGACAAACAGAAAGTGCCATTTGCGGCCTTCAAAGCCTTCAGTGAGACAGAAGGAGAGATTGACGGGTACCTTGCGGATTTTGAGCGGCATTGGCCCTGCACAAGGTACCCCCGGAAGACTGGGTTGCTATACTGTCCGGCAAGTTATCCGGCCGGGCCAACGACGCTTTTCGGGCCATTCCGGATGAGGAGATCGGGGATTATGTGACCGTCAGGGAAGCTTTACTTGCCCGGTATGCCGTTACACCCGAGGCATACCGGAGGAGGTTCCGAGACACTGCAAAAACAACTGGGGACTCATACGTTGAATGGGCCTGCAAGGTACATCGCACAGCCGCCCACTGGATGGCAGGGTGCCAGGCGGTGTCAGGAGAAGAGGTACTGCAGATGTTTTTATTGGAACATTGTTTCGACAAATTGCCAACAGGGGTCAGAGAGTGGGTAAGAGACCGTAAGCCCTCCACTCTACACGAGGCGGCTCGCTTGGCCGATGAGTACACCGACGCTCGCAGACTGGACAATTCCATCACCAAGGCCACAGCCAGAGCGGAATACCCACCAGCCGCTGCCCCTTATCAGCCTCCCATAAACAGACCATCCGCACCCCCTCCGTCTGCCCAGTACCAACGTCCACCCCGGTTTAACGCCCGAGAGTACTCTGAACCCCTTCGGTGCTACCTGTGCAATCAGCTAGGGCACAGGCGACAGGAGTGCCCGATGAACCGTGCCAACAGGAACCAGTCCTGGAGGAAACCCACGGGGGCCCCTTCCCGAGCACCTCTTCCAGCAGCCCACTGTGTAGAGGAAGAGGAATGCTGGGGCATCTTGCATGAGGCGGACCCTGTTCAGGCTGCCCACCAGGACAATCGACAACACCACCGACAGAGTGTAAAGGTCAACGGAAGGGAAGTCAGTGGGCTACGAGACACTGGTGCAACCCTGACTTTGCTCCAAAAGCACCTAGTGTCCGAAGCTCAACATACCGGGGATACCGTGGCAGTACGAGTAGCCGGGGGTGCAGTATTTCGCCTACCCGTAGCCCGGGTACATTTGGATTGGGGAGTGGGCGCTAGACACGTGAATGTGGGGGTCATTAAGGATTTACCCGCTGATGTCCTCCTTGGCAACGACTTGGCCCCCCTTGTTTCGGCCTTTGCTCCCATGGGCCCCGCTGCAGTGGACGCTGTCACGACCCGTGCCCAGACCCGTGCCGCTGAGGCCGGCCCACCTGCTGCTGAGACCCAGGTAAGACTCTCTACCCCGACTTGTACCTTAGACCAGGCCCCGTTAGGCTGGGATACCCCAGAGATGTACGGGAAGGAAACTAGGGAGGACCCGACGTTAGCCAAGTACAGAGCCAGGGCCGACGCTGGGGAAGAAGGAGTAGGTGGGGAACACTACGAGTGGGTGGGGGATAGGCTGTACAGGATCCCGAAACCTTCCCCGAAACCGAATGCCCCTCCGCAGAAACGACAACTAGTAGTACCTACAAAGTATCGGCAGGAGATTCTGCGGATTGGGCATGACGTGCCGTTGGCAGGTCATCTAGGTTCCCACCGCACAGCTCATAGAATCACCCAAAACTTTTTCTGGCCCAATTTTAACCGAGATGTGCGGATGTATTGTAGCACGTGCGACACTTGTCAACGGGTAGGTAAGCGAGGAGATCATCCAAAAGCTAGGCTACAGCCGATGCCTATCATTGGAGAGCCCTTTTCCCGCATAGCCGTTGACATTGTGGGTCCACTGGCCAGGGCTAGTCCATCCGGTAAGAAATATATTCTTACTGTGGTAGACTACGCCACCCGTTACCCAGAGGCAGTAGCGCTGTCTAATATAGAGGCAGAGACGGTTGCTGATGCCCTGGTTAAAGTCTTTACTAGGGTCGGGTTCCCTCAGGAGATCCTCTCTGATCAGGGAACCCAATTTACCGCTGTGCTCACCCAGCAGCTGTGGAAGGTGTGCGGCATCAACCCGCTACTTAGTTCACCATATCACCCACAGACTAATGGTCTCTGCGAGCGATTTAATGGCACCCTCAAACAGATGCTGAGGACCTTTACTGACACTTGCAGAGACTGGGAGCGATTCCTGCCTCATCTGCTATTTGCATACAGAGAGGTGCCCCAGGAATCGACTGGGTTCTCCCCCTTTGAGTTACTCTATGGGAGAAGGGTTCGTGGACCCCTAGATCTCATTAGAGGACACTGGGAGGGGGAGACGGAGCAAGAAGGGACCCCCATAGTGCCATATGTTCTGGAACTCCGGGACCGCATGGAGAAACTGTCCCTGATGGTAAGGGAAAATCTCCGGGCGGCCCAGGGGAAACAGAAGCGATGGTACGATCGGGGTGCTCGACAGCGGGTTTTCCAGGTTGGGCAGAAGGTTCTGGTGCTCAAACCTGTGAAGGCAAACAAGATGCAAGCATCTTGGCAGGGCCCGTACAAGGTGTTAGCTCAGGTATGCGATACTACCTATCGTATAGCCAGCTGTTCGGATGAAAGGGTACAACGATCCTTTCATGTGAACATGCTCAAGGAGTATCAGGAACGACCCGAGGATGTTGCAGCAGTTTGTGCCCCAGCTACCGACGACCCAGAGAACTTACCTTTACCTGACCTGCTAGAAAGGGATCCCCAGACCGACCTTACTAGCCTCGTACAGCTAGGTGACCGACTAAGCCCGGCCGAGAAAACCCAGGCAAGACAGCTTCTGTGGGAGAAGCAGGCGACGTTCTCCCAAGAACCCGGGTACACCAACCTAGCTATACACAAGGTCGAGACACCCGGACAGAACCCCCTACGACAACCCCCATACCGTATCCCGGAAGCAGTCCGAGAAGGAATGCGGAAGGAGATACAGGAGATGACCCGGCTGGGGGTTATTGAGCACTCAGTCCGTGGGCGTCACCCGTAGTCCTAGTACCCAAGAAAGATGGGACCACCCGGTTCTGTGTGGATTACAGGCGGCTCAACGAGCGGACTACCACTGACGCCTACCCGATGCCCCGGATAGACGAGTTATTAGACCGCATTGCCAGGGGGCGCTATCTGACCACCATTGACCTATGTAAAGGGTACTGGCAGATCCCCCTGGCCGAGGATGCTATCCCCAAGTCGGCATTCGTCACCCCGTTTGGCCTGTACCAGTTTAGGGTCATGCCATTCGGGATGAAGAATGCTCCGGCGACCTTCCAGCGTATGGTGGATAGGCTCCTAGATGGCTTCCAGGGATTTGCATGTGCATACCTGGACGACATCGCGGTCTACAGTGAGTCTTGGGAAGACCACCTAGTACACGTAGGGGTAGTGCTGGACAAGATTCGGGCCGCCGGCCTGACTCTGAAACCAGACAAGTGCCATTTAGGCATGGCAGAAGTGCAGTACTTGGGTCACCGGGTGGGTTGTGGGAGCCAGAGACCCGAACCGGCCAAGGTGGAAGCGGTAGCTAACTGGCCCACACCTATCACCAAGACCCAAGTGCTTGCCTTCCTAGGGACAGCGGGTTATTATCGACGTTTTGTCCCCGACTACAGCACGATTGCCAAGCCCCTGACTGATCTGACTAAAAAGAACTTACCTAGACAGGTCCTGTGGTCTCCAGCTTGTGAAGCCGCGTTTCAAGCCCTGAAGCAGGCTCTTGTGAAGGCCCCTGTCCTGGCTGCCCCAGTCCCTAACAAACGTTTTCTTGTCCACACAGACGCTTCCATGTATGGACTGGGGGCTGTGCTGAGCCAGGTCGGGGAGGATGGAGGAGAGCACCCTGTCGCATATCTCAGCAGAAAGTTACTACCTCGAGAAGTGAGTTATGCGGCAGTAGAGAAAGAGTGTTTAGCCCTGGTCTGGGCACTGAAGAAACTGAGCCCCTACCTATACGGACAAGAATTTTCCCTCGTAACAGACCACAACCCCCTCGTCTGGCTTAACCGGGTCTCTGGGGACAATGGCAGACTGCTGAGGTGGAGTTTGGCCTTGCAGCCTTATAATTTCACTATCAGCTACCGGCCCGGTAAGCAGAATGGGAATGCGGATGGGTTATCCCGGCAAATAGACGTCCCTATTCTCCCTAAGTCCGGTCATCCCCAAGTTGACCCGCCACAGGGTCAAGCCGGGTCTGCCGGAGTGTTCCACAAGGAGGGAGCCATGTGACAGACCCACCCATCTGGACTAAAGACTGTTGGGTCCGTCTGATTTGCCCAGTACTTATGGTCCCTGAGAGATCATGCGGAGGGTTGTGACTTTGTACAAATGACATTTCGAATACAGCGGAAACTAACGAAGCGCCAAAGCTACCAAAGTCCTCGAGGTGGCCGACATCGGACAAAGGACCACGTGGCGGCGGCCATCTTAACTTCGAACCCGCCGACCCGTACTATCGACGATACTTCGACAGTTCAACGAAAGTCGAAGTACCGACCCACTTCGAACGGGACTTAGCCATTTTTAGGCCAACAAGTGACCGACCGCACAGCCCGAATCCAGGGAACTATTTTGGGCACGAAAAGGTACCTGCGGTCGGTCATAAACAGACTTTCGAGTAACTTTTTATTCACTGAAGGGATTGGTGTGATTTTTGAGAATGTTTATGTTTTAAGTATGCTGAATCTGAATATGTGCCTCTTATGTGAATATGATGGATGGATTTGAAGTTATGAAAGTTGTATAAAAGTATATTTCAAACTGTATGTATAATAGGATTATGTGTCACACCAAGGGGAGGGAATGTGTGGGATGTACCATCGATGCCAGTGGTTATTTTATGCCTCCCCTTGGGTGTGGCCTGTGTGTGTGAAATGCAAATAAAAGGCAGGCTGGCTGATCCAGTCCTCAGTTCATGTTTTACCCTCATAATGGAGCTTGGTCTCGTTATTGGGGGAACCGGGATTACAAGTGACTAAAGACTGTGTATGGAGCTCGGAAGGTGGTACCGTAACAGTATTTTAAGCAAAATATTACATTAACGTGGATTGCACTTTAGAACAGTTGAAATAATAGATCTCCTCTATTGTCTATTGTAGTGGTTCCCAAACCAGTCCGGGACTTAGGGATTACCCAGTTGTGTCTAAGGTGGTTTGTTATTTTTCTAAAAACACCTTGGACAAAACTGGTAATCCCTAAATCCTGAACTGGAGGGGTGCCTTAAGGACTGATTACCTATACTGGTTACCTATAAACATCTCCTGGGCCATGATTCATATTCATCAAATTCTTGCAGTCTGGACAAACCAAGATATTGCAAACTACCTTGAAATATCTCAGTGCACCTGTTAAGGCCTGGATAGGTCACAAGCTCATGTACACACTCAATGTTGGGATAGCAAATGCCCTACACAAATCCTGCCTGCAGGACTGACACTGATGTGTGGTAAAATCTAAAATCCCCGAGCCAAGATTCTGTCCCTAAGTCTGGGCCCAATGAGAAACCTTTGGGTATAGCAGTTGGCAGCGAACAGTGAAGATTAGAGATTTCCATGTCTGACACAGGTGGGATGTGGCCTGAGCCAGCTACCCACCTAATTCTGTCCCCCTGACCACCATGTAACATGACCATGCAGCTTGCACTCAATGCTGCTCTTTTCCCTCCTGATCAGCCTCAGCACCCAGAGAAACTAGGGGCAGTATTGACATAACAACATATCCCCCACTCACAGCAATACTGTCAGTTGCACAAAGATAACAAATTAGCAGGGGGAGAAAGCGGCATTGAGTGCTAGCAGTTCAACCATGCTACAGTAAGGTATGGGAATGGGAGGAAAATTATTTAGAAGGGGTAAAGATTATGACTAGTGTGAAGAGTGGATGTTGGGGGTGGCAGTATTGTGCTAGCAGATTTCATTATTATTTACAAAGCACAAACGAATTCCATAAGGCTGTTCACTAAGTGGACCAACAGACAAGTATCTGCAACAAGACAAGCTGGACGCACAGGAACAAAGAGTGCTGAGGGCCCTGCTCATAAGCAAGCTTACATTCTAAAGAGTGGAGTAAAGTGGCACAAGTGGTAAGAGTACTTCAAGGGAAAAAGAAAGTTACTCGAATAGTTTACAATGAAGGGTTAGCTTTTTGGATGACTTAGTTGCAGGAGAGGAAACAAAGTGGGGTTACCAAGGTACGGGGAGGGAAAGCTATTAACCATTTATTTGATATGCTTTCCAAAAGAAGTGAGTTTTCAATGATATTTTAAAGGAACAGAGACTAGGTGATAGTTTAACAGAGCAGGGAAGGGAAGGGACTTCTATAGGGACAGAGCATCCTAGAGAAGTCTTGAAGTAGGCGACACAGGTGCAAGTATAAACTGAGAATAGACACAGATCGCTGCAGTGTGTAGGCCCTGGAAGGGACATACTTGTGTGTTAGATGATGATTGGTAGGTAGTAAAAGTGTTATGTAAAGATTTGTAAACAAGTACCAGAATTTTATATTGAGCCCTAAACCTTATGGGAAACCAGTGTAAGTGTCATGTCCTGTTCCTGCTGCGGATCATTTCTGGCGATGGCTTCTAGTATCGAGTACTCTTTTTGCAATTCTTGTTTAGTTTTTCTTGTTTATTCTGGTTTTCCATTCTATGTCTGGTTTTCTTTATGCTGGGTTTTCTGGGTTCATTCCTTTATTCCGTTCCTGGAATTCCTAGTCTCTTGGATTCCTTTAAATGTTTGTTTTTTGTTGCCACACCCGTTCCTTGGCCATTAATCCTTTTTGTTTCAGTCTGGTCCTGCTGGCAGTGGTTTCATTTCCCCCTGCTCATTCCTTTGCAGATAAGTACTGCGTGTGTTTTATTATTGTTTATTTAGTCATGCATATCTAGGCAGTTATTACCCACTGTAATTGATGTACTTTGGCGCAGTGGTGGGCTGCATTCATCTTGGCCATTTATGTATGTCTAAATCTCCAATGTTTATTACACATATTAGTACTTAGTTATGTGTTGTCTTGTTTTTCCTTGTATCTCTTGTCTTGCTTTATTTTGTCTTTCCAGTTCATGTACAGTCCTGTCCCGTCCATGCCTTGTTCTGGTTTCCCTCATGTCTTGTGTACATGTTCTGGACTCTGTTTTCTGTCCTCCTCCGGTTCTGGGTTCCTCTAGTCTAGTCTAGTCTTGTCTTATCTTGTTTAGTGCCTGTTATAGTCATAGAAACATAGAAACATAGAATGTGACGGCAGATAAGAACCATTCGGCCCATCTAGTCTGCCCAATTTTCTAAATACTTTCATTCGTCTCTGGTCTTATCTTATAGTTAGGATAGCCTTATGCCTATCCCACGGATGCTTAAACTCCTTTACTGTGTTAACCTCTACCACTTCAGCTGGAAGGCTATTCCATGCATCCACTACCCTCTCAGTAAAGTAATACTTCCTGATACTATTTTTAAACCTTTGTCCCTCTAATTTAAGACTATATCCTCTTGTTGTGGTAGTTTGTCTTCTTTTAAATATAGTCTCCTTCTTTACTGTGTTTATTCCTTTTGTATACTTAAAGGTTTCTATCATATCCCCCCTGTCTCGTCTTTCCTCCAAGCTATACATGTTAAGATCGTTTAACCTTTCCTGGTAAGTTTTATCCTGCAATCCATGAACCAGTTTAGTAGCCCTTCTCTGAACTCTCTCTAAGGTATCAATATCCTTCTGAAGATATGGTCTCCAGTACTGCGTACAATACTCCAAGTGAGGTCTCACCAGTGTTCTGTACAATGGCATGGGCACTTCCCTCTTTCTACTGCTAATACCTCTCCCTATACAACCAAGCATTCTGCTAGCATTTCCTGCTGCTCTATTACATTGTCTGCCTACCTTTAAGTCATCAGAAATAATCACCCCTAAATCCTCAGATGTTGAGGTTAGGACTCTATCAAATATTCTGTACTCTGCCCTTGGGTTTTTACGTCCAAAATGCATTATCTTGCACTTATCCACATTAAATGTCAGTTGCCACAACTCTGACCATTTTTCTAGTTTACCTAAATCATTAGCCATTTGGCTTATCCCTCCTGGAACATCAACCCTGTTACATATCTTAGTATCATTAGCAAAAACACATACCTTACCATCAAGACCTTCTGTAATATCACTAATAAAAATATTAAAGAGAATGGGTCCAAGTACAGATCCCTGAGGTACCCCACTGGTGACAAGCCCAAGCTTCGAATATACTCCATTGACTACAACCCTCTGTTGCCTGTCACTCAGCCACTGCCTCACCCATTCAACAATACTGGAATCCCAACTTAAAGATTGCAGTTTATTGATAAGCCTTCTATGTGCAACAGTGTCAAAAGCCTTACTGAAATCTAGGTAAGCAATGTCTACTGCACCACCCTGATCTATAATTTTAGTTACCCAATCAAAAAAATTCAATAAGATTAGTTTGGCATGATCTCCCTGAAGTAAACCAATGTTGTCTCTGATCTTGAAATCCATGTGTTTTTAGATGTTCAACAATCCTATCCTTTAACGTGGTTTCCATCACTTTCCCCTCTACTGAAGTAAGGCTTACTGGCCTATAGTTCCCCGACTCCTCCCTATTACCTTTCTTGTGAATGGGCACAACAATTCGCCAACTTCCAGTCTTCTGGGACTACTCCTGTTATCAATGATTGGTTAAATAAATCTATTAAAGGTTTTGCTAGTACACCACTAAGCTCTTTTAATAGCTTTGGGTGTATTCCATCAGGTCCTATTGACTTATTTGTCTTTACTTTTGACAGTTGAAATAGAACCTCTTACTCTGTAAACTCACGTGTAATAAATGACTCATTTATCCTTTTTCTTAACTGAGGTCCCCCTCCTTCATTTTCATCTGTAAATACCGAACAAAAATATTCATTGAGGCAGTCAGCTAGACCTTTATCCTCTTCTACATACCTTCCTTCTTTTGTTTTTAATCTAACTAATCCTTGTTTTACTTTTCTTTTCTGATTTATGTATCTAAAAAAGTTTTGTCCCCTTTTTTTACTGACTGTGCTATTTTCTCTTCTGTGTGTGATTTAGAAGCTCGTATAACTTGCTTAGCCTCTTTCTGCCTAATCTTATAGATCATTCTGTCTTACTCACTCTGTTTTTTTTTATAATTACTAAATGCTAACTTTTAGTTTTTTACTATTTTGGCCACATCTGCGGAGTACCACAGTGGTTTCTTGAATTTTTTGCTTTTACTGACAAGCCTAATGCAATTTTCTGTTGCCTTCAGTAGTGCAACTTTTAAATATTCCCATTTCACTTGGACTCCTTTACACATATTCTAATTTTAGAAAAGTCTGTTTTTCTAAAGTCTAAAACTTTTGTTTTTGTGTGGTGTGACTCAGTCACTGTTCTTATATTAAACCACACTGACTGATGATCACTGGATCCTAAACTTTCACCTACAGTAATCTGGGCTTGTCTTTTTCTAGTACTGGATACATACCTGCTGCAGAGCCTCCCTATCCAGATCCTGTGAGGTCTGCATATTTTCTGCTAGTTTCTGTGATCCGCAGAAGCTGCATCAGGGCCTTGGTATGTGGCTGCACAAACCCTGGTGCTCAAAACCAGGGGTTGTGTGGTTACCCTGCACCAGGCCCTGATTGTTCATTTCCATGAGGTTGACTCCTATCATCAACAGGCACACAGGGATCCTGGTCTCCGTACCGCCACCCGTGACAGTTAGGACTGACAGAGGGAGGACGCATTGGTGGTGCAGGTGGACAGGTAAATGAGTCTTGCAGTAGTCAAGGCAAGAGAGTATAGCAGCATGACCAAACACCTTAGTTGCATCCGGCATTAGATATGATCTATGTTTTTGAGATGGAAGCAGAAGTATTTGGCATGGGGCTGGATATGAGAGATGAAGAAGAAGTTGTAGTCAAAGGAGAACATCCAGGCAGTGAGCCTGTAAGGTAGAGTACCATTGTCTTGGAGGAGACAGGTATGGGAGTAGCAACCCTTCAGGGAGGAAAGACAAAACATTATTTTTTGGACAGGTTAAGTTTAAGGGAATGAACAACTATTGAGGCAGTCAGGACACGATTTAAAGAATCGGTGAGAGATCAGGAGACTTGATATTGGAAGCCAAAGGAGCTGATGACGTTACAAAGGGAGGCAGTATAGATCAAGAACAGAAAAGGACCTAGGACAGAATCTTAGGGAACACTGACAGAGTGGTTGCTGAGAAGAAGGGGAGCCAGAAAAATAAACACTGAAAGAGCACTGGGAGAGGTAAGAGAACCAGGAAAGAGCAGAGTCTAATAGAACCAGGTTATAGAGGATGAGCAGTTGTTGATAATCAACAATGTCGAAAGCAGCAGAAATGTCAAGGAGCATTAGAAGGGAGTATTACCACTGGATTTAGCAGTAATTAAATCATTGGATAGTTTGGTTAGGGCCATTTCGACAGAGTGATGAGCGTAGAATGCATACTGAAGCGAGTCAAATAGAGAGTTGGAAATTGATCAATTTAGTGTACACAACTCCCTCAAGGATCTTTGAGGCAGACGGTAGTAGCAAGACAGGGCGGTAGTTGGGTGGGGGCTAGGGTCAAGGTTAGGCACCTGCTCCAATTTAAAATAAAAGTGATGTATGGCAGCAGCCCACAACGTCTGTGTAGTAGTAGTAGTAGCCTGGGGGAACAGGGGTAATTGCTACCCTACCCCTTTTTGTGAGCCTTCTCATGGACCAATTCTATGTATCTGACTCAGAATTTTGAATTTCTATATTTGGTTAACACCTTAGACCACATCGCTCATGGTAATGGATTATTGGCTTCTAAACTTGCATTGCTCTTTTCTTGCTCCTCGGTTCTCTGACTAATATCTTGTAAAGACGTTCGGTTTGGCTACTGTACTTTTATTTCATCTTACACCTTTCTTTAGCATATGGATTTGCTGACCTTTTTTGTTTACATACTTAGCTTATTCTTTCTTCAAAAAGAGAAATATAACTTCTCATTTGGGATGTTTTACCAGATACAGTTCTACTTCTCTAGATTCCCCCAAGATATTGTTTTGAAGGTACAATTATTCAGATCTTTCGTCCCTCCTATTCCCTGTGGACTTTGTGAAAATAAAAACATTTTTTATTGCCTCTCTTGTCAGTTGTACCTTATTTTTCAATCTTTTTTGGAAAAAGTAAATCTACCATCCCAAATCTCTAGAACTTTAAAGGTGTCTGTATTTTTCTTAAGCAGATCTTTCAACCTGGAACAGCAAAACACATATTCCATGTTGAACCATTTAATCACATACTGCAGCCTAGTTTCACACTCAACACACACTTAGTCACACTCTCGTTCTCACCCAATAATTTAGCAAATATTAAATTAGGCATTTATTCAATTAGTAGAATTTTTAAAATCGCTAACAATACTTTGTGTAAATTGCCTCAAGCATGTGTTTTCTGACCTAATTAATAGCTTCTGTGTCATTTTGCACATCACATAAAATACAGTGTGCTACATAAAAATTGAAAAGAGTTGGTTCACATTATTCTTAAGGTTCCGTACACGATAAGAACACATGAATTTATTTTACTGTACGGTTCTTCAATTGTGTGGATGGATTTACAGATGTGAATAACCAATATATAGTGTTGGCACACTTTGTTAAAAATATTCTGTGTAGTATGAACGACTATATTCAAAATCTGCTAGATGTAGTTATACAAGCATAACTGCCACATAACATCAGCATAACTCCATGAATACATATATACATACATTGAAAGTAAACACCCAATGGAATTCTGATCTCACTGATGTCTTCTGGACAACATTACACTGACAGCAGGAAAAACAAAGTTTTCTTCCACATTTTCACACATTGGAAATTTTGCACTATGTCTGATGTTCTAAGTTACTTTTAATTTGCTCTGTACTTATGTAAATAGCAATTGTTCCCCCCTTTTGGGGGACCACGTGTTGAGTTTTAAGGAATTGTATTATGGAGATAACCCAAATCTTTAGACCAGGGCTGTCCAACCTGCGGCCCCCCAGATGTTGCTGAACTACAACTCCCATGATTCTTTCAATTAAAAAGATAGCCAGGGAATCATGCAACATCTGGGGGGCTGCAGGTTGGACAGCCCTGCTTTAGACATTGAAACTTAACAACAATTTCCAAAAAAACTATTTAAGGAATTAATGGAACTAAACAAGTCCTCAGGTAATAAAGAAATAAATTAATTAAATAAAAGCAAAAAATATTTATAAATCAACAAAAAGTTGATATGAAAATCTTTATTATCTATTATTTATTATTTATTTATCTATTATTTATTTGTAACGTACAATAGAGGGGTAGGTAGAATATCAGTACTTGTAATTATAGTATGTGGCTGCTGAAACTTCCAAAAACCAGAGTCTCTTCTTTTCTGGTGTTACGATGGATGTAAATAGTAGGATCAGGGAGCAGTGCCTGTGATGGAATTCCCACGCTCAGAGCGATATGGAGGAGGGAAGGAAAAAGACACGGATATAGTGTAGGATATACTACACTATATCCGTGTCTTTTTCCTTCCCTCCTCCATATCGCTCTGCGCATAGGAATTCCATCACAGGCACTACTCTCTGATCCTACTATTTACATCCATTTGTAACTTACAGCTTGAAATACTTTACAAACATAATTATAGTACCATCACCCTCTAAAAAATAGCCTGAAGAACCTTAAAAGATACAATATAGAGCTATAGTTACTGTAGCTTTAAGGATTACTACTGGGTGAAGCTAAATACGTTTAGTTTGAATGGAATCTTATTTTCAGTATTTTGTTCAGTGGTGTAATTTCCATAGAAGTGACTATTCCTATTCAATGTCCATAAAGAACAATTTGTATTAACTTGCAAGTTTATTGTTACTATTGGGTCAGATTACTATTATATCAGATTTTATCTCTTGTTGTGTTCCTGTAATTGCATATAGAACTGTACTCATATATGGAGGTGAATGCCTCTTTAAATTAAGGGAAATGCAGGATTTAAAAAACTGAATTTATAATGATGTCAGCCTCTGCTGAAGTGAACTATAGGCTCATGAAACATATAAAGTGGAACATCAGTGTAAGATGGAGTGTTAAATGCGAGTTCAGTGAAGTGTAACGCAGGATAGAAGGCGGTGAACTAGGGAGAAGTTAACGCCCGAAACACGGGTAACAGTTTTGATCTTCCCTCGGAATTCAGCTAATTGAGGGATCAGTTAAAGCTGACAGCTGTAGTCAGGGACCCTGATAGGCGTTCTAACCACAGTAGTCTTGTGAGTGTTTTAAATCTTTTTTGTTTTTATCAATAAATGTTTAAACAGAGAGCACTATGGATCTATTATCTTCTTTCCTTTAGACCTACAGATCACCTTTAGAAGTACCTGTTATAATCTTTACTTTGATCAGACTTTCTGTTCCTCCTCTGATTTAATGTCATTTCCACTTTTGCGTTCTCCCTGCTTTAGCCAGACTGTCCACCAATGGCCATGCTCCAGTTATCCTCAAAGAGAATCAGTAATGATATGCCTTACCGGGTGTGCCTGAGTTTCACTCAACTGAACACATGCCCACAATGCCTGCCTAAGCCTCCTCGGAGTTCTCAGTATTCAGACACTAGAACTTACAAATCACACACACACACAAACATTTCCTCACCACATTAGATATCATATAGTGTCATATGTTTATTATAGATAAATAAATATAAAGAGACATAAAAACTCATTTCTATTTATCTATCCATCTATTTTATTATTAATCAATCTCTCTCTCTCAACAGTGGGTAGTGAGGTTGGCTGGCAGAGAAGGGGTTAACTGTGGGTAGGGAGGTTGGCTGACTGGGAAGGGGTTAACTGTTGGGTAGTGAGGTTGGCTTACTGGGACTGGCAGGGAAGGGGTTAACTGTGGGTAGGGATGCGGGGATGTGGGCTGACATGGAAGGGGTTAACTGTGGGTAGTGACTAGTGAGGTTGGTTTACTGAGACTGGCAGGGAACGGGTTAACTGTGGATAGAGAGGTTGGCTAACAGGGACTGTAGGAGAATTTTACTTGCATTACTGGGAGGGAGAGGACCACATATGAGCTCTAGCTGCAGCTGTGCTGTGAGCATTCCTTACACTAGATAAGATATGCCTCTATTTTCATTGGCGGCAAAAGGTATGTTTCTTTCAGAGACTGGGAATCAGGAACATGCTGAAATGTGAGAGGGGGTGGCTAAGGAGGCTGGGTTACACTACTGAGAAAACTACACAGAATTGAAATAAAATAAACTAACCACACATATTTTGAGCTTATTAGCTTTAAAGGATTACTATAGGGTCAGGAACACAAATATGTATTCCTGACCCTATAGTGAAAACCCACCATTTAGGTGGCTTACCCCAGTCCCCTCAGAATGGTTTAAAACTCGCCTTATTTTCAGCTCTCCATGGGTCTGCTGGTGCTGGCCGTGCACCCTTGGTGACATCATCAAAAGTGAAATTTTTTTGCCAATCCAATGTTTTCCCATGGGGAAAGCATTGGATTGGCTAAAATCGGCAAGGGGCGGGGTCAAACACCGTTTTGGCCAATCAGCACCTCCTCATAGAGATGCAATGAATCAATGCATCTCTATGAGGAAAATTCTGCGTCTCCATGCAGTAGGGGGGACACTGAACGGCAGGGCTGCTTACTGGGCCATCTGAGGAGTGGCCACTTGAAGGTGTCCCTAGGGGCAATGTAAACACTGCGTTTTCTCTGAAAAGACAGTGTTTGCATGAAAATGCCTGAAAGGAGCTATTATACTCACCAGAACAACTACATTACGCTGTAGTTGTTCTGGTGACTATAGTGTCGCTTTAATTTAAGCTTAACTTGTTTAGCTGCCTGAACTATCACTTACATTGTTAAGTGAATACATTATTTAATACTTTGGACTAATCTGATTTGAATTTGGTGTTTAACATTTGGACTTTTTTGTACTTTCTGCACGTATCCCTGGCTACCATTGATATGGTTTATTATATATAACATATATATATACTTTTTTTCCTTGAAACAAGCTTCTGGAATATTGCAAAATATTATCTTTGTGTTGTTTCAACCTAACTAGATGATTTAGGCTAACAGGAAGTAGAGGCCATTTATTACAAACCTAGAAAACTGGTCACTTATTTCTCAAAAGAGTCACTGTGATGACTCACTTAAAAAAAAAAAAAGATTGGAAACATTCTTGAAAGTGGATGGAAGTTTGTAATAATTGAAATGCAGTAATGCAAATGGATTTCATTTACTTTTTCCCATAGTGGGAGAAGCCATTTATGTATGTATTGCTCATCAGGAAGCGGTGTCACACTGACCTTAGTGAGCATGCATATGAAGCCACACAATTTTTTATATGCTCACTCATTTTCATAATAAAAGTCAGAGATTGGCTGAGAGGTTTAACCTAGCTAAAATGAGTGGAATTGTGGAAGTAATATGACTTGTCAGATTCTTTGGAAAATTTGCAGCAGAGTGATATTCAAACGTTAGTTTATTAATATTTTCTTCTATTATTATAAATTTATTAAAGGAATACTAACACATTAACAAAAAATATAATTCTTGAATGTCCGTTATTTACAAGTGCAGTTCAGATATATCTCTAATCTACCCTGTCAAAAACTGTCTCCACATCCAAGGATGAAAATAAAGTGTCTGAACCAATTTATAAGAATCACTGCCCTGAGGTTAGAGCCTGCTTCTTCCTGGTTTGTTTAAAGCCTGCCGGGTCCAGATGGACTAATGAAGACATATAAAGGGTTAATCCAGTAAATTGACTTTTAATTAATATTTTACATTGGCTTTGTATGCATTATCTATTGGAAATGGCAGATAAAGCCACCCTGAAGTGAACTGTTTAATAAATGCTGATTTAATGTTTATTATTTTTTCATATATTATTTGCATATATATGATGATATATATGATGATTATTATATGATGATATATATGATGATTTATTATACTAAGCTTAGTTACCCTTTAACATTAAATATAGTAAAGTTGTGAACACTACTTTGACATTTTCCAGATATTTCATCGTATGCTATATACTTATTATGTTTCTAATGTGAGGGATATTGTAAATAATATTCTTTGTTAAATTTAGAATAACAGCTGGTGTATGTCAATCCTTCCTCAAGGTCTCCATAGGTTAAGTGCACTGCGATTCACAATTTCATTTACTCACAGAATTGTATGAAGAATAATGCAATGGAATACTTTCTATAAAATTAAACAAACACATTGTAAAAAAAATAAAATAAAATAAAATAAAAAAGATCAATTGCAAAACTGAATTTTAGAATCAAAAAGTTTAACTAATCTGACATTATCATGTCCCAGTTAGATCAGGATTGTCCTACATTAAGACTGATAGGAGTTGGAGCAGGTTTCATGGACAAGAGGAAGCATGAGGCAATGGAGACACTGACAGAAAAACAGATGGGATACAAGACACGAAGACGTGGTAAGGATGACAGTATTTTTCAATGTAAAAATACTACATTAAACTGTTCCTAGGACGCATGGTTAACAAGCAACATAAGTGCACATGGTTTTCTCCTGGATTTTGTTGCATTCAGCCTGTGGAGGGAAGGTTTTATTCACTCAGGGGTGGGTCCAGAACCCTAACCCTGAAGGGGCACAGCTAGATATTACCTTAAGAAAATGGGCACATACATTTGGGCAAACACAGATACACTCACTTACAAACATAAATACAGTGGCCAGTATCTACTTTTATACTGACACATGCTCAGATTCATATATGTGTAGAACGCAGATACCTGTACACACAGACATATACAAACACACAGTGATAGTTACACAGATTCATATATATGCAGAATGCAGATACCCGCACCAACATACAACAACAACAACAACAAAACAACAACTTCTCTCTTCCTCTCCCCAGGGAATCAAGCTTTTTTATACAGCCTATTATCGTAGATACAGAACTTCACATGTAAACCTTGAACTAACTTGTTATCTCACTAAATATGCACACATGGACACCACTCATTTATAGCCATACTATTTCAGCTACAGCGTCAATCTATAAATAATCCCCTCCGAAACTAGCAGATCCTAAACCAAAAGAAGCAGCTGCATCATCTAAACTCTACTTGAAATGTAACAATATTTTCCAGACCTCATTGCAAATAAATTACAATTTGCCTCTTACCTGGAGCCGAATTTGTCATCCACACATTTGGAATGACAAGTCCTTCTTAATAGCTCTATACAAAGTTATCATTGTGGATACACAGATGTTGCAATAATTACAACGTAGCTTATATATGCCATTTGTGCTTAGCTTAGTTAGTCGGACAACCTACATTGTTTCTGCCACTCAGGAATGCCGTTTCATATCAATGACCTAAGCCTCTAAGCTGACAAATGCAGACACATGTAAAGTTAGACTATCTGGGTGTACTTTCAAACATTTGCCCATGTAAAGCCTTGCAACAAACAATATATATTATTATCAAATATAGTGTTGTCCCCAAGATGGCCTGGCATCTTTGCTGTAAATATAAATGATATTCCACACTAGTGGAAACAGTTTCAACAAATTTGTCTGCAATAATTCTATTTTGTTGTCAACAAAATGTCAGCATGTAAATAGAGTTCTGTCACTTACAAACAAAACTATACCAATGAACAAAACAAGTACAAACACTTTGATTCACTAGTAGAGTCTGATGTTGTTTATTTTGGTGTTCAAGCAAAGTTATGCCAAAAACGATATTTGGCATTTACTAAATGGCTTTGTAGTTTCATGGTCTTCAAAACAACCTTTTTGGTTGCTTCATCTAACTATACTGTGACGATAAAGCTTTCCCCTTGCATGTGGTCCTTGGGATGGTTATGCTCAGTTAGGCCCGGGTGCGGGTGTTTCATTGCATCTTAAGTGTCGGGTCCTGGGTTTAAGTAATGAAACGTAGCACCGTCATATTTGCCCTATATGTCCCATCTCCACTCTGGAAGCATCCCCGGTCCCCCATGTCTATGCAGGTGATGCGTTTCAGGGTTGTGGCGTCAGTTTTCCACTATATAGCATGCAGTCTGCTTCTGTGGACTCACTCCGGCAGTAATTATGCACAAAGTGTATTGTGCCCATGTATCTTTTAGTGTGAACAACAGTACTACGGGAGTCTACGTGATTCAAGCCCCACCCCCACTTCCTCTGCCCCTGTTGAATGGACCAGAAAGAGAGAGAAAGAAAGAAGGGGGATTAAAAAAAATAAAATAAAATTATAAGTAAACACAGAAATCTATCCTGGGTATGGGTAGATCCACTCTTCTACACCACCCGTCACACTTACTCTCTTCACTCATCACTTTAAACCTGAGGCCCCTCTTGTCTGGCCATAAAATCCATGGGGGCCAATGTCTGTGTGCACCGTTGTATAGTGTCCCTTTAATTATACTTTATATGCCTTATTTTGGAGTTAGGAGCTATGAATGCATTAGAATGTTGTGCCTACAGGCACCTGACATGTAACTACAGTGATGCTGAGCAGGTATGCCATTTGTAACAATTGTCTGAATTGGTTAGGCTTGTCAGACAATGTCTTCTAGGGTAAACAAAGGCATAATATATATTTTCAAGGACCTATCTAGATACGCCCCTGACTACTATGATTTGTAAAATATTTATGTGATCAAACTTAACCTCACAGTATTCTAAGAATGTGATACTGTGTAGAATTACAATGTTATAATGAAGTGATAAAATATTTTCTAAATATTACGTAATAAAACCTCTCTGTTGTACAAAAAATGTTCTCTGGACACCAAAGCACCTCCATTTGGGAATAAGTAAATGTAAATTAAATAAAATTCACAGTTAGCATTTTTCTATCATTTCTATGTTCATTTCAAACCACTAAAAGGTTATTTTTGAAAACATTAACAGTGTTTCTGGACATTTCAAACAGCTGCATTGAACAGCTGGGCCATTACTAAATACAGAAGCACAGATTGAAGGTTACATATACACATTTATGTTTTGTATAAAATGTCTAAGCATCTTTGTTACAACAAGTTATACAGGGGATGGGCCAGACTGCAGTCAGCCTGTCTTTTGTAATTCATTATGGAGATGATCCATTCAAATGTTACACAAACTAAATAAATTAAAGAAAAAGTAATATACTAAACACCTTTCCCTTTCTGGCTAATCCCCACTATTTGCACGTATCAGGTAGTGACTGAAATTTCTAAATCCTGGTCCTTCCCTTGATTTCTGTGGGCATACTGTAGATATTCCATAAATTGCATGTGTAGTCGTTAGACACGGTTTTGACTTGGTTTCGGAATATCTTCACTTTCATCAATGAATTTACCCACATGTGCAAAACTGTGGTGCCCACTCTAGTAGAGAAAGGCTCTGAGAGAGCCCATACAAGCTCATGAAAACTTCAACACCAAATGTGCACATGCTGTGGAAGATCTTGTGTAGGCAGGAGAAAGCACTGCATTTTAATCAGTTAAAAGGAATGGGATGAAGAGGGACCTGGAGCATCATGACCTGTTCAAGGAGGTTATAGTAGTTATGGTGCTTTAAGAGTTTCTGTAACTGAGAATAGACAAAAATATATGAACATTGTGTTTATGATGAAACTGAAGAGGAGGCATGAGGGGAGGGGATAAAAACCTGCTAACAGTTTAATTGTATGCTTTCCTGACGAAGTGAGTTTTCGATGATTTTTTGAAGGAGTGGAGACTGGGTGAAAGTCTAACAGAGAACGGAAGGGAGTTCCACACAAATGTACAGCCCTCGACAGGACATACTTGTGTATTAGGTAGATATAAGATGTGAGGGATTACATTTTTTTTAAAAGTAAATTTTAAAAATGGAGGGTGGTGGGAGGTCGGGAGTGCAGGGGGGGAGGGGACCATGAAGCTTCCCTTTGCATGTCTGTGATTTTTTTTTTTATATCCTTAATAGTGCTTTGAGCAATGACTTGATATTTACTGTGGAATGGTGCCAGAGCATACCTTGCACCATAACTACTACAGAAGGCCATAGTGGTTTTGGTGCTTTGCATTGTTCAAAACGTTAAATAGAGTCCACTATTTGAAGACATCTTTCTTCAGGACACACATATAAGCTTTGACTACAGTTACAATTGTAATCTTTCTCATACAGAAGTTTAGTTACATCTGTTAAATGAAATTGATCAGAGAGCACCATCACTTGAAACACAATTGTCCTTTTGAATTACATGAAGGCGAAATCTAGATTTAGTGCGTTTTAAAATGTTTGCCTTTTTGATGCAGATCTGTTATTAATTATGAATCTACTTAAAAGCCTGCTGACACAGGTGTAAAAGTGGCACTTTTATGCTCCAAAGTTTGTTATATGTTGGTATTGTATTCCCATAATATAGCAAGTCTGAAAATATTTGTGTTGTATATTTAGCAGTACAAAATGAGTTGTTTATAGATGTAATTGTGTGATAAAAAGAAAACCTGTGTTGTATGTTCTTTGACTTCTAGCCTTTCAAAAAGGGCAAAGAAAATACATTCTATGGCCATAATTGTCAGAAGTAGAACAATACATATTCAATAAAACCCCAATAATAATAATAGTACAAAGCTAGAAATGTGAAAAGAAATAATTTTCTGGGCAAAAGAAAACCAACAGTGTGTATACATAAGGTTCGGAACAGGCAGTAGATCTCCTGTATATTAACATGGCATCGTAAGGAGTGTGCCCAACATGCAGTTATCTGGGGTGTGAAAAAAATGATATAAAAATAATAAATTTAGGAAGTAAGGATGCCCATGCTATATATGAATTAAATTATCTTTCATTAAAATGGAGACAGAGGACTAGACCTTGTTTATTTGCTATTTTACAAAGTATCAGTCCGAACACAGTTTGGAAATTGAGAGGGATGTTTTAGGCAGATAGTGTAGATACATGCATTTTATTGTTGGATATATTATGCACTGTTGTCATAAGGATTCATTTGTCTGTCTTTAGAATAATAAAACATTCCTTATTTACGGATTCCTTATTAAAAACAATTTATAGTCACAGGTGCTCTTTGACTGATCTGATCTTATTCTCATTTTTTGTCTGCCAGGGTGGCGTCAGATATTACTGCATTTTTTACAGTATTTGTGGTGTTTTGATTTTTACCAAATGTCACCTCATTTATCATGTAACTGAGTCTTGTCATCAAATCAAACGTTAACTGTCATATAGGGCATATCACTTACTTCTTGCATTCGCCATATGCCATACACAATGGATATCTCAAGGACAGAAATTGCAAGCCTTTAAACCGCGTGGAAAAATTGATTGTTATGGTGTACTCAGTATGATGAATTTCTGACATACCAAGGAATAGAAAAGATTATATTCAAATCCAACAGATGAAATCCATGTAATAGCTTTTGCAGAAGGGATGACTTAATAGTTTTATTTTACATACCAGAAACCCCTTTCAAAATAATTAAGGATATTTCTCATCAATTAGTGGTGGAACCTACTAGGGATGGAATTATATATGAAAGTGAGGCAATAAATCTCCTAACATACATTTTCTTCAATTTCATAGTTTTCTGCTGGGGTCAAAAGTCCCTTTTGCTAGGCTTTTTAGAGCAAAACATCCATATATATTGAATGTCAGATGATATAAATCTTGCTAACTATCTAAAATGATTGAGAAAAATACTACTTACTGGAACTTGCAGCACAGAAACAAACTCATATGTTCAAGGCATGTTCTAAGCTTCAAAACCACTACATGTAGTGATCTTGGTGAAAAGGTTCTGTCCCTGCAGTTGGACAAACATAAGTATTGCGGTGTGTGAGAAACAGCATTTAGTTATTAAAGGTCGGGCCAGACTGGTAAATAAAGGCAGCTATGTAAGTATACAATTCTGTCTATGTAAAATAGTATAAAATATAAGGTCTTTAGTAATTGTTTGTAGTGCATGTAGGCAGCTTGAACAACCCAAATGGATAGTATGGGTTTTGCTCAATCCTTATAGCTTAGCTGGTATGTTGGAATATGATGTCAGGATCTTCTGAATAAAATCTTACGGATAAAACTAGGAAGGCCCAAATATAGTTAAAAGTAAATAAATTTATGAAAAAAAAATTAAAAAAGATTAAAACCATAAAAGGAAAAAACACGAATGCATTTTGATTGCAGGCTTTCTCAAAGTATGTAAGGATTGAGCAAAACTCATGTTTGCTCTCCACTAATGAGTAAATCTCCTTGTATGATCTATATTTATTTTACTTCAAAGAGCACTATGGATATTTGTTATCTTTTATAAATTATTAATATCCTGATGACCCTTTGCTGCTACACTACTGTGCGTTGACAAGATTAAATCCTGAATACCTTGACCTCGAGAGCTCATACCACACCAGCTACCAAAACAACTATCAACAGTAAGGACTCCCACACACAAGATAAAGTTATTCCACAGATCCATAGGTGGGGTTATACCCCCAAGAGCATATATTTGGAGCTAATTACTAGGTCCAAAAAAGTTTAAGTGCTTTTCCTTGTATTTATCTCACCAACTATCTGAAAATACTACGCCATGTTTTGTTTTTGTCCTCTCTTTTGCATATTGAATTTCCCTGATTGGATTTTGAGGATACTTCCCTCTGTCCCTTTTCCAATTATATCTATATGTTGTGATAGTAATGTATAGATTGGGAGAAATAACTTTAAAAAAGCAGGTCTTTCTTCCACCTGTCCAGGCCCGGACTGGCCATCGGGCAAACCGGGCAAATGCCCGGTGGGCCGCGATGGCCAAGGGCCGAGGCCGGCAGGAAAGATCAAGAGATCTCTCCTGCCGGCCCATGCAGGGCAGCACCGGCCCCAAGGTGGAGTTCTGTCTCCCATCATGGGCCGGAGGGGAGAACGCCGAGCAGCTTCCTTCTCATCCTCTCGCGAGCTCCGAGATTATCAGAGCGTTGCCATGGTAACCCGTGGCAACGCTCTGAAAAAACAGGCTCGCGAGAGGGAGAGAAACATGGTCTGTACCCTGCGGGGTACAGACTGAATTACCTGCCGCTGGACCACCTGGGATCGGTGCTTTGCGTGTGTCCCCCCTCACTGGACCACCAGGTATGTAAATGCTTCCTCTCTCCCCTGCCAAGTTAAAAGGGGGGGGGGGGTAAATGGTATTATCATTTTTTTTTTTATTACTTTTTTTGTTTAATTCTTAAATTTATAATGTATGGCCATATCATCCACTATATACACCCCCTCGCATACACACACTACACACACACACACTGCACCCCCTGCACTAACACACAAACACACTACACTAACACACAAATACACTGCACCCACTGCACTAACACACAAACACACTACACAAACTGCACAAACACAATGCACCCCCTGCACTAACAAACACACTGCAGCCACCTGCACAAACACACTACACACTACACAAACACACTGCACACTACACAAACACACTGCACCCCCTGCACTAACAAACACACTGCAGCCCCTGCACTAACACACACACACACTACACAAACTGCACAAACACACTGCACAAACACACTGAACCCCCTGCACAAACTTCACTAACTCACTGCACAAACACACTGCACCCCCTGCACTAACAAACACACTGCAGCCACCTGCACTAACACACAAACACACTACACACTACACAAACACACTGCGGCCCCTGCACTAACACACAAACACACTACACACTACACAAACACACTGCACCCCCTGCACTAACACACAAACACAATACACACACTGCACTTACACACAAACCTACTGCCCCTGCACTAACACACAAACATACTGCACCCCCTGCACTAGCACACACACTACACACACTGTACCCCCTGCACTCACACAAACATACTGCTCAACTGCACTAACACACTACACACACAGCATCCCCTGAACTAACACACAAACACACAGCACCCCCTGCACTAACACACAAACACACTAAACACACTCTATCCCCCTATATACACACTACAGCCCCTGCATTAACACACAGCACACACTCTATAGCCCTATATCCACACTACACCTCCTGCACTTACACACAAACACACTTCACACACTCTCTATACCCCTTATATACACACTATACCCCCGGCACTCACATATACACTCTATACCCCCTAAACATACATTACACTCCCTGCACTTTCATGCGTTATGACCCTTTAAACACACACATTACACCTCCTGCATGCAAACACAGTAATTTATATCCCCTATAAATACATATTCCGCACCCCCTGTACACACTACACCACCGATGCATACATCACTGCACCTATACACATGTGCTGTACAGCTCCTATATGCATACACACACTAGAGCCCCTAGATACACTCACAAACACACAGTACAGCTCTTTACATGCACACACTACATCCACTAGGCCCACACACTCCACAGGCCCTATATAAATACACACACACATACTTTACAACCCAGAAACACAGACTGCAGTCCCTAGCCACATGCAGTACGCCACAAACAGACCCCTTTACACACAATACAACACAAAAAGTCTGTTCTACACACATGCAACCTCCAAACATATACAACACCACAGGGATCATCCCCACACATGCACAACACTTTAACAGCCCTGTTCCTGTTTTGATCTCTGGTATCCCACTATTGTGGACACCAGAGACAAATCGCCAGCAAACACAGAGCATGCTTGCGCCCCAAAAGAAACAACATTGCATTTACTCCCATCTAAAAACACTGGATGCTCTGGAGAAGCGTGACATTAACATACTCATTTGGTGGTGGTGACATGACATGCCCCCTTTCTGACCCTGCCCCTAATAGTGGGCTGCTCTGCCTTTAATTGCCCGGGCTGAATTTTTGTCCCAGTCCGGCCCTGCACCTGTCAATCGGTTCTTTAGCATAGAGTCGTATGCTGAAGAACTGAGAGACAGAGAGAGCAGGTAAGAACTCATGCAGGGAGTTCTCCTGCTCTCTTGGCATAGAAACCACAGCGCAAGCAGTCACGAGACAGGACTGGTAGACCATCCAAAGCAAATTAAACCTCATTACACCACCAATGATTTCTCAAGGTGTCCTAACCAAGGGTACATGTCCTCATATGGAGAATTAGTGCAGCAAGTGTTGCTTATGTCATCTGCGCAGGTCAGTGCAACTATATGTTTATGGATACTGGCGGAAACTGGGGAGGGCTTCCACACTCCCACACTCTGCAAATGTGGTGTCAGAGTTTGCAGACAAAAGTTTCTTTCAGAAATGGTATTGACGATATAAGTATTTGAGACCACTGTTCAGAGGAACGCCTTACTGTTGTGATGTTATTATACACAATATACAATAAACATATATACGATTTGTTTTACAGGCTGGAAACGCTAAGCTTACATGAGAAAGAAAAGACCAACAAATCCAAAGGAAGAGCCTAATCAGGATATATGTGACTTATCATTCTGGCAATAATTTCTGGCCATATGGGTTTAATGCCAAAACAAGACACAGCATTTTTCACAAATATAAAATGCTCTTTCGCGGATGATATAATCAACATTATACATTTTACTGCTCTAAAACACTTTGTGTTCAGCGATGTCTCACGAGTACAGCAGTACCTCCAATGTTCAGCCTGTATGGTGTTTTGGAAAGTTGAAAGGGTCAAATATAAGGCTTGCTCATTTCAGTTTTTCCACATCGAAATTTGACAGATTGGTTATGTTGCCTTAGAGACTGTATGGCAGCTCAAGAATGAGAATTACCCCCATCATGGCATACCATTTGCACTTTCTGCTGATTTATTTTACAGTAGAAATGTTAGGATGAGTATACGCAAGGACTTGAGTTACCCTTAACTAAAAAGGCATTTAACACATTACAGCAAGGGTTCTTAAAAGGAAAAATATGTTTGTTTACGACCCAAGAAAAAATAGGCATAATGCTGCTGGAATGTACCATGTGTTCTTCAGCTATAATTTATATATTATGCAATATCAGCAAAATCCTTTTCTTCAATGTTCTCATGAAGATTAAATTGGATATTAAATCTCTCCTAACCACAATATTTCTACTGCATACCATTCTGCTATATACCATAGATTATAATAACATGTAATGCAATCCTGAATAAATTGAATGTAATGAAAACACACATTACACAGGATTATAGATACATACAATTAACAATCATCTCATTGCAATAACAGGGTGGTCCGAGCTACATTTATAAGGACAAAGAGACATCAGATTTTAAAGATTGCCTTAATTAACATAATGTTAGTCCACATATTTTGATGCTAACTATGAAGATAACTTGCTTACATTAGAAAAGAACAAAAAAATGATTTAGCAATGTCACCTGAAGGTTCGATTAAAAGGAAATTGACATCTGAATGGAGGCCAAGCCACAATCAAGTGTTTAGAACTGGGCATTCAACAAAGTACAGTGTAAGTACAGTGTATTGAGATCTCAGAGCCTATCCAAATTGGAAACTGCAAGATGAAAGAGGGAAAGATTTGAAGACTCATAACATTGGTTTACCAGTAGCCCTGTAATTTATAGAAAATTGGAACAAGAAATAAATCACAAGTACTATTTTCCAAAAAACTGTTCAAGCAGCTTTGTGATAAAATGCGTTTTGGCAAAAGATGGTAATTTTTTCTGCATTATTAAATTAAAAAAGATCTAGCCAAATTCCAAGAATATAAATTATTTCAGAGTGCAAACTTTGGAAAACAAAATGAATAATGGACAATGTGTTGTTATATATGTATATATATATATACAATGAGAATAATTTATGCCTACCTTTAGTATATGATAGGATCATTCAGCCATACATGTGCACCTTGGGTCAAACAGTGTTTGAAAACAGACTGTTAGTCTCTCTGGTATTCCCTGTTTCTGTGCAGAGAGTGAAGTACTATAAAGACTAAGTTGGTTTTCAAGCACTCTTCTTGTTTGTGCTCTACGCGTTTCTTCGATCTGACTTCCTGAGGAGTTTTATCTTCTTTCCTGGTCCTCGGCTTTATACAATTGCTTGTTTTGTTTTATTTTCTTGTTTCTGCTAAATGATACACTCTAGTTTACAATGTTCCATTTATGTGTTTCAAAAAGCTTTATCAACACAGAGTAATCAGTTCCAGTAAGCAATAAAAGATTCAATGTATGCGTGAGACTCGCAGGCAGGGCCGGACTGGGAAAAAAATTAGGCCCGGGCATTTTTCAATCAGAGCGGCCCCCTAAGAAGGGGGCGGGGCCAGAGAGGGTGTGTTTTGTCATCACTAATGACAAGTGCGCCCCCTCTCAAAGTGAGCATGTTGGTTCAATGCGCAGAGCCCAGCTGAAGAGCGCTAGCATTATTTGTTCTGCGCAGCGCAAGCAAATGTAATAACATGCGCTGTGTTTGCTTTTAAATTGTCTCTGGTGTCTCCACAAGTGGGATACCAGAGGACAAAAGTGCCAGGAAAGTGTATGGTGCATGTGTTTGGAGCCTGCTTGTGGGATTGCGTGTGTGTAGAGTGTGGTGTGGTATTGTGAATAGGTCAATTTCATTTGTGTTTGTGGTGTAATATGTGTGGCTAGGGGCTGTAGAGAGTGTGTGTATAGGGGCACAGTGTTATAGGGGATGTAGCGAGTGTGTGCATACGGGCTGTAGTGTGTGTGTATAGGTGCCATAGTGTGTGTAGGGGTTGTAGAGAGGGTGTGTTAGAGAATGTTGTATGTGTTTGCTGACCAGAAATGTAGTGTGTATAGGAGATTGTGTGTGTGTGTTTGTGTGTAGGATTAAGAGTGCATATAGGGTAAGGGATCTAGCGTGTATCTGGAGCAATGTGTGTAGTGGTGCGGTGTGAGGGGTGCTGTAGTGTGTATGTGTGTGTATGTATATATATATATATATATATATGTTAAGACACTCACCGCCAGGGGAATGAAGCCGCCGTTTAATCGATAATCCCCTTTCTCCAGAAATGCAATTTTAGTCCAACCGATTAGTAAAACTCCCGAACGGAGTATACGAATACGGCAACTCCCGATCAGCAATTCATCCGAAATCCTTCGACAGCTAGAAATAAACGAAAACGCTGTCCCAATAGTAAATCCCTCCACAAACGAGACAAAGCTCCGTCTTGAAGGTCAAACAGGAATGTGTTTAATGGGGGCTACCTGCCCGGTATTTATGCAGGTCTCCACAAGGTAAACACTCCCCTAGGGGACCTTGTGGAAGACTGTAAAATATATCATACAGTAGCCAATCGCAGTGGCTTTAATACAAGCCCTTCCCATTTTACCCATAAGTCATTCTTTTCTATCCCGGAGATAATTAGGGAGAAACCTAATTATCTCCGAGGATAGAGACCATCACCATTTTAAAACATAATACGAAAACTACAATAAAATACATAAAATCAAAAATACCGATTGTATAGTGTTCGTGCAACGTATCCCCAGATAGCCTGGATCTGAGGGCATATTCCTACCGAATAGCGCTCAGGTCAGCTGTACATAGTTCAATCGCCATGGAGTCAAAGTCTCTCATAAGTCCTTCGGTATTCGAATGACTCAATGGGACGGCTACCTGGGTAAGTCCATACGAATTAGAGAAACTACCGAACTGACCGGTGTTCGTACGCCTCAAAGAAAATAGAAGGGGGGCGGCCGCCTCCAGCGGTGTTCGGTAGATAAAGAGTCCGTTTTTAGATCCATAGGTTTTGCACCGAACACCGCTGATTCGCCTCGTGTCCAAAATGGCCGCCGCCTCGTGTTCGGCATACGAACGACGACCACCCGTACGAATGGAATGGAGAGGTGTTTGCGGTTAACCACAACGTTCTAATTGTGGTCAAGGTGTTAACAAGCCGCACACTCCTCTCCTGGGTGGCCGTTGATTCGGTAGTTTCAATCGGTACTAGGGAAAACATACGAACAAGGGCATACGGACAGGAAATATACGAATTCAAGGCAAACAGACGAACCAGCAATACAAGTCTATACAGATGGGTTCGTCACAATATATATGTATATATATATATATATAAAAAGTGAAAAAAAGATAGCACTCCCAGGACTTGTAAATAAAATAAAACTTAACTTTTAATCAATCAGCAAGAGGTCGACGTTTCAGTCTGTTAACCACAGACTTTCATCAGGACTCTATTTGGACGTATTGTATGTGTGAGGGGGCGCAGTGTGTGTATGTAAGAGGGGTGCTGTGTGTGAGGGTGTTTTTATCTGCCATCACATTCTAGGTTTCTAATTTTCTTTGTCTGTTAACTCACTGAGGGTTATTTTATATATTATATACATATATGTGTGTATATATATATATATATATGTGTGTGTGTGTGTGTGCTGGATATGTGTGGGAGTGTGCTTTGTGTATGAGCAAGGGTGCTGCCTGTCTGAGGGTGCTGTGTGTGAGTGAGGGTGCTGTGTGTGTCTGAAGGTGCTGTGTGCTGTGCTGTGTGTCTGATGGTGCTGTGTGTGTCTGAGGGTGCTGTGTGTGTCTGGGGGTGCGCTGTGTGTCTGGGGGTACTGTGTGTGAAGGTGCTGTGTGTGTCTGAGGATGCTGTGTGTGAGGGTGCTGTGTGAGTCTGAGGGTGCTGTGTGTGAGGGTGCTGTGTTTGTCTGAGGGTGCTGTGTGAGTCTGAGGGTGCTGTGTGAGTCTGGGGGTGCTGTGTGTAGGAGGGGGCTGTTAGTGTGAGTGTGAATGTATTTTGTATTTTAAATTTAAATATATTTTTTTTTATAAATAATTAAAAAAAAAAAGTTATATCCCTCCTTTCTTACCTTTAGCCTGGGAGGAGGTGGGAAGCCGGGTTTCCATGGGGGGGGTTGCCGTGCTGCCATGGAGGGTGCTGCCTTCCCTGCTGGTCCTAGTGGTGAGAGTTCCCTCTCGCGAGATCTGAGCATTGCCGCGGTAACCGCAGCAATGCTCAGAATCCCATGAGAGTACCCAGCGGAGCTGCTGGCTAGAGCTCCCCAGGTCCACTCCTGCCTCCCTCTCTCCCCAGCCAGTGGCAGCATCTCAGTTCCTCTGGGCCGGTGAGGGAGATCTTTGATCTCCTCACCGGCCCATGAAGGCACACAGCAGGGCCGGCGCTCGGATAGTGCTGGCCCTGCAGGGGCTGGCAGGAGAGATCCAGTGATGGCCATCAGCCATCGCGGCCCACCGGGCATTTGCCCCGTGTGCCCGATGGCCAGTCCGGGCCTGCTCGCAGGTCTTGTTGCAATCAATCACTAAGGCACTGAGGTAATTGAGATTTGAATTGTAGTCTCATGGAGGATAACAGAAAGTAGCTACAGATGCATGTATATATTATAATCAGCAAGCTATTTTAAGATTCATATGGAAGGGTGACAAACCCCTCGGGGGCCAGCCACGTGCAATGCCTGCTCAGAAAGCACCTTGTATTTGTTCCGTGTTCGGTCTAGCGGATCTGATTAGATAGAGGATGGGTCGCCTGTATCTGGTGCATGTAGGCTTGTGAGGTTCCTAGAGTCTGGATTTTTATTTATTTTGTTAGTCATTGATTGACAAAAAATAAATAAAAAAAAGAATATAGGCTTGACCAAGTCTAGATGCGGTGTACTGATGTAGAATTATTAAAAAACCTTTATTAAACCTTTATTAAATTTTTGCACTAACTCCATTTAACTTCATTATATGACAGATTTTCCTAACAGCATTTAGAATATTAGACAGAGAATGTATTTTCTAGAAGAATATGACTAACACCGGAATTATCAAGTTCCTGTAATATGTAACAATGTATGCCATAGCTAGCCCATGCTAATGAAATGTCCATTCTCTAAAAAGCCTGAGAAACTAACCTTGAAGCTAAAACGGTGCCAAGTACTCAAAATGGCTGGCTGCCAGATTCCCCCTCCCATCGAGTGAGCCTCGTGCTAAAGAGCAATGGCGACTGAATCTCATGTCTTACCCTTGTCAGAAATGACGACATCCCATGATGGGAGGATGCCCCACTAGCCACTCAAACCCCTAAGCCAATTACTAATATAGATGGGAGGGCATTTAACTTACCACTTAATTCATAGACCAATTAATGATGTTTATTTGTTGTTATCTTGATATTCAATGATGATGTAATTTTGCTCTTATAAGGGTCTGCGAGCCCGCTTTTTCTCCAGATGCCATTAAATTTTCTTAAGTTATTTTAACCTGAACTGCATGTGTCAGTGTGAATTTACTTCTGCGTATACGCAATTTAATCATCTCAGATTTGGACAGGAACAGATAGTCATTCAAACATATTTGTTTGCTTAAAATAATCTATATCAATTTGGCGCATCCAACGTGGGGCTTTGGGTTATGACCTATTTGGCAGCCGTCCAAGAAGACCTGGGTAGATGAATCCTGGGGGAAAGAAGGAGATTGATCACCTCTGAATACACGGTGGAGACTGCAGCAGGCCCGGTATGTTTCTTTTCCCCTTTGATTTATCTGTTCAAGTGTCTGTGACTGCTGCCAAGAGGACATCAAAGACAGGTAATATCTTGCCCAGAGAACCTATACCTTATTTGTTAATACTTTTTACCTGCATTTTGACTATCTGTTGCCTGGGTGTGTTTGTATTGGTCTGTCTCTAGCTTAAGTGCCCGGGTAGAGTGTTTGTCTGTTTGTCCCTTTTGGGATAAAGGGGGGTGGGCCTGTGGGTGTTTGCCTGGGGGTCCTCTGTTGCCTGTTTACCCCTTTTAGGAGCCACGTGGCTGTGGCTGTAGGGAAAAAGGGGGGTGGACCTGTGGAAGTTTTCCTGGGGGTCTTCTTTGCCTGTTTACCTCTTTTAGGTGCTGGGTAGCTGCAGCAGTAAGGAAAAAGAGGAGGGGGGAATCTGTGGAGGGGTGTAGACTCATTGCTTCCTGGGGATTCCCCATGGTGTCACTTTGATAGCCTAGCTAGCCTCATTGTGCACATAGCTCTACTTGCAGAGAGGTGGTACCCTCCAGCTTCGAGCGCTGAGGCTGGTGGCATTCCAATTTTATTTGTGGTGCGTGGATTCGGGCAGGCATTGCTGTCTCCATCACCACGGGGTAGTGAGACTTATGGGTGGGTCCATAGGGGCGCTACGAGGGTGAGGATAGTGGTGGTCACACTTATTGGACCGCTGTAACGGGGGAGGCATACAGATCTCGGGCCGGTGTTAGCTGTTTTCTGTGGCCGCTGGTAGTGAGACTTGAGGAAGTCATTCTCCGAGCGGGGACACTACGAGGTTGAGGGAGGTGGCTTTGGCCACATGAGTAAAGGAAAGGGATTACTGTTGAATTTATTTGAACTGTGATGCATGCACTGTATTTCAATTGAATTGTTGTCTTAATTGGGAGTCATTCAAACTCCTGTGTCTGTCTCTACTTTCACTTTACTTTTACTTTTACTATACTTCCTGTGTTATTTACACTTTCCACTCCTATTTCTCTTGTGAGAGAAGTGATTGGTCACACACTTCTCACCTCGCTCCAATCCGTGGCTACCTCGGGTAGGCGGAATTAGTGACTAGTCTACGTTTTGGGAAGACGCACTTGGGGACCCACCCCTTAAAGTGGCAGTCGAGCATTGTAGACACTCTGTTTCATTTTCCTTACTCTATATCTGGGACGCCTTTTATAGGGGGGAATGGGACAGGGATTATAAAAGCCCAGTAAGGGCTGGTTAGCGTGTGATCTAGTTGAAGACAGAGAGGGTGAAGAGATAGTTAAGGGAGTTGAAAAGATTGCTAAGGTGTGTAAGATTGCTGTGCCTTCATGTGGTAGATTACAGCCAGAAAGCTGGCGTAGATTACTGACAGAGAAGAAAGGCAAGCTTACAGATAATGCTTTACTGGTACAGAGTAGCAAGAGCTATTCAGCAGGAAGGTTGGGTTGAGGAAGAACTAGATCACAAAGGGTTAAGAATGTATGTATATCATAATAATTGTGTTACTGGAAGGCTCTCCCAGCCAGAGCCCTGTCATGGCGTCCAGGAGGTGACCACTCCCATCATCCCGTCAGTAATGACCGAAATGTAGCTGACCACGGTCACCATCCCCATCCAATCTTAAATGCTGTGGGGTTTTTGTATTTTGTGTTAGCCATTAGATGGTAGAAGCCCACCCTAGTAGAGGGTTGGGGT
The DNA here is from genome assembly GCF_036172605.1 of Pelobates fuscus. NCBI lineage: Eukaryota > Metazoa > Chordata > Amphibia > Anura > Pelobatidae > Pelobates > Pelobates fuscus. The sequence goes on along the minus strand of NC_086320.1, from coordinate 117,450,357 downwards.
TTTGTATTGAGTTTCACTGAGAGTATTACTAAATGTTGTGTTTTTGTGTCTCTTTGCTTTTGCAATAATTGTAATGTAACTATCCTTCTGTCTTGTTACTGTACAGCAGTGACATGGTTAAATCTTGTGCCTGTAGTTTCTCTCGTCTCTTGCTGACCCACCCGGGACCTTCCCCCTTCCTCCCTCCCTCTCCTGCTTTTGGTCTCCGTGTGCGGAGGTGCGGGGGGGGGGGGGGGGGAGGAGTGAGGGGGGTGGCATTCTTGCGATTCAGTTTTTGTCTCTTCAGTGTTAGCAATGGAATTTGTCTTATTTAATCCGTCAAGTCTGTCCATAGTTTAGTATTTCATTTTGCCGAACAGAATGTTGCTCCTCTGATTTATTTTATTAGGCTATAATTTAGTGTAAAGCTGAAACGCCCTAAAAGAAAATGGCCCCTAGAACAAAAGAAGGTTGTCCTTAAGTGACATCAGTCCTGGCTCCTGCCCTTACTTCTGCCCTTACCATATCAGTGAGGTCATATCCGCCCATATATCGGGTCACTTCATGGCTGACGAGACCTACTCCTATCAAGCTCATCCTATCTTAAGACATGCTGTCTTCCTTAAATCCCACATATTATGAACAGGAAAGTTATAATTACAAAAGGGAAAAGCCAGAGAGTTTCAATAATTTAATTTAATGGTAATACAATTAAGGATTGGTCTCAAAATGTTTTGATCTAATTGAAAAGGAACCAGTAAACATTATAAGCCTAACTATTAACAAATGGATAAGGTGGGAGTGTGTTCCAATCTGTCTTTATTGGATAATGATTGCCTCCAAGATTAAAGACTGACTAACATAATTTTTGTTGTAAGCCCAGATATTTTATTATTGCATATGCATAGAAGTTGAGACTTTGGGCATTATAGTGTATTGATTCTAGACCTGTTACTAGCAGCAAGTGCTTTACATAGAAACATGGAATGTGACGGCAGATAAGAACCATTCGGCCCATCTAGTCTGCCCTATTTTATAAATGCTTTCATTAGTCCCTGGCATTATCTTATAGTTAGGATAGCCTTATGCCTATCCCACTCATGCTTAAACTCTTTTACTGTGTTAACCTCTACCACTCCAGTTGGAAGGCTATTCCATGCATCCACTACCCTCTCAGTAAAGTAATACTTCCTGATATTATTTTTAAACATTTGTCCCTCTATTTTAAGACTATGTCCCCTTGTTGTGGTAGTTTTCCTTCCTTTAAATATAGTCTCCACTTTTACTGTGTTGTTTCCTTTTATGTATTTAAATGCCTTTATCATATTTCCCCTGTCTCGTCTTTCCACCAAGCTATACATGTTAAGATCCTTTAACCTTTCCTGGTAAGTTTTACCCTACAATCCATGAACCAGTTTAGTAGCCCTTCTTTGAACTCTCTCTAAGGTATCCATATCCTTCTGAGGATATGGTCTCCAGTACTGTATACAGTACTCCAAGTGAGGTCTCACCAGTGTTCTGTACAATGGCATGAGCATTTCCCTCTTTCTACTGCTAATACCTCTCCCTATGCAACCAAGCACTCTGCTAGCATTTCCTGCTGCTCTATTACATTGTACATTGTCATTAACAGCCATAAACTGGAAAACAAGAAAGGTGAATTAATGTATAGCTATTTATAAAGCTTAACAAAATCTCCATTATCTTTTTCATTTATTTCACAGAAGACAATGTTATTTGTCTAGTTTGTATGCTTTAAAAAAAAAAAAAATACATTGTCAGTGAAGAGTAGAATAAGTTTTATCCCATTTGCGAGACATAAAATTGTGATAATGTATATTTGTGATATAAGTAAGAATTACATTTTGAGAAGTTAGATATAAATTTATAAAATAAAGAACGAGAGTCAGGGATAGCGTCTGTCTCCACGGGCACAAGTCTGGTGTGGGAGATGTAGTGGGTTAGCCACTGCGGGACACCCACGGAGTGAAGCGTTCGAGGCCTGTGCAGACAAGATGAGCATGTTAGCCTTTTATTATTTTTCTCTAGGGAAAGCATAGGGTCAGTTAATAGTTATTGTACATGGGCTATTTGCAGCCTCCATAGCGGAAGAGAATCCTACCTGCCTCCTAATTTCTACCTAGTCTTGATTTCTGATGTATCCTCCACTGCTACATCACCTGTCTGCTCCCTTACCTGCCCACCCCCGCTTATTTCTTCCACCGATCCCTCCCCTTCATCTACAGTCCCCTCTACTCCACTTTCTCCTCCTACTCCTCCCTCTACTCCACCCTCTCCTCCTCCTTCTCCTCCTACTCCTCTCTCTACTCCACCTTCTCCTCCTTCTACTCCTCCCTCCTCCTCCTCCCTCTACTCCACCTTCTCCTCCTCCTACTCCTCTCTCTACTCCACCTTGTCTTCTTCCCTCCTCTTACTCCTCCCTCCTCCTCCCTCTACTCCACCTTCTCCTCCTCCTACTCCACCTTCTCCTCCTCCTACTCCTCCCTCTACTCCACCTTCACCTTCTCCTCCTCCTACTCCTCTCTCTACTCCACCTTGTCTTCTTCCACTCCTCATACTCCTCCCTCCTCCTCCTGCTCCTCCCTCTATTCCACCTTCTCCTCCTCCTACTCCTCCCTCTACTCCACCTTCTCCTCCTCCTACTTCACCTTCTCCTCTTCCTACTTCTCCTGTCCTTCCTACTCCACCTTCTCCCCCTCTCGCTCCATCCACTACTCATTCCTCCATCTCCCCACCACCATATCTATATCCTTTATATGCTTCCTCCCTTCTTATTCCTTACCAATTTCCTCCGCCCATAGACAACTCTGCCTCTACCTGACAACATTATATTTAAAAGAAAAGTTGCTCTGGCCACTCTTCCGCCACTTCCCAGGGGGGAATACCACACTACCCAGATACCCATGGAAGTAAGACACCTGTATCATGGGTGGCTGTCCCTCATGTTTTCTTCACTAAGTCCCCAGAAATCTCATGAAAGGAACCTGACTCATTAGAACAAAAACATGAAACACTAAAAGATCAATATCAGCTCTCTACAGAGGGGGGTCAGCAAGAGAACTGTAAATAGAAAGACAAATACCCCCAATCTCACACAGAAATAGGTGAGGAAACCTCTTCTACTGCTCCTCATGGTTGCTTTGAACAGATGAAATAAGAAACAAGACACCTCTCAGCAAGGCATGCAGTAGCTTTACCAGATCCTGACTCCACTCTGTTTGCGGATAAAGAGGAAAGGTACCATACTGGATTTGCTGTTGCTACAGAAGATCAGGTACGTCAAGCATCTTCACTTTCCACACCCACATCTGCTCAAGACGCTGAATTCACAGCCTTCTCAGTGGCATACAAAATGCCTGAAGGAAGACATGCCAATACCTACACTGACTCAAGATATGCCCTGGGTGCGGCACATGATTTTGGATCAATCTGGAAGACAAGAAGCACCACTCAGCTGACCAAGCTGCCAACCAAGCCACAAGTGCACCAAGGGAAGTGGACAGAAGGATGTCCGCTGAAGAAACTTCTACAATCACCATGTAGATCCTATCCACAGATCTCAAGCTTCTGAAGAATGACAAGCAGCTGCTGACCCTGAAGAAATACAAAGCTGGAAAACAGAAAGGGGCAACCCTTGAAGACGGGCTGTACTCCAACACTCTCAAGTTCTGTTTACCCAAAAACATGTACTGGACAGTGGGCCCATGGATTTTTATACCTATCCAAGACCCTCATGAACTCTTTGATCTCTAAATACTCTGAAGCACCTAGATTTACTCCTCTAATCATCAAGTTACTGCCGATCCTGTGTCATTTGTGCCAAGGACAGCTCCGGCAGAAGAGGAGGAGAATCCTAAGCACCTAGCTAACTCTCACTATCCCTTACAAGAATCCAAGTGACTATATCCAGGTGCCAAAGAGCTGCCGGGTCAAATATGCACTAGTTATAATAGACATTTTGTCAGGATGACCAGAAGCCTAGCCGGTCATCAATGTGACAACCAAGACCATATACCCAATAGTGCATTGTGAAAGTTGCAGAGATCACTCAGTGGATTCACTGTTCCAGATTCAAGACTCTCTCTGCAACATGGGAAGTAACATTTGTTGATTTTGACAAACCTTTGACTCTAGAGGAAAAATGACTTGTTAGAAAACAAAAAGATACCAACAAGTAGGTGTTTGATGGCCATAATAATGCCTGACCACCTGCCATCGATGGAAAGCCGAGGACCCCAAAAGGAGACCTCGTGAAGCTAAAGAAATTCAAACGCCAAGCTTCTTCAGGATTATCTGACCATCCTGAGTTTGTGGTGATATTAATTTTGACTAAATGATCCGAGTCCACCTACACTGATGTAGCGTGGGACAGGTTTAACACTATGATGAATAAGCAAATGTGCCCTAGCCAAGGTTATTATGTCCATACACATAGTACATGACAAGGTACTCTTGACACACCACATTCATGCTTCAGAACACAAAGAGGAGCACCCCTCTAAAGGGAAGTTTGACACATATATACATATATATATTGATGCCATAGGTGTGCCAAGGGGGGTACCAGATGTTTTTGCAGTTAAAGAAAAGTTTGAAGTCCATTTTCCAAACCGCCACTGCTAATAATAATATTTTAATTTGTATTTATTATATCTATTGCAACCAACAACGTTTTGTCAACTACACCAGAGATGCCCTCCAGGGCTTGGCCGAACAGTTGTAGGCCACATCTCAGATGACCTTCCAGAACAGAATGGCCTTAGACATGATTCTAGCTGAGAAGGGGGGGGTGTATGTAAATTACTACCTGTCACCATGACTTGTTGTGCCTATACTCCAGATAACACAGGTCCATATGGTAATGTAAGCTTGTCTATTTTATGATGTCCCTCTGAAGAACTAAGAAGACTTTAAGAACCGTTACTTCATAGGGTTTTGTGCCTTTGGGCTAACATGTCTTCTGGAACTAACAAATAAAGTTTATCTTTTTAGAATCTAACATTTCATAGGGGGGACTGATGTAGAATTATTAAAAAACCTTTATTAAACCTTTATTAAATTTTTGCACTAACTCCATTTAACTTCATTATATGACAGATTTTCCTAACAGCATTTAGAATATTAGACAGAGAATGTATTTTCTAGAAGAATATGACTAACACCGGAATTATCAAGTTCCTGTAATATGTAACAATGTATGCCATAGCTAGCCCATGCTAATGAAATGTCCATTCTCTAAAAAGCCTGAGAAACTAACCTTGAAGCTAAAACGGTGCCAAGTACTCAAAATGGCTGGCTGCCAGATTCCCCCTCCCATCGAGTGAGCCTCATGCTAAAGAGCAATGGCGACTGAATCTCATGTCTTACCCTTGTCAGAAATGACGACATCCCATGATGGGAGGATGCCCCACTAGCCACTCAAACCCCTAAGCCAATTACTAATATAGATGGGAGGGCATTTAACTTACCACTTAATTCATAGACCAATTAATGATGTTTATTTGTTGTTATCTTGATATTCAATGATGATGTAATTTTGCTCTTATAAGGGTCTGCGAGCCCGCTTTTTCTCCAGATGCCATTAAATTTTCTGAAGTTATTTTAACCTGAACTGCATGTGTCAGTGTGAATTTACTTCTGCGTATACGCAATTTAATCATCTCAGATTTGGACAGGAACAGATAGTCATTCAAACATATTTGTTTGCTTAAAATAATCTATATCAGTACCACCTGGGGTTGTTGAGAATGACAGGATTAAAATCCTGTGGGACTTTCAGATTCAGACAGACAAGCAAATAGTGTCTAACAAACTCAACACTGTGGTGGTAAACATGGAATGAAAAAATACAGTGATGGTGAATAAGGCATACCATCAAGAACACATGTCCAATAAAAAATTGGCCAAATACCAAGGACTGAAAGAGGAGCTAAAATGGATTTGGAAAATGAAGGCAGAAATGGTCACAGTTGTAATAGGAGCACTTGGGGCTGTAACCCCCAAGCTGGGAGAGTGACTTCGGTAGATTCCAGACGGGACATCTGATATCTCTGTCTACAAGAGCGCAGTTCTAGAACAACTGAGATACTGTGCAAAACCCTCAGACTCCAAAGCCCTTGGCAGAGGAAATGAAATGAGGAATGCACAAAAATTCCACTCAGAAGTGAGAGATCTTTTTTTATTTTTATTTTTTTATTATTTATGTGGGTGTGTTTATATGTGACCTTCTAATGATGGCAGTTAATGCCAATAAGTGTTAATTCCATCTATCTCGTGTGTGCCTTGCTGTGTATCTGGGTGCAGGGCCGGCCTTTAGGGTGTGCAAACTGTGTGTCCGCACAGGGCGCCATGCGGCCGACACAACTCACATGTGGCTGGGTGACAGGTGTGCAGGGGGGAACTAGAGCAGGTACCCAGGTGGAGGATTTCATTATTCTCCATCCGGGTCTATAAAAAAATAGCGAGGCGGAAGGTGCTAAGCTTGCCAAGCGGGACTTAGCAGGAGGGGCTTAGCAGGAGGCAGAGCTACAATGGCAGCAGAGGCGGGGTTAGAGCCTATCAAAAGCCCCTGGTAACTGCTGAACAGGAAGTCAGAAGCAGGAAGGAGTCCCTGCTTCCCTAATAACTTGACTTAAGGAGCTGCACTGCCTACACTACTCCCTTCCGGCTATAATGGAAAGAGGTAATTGTCTGTGTGCCTGCCTGTCTGCCTTCATGTCTCTCTGCCTTCCTGTCTGTGTGCCTGCCTGTCTATCTGTGTGCCTGACTGTCTGCCTGTCTGTCTGCCTCCTGTTTGTCTGCCTGTGTGCCTGACTGTCTGTCTGTCTGCCTGTCTGTGTGCCTGGCTGTCTGTGTGACTGTCTGCATGTTACTAAGTTTGTGTGCCTGTTTGCCTGTTCCTGTGTGTGTGTGTGTGTGTGTGTGTGTGTGTGTGTGTGTGTGTGTCTGCCTGTTACTGAGTGTGTCTGACTGTGTGCCTGTAACTGTGTGTGACTGTGTGCCTATAAATGAGCGTGTGTAACTGCCTGCCTGTAACTGCATATGTGTGACTTTGTGCCTGTAACTGCATGGGACCTGATGGAATACACCCAAAGCTATTAAAAGAGCTTAGTGGTGTACTAGCAAAACCATTAACATATTTATTTAACCAATCATTGATAACAGGAGTAGTCCCAGAAGATTGGAAGTTGGCGAATGTTGTGCCCATTCACAAGAAAGGTAATAGGGAGGAGTCGGGCAACTATAGGCTAGTAAGCTTTACTTCAGTAGTGGGGAAAGTAATGGAAACCATGTTAAAGGATAGGATAGGATTGTTGAACATCTAAAAACACATGGATTTCAAGATCAGAGACAACATGGGTTTACTTCAGGGAGATCATGCCAAACTAATCTTATTGATTTTTTTGATTAGGTAACTAAAATTATATATCAGGGTGGTGCAGTAGACATTGCTTACCTAGATTTCAGTAAGGCTTTTGACACTGTTGCACATAGAAGGCTTATCAATAAACTGCAATATTTAAGTTTGGATTCCAATATTGTTGAATGGGTGAGGCAGTGGCTGAGTGACAGGCAACAGAGGGTTGTAGTCAATGGAGTATATTCGAAGCTTGGGCTTGTCACCAGTGGGGTACTTCAGGGATCTGTACTTGGACCCATTCTCTTTAAAGGACCACTCTAGTGCCAGGAAAACATACTCGTTTTCCTGGCACTAGAGTGCCCTGAGGGTGCCCCCACCCTCAGGGACCCCCTCCCGCCCGGCTCTGGAAAGGGGAAAGGGGTAAAAACTTACCTTTTTCCAGCGCTGGGCGGAGAGCTCTCCTCCTGCTCTCCTCCTCCGATCCGCCTCTTCTCCTCCCCGTCGGCTGAATGCGCACACGCGGCAAGAGCTGCGCGCGCATTTAGCCGGTCACATAGGAAAGCATTCATAATGCTTTCCTATGGACGCTGGCGTGCTCTCACTGTGAAAATCACAGTGAGAAGCACGCAAGCGCCTCTAGCGGCTGTCAATGAGACAGCCACTAGAGGACATAGGGGGAAGGCTTAACCCATTCATAAACATAGCAGTTTCTCTGCAGTTTATGAAAAAATGGGTTAACCCTAGAAGGACCTGGCACCCAGACCACCTCATTAAGCTGAAGTGGTCTGGGTGCCTAGAGTGGTCCTTTAATATTTTTATTAGTGATATTGCAGAAGGTCTTGATGGTAAGGTATGTCTTTTTGCTGATGATACTAAGATATGTAACAGGGTTAATGTTCCAGGAGGGATAAGCCAAATGGCTAATGATTTAGGTAAACTAGAAAATGGTCAGAGTTGTGGCAACTGACATTTAATGTGGATAAGTGCAAGATAATGCATCTTGGACGTAAAAACCCAAGGCAGAGTACAGAATATTTTATAGAGTCCTAACCTCAACATCTGAGGAAAGGGAATTAGCGGTGATTATTTCTGATGACTTAAAGGTAGGCAGACAATGTAATAGAGCAGCAGGAAATGCTAGCAGAATGCTTGGTTGTATAGGGAGAGGTATTAGCAGTAGAAAGACGGACGTGCTCAATGCCATTGTACAGAACACTGGTGAGACCTCACTTGGAGTATTGTACGTAGTACTGGAGACCGTATCTTCAGAAGGATATTGATACCTTAGAGAGAGTTCAGAGAAGGGCTACTAAACTGGTTCATGGATTGCAGGATAAAACTTACCAGGAATTACAATTCTCACTTTAGCAAATAACCCAGTGAATGCCCTCCAGATCAGGGACCAATCTATGGCATCACTTTTATTTTTTAACAGAAGGGCACTAAAATGTTTTTTTTAAAATCATGCAATATATAAAATACATAATGGTGGAATGTGTGTCAGGGTGTATAATGCCATATCTTTTTGGTTTCTGGAAGTTTACAGAACTCTGAGATTATATTAATTTCAAATAATACCATAGTAAACCCTTAAGTATTCTAAAGTGTTTTTTTTAAATTCTTTATTTTGATAGTTCAAGGAAAAACATACAGACTTGTATTGCCACAACAGCATTGACAAGCATATTGCAAACACACATGTAGATACAGCTTCATGGCATATGAAGAAATCACAATTTTTTTGTGTTTTTTTTAATAAACAGGCTGAACTATAGGTCTAATCATAACACTAGAAAAAGTACAGGATAAAGAAAATAATTTGAGCTGCTGTGTCAGAGTGTGGAGAATATGAGAATGAAGGAGCAGTGCTAAACATGAGAAGGAAAGGAATATCAGATCTTTCAGAAAAGGTTTTAAGTGCCAGAGATAGGGAGGTCACAGGGTCCACACATCTGGGCAGCGCACAAGGAAGAACACAGGGCAGTCATCTTATGCTCAAGCTGTCAAGCTGGGTAGACATTTCACACATCATTTGTGCAGTCCACTTGTGTGAGTAGCCCTGCAGTGCCATAGCTCAGTTTCTTCTTCCCAGGCCCAGACCAGTGGAGCAGCATGCCCTGTGGTATCACCTGCTTAGAGAGTCCAGGAGGCCGTAGTCTTCCCGTCTGCACGCCGGAAAGTCTGGAGTTGTCTGCGTCTCCGATAACATGCAGTTTGATATTTTTGCGACTTTTGTAATGGGGCAATTCTCCAGATGGGTCTCACTGTGGAAGAGTTGAGAAGAGAAGGATCAGCTGCTTGTTTAGGGGTACCTCGGGCCTCCCTCTGCTGTGACTCCCTTCGTTCCCTACCTGGATAGTACTGGTGCCACTTCATCCGCCATCTTGTCAGACTTCATCTTACTCCAGGTGAGTATTAATTAGAAAGTCCTCCACAGCACTGACAGTGTATATCTTGCTAGAGTAGGCCGGGATGTCCCCCACCGGTCTGTGGGGGGTTGGAGTGCTGCTGGTCTGAGCCACAAACTCTAGGGCGAGGACAGCGGTTGCCTCTTCCTGTCTTCATCTTTGGCAGGCCACAGCTAAATTTTTCTGGCTCCTGGCAATAGTGTTGTCGCGAACCCGAAATTTTCGGTTCGCGCACGGCGAACGCGAACTTCCGCAAATGTTTGCGAGCCTGACTTCAATGGGCAGGCGAATTTTAAAACCAACAGGGACTCTTTCTGGCCACAAAAGTGATGGAAAAGTTGTTTCAAGGGGACTAACACCTGGACTGTGGCATGCCGGAGGGGGATCCATGGCAATACTCCCATGGAAAATTGCACAGTTGATGCAGAGTCTGCTTTTAATCCATAAAGGGCAGAAATCACCTTTGACACCTGTCCTCAAAGCCCTGCCCTGATACACACTGACACAGAGCAGAATAGAGACTGTTCCCCGTCCTCAGAGACCATGATACACACTGACACAGAGCAGAATAGAGACTGTTACCCCTACATAGGGTCACTTGGCAGATATGGCGGGGTCGTGGGAGGGGGAGGATGACTTTCACCTCTTCCCCTGTTACATTCCCGTTGTGCTGTGACATCACCCTTATACGCTGTGTAAAGCATACTATTTAATTTGATCAGCATGGCCACTTGAGTTTTTATAGTTTTCACGCTGCTTGTAGTTTATATATGGTTCACAAAAATCAAACAAACGATAAAGTAAACATGTAAGGATTCAGAATATTCTTTCAAACCCTTACACATTGTGTGTAAGTATTTTTTGTCTTAAGTTTGTGGCTTTAAAGAGGTTTACGTTGTTTCTATGATGTGCATAACATGTTCTTGTAAATGTTTGTTAAATTTTTCCTGGAATTGTAATTTTTGAATCTGAATAAAGATAGTCAAATCCCTGATACACACTGACACAGAGCAGAATAGGGACTGTTCCCCCTACATAGGGTCACTTGGCAGATATGGATTGACACCTATCCTAATGATCCCTGATACACACTGACACAGAGCAGAATAGAGACTGTTCCCCCTACATAGGGTCACATGGCAGATATGGATTGACACCTGTCCTCAAAACCCCTGATACACACTGACACAGAGCAGAATAGGGACTGTTCCTCCTACATAGGGTCACTTGGCAGATATGGATTGACACCTGTCCTCAAAACCCATGATACACACTGACACAGAGCAGAATAGGGACTGTTCCCCCTACATAGGGTCACTTGGCAGATATGGATTGACACCTGTCCTCAAAACCCCTGATACACACTGACACAGAGCAGAATAGAGACTGTTCCCTGTCCACAGAGACCATGATACACACTGACACAGAGCAGAATAGAGACTGTCCCCCCTACATAGGGTCACTTGGCAGGTATGGATTGACACCTGTCCTCAAAGCCCCTGATACACACTGACACAGAGCAAAATATAGACTGTTCCCTGTCCACAGAGTCCATGATACACACTGACACAGAGCAGAATAGAGACTGTTCCCCGTCCACAGAGACCATGATACACACTGACACAGAGCAGAACTGTTCCAGTGCACATTGCCAATCATATCTGGTGTCTCTATAGCGTGCTTTTAAAACCAAAATTTATTTTTCACTGTTATAGATTGAATAGCAGTTACTTGTCTTCAAGCGGGAGACTGTTCCCCGTCCACAGAGACCATGATACACACTGACACAGAGCAGAATAGGGACTGTTCCCCCTACATAGGGTCACTTGGCAGGTATGGATTGACACCTGTCCTCAAAGCCCCTGATACACACTGACACAGAGCAGAATAGAACCTTTTTTCTTTGTAAAAGCACGCTATAGAGACACCAGATATGATTGGCAATGTGCACTTGAACAGTTCTGCAGAGCACACACTGTAGGCCTGACACACCCGCTTGAAGACAAGTAACTGCTATTCAATCTATAACAGTGAAAAAAAAAATTTGGTTTTAAAAGCACGCTATAGAGACACCAGATATGATTGGCAATGTGCACTTGAACAGTTCTGCAGAGCATACACTGTAGGCCTGACACACCCGCTTGAAGACAAGTAACTGCTATTCAATCTATAACAGTGAAAAATAAATTTTGGTTTTAAAAGCACGCTAAAGAGACACCAAATATGATTGGCAACTGTCAAAGCACGCTGGAACAGGTCTACAGAGCACACGCTGAAGTAGGCCTGACACCCAGACGCTTGCAGACAACTAACTGCTCTTCTATTACAGTGAAAAAAAATTATTTCTTTTAAATCTAAAGCTTACGCTATTGTAAAAACAGATATGAGTGGTGGCACTGGGCAAGAGGGCACAGTATCCACTGTGAACCTCACACAGAAGCTGGCAGGCAGGCAACTGCTCTTCTATTACAGTGGAAACAAAATTTTGGTTGTAAAAGCACGCTATAGAGACACCAGATATGAGTGGCAACTGTCAAAGTACGCTGGCAGGGTTGTGCAGGGCACACGCTGAAGGAAGGCCTGACAGAGCCGCTTGAAGGACACTGACTGGCTGCTATTAGCTTACACTGGAAACCTCTTTTCTTTGTAAAAGCACGCTAAAGAGACACCAGATATGATTGGCAACTGTCAAAGCACGCTGGCACAGGTCTGCAGAGCACACGCTGAAGTAGGCCTGACACCCAGACGCTTGCAGACAACTAACTGATCTTCTATTACAGTGAAAAAAAATGATTTCTTTAAAATCTAAAGCTTAAGCTATTGTTAAAACAGATATGAGTGGTGGCACTGACTGTGCAAATGGGCAAGGCATCCAACCTGACACAGAAGCTGGCAGGCAGGCAACTGCTCTTCTATTACAGTGAAAAAAAATGATTTCTTTAAAATCTAAAGCTTAAGCTATTGTTAAAACAGATATGAGTGGTGGCACTGGGCAAGTAGGCACAGTATCCAATGTGAACCTCACACAGAAGCTGGCAGGCAGGCAACTGCTCTTCTATTACAATGAAAACAAATTATTTATTTAAAATCTAAAGCTTAACCAATTGTTAAAACAGATATGAGTGGTGGCACTGACTGTGCAAATGGGCAAGGCATCCAACCTGACACAGAAGCTGGCAGGCAGGCAACTGCTCTTCTATTACAGTGAAAACAAATTATTTATTTTAAATCTAAAGCTTAACCAATTGTTAAAACAGATATGAGTGGTGGCACTGGGCAAGTAGGCACAGTATCCAATGTGAACCTCACACAGAAGCTGGCAGGCAGGCAACTGCTCTTCTATTACAGTGGAAACAAAATGTTGGTTGTAAAAGCACGCTATAGAGACACCAGATATGAGTGGCAACTGTCAAAGTACGCTGGCAGGGTTGTGCAGGGCACACGCTGAAGGAAGGCCTGACAGAGCCGCTTGAAGGACACTGACTGGCTGCTATGACTTACACTGGAAACCTTTTTTCTTTGTAAAAGCACGCTAAAGAGACACCAGATATGATTGGCAACTGTCAAAGCACGCTGGCACAGGTCTGCAGAGCACATGCTGAAGTAGGCCTGACACCCAGACGCTTGCAGACAACTAACTGATCTTTTATTACAGTGAAAAAAAATATTTATTTAAAATCTAAAGCTTAACCAATTGTTAAAACAGATATGAGTGGTGGCACTGGGCAAGTGGGCACAGTATCCAATGTGAACCTCACACAGAAGCTGGCAGGCAGGCACCTGCAATTACATTACACAGGGAAAAAAAAAAAAAAAAAAAGCAGCCTGATGTTATAGCCCTAAAAAGGGCTTTGTGGGGTGCTGTCTTTACAGCAGAGATCAGATGAGTCCTTCAGGATTGTAGTGGACACTGAATACCCTAGCCTAGCTATCAATTTCCCTATCTAATCAGCAGCAGCTAAACTTTCCCTCCTCTCACTAAGCATGCAGCTTCAGAATGAATCTAAAATGGATGCTGTACAGGAGGTTGGAGGGTGTGGAAGGGAGGGAGTGCTGCTGATTGGCTGGAATGTGTCTGCTGACCGAGAGGCACAGGGTCAAAGTTTGCCCAATGATGACGAATAGGGGGCGGATCGAACTGCGCATGTGTCCGCCCGCCGCGGCGAATGCGAACACACTAAGTTCGCCGGGAACTGTTCGCCGGCGGACAGTTCGGTACATCACTACCTGGCAATGTAGACACTCGGGAGAGGTGTCGTATAGCTTGCCCGACATTCCCTTACCTGAGGTGAGCACAGGATGGAACGTGCTTGGTAATCTGGTAAAAAATAATCGCAGATACTCTTAAACTACAACTCATATGATTATATAGCCATCTGTCAAATTCAGAGACTTCTGAGAGTTCTAAATCATCAACATCTGGGTGGTCAGAATTTTAGATTCCTGACTTTGAGGCTGTAAGATACAAAGGATAGATATCTATCTTTTATTCTATTTCTACAAAAATACAAAACCTGCTGTTACAATTCTGAACATGGTGGGCAAGTATACATTCAACCCAAGAAAGGTGACTAATGTTCTATATGTGCAGATGATTTCCTGTTCATAGATGACAGACCACTCATAAAGCATTTTGTTTTCATGAAACAAAGCCACTGATGATCATGCCTCATGCAGCTCACACCTCACAAAATCCTCGGATCCCTTAGAAGACAAAATCTGCAAACTCCTGCTGGATCATTTCTCCTCAAAATGAATCAATCATTCATATACAAATAGTTTTAGAATAATTAGCTTAAAAAACAGAAAAATACATGCATTTTTCATCTTTATTGAAGTGCATCTTAATTGCCTGCAGAAATCTGTTGCAAAATCAGGTTACTCTTTGAATGGACAAGCTGTTATCGCTAATATTAACTTTTATATTCATAAATATTCTGCTTTAAAACCAAACAAAAAGGTTTATCAAAAACAAGATAGCAAACCCCCTACAACATGCTGCACTGTTATGTGATCAATGTTGTAATCACCCCAATTAACCTACGCATTATCTCTCTACTATAAAACACTACTGGAGAATATCCCTAGCCTGTCCTTTGACTCCATGGAAAAAAAAAGAGGGTATCCACAGTCCCACAGATACTCAATGGATCCACTCCTTTAACGTCCTCAAAGGTTTGACATTATGTTACTCACATCTAGAAGCCCATAAGAAACTAATATTCCAGTGGTACCTAACCCCTAGTCATTTTCACAGAATTTACCCCAATGTGCAACCAGAATGCTGGAGGTGTGGTGTACATAGGGGTACAATGCTACATATTTGGTGGTACTTCCCAAAAATCAGGGGAATGCCATGGGTACCAGATTCGCTCCAAGTAACGCCAACCTTTTTATGGCAGACTGGGAGGTATCCACCATATGGTTCCATCTTCAATGGGAAATGACCATGGTCCTATATTGTTGATATATCAATACACTATGGTATATCAATACCATAAATTAAACCATTTAAATTGCAACAACAGGGGTATAATATTAAGCTCCAATTTTAGTAAAACAAATATTGAACTAAATATCCAACCAAAAATCTGCATATCGTGTAAAAAATACTGATAAAAGCAGTACTCAAATGTTGGAATTTAAATCCAGTCAATCCCAAAAAACCTATAATATTAAAAAGTTCTAACCTCTAACTCTCTTCATCTATTATAAACTATATTTCCACAAATAGAACTCATTTCTATGATGGTTTTAGTCCCAATACCTCACCAAAACTAGTCTTTTTCCTTAATACCTATGGTGTTAAATTTGAAACATTGCTCCGATGTATGCCTCGCTGGTTACATGACCAGAAACACAGAGCATTTTTCCCGTTCAGGCTTGTTTTACATTCACTTTTTCTTTATTAATAAACTTTGTTTTTTAACCGTTATACCATCTAAAGTCCACCGCTCCTTTACTCTTAACCTATTTAAGGATTTTTATTTTAATGTATAATCATGTTAATTACTATGTGAGATTTGAAATTGTGCTCCTAATTTAAACAGTTTGTGCCCATGTTCCTGTAACACTTTGAAAAAGCCTTGCCACAGATGAAAATAGTTAGTGCTATTATTTTACTTTTTTATTCACATTTAACCTTATATTTTTATTTTTGTATAAGAGTTTACAACATTCCTGTACCATCCTGACTTTCTTTTGGAGTTTGTACATTAATTTCCTTGATGGGTAATATACCAGCTAAGCCCTGAAGGATTAAGCAAATCACCAGTGAGTACACCAGTGAGTACGTCTTCAATATTTTTATGATTCTTTGTATCACAGTCAGTGCTATAATTTATTTCTTCTTTTGACATATACTATCATGAGAACTTCAGCAATTGAATAAGATCCCAGAGTGGGATTGTGCCACATTACACTGTTTTCTGGGAGTTACCAGGAGGATCCACACTTTGTGTTTCTACACAATTATTTATTTCACCTACCAAACCAGATATATTACATTAGATTTGGATTTGTTTTCTCCTCATCTTGTATACCCTCTGGATCATTTACCATTGCACCCAGGGATAAACCATACATCCTGAGGCAGGAATTGTTACACCCGGGTGCACAAACGTAGAGCTCACTGATAGCTCTGCATATTGTAAGTATATCTGCTCTTCTTTTTTCTCCCATTTACATATTACATACTGCACTATATATCTGTTATACTGTTTTATTTTTTTTTGTCACTTTACACCTTAGAACTTTTTAAGGCACTACTTCCTCTTCCAATTGTGTACACCTTCTTTGGACCAAAATAGAGAGACTTTGGTTTGGGTTGTTTGAGCTGCCTTCTACATTCAATTAAATAAATATATCTACAGGTTGAATCAGTACATTGTATACTCTTTACAAATGGATTGGTCTATGTTAGTGTGGTGCACCAAAGAAATAACATATTATGGCAACCGTATTTTACTTCATATAGATGGACATCCAATATGGCTGTTTTCGTATGTAGCTGAACTATCTACAACTCTGTTGGGATTGCTGGCCCCATCTTCCAAAATGCTCAACCTGTTTTAATGGCCAGTTCTGATGGCCATCCTTTGTATCAAGTCCCTGAGTTGCCTTTGCAGATGGTCTCCAGATGAAGCCTCATGGAATACTCAATACCCTGAATGATTCCACATACACACTACTGAGATAGTATTTCATTTCAGATAATAAGAACCATATCTTCTGACTAAATCCAGTAGTGTCCTGAGCTACTCCATATTCTTGCTTTTCACTATCTGAAGTTGTATTTCAGTGATAATTAATTTAGGCAGCTTAAAACAATATTCCAGGCAGACATACAATATATGTGCATAGTGTGTGAAAATTGACGTAAAAATAGTTATAGTGTTTTTTCTTATATTTTATATATTTACATAATAATTAATATTCTCGTTTTCCCTCTCTCCTTTGGTTCTACCTCCTGACCAGTAGAATTTCCTTTTTTTTTTTTTATTACGTCTGTGCAAGATGTTACCACACATAGCTATACAATTGTAAATGGTTGCAAAAGCTCAACAGATGTTTACAAGAAGTGTGAGCAGTTACAATTCTGATTCTGGTTTTTAGCACAAATACCCTCATTCATGTTTTTTGTTTAGAATTAAAAAAAAGATATAGTGCACCTTCCACCTAATTACATGTTTTAAAGTTCATACTTTCAGTTTACTCTTCAAACCCTGCATTTGAGGCTGTAATATGTGCATATTCCTCTCCATCAGCAGAGTATGGGTAAATGAATATAGGTCAACCAATTATAAAAGAAAATGTTATGTTGTAGATTGCAATTTAAATTCTCAGCAGATAGTTCAAAAATCCATGCTTTACTTCAAATTATTTTTTCATGTCTGATCAGATGGACTCTTCTCAATACCATTTTATTAGACTTGGATTTATCAGAGTTATTTACTGAAGTGTGAATTATTGGGAGCATAGGGGGATAAATTCTAAATTTTAGCTGCAGAACAGAAAACATGCATGTCTTAAAGACAATTTCCAACCTGGCTTTTGTGACCTATAATTTTAGTTTTATTAGAAAATGAGAGAGATCTAATGAAACAGATAAGGATCAATAAATGAACAAATATTATCAACAGAAAACAAAAATCAGTATATGTTAAGATAGGAATTTAGATAAAAATAGAAAAAAAAAGGAAAACATATATTAAGCTATTATAATAACCATTTTGAAACCATGCCAAGATGATGGAGTTACCTACTCCTCCCCTCCCCCCCACATTTTTTTTTATTAAATAAGACAATCTACCGCCACTTATGGAGCCACCCGAGGCACGGAATAGTGAAAATATAAGACTCCCTTAGCCAAGGAACAGTATTTGTAGAGTCTTTCAAATTGTGTCAATGCAACTAGGCAGTGTAGAACAATAAAAATATATATAAAAAAGGGAAGACACAGATTGAGACACACATCCAGAAGCAGACAATAAAATACTCGAGTATAAGTCGAGTTTTTCGGCACATTTTTTGTGCTGAAAAACTCCAACTCGACTTATACTCGAGCCACTGTCTGTATTATGGCAATTTACATTACCATAATACAGACAATGGGGCTGTGTGCGTTTACTTACCTCTCCTTCAGCTCCTGTCAGCTCCCTTCTCCTCCGCGCCGGTCCGTTCAGCACCTCTGTCAGATCCCAGTGTAAGTCTCACGAGAGCCGCGGGGTCATAGTGCAGCTATCGCGAGACTTACAGTGTGAGCTGGCAGAGGGAGCTGACCGGACCTGCGCGGAGGAGAAGGGAGCTGACAGGAGCTGCAGGAGAGGTAAGTGTTTCCTGCCAGGCCCCTCCACTGAACTGCCAATGACACTGGACCACCAGGGAGTGAGAGCCCCCCTCCCTGCCATGTATCAAGCAGGGAGGGGGGACGAAAATAAATAAATAAAATAAAATAATATTTTAAAAATAATAATAATAAAAAAAATTAAAATAATAAAAAACTAATAATAATAAAAATGACCACCCCCCACCAAGGCTCTGCAACACACACACACACACACACACAATCACACTGCATTCATATACACACACACTGTACTCATACACACACACTGCACTCATACACACACTGCATTCATTATATACACACACTGTAAATAAATATTCAATTAATATAATTTTTTTAGGATCTAATTTTATTTAGAAATTTACCAGTAGATGCTGCATTTCCCACCCTAGTCTTATACTCGAGTCAATAAGATTTCCCAGTTTTTTTGGGTAAAATTAGGGGCCTCGGCTTATATTCGGGTCGGCTTATACTCGAGTATATACGGTAAATAAAATCTACATTCAAAACTCCTGGCTCTAAAATCTGCAATCTGTAAATCTAAAAAGCCTCTATCATTCTGAGTTTATAAACTCAGAACGGTAACTGTGTATCTAAAAACCCTCTATTATTCTGAGTTTTTCATCCAAACGAACCTGCTCAATGCCTATAAATGGTCCTCCCACTGTATTTTGACCTTCCTAGTAGTTCTCCCTTTCCACTAGTAGGTACATTATAAATTATATTTATTTCCTCTATTCATATTTATTTCTTATAATTATGTTTTATAATTATCTGCTAAAATAAAGCTCTGTCTGCATCTCAAGTTTATTTTTTAAGAATATAGTTTTGAATGTAAAAGTACTCCTTATCTATACAATTTTACCTTATCCTAGAGAATTGGCTATATTGTACCCCTTTAAGCCATCTAGGGTTATAAGCACTTTGCTTTTCAATAAACCCATTCACATCTATGGGCTGAAAGAAAGTTTTTGTCTTAATTGTTATATTTGCTATATAAATGGAAAGATCCAAAAAGTCTATCTCAGAGAGGCCATACTTGGGTGTAAAACTGAAAGAAGGGGGCGAAGCTTCCCCCGATCTCGAGTGTGGCTATATGTCGCCGGAATTTTGCGGGTAGTGGGGGATTTTGCCCCGAAATCTGCGGCCAAGCGCAGGAGCTCCAGCCAGGCACGTCTGCTCAGCTTGGCCGCAGATTTCGGGGCAAAATCCCCCACTACCCGCAAAATTCCGGCGACATATAGCCACACTCGAGATCGGGGGAAGCTGCTCTACCCGGTGATACCCGACAAGAGCACCCCGGAACCTGACCAGACCAGCCCGAGGCTTGCGGCCTATGCCTGAACGAGCCGAGGTGAGACGGCCGCTCACCCGACTCTGTGCCAGCAGCGACAACGACCAACCCGAGCCTCCCCCCCCCCCTGGACCGGTGGGGGTTATCCCGGTCTACCCTCAGGAGACCCTGGAACGACCCGGTGAGAAGGCTGAGGAGATGCAGGGGCCTGAAACACGCGGAGGCAAAACAACTAAAATGGCGGAGGCAGCTACCTCTCCTAAAGCCTACACTGAACAGCTAGATATAGAACACCGGCTGAACAGGACCTTCCAGGCGTTCTGGGACAAGCTGGAAGCCCTTATGTCCCCGGAGAACAAGAAAGCAGTGCCTGTCACCAAGCCACGTACTCACCAGGTAAAACTTCACAGAAAGCGAGTGGCGACAGGGGGCGAGGTAAAAACTGAAACCAACAGGACTCTGACACATGCAGCCCCACAAGATGGCGGCCCTGAGCGAAGGATCACCACGAGGCACCCAGACACAATACCACCTCATGCACTGAACAGCATATCCAATGCCTACTGGGAATCCCTAGAAGCCCGCATGAGGGACTCAGAGCCTGCAAAGATCCCCCAGACTTTGCCGCAGGGTACCTCACAAGACGCCAAACCGGGAAAAATAGCAAAGCAACAAAAGGGCACTAACCTGAATCAGCAGGAGCGGAGGCAGGACACACAACCCAAAAAAGCGGCTGCTGGAAGGCGGAGGGTGGTCAAAATCCGGCATCTTCCAGGCAAGGCGAAGAAGCAGAGGAGACCGCCAAAGGCGAGCACCAGACCACCCCAAACAAAGCAGGTACAGCTACACTCTGCACCCACAGCAACCCAGAAAAGCCCAGGGGATCTCGGCACCCGATCGCCAGGGAGAGCGCACCAGCTACATCACCTACAGCAGGGGGCATTCACCCAGCCTCGTCAAGGCATCGGCTGACCCCAAACGGACTGAGACTTTAACACAGGCATAGTATTGTCTTACACCTGACTCTTTGCCCCACTGGAACTGGACATATCTTTATTATTTAACCTTTTGTTTAATGTTTAGTTTTGCTACTCATGACTCCCATCACTCGTAGCCAGCATGGAGGTCTGCATGTTAAGCTACTATGCTAATGTATCTAGGGAGCCTTACTTTAACCTTAGCTGGAACCACTGTCTCAGCCACAACCGTGCCACTAGTTTAGCCAGAATAAATAGCCCTCTATTGAAATAGCATGGTATAAAGGAGATGCAACTAAACGTGGGTTAATAATCTATGTTTTCTATTTCCTCCTCTTCTGTATAACAAACTATTACAAAGCAACGTTTAAATGAAGCAGAAATGTTTAGATGATAGTCCACTTATTTCGCTATTATTTTTATTTCTATTTTTATTATCTCCCAACATGTAACTAACTTATACTGTTTTACCTAGTTGGTGATGTACACTAAGTTACTAAGCCCCTCAGACCTTAGTCCCATGATGTGATTTCATGTACAGCTCACTAACCATAACTAGTTTTACGTATTGCACTGGTATATTTAGAATTAGCGATACCTGCATTAAAGCAAGTGATAACAGTATTATAGCGAGATACAACAGTATTATAGCGAGGTACAACAGTATTATAGCGAGGTACAACAGTATTATAGCGAGATACAACAGTATTATAGCGAGATACAACAGTATTAAAGCGAGAGACAACAGTATTGAAGCGAGAGATAACAGTATTAAAGCGAGAGATAACAGTATTAAAGCGAGAGATAACAGTATTAAAGCGAGAGTTAACAGTATTAAAGCGAGAGTTAACAGTATTAAAGCGAGAGATAACAGTATTAAAGCGAGAGATAACAATATTCAAGCGAGAGAAAGCAGTATTAAAGCGAGAGATAACAGTATTTAGCCACAGCATGTTACTATATATAAAATGAGGTAGTTAAGCATAGGAGACTTTGTTCATATGTTATGTCGACCCTATTTTGTGTAACTCTTGAACGTCTCCCTCTCTTTTTTCTGTACCCCCATAAGCATATGCCTCAACAAAAATAAAGAATTTAAAAAAAACAAAATAAATAAAACTGAAAGAAAAATGGTTATTATTAATATACCCACTAACATTTCTCAAAGATGTTTCGGAACCCTGTCAAATAACTAAAACATTGTCTATATAACATCGCCAGAGCACCAAGTTTTTGCCGAATGGAGTATTGGTCCAAATAAGTAATCCTTTCCCAAAAATCCATATTTATGTTAGCATAACTAGGTGCAAAAATGGTGCCCCTGACTGTACTTTTGAACTGATGAAAGAAATTCCTATCAAAACAAAAGAAATTACGAGTTAAAACAAACTCAATACATTCCAAAAGAAATGGACCAAAATTTGGGTCCAAATTGGGATCTCTAATTCATTTTATTCTTTACAGCTTCTAGTCCCAACTTATGGTCAATAGCAGTGAATAGTGATGTCATAGCATACCTTGCCACATATAATTATCCTTCTATTCTATATTGTACAGCTGGGAGTACTTCTGTAGAAAAAACTCAATAAATTCAGACATCATGGAAGTTAGAAAGCAAATTCCACTGATAATGGGTCTACCTCGTGGTTTCTCTATTGATTTATAAACCTTTGGCAACAGAGCCTGGTTCGTCCCAATTAGCTCAAACCTTCCAGGTAACTGACGATTTAATACTGGATTCTAAAACCATGGTACGGTCCCTGTCCTCATTCAACTCCTAACATAGCTCTTTCCCTTCAGCGTTTCACCACAACATATCCATGCCCTACCTTTCATGGTGGGATACCAAAGCTACATAAAAACGGACACAATGTTTTAACAATCCTTATTATGCTACCTAACACTAGCAGCAAGTTGCATGCCTGGGGAGGTCTTTGGATCTAGGGTTACTAATCTGAAAGACTCACGCTATTGCAGGGATACACTATGTTTTCTTCTCTTAACATGTTGAATGTAGGGTACATGGTCTTATATTACATCTTCCAGGCCTCATGGCATACTGTCATATTTAACACTGTCATGACCATGATGCCCGAACACACTGTATTCTACCAATTAATGTAACTATATGCTATAGGTGTAAGAAATGATTATTTTGTTGTTCTCTGACTAAGGGCCCTGCGTGGTCCTCTGTTTTTTTCCACTCTTACTTTTGGAAAAGCAAAAAAATACCTCAATAAAAACTATATTTAAATATAAACATTTGTCAAAAATAAAACGTGGGTATTCTTGGATTATTATTAAACACAAAAGAGAAAATACTATTTTTTAAATAACATTGTAAATTAGGATTTAAGTAAACTTCTTTACATATTTTCTTATCTCTTAAAATTGAATAGCCTCATTCAGAGAGTAAGCTATAGACATTATCACAATGCCACACTCTCTGCATTTTTAATAATGAGATCTTTTATCTTCTCAAGATTTCTAAAAGTAACCATTTCAGATCTATTTAAGTTAAACGTAGGTTGTTGGTTTTTTTAGGTAATTTTTGCAGTTCCTTATTAAACCTTTTGGAGAAAGTAAAAAAAGCCTTTTCAAATTAAGGTTATGTATAAATCTGAACAACATATCCAAAAATCACCCAGATCAGAGCAGGGCTTCAAAAGTTTAATGGAAGTCTCTTTTTGACCGGCCACAAGCATGGCTTCATACCCAAAATAGTTCCAGAGAATTAGGCTGTGCAGACGGTTTATTTCTAACGATCAAAGTGCACTTCAAATAGTTGAACAGGACCATTCATGCACTAAGTCAGTGTTGAAGTGTGTTCGGTAGATTATTTCTACTGAACGGCGCTCTGTTTGTGCATATTTAGCCGAACCTAACTGGAGGTGGAAGTCCCAGTGGTGTTCGTGCCATCGAGTGTCTGATTTGAGTTCCATGCGTTCGATGACAAAACAAAGCTGGACGCGTTCGACTAAACAAGATGGCCGCCACCACGTGTTCAACTATACAAACAATGACCACCCAGCCATTCGTCAATTTGGCTGTGGTTAACTCCCAGCCTAGTGGGTAAATGGGTTGCACACTCCCCTTGCGTGGTCCGACTGTTTGGTTGTTTGTTCGGTAAACGAACACCATAAGCAGAATCCATTCGGTAGCCCCATATACCGAACCACAGAGGGGAAAAGGCATGAACAAAGCCTGTCCACAGTGTTGCAGCCAGGTCTAATACATGGGCCATAATCCTGGGGCAAGAGGCTGGCAAACAAGCCCCTCCAAAAACTTGTGGCAAACTCACAGGAAAAGGGGAGTTTGTCACAGTAGGCACTTATTATACCATGATCATTTCTTCAGATATTCCTCAATATTGCAGATGTATATGGAAAACAGAAGCATAGTGGAAAAACAGGTTAACATAAAACACTGCTCTAATATAAGGAACACTTACAAAATAAGCATTCAAATGGGCTGCCAGCAGCAGCAGCAGCAGTCCAATGGAAAAGGGCTGGTGTAGGGTAAAGGTGCATTTTGTCTCCTTAGGTAAAGTGTATGACACACAAAACACATGAAATGAAAGCCAATAAATAAAGAAATTATTAAAATAACCAAATAAAATAGCCCTATGCGTTTCGTCTAAATGCTTAGACTTATTCAGGGAAACAAAGTATTTTAAACTATACACAAAAATAGAAAAATTAGGGTAGAGCAAACAATTGCAAATGTGCACACCAAGTGCTACAAAAAGATTTATTTGTAAGAACATAAGGTACAAACGTTTTGGGGTATCCCGTTTATCAATGCAATGCAATAGCTCCCACAAAGTGTATTTTACAATTGTTTAGCTTTGAAACAGCAATTCACTCCTTGAGGCCTTGCAATATTTACTCTATAATTTCAAGAAATTGATTTAAATCTTAGATTTATTAGGCATTTTTGCAATCAGGCTAAATCAAACAATTTGGAGGTATTTTTCTTTGTTTGCACTAGGTTTGCAGGATATTATTCGAATCAGGAAACATCATTTTCACTTTTAATTTATTTAAACTGTTTATTAACACCATTTAAAAAAATAAAATATTAAGACATGGCATTCAATGAAAGCCCAATTTGTATTTGTGTCTTTTTAAAATTCTGTATTGTTGTTGTGGAGTAAGACATTCATTATAGAACTGAGCAGATAGTTAGCGTAATCCACAATTTTCAGTATAAAGGTTTACATGCAAGCGATAACACACACCAAATTGTTTAAGAAAATAACAAAGCAGTACACTGCTACGAAACAAATTGGTGGGAAGAGGGTGAGTTATAAAGATGTTGACAGTTATGTTAAGTAGAATAACCTCTAAGGCTCATCTGGCCAGGCACCATAGTGATAAACATAATTTGACTTATTATCAAGTGTGTGTTTGTTGGGGGAAGTCGATAGCATGAGCACCCTTCCAGGTGTAAGCCTGGAGTGTAGTATTAGAGACTAAAATTAACTAAATTGAAAATAAACACAAAAGAACAAAATCAGCATGCCCAAGTTTCTATCATTATGGGCCAGCAACTGGGTGCTAAGGTCCTTTAGTTGGAATGAAGAGAATAATAACTGGCAACATACCACCGCTGTTTAGAGGCCATAATAGGTCCAGTTGCCCTTGCCGGAGAAATTCCCAGTGCTGTACTAATGTAATGATCACAGTGGAGGAAACATGGAAAAAGTGGTTAAAACAGTTTCAGGCAAGGCCAGATTAACCCCTTCAGGACGGAGTCAATAGTACACGTTCTGATCAAAACAAAAGGTAAACAAAAACTGGAATTTGCGCTATATGTCTGTTCAACCGTAATTCACCTCTTTCATATTAAATGCACCCACACTTATTATATATCATTTTGTTCAGGAGAAACAGGGCTTTCATTTCATATAAAATATTTATATATGAAACATAATTTATTATGAATAAAATTAAAAAAACTGTGAGAAATTTTAATTTTTTTTTTAAATTTGTAGTTCCGCCTCACATTTTAGCTGTAAATGTCATAATACTGTTAGGTTTTACTGCAAAAAAAATGCACATATTTGTAATCTGCGATGTCTCACGAGTACAACAGTACCCCCCCCTCCCCCCCCCCATTAACAGGTTTTATGGTGTTTTGGAAAGTTACAGGGTCAAATATAGAACGTTCCATTTTCAAATTGAAATTTGCCAGATTAGTAATGTTACCTTTGAGACGGTGTGGTAGCCCAGGAATGAGAATTACCCCTATAATGGCATACCATTTGAAAAAGTAGACAAGCCAAGGTATTGAACGTGGGGTATGTTTAGTCTTTTTTAGTAGCCACTTAGTCACAAACACTGGCCATAGTTAGCGTTCATATTTGCTTTTGTGTGAAAAAAGCAAAAAACTAATATTTGGCCAGTGTTTGTGACTAAGTGGCTACTAAAAATGACTGGACATACCCCATTTGCAATACCTTGGGTTGTCTACTTTTGCAAATGGTATGCCATCATGGGGGTAATTCTTATTCCTGGGCTACCATACGGTCTCAAAGGCAACATAACTAATCTGGCAAATTTCAATGTCAAAAAAATGAAATGCAAGCCTTATATGTGACTCTCTAACTTTCCAAAACACCATAAAACCTGTACATGGGGGGTACTGTTATTCTCGGGAGATTTCACTAAACACAAATATTAGTGTTTTAAAACAGTAAAACATATTACAACAATAATATAGTCCATAAAAGTGCCGTTTGTTTGTAAAAAATTCAAAAAATGTCACTTTTACTTAAAATATCATCGATGTAATACAATTTACCAGTTTTAAACACTAATATTTGAGTTCAGCGAAGTCTCCCGAGTAAAACAGTACCCCCTATGTACAGGTTTTATGGTGTCTTGGAGAGTTACAGGGTCAAATATAGTGCTTGCGAATTCAATTCTCTGCACTTTCTCCCTGTGTTGTCAGGCATGTCAATCAAATTTTAATTAATCAAATGACATAATTATGTTAAAAAATTACTTACCGTATATACTCGAGTATAAGACGAGTTTTTCAGCACATTTTTTGTGCTGAAAAACACTCACTCGTCTTATACTCGAGTCAGTTGTCTGTATTATGGCAATTTTCATTGCCATAATACAGACAAGGACCGGGGGCTGTCAGGAAGCTGTAACTTACCTTCACCGCAGCTCCTCTCAGCTCCCTTCTCTCTCCTCCGTCCGTGCAGCTCCCAGGTCAGCTCCCTCTGCAACTCTCGCGAGAGCCGCGGGGTCAGAGCGTTGCCACGGGTTACCGTGGCAACGCTCCGCGCGGCCGCGAGACTTGCAGAGGGAGCTGACCTGGGAGCTGCACGGACGGAGGAGAGAGAAGGGAGCTGACAGGAGCTGCGGTGAAGGTAAGTTACAGCTTCCTGACAGCCCCCTCCTACAGCCCATCCACTGGACCACCAGGGAGTGAGAGCCCCCCTCCCTGGCCAGCTAACAAGCAGGGAGGGGGGACGAAAAAATAAAAATATTAATAATAAAACAAATAATAATAAGAAAAAAAATATTAAAATAATAACATAAAAAAATAATACAATTAATAATAAAAGAAAAAAATAGTTACCTAAAAAAAAATAACATTTAAAAAAATATTAAAATAATAATTAATTAATAAAATGCCCACCCCCCACCAATGCTCTGCACTCACACACACACACTGCACTCACACATACACACACTGCATTCATACACACACTGCATTCATACACTCACACTGCATTCATACACACACTGCACTGCATTCATTCTAAACACACTGCACTCATACATACACACTGCACTCATATACACACACTGCACTGCATTCATTATACACACACTGCATACACACTGCACTCACACACACTGCACTCATACACACACTGCACTCACACACACTGCACTCACACACACACACTGCACTCATACACACACACTGCACTCATACACACACATTGCACTGCACTCATATACACACACTGCACTCATATACACACACTGCACTGCATTCATTATACACACACTGCATACACACTGCACTCATACACACTGCATACACACTGCACTCATACACACACTGCATACACACTGCACTCATACACACACTGCACTGCATTCATTAACACACACACACTGCACTCACACACACTGCACTCATACACACACACTGCACTCATACACACGCACTGCATTCATTATATACACACTGCATTCATACACACACACACTCACACACACTGCACTCATACACACACACTGCACTGCATTCATTATACACACACTGCACTCATACACACACACTGCACTCCATTCATTATATACACACTGCACTCATACACACACACTGCACTCCATTCATTATATACACACTGCACTCATACACACACACTGCATTCATTATATACACACACTGTAAATAAATATTCAGTTAATATAATTTTTTTAGGATCTAATTTTATTTAGAAATGTACCAGTAGCTGCTGCATTTCCCACCCTAGTCTTATACTCGAGTCAATAAGTTTTCCCAGTTTTTTGGGGTAAAATTAGGGGCCTCGGCTTATATTCGGGTCGGCTTATACTCGAGTATATACGGTAAATATAAACTTAGAATTTTAATATATATGCATTTATAGGTATATAAATTCTACGTGTATACTAATGTAATTATATGTATTTATCTCTATATATATATATTTGCGGTTATTTGTATTTTATATATAGATAGATATATATAGAATGTCATTCTAAGTGTATTCTGTTACCAATATATATATATATATATATATTAATAACAAAATACAGTTAGAATGAAATTACATATGAATATATCATTCATTTTAAATTTTGTTTCAATATTTTATTTAATTATTTTATTTATTTATTATTGTAATTATAGGTATATATATAATCTGTTATATATATGTAAGGCCTTGGCCTGTAGTTGTGGGAGGGGCTTCCTCTCCCACCTTACCGTGGAAAGTCTGGCGAATCACTTCCGGTTCCCAGAGTGGTTGGACTTCCAGTTTCCAGAGTAGCAGCAGCACAGCAGCTACTCCTAATGCCTGACGTTCCTCCTTCACGGCGGTTGGCGACGGAGGGTAAGTAAGCAGGCCAGTATCATTGTACCGACCTGCAGACCACACACAGCCTGACCCGGCTGAGTCCTCGGCTGTGGGACAGGGGCTTCAGCGCGGGGGATTGTGGGGATTCCCCACCGGGGAGCCTTGACCGGGATCAACCAGTCCCCCCTACCATCTCGTTAGGAACCGGCTCTTCATCGGTGAATCCGGCTCCTCAAACTCTTACCTCCACACGCCACGAGCTCGGGGGACCCGGTAACATGGCCGATACATTATTAGGCAGCAGACTTCCGTCACTGTGTTCCAGCTGGTTGCCATGGGGATGGCTGTTACGCAAGGGGTCAGTGCAGGAAGTCTTGCCAAATCGGGGTGATGTAGGACGCAGCAAGTCGAGCAGTGGCGGCTTTTTCAGTTGGAATGTAACACAGTAAGTGGCCCGGTGAAACAGGTTCCAGGGTTTTAATGCACGGCTCTTATAACGCTTGTTGTTAGATTTCCATGGCAACCAGGATTTGTTTTATACTTGTAAGCATTGCCCTTGCAACTCATATAATATATCCATAATTCTATGGATACTGCGTACATTATATAGATACTGTTTCTTTCAAATATGGATCTTAGTTATTTTATTGTGGTAACAATATGATCTGTCATATTTTTTTACATGTCCTGTTTTGTTTCGAGACCTGGCTATTTCTATTGAAATGACTAATGCTGGACTTAGTTTATTGGTATTTCAAGCACCTATATTGTGCAAATGTCTATTCTATTGGGCATTTGATTTGTTTCACTAGGCAAGCTGTAAAGGTGCAACTTTTTTCATCCCCTAAAGGGAAAACTCCAAGCACTATTTAATAACAATCACATAAGTATACTATACATTTGAAGAGCAGAGGTCATACATAGGGAGGCATACGCACGGATACTCACTCTCCTTATCATTTTTCTATGTTACAGCACGTATCTACTACCCCCCTCGCTCCTATTTGTATGCTGGTAATCTCGTCCTGAGTCAACTGTTTCAGGCACGTTTTCACAACCCCACACCTTATATTTAGGGTAGTACTGGCTTTTGAGAGTTAGGTTGCCCAACTAGGTTCTGTTTTCCGGTCTTAATCCATATGTTAGTGGTCCCGCGAGGCCAACACCCATCCTCATACCCAGAGGTATATGTCCCTAGGCCCAAATCATAGGTAGCCGCCTCGCATTGTTGCATAGGGAGGGCCTCCCATGTCACTCCCATTCTATCTTATGCTTTAGTTGCCACCGAGAGGCCGACACCCCGCCACAACGTTCGGTGGCCTCAAAATATCCCCTCGGGCCAACGCATAGTTAGCGCCTCTCACGCCGCTTGGCATTTAGTAGGGACTCATCTGTCACGTTGAGGTAGCATATTTCTTCGCCGCTTGGCTTCTAGCTAGCCTGCCAGTACCAGGTCCTTTCTTCTCACTTATAATAATCAGGTTACATATGTATTTTTCTGTTGCATTTCCGTCACCTACCTTTTATTATTTTCATTACTTTTCTATAGGTTCTGGAATGTTTTCCGTTTACTGTTCAGGCCCACGTTCTGGGCCACTCACATAATCTACACGTATGGGTCCTCAATCCCCTTATCGTTTTACTAGGTTACAGCACGTATCTAATACCTCCCTCGCTCCTATTTTCCTGCTGGTAATCCCACTAGGTATGTTTTCTGGCCTTCTACGCCTTACGTTAGTGGTCCCGCGAGGCCAACACCCATCCTCAATTCGGAGGTACGGCATCCCCTCGGGCCCATTCATAGCTAGCCGCCTCGCTTGGTTGCATAGGGAGGGCCTCACTTGTCACTCCCATTCTGTCTTATGCTTTTACAAGTCACAGAGAGGCCATCACCCCGCCATAATGCCAATGGCCACGTACCCCACACGAGCCAAATCATAGATAGTGCCTCTCAAAGCCGCTTGGCTACTAGCAGGGCCTCACCTATCACGTTGCTTAGTAATTCTTCGCCGCTTGGCATTAGTAACAATAAAAAAAAAAAAAATTCTGTTATGTGTCACAGTTCCGGAGGGGCTGGTGGTTCTAGTTTAGGTAGGTCGTTACACTTTTTTTTTGTTTTTTTTTCTCTCTTTATTATCCTTGTGTCCGTATAGAGTTTCCTAAAAACCTCACCACACCAGCAGCGACATCACATTATTGGTTACACTTTTACAATACCACCCCTCACAGCATTGGTTAAATTTATGCGTTACGGCTGACTCTAGGGTTCCACATGGGTTTGTACATTTGGCAACTGGGACAGTGGAATGCTAACTTACTACAGATCCAACAGACCAAGAGTTAATGTGTACAGTTATAAGGATGGTACTAGTTCAAGGGTTGGTGGAGGGGGGTTTTGGTTCCCCTCCTTTTCACACAATTTTGGGGATCCGGTTAGGCTCTTTCCACATACAAGCTGGCACATATCGTGCATTTGAACTCTAATTGCAACGAGGTCTGGCTACCGCAAGAACCTTCGATTACTGCTGAGGTCGCTCAATGTTGCCATGTGAATCAAACCACAGGGTAGATCCTTAATTTCCCGATTACTACTCTTTATTCCCACGACTCACCTCAAACATATCATGTTTAGACACTCATGCAACCACTGATTTACTTATTGGCACTTTCCTCGATTACCGGAAGGGCGAGCCATGTTTATTCCACCCTCTCTCATATTTCACCTTTTGGTTGGACAGATGCCACGGCATACTCTGGTTTGACGGCCTTCGGAGGGAATGTATGGCGTTGCGCGTCATGGCTCATAGGCGTTAAGTCCCGACCTAGATTCTCCTATACTCCGACCTTGTTTCATATGATATCCGTTCATG
Organism: Pelobates fuscus; assembly: GCF_036172605.1. NCBI lineage: Eukaryota > Metazoa > Chordata > Amphibia > Anura > Pelobatidae > Pelobates > Pelobates fuscus. The sequence goes on along the minus strand of NC_086320.1, from coordinate 117,418,526 downwards.
GCGGCTGCCATAGCCGGGGGACCAATATGGTCCAGTCAGTCTGTTAGATATTATTCACATACACCTAGCCATTGTACATACGGGCCGATCTTCATCTCTGGTCTTAAGGAGACTACTGAGGGAACTCACATGAAATAGCTGCTTGCTATTTTATCACTTGTATTCACAGGCCGGGTTTCACAAATGGCTCAGCTGACCACAGTTATCGGTTTCGTTTTGGGGTTTCGGCCAGACACTACCCACCTCTTCCGAGCTAGCTTACCGGCCACCATTCCGAGACATGCTCGTGGAATAAGGTATGGTTACCCTTGCACATCACATTTCTCACCTTACACTTTCAGTCGACAATAGGTAATTGTACGATAGGGTGTTCACATATTTTCACTAAGGCTGTAGGAGGGGTTCAAGCTATTGACATGATTGCTATGGAATCTGTTTTGGGGTTCACTTCTTTTGCCACCTTAACTTATATAATCATTTCACACAATTAAACGGTATCTTATGGATATCCAACACCACATGCTCCTACGACACCCCACAATACAGGATTCCTTTTATATTATCTGCTAAAGACCTACTGAAAGGAATTCAAATCCAAAACACCGTGACATATCAAAGGCTACTCATCCACACGACATATTCATTCACTATCCAACTATAGATTCAGCTCCCGCGGAGCACATGACCATACACCAATCAAACAGCCAAACCTCTAGCATGCTATGGGTTCTTATATCCCATGACTTTACCACCAAGAATATAATAACCACAGACACCATAGACCATTAGGACCTATCTTTACGTCTATCTATACCTATCCCTATAGCACATACGGTCAACATACCCCTATTTACCTATTCTAAACAATGGGGCCCGGCATAGTTCTGGATACTTATTGCACCACCTTACAGATACAACCACTCCAGCCATTATCAGAACTTCATGGCTCCCATTCGTACAGCATCTTAAGGCATGCTTCGTGTTCACTTACTGTTAACTAGGCTCGGCATAATACAAACCTTCATCAGGACTCTCCTACCCCATAGGGGCAGCATTCTCAGCTTCCTCCAACCACATTCCAGCTCATATCATCAGGACTATGGGATGCTAGAAGTTCTCCACCTATACTCTTTACAGCCCGAACAGTGGAAGAGGTAATACAAGCTTTTGTGACTTGTCCGAATAAACGATTGTTGTTATACGATTAAATGGGTATGGTATTCTTCTTTTTGCCCACTTTTATTACAGGCCTACTGCACTGTCGGTTCCGGCACACCACAACCGACTGGTGTCATTTGAATATGTCCTTTAGTTATAATATGCTATGTTACACTATTATCACGGCAAGTGCCCCGACTACAAATAATATATATACATATTATATATATGTAACGTCATTCTAAGTGTATTTAATACTAATATATATATACTTATATTAATATTAAAATACATTACGTATGACGCCACATATAAATAATATGTATATATATTATATATATAATATATATACCGTATTTATCGGCGTATAACACGCACTTTTTCTCCCTGAAAATAGGGAGAAAATCAGGGGTGCGTGTTATACGCCGATATCCCACATTTACTTACCTGTCTTGAAGCGTGGGCCGGCTTCACAGCGCGCACCGCGGTACTGGAACTTAAATTTCAGGTTCCGGTTTCCGGCGGGACTGAAAGGAAGTGTGCACACTATTGTGTGCACACTTCCTTTCAGTCCCGCCGGAAACCGGAACCTGAAATTTAAGTTCCAGTACCGGCGGGACTGAAAGGAAGTGTGCACACAATAGTGTGCACACTTCCTTTCAGTCCCGCCGGAAACCGGAACCTGAAATTTAAGTTCCAGTACCGCGGTGCGCGCTGTGAAGCCGGCCCACGCTTCAAGACAGGTAAGTAAATATGAGACAGAGGGAAAGTGCACTAGGGGACACTATGGGAGGGGGGAGGGGACACTATGGGAGGGGAGGGGACACTATGGGAGGGGGGGGCACTATGGGAGGGGACACTATGGGAGGGGCACTATGGGAGGGGGGACACACTATGGGGGGTGCAGAATACTATGGGAGGGGGGGATGAATACTATGGAAGGGGGGGAACACTATGGGATGAGGGGGGGACACTATGGGAGGGGGGGGAGAATACTATGGGAGGGGGAATACTATGGGATGAGGGGAGGAGAATACTATGGGATGAGGGGGGGAGAATACTATGGGATGAGGGGGGGAGAATACTATGGGGGGGAGAATACTATGGGAGGGGGGAGAATACTATGGGAGGGGGGGAGAATACTATGGGAGGGGGGGGGAATACTATGGGAGGGGGGGGGGAATACTATGGGAGGGGGGGAGAATACTATGGGAGGGGGGGAGAATACTATGGGATGGGGGAGAATACTATGGGATGGGGGGGAGGGATTACTATGTGAGGGGTGGAAATTTCCTGGAATTTCCTTCTGAAAATGAGGTGCGTGTTATACGCCGGCGCGTGTTATACGCCGATAAATACGGTACATATATTATATATATAAAAAGGCATTTAAATTATTTTATAACATGTAAATTTTTTTTTTTTTTAACACTACCTACCAGCAGGGGGACAGATCCACAGCCAGCTATAGGGGGCCATGTGATCGCTCTTTGAGAGCGATCACATGGCCCCCGGGGGCCTCACTTGCCGGGGGGGGGGAGGGCTGCCTGGGCTGTCAGGCCCTCCAGAAGAGGATCGCGGCGGAGGTAAGTACATCTCTCCTCCTGGGGCTGCAAGCCGTTACAGCGTTTCATGCCGCCGCAACGGCTTTAAAGCCCTTTAAAGCCGCGACGGCATAGAACACCGTAACGGCGTTAAGGGGTTAAAGGAACACTATTGCGTTAGGAATGCAAACATGTAGAAATGTTATAGTATTTTGCATTCTCATGCAATGCATAAAGATATCGAATGACACATAACCACATCAGAACCGGCTATAGGAGCAGAAGGGTCTTGCAGGGGGATCCCTGCTAGCTCACAGAGGACCACCCAAAGCCAGAGCCAGAGATCCTGGCCCAGACAGGGCCGCTCTCTACCCTGGGGGGCTAGGTTGCCACATATCCTGCCTAATAGTAATCCAGCTCTGGTTTCAGATACCAAAGCATTACATCTAACCCACTGAAGGGTTAAGGCATTGTGGTTTTTGTTACACCTTATACACTAAAGTACTCTGCTTAATGTGTAAATTATAAACATGACATATTTTAACATACTGTCTGTCAGACACAAACTGAAAGTTTGGTGCAACTGAAATATGTTGCAAAGTAGGTGCAAATATAAATAAGAAAATAGAATAACAATTTTTTTAATGTAACATATTGATATAGTTTAATCGTAATAAAAACGTGAATATATTAATAATAAAAATAAAGATATTAGTGCTTAGATGGCATAATAATCCGTACACATATCAATCATCAATTGGTCTGATTTCCTTAAAAATAGGAAACCAAATGTAAGGATATGTTTCAGGATGTGTAATTTAGCAAATTTACAATATCCTCTACGTATGTATGGCTCCTATGACAGATTCATTGCTAGGCATAGATTGAAGAATGGAAATAGCCAGCATCCTTTGTGCAATGCTGAATTTATCACAAGAGGAGTTTCAAATTAACCATTTATGATTATTTAGAATGAACAATAGAGACTGAAATAGAAAATTATAATACATTCCCACCCTACCCTCCCACCCCATGGTCATCAACTTACTTATAGATAGTGCACATCAGCTGGTTTCCTTAACACACCTATCAAGTCACTAAACCTCTCCTCACCTGAAATCATTTAACACACTGCATCCTTACAATGGTTTAAACACTCATTGATAATTGTGTGTGTTTGTATATATGATCTACATATCTATATAATACACATTTTGTCTAATGTTATCCTTTCTAATTTTCACTTTAACACTAACTTCTCTCATTACTAAAATATCCCTATCCTTTCGCTCACCTGTCCCTGGCAACACCATCATCATTACTTCCACCTTACTCCCCTCCCCTCTCTATTCATCCCATGCACTCTACACATACCTTTCCAGCCTATCTCCACCAACTCCTCCCAAGTCCTCTAGATACATACCCTCCTACAAAACTTTCAAATCCTACTCCCACCTTCACTTCCTTTCTATCCTTCTGCTCCTAGCAGCTGGTGATGTCTCTCCAAACCCCGGTCCCCTCTCAACAAACTCACCACATACTAACCCAAGGATCCACACTAATCTCATACCCATCTCATGTCCTCTAAATCCTCCTTCAGTACTGCCCTCTGGAACGCACGCTCTGTTTGCAATTTAACTAAATCCACTGCTGTCCATGACTTCTTCACCTCTCGTTCAATAGATTTACTAGCCTTAACAGAAACCTGGCTCTCCCCCTCTGACACTGCCACCCCTGCATCTTTGTCCTTCGGTGGTCTCCAACTTACCCACAACCCAAGAAACTCTGAATGTAAAGGTGGTGGTGTTGGGTTTCTCCTCTCCCCTCACTGCTCTTTTAAACCTCTTCCCACCCCCCCTTCCCTCTCTTTCCCGTCATTTGAAATACATTCAATTCACCTTTTCAAACCCTTCTCTGCTAACATTGCTGTTATTTACCGTCTTCTCTTCCTTGACCACTTTGCTGCCTGGCTACCCTATTTCCTCTCTTCTAACATTCCATCCATAATTCTCGGGGACTTCAATATTCCTATAAACCCACCTTTGACCTCTGCAGCCACTAAACTACTTTCAATTACTTCCTCCTTCGGGCTATCACAGTGGGCAAATTCTCCCACCCATGTAGCTGGCAATACCCTTGACCTAATCTTCACTTATGCATGTACAGTATCCAATATCTGCAACACTCCATATCCACTCTCTGATCACCACCTCTTATCATTTGCTCTCCCGTACCCCCTCACCCAACAACCTCAGCCTAACCCCCCTCAACTCAGGAGGGACCTTAATTCTCTTGATCTCCAGCAGCTGTCAGCTGACATTGATTCAAGACTGCTGTCCATCCCTTCCCTCTCCTGTCCTTCACTGGCCATCTCCACATATAACTCTACTGTTACATCTGCCTTGAACGCTGCAAAACAAGTACCTCAAGGAGGACCCGCCCCCAACCATGGCATACTAAATCAACGCGCTACCTGCAAAGATGCTCCCGTTGTGCTGAACGCTCCTGGAGGAAGTCTTGCACCCAATCTGACTTTCTCCATTATAGATTCATATTGTGTTCATACAGTGCAGCCCTTGCCCTTGCCAAACAGTCCTATTTTTCCTCTCTCATTAGTTCATGTTCCCGCAACCCCAGGCGTCTCTTTGACACCTTTATTTCTCTTCTTCGCCCTGCTGTGGCCACCCCCCAAACTAACCTTACTGCTGATAACTTTGCATGTTACTTCACTGACAAGATTGAACAGCTAAGGAAAGAATTCTCCCCTCCTTGCCTTTCTGTTTCTCAACCACACATAGATCATGCCTTTCCTACCCTTCAGACATTCTCCCCAGCTACTGACCAAGAGGTGGCTGCTCTTTTTTGCTCCTCTCGCCCCACCACTTGCCCACTCGATCCTGTCCCATCTCACATTATCAGATCTCTCTCCACTTGTCTCGTGCCTTCTTTAACACACATCTTCAACTGTTCCCTCTCTTCGGGCATCGTCCCTGCTGACCTTAAACATGCCACTGTAGTACCTATACTAAAAAAAACCATCCCTCGACCCGTCCACCCTCTCTAACTACCGTCCCATATCCCTGCTCCCTTTTTCCTCAAAGCTTCTGGAAAGACTTGTCTTTACCCGTGTGTCTCATTTCCTCAATTCCAACTCTCTCCTTGACCCCCTTCAATCTGGCTTCCGCCCTCTCCACTCAACAGAGACTGCCCTTATCAAAGTTACTAACGACCTAATCGCAGCTAAATCCAAAGGCCACTACTCCATACTAATTCTTATTGACCTCTCAGCGACCTTTGACACCGTTGATCATGCTCTCCTTCTTCAAACTCTTCAATCGCTTGGTCTCTGTGACTCTGTCCTCTCGTGGTTTTCCTCTTATCTCTCCCAACGCTCATTCAGTGACTCTTTTTCTAATGATACCTCCTCCCCTCGTCCTGTCTCGGTTGGAGTTTCTTTTAATTTTTTTCACATGAACCTTTGGAACCTGAATACCATTGAATCTGGTGAAACCTACATACTATTGATGAGCCTGAGTTTTCTGTGACTCTGTGTGGAACCTTGAATTCTGGGGTTTTTGTAAATTACGTTATTATTCTAGGAGTTCTTTCTCCGTTTTATGTTTTTAGGTATATCCAGTTGTTTGTTATTTGTATTTGAGGATTGAGAGGAATCCTTCTGCTATACCTTGTATCCAAAAGGGTAACTACCTTTTTGTATTGATTACTCACATACTGCACCTGGTTGGTCTATAAATATTATTTTGTGTTTAAATATGACCATCAAGCTTGAACCCATTTCTGTACAGGAACAAAAGATAAATTCAAGTGGGGTATTAAGGTGTAATAACTAAAATATCAGACCCCTTTATAAACTATACTAACCAAAAGTAAGTTCTTTATAAAACATCACAATTATCAAAAAGTTGCTTTAAAAAAAAAAGTCCAAGTTAATGTTCTTTTGTATTTGATTTTTTTTTTAATTCTTTATTTTTGCATTGACAGCAGATACAGTATATCATCTATTAACGGGCTTATGCAAAAGCCGAATCATGTTTGTTACAATAAGGTAGAAGGTTTACAAAGAGGTAGTGTTGCATCTTTAGAACATTTGTCATTGCTTGCTTTGGCATTAAAGGTATTGGTACATACTGTCAAAGGTTTTCACATTTTGATGGAGATAATAAAAGATGCAAAAAGAGAAAAAACCCACCATTTAACATATGACATAACTGCATTGCACAATTATATCGTTCTGGGTTGTGCCGTAAGCCGTACCATATAATTGGCCCCACTGCTACCTCTAGAGTGGAAGATGAGGGGGCCTGTGTCTCCCTATCCCACCCAGGATCACCCCCACCCGACGTACACATGTACTACTGAGCGTTCACCGGCCGGGGCTCCTTTGTGGCCCATGATCCGTGACCCCGACCAGCGGGCCCCCTCCCCTAAGTTTTCCTGCGCTGCTCCGGTGCCCAACTTCCTTACTAGCTGCCACCTGATTGTCTTTCAAAAGGTAGAGCTAGAACAACCAACAGACCAACAGAACAGTACTACGTGGTTATGTTTACCATCTCCACTAGTGAGGTTTGTCATTGATACGTAAAAATACTGCACCTCACAAATTGATAGTTAACAGTGAGAGAATTCGGTGATGAGTATCCAGCAGCACTGGAAGAGCTCGTCTCATCCTATTCCCTTCCCCTCTGAGCTACATCATGCTCATGGTTCGTGCCCCATTATACATCATATTGTTCCCATAAAAAACACACCTTATGGAAAGTTTTGGTGGTGTTGCGGACTAGTGATGTCAGGTTGTCTATTAAGCAATTGTCCCTAATCTTGGTGAGGACTATTGAGAGAGAGTGCAAGTCTGGGCTTATCCAGTTTTGTGCTAAGGCTTTCCGGGCAACTAAGTAAATCATGTTGAACAGTTTTTGTTCATGCCTGGGCAATCCCTCTGTGGGCCTAGATAAGAGATACGCCCATGTGTTGACTTCCAGCCGTCTTTGCATAATCTTAGAGCTCAGGTCTACTACCTTCTCGCAGAACTCTCTTACCCTGGGGCAATTTCACCACATGTGTATGTAGCTGCAAAATCTTCAGCATGTGTCTGCAGGGCTTAATTTCACGTGGTATTGTTTGACACGAGTGGTATACCATCTGAAAAGCGTTTTGAATGATTGTTCTTGTAATGTCACACACATGGAAGATTGTGCGCATGCCTCTTATGTGTCTTCCTATTCTATACCCTCCAGAACCTCACCCAGGTCGGTTTCCCATTATTTGGTATATCTCAACCCTCCCCCGACTGCTGAGGTCGAGTGTAAGTGTTGATGGATCAACAATATTAGACCTGTTGGAGGTGTCTCTTTAAAACATATTCTTTTGAAGGATGTCATAGTGGTGTTGGCAGCTACACTAATCTCTTTCCTCTGTGCAAAGTCCCGTATTTGTACATTTCGAAAGTAGTCTCTAGTCTGTAGGGGAGCTAATTCTTTTAGGTGACTGTGGCCTTGTACAGATGTACACATTTCTGAAGTCCTGTGTATTCAAGTCCCTTAAAATCTCTTGCTCTCATTCCCGGCAGGAAGGCTCTGTTTTGGAGTATTGTGGTCATTGGAGATACGGGGTTACTAAGAAAGTATTTTGAGGCTAAGTCCCAGATTCGGAGGGAGTTTAGGACTGCCTTACAGCTGGTCTTCAGGAAGGCTCTGTGTTCTTTGGGGACCCACATAATAAACTGGGGAAGATCTGCTCCCATCAGGAGAGATTTGATGTCCACACATGACTTGGTGTCGGGTGGAGAGTGCCAGTGCACAATCTGGACTACCTGTGCTGCGAGATAATAGTATAGGTGTGGTAGGCTTAACCCTCCCCTGTTCTTTTGTCTATATAGTGTATTATATGCTATCTTGGGGTGTCCTTTCTGCCGTATGAATGTGTCTATAGTGTGTTGCAGGCCCATCAAATCTGCATGTGTGAGCTTCACTGGTAGTGTCTGGAAGAAGAACAATAATCTAGGAAGTACGTTCATTTTTATTGAGTGGAGTCTGCCTATACAAGAGATGGCTTTGTCCATGCAGTGTTCTTCATCGTGTGCTAGGGTACGGATCAATGGAGGGTAATTCTTGGTAGCTGCACTTTCACATTTGTGTAATAGGTTAAAAAAAAAAAGGGTTAAAAATGAAGAAAAAATGCTCAAATCACCTCGTGTAGGTCACCCAAACCACACAAAATAAAGTACTATAAAGTGAATAAAAAGTTGGTGAGAGCACACTAAAAATTTATGAAATAACCTACACATGCAAATTACCATCAAATAGGACAACTGCGGTAGCCGAAGTAAAAAAAGATATCCGGGAACTGGGTATAAGAACCATGCAAATGGAAAAAGAAGCAGAAAACGTACGCACTGAAGTAGGAGATTTGAGTGAACGAGTATGCAAGTTAGAGGAGCTGCAATCCTCACAAGATAGCAAAATTATGGATATGGAGGATAGTGATGTCGCAAACATAAAAATTTCGGTTCGCGAATGGCGAATGCGAACTTCCGCAAACGAACTTCCGCAAACCTGGACTGTGGCATGCCGGAGGGGGATCCATGGCAAAACTCCCATGCAAAATTACATAGTTGATGCAGAGTCTGGTTTTAATCCATAAAGGGCATAAATCACCTAACATTCCTAAATCACAATGGATATGGATTGACACCTGACATATGACATATTGACACCTTGACTTATGAATTGACACCTGTCCTCAGAGACCCTGATACACACTGACACAGAGCAAAATAGGGACTGTTCCCCCTACATAGGGTCACTTGGCAGATATGGATTGACACCTGTCCTCAGGGACCCTGATACACACTGACACAGAGCAGAATAGGGACTGTTCCCCCTACATAGGGTCACTTGGCAGATATGGATTGACACCTGTCCTCAGGGACCCTGATACACACTGACACGGAGCAGAATAGGGACTGTTCCCCCTACATAGGGTCACTTGGCAGATATGGATTGACACCTGTCCTCAGGGACCCTGATACACACTGACACGGAGCAGAATAGGGACTGTTCCCCCTACATAGGGTCACTTGGCAGATATGGATTGACACCTGTCCTCAGGGACCCTGATACACACTGACACAGAGCAGAACAGGGACTGTTCCTACTACATAGGGTCACTTGGCAGATATGGATTGACACCTGTCCTCAGAGACCCTGATACACACTGACACAGAGCAGAATAGGGACTGTTCCCCCTACATAGGGTCACATGGCAGATATGGATTGACACCTGTCCTCAGAGACCCTGATACACACTGACACAGAGCAGAATAGGGACTGTTCCCCCTACATAGGGTCACTTGGCAGATATGTATTGACACCTATCCTAATGATCCCTGATACACACTGACACATAGCAGAATAGGGACTGTTATCCCTACATAGGGTCACTTGGCAGATATGGATTTACACCTATCCTAATGATCCCTGATACACACTGACACAGAGCAGAATAGGGACTGTTCCCCCTACACAGGGTCACTTGGCAGATATGGATTGACACCTATACTAATAATCCCTGATACACACTGACACAGAGCAGAATAGGGACTGTTCCCCCTACATAGGGTCACTTGGCAGATATGGATTGACACCTATCCTAATGATCCCTGATACACACTGACACAGAGCAGAATAGGGACTGTTCCCCCTACATAGGGTCACTTGGCAGATATGGATTGACACCTGTCCTCAGAGACCCTGATACACACTGACACAGAGCAGAATAGGGACTGTTCCCCCTACATAGGGTCACTTGGCAGATATGGATTGACACCTGTCCTCAGGGACCCTGATACACACTGACACAGAGCAGAATAGGGACTGTTCCTCCTACATAGGGTCACCATTTTTAGCCCAAGGCAGCTCATCTCATCAGGCCTTTTTTAGTCGAATGTATCGCCCACTGTCAGTCCCTTTGGGATCCATCCCTCATTCATCTTAATAAAGGTGAGGTAATCTAGACTTTTTTGACCTAGGCGACTTCTCTTCTCAGTGACAATACCTCCTGCTGCACTGAAGGTCCTTTCTGACAGGACACTTGAAGCGGGGAAGGCCAGAATTTCTATCGCAAATTGGGATAGCTCAGGCCACAGGTCAAGCCTGCACACCCAGTAGTCAAGGGGTTCATCGCTCCTCAGAGTGTCGATATCTGCAGTTAAGGCGAGGTAGTCTGCTACCTGTCGGTCGAGTCGCTCTCTGAGGGTGGATCCTGAAGGGCTGTGGCGATGCGTAGGACTTAAAAAGCTCTGCATGTCCTCCATCAACAACACGTCTTTAAAGCGTCCTGTCCTTGCCGGCGTGGTCATGGGAGGAGGAGGATTACTTTCACCTCTTCCCCTGTTAGATTCCCGTTGTGCTGTGACATCACCCTTATATGCTGTGTAAAGCATACTTTTTAATTTATTTTGCAAATGCTGCATCCTTTCCGACCTGTAATTTGGTAACATTACAGCCACTTTCTGCTTATACCGGGGGACTAGTAGCGTGGACACCCAGTACAGGTCGTTCTCCTTCAGCCTTTTTTTAAGAGGGTCCCTCAACAGGCACGACAGCATGAAAGACCCCATTTGCACAAGGTTGGATGCCGAGCTACTCATTTCCCGTTCCTCCTCCTAAGTGATGAAGAGATGTTCTTCACCCCAGCCACGTACAACACCACGTGTACCAGATAGGTGACAACGAGCACCCTGGGATGCCTGTTGTGGTTGGTCTTCCTCTGACATTCCTCCTCTGACTCCTCTTCCTCACAATCCTCTTCCAGTGTTGCCGCAGGTCCAACAAGCGATGCTGATAAGGCTGTTTCTGGTGGTGATGGTGGCCACAACTCTTCCTCTTCCTCTTCACGCTCATCTACGGCCTGATCCAGCACTCTTCGCAGGGCACGCTCCAGGAAGAAAAAAATGGTATGATGTCGCTGATGGTGCCTTCAGTGCGACTGACTAGGTTTGTCACCTCCTCAAAAGGACGCATGAGCCTACAGGCATTGCGCATGAGCGTCCAGTAACGTGGCAAAAAAGAGGCTGTCCTTGCACCCCGGTCATACAAATATGCATTAACGGCTTTTTCTTGTTGGAGCAGGCGGTCGAACATTAGGAGTGTTGAATTCCAACGTGTCGGGCTGTCGCAAATCAAGCGCCTCACTGGCATGTTGTTTCGCCGCTGGATATCTGCAAAGTGCACCATGTCCGTGTAGGAACGCCTGAAATGGCCACACACCTTCCTGGCCTGCTTCAGGATGTCCTGTAAGCCTGTGTACTTATGCACAAAGCGTTGTACGATCAGATTACACACATGTGCCATGCACGGCACATGTGTCAACTTGCCCAACTTCAATGCCGCCAACAAACTTGTTCCGTTGTCACAAACCACTTTGCCGATGTCCAGTTGCTGCGGAGTCAGCCACTTTTCCAGCTGTGCGTTCAGGGCGGATAGGAGTGCTTGTCCGGTGTGACTCTCTGCTTTCAAGCAAGTCAAACCCAAGACGGCGTGACACTGCCGTATCCGGGATGTGGAATAGTACCTAGGGAGCTGGGGGGGTGCCGTTGATGTGGAGCAAGACGCAGCAGCAGAAGAGGACTCAGCCGAGGAGGTTATGGAAGAGGATGGAGTAGGAGGAGTAGAGGAGGTGGCAGCAGGACTGCCTGCAAGTCGTGGCGGTGTCACCAACTCCTCTGCAGAGCCATGCATTCCATGCTTGCCAGCAGTCAGCAGGTTTACCCAATGCGCAGTGTAGGTGATATACCTGCCCTGACCATGCTTTGCAGACCAGGTATCAGTGGTCAGATGGACCCTTGCCCCAACACTGTGTGCCAGACATGCCATTACTTCCTTTTGCACAGTACAGGTTGGGGATTGCCTTTGTGAAAAGAAATTTCGGCCGGGTACCTTCCACTGCGGTGTCCCAATAGCTACACATTTTTTGAACACCTCAGACTCCACCAGCTTGTATGGTAAAAGCTGGCGGGCTAATAGTTCGGACAAGCCAGCTGTCAGACGCTGGGCAAGGGGGTGACTTTGTGATATTGGCTTCTTACGCTCAAACATGTCCTTGACAGACACATGACTGTGGGCAGATGAGCGGGAACTGCGCAAGGTGGGAGACGGAGTGGCGGATGGTTGAGAGGGGGCAAGGAGGACAGCAATGGTTGACGTGGCTGAAGATGCTGGACCAGGAGGAGGATCGCGGCTTTGAGTTTGTGTGCTGCTTGTACTCATGTGTTGATCCCATAGGCGTATGTGATGTGCGATCATGTGCCTACGCAAAGCAGTTGTACCTAGGTGGGTGTTGGATTTCCCACGACTCAGTTTCTTTTGGCACAGATTGCAAATGGCATCGCTGTTGTCAGAGGCAGACACACAAAAAAAAATTCCACACTGCTGAGCTCTGCAATGACGGCATTCTGGTGGTGGACACAGCATGCGTTGATTGGCGTGCTGTCGGGCTGACCCCGGGTGCTGATGCATCCTGTCTGATTGAGCCACTAGCTCCTTGCGACGACCTCCCCCTGCTTCCAACTCGTCTCCTCCTCCTCTCTGTCTCCCCATCTGAACTTTCGCCCTTTTCTTCTTCTTGCCGAGCGGGCACCCACGTGACATCCATGGACGCATCGTCATCATCAACTACTTCACTTGTATCTGACAACTAAGCAAAGGAAGCAGCAGCGGGTACAACATCATCATCATCACACCGTACGCCCATGTGTGTAATGCTGCCTGACTGAGACATATCCCTGTTATCTACATCCTCTGGCAATAATGGTTGCGCATCACTCATTTCTTCAAACGGATATGTAAATAACTCCTCTGACAGATAAAGTGAAGCGGCTGTGGTGCTAGTGTTGGTGGTGGCGGCAGGCGGGTGAGTGGTATCTTGAGAGGTGCCCGAAGCTAAGCTGGAGGAGGACGTCAAGGTTCCGAGCGGAAGCTGTAGAAGATTGGGTGTCCTGTGTTAGCCAGTCAACTATGTCCTCAGAACTTTTCAAGTTCAGGGTACGTGGCCTCTGAAAATTGGGCATTATTCTAGGGCAAAAAGGAATCACAGCACCACGACGGCCCCTGCGGGGTGGCCTGCCTCTGCCTGTCATTTTTTTTTGGATTAGTGGTACTATGCGTGCAAGCTACTGTGAGACCAGATATGAGTGGCAATGTGCACTGGCAGAGGTTGGCAGAGTACACGCTGTTGGCCTGACACACAGACGCTTGCAGACAACTAACTGCTAATTAATCTATTACAGTGAAAAAAAAAATTTGTTTTTAAATGCAAGCTATTGTGACACCAGATATGAGTGGTGGCACTGGGCAAGTGGGCACAGTATCCACTGTGAGCCTGACACAGAAGCTGGCAGGCAGGCAGGCAACTGCAATTAGATTACACAAAAAAAAAAACAGACTGATGTTCTAGCCCTAAAAAGGGCTTTTTGGGGTGCTGTCCTTACAGCAGAGATCAGATGAGTCTTTCGGGACTCTAGTGGACACTGAATACACTAGCCTAGCTATCAATTTCCCTATCTAATGAGCAGCAGCTACACTTTCCCTCCTCTCACTAAGAATGCAGCTTCAGAATGAATCTAAAATGGATGCTGTACAGGAGGTGGGAGGGTCTGGAAGGGAGGGTCTGCTGCTGATTGGCTGGAATGTGTCTGCTGACTGTGAGGCACAGGGTCAAAGTTTAGTCAATGATGACGAATAGGGGGCGGATCGAACTGCGCATGGGTTCGCCCGCCGTGGTGAACGCGAACACGCTATGTTCGCCGGGAACTATTCGCCAGCCAACAGTTCGGTACATCACTAATGGAGGACAGATTTCGACGTAACAATATTCGTTTGAGAGGGGTAACTGAAGAGGTGAGTGGAGAAAATTTAACAGCTTATATTACAGAATTATTCCAGACATTACTTCCAGATACCCCTGCAGATAGATTTTTACTGGATCGAACACACAGAATCCAAAAACCTCAACACTTACCTGCCTCCTCACCAAGGGATATCCTTATGAGAGTACATTTCTTTCATGTTAAAGAGCTGATCCTGCGAGCTCATAGAAATAACAAAGAATTATCGAAGAAATTTGAAAGAGTCTTAATGTTTACAGACTTGTCGGCAGAAACATTAAGGTGCAGACGTCTTTATAAGAACATCACAGAACATCTGAGACAAAATAGTATCCCATATCGCTGGGGCTACCCAGCTAAGCTACTTATTAGAAAAGAAGGAAAACTATCTACAGCAAAGACACCAGCAGAGGGAATGAAGCTGTTACAACAATGGAATATCCCTTTAAATCTCATACAGAATATACAGGAAGTACAATAAACTTCAATCAACAAGAAGACCCAGGAAGATGGACGACTTCTTAGATAAAAAAAAAAACTCTCCCGAAATAAATGTAACAAGACGTATATAAGAACGCAAGTTATTACCCTGATACATTTAATGTTTAATGTTAAGATTGTATAGAGAATATGCTATATTGAAGTATAATTTAAGAGAGAATATAAAATAGAATAATTTAGAAGGTAAAAGAAATACAAAAGCAATGTATAATCTTTACGCAAACGGCTCAGATATAAATAGCAACATTAAGAGCACTAGGTTTAAAAACTTAGCTTTAAAGGCTCTGATACTGTTAAAGGAAAAGATGACAGCTCTAGGACTGGCTCTGAAATAAATCAGACGTGCATAAATATATATAAACCTATGGCGGCTCGTGACGCTTGGTTAACCCCTTAAGGACCAAACTTCTGGAACAAAAGGGAATCATGACATGTCATGTGTCCTTAAGGGGTTATATTGCTTATTCATTTCCTATTGAAAAGGAGTAGAACTGCTCTAAAGCACATATATCAGATGCAGTTATTTCATAGCACACTTTTTCTTCACCCTGTCTTTTCCTTTTTCTTTTTCTTATGGCCATAATTTAGAGAGAGGAAAGGAAAAGAGAACATGGAAAGGATAGGCTGTTTGAGACAGGGTGGGTTATATGCTCACTTCTCCCCATCCACTACCCAGACGTATCTAGTATACAGTTTGATAGCTGCTTATAAATATTTATTCCACGCTTTAATAGTTCACTCTCCGTGATAGCAGGTTTATAATGCCACTTTCTGTGGCATCGTAGGCTGGAGTTTTACTGCAGCTGGGCTACTGAGTTGTACTCTGAATTTGAGGTATATGTTATCCAGCAGATATTCAGCAGTCAGACAATCAGGAGTTACAGCTGTATCACAGACTAACATTTGTAGCATGTTCTAGTGATTGATGGCATGTATAATCAGGCGATTTAGCCATTGGATACAATGTTACACTACCCACATGTGATACAGACTGTTCATTTACTTGCTACTTTACTTATGTTAAGATGAGCAGAGATACAATTACCTTTTTAGTAGAATGTATTCTAGTGCATTATTGAATAGATACATTGCAGGAAGCAAGGCTACTAAACGATAATTGTAGATTATGCTAGCTTTAGTGTATCTATAATCTTAATTTTATTAATGACAGGAGGCAAGTATTTGCTTAAGTCTCTCTTTACTAGAACTCCACAGCAGCACAGAAAAAACAACCAATCAGAAAAAAGTTAGGTACTATAAAACTCCCCTCCCCATGCATCATTTCCTCTTTCAAGCTGCGACAAAACAGAATAAAAGGCAGAGAACATCATGGGGAAGAAACGAAGTCCTAGATACGATGAATATAACGATGTCCACCATCCAAGAGTAACCGTCAAACTAGATAGTGTTGATGGACTGTAAACTGAAACGAGAGAAAAACAGAATCGAACAGGTTGATTATCCAATTAAATGTACTCAGAATAAACATGTAGGTACCCAATGTAGCAACCAAAATTAACCTTAATATGTAGATATCCCAACCCTACTTATGAAAAGAAACACAGACATAATGAACAAGCGACAGGTATCAGAGACAACAAACAGAGTTGCATGCGTACCTGATAATCTAAACTATAACATTAAACAAGGGAGGGACAAGAATGGGTGGGAAATACTCGCCTCCTGTCATTAATAAAATTAAGATTATAGATACACTAAAGCTAGCATAATCTACAATTTTATAACATGACAGGAGGCTTCGTATTTGCTGTTTCAACGCTCAATTCACCAATCCAACGCTGTTTGTGTCGCTGGTATCTATTGCAGGAAATATCAGAGTAATCCTAATTGGACATTCCAAGTTCGATAATTGACAGTAGACGGATAAAAGAAAATGCCAGCCGACGAAGCATCTCAATTACGGAAAAAAGTACCATCCGCTGGTAAATCCATTGTATGTGGTTGCGACTTGTTTCCTAGCAGCCGGTCCATGAGCTGGCAAGCTGACCTATCAGCCACCTTCCTGTAGTTTTAATATCAAAGGTCAAGTTCGGACTTGGGGACGCGAGAAGAAACTGTCACCGTCTCAACTCATGATCCGTAAGGCGGTTCCTCCGATCGTGCCAGGGATATTCGGCGATGCGGTCTTGCAGGTAGATCTCCAATTTCAAGGAATGCGCCCAAGTCCACTACCAAAATCGTATTAGAAACCGAGGAGGAACTTTCGTTCCTTCCTGTCCTACCCGGTGATATGTCTCATCCGAGAATAATTTCATAATGCAGGCAAGAGCGTGGCCAAACTAGCCGTATTCTAAGTGATTCTAAGATTCCAAATGGACTGAGTAAACCTTGGACGCAGTAGAGAAAGACTCCAAAGGACGTCCATTCAGGGTTCCGAACTGAACTTGTGTGGAAGGACGGTGGTCGACTATACTGGGAATAGCGAATCCTGGAAACCTTCAAACGAAGGGAAAAGCCAACCGGAACGCAGATTTCCATCCAGCAATGCCCTCGTCAAAGAGTGAAAGATGTCTGTAGGAGTCGGGGTACACCAGGTACCTCCGTAAAGTCTCATAGATCCCCTCGACGGTAGTTGAAAAAAAGGGGGTAGCGCGAATCCAAAAACAGACGGCTCCCGTGAGGGATGAATAGAGTATAGACGAAGGGTCCTCCATCTCCGAACCATGTTCACCAGGTATGCGCTCCGATTTTATCCCAAGATCGTAAAGACCGGAGAAGTCAAGACAAACGAGGATTCCTGATTTACCATATGACCCATACGTACGGTTTTACCTTCAGACCGGGCAATAGTCCTTCCTTAATGTTGTTACCCGAGCAAGGCGGTGCCTGTTTGCTCCATGAAGGTCTCCGTATCTCCCAACATCTTGACATGGGGGAAACTTTCTGCTCAGTTTGCTAGTAATGGTCTGGATATCTAAAACAGAAAGCAAACTCTGTATTATATGGTGCCGAATATGCCAAAAACCTGCACTCTCAAAATACCGGAGGACCATCCGTTAGTGTACCATCTCCAGGAGTGTGTGTAAATAAATGGGAGACTCCCCCCGTTATACCTCTGAGTATTTCTCGCGTGTTTTACAGCAGCCCGGATCCAGTAGATCCATCACGGGAGATAGAATAGAGGGATCTAGTCCAAACATGTAATACTTGCAGCCATAAGGATAAAACATACTGCATTATAAACATAGAATGCCATAAGGATAAAAATATTGCATTTACATGAATACAATCCCACATGGATAGAACATACTGCATAATAAGAATAGAATCCCACAAGGATATAACATACTGCATATAAGAATAAAATCCCCTAAGGATTACAACAATACTGCATTTATAAGGCTAAAATACTGAATATAAGCAATAAAAACCCAAAGCCACCCACTATAAGCAGGAGGCAGTGGTACTCTGACCTGTACTGACTGCAGAGCAGCAAAGAAAGAGGAAATGATGCATGGGGAGGGGAGTTTTATAGTACCTAACTTTTTTCTGATTGGTTGTTTTTTCTGTGCTGCTGTGGAGTTCTAGTAAAGAGAGACTTAAGCAAATACGAAGCCTCCTGTCATGTTATAAAATTCGATGTAGCAGACTAGGATAGGGTGAACGTTTAGAAGCCCCTGTAGCCTGTTCTGAGTTGTTTCAGAGCTACTCTTTAGAGGTATAAGAACCATAGTATGACTCAGTGTTCTTTTTCTTTTCCCTTTTAGGTTATATCTCGAGCTATAGATTTTTATACAAGAGAAGCCCTTGCAATCTTTGGCAGATTTTGGAGAAAGCTAGTTGGGCACACCTTAAATTCATAAGATTGGCCTTTTGTGCCTCTCCATCTTGTCTTACCGTATTATTTATAAAAATGAAAAATACAATTTTTTTTCTTCCTTTTTTCCTCTTTAGATGGTGTGTTTGTCTTCTATAAGCTTCATATATATATATATATATATATTTTTTTTTTAATGAATTAATAAATGTTATATTTTAGCATTTATTATTTCAGGACCTTTAGCTCCTAGGTTTCTTTCTTTTTTTTTTTATTTGCTTATCGCACACAAGTAAGGGTTATTCCCTTTAGGGTCATCCTAGACATACAAGTTACTAGTTTATAAAATAAATTAAAAATAATTATGTCCAAACCACATGATGCTATTACTGCAGTATATTAAGCTTAATTTAAGAGATAATCATCCAGACAGAGAATGGATTAAAGTAATACAACTAGGAAGTATCAGCAGATAGCTGAGTATATGCAAGATTTCTCAGTATTCTACAAGGTAACCTGAACCTTTTTGTAATTAAAATAGAGAAGCGACATTTCAAATATTTATGTGCTTTTACACTTAACTTCCTTAAATAACTTTTGGAGCTTTAAGGGATTTAATAATTAATAAATAAGATGCTAAGTGGTGCTACAGATTATGGATGTAATAGAATAATAATATTATAATACAATTAAATGATTATGTGGTGCATTATTCTATAGAAGTAATAGAACAAATGTATTATAAAGTGTCAAATGATTTGGAAAATGTCCCAGAGATGTAAAATAAATAACAGAAACTGTAGTAGAAAAAAAACCCCAAAGTCTAAATAATAAGAGAGACTAATATATTTAAATTATTTGAGGTTGATATGTATTAAGACTTTAAAATAAAAGGAATTTATATTAAGAAGGGACAGCCAACTAAAACAGAGCCAAAGTTGCTGTCACCAGGGCCCGAACCGCCCACTTTAGCCCCCACCGAGAAGTGCCAGTCTTGGCACTTGTAATTGAAATTTTTATAATTTTGTTTCTCCTTTTTCTTCTCTTTTTTTTCTCTCCCCCTCCCTTTCCTTTTTTTAAGCTGTTCCGAGATTTTTTTTAAGCTGTACCGAGATACACAAGATATTAGTTATTAACTTTAATTTAACCCCTTCAGGACGGAGTCAATAGTGCACGTTCTGATCAAAACAAAACGTAAACAAAAACTGGAATTTGCGCTGTGTGTCTGTTCACCCGTAGTTCCCCTCTTTCAAATTATATGCACCCACACTTATTATATATCATTTTGTTCAGGAGAAACAGGGCTTTAATCTATCATTAACTATTCATATATGGAACATCATTTATTATGAATAAAAGTAAAAAAAATGTGAGAAAATAAGATTTTTTTTTAAATTTGCATTTCCGTCTGACATTTTAACTGTGAATGTCATAATACTGTTAGGTTTTACTGCAAAAAAAATGCACATATTTGTAATCAGCGATGTCTCACGAGTACAACAGTACCCCCCATTAACAGGTTTTATGTTGTTTTGGAAAGTTACAGGGTCAAATATAGAACATTACATTTTCAAATTGAAATTTGCCAGATTGGTAATGTTACCTTTGAGACGGTGTGGTAGCCCAGGAATGAGAATTACCCCCATAATGGCATACCATTTGAAAAAGTAGACAAGCCAAGGTATTGAAAGTGGGGTATGTTTAGTCTTTTTTAGTAGCCACTTAGTCACAAACACTGGCCAAAGTTAGCGTTCATATTTGTTTTTGTGTGAAAAAAGCAAAAAACGAATATTTGGCCAGTGTTTGTGACTAAGTGGCTACTAAGAAAGACTGGACATACCCCACTTGCAATACCTCGGGTTGTCTACTTTTGCAAATGGTATGCCATCATGGGGGTAATTCTCATTCCTGGGCTACCATACGCTCTCAAAGGCAACATAACCAATCTGGCAAATTTCAATGTGAAAAAAATGAAATGCAAGCCTTATATGTGACTCTCTAACGTTCCAAAACACCATAAAACCTGTACATGGGGGGTACTGTTATTCTCGGGAGACTTCACTAAACACAAATATTAGTGTTTTAAAACAGTAAAACATATTACAACAATAATATAGACCATAAAAGTGCAGTTCGCTTGTAAAAAATGCAAAAAATTTCACTTTTACTTAAAATATCATCGTTGTAATACAATTTACCAGTTTGAAACATGAATATTTGAGTTCAGCGAAGTCTCCCGGGTAAAACAGAACCCCCTATGTACAGGTTTTATGGTGTCTTGGAGAGTTACAGGGTCAAATATAGTGCTTGCGAATTAAATTCTCTGCACTTTCTCCCTGTGTTGTCATGCATGTCAATCAAATTTTAATTAATCAAATCACATAATTACGTTAAAAGATTATTTAAATATACATGTAGAATTTTAATATATATGCATTTATAGGTATTTAAATTCTACGTGTATACTGATGTAATCTTTTATGTAATTATATGTATTTATCTATATATATATATTTGCGGTTATTTGTATTTTATATATATATAGATATATATAGAATGTCATTCTAAGTGTATTTTGTTACCGATATATATATATTAATAACAAAATACAGTTAGAATGAAATTACATATGCATATATAATTTATATTAAATTTTGTTTCAATATTTTATTTATTTATTTTATTATTTAATTTATTTATTATTTTAATTATACGTATTTATATATAATATATATATGTACATCTATTATATATATATAATATATATACATATTATATATATGTAACGTCATTCTAAGTGTATTTTAATATTAATATATATACTTATATTAATATTAAAATACACTTTGTATGACGTTACATATATATAATATGTATATATATTATATATATAATATATATACATATTATATATATATAAAAATGCATTTCTTTTAATTTTACACATGTCTAATTATTTTTTTTAATTCTTCCCACCAGCAGGGGGACTGTCTGATATTTCAAACAGTCCCCCTGCTGGCAGATCCACAGCCAGCTATAGGGGGCCATGTGATCGCTCTTTGAGAGCGATCACATGGCCCCCGGGGGCCTCATTTGCCGTGGGAGGGCTGCCTGGGCTGTGAGGCAGTCCTCCCGAAGCGGATCGCGGCGGAGGTAAGTATAACTTACCTCCTGGGGCTGCAAGCCGTTCTGGCGTGCTATGCCGTCATAACGGCTTTAAAGCCCACTTAACCCGTGACGGCATAGCACGCCGTAACGACGTTAAGGGGTTAACATACAGACCAAACATGAAAATATATACACACAATATTAGAGGATTAAATGTACCACAGAAGAGATATACACTTTTAAAAGACCTAAGGATCTCTAGAGCAGATATTATTTGACTTCAAGAGACTCACTTTAAGCATAATTCTAATCCGACTCTTAGTTTCAAAGACTTTCCACATCAATACCATGCAACATCCGCCAATAAAACAAAAGGAGTATCAATTTTAATAAGTCACCGCCTTGTCTTTGAACAAATAACAGCACATATAGATCCACAAGGTAGATTCCTTATCTTAATTTGCATACTGAACAATGTAACGTACACTATAGTAAACGCATATTTCCCCAATGAAAACCAAATAAAATACATACATACTCTAATGAACGAAGTATTGAAGCTTCAATCCGGTATTACTATCATTTGTGGAGATTTTAACCATATCTTCATTCACGCAAAAGGAAAACCTCCCTACACAAGGCGTGTAATACTTTTAACAAGATACTAACATTTTATGGCTTATATGATATTTGGAGGACCTTTCATCCCAATACTAGAGAATACACACACTAATCTCAAGTCCATAATACATATTCTCGTATAGATGGATTTTTAACGTACAGTTCACACCTACCTCAGATCAAGACTTGTGAGATCGCTTCATCCACGCAATCTGACCATAATCCTGTAATACTTACTATAAGCGATAAATATAATTTCACTAATAAAAGACCTTGGAGATGAAATGAAGAATTATTAAATCACTTAGAATTTACAGAAGAAATCCGACGAGAACTACAGCAATATTTTGATCTGAACAATACTGGAGATATAAGCCCAACAACACTATGGCTAGCACATAAATCCGTAATCCGAGGACTTTTGATAAGTAGGGCATCGTATCTTAAGAGAACCACCCAAGTAACTTTTCTCAACTTGCTTAAAATAATGTATGATCTCCACAAACAAAATCAGATAAAGCCATCCATACAATTGCAAAACAATGTACTACAAACACAAAATGATATAATAAAATTCACTTACGACAAGCTACCTTTGCGTTGAAGAAACTTAAAGCTACATCATATTCTTTAGGTAATAAAGCTACGAAAATATTAGCACAGAAATTAAGAAAAAATCTATTTGAATACCATATTTGATCTCACAATCAGGACAAAAGATTATTCATCCTGAACAGATCTGTGAGGAATTCGCAAGATTCTATAGCACACTATATAACTTGAGAGATCAACACATATATCACAACCTGCTCTGACCACCATTCATCAATACTTAAATAAATTAAGCCTGCCTACTAGAGATGTCCCGAACAGTTCGCCAGGAACTGTTCGCCGGCGAACATAGCATGTTCGCAGTCGCCGCGGCGGGCGAACATATGTGATGTTCGGTCCGCCCCCTATTCATCATCATTGAGTAAACTTTGACCCTGTACCTCACAGTCAGCAGACACATTCAAGCCAATCAGCAGCAGACCCTCCCTCACAGACCCTCCCACCTAAAATAGAAAAATTTCCGAGCCAATTTTTATCAGCAAATATTATTACCATCCCTAAACCAGGAAAAACACCAACTATGTGCCAAAACTTTAGGCCCATTTCATTGCTAAATATAGATGCTAAGCTATATGCAAAAATATATGCGGAAAGACTTAAATCCCTTCTTCCTACTCTTATCCACACAGATCAAGTTGGATTTATGATGGGTAGACAGGGACCAGACAACACAAGAAAAGTTTTAAATATCTACAACATCTTGAATTTGTCCAAACAAGAAAGCATAATGCTATCTCTGGATGCTGAAAAGGCTTTTGACCGCCTGAATTGGCAGTTCCTATACAAAATTCTAATTGCTTACAGATTTCCACCTCAAATTCTCTCAGCGGTCAGAGCTTTATATAGCAATCCCATAGCTACAGTGATGAATATGGGCCTATGTTCCAAACCTTTCCATATTACAAACGGGACACGACAGGGATGCCCTTTGTCCCCTCTGTTGTATGTTCTGGCATTGGAACCTCTAGCTACAGCTATTCGTCATAACAAATATATTCGCGGAGTTCAAATAGGGACAGAGGAATACAAACTTAATATCTTCGCCGACGATATCCTGTTAATACTCAAACAACCACACACTACAATACCAAGCCTCAATAAAGAAATACATATATATAGTCAGATCTCGTATTATAAGCCCAATACCATTAAAACCCAAGCAATGTGCTTTAATTTACCAAAACCAACAGAAGAAAAACTTAAATCTGAATTTCGCTTTGATTGGAGAGAAGACCACCTGGTGTACCTTGGAATCAGATTTACTAAAAATAAGAGAACTATTTTTCTCAAACTACACAAAACTACTTAAAGATATTGAAAAACAACTGAAATCGTGGGGAAACGTTCCTCTCTTGGGTAGGAAAAATAGCAGCAATCAATATGTCTATTATACCAAAAATTGTATACTTAAATTCCGCAAGTGTATATATCAACCTTGCAGGCGATATTGGTACGCTTTAGCTGGGGCGGGAAACATTCCCGAGTTCCAAAAGAATTAATTCTTAGACAAGTAAAAGATGGAGGTATTGGTTTCCCAAACATGAAATTATACTATCATTCGGCAATTTTATCTAACATAGTTAGTGCATTTTCAAGTAATCACACCCCTCAATGGGTAGCTATAGAGAATAGCTACAGTGGAACCTTTGACCTACCTTCTTTAATATGGATGCCTCAGCAAAGACTAAAAATATCCCCGGATATCTTACCCACTACCAGACTTCTACTTAGTATCTGGGATACAAATAGAGGAAAATTATGCTCGGCACACCCATGGTCACCGGTGACTCCTACCAAAATTTTATATGACCGCAACGACACATTTCCCTACGCACAATGGAGCAAAAGAGGAATTACACATATCTTCTATCTATAGAAAACAGAAGCCTTAAAGCTTTTCCCTGATCTTCAGGTGGAATTCAAGCTTCCTTCACAGTTTATTTTTTCATACCTTCAAATAAAAGCACTTATGATTAACAATAAGACAAGTACAATCCAACAAACTTTATGCTCCTCTATTACAAAATTCGAACAAATGTGTGCAGCAATATCCCCAAAGAAAACATTATCGACTTGTTATGATAAGCTTAATAATTTACAAGAAATTACTAAATGGAAATTTATGACAGACTAGCAAACGGATATTTAAGAAACAATATCGCAAGAAGAATGGAGGAAAATTTTTATAGCACATGAAGGACTCTCTTCATGCGCTGCACATTTTGAAACATCCCGAAAGATACTATACAGATGGTATATGGTACCAACCCGTCTTAGATCAATTTACCCGGAAACAGAAGACAAATGCTGGAGGTGCCATTTACATAAAGGTACCATGCTGCACATGTGGTGGTCATGTGAGAAGGTAAATACTCTCTGGAAAGATATAGAATATAAAATAAATATATTGAATATAAGATAAGTTAAACCTTAAGATAAATATCAAATAGACATTCTAATTTTAACACTATATAGAGATGATTTACAGAATATGTAAAAAAAAAAAAAAGTGAATGTATGTTAACTCAACACCCCCTCTTTCCCTTTTTTATTTCTGTACCCCTTTTTTGAATTTAAAAAAAAAAAGAATAAAATTCTAATTGCAAAAAAATATGATAAAACCTAAAAAAAAACAAGAAACAGATCATATTGAAATCTGTATACAACACTTTAAAACAGATTAAAACAAATTGGTCCCACTCACGCGGTACTGACCCATTTAGAGTGGGCTCAGACTTTAAGCGCCTTGGGATATATATAGTTGGTTGCTGAGATCAAGTACTGGAACCAGGTACTGGAATATTCCACTGGATACTCAATATCCCCCTTGGATTGCCAGAGAACAAAAAAAAAAAAAGGATAGGTTGGTAAAAGGTAGCCAGAAGAAACTTTAATAAGATGAATAAAAATATATAATAAAATAAAGATCTCCAATAAACAACCACACTAACGCATTTCGACACAACAGTCTTTCTCAAAGTGCTTGGTGATGTCTCCAGATCACTGTCCATTCTTAAATATCCCAAAAAGGCGCATTTTCTCTCTTCACCCGTGATCTTCGCCGTATCAGAGTATGTCACTTCCGGGAGCATCATTTCCGTGTCAGTGGGCAGTGCACGCTCTCGTTGGTGACGTATTTATGGCTTATCCGATCACATGATCGGGTTACACCGACAATCCAGCATGAAACTCATTAGAGTGTCTCCTATCAATGTGCATGTGCGCTGACTTGTAAACAAAGTCCAACGTGAATCAAGTCTGTACATTCTAATAATTGGAAGAGGAGCTTGCATAGTATATCCATAAAAACTATATATATATATATATATATATATATATATATATATATATATATATATATATATATATATATATATATATATATGTATATGACATTAAAATACATATAAACAAACATTCCATAAGATAAAAAAAAAATCCTCAAAGACAATGAATAAGAGGCAACAGGGGAAAAAATAGGCTTAAGAAAGTTGGTATATAAAAATAAATAATAATAATAATAAAACATACCAATACTTTTAAAACTTCAAATGTGGACTTTGAAATAACTTCATTTTTGTAATCATTTTGTTTTATTTTACACTCCTTATATTCATAAATAAATGTATGAATATAAGGAGTGTAAAATAAAACAAAATGATTACAAAAATGAAGTTATTTCAAAGTCCACATTCAAACCTTCAGGAGTTAGGATGTCAAGATTCAACATCCATCTCATCTTGGATTTGCTTATAATTTTATCTTTTCAACCCCCCCACCCCTCTCCAGTGGACTTTGATTTTTTTTCTATCCTTAAAAATTCTAGACCTTCTGGGTTTCCTCCATGTTTTTCGGCAAAATGTTTTGATACACTATGGTTCAAAACATTATTTTTTATATTAGTAATATGTTCGCCTATGCGTACTTTTAATTTCTTGGTTGTCTTGCCTGCGTATTGGTAACCACATGGACAGGTGAGTAAATAAATAACATTACTGTATCGCATGTAATCAGGGATTGAATATTAGGTTTCTGTTTGGGGTTATCTTGGATAAAAAAAAAAAACTTTTAACATTTCTGTTTGGGCTTTGTCTTAACTTACACCCTACACAACTACCACAATAATAAAAACCTTTACAAATTTTAAAAAAAAAAATGTCATTTGATTTTTCCTTACTTAGAAAGTTGTTAGTTTACATTTGTCTAAAATGTCTTGCTCCCCTGAAAATAAATTGTGGTTATTTTATTCACTTTCTGTTATTTTATTCACTTTCACATTTGTAACTAGCGCCAATCCACCCATACTCCATTGTTTCTCTTTGGTTTGTTACTGATAAAATAAGGTTGTAGAAAGTGCATGTCAGCAGCCAATATTCTGTAATTTGCAGACTTACTCTTTGCTTTCCACTGTGCTGGCACCAAAAATGTGGTTATGGCGCAGTCTTACCTTCCAGTGTTAAAACACTGGAACACTGATACGGCTCTGCTTCATGTAAGTTTGATTCCACCAGCTATCACACTTCACTTTTATTATACTGTTTTACCTTATTTATTGTATATATGTTTTCTCTTAGGTTATCCATTTATATCTATGGAATCTGGCTATACCACTACTGATATTTAAGATTATTAGTGTGTGACACTGTGGTGTTTTTTGGTGCTTGTTTATTTATTACTGTTATTTTGAGTGCTGGGGGGCGCACACTGTACCTTGAACACACACTAGATATCTACTTTAAGAAGCGTCTATACACTTTTCTGTGTTTATTATTTGTGCAATGTGTTATGCTACACATTTATTGTGTTGGAAACAGACATTCTGTGATACAAAATGTGAAGAGAAAGGTAGTGTAAAACATAGCATGTAAATAATTTGTACTCTTTTCTATGCATGGCTGTTGGTTTTCTCAGTTTATTAACAAATTATGTTTTAATTCTTGTGTCCTTTTTTTGCTCCGCATACATTTCTTTGTGAGTTTTTGGCCCCATTTAGGAACGGAGTCATTTTTGTGGTGACCACTATATAGTGTATTTCTTGTAATAGCAATATGGTATCATTGTACAGCGCTACAGAATTTGCTGGCGCTATATAAATAATAAAATAATAATAATTGGGTGTACTCCTTACTTACATGGATTATATAGACATCAAAACAACTTTAGCTTAATTAAGCAGTTTTGATGTATTGATCAAGCCCCTTCAGTCCCATTGCTCAATTCTCTGCTATTTAGGAGTTAAAAATATGGGTTCATTTTCAATGAGATGTTAATTTGCTTTAAAAGTTTTTTTTGTATCTCCTGCTCTGTAAATTTAATTTAAAGCACACACAGAAGGCATGGTTTATAAGGCTATTAACAGAGCACGAGATGAGAAATTCGAAATTAAACAGACTGCGCAATAAAGTAAGTTTGAACAATAGATGTCTCATTAAAGGAGGTGTTTAGAAAGGCTGTGCAAGTCACATACAGGAAGGTGTGCTAGGCCTCTATAAACAAAGTGATTTAATTCCAAAATGGCAGATAATTGAGCAGTGAGACTGCAGGGACATGATCTACACACAAAACCGGTTTAATTTAGCTAGTTATTTTGGTGCCTATAGTATATTTTTTTGTAATTTCAGAAGGAAACAATTATTTCCACCATATAGTCAATACAATTCCGTGGGTTAAAGTCCATCTTTGAAGATTACTGCAAAAAATTACACAAAAAAACAACAAATTGAACATAAGAATTTTTATTCATAAAGCTTTCCTTTAAAAAATAAAAAGGTACAATGCGATAACATCTTGTCTTTGAAAATCAAGACAAATCGTATACGGACATTTTTTATTGGGCTTTATAAACATCGTAATAAAAGTTGGAGCTATGCAAATTTGTTCTGTATTCCAAAAATATTCTATAAATTAAGAAACCCCATTTAATTCTTACATTGTAATATGACAACAAAATATATTTATCTGTCCCTTTCCTTAATTTATATGATGAAAACAACATAGCATATTTCTCTGTAGAACTGTTTATGTGAACAGACTTTAAATCTATATCCCACTAATAAAAATTTGGTTGGTGTTTAATGCACAAAACAGATCAACTTATTATATATCAGCAGGGTCGCCATCAGGGGAATACAAGCAGTACCACATGAAGGTGCCCAGATTGACTATATAACACTTTGCAGTTGAGGAGCTAGAAGTATCTCCTCAGTAGACTATATATATATATATGTCTTTTAGCGGAAAGGAAACCTGCATGGCTTCCTCAAGTGAAGCAGAGCTGGGAGGATGTGATCTCATATCACATCCTCCCTGCATACTGAGTGTCTGATCAGGTATCTTTGTGAAGGGGCTGGGTAAATCTCAAGAGAACTGCCACACTCCAGAGCATCAGTGTTGAGGCTGGCCTGCATATTCAGCTTTTTCATTATTAACTGCTTCAAAGGAATTAAGGTAGGATTTGAGAGGATAACTAGGGAAAGGGCAGGAGGTCTTACTGCCTGTGAATGGCAAGAAGCATGGTGAGAAATTAAGTTAAAAATAGAGAATGATAAGAGCAAGGGGCTCTGGCTGATTATGAATTGAAAAGGTAAAAAGTGTTGGGAATACTAATGTGCAGGTGTCTCACAGTGTTTAGCGGTGTGTATATATGTATAGTGTGTAGCTGCCTGTGTGTATGTGTGTATGTGTAAATGTATGTCTGGCTGTATGTTTCTGGGAGTGTTTTTTTTTTGGAGGTTGGCAGCTGATGGCTTTGTAAGGGCCCCTAAGATTTCTCATGTCCGCCCTGCATGTTAGCTAAATAAGAAAGTGTTTAATCCCGTAAGAACTAGAGCTTTATTCTTAGCCTTATTTTTCACAGTGAATGTCCCAAAACTTTCTTTGAGCAGCAAACCAAACGAATTGGACAGCACACCTCAGTATATTCTGTTAAGAGTAGTCCAACTTCCATTTACCTAACCCAACTTGCTAAATGGGTATAATACAAAGAGTGGAGACTCTGGCAAAAACAATTAAATAATTCTAAATGTACAGTAAAGAATGAAACAGTTAAAATTAAAATTTTAAGGAAAACACTCTACTTTTAGGGACATACTAGGAAAAAAGTATTCATGCATTTAATCATATAAAACACTTATGACTTCTAACTTTAAATAACTTTTGTAAAATATTTTCAGGCGTTTTCTGTGGATTCTAACTGCATATTTGATAATGAAAACAAATTTGTTTTATTTGCATGTGTGCATTGGTAAAGACGAAAAAGAAAGCTTTCAACAGCAGGCTTAAAAATCTGAAAATGTTTCTAAAAAAAAAAAAAAAATGCGTTTAACTATTAACAAAAATTGTATTTGTTTGCAGATGACACTTTAGGTGTGCTATTTTCCTTCAGTTTTTTTCTCCAGACTTGCCAGCATGGTAGGACCTACACCAAATCCTGCAAGAAAAGCAAAGAATGAATACAAAATGAATTATATATATGTAATATCACTAATATTTTCTTTATCTATTGCAATTACCATTACCACATCCAAGAAGCAGAGGACAGTTAAAGGGACACTATAGGAACCCAGACCACTTAATCTCAGCTGCAAACATTGCAGTTTTAGCGAACGGTCTATCAGACAGCTATTAGAGTTGCTTCCTTGTTTCACAGGTATGTATATCATATGACATGCGCATGTTGAGCGGCAGCCGGTCGCTGTGGTGACCACACCCCTTTCTATTTTCCGTTCCATGTCCCTATGTTTATGATCAGTTGCTAAAGCAAGCCCTGAGTGCCGTTGGAGAGGGGTACCCCTATTTAAGGGAGGATCTAACGAAGTTAAAGAAGGCTCTTGAGGCCAAAGTGTTATTCGTGTCTCTCATACTGCTTGCAAAGACTAAGAGGTAAAACGATCCCTTTCTGCTGGTGTTCCCCAAGGGTCTGTCCTTGGCCCCCTTTTGTTCTCAAGCTACACTGCCTACCTTGGTAAACTCATTAGCTGCTTCGGCTTCCAGTATAATTTCTATGCGGATGACACACAAACTTATTTGTTCTCCCCTGATTTCTCACCACCCCTCTTGATTTGTGTCTGTGATTGCCTCTCTGCTATTTCCAACAGGATGGCTGCTCATTTCCTTAACCCCTTAAGGACCAAACTCCTGGAATAAAAGGGAATCATGACATGTCACACGTCATGTGTCCTTACGGGGTTAAACTGAACCTATCCAAAAAAGAACTTCTGGTCTTTCCTCCCTCCAGTGTTGCCTTTGTCTGTATCCCTCCTCTGTGTCCCTCAATGATGCTACCATCTACTCTACCTCGCAGGCTCACTGCCTTGGGGTCCTCTTTGACTCCAACCTCTCTTTCACCCTTCATGTCCAATCAATTGCCAAATCCTGCCACTTCCATCTCAAAAACATAGTGCGCATCGGCCCCTATTTAACACCCGATACGGCTAGGTGCTTGTCCATGCCACTGTCTCGCTCACCTTAACTACTGTAATCCACTTCTTAGTGGTCTTACGTGTTCCCAACTTGCCCCGTTACAATCTATAATGAATGTGGAGACGAGGCTCATCTTCCTGTCCACCTGCACCTCGGATGCCTCCCCCCTTCCTTCAGTTCCTACGGCTTCCCATAAGATATAGAAATTAAATTAAGATCCTGATACTTGCTTACAATTCTCTTCACAATGCTGCTCCGACCTACTTATCCTCACTAATACACAAATATGTCCCATCTAGGCCCCTATGCTCTTCCGGAGACCTACGTCTGTTCATACTTTTATCTCTGATGCTCGCTTTAAAGACTTTTCTAGGACTGCACCATTCCTATGGCTCTCTGTTAAACCTTCACCCAATCTCCACTTCTTCAAAAAAATCTTTAAAAACTTACTTTTTTTAGGAAAGCATATCAATTAAACTGTGAACAGCGTTCTCTCCTCGCACCCTGATTCCACTCCTGCAACTTTAATCAAAACAAAACACTAAGCCCTCAATGAATACTATCCTAGCAACCTACGTTTCTACCCTACTCTTACCTTTTGTATCACTAAACCCCACCCCCTCTAGCATGTAAGCTCATTGAGCAGGGCCCTCAATCCCTTTGTTCCTGTGCGTCCAACTTGTCTGTTACAAATACGTGTCTGTTAGTCCACTCATTGTACAGCTCTGCGGAATTTGTTGGTGCTTTGTAAATAATAATAATAATAATGTACAGTAGTTTTTTTCTAATTATCTCTGTTTTTTCTTGTATCGATTTTGTCAGGGCCAGATTAAGAGCCCAGTGGGCCTGGTGCTGACAATTATGAGGGGCCTAAGTACAGAAACGTATCGACCAAAAACATTATAACAGTCATACCTCTTAAGCATTATGTATCTGGTGGAGATGTTGCCAAAGGTAAACTCATAGGATGCAGCTATAAAAAAAACCCTCAGATTCTCTTAAAATATGCTAATCTCTCTCTAATTTATGCTTTCATCTTTCAAATAAATCCATATCCCCTAACCGCAGTGTCCAGTGAAGCAGGAAGTCAATGGGTGATGTAAAAGGGTGGGCCACTGACGCGGGTCATGTAACCAGAACTTCCGAAAGGGCCGAACATGCCCAAAAAGGAGGTGTGTCTGCCAAAAGAATTGGAAGGCTAGCCTGGCATGAATGCATGTCAGGCTGCCTGCCAATCATGCATGCTGGCAAACAGCATCCTGAGTTTGGCATAAATGTGTCTAATGATGCGCTTGCTCCATGCTTTCTAAGGACTGTTCCCTAGCACTCACTGGTCCACTTGTCTCCTTACATTCTTACAAGCAGGTAGAAGCTCCTGGTATACAGTCTGAGACAGAGAAAAGGTGGATGTAGTGAGTATAGAAGAAAGGGAACATGCCACAGTGTAAGAGAGACCAAAGTCAGCATTACCTCAACTAATGTCAATTCAGCTAGTCCACACAAGTTTTGTTTCCATATATCCCTCTTAAGTTTCCATACTTAAGCAAGAGTATGTGAAGAGTAGTTAGGCTGGCCACCTTTCTTGGAAAAAAATACAGGCCTTACTAATTTGCATAACTAATTATGTATGTGTGACATCACATGATGTAAATCACAAGGGGTGATAAAAAAATTCTGTGAAATCACCAAAAACTACTTAGTTTGATTCTGCTGTATATATGGATTGCTTACAGTGTCTCCCTGTGTCCCCATGTCACCTAGTGACTTTGTCCCCATTTCTCCTAGTGTCTCAGTGTTCCGATGTCTCTCAGAGTCCCCGGGAGACATGGGGACACAGAGACATGGGGACACTGGGAGACATGGGGCACTGAGACACTGTGATACATAGTCTCAGTGTCTCAGTGTCCCCTAGTGACATGGGGACACTGGGAGACATGGGGACAAAGTGTGAGACATGGGGACAAAGTGTGAGACATGGGGACAAAGTGTGAGACATGGGGACAAAGTGTGAGACATGGGGACAAAGTGTGAGACATGGGGACAAAGTGTGAGACATGGGGACAAAGTGTGAGACATGGGGACAAAGTGTGAGACATGGGGACAAAGTGTGAGACATGGGGACAAAGTGTGAGACATGGGGACAAAGTGTGAGACATGGGGACAAAGTGTGAGACATGGGGACAAAGTGTGAGACATGGGGACAAAGTGTGAGACATGGGGACAAAGTGTGAGACATGGGGACACAGACTATGTATCACAGTGTCTCCCAGTGTCCCCATGTCTCCCGGGGACACAAGGAGACATGGGGACACAGACACTTGGGGACATTGTGTCCCTAGTGTCTGTGTCCCCATGTATCCTAGTGTTCCCAAGTGTCTCTGTGTCCCCATGCAGCAGCGTACATATAGGGTCGCAGGGGACCCGGCCGGCCCAGGAACCCCTGCTACCGGGTACCTGCCACCATGTTTTGAGGCCCCGGCCCGCGTGGCAAACCGCCGAGGCCGCCATTCAAGGGGTCCATCAGGTGGCCCATGCGGTTAGGGCCACCAGATTGAGATGGATTTTCAGGGGGCCCGGTCAGCCCTGGGTGCTTTAACAGCGCGACCAGGCCCCCTGTGATGAGATCACACACTGGGAGGAAGTGACAGCCCCGATCACTCCTCCCAGCAATCACACAGAGCCTGCGTGGGAGGAAGCAGAAGAGCCACCACTGGACCCCAGTGAAAGTCACCCTCCTGCACCTAAAAGCTAGGAAACAGGAGGGTTACTTAAACATTTTGTATATGTGTTTGTTTGTATGTGTGTACATATCTATCTGTGTATGTCTTCTGTATGTCTTGTGTATGTATGCGTGTCCTGTATGTGTCTTGTGTGTGTGTGTCCTGTATGTGTCTTTGTATGTATGTGTGTCCTGTATGTGTCTTTGTATGTATGTGTGTCCTGTATGTGTCTTTGTATGTATGTGTATCTTGTGTGTGTGTGTGTGTGTGTGCCTGTATGTTTGCCTGTCTGTATGTGTGTATGTATGTGTGCCTGTCTGTATGTATATGTCTTTGTATGTATGTATGTGTGCCTGTCTGTATGTATATGTCTTTGTATGTATGTGTGTCTTGTGTGTGTATGTATGTATGTATGTATGTATGTATGTGTGTCTTGTGTGTGTGTCTGTATGTTTGCATGTCTGTTTTGTATGTGTGTTGGTCCGTATGTATGTATGTGTCTTGTCTGTATCTGTATGTATGTATGTATCTATGTGTTTATGTGTGTCTCTGTGCATGTATGTATGTGTGTGTCTTTCGGGGAGGGTGGGGGCAGAGGGCCACTGGCCAGGTGAACAACCCTAAGAGTAGTGTGTAAAAAAAAAAGTAATTGATTTTTTTTTTTTTTAAATCAATGGGCCTATTCCATCTGCATGAAGAAGTGGCAGATAATGGATCTACAGCTATTGTAAATTACATTTTTATTATCCCCAAAGAAAATATGCAAAAGACATTCTGTATGGATTAGTTAGTTCAGATATAAATTAAATAGATTTTGACGAACCCCCATAAGTCTAGTAAATACAGTTAAATCATATTGATGGATTTTAAGCTTGCTTGAGCAGAGTCTTCTTCACCTCTGACTATCCCCTTTCTATAACTATACATTGCCGAGGAATATGCTGGTGCTATATAAATGTGAATAATATATTTATAAAATAAAGGTATTTAAAACTGCTTTCACAATCTTTATCCATCTCTGGAATGCTAATGAACATAATGCTAACAGTGAAAAGGTAGATTCCGATCACTCCCACTCCCTATAAATGTTCAAAATTTGAGAAAAAAAATCTTTGTTTTAGTTATTTTTAATGCTTTCTCCAATTTTTTTCCACTTTGTCCAACCCCACTTCATGTACATTAAGCGGCACCTATTTAGTTTAGTCAAATCTAACAGTAAATAAACTAACGAATAAAGAGTGCACAGCGCTATAAACTTCCACCAAACATAGTGATATTTAGTATGAGGTTAAAAGGAAAAAAATAAATCTTCTAAATTGTGCTATTTATTTTTTTCTTTTTGCCCTATTATTCATGTAAACTCCAAGTTAGAAACTCGGTATCCTGAATGCAACCTAGAGGCTGGGTGTGCATTTTACATGAAAGTGCTATTAAGGTAAAGTATGTACTGTGGAAAGGACTGAACAGATTATCCTTAAATACAAAGAGCAACAATGAGTAAAATGCATTTCAGAATGGTACAGAATGCATTCTGAGCAACGCTCTAGACTAAAGTGCAAACATGTGGGTTAGAATAGGAAGGATCTTAGAAATATGATGCTTACACACAATGTGCAGATTTCCTATCCTATAGCTGTCCACCTGCAGATCATGTGGCTGCCCACCTGCTTTTTTTCCATTTCATTTCAAACTGCAATTTTGTACATACCTGTTGGGTTTTCACCTGGACGTTTTCCTTACATTTTCCTTTCTCGTGCGTTTCCGAGGAACTGGGCAGTCCGACATATCTCCATCAGAAGGCTTTATATCAGGATGTGTAGTTTTATTTTTTGGTGTCATCCCTGCAAAACACAAGTAAAACATATTGTACAATTATCTACATATAATGCAATACATTTAACACTGCATGTCTAAGAATGTCTTCAGCAGCTAATTTCCACAACTGTGCTTTAATGCATTGCATATTAAATCTTTACAAGGGCAAAACATTACTTGTATACTGTATATAAAATGTTCAAATTATTATTAGGTTAAAGGAAGCTTGGTTGTATTAGGATGACTTAGGGGTCTTAATATTACAGGTGCAATTCCTCTAGCCCGTTTCTGGGGAAATGGTACATCCAAACAATGTGAATTGAGTCACCATACGGCTGGTTGTGAATGGTTATGGAGATTCATTTAATTTCAACAGTCTGCAGCTAACTGAAAGTGCCTGACCAATTTTGCCTTTTCTGAGTAGCTGAATGAATTGAGACAGCTGCATTATAACAAATGGATGGCATTTGACTTCTTTTTAAAGAATATAAAAATTGCTACATAAAACTAAAAATGTCACCGATTGCAGAAGTGATAAACAAATAGAATCTTAGCTGGATTGTCCATGATAATTGTTACTGAAAAGAAATGACAAAGTAAAAGAGCGTCACACACTAACAGCTTCTCTCTCACCTTAGGAGATGGGGCTTCTGGGATTAAACTTCTTTAGAAGATTAGAAGAAATGTCATGTATCTTAGGAAGAACATGTACGTTCAATTTACAAAACTCAACTGCATTTAAAATGTAGGTTTCGCTTGACTAAGGAAGTTATCTTCCACTTAATGCATTTAGCACTTCCTAGAATTTAATACGGGTTCTTCATATCAAGCTTTTATTTCAGCTACAAACCAAAATGAAAGTAATCCTAAACATTTCTATTTACACAAAAGAATGATGCAAATATCATTACATTCTAACAGTTGTACACAATACATACTGTTGGCACAGTATTTGTTCAAAACTCACTAACCAATGGTTAATGCTGTACTGTGCTCAAGAAACAATAGCAAAATGTTTATTTACTCAATGTTAATCCATGTAAAAAGCAACAGCCTAAAGTGCGTTGGTGCTGTTTTGCAGCTCTGTCATTTCATGTCACTTTTTTAGTATTCCATAAAGATAGTACCTTTATGGAGCTCATTACTGAAATTCCTATGCTATGCAATTAAAATAGATCATAAGAAATAGTAACTACACTTTAGTCTTACAGGCTAAACCTTGAAAAACATTTCCAAAGCTTCCATGGTCAACTTTTGTCAATTGCAAAAGCTACTGTTAGCACCAGCTGTGGGAACATAGTTCTTCTTCTGCATTGCAAGAGTTCGTTTACAGAGGATGGCGTGGTCTCTTGAGATTCTACATAGACGTCGGTGTTGTATTCTCATGTATGCACGAGATGACAACATTTGAGCCAGTGGCGGAACTAATGAAGAGAGAGTCCAAGTACAAACACCCCCCCATAGAGCAGTGTGACTAAAAGTTAGACTTCAACTGACATATGCCTTGGACAGTGATTTTCTTACGTGTAGATGTACAATTTGCCCATCCTTGCAGTGCTTATGTTAATGTAGGTGTGTTTGTGAATGTTTTCACTAGTAAAATGCAGTGATGCATTTATGTGTAGAGTTGATGTTTGAATGTTGGGGTGTGTTTGTGTGTTATGTTTGCATGCAAGCTTGTTTTTATGTACAGTATTAGTGTTTCAATTCAGGGATATGCTTGTGTTTAACCCCTTAAGGACACAGCTTCAGAAGCTGGACATACCCTTAACCCCTTAAGGACACATGACGTGACATGATTCCCTTTTATTCCATAAGTTTGGTCCTTAAGAACACATGCAATTTTTGCGGTTTGTGTTCAACTGCAATTTGCATCTACTATTGTACCAACATATTATTTACAGTTTTTTAGACCGTAAAAAGGGCTTTAATTTGATGTGACATATACATATGTAAATTCACCTTCCCTCCCCACGTTTTGGCAATAAGAACATGTGCATAATATGTCCAGTTTGGGAAAAGTAATTCAAAATCAATTCATTTATGTGTCTTGATTTACAAAGTACATCATATGTGTAGGATTTCAGTTTATTTTGAAAGTTACAGGTCCCAAACTACAAGGTCTAAAATAAAATTTCAATGTGAAACAATTTTTGAAGTTGGTATGTTTGTCTTGGAAGTTTAATACCGTTACAGAAAACACAATTGCCACACAAAAGTATATATTTATATAAAGTAGACATCACAGGCTATTTACCTAAGGT
The DNA here is from genome assembly GCF_036172605.1 of Pelobates fuscus. Lineage (NCBI taxonomy): Eukaryota > Metazoa > Chordata > Amphibia > Anura > Pelobatidae > Pelobates > Pelobates fuscus. Next base: position 117,380,082 of record NC_086320.1, on the reverse strand, counting down.
TATTTTGACACTTTTTACGTAGCCATTTCACCGCCAATCTCTGCTAAATCTTGGAGTAAAATTTAGGTTTTTTTCTCTATTTTGGCATATACACATATACCAATGTTTTTGTAATGTGTATTTCGCAAAGCTAGTATGTGCTATATCCCTGTATCCCATATTGTGTTCAGCTACATCTGCTTTGTACAATGATACCCACATTGTATAACTTTGCCCCTATTCTGTGAAGCTACAATGCGGAGACCATGCTATTTCAGTTTCTATAGTTGGAATTTTCATAGATGGTCATATGTCTGATTTTGTGGCATTATAGTAATTTGACTGTTCAAATAACTCTACAAAGGCCTTCCATTTGAGAAAGCAGACACTCCAGGGTATCTTATTAGGCATATATTATACCTTAACTTGCCACCATTTTTTCACCAATTTATTTCAAATTTTGTGGGGAGAATTTTTTTTTTTTACATAAATGCTGCATTTTTGCTGGGTATTTCGTACATTTGATAAGTGCAACTGTCAAATTACCCCTGTGTATGCTCAGTTACGTCTTCTGAGTAAAACAATAAGCCGAACGTATGACCTAGACACTATTTTGTGAAGTTACAGTGCTGTAAAAGAGACGTGACAAGTTCATGTTTTTAAGTGTGAATTTACATGGAGGTTTTTTTTTTTTATATTTATTTATTTTTTACATTCTTTATTTTTTTGTGCTTAGATTTACAACAATCTTGCAGAGCCACAACAGCTTCTGCAGGCATTTTTCATAACATTTTGTAGTTTAGACCGCACATTTTTCTTTTATATAAAATGTGTGATACAAGCAATTAGACAGAAGTGTGTTATAATCTAGCATGCTAGGCTGCTGTGTGTATATCGTGGCGAGTTGTACTGAGGCTTATGAGTGTATAGCATTCATTACACTGTTGAGAAGGATAGTTTAGTAATATAATATATTATATAGTGGATATATGCTATATTTAACCAGATTTCTGTAAGGGCAATTGTAATAAAACATTTTTATCAAGAGATATCTGCACTATTATCTGGTTCTCTTTCCCTTATTGTTAAGTGCCAAAGAAAATTTCCTTCCATATTGTTCTGAAGATCTCCTCCAGATTGGGATGATGGGCCTGATATTTACTTACATTTTGTAAGTTTTCCTTATTCTCTTTGCGTGTCTTTTTAAATACACACTATGCAGTTTATATATATATATATATTTTATAGATACTGCCAATACGCTGTCATATTGAAAGGTTCTATTTTTTCCTTATTTGCACCTTAAGAACCATCATTCCCTTTTTTTGTGCATTCCTAGTGATCTATAGGTTTTATGTATATTGATTAGACTTGAAGATTTAATTAGTTCCAAACTGCAATTCGGTCAATTAGCACCAAATGACCGAAATTCCAAACAGCCACATGTCAAAATCTCGGAACAAAACACTTGTGCAACGCACTAACATGCTCGATTTGACTTGTGATTTGGAGAAGAGGCTTTTTTTACCCTAAAGTTGGGGGCACAAAAGTAACTCAGGTCTTGTTGGATATACTTTTCAAATAATTGATTTTTTTGGGATAATCTTTTAAAATTATTTACTATTATGATAAATATTATAATTTGGTAATATTTTGATATATTGATTTTGTTAATACATCTTTTGATATTTTAATACTTTTAAAGAAAATCATGTTAAAAGTTTATCCAAAAATATTAAATTATTTGAAAAGCTTACACCCCCTGGTTAGAGATGTCCCAGACAGTTCGCCAGCAAACATAGCTTGTTCGCGGTCGCCGCGGCGGGCGAACATATGTGATGTTCGGTCCGCCCCCTATTCGTCATCATTGAGTAAACTTTGACCCTGTACGTCACAGTCAGCAGACACATTCCAGCCAATCAGCAGCAGACCCTCCCTCCCACCTCCATGACGAATAGGGGGCGGACCGAACATCGCATATGTTCGCCCGCCGCGGCGACCGCGAATAAGCTATGTTCGCCGGCGAACTGTTCGGGACATCTCTACCCCTGGTGTGTCTTACTTTCCCCCAGCCTCTATCAATGCCTCTTACTTTCCCGCACAGCCTCTGTGTGTCTCTTTCTCCCTCCAGCCTCCTTGTGTTTCTTCCTCCCCCCCCCCCCCCCCCAGCCAATAGTTTGAGTGAGAGGTCATTGATATGAACATCTGAAAAGACATCACAAGTCTGTATTACTTAGTTAAAAAGCAGAATGTGACAGTAGTAGGGCAGGCAGAAGGTAAACTAGTAATGTATCTGAATTTGCTCAAACAACAGCCACTATAAGTACCTCGTCCTTTCGTACCTAGGCAATAGAGACAAAAAGACTCGCAAAATGAGCAAGTGTTTTTTCTTACAGGGAACATTCTGAATGCCCAATGCTCACAAATGTCCCTGCAACGCATTGCTTGAAAATGTATAAAAGTATTTGAAAAACTGACTGATTAAAAAAAAATATTCAGATTTAAAAAAAAAAAAAAAAAAAAAAGTTTTTTTCCTGCTGTGGCTCGAATTTTATCTAATTTTGGCAACAGACAACTGGCACTGCAAAAAAGACATGTTATTCCGTAACCATTAGGCCAGTCAATTAAAACAAACCTAAAATATGATCAAAATGTTCAATGATAATTCACCTCTTTCATATTAAGTGTACCCACACTAATCATATTTCATTTTGTTCAGGAGAAACAGAACTTTAATTTCACACATCATATATTCATATATGAAATATAATTTAATATGAATAAAACCTACAAAAGTTTGAGAAATTAAGATTTATTTTTATTTTTCCAGTTAACTGTTAATTTTTACTGCAATACAATACACTTATTTGAGTTCAGGTATGTGTATCGGGTTTTGGAAAGTTACAGGGTCATATATATATAGCACTTTTGCTCTTTTCAGGTTTTACACACTGAAATTTGGCAGATTGATTTGCTGGACCTATGATGTCTTTGAGATCGTATGGCAGCCCAGAAATGAAAATTAACTCCATCATGGGATACCATTTGCAAAAGTAGACAAGCCAGAGTATTCAAAATTTGGCATATGTCCAGTCTTTTTTAGTAGTCACTTCACAGACCCTGGCCAAAGTTAGCATTCATATTAGTTTTTTTGCATTTTTCACACAGGAGCAACACTTTCACGGATGACATCACAGTCATTATACATTTTATTGCAATAAAACACTCATATTTGTGTTCAGCAATGTCTTACGAGTAAAACGGTAGCCCACATGTACAGGTTTTATGGTGTTTTGTAAAGTTACAGGGTTAAATATAGGTGTTGTCAATCAGGGGCGTTGCCATTGGTAGGCAAACTAGGCATTCGCCTATGGCGCTGGCCTGCTGGGGTGCCCACCGGGATATTTCCTGGTGGGCTCCCCCTCTCCTGAGCTGTAGCGCTGGGCCATATGGCCACCTCAGGGCGCCCCCGAAGTTGTTCTTTAATCAATATGGCAGATCAGGCACCTGCTTACCATGATGAATGCCAGAGGAGAGGAGGCAGGCGGTGGCTGTGTGGGCGGCAAAGGAGGCTCTTCTTGCAGCCTCCCACTCCTCCCTCGCGCACCCTCTGTGATGCCGGGAGCCGGAATATGACGTCACTCCGTCCCCGGCATACTAAACAGCGCCCCACACTGGACCCAGGGAGGTAAGGAGGCTAAAAGTCTGAGTCTATGTGCCAGTGAGTGTGTGAGTGTCACCTCGGGCGTCTATCTCCATATCACAAGCGGTGAGGGAGCTGTGTGCTCTCTGCTCCCTCTCGCCGCGCGCCGTTTTCTGATGTCTACAGCAGACAGCCCACGCGGAGAGAGGGAGCAGAGCGGACACAGCTCCCTCGCCGCTTGTGATATGGAGATATGCGCACGCCCCACTGGACCCCAGGAACATGTCCACACCAGCTCTCCAGGTAGGGAGGCTGGGTGGACATTTTTTTATAAAAAAATAAATAAAAATGTGAGTGTCTGTGAATGTATGTGTGTGTGTGTGCCTGTATGTGTCTGTGAGTGTATGTATGTATGTGCGCACGTGTATGTATATCATATATACACATATACATATACATATATATATATATATATATATATACACACACACACACACACGTGTATATTATTTTTTTTGGGGGGGGTGGGAATCTTGGTAGAGTTTATCCAGATCTCCCCTTTCGGCTCATGTTCTAAGCCTCCATGGGCAGGCGGGGAGATAAAAGATCTACCTCACCAGCCCACAGCAGCATGGAGGCAGGCAGGAGAGGACCCGGCGAGCTCTAGACAGAAGCTTCGCCAGGTTCCGCTCGTGAGATCTGAGCGTTGCCACGGCAACGATCAGATCTCGCGAGAGTGAACTCTAGCCCCACAGGCTAGAGTTCACTCTCCACTGGACCACCAGGGATGGCACATGGCAGCAAGGATCCCCCCCCCCCCCTCCCTACATAAGGTAAGAAGGGAGGGGGGATATTTACTAATCTGCCCACACCTTCACAATCCCTCCAAAGATACAGCACACACACACACACATACAGCGCGCACACACAGCACCCTCACACACAGCACCCTTACAAACACAGTACACCAACAGCACCCTCACAGACACAAACACACACAGCACCCTTACAAACACACAACACCCTCACACACAGCACCCTCACAAATACACAACACAAACGGCACCCACACACACACACACACACAGCACCCTCACACACACAAAGCACACTAACAGGACCCTAACACACATACACAAACACCCTCACACACAGCACCCTCACACAGCAGTGTGTGTGTGTATATATATATAGGAGGCTATATAGCTATAGCTATATATATATATAAACACACATATATATATATATACACACACACACACACACACACACTGCTGTTTGTGCGCTGTGTGATATATATACACACACACACGAGGCGTGTGTTTGTGCTTTAGGGTGCACACCCATATGCAATAGGCGGTGCACGCCTATGATCTTATGTATATGTTTTACTGCTTTATAACACTCAAATTTGTGACAATTCAGGCAGTCCCCTGCAGGCAGTTCAGCAGACTGCCATTTTGAACATGTGATCCCGATTGGATGCAGGGAATAGGACTGTCGCAGAAGGGGAGTATATAAAAACGGATGCATTCCCTGCCCAAGAAAAACAAACAATATGCAATTATGGTATTATATATCAGCACATGAAAATATTATTACACTACTTTGTTACTTTGTGTAGAGACTTGGGAAACACTAAAAATGTAGAACATGCATACTTTTTTTTTACCCGTTTACATTTTTAACTAATTAAAAACATATAGTGACATTTCTCTCAATCTCCTTTAGAAAGATTCCAATTAATAACTAAAGGAAAATGCTTTCAGGATCGCAAAAGCTAGAAAATAGCTAACTTTAGCATGCATGCATTTACATGTACGAAATCTGCTCCTTTATTTGGGAATATAACATTCTAAAACTGCGAGTCAATGTAAAAAATGGCACTTATAATACATACAGTTTTTTTTTACTGTAAGAACAATATGGATGTGGAATTCTCTGCCTGAAAAAGTGGTTTTATCAGAGTCCATACAGATGTTCAAACAGCTACTAGATGCATACTTGCAAAAACAGAATATTCAAGGATATAATTTTTCAATGTAGGGTAATAACTGCTTGAGCCAAGTATAAATCTGACTGCTATTCAGGGGTCAAGTCTGATTTTTTTCCTAGCTTGTTGCAAAATTGGAAGTTTTTTTTTTTTTGCCTTCTTTTGGATCAACAGCAAAAGACAAATGTGAGGAAGGCTGAACTTGATGGACGCAAGTCTCTTTTCAGTTATGTAACTATGTAAGTTGCATGACAACACATAATAGTATAAGGAATTGGCCATGCAGTCAGCCAGAGCAATGCTAAGTATTCACACACATACCATGGATCTGCAAGAACACATCATCTCCCACCCCATAATATCCTATGCTGTAAGTCTGCTATTACACTGGTGTGAAGCCATGAACTATCTTCCTTACGCAAAAGAGAGGTTGCAGAAAGATTGGAAAGAAGAGATGAATGCATGATCTGGTTTTGTTTTCAAAAAAGGTTAGCTGTTCACTAGAAAGCAAATTCCTTTGTCCTGAATTACATTACAGAAAAGCTGACAAACTATAGTAAGAATAGATATTTGACAGCAAGATGTGACAAATGTCCCTAGAATCTAGGAGTAAGTGCCATACATGAGGAGCCAGGCAAATTGTTAATTTTGTTGAGCTTAAGATAGCTATATTCTACCACTAGTATTACACATTCTTGTACATAATAAACTGCTAATACATGTAAACTCTCTTTTTTAATAACATGTTAAAACAATATATAATTATATTTAGATTCAGTTTGAGGTTTTGTTTATACCTGACAATACAACCCACCCCTTCCTTTTTTCCTATTGTTTCCCCTATTCCACTGCTCAGAAACTATTTACACGCACTATTCATAAAAACACAAACATACATGCACTCAGACACACAACTACAGACATTCAGTGAAGACTGTTCTTTCTGGTTGATTTGGCAGGCAACATGCATTACATGGGTGACTGGGCTGGATATAAGATCACAGTAACAAACTTAGTGGGTAGTGATGGAGGAGTTCATAGCGTTGTTGTTGTGAAGGTTGTTTCAATTTAAGAAAAACAGTGAAAATACGGACAGTGACTATTCCAATAACAATTCCTGCACTATCAAGTTACTGGAGGAGGGCTCAGAAAAAGACCCCATGCATTCGCTTTTTGCTGCAGGAGACAAAATTCCTGGCATCACGTGTGTACCGAGACACCCCTACACCCCCAGGTTCTGTCAAGGTGACCTGGTGATCTGAATATGTTGCTTTCGGCTTTAACAGTAATGTATAAGTCATGATGTATGTATTGTTTATACATTACTTTACAAGACATTTTTTGAGAATACATCTGTTGCAAAATATCTGTAAACACAGAATTGCACAGCTAGATTTGTTTTCCCTAGAAACTACGTGTCCATTTTAGTGCTTTAATATCCTCACACTAACAATTACTAAGACAAAATGTGGGCAAAAATCCCCTCTAATAACAGCCAGCTCATTATTTCTCTATAAACACACTGTTATGGATGTGTTCTCAATATAAATCATGACAGAAGTATTTTTTTCTTTTTGGTATGAAACAACATCATACTATTACAATTGATTCCTTACTGTGTTACCAACATTTAATATGCCAGACTGAATGGTCCTGGTATGCCTTATTAGGAAATGTCATAACAAAATTTCTACACAGCAAATACTTTTTGCATTAGCATTAACCCCAAATTTAGTTACCAGACATTAATTGGGAAAAGTTACATTAATTTGAGTAGTTAACTGTGAGCGCCAATTGCAGAGAAACATGTGCTAAAATGTTTAGTACTGTAAGTGTTAAGAAAAAAAAAAATGGATAAGTATAATAATTGATGCCCACTTAAGGGGAATATTTTTTGTAGCATCAAGCATAATATGAAACATATGTAATACTCAGCATCAACACATTACCTCTTTTGGGGAGAGATGGGAAAAACATACCTAGTCCTAGTTCTAGCTCAACATCCTTAAGTTGCTTCTCCTGTTCAATAAATTCCTGTTTTTTCTTTTTCATCTCTGGAGAGCGCATGGTTTCAAGATGCTGATTTAGGTCCTTGTTTACTTGGTTTGACTTCAGAAGGGCAGCATGATACTGTTGCAGTAGATCTAAACACAAACACATCTCAGTATACAAAAATAATAGAACACGTAGCAAGGTGACAAATATACACAAACACATTAATTGGCCTGAAATTAAAAATTCACCCAAAAGTTATAGTATTTGAAGGATTTACATTGGATCACCAAAACTAATTTGTGAAGGGAACTGTGTACAATGCGTGCACAATGAAACCACAATCGTAAATGGCACACCTGTATGAGTGTGCACACTGAATTAAAGGGACCCTATAGTCACCAGAACAACTACAGCTTATTGTATTCATTCCTGTGAGTAGAATAAATTCCCTTCAAGCTTTTTGCTGTAAACACTATCTTTTCAGAAATGCAGTGTTTACATTACAGCCTAGTGATAACTTCACAAGCCACTCCTCAGAAGGCTGCTAGAGGTGCGCAGCACTGTCATCCAATGTATCCTCCCTCTGCATGCAGACACTGAACTTTCCTCATAAAGATGCATTGATTCAATTAATTTCTATGAGGAGATGCCGATTGGCCAAGTGTTTGACTTGTGCTGGCTCTGCCCCTGATCTGCCTCTTTGACAGTCACAGCTAATCCTATGGAGAAGCATTGTGATTGGCTCAGACCACCACTTCTGATGATGTCAGCAGGTAGGTCAGAGGCAGTTCAGGGGCAGAGTCAGTAACTGCAGACTTAAATACAAGTAATATTTACTATATTTAGGGAGGCCAGAGGGTGGTATTAACACAATAGGGTCAGGAATGCATGTTTGTGTTCCTGACCCTATAGTGTTCCTTTAAGAGCAAAAATACACCATAACTCTTGTTTGACAATCAATGTACATACATGTATGTATGCATTAGGGATCGACCGATAGTTTTTACCGATATAATCGGCCGATATTCGGTAGCGGCGGAAGTTTTTACCGATATAATCGGCCGATATTCGGTAGCGGCGGAACCCCCTTCCGCCGATACCGAATATCGGCCGATTATATCGGTAAAAACCATCGGGGGGGGGGGGGGGGACAGCAAGCGTTTACTCACCTCCCAGCAACTCCTCCAGCTCCCCAGTGTAAATCTCGCGAGACATGCGGCTGTCAGATCATTGCCACGGGTTACCATGGCAACGCTCCGTGCAGCACGCTGGCCGCGAGACTCACACAGGGGAGCTGGAGGAGCTGCTGGGAGGTGAGTAAACGCTTGCTGCCCGCCCCCCCCAAAGCTCAGCCAATGCCACTGGACCACCAGGGACTGTCATATCCCCCCTCCCTGGCCAGTTAACAAGCAGGGAGGGGGGACAACAAAAATAAATAATAATAATAATAATAATTAAATATAAAAAATAATAATAATTTAATAAAAAATGCCCCCTCACACACACACTCCGTTATATACACATACACTACACAAACACACTACGTATATAATGCAGTGTGTTTGTATAGTGTGTTTATATAATGCACACTACACAAACACACTGCATTATATACACACACTACATTATATACACACACACTATACAAACACACACACACTGCATTATATACACACACTACACAAACACACTGTGTATATAATGCAGTTTGTGTAGTGTGTTTATATAATGCAGTGTGTGTGTAGTGTGTATATAATGCACACTACACAAACACACTGCATTATATAAACACACTACATTCACTATACACACACATTACACAAATACACACACACTACATTAATTATATACACACACTACACAAACACACGCACTTTGCATTTAGTATATACAGCATTCACTTTACACACATACTGCATTCACTTTACGCGCACTACCCACACACTACACTAATACACACTGCATCCACTACACACACTAGACAAATACACACTGCATCCACTACACACACTAGACAAATACACACTGCATCCACTACACACACTAGACAAATACACACTGCATCCACTACACACACTAGACAAATACACACTGCATCCACTACACACACTAGACAAATACACACTGCATCCACTACACACACTAGACAAATACACACTGCATCCACTACACACACTAGACAAATACACACTGCATCCACTACACACACTAGACAAATACACACAGCATTCACAACACACACACACTACACAAACACACACTGCATCCACTACACACACACACACACTGCATCCACTACACACACACACTACACAAACACACACACACTACACAAACACACACTGCATCCACTACACACACACACGCTGCATCCACTACACAAACACTACACACACACTACGCAAACACACACTGCATCCACTACACACACGACACAAACACACACTGCATCCACTACACACACGACACAAACACACACTGCATCCACTACACACACGACACAAACACACACTGCATCCACTACACACACGACACAAACACACACTGCATCCACTACACACACGACACAAACACACACTGCATCCACTACACACACGACACAAACACACACAGCTCCCCTGTTTAAACACACTGCATCCACTACACGTGGCATGTATATTTTGTGCATTTACCTTTAGAAATAGTTTTTATTTTCCAAAATGGTAAATGTACAGAATATCGGCAAATTATATCGGCTATAAGCAAGAAAGTTCACAGAATATCGGTATCGGCTCTAAAAAATCAATATCGGTCGATCCCTAGTATACATTCAGTTCACTCTCTCTTAAAATTCCACTAGGGACACCAACAAAATTTATGAATAATTTGAAAGGTTTTAGCTTCACATACTTGCTGTATTTTTGTCATTGCTGAATTGTAGTTTATTCTCTATAACAGTGGTTTTCAAACTTCCCATGTTGGTAAACATTTTAGACATGCAAACCGGTGATTAAACTACTACTAACCCTTTATAAGAGATATGGACGCATACATAAATAGTAACAACATTTCATGTGGAGACAACATATCAGGGTTGCCCAAAATATAGATATTCAACTGTTGAAATAAAATTATTTATTCTGCTGTTTCTCAATTAAGGGATTATGATCGCATTGAGTTACTTACAGTTCTGGCCAAAAACAAACCGCTTCATATACTGCAATACTTCCTCAGAGGCTGCATAAGAGACCGCAATTTTGTGCTGGCTGATTTTTACAACGGTGACTGTATCCACAGCTCACCGATCATGGTCAATGGTGTTATGGAGCACCACTATTACTAAGCAGCTCCTCCATGTGTCGCATTCCCCCCATGTGTTTCATTCTCTCCCCCAGGTGTTCCACGTTTTTCATTCAACCCCAGTCACTCCATGTGTCTCGTTCTCCCCCCCCCCCGTCCGCCCAGCTATTCATGTACTTCATGCTCTCCCCCCAACCCCTCCATGTGTCTCAGCTCCTCCATGCGTCTCATTCTCCCCCAGCTCCTCCATGTCTGTCCTTATCCCCACCTCTGCAGCTTTTCCATGTGTCCCATATTCTCACCCCCAGTTCCTCCATGTGTCTCAAGTTTCCCCCCACTAAGGTTTTCCATGTGTCTCATCTAGGGCCACCATCAGCAGGCCTGAGGGGCCCGGACTGCTCTGGGAGTCCATGGCACCACATTTTATATATAGATATATATCAGAGGATCAGCTGGAAAGTGTGCTGGGCTCCTCTGTAGTGTACAGACGACCGGAGCCTGCAGGTGCACATATATATAGCTATAGTCACTATATATCTATATCTCTCTATCTATATTGATTATGGCTATATTATATTATCTCTCTCTCTCTCTATATATATATATATATATATATATATATATATATATATATATATATATATGGTGTATGCCTGAAGTTGTGGGAGGGATTTAAGGCCTATATAAACCCTACAACCCCTTGCTTACCTGTCTTCGTCGATTCTGGAAGTTCCCCTCCCACCACACCCTCTTCACATATCATTATAACTAGGTGGGCCCTCTTTTTGCAGGCCTAACCTCTCGTCGGTTTCGGCACACCTCAACCGGCTATTATTTACTAAAACTAAACCTACTTGAAATATGCGCCCCTATCATAATCCCGTACACAAATATATATATATATTCTTGTTGAAGTGCACTCACAGGACTCAATAATATTTCTAATCGTGCTGTTTATTCAAGCATCAAGTAATAAAAAGTAGTGTCGACGTTTCAGTCCTTGCCGGACTTTTTTTAAGACCTATAGATATATATGTGCACCTGTGGGCCCCTGGCTGTCTGTACACTGCATAGGGGCCCAGCACACATTATATATATATATATATATATATATATATATATATATATATATATATATATATATATATATATATATATATATATATATATATATATACATATACATATATACATACACACACACACACACTGCGGACCCCCGGCTGTCTGTACACTGCTCATCTAACTCTCGCGAGCCCTGTAGCAGTCAGAGCATTGCCACGGGTTACCATGGCTGCACTCCGCATGGCAGCCGGGGGACTGCACCATGCCACTGGATGACCTGGGAATGCAATCTCCCTGGCCATGGGTAAGAAGCAGGGAGGGGGGAATAAAATAAAATAAAATAAATGTTAAATCCCACCCCCCCCCAAAAAAAAAACGATTTCCCGGCTGCAGAATGCAGCCTCTATTTTACAGATTAACATCCACTACATAAACGCACACTCTGCATCCACTATGCACACACTACATCCCTACACAAACACACTCTGCATTCACTATGCACACACTACATCTACTACTCAAACACACTCTGCGTTTACTATACGCACACTACATCCTCTACACAAAACACGCTCTGCATTCAATAAACGCACACTACATCCACTACACAAACACACACACTCCGCATTTACTATAAGCACTCTACATCCACTACACAAACACACATTCTGCACTCATTATACACACTGCATCCAAATACACACAAACACTACATACATTACACAAATATACAATCTTTTTCCACTATACACACTGCATCCACCACACACACACATTCAACATCTCCTACATACACACACCATATTTAGTACATTAACAGACTACATCCTTGTGAGTGGACTCAGAATGGACCGTGTCGGCAGAAACGGCGTGGGTGCCAGGGGGCGCAAATCTTGAGTTGTATCGGAGTCTCTAAAATTTCTGGTTTCATGCTCCCCACCCAGAGCCCGTCTGTGTGTTTCTCCCCCATTCTCCTCCCCCTCTGTACCTTTTCAGCTCCATGGCTGAGCAGACTACAGTATCCAGTCTCACAGGAAGTGCTAGATGCCCTCAGTGAGCACTTCCTGTCAGACCGAGGTCCGCTCAGCAGCACTACATGGAGTGACTGGCAGGAGGAGAGCACTGTACTCAATGCTCCCCTCTTGCCAGTCACCCAGCCACTGCACACCCCGACTGGTTTGACTGGCACCGGCCCTGAAGTTATGCTGGCCTAGGGGTCAACAGGGCTGCTGGGCCTCCTGGAGTGACCGGCCCAGTCGCATCTGTGACTCTTGCGACTGTGGTAGTTCCGCCACTGCCCAGATGGGTAAAAAGTGCATACTATTTAGCACCTGCATAAAACGGTTGTGCTTGCGCGACACACTTTCATTTACTGCGTTCCTGGGCTGGATTCTGTCTCTTAGTACAAACTGAGCCCCTAACAGCAATGTGAGCTGAATTGTTAGGAGACAGTTTCATCAACTGGGATTCAGACATTTACACATTTTTATTTCTTATCATATATTTGCAGAAAAGAAAAAAAAATCAATTACATGCATGCAAATGAAGAGGTTAAAATGAATAATTTATCTCTGTACTCACTTATTTCAGTACACAGTCTTTCATAATCTTTTGGCAGAGGAGCTCCGAATACCATCCCTCTCAGTTTGTCAATAGTAGGTGCTTTGTTCTGTAGTCCACCAAATTTGCCATTGCTGCGGATTCTGTCCCCATCTCTGGTTAGCAATGTTGGGCAGTATGTAAACTGCACAAGCTTTACAAATACACATAACAAAATTAGTGCCTTTCAAATGATGAGAAATGCATAAAATTAAACAATGTTATTTTAATTGAAAAAATATTAGGATAACAAAATTCATGTTACAAGATATATCTTCTTTTTTCTGCGATGTAACAGAGAGGGTCTATTGGGTAGATCGTCTCAGAAGAAGTAAAATACAACAATCCAAGCTTTGCTCCTTCTCTTCAAGGTACTCCTTTAGATATTTCTTGTTAATAGCAAAGCAATGGCAATATACAGAAGAAAATTAATTTGCTGGGAAGAATAAATAGTCCAGGAGATCTTTAATGGTGGTTTTCTATACCTAAAGCTACAAAGGACATGGAGTTTGTGGGTCCAGGCTACAAGTACAGAAAAAAATGCCTGCCCATCGATATGTTCTATCTGAAACAAGCACTGGAAAAAGTGAAGGGATGGGGACCAAGAGGCTCTCGTACAAAACTGGTGCACAAAGATGTAACGGTAAAAAGCCCAGAAGGTAGTTACCACTTTTCAGTTCTGTTAATCCTGTCAATTGGCAGCTTTTGTACTAGAGGATAGGCATACTTGTTCAAAGACTTACGCCAGCTGAGAACATTGTTGAGAAATATATCAACAGGAAATCAGTCATTTTAAAGCTTCTAGATACCACTTGAGAGCACACCATACAGATTGTAGCAAGCAAGGTTTCAAAGTTTTAGCAAATTATGGTTTTGATAGTCTGTCAGTCTACTGTTAGGTAGCAAGGCATAAATTATAAGGAGGGGGGGAGAGTGGCACACCTGGCACAGGTCACCCCCCCCCCCCCCATGAGTGGGCTGACTGTAAATGGAGGGACATGGTGTACTCTTTCCAAAACCCAACCAATTAATTCAGCACCTTTACTATATTGTTGAGAAGCTAAGGGGACAAAAAAAACAAACATGCTAATTTCAGTTTTCAAATTTCCACTTTTCACAGATTAATTTACTGGCCTGATGTCACTTTAGGGACAGAACATGCACCCACCTACCCTTTCATGACACACCATATGTTGAGGAAAATAACTTTGGGAGATGTGTTCATCTTTTTGTTTGATCATTTCATCGCCAATTTTTTGCTGAATTTAAATGTAAACTCATGTTTTCTTCCCCATATACACATTGAACTTTAAGGAATCACTCCAGGCACCCTCAGTGCTGCAGCTTGCTGGAGTTATGATGATAGCATGAGTGCCCTGAAAACAGGAGATCTAAGGAGATCTCTTAAGCAGGATCTATCTAGCTTCCTGGTGTTAGTAGTGAAGGCAGGGAGCAGTAGCATCCAGGTAAGAAGTACAACTGTTCCAAAACAGTTTGACTACTTACAATTTGAAGACGTCATGGCAATCCTCTTACAAGTTTTAGTGGTTATTGCACTTGTAGTGTTCATTTAATGGCGATTATTATAGACATCTTACTACTAAGTCCTAGCTTTGATATACATCTTTGCTTACTTTCTAGAGATGTTATTTGGTAATTGTGACACTATCTTTGATTGTGGTTAAAGAGTTGCATTTTGAAGATATTTCTAACTTTAGTGATGGTTCACTGTGAGTGTCAAGAACAATGATCATGCTTAATGACAGCTACGCTTTGGCTCCAAAAATCTGAAGGTTGCTGTATCTTGTCACATACAACTGCCTTATACCTCACACAAGTGCCCAGTCCTCTGTTTCATATACTTGGGAAAGAGGTCGCCTCTGAACTGGAGGCATGGTGGGGGGTCATTGTTGCATTTCCACTCCCATATTTGCCTCACAAAGTGATCAGCCAGCCTGGGAGCCAATAAGTCAGCCGGCCTGGGATCTGAACCTACCACATCAGTGAGGCACCCAGAAATACCAAACCGATAATTTTCAAGCATTTGCCAGCATAGATCTGGACATCAGATGTTAATCATGCCAAATAGACACTGTGAATGGCCGGCGCAGTGGTCTTGTGACAAGTGGCAATCATTCAGGCTGTTACAGTTGAGCCTCACCAGTAAGACTTTCCAGTTACAAGAACACCCAGTGATCACAAGTTGTACTATTATTACTGGAAGCCATCCCAGCTGCAGGGACCTCCAGATTGCTATTCTGATAAGGACTGTGAAGGAACCACACCTTTTGTTTCATTACCTTTGATTTTCCTTGTTTGGTAGATAAAACTAACACCGACCACCCCTGGCTCATTAACTACAAAGCAGACCGCAAGTTAAGTGCTCTCTCTGTGTGGCCATCTTGTTCGCACAAAAGGAGGCAGTGGGACTTGGTCGTCGACTTGGTCGTCGAGTGTATGGAACTAAAATGAAATACTCGGCTTCCCGAACGCCGGTCAACTTCGCGAACGCCTGTTTCCTTTCACCGACCAGCCAGGAGAGCGCTATTTGGTAGTTTGCTCCCAGAAACTAGGGGAACCGTTCGTGGATTTATTCGTTTTTTAGACTTTTCAAAATAGACCGACCACGCAGCCTAATTTCATAGAACTATTTCTGGGCAGGAGCCTTGTGTGTGGTTGGTCAAATTAAAACTTCCATGGAACTCCCGAACCCCTGAACCAATCTGGGTGTTTTTTGAATATGCTGGTCCCCCAGATCAGGGTTATCAGGGGATATGACTTTTGTGGGGTTTCCATGGAGTTTGGGGTACTTTCTGGGTTTTGTGGAAATGTGTGTTTTTTTGTGTTTGGAGATTATTGAGTTTAGTATAGTGCCAGACTCAATTATCTCCCCAGTACAGGGGAAGGATTATATTATTGTATGTAGCAGTGTTCTGGACCTGAGAGCCAATGTAACTGCAGAATGTATTTTGTTACTGTCCCCTCTCAGGTCCAGTGGGGAATGCCCCCGGAATATGTCAGCGTAAACCCTGTACATTTGTAACTGCATATAAACCGGATGGTTAGCCTGAATAAACCATTCCTGTTGTACCCTTCATCTAGATCAGGCTGATGTTTGGTTATAGGTCTGGTTTGCTTGGGGAATATACTTGGATGCTGTACTTCGTTTGGAGAACGTTCGAATCAAAACCACAACTGCGAGCTATAATCACTCAGCCTCTATCTGCAATACCAGCGTTCATCACGATGACTTACTAGTGAGGCACTGGGAAATTGTCTGATCTTGATAATCAAGCAAGTCTTAAAGTGATCCTGGCTATCACCAAGGGGTTTAGATTATGTGCCTTCCAAGTGTCTGCACCCCAAAATATTATGTTAATTGATAAATGGAGGGTTTTTGAATAGGCTACAGCACTATAAAGTCACACAGATTCTGCTTTACCAAATGTATGTTTTTTTTAATTTTTTGAAAATTTTCAATTGAAAGAACTAAGAGGAGAGCATACATACAACACAAATAGAGACTACAAAGATATGCCATTTTACAAAATAAAAACAATAATAAACCAATTTACAAAATGACAAAAATAGCATAATATGTCAAAAATAAATATGTATCTCTTGTTTGAGGATTCCATAAAAGAAGTTTGTTTTTGCCTCCTAATCAGAAAACTAGAGGGGAAGGGTATGAGATAAAAGAAGAAAAAATACATTACTCATGGATGTATGTTGTAGATTTACAGTAGAGGGGAACGCCCTAAGAACAATCTCTGTATGTATATAACATGGAATTATTTCTAATACTGATACGATCTGATGCTGGAAGGAGTCGTCTAAGGTTATTCTACAAGAATTCCAACACTATGTTTTTTGCAGAGCTTTCCGTCACAATATTCTTGAAATTAGTTAACTACAGATTAATGGCTGTATAGGGCACATGTAAGCTGAAAATAGGGTATTTATTATTAAAAAGAAAATATCTCATTCTAAATCTTCATTCTTAGAGGTAGTTAGGTACAGATCGTAGGTAAAAGTAGTTAAGTGGAGGAACATTTAATAATTCTGATCTACTTTTCATAGTATACATGAAATAAATATGTATAACATAATGCTGCAATATAACAATGTTAATTAGTTAATAAATATAAAACATTTTATAATTTTGCTACATACCTGCTTCCTGTAGTTATTTGCAGCATCTAAATTATCCAAAATGATGGTCTCCCCCAAAAGCATTCCAAAAACTACAGTAAAATAAATGGAAAAAAAAACACTCAACACCTCTAAATAAAAAAATATAGGAGTACAGTAGAAATTAATTAAGTTAAGAGGCAAAATCAGACACCACTCTCTAAATTCATTAACAACACGGATAACCGCTACCACAACAAAACTGAAGAAAGTCTCCCTACTAGTGATGTCCCGAACAGTTCATGGCGAACGTGGCGGCCAAACATATGCGATGGTCAGTCCGCCCCCTATTCGTCATCATTGAGTAAACTTTGACCCTGTACCTCACAGTCAGCAGACACATTCCAGCCAATCAGCAGCAGACCCTCCCGCCTCCATGACGAATAGAGGGCGGACCGAACATCGCATATGTTCGCCCGCCGCGAACAAGCTATGTTCACCGGCGAACAGTTCCCGGTGAACTGTTCGGGACATCACTACTCCCTACCTGTGTACTCCTTTATTTAACTGAAGAAGGTAGGGGTTGGTTAGAGGTGGGAAAAGCTTGAGAAGCTTAAATGCACACTGTCAAGTTAAAGGACAACTCTAGGCACCCAGACCACTTCAGCTTAATGAAGTGGTCTGGGTGCCAGGTCCTTCTAGGGTTAACCCATTTTTTCATAAACATAGCAGTTTCAGAGAAACTGCTATGTTTGTGAATGGGTTAAGCCTTCCCCTATTTCCTCTAGTGGCTGTCTCATTGACAGCCGCTAGAGGCGCTTGCGTGATTCTCACTGTGAAAATCACAGTGAGAGCACGCAAGCGTCCATAGGAAAGCATTATGAATGCTTTCCTATGTGACCGGCTGAATGCGCGCGCAGCTCTTGTCGCGCGTGCGCATTCAGCCGACGGGGAGTAGAAGAGGAGGATCGGAGGAGGAAAGCTCTCCGCCCACCGCTGGAAAAAGGTAAGTTTTAACCCTTTTCCCCTTTCCAGAGCCGGGCGGGAGGGGGACCCTGAGGGTGGGGGCACCCTCAGGGCACTCTAGTGCCAGGAAAACGAGTATGTTTTCCTGGCACTAGAGTGGTCCTTTAATATCAATTAATTGCATATAGTACCGGGAGTCCCCTGGCACTGTCCCTCCATTCAGTACTAAATTACTTCCAAACTGTTTAATACTAAAAATTATCCCTGGCCATCCACAGCCCAGCCCCTACTGGAGGTACAGCTATGGCAGAGATGACACACTTCCTTCTAGACATACCAGCTATGGGTGCTGTGAAAGGCTAAATGCGCTCCTCTGACGCGCTCAGCCAATCACAGCTGCTCAGACTAATGCTTCCCAATTAGCCCAAGCAGCACAGAAGGCATTGCAAATTAATGCTGAGTGGACTGCACCAGGTAATTCCAGACACTATAAATACTTCAATGAAATTAAGCAGTTATAATCATAGACATAGAATACATTGACGCCGCATTCTGTGCTGAGCGGCGGGGAATGCGGGCGCCATCTTGGACCGGTTGTCGCTCTACTGAAGCTATTGAAGAACCCTTGGAAAGCCCATCTCACTAAATGTAAGTGAAGGACTTGGGGGCACTTATAGCCCACATCAGCCCATACTTGCTCGCTGTCCTGGTGTTTGATTCTAACCTCTCATCTCTTCAAGAAAAATTATGGCCTCCCAGAGTATACTCTATCTCACATGCCTGTCCCTTGCCCTCTCCTAAAGGGCAGCACTCTAATCTGTCCTCCAGTTATGCTTCACTTCCACCTTGTTTGATTGCTATCCCCTGTCCCATTGCGTTTTAAATTCCACCTCCTCTAGACAGCTCATTTGAGCAGGATCCTCATTAACCTACCATTACTGTAACATTTTGGACTTCTCATTTATTGTTACATTTACCCCTCTTATTATATTGTAAAGCTGTATATGAATACCAAAAATAATAATGTTTTTTGCAAAAGAGAGAAATTGCCTAATCAAGAATGTCTATCCCATAAAGATACGATTATATCTCCCCACAAGAGATAGCTGGTTAATGAAGTATTACCACGTGGTTGCCATTTGATTTGATAATCTTTAGATATAATACTTATTGTGAACATGTTTTCGGTCTATTATGAGGGACTTTAATGAAGATTCCAAGAGGATCTTCTCCTTGCTATATTTTCAAAAGTTTAACTTTTGCTTTATATTCCTGAATATTGCTGGGTTAATACAGCCCTCTGGTGGCAATGGTTTGAATGACTTTCCCAATACCTTTTCGATTTCTTTCAAACATTTTTTATTAAAGTTTTACAACAAATTATAAACACTACGGGTAGGAAAGATGGAAACTTGGAGGTGGGGAAGGATGTCCATCCATTTTAGTATCAAATAAAACTATGTATTGTTTACAGTCTTTGTATAATAATACATTTGAACATAAAATCCACATTATAAACAGTACGCTTTTTAAATTTCTTTGTCCCATTTATCCCAATCACATTTAAGTTTTACATAGGAATGCATATTTTTCATATAAGACAGTTCATGTGCTTTGTTATCTAAGATTAAATTCCAAACTTCTTTGAACATTTTTACATTTCCAATATCTTGGTAAGCACGAAGTAGATGCAATCAGAATGTGAAGTGCAACAAACTAATTGTTTAGGTGATATGTCCCACCACCTAAAGCACAAAAAGTAGGAGTGTAGCGCTGTATAAATTGTTACTTACCCCTTTAACTTGTATGGGGTATATTTATATGTAATAAAAAAGAAGAAATTATACGAAATTGTGCAATATATTTTAAAAGTTATCCAGGAAGTAGAGAATATATATAGTCACACACTGGCTCCCAACTTTGTACGTGGTGTCAGTTTTTAGGGTGACCCTCCCCTGTAGGAAACCTGGATATCAGTGTAGATGAATGAGGATGAAAAAATAAAATGTATCAAGGTACTTATTTGCAAACTAATATAGTTAAAACAAATTTGCAAATAAAAACCTTGATACATTTTATTTTATTTTTTCATCCTCATTCATCTCCACTGAGATCCCGGTTTCCTACAGGGGAGTGTCACCCTAAAAACTGACACCATGCACATTGCCATTTATTTTAAACAGACTCCCAAAAAGGTGAGCAATTTTTTTTGCCAAATCTTATATTCATCTGTATATTTTGGGTTAAACTGCTTGCACCCATATGTTTGTACTGCTTTTATTTTACATACTATAAAGAAGATATAGAAGGTTTGGAAGCCACCTTAAAGGGCCCCAAACGCCTAGATTTTAGAGCCTATATCCAAAAGGCTCTATAACATGTGAGTGTGACTTTATATATATATCCTCTACTTCCTGGATAACTTTAAAAATATATTGCAATTTTGTATAATTTCTTCTTTTTTATTACATGTAAATATACCCCAAACAAGTTAAAGGGGTAAGTAACAATTTATACAGCGCTGCACTCCTACTTTTTGTGCTTTGGGTGGTGAGACATATAACCTAAACAATTAGTTTGTTTGTTACACTTTGCATGCCGTGGAATTGGGATATCCACAGTGTTTTCAGCAGCTGAACATCAAATATTCTGTTTTCATAATTAAGCGCCTACATTTACACACTTGTTTTGTTTGTTGCAATCAGAATGTGGCCTATTATAATTTTATCTGTTCTGTTAACCGACTCAAGGAATTTTTCTGATGTTAAAGTGCTAATATTTTTTTCAAAACTCTATGTTCAAAAACGGTACATGGTCACTCAATAGTTCTATAGGCATTGCTCTTTATAATGTTTTAGTCTGACTATTATTCTTAAAAACAATGTCCCAGGCTCTGAGCGTAGTTTTAGTTGACAAAAATAACTTAGATATTCTAGGTCTTTGTTCTCCGTAAGTCTAATCGGTAGAATTTTTGACTCTTCCATCTCCATCCATGTTGGGCTATTGCTCTGACAATTAAAACTCATAGCCACTGCAGCATTGGTAGCAAAGTAATATTTACGGATGTTCGGTATTCCAATACCGCCATCAGATGTGTGATGCTGCAGGGAGGTAAGCTTTATCCTACTCATTTTATTTCCCCATATGAATTTTAGCATTACAGAGTGAACTCTGTTGAAGAAAGATAACGGTATAGTCAAGGGTAGGGTCCTAAAAGAATACAAAATCTTGGGGAGGATGGTCATCTTAATAGACGCAACTCTCCCCAACCATGAGAGCTCCATCCCACCCCATCTCTCTTTGTAGGCCTGGCCATGCTTTCCCCAGGTTGTGAGCATGCATATTTACTAGATTTGTACATAAATTAATTCCTAAATATTCCAAATATTCAATCCTCCAATCAAATAAATACAGTATCTTAAGGGTAGCTACTTCTAAGTGATTCATATGGAAAGGCAGGGCCTGAGTCTTGGATTCATTTTTATTTATAAGAAGATACTTTTTCGAACTGGGACCTTTTACATTTCTAATTGAGTTAAAGTTAGGAACTGGCTCAGATACAAGTTTTACTGTTGGCACAGATTTCTGTATAAAGTAATTTTGCATATTATTTCATTTTTCTCTACCTACACATGGTGTGAGGCAAATGTTCTATTCCACTGTAGTGTTCGTATTATTAGTTTTTCCCTGAACTTTTAAAGTAATTAATAAAAGTTACTTGTTAACGTTAGACATAGACCTATTTAGATGCATGGCCTGCCAGTATCTGTAAGATAAATTTGTTTTGCTCACCATTAATCCTAAGCCAGTTGCGCCACATCTGCTCTCCAGCTGAGACCATTAGTGATGATGATCCTAGCCAATCCACTGCTTCCTCATAGCTCAGTGCATCTCTTTGGTGAGCATTTGGCACCTCTATGCAGAGCTTTTGGACACTAAACATCAAGATTGCAAGACTACAACATGAGGGATCAGAGGTGGCTCTCTAATTAGGCGGCTGCCGAAGGCTTTGCGCTGGATGGGGCCTCGCGGCCGCCTAAATCACCATAGGGCAGTCTTACATGTCGGGTCCTTGGTCCTTGCCCTTAATGCCGCTAGGTGCGAGGCCTCTCCAGTCTGCCCAAAGAGCCAGCCTTCAGTCTGCAGCTCCGTCAGGTGTGAGCTGCAGACTGAAGTTTCTCGAGATCCCCATTAGAGCATTGCAGCAGGTTACCACGGCAACGCTCTGACTTCTGGTGATCGTGAGACTCCTATCACGTAGTCTGCAGCTCACACCCGGCAAAGCTGCAGACCGGATGGGAAGCCCACCAGCAATTTATTTTATTACCCCTCCTTCCCTCACACTGACACTTTTCACCCCCTTCCCAAGCCCCGGTCACCCCCTCCCTCCCTGACATTGTCCCATGTCACCCCTTCACACTGCCCCCTGTCACCCCCACCGTCGGCCCCCCTGTTTTCCCCTTCCTCAGCCTCCTCTAACCCCCTCACTCTGGCCCTTGTCACCCTGTCACACTGCCTCCTGTCACTAAGCCTGTCAACTGCCCCCTGTCACTAAGCCTGTCAACCCCTCCCTCGTCACCCCCTGGCCTCAGCCCCCTGTCGCCCCCTCACTCTGTCCCCTGTGACCCCTTCCTTCACTGACACTGCCACCCGTCACCCCTCACTCTGGCCCTTGTCACCCCCCTTCTCTAATTATGCCACCTGTTGCCCCCTCCTCTCACTCTGCCACCCCTCCCTCCCTGCCACTGCCCCCTGTCACCCCCTCACTCTGTCCCCTGTGACCCCCTCCTTCCCTGCCACTGCCACCCACACTCTGGCCCTTTTCACCATCCTTCCATAATTCTGCCACCTGTGACCCCCTCCTTCCCTCACTCTGTCCCCTGTGACCCCCTCCTTTCCTCACTCTGTCCCTTGTGACCCCCTCCTTCCCTCACTCTGTCCCCTGTCAACCCTTCACTCTGTCACAGTCACCCCCTCCTTCTCTCACTCTGTCCCATCACCCCCTTCTTCCCTCACTTTGTCCCATGTCATCCCCTCACTAAGTCCTGTCACCCCTTCCTCCCAGACACTGCTCCCTGCCCCCCCCCTCAGCCCCGTCACACTGCCCATCACCCCCTCACTCTGCTCCTGCCACCCCCTCCCTCAGCCCCCTGTACCCCCTCACTGAGCCCCCTGTCACCCCATCCTTCCCTCACTCTGTCCCCTGTCAAGCCTTCACTCTGTCCCCTGTCACCACCTTCTTCCCCTTACTCTGTCCCCTGTCAACCCCTTCTTCCCTCACTCTATCCCCTTTCATCCCCTCACTAAGCCCCCTGTCACCCCTCCCTCCCTGACACTGCCCCCTTTTAGCCCCTTTTTACACTGCCCCTGTCACCCCCTCACTCTGCCCCCGCCCCCCCCTGACTGAGCCCCATCACCCCCTCCTTCCCTTACTCTGTCCCCTGTCACCACCTTCTTCCCTCACTCTGTCCCCTGTTACCCCCTTATTCCCTCCCCGTGTCCCCATGTCATCCCCTCACTAAGCCCCCTGTCACCCCTCCCTCCATGACACTGCCCCATTTTAGCCCCTTTTCACACTGCTCCTGTCACCCCCTCACTCAGCCCAGTCAGCCCCTCCTTCCCTCACTCTGTCCCGTCACCCCCTTCTTCCTTCTTTCTGTCCCCTGTTACCTCCTCCTTCCCTCACTCTCACCCCTTTACGCCTGCTACACTCACCCTTTTCTCTGTCACACCCCCCACTTATTTTCCTGTCATACTCCCTCCCCCAACGCTGCCATGCTCACCCTGTTGCATTAACACCTCTCATCCCTGTCACACACCTCCATTACTCTGCCACACTCACCCTGTCAATTAACCCCCTTAATTCTGTCACATTCACCTCCCCTTGCCCTGTTACACTCACTCCAATAATGCCATATACACCCCAACCCGGTAATACTCACCTCCCCAACCAAGCCACATTCACCCTATCACATAAACAATTTAATCCTGACACACTTACCTCTCCTCACACTGTAACACTCCCTCCTCCATGTCACAGTTGCCCTCCCTCATTCTCACAATCAGCCCCCAACCCTATCTCATCACCCCCTCATTCTGTCAAGCTCATCCTGCCACAGTTTCCGCTTTTCACCCTGTCACAGTCACCCTTGGAGACAATCATCATACACATAAAGTTATAAAACATAGCTTCACCATAGACAAAGTGCACAAAGGCCACAGGCAGCCCCCCAAATACAAAAAACTCCCTCAGCCCCCTGTCACCCTCTCCCTGCCTGACACTAGCGGAAAAAATATTTAGGTTTAAAATATGCCTTTTCAAATACTCTGGGGTGTCTTCTTTAACAAATGGTATGCCTTTGTGACGTAGTTGGAATAAGCAGCCTGCTAACATACTATGAAAATTTAAACTTTAAAATCTGAAATTGACACGTCTCTTTTACAGCACTGTAACTTCACAAAATAGTGTCTCAGAAGAGGAAACTGAGCATAATTTGGGGGATTTTATGACACTGGAACATATGAAATGTGTGAAATACCCAGGAAAATGCAACACGTATGTAAAAAATGTAAAATTTGACATAAATTCATTTAAAAAAGACCACAAGTTAAGATACAATATATGGCATACAAGATACCCTTTAGTGTCTGTTTTTTCAAAACAATTTTTTTTTGTTTGCCCCCCATTATTTTGCATTTTTTTATAATAATAAATAAGAATTTATATATGTCACATCAAATTAAAGCATTTTTTGTACACTAAAAAACTGTATATAATATGTGTTGGTACAATAAATGAGAGAGATGCAAATTGCGGCTGAACACAAACCGCAAAAATGAAAATATTGCTTGTGTCTTTAAGTGTATGTCCAGCTTCTGAAGCTGTGTCCTTAAGGCATTATAGTTAAGAGATTATGACAAATATGGAGAATTGGTAAACATGCACTAAATTACTACACACAAGAATAAACATTCTACTATATTTACCTTTTTGACAATGGTCAATGTTTTCTGGAAAGACCAGAAGATCTCTTGCAAATACTGGATTACCCATTGGCTTAAAGCTATTCTTTCCATTACGTATGTGTGGTAATGGCCTGAAAAAATTGCAAGAGGAAATCCTTTTGTTATTAACACGTGAAAGTCTATGGAACACTGGCCTAAATTAGAATATTCCACATGTAATTTTTGTACAGTTGGTACCTAGATATCCATTTTCAATGTTAAAAATACAACTTATGTCTGACTTATTTTAATCCTTCCTTTAGTTTCATTTCAGCAAGATGTTCCCATAAAACATATATCTACCAAAGAAAAACGCACTACACTGTAATTCATACTATTTCACAATGATCAATTATCCAACAAAATAAAAGTTAACCTAGGTTAAAGGGACACTTTAGTCACTAGAATCACCACAGCTGTATTCTAGTGTCTATAGCCTGTCCCTGAGGGCTTTTCAATGTAAATGCTGCCTTTTCAGAGAAAGGCAGTGTTTATACTGCTGCATGGTACCACCTCTAGGTGCAGTCACTCAGACAGCCACTAGAGGTGCTTCCTATTTCAGTACTGCATTGTGTGCAGCACTTGGATCTGCGTCTCTATGCTCTGCATGGAGAAGTTGAATGCTCCCCATAGAGATTAACTGATTGAATGCATGCCTACGGCGTTTTCCCATGCATGCACAATATATCCCCAATGCCTTCCTATTGATAATCTCAGCCATGGAGGCAGGGCCAGCCACAGCAAAACAAGCGCAACAAAGTAGAAAAGAAGAGTAACCTATGATTTTATTCCATACTGTGGAAGGTCGGTTACCTAAACAGGTAGTCCAGCACAATAGTGTTAGGAATACGTACTTGAAAGCTAAAAATGTTAATCTATAGTCAATTTGGATTTTTTTTTTTTTTTTTAAATTCTTTATTTTTGAGTTTTTGATATATATTTTTTCAGGGTAGGGGTACAGAAAGAAAGTAGAGGGGATTAGTTAACAGTACAGAGTTGCGGCATCATCAAGTTACATAAGCTGTGCGTTGGCTGTCCACATGCAAGTGGGGATTCTGCCAAAACATCTTTAGTAATTGTGCGTGACTGTTTTAGTCTGTCGTTTTCCTATTAGCTTGCAATCCTGTTTCTGCTAAGGGTTGGTATGGGGTACAGAAGTAAAAAGGGATTGGGGGAAGGATGCCCTGTCTTGACGGAGTATCACTTGTGTCTAGAGGTATGTCTGTACATTGAACTCGTCCTGTATTCCGTTTGTTCGGTACCTCTGTGTTGCGGGTGTCGGTTGTTGAGGTTTGGGTCGAGTTTGTCAGGTCTTGGCTTTGGGGGTTTAGTGTGGGGGGTTTTGGTGGGGCGTAGGGGTCTACATGTGGTTTCTTTGGTTTGTTATTGGGATTTTCCCTTTTGTCGTTAGCGTAGGTGAGTTGTTTGTGGTATCAGGTTTTCTTGTTGTCGTTGGTCTTGGGTGTGTGGGGTTTGGTGGGTTTTGCGTGGTTTTGGCGTCGGATGGCCTTGTAAGTTTAGGAGGTGATGATTGGGATAAGAGGGGGAGAATAGGGAGCGTGTAGACGGAGGGGGGGGGGAATTGTTGGGGTGGTAGGGTGTCCAGTTGGGCAATTTAGTGTGTCTTGGTTCGGGGTGTGTCGGGTGTATGGTTTTTATTCAGTGTGTGCCGGTGATGTTCGGGTATTCGTATAACCATGGGTCCCAGATTTTGTGGTAGTGTTTGGTGTTATCGTGAAGTAATGCGGATAATTCATCCATTTTAACTGTGTCTGTAATCTTTCGTTTAATTGCTTCCATGGTCGGTATTTCGTTGCTGCCCCATTTTTCGGCTATCGCCCGTCTGGCTGCTAATGCGATCTTTGCTATCATTTTGTTTTGGGCTCTAGGCATATCAGTGTGTGGTTTTGATAGCAGCCAGATCCACGGGTTTAGTGGGATGTCTGTGTGCAGGATTCTAGAGACCATGGTTGCAACCTGTTGCCAGACTTGTTTGATCGGGGGGCATTCCCACCACTGGTGGAGGTAGGTTCCCTTGTGGCCGCATCCCTTCCAGCACAAGTCGGTGTCTGACCTGCCCATCTGTTTTAGCTTAAGGGGGGTGGTGTACCATCTCATGAGGGTTTTATAGGCCTGTTCTTTGTGATTTACGCAGATGGAGACCGTTGCTATGGCCTCCCAAATTTCCACCCAGTCGGTGGGGTCTTCTGCTGGGCCTAAGTCCCTCTCCCAAGCCGACACGTATGTGAGAGCTCCGCCCCGGACATTTTGAATAATACGGGTGTAAAGTGCTGAGATTTGCCCCTTCTGAGTTGGGGCTTGCATGCATTGTTTCTCAAAGGGAGTTAGTGCCGTTGTGCCCGCCTTTGTGTATTCTGGTTGTGCGAGGAAGCTTTTGATCTGTATATATCTAAACAGGTCAAATGTCCGGAACGGTGTCGTTTGCTGTAGATCGGGGAATGGGGTGATATGTTGGCCCTGAAAGAAGTGGTACAGGCGTGTGAGGTTGTTATCCTCGTAGCGCGTGAAGTCTTTAGGTGACATGCCTGGGGGAAATTTTGTGTTGCGGAGTATTGGTGTGAGAGGGGATAGGGAGGTGGTTAAGCCACTTTTATGTGTGACTTTGTCCCAAATTTTGATTGTATTGATCAGTGCTGGGGTGGTTCTTGGTGTGGGAGGTCTGGCTTGTTTTGGGAGCCATATATACAGGGATGGGTGGTCCCTGCCGAACATGTCGTGCTCAAGATCCACCCATCGTTTGACTCCGTAGGGGGCGTGCAGGTTTTGAGCTTGTGCTATTTGTGCTGCTTGGTAGTAATGAATAAGGTGGGGGAGGCCGAGGCCTCCCGCCCTATTCGGGACGTATAGGGTCTGCCTCTTTATACGTATACGTCGATTGGACCATATGAACTTGTCTATTCGTGATTGTAGCTGTTTAAAGTCTGGGGTGTGTAGAGGGATTGGGAGGGTTTGAAACAGATAAAGTAGTCTGGGCATAAGGTTCATCTTTACTGAAGCCAGTCTGCCGAGCCAAGATATTGACATGTTCTGCCATCTGGCGAGGTCGTGTGTGATTTTTTGTATGATTGGGGTGTAGTTCTTGGAGTAGATTTGGGTAAGGTCTGTTGTTAAGGTGACGCCCAGGTATTGTATTTGGGTGGAGTTTATTTTGAAGGGATAAGCCTTCTGTAGGTGCTCCAATGTGGGGGATTCAATGTGTATGGATAAGGCTTCGGTTTTGTCTATGTTGAGTTTGTAACCGGATATTGTGGCGTACTGCTCTAGGGCTTGGATCAGTATCGGCAGGGAGACTGTTGGG
The DNA here is from genome assembly GCF_036172605.1 of Pelobates fuscus. Classification (NCBI taxonomy): domain Eukaryota; kingdom Metazoa; phylum Chordata; class Amphibia; order Anura; family Pelobatidae; genus Pelobates; species Pelobates fuscus. The sequence continues at coordinate 117,351,108 of NC_086320.1, read as the reverse complement.
TCTGTGATGGTGATGAGCAGGTCGTCCGCATAGGCTGCGGTCTTGTATTCGTCTTCACGGATTTTGAGGCCTTTTATGGCTGCGTTCTGTCTGAGGTTCTGCAGGAGCGGCTCCAAGGATAGGGCGAATAGAATTGGGGATAAGGGACATCCCTGGCGTGTTCCGTTGTGTATAGTGAACATGGGTGATTGTGTGAGGGGTAAAAGGAGGTTGGCCCTTGGTGAGGTATAGAGTGTTTGTAGGGCTTCTAGGAAGCTCGTGGGGAATCCAAATTTTTGGAGGGTCGCGAATAGGTAAGGCCATAGTAGCCTATCAAAGGCTTTTTCCGCGTCTAGTGATAGTATTAGTGTGGGAATCTGTTTTGAGGTTGCGGCCCAGATGAGGTCGTATGTTCTTCTGGTGTTATCGCTGGCCTGTCTTGTGGGTATAAAGCCCACTTGGTCGGGATGGATGAGTTGAGGTAAGTAGGGGCATATCCGATCTGCCATGAGTTTAGTGAATAATTTTATGTCCACGTTAAGTAAGGAGATGGGCCTGTAGTGACCTGGGTCCAAGTGCGTTTTGTTGGGTTTGGGGAGGAGGCAGACTGTGGCCTGGAGCATTTCTTGTGGTAATGGGTTGCCTTGTAGGATGGCGTTGAATAAGTTGCATATGTGGGGGGAAAGTATGGGGGCGAAAGTTTTATAATATAGACCTGTGAACCCGTCAGGGCCTGGGCTTTTGTTTGGTTTGAGCGTTTTCATGGTGCCCGCTAGTTCCTCCGGGGTTATCGGTTCTACCAGTTTTTGCGCCGCGTCGCTTGACAGGGACGGTAGCGGGGTTTCAGTTAAGTAGTGGTCAATGAGTGTTTTGGTGGCGTGTGGGTTTTGCCGTATTTCAGGGCTATGATCGTATAGGGACGTGAAGTAGTTTTGGAAGACTTCTGCAATCTTATTGGGGTCCTCCGTTATGGTCCCATTTGGCATGGCTATTTTATTTATCTGTTTCTGGGTTGTGCGTTGTCTGAGTTTTCTCGCTAGTAGGGTGTCTGCTTTGTTCGCCTTGTCATAAAATAGTTGTTTGGACCACAGTAAGGCTTTTGTCGAGTCTTTTTTCATGTACTCCTTTATGTCGGTTTGGCATTTTGTGATTTTAGCCGTCAATTCTGGTGTGGGTTCGAGTTTTAGTTTGGTCTCCAGGGTTCTAAGTGTCGCCAAGGTTTGTTCTAGGTGTGAGAGCTGTTTTCTTTTGTGTATAGTTGCTTGGTTTATTATTGTCCCTCTTAGGACCGCTTTGTGGGCTGCCCATAGAGTGCATTTGGAGTCCACCGAGTCTTTGTTTATGTCGAAATATTCTGTTAGGGCCTTGGAGATTGTGGACCGTATCTGTGGATTATGGAGGAGAGTGGGATTAAGTCTCCATGTCCATGGTCGACTCGTGCCTGGGATGGTGAATGTTAATGTGGTCTCCGCGTGGTCAGACCAGGTAATCTGTCCGATGGAGGTGTTCTTGAGTGAGGGTGCCATTGCCGGGGAAATTAAAATAAGGTCTATGCGGGAATGTGATAGATGTGGGTGGGAAAAGAAGGTGTAATCTAGTGTCGTGGGGTGTTGAGATCTCCAGGCGTCTATTAGGTGGGTCTGGTCTAGGAAGGTCGCAAAGAGTTTGTCGGCTTTTGCCGTTGGAGTTCGGCGTTGTGAGTGGGTTCTGGCTCGTCTTCTATCTACCGCGGGTGATGGGGTGGCATTAAAGTCGCCTCCGATTATCTTATGGTGGGAGGGGAATAATGCCAGGTGTGCTCTGAGAATGTTCCAGAATGAGCTGGTAGGCGAGTTGGGTGCATATACTGAGGTGAACGCATATTGTTGTGGGCCGATTTTGCCCGCTATTGTAAGGTATCTGCCCTGTGGGTCGGCTATGGTGGTAGTGACTGAGAGAGGGCATGACTTCCGTACTACGATGGCGACTCCGTTTTGTTTGCCTGCTGGGGAGCTGGCGAAGTGGTTCACCCGGTAATGTCGGCTCAGGAGAGGGAACTGTTTGGCTCGGGTGAAATGCGTTTCCTGGAGTAGGAGTATGTCTGCCTTAGTGTTATTGGCCCACCTGATGAGTTGGTGCCTTTTGGAGGGGTTGTTGAGGCCTTTGCAGTTGATCGATAGGCAGGTCAGAGTGGCCGGCATCGTCTGTTTGTCGGGTGTGTGGGTGTGTGGGTGTGTGTGTGTGTGTGGGGGGGGGGAGGGGGGGGTAGTGACTATCAAGAGATATGGGGAGAAAGAGAAGAGGGGAGGAGAGAGGTTAGAGGTTAAATGGGGGTACTGGGGTGAGCGTACCTGGTCTTACTTGACAGCTGCCAGGTGTCTTGTGGGCGGAGGGAGTTACGTCTGTGGGCTTGTGTTTGCTGGTTTGTTGAGTGTGTGTGCCGCGGCCTCTGTCTTCGTTTAGGTTGAAGCGAGGTCCGGTGGTATTTCGTCTGTGTGGGGACGTGGGGGGAAGGCGGCTGGAGTACCAGGCGCTGTCCTCCCCGGGATTCTTCAGCTATTTTGATTTGCTGTTTTCTGTGTCGTGGTGGGGGTGGTTTTCCATACCGTCTTGTTGGTCCACCTGAGGTGGGTTTGCTGTATGGCGTGTTTCGGGGGTGGTCAGGTAGGGGGCTGTGGGGTTGTCTGTCTGCTTACTGAAATGGGTCGGAGGTCGTTTTTCTAGGTTATTCGTCTGGGGTCGTAATGAGCGGGAATGTGGTGGCTCCATCCGTGGGTTGTCTGGGCGGGGGATTCAGGTGTGTCTCTGTTATGGGTCCCGTTGAAGGGTTGGTCAGGTGTCAGGTCGTGGTCTTGGGGGTCGTTGAGCGTGGGTGGCGTCAGTGATCGGGTTAACTGTGTCAATGGGCCCGTAGTAGGTTGTAGGGGACACAGCAGGTAGTTAACCTGTAACAATGTGCATTAAACTGTAATCAAGTACATAACAATAAAACATTTAGTATAGTGCAGCAGATGCATTTGGAGGTCGATATGTAACAAAAAGCAGTGAATTGCGGTAATTTCCATAACAGTAGTGCATTAAGTTGGGTGTGCATTACATCTTATATTATAAACCTGGTGTCGTAGACTTTAGCCAGCGTTCAGTCCCCCTGTTGTGCTGGTTCTCTGAGGTGTTGGTGTGGTGGGGGGTGAATTCTTTATGCTTCTCCGGTCGCCTGCGATAGTAGTGGGGGGGTCGTTGTATTGTTCGGGTTTGGGGTTCTAAAGTCTACCAGTTTTTGGGGTTTACAGCTCAGCCGGCGGGGTCTTTGTCGTGCCTCACTTACCGAGTAAGGGGCAGGGGTGAGATCGACCGTTCACTGCCTAAATTCTCGTGTTGCGTCCCGCCCTCCTCTTCTCAGTATGCCCCTTCGGTGTGTATGTTAGTGATAACAATATTGTGTGACCAGGTGTAGGCTTATGGGAGCGTGGTGTATAACGGTGGGATCCTCCTGGATCAGACATGGGTTATAGCGTATAAGGGATACTCTAGTGTAGCTGCCAGCCGGTCCCGTGGCCTTCCGCCTCTGTGTTTGTATGCCTCATTGTCTCTGGGAGTTAGAGTGTCCGTGGTCCTATGCTCTCTAGTTGTGTGTTTCTTAAGTATGTTAGGTTCTTTGGTAGCGCGGTTTTTATATGAGTGTATCCGGGCCTTTGTTGGGTGGCCATAATGGTCCCTTCTTTCTTCTATGGTTAGGGGCTGTTTTCACCCCGGGTTATGTAGCTGAAGGGGGTTTTTGGTTTGCGATTAAGTTCGCCCCTGTATATTGTGCATCTACATGACCGGCCTGGAGGTGTGCCATTGTGTATGGAGCTTTGTTTGGCGGGAGTAGCGTGCCCGTGCAGAGGCTGCCGGGTTGCTTTCTGTTACAGGTTAGATATGGGAAGGCTTATAGGCCTAGTTCTCGGGGGTCTGGCTCTCGCTTGGTGAGCTCCGCTACACGTGTGTGGGCTGCAGCCGGGCTCAGGGGTAGGAAGGGGGTCCCAGTGGTGTCTGTGCCTGTGTCTATTGTTACATGTTTGTTATGCAGTTCTCTTAGGCTAAATCCTACACATTAAACATTTTTATAAACAACAGTTAGTGATAAGTTTGATAACTGAGCAACAGATATTAATAACAATAATAAACTTGGTACTTAAGGTTTTAGAGTTGTGGCAGTTTAGGAAAAGCCCTTTGGACAAGGTTGAACCTTTCGGTGCTGGTCAGTTCATGTGTCCGTTTGGGGTAGGCCTTTGGGTGCACTGTAGGTTCTCGGCTTGGTCTGGTATCTGGGCAGGCGGGGTCTCGGGTCGCTGTGTTTGCCGTTCTCCGCAGGTGGGTCGGTGGTCGGTGTTGGATGGCGAAGTGAGATGCCGATGTGGGCGGCAAAGTCTTGCATGTCCGAGACTTGATGAAGGGTATATGTTTGGTCGCCCTTTTTGACGAGAAGCTTAAAGGGATGACCCCACATGTATCGCCAGCCCTTCTCCGTGAGTGCGGTCGTAAGGGGTTTGAGTTCTCTGCGTTTCTTCAAGGTAGTCGGTGCCAGGTCGTGGTAAAAGTGTAGTGTGTGCCCCTGGTAGGTTGGGGGGTTATCTCTCGCTGTTTTCATGAGTAGTTCTTTCACCGGAAAGTGCAGGAGTTTGGTGATGATGTCCCTGGGCGCATTTAGGTTGAAGGCTGGGGGGCGCAGGGCCCTGTGTGCGCGTTCTATGTAGAGCTCCTGTTCTGTTGCTTCCGGGAGGATGGATTGGAAGATTGTGTGGACTGTGGTTAATATTGCCTCAGGCTGGACTGATTCAGGTAGGCCCCTGATTCTGATGTTTTGTCTCCGTGATCTGTTATTGAGGTCTTCGAGTCCATCTTCCAGGTATGTCACCCTGTCTTGTAGTGTTTCAATCACTCTGGAGTGTGTTTTAGTTGTGGCCTGTGTTTCAGTTAGTTGTTTCTCTGTGCGGCTGGTGCGTGAAGCCAGGGCCTCCATATCCTCTTTGAGGCCTGCAATTTGTTTCTCCAGTGCGGCTGTGGTGTAGGCCTTTATGTCGTCCGAGGTCTCCCTGAGCATACTCCTCAGGTCTGCCTTTGTGAGGGGTGTTGTTTGCCCCTCTGTCGGGTCGTACCCGTCGGATTCGGAGCCTGAATCCGTGGGGCCTTGTGATAAAGATGGCCGCCCGTCGTTTTTGCTGCGGAACATCGTCGCCACGGACGGAGTGGTGTCCCGTCTCTTTCTGTTGCCTCCCATGAGGTAGGTAGTGGAGGGGGGTGTAGGGTGTCCGTGGGTAGGGGTATGGTAGTCGGATGCTCGTTTTTGTCGCTGATGTTCGCGGATTGTAATCCCGGGGTCGGAGAGCTAAGGGCTCACGCGTCCGTCTCCATTAAGGGTTAGGCTCCGCCCGCTTCGTACTGTCCAGTCAATTTGGATTTTGACCATGTTATATGCATGCGTTTAGAAAAATCCAGTGTCCTAACAACTGCATAACACACCCACAATGTAACAAAAACTTTAACATCTTAATGGAACACTCTTGTTACCATAAAAACTTAATCTAAATAGTTGTTATGGTGCCAGGAGACCCCCGGGTGCTCTCTTACTTTGTAGAATGGAATGGGGAGCTACAGATTGGCTTACAGCATCAACTGACCTCTCTAGCCAATCAGCGACACCTCTGTCTGGCAGCACCATTGGCTTCCTGTAGCTAAGATTCAGAAGCCGGATTCCGCCTGGGAGACTGGGAAGTTGGCACTGTAGGCAATCTTTGGTGATAAAACAGACTGAGAATGGTCTAACCTCTTAAGGTAAGAAAGCGGCCAGGGAACCCCCGGCACAATAACTTCATTTAGATGATGTTATGGTGCCTAAACTGATCCTTTGAGAGCTATAGTAATTGATTAACTTCAGAACCAAATAAAAGCCAAGTTTTTGTGTTGTGTTTTATTAAACCATTTTCCTCTCAGTAACTACACACGAACACACACACATGCATATATATCAATTTTAGAGGGCAGTCTGGACTTTATTTTGATACCCTAGGACAGGGGTAGGCAACCTACGGCACTAGTGCCATGCACGGCACTCGAGGTGTCTTTGCACGGCACTCAAGGCTGCTAGAGTCAAACAGGCTCTGGCCAATCAGGAGTCCCAGTAAAACAGAGATCTGCTAATCCGAAAAGGTGGTGAAGGACAATCCTCAATTTATGCATTGCAGCACGTAGAGGTAGTGATCTCAGATCACTTCCTCCCAGCACTTGTGAATAGGAAGCCACACTGCAGTAGAGCAGCTCGCAGTTGCTGTTGCAGCTCCTGTCCTTGACATGTACCTGGCCGGACTAGTCCCTACTGGAACCCAAGGAAGCCACCCACACTGCTAGATATACACAGAAATGCAGAATAACCCTCCCCTCATACAAATAATACGGACAGCCCACACACAAACATACACACAATCCGCACAAACGAAACACCACTAACAATCCACATACATGCACACAACCCCACATGCAATACCCCAAACAGCCCCCACACACTACCAAACGCACACTTTCACATATCCATCCACACACACACACACACACAATACCACAAGCAGCACCCATACACAGCTTACATTCATATGTATCATACACAATACCATAAACTACTCATGAACATAAACAATATAATAGCTCATATACGCAGGGCCTTCTTTAACGCGGGGCAAACTGGGCAGCTGCACCGTGAGCCCTGCTGGCCTCAACTATTTCTAACCCTCTGGCTGGTAATCTGCACACTAAGGAGGCCCACCGGGTGGCCCATGCACAAAGGTCAGCAGGGACCCGGCACACGCTGAGGTGCTTTAACAGTGCGAGCGGGCCCCTTGCTTTTCGGCAGCAGGCTGGGAGGAAGTGACGGCCACGCATCACTTCCTCCCACAAAGAGAGGAGCGCACAGGAAAGAAGAGTAGGCAGATTGGAGGGGGGCTGGCCAAGAGCTCTAGACCCCAACTCCCAACGCCTTCAGCCACCAACAGGAAAGGTAGGAAACTGGAGGGTGAGTTTTAAAGTGTATGTCTGTGTCAGTATGTCTGTCAGTGTGTGTGTGTGTCATATCTGTGTGTGTCAGCATGTGTATGTGTCAGTATGTCTGTGTGTGTGTCAGTATGTCTGTGTGTGTGTCAGTATGTCTGTGTGTGTGTCAGTATGTCTGTGTGTGTGTCAGTATGTCTGTGTGTGTGTCAGTATATCTGTGTGTGTGTCAATATGTTTGTATGTCAGCATGTCTATTTATGTGTCAGTATATCTGTGTGTGTGTGTCAGTATATCTGTGTGTGTGTGTCAGTATGTTTGTATGACAGCATGTCTGTGTGTATGTCAGTATGTCTCTGTGTGTGTGTGTGTGTGTGTGTGCTTGCAATCACACCAACACCACATACAAACATATTCCACAAAAACACACAAAAACTGCTTAGTGCTAAATACAGACCTGCAAACATGAGTAAATGGTAGAGCCCCAGCTGTCAATGCATTTCTGGAGTTGCACGACAGATGGGGATCTACCTTTTAATCACCCGTGCAACAGGGAGACCGCCAAGAATTCTTGCACCTCTCTACTTTAGGTCCACCACTGTGTTGAGGTGTAGGACGTGATTGCATGCCTGGGAAGGGGGGGACAAGGTCCAGGGGGCCCTAAGCAAATGCTTTGCCCAGGGTCCAGTCATTATTAAAGACAGCCCTGCATATATACGCACAAATACAATGATACAAAGCAATTACAGTACAAACACAAGCAGAATACGGCAGCACACACACCTCGATTTATAAAAAAAATAGGACCGGCACGCTACAGGACATCACAATCCTATATCGGCACAGTGCTGCTAAAAGGTTGCCTACCCCTGCCCTAGGATGTATATGTATAAATAACAGCATTAACCATTTAAGGACCACGTGACAGTCTATACCATCATGAATAGGCTTTAATGCCTATTGACAGCATAGATGGTCATATAATAAAAAGACCAGCAAAGCTAAATCCCTGCTTGTCCAAGAAATCCCACAAGGAAGCCACAATTAATGGCCCCAGACTGACAGATTAGTTATTGACAATGCTCTCAGTGATCCATCTGCTGATGTCATCAGAGGGAATCCCCCTAAAGTGGATAAAGGGATGTTTTAGGGGCAGGATTATGGGCAATATGAAAGGTTGGATTAAGGGGAAAGGCATGGGGTATCATTGTAAGCAAAAAAGGCATAATGCAAATATATACACTTTTGTTTAGTAGTTTTGGCATTCTGTCACTACAATTTTGTGAAGTAACACTCTCTGTGTCACTGTACTGACCAGCGTCACAATTTATTTATTTATTTATTATTTATTTATTAAAAATTCTTAAGAAAACGCAGTCTTATTACCCATAGGGTCTCGATGCGCATACCAGCAATAAAAACAGACAAAACAATATCCAGCAAAACAACAGCATTGAACCAAGTTAAAAATTTCATGTCATCCCATACGCCTGAGCAAATAAAACCGTTTTTAAGCTCCGGCGGAACTTCAGTAGATCATTCTCAAGTCTTAATGTCAGAGGCAGGGAGTTCCAAAATTGCGCTCCCTGAACATCACTCGTTCTCCCTCCGCACTTTTTCTTTTTAAAATTTGGAATCTTCAATAAGGCTAAATCAGCCGATCTCAAGGATCGACTGGGAGCATAGCGTGTGAATTTATCCTTCAGATAGTCTGGTCCCATACCATGGATTGCCTTATATACCAAACAACCATTTTTAAACAGAACCCGTTCACGAACGGGCAGCCAGTGCAAGGCTCTTAATGATGGAGTGATATGGTCATTGCGGGCCACACCCGTAAGTAGCCTTGCAGCTGCGTTCTGTATCAACTGTAGCTTGTGTATGATGTTCTGAGGCAGTCCAAGGTACAGAGCATTGCAGTAGTCCAATCGGCTACCGATGATGGCGTTGACCACCGAGATTTGATCGGAGGGGGTAATGAATCTAAAAATAGACCTCAGAAGCTTCAGGTGGTAGTGGCAAGAGCTTACCACCTGATTAATCTGGGGCTTCAGTGTCAACCTGGAGTCGAAAATGACTCCCAGATCTCTGACCTTGGTGGCAGGACTCGGAGATGGAGAAAACGAGTCCGGCCATGAGGGAAAGATACTATTCACCTCCTGGTTACTGAAGATGATGCATTCAGTTTTGGAGCCATTAAGTTTTAGATAATTGGCTCCCATCCACGACTGGATATCCTGTAGGCAGGAAGAAAGATTGATTTGATCCTCCTTTTTCTTGGCCAGGCGAAAGTACAACTGGGTATCATCGGCATAGATATGATAGGGAAGCATGTGGCGGCGGATGATATGGGTCAGTGGCCTCATATAGATGTTAAACAGGATTGGAGATAAAGCCGAAACCTGGGGGACTCCACACGTCAGGGAGATGTTAGAGGAGTAAAATGTCCCCAATTTTACCCTTTGAACCCTGTCGTGGAGAAACGAGGTCACCCAAGCCAGCGCCCTGTCATCCACACCAGCCACAGTAAGTAGCCTCTCTGTCAATCTATCATGATCGATGGTATCGAAGGCCGCCGATAAATCCAGGAGTACCAGGGCAATTTCCTCCCCTCTGTCCAAGGCCCACAGGAGATCGTCGTGGACTTTAACCAGGGCAGTTTCTGTCCCTCTACCAGGTCGAAATCCCGATTGGAAGTCATCCAGAATGTGATTAGATTCCAGGTGAGGCTGAATTTGCCATACCGCCGCTCTCTCGATGATCTTGGCCAAAAAAGGCAAGGTGGAAATAGGTCGATTGTTGCTCAACTCGGAGCGTGGCACAGTTGGTGTCTTCAGCAGAGGAATAACCACAGCCTGCTTCAGAATGCCAGGAACAACTCCGGTGGCAAATGACATACTAACAATGTCTGCAATATAGGGGGCCAAAGCATCAGCGGCATCCTTCACCAGCTGAGCAGTGCAGGGATCCAGCGATGAGGACGATGCCCTGAGAGACTTGAGGATGATCAAGATCTCAGATGTACTGACGGGTTTAAAATTCGAGAACATCGAGCCATCATAGGGTGTAAAAATTTCTGCATCAGGTTCCACCACTATGTTGCTCCTAATTAGATCAATTTTTTGTTTAAAAAAGTGAGAAAGGGATTCACAAAACTTTTGAGATGTTTCTTCTTGAGGAAGCGAACAGTTAGGATTTGCTAAGAGGTTTGTTGTGCGAAAAAGCTCTGCCGCTGAGTTTTTCGCTTTTGTAATCTTATCTGTGAAATATAGTTTTTTCGTATTTTTAATACTAGATTTATATAATTTTAAAGATTTTAAATATTCCAATTTAAGGTCGGTATTGTAATCTTTTCTCCACCGTTTTTCAGCTGCTCGACATCGCCATTTCATCTCCCTGGTCACCTGATTAAACCAGGGAGGGTTTTTTTTATCTACTTGTCTTACTAGACAAGTTTTTTTCATCGGGGCTAGAAGTTCTATTGATTCTACAATCACTGAATTAAACAGTAAGATTTTCTCTTCTACTGTGTCTTCTACCTGCCGTTTCCCTCTCAGTACGCTGCCATAGGAGAGAGAGATATTCAAATGTGGTGAAGGATGTCACCTCCATCTCAATTTCACTGATTTTAAGATGTTTTTTAAAAATAATCGCAATCCCCCCGCCTCTTCTTGTGGCCCGATTACACATAAGTATGTGATATCCAGGGGGGGCCAGTTCATCAAGACGAGGTGGGGTTGAGGGAGAAAACCATGTTTCTGTTAAAAACAAAAAATCAAGGTTGTTATCCTTAATTACAATATTGATGGCCTCAGCGTTTTTAATTGCTGAGCGGGCATTCAATAGAGCACCCTTAAAAGACGGGCCATGATTACTCTTTAGAGTATTATTAGTCTTGCTAAGGTTGCTAGCCAAATTAAGAATAGTTTTAATCTGGGAGCTTCCATAGTGAGATAATATTTTATTTTTCTTTAATTTGAGGGCAGTACGAATATCTATTGGGCCATTAGTATTTAAAGCCTTCAAATCAGAGGCAGAGTAATTCAAGTTACTCATGTTGCTACAAGGTTTCAACAACTGATGCACAATCTGCAGATTATATATAACAATAACAGATAACGATCAGGTTTGCCAATTGTCAAAAATATGCGATCTTAACTTTTAGCAAAAATGATCAATAGCAAAAAATGTGTAGAGTAACACTTACAGTTGAAGACAGGCTAAAATTACCAAAATAAAAATAAAAATAAAAATAACAGCATTAAAAGATAAATAGATAAACAATAAGAGAATAAAAATAGGGGGGAAAATTAATAAAAACAAATAAGAGGTAATTAAATTGTCGTTGGTCCGCCCGTCCGGGGCACGGACGGGCACAGACGGGCTTCCCTCTGGCGCGCCTCTGGCGCGCCGCCGGAGTGCCGCCTGCGCCCGCTGCGCTCTGCGCGGCGGCAAATAAGGGGATACCAAGCCCCTCCTCCTGGTAACAGGGATTGGCTCCGCCCACAGTGGTGCTGTCAATCAAGATGGCCACCAAGTGGAAAAATAGGTGGTTTATGAAAATATAAACAGTGATGCCCGCGGTCTTCCCCGCCTGGGCAGAGTGCAAGTTCAAAGTGCAAAATGATGATGATGAAAGTACTACAGGTGCAGTGGTCACGGCCACGTTTGAAAAGCTGGAGCTGGAGCTATTCAATCTGTTTCTAGTCCTAGCTAAACCAAACCTAGCTTATCTTAGCTCTAGATAACATCAACACTATTTAAAACTAACTCACTACCCTTAACACCAACCCTAACCCTAAATGAGCCTAAACACACATCAACCCTAACATCAACTGTAACTAACCCTCATATCAATCTCAACACTAATCCTTATACAGAGGATTCCCTTTAGCTTACATCAGCAGAGAGATTCACTTGCTTAGGCAGTAACGAACACACCATAGAGTGCAAGTACAACATTAAAGAAAGAGATCTTCCTATTATGCTGCATGTTCATGCTATTCTTGCTGATCACACATTTTCAGTGTTCGGCAGATTGCACTGCTCAGCACTGGTCACTGTCCGCAGGGAGATTGATCTGGATCTATTCAGAGCCACTCCCAGAGAATCACCTTTTATTGATTTGTGCAGTGCTCCACACAGCTCAACGGTGAGCCCCAGGATACAAACTATGGATTTATTCTCGCTTGCTCCAAACTTACAAGACATTCTATATTAGCCTAAGTGCCTTTAAAGTTCACGCTTTCTAGGATGGCAAAGATCATCACAAGGACTCTGAGGAGTTAAAAAAAACAAACAGACAAAACACAACATTAACCCCCTTCCTCCTGCCCTAAAAGAACAATAAGAAAATAAAATTGAAATAAATATATAGCCCCTAACACAGAGGGTTCTTTCCTCAGTCTCTGACAGTGGAAATTTTTCATAGATTAGCAATGCTGGAACAGACGGCAAAAATCCCTTTCTAAGGTCCTATATAATTTTTCAGAAAAATACAATACCTGCCCCAGTCTGGGAGATTCTTCTGATAGATGGAATCTAGAGGAAGCACTTGCTGACGGCCCTGTGTCTCATTATAAATCGTGCGAGCAGCCTCTGTTGTCAGGGTCACCACACAGTCCATGTCACTAGCAAGATGCCATGAAATTACTTTTGCAACTTCAGGATCTTCAATTTGTGCTAAATGAGCAATCTGTAAATAAACAAGTGTAAAGGAGCAAAACCACTTAATATTCTCCACAAAGACAATTTAAAATGTCTTTACTAAAATACCCTAGTTCAACAGTTACTACACACATAGTACATATTACAGGCTAATCGAGGGGGTACCTACAAATCTTGAATCAAAGGATAAATGTCTTAATAAACATGGTTTTAAAAAATATATACATTATTAAAAACTTTACCTTCCCTAAGACATCAGCATTGACATTTGAGCATGTTGGAAGAGTACAAATCCTTCTAGGTTGAATCAGTAGAGAGTCTCTTTGTGACATCTTCTGTTTTATCGTAGCATCAATTTGTACAACCTGTAAGCAATACCGTAGTTGGGATTTGGTCACTGCAATGTATTCAGTACAAATGAAACTGGACTTGAAATGTTATTTAAAGTAGAATATATTTTAAATTCGTAACATAAAAGCTATTATGTGTATTTTATGGATATTTAATTAGTCTTTAAGTCAAGAAAATATATGACAAACTCATTAATGTTTAAAGTAGTTAGAAAATATTAGAGTTAACATAAATGGCATTGCAATTGCAGAATTTTAAGTAGTTTATAATTGAGAAACCCAGGGTTTGCACATGAATTCAAGAAACACACTAAGAATTACCAGAGAAAAACGGTCCCAATATGCATATGAGGCAATGAAGAGACCCACAATAATAACAGACAAAATGTATACATTTTCCATGGATTAGGCCGTGGTGTTTACTTAAAGCTCAAAAGGCATATATTTAAAAAAAAAATTAACCAAACCACATATAGCCTAACCTTTCTATAACTTTATAACATTGCCCAAATGTCATCTCTAATACCATTTTATCACGAAATGTATTCTCTGTTCATGTCTCAATAACTTTGTCACAATTGCTGAAAAACACCACAGCAATTAGGGAAGAAAAGAGGGTGCTATTCCCTGCTACATTAAAGTTTCAGGAACTGGCTGACAGTCTTACAGTGCCCTCTGCAAATATATTCCCCACTCATCCTGTATTTTGGTGGCTCGCAACCTGCACCCAGCCCACAGTCAGCTCCAGTCCCAAGCAACAGATGCACTCACCAGATAACCTACCCCATAACTAACCTTATCAATGCCACTTTACATACACTCTATGGACAAAAGTATTGCGACACCTCTTTTTTTTAAAACTGAATTCAGGTGTTTTAATCGGACCTACTGCCACAAGTGTATAAAATCACCTTTGCATTTACCAACAGTGGTAAATAAAAATGGGTTGTTTTGAAAAGCTCAGTGAATTTTAAATGTGGTATTGTGATAGAATGCCACCTTTGCATGTCAGTTTGTGAAATTTCATCCCTGCTAGATATTCCACGGTCAACTGTAAGTGGTATTATTGGAAAGTGGAAGTGTTTAGCAACAGCAACTCAACCCCAAAGTGGAAGACCACGAAAAGTCACAGAGCAGGGTCACAGAGTGCTGAGGTGCACGGTGCGTAAAATTCACCAATGCTCTGCTGATTCCATAGCTGAAGAATTCCAAACTTCCACTGGCATTAATATCCGCAAAAAAACTGTGCGGCCGGAGCTTCAGGGAATGGGTTTCCACATACCCAAGGCAAAATGCCAAGCATCGGATCGAGTGCTGTAAAGCACACTGGCAAAAGATTCTGGAGCTGTGTCAAAGTATTCTGTGGAGTGACTAATCACGCTTTTATAAATAAAGCTCTCTCATACAAGTACAATACCACTGTATAAAAGTGGACAAGTAAAAAATTTAATTATTCTGAGGAAAAATAAGTAATTTAGTCACAACTATTAACTATGGTTAAAAAAAATAAACAGTACAAGTTCACTCTGGAAAACTAATAAGACTATTGTTGGGAAACCAAAGTTAATTTAAAATTTAGGGGAAAGTTGTCAAACTGGAAAAATGTTCCTATTCACCTCTGCTTCAAACTCAGCTGCTCTGGCCTTTAATATACACTTTGAATTCTTGGGGTTAAAAAAAACAAAAACAAAAAACGGATGTGTAAGACACATTACTGTGAGTATTATTGCTGTGGAGCTCTGTAAACACTTAGACACACCTACAATATTAAGCTCATGGAAAAGAGGGATATTAAGACAGAAAAGCGGGACGTAGGGATTTGGCCTCAAACTAGGGACTGTCCCTACTAAACAGGACAATTGGGTGGTATGCAAATATCAACCACCCCTGGTCCGCTGCATGTGATACCTGGAAAGTTGCTCTTGATTGTATGGCACAGTTTAAACGTGCCATTCATTCATGTACACAACTAGTCTTATGATGCACATTTCCTACTGTCAAGCATGCATAAGGTAGACACAATAAGCCCTTATGTTATTTGTCAGCTTTGACCTCCCTTCTTCTCACCTCCTAATATGTGATAATATCATAAATAAAAAAACGGTTTCATATTTCTACCTGTCCTAAATCAAGTACGGGAGAAACACAGGCAAGAACTCATGAGGTTCAAAACTTATTTTATGTATACACACCTGATTTTGACGTGGAATCTCAATTTGTTTTTTCTTTAATTCACTCATTAGATGAGATTCTTTGGCTTTAGCTTCATCTGCTTGACCTATAAAATAGAAATATATGTAAAATGTTATAAAGATGCAGACATAATTGTAAATTCTCCTCTTCCGGTCAAATTAATTTAATTCCATTATACCAAATGCAAAAATATATTGATCAGCCACAACATTAAAGGGAGCCTATAGTAACCAGAACTACTACAGCTTAATGTAGTTGTTCTGGTGTGTAACAACAAACAAACAAAACACAACATTAACCCCCTTCCTCCTGCCCTAAAAGAACAATAAAAAAATAAAATTAAAATAAATATATAGTAAACATGACTGTCTAGTAACATCTCTAGTGACCGTCATTAGGACTCATAGAATGTGATGGTAGAGAAGAACCATTCGTCCCATCTAGTCTACTCAATTTTCTAAATACTTTCATCCTACGTATGCTTAAACTCCATCAATGTGTTAACCTCTACTACTTCAGCTGGAAGGCTACACCATGCATCCACTACCTTCTCAATAAAAAAACCTTTTCCCCTCTAATTAATTTCTTCTTAAAATATATAGTCTTATCCTTTACTGTGTTGATTCCCTTTGTGTATTTAAATATTTAGAGTAGATGGTGTAAACCAAAGACCAGTGGTCTAGGTAACACCGGTGAGATACTAGGCTCTGCTGTCTGTTAAAATTGTAATCTTTAATTAGGTATACATAATCATGAACAAGCAATAAAACATAAAGAAAAAAATACTAAATAGACAAATAGAAAAACACCAAAGTGGTAAAACAGAAAGAGGAGATATTAAGGGGCTCAGGGAGTAATGGGAGAGGTATCAACTTAGACCAATGTATTCTAGATATATACCTCAATGATAGGAAATATAAGTGGTAGATGACAATGACTAATCTACTAACCGGCTAAATGCGTAGACAAAACCAAACCCTAAGGTGCTGGTTAAGGAAGCATACGCTAGTGTGACACATTGCTTAGGGAGTGCAGCGTAGAGCCACAATCGTGTGTACTCATATGGAAGTATAGAGACAATGGGGTCTCAACAAAATATACACTTGCGGGTGCTGCAATAAGCAGTGTAGCATACAGGTAAATGTGGCCATAAGTAAGGCACTAAGTGCTAGTGGGACCAACAGCAGTAAGATATATATGATATGGTTCCCCAGCATTTGAATGCTACTGGGGAACCATATCATATATATCTTACTGCTGTTGGTCCCACTAGCACTTAGTGCCTTACTTATGGCCACATTTACCTGTATGCTACACTGCTTATTGCAGCACCCGCAAGTGTATATTTTGTTGAGACCCCATTGTCTCTATACTTCCATATGAGTACACACGATTGTGGCTCTACGCTGCACTCCCTAAGCAATGTGTCACACTAGCGTATGCTTCCTTAACCAGCACCTTAGGGTTTGGTTTTGTCTACGCATTTAGCCGGTTAGTAGATTAGTCATTGTCATCTACCACTTATATTTCCTATCATTGAGGTATATATCTAGAATACATTGGTCTAAGTTGATACCTCTCCCATTACTCCCTGAGCCCCTTAATATCTCCTCTTTCTGTTTTACCACTTTGGTGTTTTTCTATTTGTCTATTTAGTATTTTTTTCTTTATGTTTTATTGCTTGTTCATGATTATGTATACCTAATTAAAGATTACAATTTTAACAGACAGCAGAGCCTAGTATCTCACCGGTGTTACCTAGACCACTGGTCTTTGGTTTACACCATCTACTCTCTCTTTTTGTATACAATACAAGGGTTACCCCCTATCGAGATACTATCTGGACACACTTATCGTATCCCCGCAAGGGGGTTATTTTCTTTTTTCGTATTTAAATATTTGTATCATAACCTCTCTTCTCGTCTTTCTATACACGTTAAAATACAATACATGTTAAAATAGGATGTTCTACAGTGAAGAAGGTAGGCCAGTGGAGGCAGTATTATGCTCTGAGTAATGTTCTGCAGGGAAAATGTGTGTTTTGTCATTTATGTGGATTTATGTTTGACACGTTGCATCTACCTAGACTAACTTTATATCGTATTTAGTGCTGATTTCTAATTATAGAAACAAAAGCATTTTGATTAAAGCTCTGTGCCTGAAGTCTCAGTCTCACCGCTATTGTTACTCCTTAGTAACATAGTTCTACAGTACTTTGAGCCAGTCCCAAGAGGCTCTTTCCCACATGAGTATCTCTGCATAGAATTGCGTGTGAACTACATTTATGAAATGCATCACACTACTGGAAATGTTTAGTGTGTTTTCTTTCCCTATCAGAGCATGGCCCTGGGAACCAGGAGATGTGGAGGAACCTTTAAGACAAAAGGTGCTCTATTCTCACGACAAAAGGTGCTCTATTCTCACAGCCAGATATAGTTGACTCTTAATATTATGAGTGTATTTCATCAAACCATAATTATTTTATAACACCGCACAATATTACATTGTTATTTTTATTCCTTTATGGGTGTTAGGGGTAATTGAACCATATGTTTGCTGATAAAAGAAATACAATATTTCTACATTTGAGGTCTACAAATATGCATAAAGTACAATTTAGTTGTTTTTGTTTTATATATATAAAAAAAAATATATATCAGTTTACCCGTATTCTTAAAATGAATTAGTTTTATGCTTCACATTATAGCATCTCAATGGTTACTGAAGATTTTATTAGTGATTACTTTTATGCTTCACAATATAGCACTTCAATGGTTACTGAAAAATGGTTTCACAAATGGTAAAACTTACACTTTATTTCCTTAATAAGCTGTTCTGTTGTTTCAAAGAGACATTTGTAAACTTCCATTGATTGGGAAAGCCGATCTTTCACCTTGGTCAGTTTTACAATCTGCTGTCGTTTCTTTACATCTGGAACAAAAAACCAAAACACATTTATAGCAGTTTGTATTAAAAAAAAAATTAGTGTATGTGATGTAAACAGTTAAACAACTGATGTAACCAAAGGAAATAATCTGCAGCAGCAGCTTTATTGGAATCACAGGTAAATTCAATAATGTTTCTATCTAAACGGATCTTTTTCAAGCTGACAAATCTCTGTAGAGATCGAAATGTTGTTTCACTTGGCTGTAATTCCAGTAAACAGTTAAACAAGAAGCTATAGTTTTGACATACCATTGCAAAACATAAAAGGAAGGCAATATGGCTCCAGTTTCACTTCTTTTTTAGAGGATGATACAAGAGTGAATATGATTTGGTATTCAGTGCTGTCATTTCCAGGACTATTTTCAGCAAGGATGAGCTTCTGCAACAAAAAAATAAAAATAACTAACAAACCCTCCATTATTTATTATATACAATAGATTGCATATGTATTCATCACCCTTGGATAATTCACCATTTTGTTGTGTTACAGCCTGGCACTGGGAACTACAGCAGGCTGTAGTGTTTATGATGCATGGAGTGTTCCTGAAATAAAAAAACAAGCAAACAAAAAAAAACAACAAAAATACAAAACCAATGCCAGTACTTGCAGGAACCCCAGAGCTTTGATTGGGCCACTCTAATACATTCAGATTTTTTTTTATTTTTGTTGTGCAGGTAGGTACATAGCATTACCGAACGCCACATCGGCGTATATAGATACAGGCTAGACAGTAGCATGAGTATTTGCACATAAAAACAAGCTAACATTACTGATGGGTCCCTGCTGTGGAATTAAGTAGGTATGTAGAGTTAGATTGTATTACAGGAGAATAATAAAGTTTACATCAGGCTAGGTACAGGAGAATATGTATAGTAACATGATTGGCTCTCATGTAGTATAAGCAAGAATAATACACATCAATTATGCTGGTCTGCTTGGGTGTAAGCAAGGAAAAAGCATTGGAGGTGCATTGGTCTGCTTCTTTGTGTCCCTGGTTGGGGATCTCTCATGGTCTTCTCTTTCCCGGTTACCCGGGCAGCCATTCATTGGGGCAGTGTATGCTTCCCTTTCCGTCGCCATTTTAGAGCCTATTGTACTGTTGGAGCCTTGGGCTTCTGCTGTGGGATTTGCTTTACCTGCAAGATAAGTGGCCACCTGGCTGCGGCTGCGTTGCCCTCCTCTCACTTTCCTGCTTCTGTCTGAGTTTATTTGGTTTGTTGTACCTGACTCTGGCTTTTGCGCTGCGGGCGCCTCTGGCGCCATTGATGTTGTCGCACGATGCAGGGGTCTCCGAAGTGGCGGAGTCAGGGGTGCTTCTGGTATAGCAGGTGAGGCAGGTTGTGGGATCAGTGGGGAAAACTGCTGTCTCTCTTCGATGCGGAGCCAGAAGGCTTCGTAGATATCATCCAGCTGTGTGAGAGTCGAACGGGTGTCTGTTGCTTGAGAAGGCCCGTCTGTGACCTCTGCAATCTTTGGTGTGGCAAGCACCCATTGGTATTTTAACCGCGAGGCACATGAATGGTCTCCTGGGACCGTGATGACCCCCACCGGTCCAAGGGGGAGTGGGGGGGAGACGAGGGCCCAAACTCAAGATTCAAGCTGTGTGTGGTGTCGGAAGAGCGGCCGTCTCCTCCGCGCCGGCCATGCTTGTAGGCCGCATACGGTGCTCGGGTGAGTCTCGCTTTAAAGGTGGCATGTTTGGTACCAGTAGAAGCACCTGAGTATCATCAGTAGCTTGATAGCCCTTATGCGTCGTGCACATGTTGTAGTTTGCCGTTTTTCCGCAATATTTGCCGGTAAGAGCAGGAGCTGTGTCAATAGGCGTCCGCTCAGCTCGGCGATCAGGCCCCGCCCACCAGGTTCTAGATTTTAAACCAGTCAGACAGATAGCCTTTCCCCACATGTTTATTATTATCTTAAGCAACAACTTCCCTAAAGGATCCAGTTGCCTCCTCCTCTTTTCCAAAAGAAAAGTGGGTCTTAGCGAGTCTTTTCATTTTTAAGAGTAGAAAACTGTCATTTTAATAATAGACAACACAACAGAACTTTTTCCAGATTTATTTTGCTATCACACTAGTTATCTTCAAGATAATTGTTTAAACATGATCTATGTATTTATTGTGAAATAATGTGATACTTTAACTGCACACAGATAGACAGCATTAAACAATTATTTGACTTCTAAAGGAATTTTTGGATCAGTGTTCCCTTAGAGGTTTATTGCAATGATACTGAACACTTATGCAACCCTCAAAACGTTCTGTTTAATTTAAACTCATTTAAACTGGTTTAGCTCAGAGCCATCTAGGTTGGAATTTTGCTAATCAACCTCCAGCGGTCCTCGTAACATGTTCACAGACCTGTACTGGCTAAGTTGCATAGAATTCCCCTCTAATGTTTGTGGCAAAAAAATATTACACATTCAATGTGTATTTATGCAAGCACTATAGGTATCCTTATAACTTAATATAGAGTTGAAAATTAGATTTAATCTGACACATTTCTGTAACATCTTGAATAAAGTGCCACACTCTGTACATAATTCATACAATGCCTTTCAGTGATCAAGTTTCATATAACAATATCGATATCTAATAAAACAAGTGCTTTGAAGTGTGATACTCACATTGATTTCAGCTGATCCATTTTTGAAGGGGAACTCAATCTGATCAAGTTTGGATTCAAACTGAGGAATCTCTGTATCATCGTCTGTGGAACATATAATCTTCGCAATGATTTTTCCATTCAAATTGGACCCAGACACATTATTGTGCTCATCCTACAAGGTAAGAGCAAACAAGAGCATTCAAATAAGGAAATATGTGCAGACATAATACATGGAATAAACAATACCTGAACAATCCAGAGGTGGGATAAATTATAGTGAATAGCTATAAGATTGATTGTATTGGTAATAAAGGCAAGTGAAGGCACTAAATATATGGGGGGGAGGGGGGGGAGATATACATAGTATACAAAACATTTACAATTCCCATTCTGTATGAAATTACATGACAAATTATACATTTGTACATCCATATGTGATACATATGATTAATAAAGTAAGGACTAATAAACAAGAATTGTTTAAATCCAAGTTATTTTTAACAGGAAATAGAAAATCGGGATGACATTTATATAGTAGTTGTTAAAAGGTTAAAAAAAGAAAATGGGTTAAAGATTTAACATTAGAGCAATCCATATTTTCCAATTGCTATGTCCATATTAACAACATTATTTTCCAAGGTGAATCCTCCTCCTCCTCCTCTCCCCCCCCCCCCTCCCCTCCAAGTCCTGTGGTTGGCATTCACTTAAGAAGCCTAATGGATGCTTTGCTGGATCTGGTATAGTGTGAACGAATTTAACTATGGTCTCTCTTTGAATGGATAGGCTACTGCTATGTATAAGCATTGGCATACAATCTACTCAGTTGCATAATCTGTCACCTTGGTACTAATAAACTCCAAGCCAGATGACAGATCTCCCAGTATCGGATGCTACAGACTGTACAGTTAGTACAAAAAGAGATGGTACTATACTGCTGTAACTTCATGATATCTAAAACTATAGACAAAAGCAAACAAAAAAATCGTGTTTGTTTATTTCATATGATTTTCTTTAAAAAAAACATTTTCATTTACTACCCCACCCACCCGAAAAAACCCACTACCAATCCTTCAAATAATCACCATGGTTCCACTACAAACAAAACTGTTCACTGTCCTATTGGCCCATCATTTGCATCATCCATCCATTTTTTTTTCTTCTGTTTTCTTTAATTTCTTATACAAATCACGCTATTGAATATCTTGTTTAACATAATAATACGAATACATCCAATTTCAGATAGATAAAACATAAAATAACATACAAGAATAAATAAATAAATGGGAGACAATGTGGCTCGGCAGTCTGGTTTATCACAAAGGTTGAAAAGGTAAAGAGAAAGAAAGAGAAGGACGGAAAGAAAGAAGGGAGGCATTATAAGCATACATCTCTTCTCATCTTTCCCATCATTATTCTCCCTATTCCTTACCCTTCAATTCCTCCATCATGTCTCCCTCCCCCACCCCCCACTTCTCCTTTTTCCTTCTGTCCCCTATCCCATCTCTTTTAAAATTTCTGGAAATTCACAAGTTGATTTGGTTCTTTTTCATTTAATCCAATAAAATATCAAATGTATAATTCATATTTATATATGATGTTCAACCATTGCAATCAAAAATCTTGATTTTTTTGTTCCAATTTATTTGATAAGATATTCCTTTCTCCATTTATAACTGTACAATTATTTGATTTTTTATTTCTTGCCAAGTTGGATTTTTTTCAGATTTCCAATTCCTTGCATTTAGAAGTTTTACTGCTGTTAGAATATGTACTATAATTTGTTTCTCTTGATTTGGGAAGTTTAAGTGTAATAATACACTATCGGAAGTTAAATTCCATTCATTTATAAATCTTTTGGTTAGTCTTTGAGAAATATCAAGCCATACTGTCTGTGTTTTTTTTTAAACCTGACCACCATATATGCATGTGATTAGCATGTTCAAAAACACAACTCCAACACTTTTTAGAGGCATTTGGATATTTTATTGATAAGAGGGTGTATTGCATTTCATTTCGGTTCAGACAGTGTATTGATCTATAACACAGGTTTATTGCATTATTCCACTCTTCTATATTAATCTGAATCTGTAGATTTTTTTCCCATCTAATTATGGAAATTGGTGGTGTGTCTTTTATATATTCTAATTATTTTAAGGTATTTGGTCATTCTGTTTGAAAATTGTATCCAGAATTTAACTGCTAGTCAATTGTCGTTATAAAACAGCTTGTCATTTAGAAATCCCTTAACTCTAATATATCTAATATCTCATGATCCGTGAGATTAAATTATTTTTGAAGTTTAGAGAAATACTATCTTATTCCATTCTATTAGGTGCTGAATTTCCATTATTCCTTTATCTATCCATAATGATAAATCTATATTTTCTATTAAACCACTGATTATTTTTAAGGGTAAACAGGCTATCACTTTATCATTTATCTTACTTTTATTTTTAAATTTAAACCAGTTTGGCAAAATATAATTAAGAGGTGCATTTTATTACGTATGTTTTATTTGCAGTCTTTAGAGAATTCTCTAGTTTCCAGAATTGAGTCAAAATATCTTGAGGTTTATAATCTTTCAATTCTATTGTAAACCAACATTCCGATGAAGAGTCATTTATTTGTGATGCAATCGCATGTGCTAATAAGGCTGCATCTGCATAATCCTGAATTGTTGCTATTCCTAACCCTCCATACGGTTTTTTTTTAGATCGTAATTGTAAATTAATTCTGTTTTTTTTCCCTGCCCATAAATCCAGAGAATGTCGTCTGAATCATATTGAGCCAAGGGGTCAGCATTTTAAAAGGAATCTTTATAAATATGTATGTAAATTTAGGAAGTATATAGGCCTTTTATTTATTATTTCCCCCCACCATGAAATTTCCATTGCCCACTCCCCCCTGTCCCATCATCCATCAATTAAGTGCAAGAGAAGTGTGAGTAGATGTGTAAGGAAAAAAAAAACATGTAATGCTTACAGAGCAGTTTAAAGGCTATCAACTTAAAGGACCAGAGTGGCAGAGAATTAAGCCTACTTGCCTTCAAGTGACAGGGTAGCATCTCATTAGCATTCTAGGAATTGTGGTCTGCTCAGTGACTCATTCGGGGCTCAGATAAGTATATCTTCCAATCCATACACATGATAATGTTTTCACCATCACAGTGTTTAGATTGAAATGTATACCCAATGAAGTAAATACTTCACAAGCACTCGTTTTGGAGGAAAGTTTCACTGTAAAGGTCTGCGTATACCATTAGAATGTAACAACAACAACAATTAAACTGTTTTGCCAAGTAGACTTGAATTTCTTAAAAGCTTAATACATTTTCAAGACCCAAACAACTTTTAATAGAAAGTTTAAAAATATATTTTTCTGTTTCTACATCAAATAATTGGTTTTGGCACATATTAAAAAGAAAAAAAAATAAGATTAATAACTTAACCACAATCTTGAGCCACAGATTCTTAACCAAGGTTCGGCTAGATTCATCCGTTACATTAGAAACTGCTGGCGTAGCAGGCTGTGGGTGCGGCACCAACTTCACAGGCACATTTGGAACAACATCTATCGTAAACTAAACAAAAGAAGAGAAAAACATATTTTTATCACAGAAAGCAAAAAAAAATTAAATAAATAGGGAAAACACCTTACTATAGGCAAGTATCTAAAATAATATTTAATAAAGATGGACCAACCTGTTCACTGTAAAGTGTTAGGTTCTTCTCAACCATAAATACAAACTGGATACGGTATTTTCCAATGCGGTCTGGTATCCTTTTATCCCTTGAAAAAGTAAAAACAAATGCAATAGGTCAGCAAATCCATTCTATCTGACAGGGCTATTCTAAGCACCATAGCCACAACAGCCTATTGTAGTGTTTTTTTTGTGCCAGATGTCTCATGGCACTGCTTCATGGTTTGACACTAACAGATCTCCTTGGTGCCAACTTGGATATTATGTCTAAAAATAACCTCTGTGTTTAGATAAACTGAATGGCTGACAGTACCAGGTGTATAAAGCTGCATGTGGGTAAATGTATGTAGTATGTTGAGCTGCGTGCGGTAGGAGTGTATGTTGCACCTGGGAAGACAAAGAGTGCAGTTGAAGACTCATTGAGGTTTTTATTGTGCCTTGAATCCCCTGTATCGTCCATCTGTTCAGTGTTAAAAAAAAGTTGTTTTTTTTTTAAATTTGCATTTTATTAAAGTTTGTACATAGAATATACATCTTAGCCGTTGAATGGGGGCATAGTTAAAAAAAAATTTGAGTGGTGTATTCCTTAGGGTATGCGGGGAAAGAAAATAAAAGTCTTGCATACCTGAAATAAAAGCAGCCATCCTTATCACCATCTCTGGCTTTGCTGCAAAGGAATGATGTTGCCTAATTAAAAAAAAAAAAAAAAGATATAAATTTAAATATGAATATCTATCATTGGTATTTACAAAATGATTTGCTCTCATTTGGCCATTACCATTTTAGCTCCCCAGGGGGGCTTATACCCCACTTAATTTGTGGGGTTCAATTAATAAGCTAGCACAATTACAGGGAAACATCACCTGAGCTTTTGAAAATAAAATATCAAGTTAAGGGAAAAAAATAATTAAATGACAATTTTTCTAACAATGTGGTACGAAACACAATAAACATTTCCTTATTTTTCCTGCACAAACATCAATATTTGAACAGCTCACATTAGCTGGAGGTTTTGCTCCAGGTGTCTGATACTTCCACATTCTCATGGAGCAGTCAACTGGGTTAAGATTCTTAATGATTTTGTCATCCTCAGAGACAACACGAACCACAAAATCTAAATGAAAAAAAATAAAAAAATATATATCTCACAAAGGTATTTTCTCAATAACAATCATGTTTCTTGATATTTCATTGCTATTTCACAAACCCTCTTTTTTTCATTACCATTGGTGAGAAATTATTATTACTCTGTATAGTTTAGCAGCGTGATAGTGCGGTCACCTTGCAAAAGGCCTGAAGATCACTAAAATTGTTTGCCATCAGTGCGAATACAAACCCACACAGTGCTGCGGTATAAAAAAAATAAAATAACTAAACAAATCCTCCCTGCTTCCCAATACTCAACAGACAGCCCAGTGCATCTCCAGTTGCTTTTAGCCTGCAGATAATTAGTGTTGTGAGGACAACTGTCCCCCCTTACCAGCAGTCCCCTGGTTCTAAAAACGGGACAATAAAAAGGACATGCATGACCTTACAATTTTTTAAACCAGCAAGCAAAAACTTTAGAACAAATATACAAACAAAAATAAAGCAAGACTAACTGTGAAAAATATGTAATAAACATTTCTAAAATATACTATAAACAGGGCATCATTGTGCACCAGCTAGAGAGAGAAAGCTCACACCGAAGTCTGCTGTGCATGATCCCACTGATCAGACCCCCGTTCCCCCTCCTATCAGGATGTTGCAAGATGAAGACAGTATTCAACTACACATGTGTAAATCTGTCAGACATGCCCAATGCACCTTTCCAGCATTTCTAGGGATAGGATACTGATTAGTTAGATCAGTGTCCTCCTAACATGTGTTTAAAGCATAAGAAAGAAGCAGATTGCAGGGTGAGGCAACTGTGTCATTCAAAGCTAAAGCTTTTGGATGAGACAGATGTCTCAAAGTAATGTATGTCCCTTTAAAACTGGACCTTTTGTTTAAACCTTTATGGCGATAATGCAATACAATGAAAATACTTTTGTTTGAATAAGGATAAAAAAAATTAAAAATAAATACTAACTTTATTTTAAAAAGTCTGAGCATTATTGTGCCTGTATGGAGAACTTACCAGGAAATGTATTTCCAGCTGCTAATTCAGCTCCAGAGTGAAATTCAACAACAACACGTACAGGTTTTTCAGGATCTGGGATGATATTTAACTTTAGTACATGGCTTTCCAAAGAACATTTGTTATGCATCGCTTTAAACTGCAAGGAGTATTCCCCCCTAAATAAAAAAAAAAAAAAAAAGAGAATTTGATATTTTAAAACAAATATTATGTTTTATAACATACTAAATAACTAAACAAAGGACATTAAACAATGTAAGAGTACTTGGAAAAAAATAAAACATAAAATCTCATTTACAGACTACTTGTCAATAAAAATCCTGCTAATTGACAGTTCCCTTTAACCCCTTAAGGACCAAACGTCTGGAATAAAAGGGAATCATGACATGTCACACATGTCATATGTCCTTAAGGAGTTAAAGGGATTTTTCCTGCAGTATACTGGTATTACATATATACAGTCATGGGAAAATGTAAGTACACACTTTTTGAATTCTATGGGTATGGGTTTACATATCAGGATATAATACATGAACAGGTTTTAAAATTAGGTAAATGCAACCTCAGATGATCAACACCACATTACATATTACACAGTGTCCTTATTTACTTAAAGGATCACTATAGGGTAAGGAACACAAACATGTATTCCTGACCCTATAGTGTTAAAACCACCATCTAGCCCCCCTGGGCCCCTCATGCCTCCATAAATATAGTAAAAATCTTACTGTATTCAAGCTTAAAGCTGTAACTCTGCATGCTGTTAGACTCAGAAAACAAGCAGAGTGCTGACATCAGCAGAAGTGGCAGCCTGATCCAATCACAATGCTTCCCCATAGGATTGGCTGAGACTGACAAAGACGCAGATCAGGGGCAGAGCCAGCATGATTCAAACACAGCCCTGGCCAATCAGCATCTCCTCATAGAGATACATTGAATCAATGAATCTCTATGAGGAAAGTTCAGTGTCTGCATGCAGAGGGTGGAGACACTGAATGTTTGGATTCATTTTAGGCAGCCGTGACCCAGGAAGGATCTCTAACAGCTATCTGAGGAGTGGCCAGTGAAGTTATCACTAGGCTGTAATGTAAACACTGCATTCTCCGAAACAAGCAGTTTCAGCTGTAGTTGTTCTGGTGACTATAGTGTCCCTTTAACAAAAGTAAAGCCAAAATGGAGAAGTGTGAAAAACTAAGTACACCTTATGTTTCAATAGCTTGAAAAACCACCTTTAGCAGCAATCACTTTTCTGTATGGCTTTATCAGTCTCTCACATCATTGGAGGTATTCTCTTAAGGGGAAACTCCAGTCTTGCCTCTAGTATGGCCCAGAATCGGGCAAAGATAAGATCGAGCTTCGCCAGTGTTGTTGCTATGTGGGCCTTGGCAGCGGATTCTGCTGTGGTCGCTACCATCAAGTGCGCCCCGGTGCCCTACCACTCTTAGTGGCGGTATGTTGAGATGTGATGGTGGACCCTCATGGGACCAGGAGGACCCTCACTGGTCCAAAGGGGGGAGAGGAGAGTGCAGAAGTCGGCCAGGTTTCACAAGAGAGTCTGCACCAGGAGAGTGTCCGCCTCTCCAGCGTCTGAGTCACATGTAGACCGCAAAAAGTAAGATGCCTGTGGTCTGGGCCAGAGAAGTTCTAAATCTGGTATTGTTCGGTTAATCAGTGTCCCCACTGTGCGTTACCCCATTTGTGGCAGCGAGATCTTCTATTTGACTGGAGAAAATTGCTTAAATATAGCGTGGAGCCCGTGAGCTCATTCAACATGCGTCCTCTCAGCTAGCAAGTCAGGCTCTGCACCCTTATCACTTTCATTAAATAGAGGCACAGGCGTAAGTAGCTACATCTAATACAAGAAGTTAGAATAGGACACACTTTAATTCAGTCCTTTAAACATTACATTACCCGCACCACCAACCACATGATTTATCTGATTACATGTCCCTTTGTCAAACGTGGGGAAGACAGACTGTACATTGAGGGACGTATTAAGGGACATTGGTCTGGAATTACTGCTGCATTCCAAGATCAATGTAGGTTAAGCTTGGAACATACCTTGTACCTTGTTTTGTGACTGGAGAGTCAATAATTGGCTTACAGCATCATTTGACTGCTCTTAGCCAATCAGCTGCACCCCTACCCGGCGGCGCACTGTACTTCCTGAATTAAAAAAATTCAGAAGCCTGATGTTGCCAGGGGTGGAGTAGACATCACTGCTGCAGGCAACTATGGGTTTTGTCAATCTTTCTTTTATTAAGGCATGTGCAATAGGGTACAGAACAAAAAGAGGGGAAATGCAATAGTGATATACAGATAAGGGTGAATACAGCGTTAATTACATTTCCTGCTAAACAATGCCTAATTTTTATTTTTTATGTAGGTTAACGAGTTTAAGTTCACGTTTGGTTTTGAAACGGTTGAACAAACATGTTTAAAACAGAGTTTTAACAACAAGAGGATAGCAGGCTATTAAACCTTGTAGTTTGGACTGTAACGGAGTTTCAGTTATACTTGTGACACTCAAGTAGCCGTAGCTAAGATTCATCAGAGTGTTATATTGGCAAAAGGGCAGGTTCTACATTATGCAGTTATACATGGACTGTTTCATCTGTTGCTAGCTCTCAACAAAAACAAACAAAATAAACTGATAACAGGTTGCTTCTGAGCATACATGCGCTTATAAGAACAGGTAATACACAGGCTTAAATTCCCTAACATGTCAAGTATGTATTCAGTGTCGGCGATGGAGACTTCGTTTGCATATCACATACAAGCTTAAAATATATTATAAACAGGTTTAAGTCCCTTAATATGTTGTGTAAGCCGACAGTGCTCATAGTAGGTTATAATGTTAGGAGGGATAAATAGTGAAAAGAGTAACGTAAAGAAAACACAGGCCTAACGGTAACACGTGACAACATCTCCGATGTCGGGCTGCCTCTTGTTATATTAGTGGATTAAACAATACGATTGGAAACAGAATGGCTTATTTGTCTTAATCTAGCTAATCATAAGCAAAGTATCAAGTAGGTAATTAAGTAAAGTAAAACAGTGCCCTGTACTATCATGCATGGTTATCAAGGTTATACTAAGGCTGTGATTACTGCAATTTATGAGGCTTAAACATGCATCAAGTTGCATAAGTACCCAGTACTGCTCGTTGTGTCAAACTAGGCATAGTAGCTTTTCAGATAACGGGTATTGAGTTCAGTTGTATAGCAGTCCATAAGCCTGACAACAGGAGGGTGCGTGGTAGGGCTTTATCAGATGCCTTCATCCGATCAGTAAAAGAAAAGGACACAAAACTCAAAATATGGTGCATGGCGTTTAAGGGCTAGAGCAGCTGCTCAGATCGCTAGGTGGGAATGTCCAGTACAGTGCCAGTCCATCAAGGTAGCTGAACCGGGTCCGTCAGGAGGCAAGGTTGTTGTGTCGCTGGGAATGGTAGCACTGGCCTATTCTGTCTGAGTTCTTGGTAGCATTCAGCCGATGCCGGTCAGGAGCAAGGCAGGTGTCGGACGGATGGATGGTCGGCTGCTCGGCAGTGCAGCGAGACAGACGTCAAGTCGTGGGGTAAGCGTGCAGAGGGGTTGAGTGCGGTGAGAAGCTTCTCCCCAGCTCCAGGCTTTACATTGGGCCCCCACCTCGTGTCCACAGACTCGGGTACCTCTCTGGGCCGGGTCTTTCCCTTTATGGGCGCTGTGGAGGGATCTGGTGGTTCTCCGCCGCCGCCGGCGGGCGACCCCCCTGCGGTGTGGTCGGTGGTTTGGAGAGAATCTCCTGTTGGGCCTCTGCCTAGAAGGGCACTCCGCCATTGAAGAATTGGCGGCCATGTCCGGGATCTGCCCTCTCCGGCTCGCAGTCTCCCGCTTCCCCACTACTGCAGGTTGGTTGGGGGTTTGGTGTAAGCTCCGCTGCTCCAGTTTTTCCCAGAAACTATTCAGCAAAGTGTCCAGGCGTACATGAAGGGGCTGAGTTTCTCCAGGCTCCGTGTTGAGGAGTGTGGTCGCCATTTTGCGGTTTACAGCCTGCTGGTGCAGAGCCTGTTGTGGAGTGCCGTCGGTTTTTGCATCGTTTGTGGGCTGATGGCACATGTCGATTGGGACCGGGATGACCCCCGCCGGTCTTGGGGGGGGGAGGGAGGTCCGATACTGCGGGTGCTGTGAGGATCGGTGAGCTGGGAGAGCGGCCGCCTCTCTCCAGCTCTGCGAGTTGTAGGCCTCGGCCCTCCGGTTCAGCATCACAGCGGGCATGTAGTCGATCAAGGTGTCTCCCGGTACCCCTGCTCCTGTGAGACAAGGCAGGGTGAATTGGGGTGCAGAAATTGTAGATTACCCCCTGATTTTTGCTTAAAACCGGGATCAGGCTCAGGAGCTCTCAGTAAACGTGTCTGTTCAGCTCCCCGGTCAGGCTCCGCCCCCCGGCAACTATGGGTTTAAACCACTTGAGAACGATTTAACCCCTTGAGTTACACTAGTTCCACAACAACTTAATTTAAATGGAGTTGTCTTGGTGCCTGGAGTGTCACTTTAATGTTCCTATTGTTCTAACCTAGTTTTGGCAATTCAATTAAAATTATTTATCTATTTTCTAAATTGAAATTAAACTACTATTGTGAGCGTGGATGCAGTACTCCACGTAATTATTATCACTTACTTTGGTGCTGTAAATGTGAAAAAACCCATGTTAATTTGGCCTTCACTGTTAGTCTTCAGCTGATGATGTTGCTGGCTAACCTGTACAAAATAAATATAGAAATCTTCTTAACAAGTTATAAACAATGTACCACAGGCAAGAACAAGATCTAACAATTCTGAAAAAGAGATCCCTCTTAATGTATTTATCATTTTAGAAAAAACATTATTATACACATTAAATAGGTGTCCATTCCACATTTTTAGCATAACATCAAGCAACCTGTAAACAGTTGTTGCATTAGTCCTTGGTTAATCGGGCTGCTTGGATTAATGCACCAGTGCTTTTCAGTCGGGAAGACTGTGTGCATGAAGGAGTTATTACCACCCAGCGTCTGGCTACCTTATCCCTCTACCAGGGCATAAAGTGACACCAAATTAATCCTGGAATCTACACTACACCAGATTAACTATGCTGCCACAATCCAAGCTCTTTTGATAAGGGTGTCGTGGGTTACCCAAATTATGTTCCAGTTATATTTAAAGAAACACTAAAGCATTAGGAATACAAACATGTATTCCCAAAGCTATAGTGTCACTATTTAGTTTGTATTCAATGCTTACCTATGTTTTAGTCAGTCAGTGCAGCAGAAACTCCTCTAGTGGCTGCCTGTAAGAAAACCACTAGAGATGTGTTTAACCATGCAATGTAAACATTACAGGTTCTATTAAACAGCAATGTTTTACATTGAAGGGTTAAAACTAAAGGACTACTGCATCCAGACTACTTAATTGAGATAAAGTGGTCTGTGTGACTTTCATGGTTCTTTAAAAGCAAATGCTGCAAATATCCCAATCCCTTACACAAATTGTTTGCAACCTGATTACATCCTTGTCTCTATGGGTTTGTGAATTCAGATATTAGAGCCCAAACACAGGATTAGATTAATATTTTAATAATGAAAAAATATTACACAGTGTTGAAATGATATTAAACAAAATAGACCAAAAAATAGTCTTAAAAGGGACACTATAGTCTCCAGAACAACTACTTGTTCTTAATGGAGTTGTTATAGTGTCTTTAGCCTTTCCTTGCAGAGTCACTCAGACAACCATTAGAGATGCTTCCTGGGTCAGTGCGAGACAATGTGCAGCACCAATGTTCAGCGTCTCCACTCTTTGCATGGAGGCGCTGAATGCTCCCCATAGAGATGTATTAATTAAATGCATCTCTATGAGGAGATGCTGATTGGTGCAGTGTGGCATTTGCCATGGATTAGCAATAGCCTTTTCATAACGCTTTTCAATGGGAAATGGCTTAGATTGTCATTTTGATGATCTCAGCCATGGAGGCGAAACGGGGCAGAGCCAGCCGCAACAGACCTGTGTGACTATGGAATAAAGGTGAGTAAACTCACCTTTTACAATAGTTAGAGGACCGGGGACCCAACTAGTGTTATTACAGCTATAATGACAGGAATACATGTTTGTATTCCTGTCACTATAGTGTATTAACCCCTTAAGGACACATGACATGTGTGACATGTTATGATTCCATTTTATTCCAGAAGTTTGGTCCTTAAGGGGTTAAACATAACACAAAAACCTACACTTACACAGATATCACTGATAATCTTACAGTAGACCAGTGTAAACTCCTAATTAAGTCCTTTCCTGTGTTGCTAAAAAAAAAAAAAAGAACAAAAAAAAAAAAAAGCAAGAGAACTTTAAATTTGACCTGGACTGCCATTCAGTTATATACAAGTCTTTCTTCTTTACCTAGTAAAGCCAGTCCCCTCTGACCAAATGACCAGTTTTTGATAATGGATTTACACAGCAATGCTCTTTTAATCACAGAGCCTCACTTTCTCTCAGATTAAATATAGATGCTAAAAAAAAAAATACCAACCCCCCCCCCCCCAAAAAAAAACAAACCAAAAAACAGACTATTCAGGTCAACCCTAAAAATAGTTAAAGAAAAAAATGTTAAACCGAATGGTGAACAAAAAAAGCAGATACTTGAGGTTAACTCTGGAGATGTTCTGACAGAATCATGCCCACTGTGCAAGACATATATTTGCAGTCTCTAAAACATATTTATTGCTTATAAAGTCCCAACTTCAATTACCCTATTTAATGGCTTAACACATGGGTAGCGTTATCAATCTACGTTAGAAAATATTCAGAACCTTACCTTAATTGTGTTGTCCTTAGCCACTGCAATTTTTACATTTGGTTCTGGAGACAGATTGCCCCAATTGTCACAGAGTTGAATTATTAGCGGCTTTTCCATTGGCTTCCCACTGACTGCAGTAATTGACTGAAACAACATATTTACATTAAAAACAGCTCGTCAGTTGTATTGACACAATACTTTTAAAATAAAGTAACAGTAGAATTATTTGCTAGAGGTTGAAGTTGCTTAGAGTAAAACTCCAAGCACAATAACCACGACCGCAAACTGTAGTGGTCATGGTGCTAAGGGTGCCCTGGTATCCCTCTACTGCAAGTAGTCAAACTTTGAAGTTGCTCACTGCTTCTATTATTAATGCAGGATAACCAGAATTTGTTAAGTGCCAACTACTTTTAGTTGTCCTGAGCGAAGTCTTGCAATGAAGGTCTTAGGTCAGTGTGTTAGCTGCTTAGGAACTTCCGGCTCAGAGAAAAGTCAGTGTTTCCATTACTGCCTAGGAAGACCTCTAGGGGCCACTCCTCATTTTTAGTGCTCCCCATAGAGATGCATTGATTTAATGGATCTGCATGAGGAGATGCCAATTGGCTAGGGCGTAGTTTGGGCCCTGCCCCACCACCTTGTCTAAGATCATCAGAATTGACCATCTCAGCCTGTCCAATGTTTTCCAATTATGATGATGTATGTCAAGGATGGCGGTTTGGGGGCAGGGCCAGTGCAGGCAGACCCGCGAAGTGCTAGAATTAAGGTATGCTTTCATATTATTTAAATGGCGCATTGAATCAATGCATCTCTATAAGGAAAATTCAGGGTCTTCATGCAGAGCGTGGAGACGCTGAACGGCAGTGCTGTACAGTGTGCAGCACTCCCACAGGAACCACCTCCAGTGGCCATCTGAGGAGTGGCAACTGGAGGTGTCCCTAGGGGGCAATGTAAACACTGCCTTTTCATGTTTGCATGAAAATGCCTGAAGGGAATTATTATACTCACCAGAACAACTACATTATGCTGTGGTTGTTCTGGTGATTACAGTTTCATTTTAACTCCTTAAGGACACAGCTTCAGAAGCTTGTCTTACCCTTAAGGACACAAGCAATGTTTGCATTTTTTGTTGTTTGTGTTCAACTGCAATTTGCATCTCTCGCATTTATTGTACCAACACATATTATATTCAGGTTTTTAGGCGACAGAAAGGACTTTTAATTTGATGTTACATATACATATATGAATCCTCATTTATTACAAAAAATTCAAAATAATGGAAAAAAAAAACACAAAAAAAAAAAATCATTCTCCCCCTCCCCCCTACTAGTTTTGATAATAACGAGTGCATATGTCCAGCTTAGAAAAAGTAATTAAAAATCAATTCATTTATTTGTCTTCATTTACAGAGTACATAACATGTGTAGGATTTCAGTTCATTTTGAAAGTTACAGTTCACAAACTACAAGGTCTAAAATAAAATTTCAATGTGAAACAATTTTAGAAGTTGGTATGTTTGTCTTGGAAGTTTAATACCCATCACAGAAAACAAAATTGCCACACAAAAGTATACATTTATATAAAGTAGGCATCACAGGCTATTTACCCAAGGTTATTTTGACACTTTTTACGCAGCCATTTCACCGCCAATCTCTGCTAAATATTGGAGAAATATTTTTTCTCTTTTTTGGCATATACACATATAACAAGGTTTTTGTAATGTGTATTTCGTAAAGCTAGTGTGTGCTATCCCTGTACAGTCCCTGCATTCAGTGATCAAAGGGCAGGGAAGGGGGTTAAAATGTATTGGAAAGGGGTGAGGGTGGGATTTTACAATTCATTTTTTTTTCTTGCAGAGCGCAACTGATCAGCACTGATCTGTCTCTCTGCACTTGGAGCTGCAGGGAGACAGATTGGGTTTCACTGCAGCACGTGTGATCGCTCTGATACACCGC
This sequence comes from Pelobates fuscus, assembly GCF_036172605.1. Lineage (NCBI taxonomy): Eukaryota > Metazoa > Chordata > Amphibia > Anura > Pelobatidae > Pelobates > Pelobates fuscus. The sequence goes on along the minus strand of NC_086320.1, from coordinate 117,315,779 downwards.
CTGAATCAGTGAGATTGCGTACAGTAATGTGCCTCAGACACGGCACACTGCAAGAACATTAACCCCACAATTGCGGCAATCGGGGGTTAATTTTAGAGCATGACGGATCCAGTCCATCATGTGTCCTTAAGGGGTTAAAATACTTTTTTTGTTGTTGTTGTTTGGTTGTCAATCAGGAAGTTATAATTAACTTCAAGTCTGAATATATCAATATGTGGGACTGAAACACACACACAATTTCTTTCCTCCAAGGAAAAACCTTTATGCCAGACAGTGCACACAGCCTTGCTATATTATTATTTTATTATTTATATAGCGCCATCAAATTCCGTAGCGCTGTACAATGGGTGGACTAACATACATGTAATTGTAACCAGACAACTGAACGTACAGGAACAGAGAGGGGGAGGGCCCTGCTCAATGAGCTTACATTATATATATAAACTGATAACAGCTAGCAGTTTATAGACCAGTTCCACTTAGCTTATGTGAGATATGAATCTTACTTAACAGATTGTCCCATAAACATCTGCTGGACAGTAACGTACGGTATACGAATATAACCCATAGACCAGGCTATAGATTGGTGGAGCATCTCCCTACTGAGGAAGGGGTATGCCTGCAGAAGCAGATAGCCTCACTCATCATTGCAGTTTTAGGAACACTGGAGAGGATTATATTTATTATTTGATTGCATTATTTAATGTATTATCTAAAAGGTTGGAGATAATGACTTGTGAACTTTAGGTGAGCATCAGATAAGCATTAAAATTTTACATATAAAGATTTGTATATAAGACAAAGACTATTTAACCTGTAATGGCATGCATCACTTTGTATTCTCAATGAATACTCAATCTTACCTCTGTTTTTGGCCAGTCTAGCAGAAGAAGTTTCGCTGGAATACCAGCAACAAGGTTTAACTTTACATAACTTGAAAAAGAACGCCATGCAAAGCAGAGTTCTCTCTCTCCTGGTGCTCCCACATGAAACCTTACTCCTTTGACTTTTATGGTGTGTGTGTTTTCCTGTTACAATGAAAAAAAGCTATGTCAAATAAATAAACATTGTTATTTTGTGATACAGTAAAACAGGGGCAGTGGGCTGTATTTTACATCAGATCAAGGGCCGTCACAAAATCAGCAATAATATACTACTTTATATAGCCAACATTGTAAAGCAAATAAATGTTTCACATATCTTTTTTAAACTTGAATTATTTACAACACACACTAGAAAACACAACTTTTCATATTCTACAAAAAGTGCATATCTGTCGTGACACAATGTAGTTTGGTCTCACAAATCTCTGTTAGGTTTTATTTTGGTTACTTTGCAATTTGCAGAAAACTTTACAAATCTCATCTGTGAGTCAGGCTCTCTTTATTGAGTTAACATTTTGAATGAATAAATGCACGCATATATAAGTAATACCAAACAAGAACCAAATGAACAAAGCATATTTGTTAACTTAGGATACTTTATAATAACTTGGGATACTTTTCTGGGAATACTTCCGACAGAAGTCCACAAGTGACAAGCCTCCACGTTTGTATTTTAATGTTGAATTATTTAGAAAGTCTGCAATCTTCAGTTATAGATTTTAGAGTGCAGTATCAATGTCCATGGAGAATGGTGATGGAAAAAAATATAGTCTATAATCTTTTTTATTTGAATTAAAACCAGTGTTTAAATTCCACTCTCAGGTTTAAAGCTCTTTGCAAATAATTTATTTTAAGTCTGCATATTACTTAAATTAACGCTATAGCGTTATAAATACAAATGTGTGTTCCTAATGGTATTGTGCCCTGTTAAAAGTTTAGTTAAGTGATGTGTGTATATCAGAAGCTGGAGGGTTCTTGCGAGCTACCGAAATAGCCAGTTTCCTACACAATTACAATACTTGCATTAACATCATGAGACAAATTGCCACTTGAGTGGTGTCTAATGCATCTGTACTTTCATTCATGCCTACAGAACACAAACAAACTGCATTCAATTCTGAAAGTGTCAAAAACATCCGCAGAAAGATACTCCACAAGCCTTGCAACTGTCACACCTGGCAATTGTTCTTTTGAAATGTCTTTGCATTGTGCTGGAGAAATTATATCAAAGGCACTCTGAAAACACTCCTTTAAAAATTCTATGCCATGAAATGGTTTTTCATGGTTTGCAATTATGTAGATAGGCCACACTTTTTCAAGCTGGTACCCTATTTTGCTATTTTTGTTGTTGTTATTTTAGCTAAACCACTTTGGTGCTTCAAAAATGTCCTTCCAATATATTCCATTTATCACTATGTTTTGATTTGCAATATCTCTTAAACTCTTCATGACATTAGGACTCTGCATGGCGTCTAGAAAATAGTAGGCATAAAGGCCATTGGCATGGCATTGCATGGAACATCCTATAGTTTTGGTGCAAGCAAGGTTAAATACCTGCTCAACGTGAGTCATTTAACAATCAGGAATGAGACGTTAATCTATTTTAAGTTCCTTTCTGTTGATGTGTAAACATTATTATACTGTAGAACCAAGAGGTTTTATGCACTCCCTCCATGTTCGCAGTGCTTAGCTGGACCTAAAGTTGGCTGTACCTTGGTCAGTAGTAGACAAAACAAAATGGTCCAGGTGTATGAATCAAACCAAGGACGTATCTCACACGAGGCAAACAAGGCAAAAAAAGTCGCCCCCAAACACCCAGGCAGATCCCTTGTTTGCCTCGTGTCCTGGGTGGCTAAAGAGCTGGCCGGCAACGAGGGAGCATGCTCACCTGAGCTCTTCCTGCTCAGCTCCCTCCGCAGCGCTTAATGAAGCCGGGAGCCGGAATATGGCATCAGACTGGCTCCAAGCATCACTAAACGGCGCGCGAGGGAGCTGAGCAGGGAGTTTAAAGCTCCCTCGCCGCCTACTCAGCCTGTCCGCCCCTTGCCTGCCCAACCAGCAGCCCCACTGGACTGCAGGTAAGCAATCCACTCCAGCTCTCCCAGGGAGGCTGGGTAAATATAAAATTAAATTTTAAAAATAATAATTTTTGAGTGTTGGTGGAAATGTGTGTGTGTCTGTAAGCATGTGTCTAAGTGAATGTATTTGTGCGTGTATCTGTCAGTAAGTGCGTGCGTCTGTCAGTTTGTGCCCAACTAATAGTGTGCGCGTCTGTCAGTGAGTGTGCGCGTCTGTCAGTGAGTGTGCGCGTCTGTCAGTGAGTGTGCGCGTCTGTCAGTGAGTGTGCGCGTCTGTCAGTGAGTGTGCGCGTCTGTCAGTGAGTGTGCGCGTCTGTCAGTGAGTGTGCGCGTCTGTCAGTGAGTGTGCGCGTCTGTCAGTGAGTGTGCGCGTCTGTCAGTGAGTGTGCGCGTCTGTCAGTGAGTGTGCGCGTCTGTCAGTGAGTGTGCGCGTCTGTCAGTGAGTGTGCGCGTCTGTCAGTGAGTGTGCGCGTCTGTCAGTGAGTGTGCGCGTCTGTCAGTGAGTGTGCGCGTCTGTCAGTGAGTGTGCGCGTCTGTCAGTGAGTGTGCGCGTCTGTCAGTGAGTGTGCGCGTCTGTCAGTGAGTGTGCGCGTCTGTCAGTGAGTGTGCGCGTCTGTCAGTGAGTGTGCGCGTCTGTCAGTCAAAGTGCGGCCTTGACAGTAAGGGTTGGGGAAAATGTAAATTTGGAGGGGTGTCCGAACACCGTCCTGCCTAGGGCAGCACAAATCCTAAATACACCACTGAATCAGGCAGATTTACTGCACTTTCCAATAAATCTGCCTGACTCACACACACTGAGTGCCTGGATCATTTTGCTTTGTCTAAAAATTATTATAGGCAAAACTGTGAAGAATCTGTTTTTTTTTTTCCATATTTAACAGTTTAAGCAATGTCTGTCCTTTAACCCCTTAAGGACCAAACTTCTGGAATAAAAGGGAATCATGACATGTCATACATGTCATGTGTCCTTAAGGGGTTAAAAACATATACAGATGCATATTTTTGTGTTATTAAATTTATGTCAAAAACAGTTAAAACACACTATGTTTTAACAAAATTATACATAAAAATAAGGTATTCAGGCAGTTCACAAAATAATGTGAACACAAAAACGAATGCACAGTACACAAATATTAGGTTGCAACAATATAGAGTGGCACAGCTCTCTATTCTACTATTAATTGAATAGGGATTCCTAAGGAATATGATTCCACAAGAGACCCTCTGTTACATAGAAACATTAGTCAATGGCCTGATCTTATATCTAGGGTAGCCTCGTGCCTATTCTACACATGCTTAAACTCCCTCACTGTGTTAGCTCTACCATTTCAGCTGAAATGATATTCCATGCGCATCCACTACCCTCTCAGTAAAGTAATACTTGATATTTTTAAATCTTTGCTCCTCTAATTTAAGAGTATGTCCTCTTGTTGTGGTAGTTTTTCTTCTTATAAATAAATTCTCCTTCTTTACTGTTTTCATTCCCTAGATGTGCAATGATGATTTAACAGGCATAACTACTTTTTTTTTATTTTCTTGCATCTGTACAAGAATGTCTATACAGATGCAAGAAAATAAGTAGTTATGTCTGTTAAATCATCATTGCACGTCTAGGTTTCATGAAGATAAGGCAATACAGACATGAAACTGAATAAGCTGACAGATCTGCATCTAATATACACATTCTGGCAAATGTATCAAGTACAAAATGTTGTGTATCTATGTGACCCTAAGCCTAAAGGAGATACAACCAATAAACCAAAAAATAAATGCCACAGGCATGAAGCACTATGGCATATAGGTATGGTGGCAATAAAGAATTAAAGCTACTTTTGGTATAAAGTTTAAAAGTCAGGTGATGTTCGTGACCCCATGTTAAGTTGTTGGGCAGAGTGAGACAGGCAGCTGGGCAGAAGTGGTGACACTGCTGTTGCTGGGAGCTGGCTGTGGATTGGATGCAGGCCGTGAGCCAGGGAAGCAAGGTAAGAATAAATGTAGGCAGTGCGAGCGCAACTCCTATCAGCTTTCCAGGAGAGGAGCAGCGTGTACGGACTCCCGTCCTCCCATCCATTTCTTAAGTTATTTCTATATATTTATTGTTGTGGTGTTATAAAGCACTGGGGCAAAAGTCATCCTCAGGGTCAATTCAGAGGAAGGTTATAGTGGCAATATGGTGGTGGTGAAAGTTTAAAAGTATTAAAATAAAGTGAAAAGTTTAACGAAATAGGTTTATCATTATGGTATTATGTTTGTATGCCCCATGAGCCTTAAAATAACCACCATGACCTAGCCCAGGTATAGGCAACCATCGGCACTCCAGATGTTGTGGACTTCATTCCTCATAAAGCTCTTACACCAATAATGCTGGCAATGCATTATATTCATGCAAATATTGCCTACCATTCATATTGCATTTACAAAATATAGTTAAAATGACATACCTGGTAAGTAATTTTTAAACCAGTTTTGTCAAGATTATTTCCTGAAACTCCCAGTGAATTTACGTAGGAAGGGGACAGAGATTCTATTTTATTCCCATGTTGGTCCGTGAGCATTAATTCTATAAAAAGTAGATCAAATTAAAATAGTTATTAACAGTTTCATTGGATACAACATTTTGTATATTCCATTTCATATATATTAAAATTATTTATACCCGAGCTATATTGGAATCAATCTTGTGGTTCAATGAATTTCTAATTTAGAGATGAATTATTTTATGTTTTACTTATATTACTGATGTACCATAACTCCTTAACTGCAAACACATACACCCTTTATTATCTTTGTAATAGATTATTTTAGTATCTCTCTTATTCTGTATTGTCTCGTGTAATGTTTAATAAAACCTCAAAATACACTTATTGAACTAAAATTATAAATAATAGAAAAATATATAGTTGTGGAAGTGTTCTACAGCAAGAAAAACATGAATATTGTTAGGGTTTACAGTAGATGTAGCCCAACAAAGTATATCCCCAGTAAATTACAACTTCAAGCTGAGATTTCTTTTTTCACCAACTACTTGGAGACCTGTAACATCTGAATCTCCCACAATAATTATATATAAGGGGTTAATATATTTAAGGATTTCTTGTGTTTTCTCCTATTTTATTTTATGGACTGTTTTGCAATTTGTTATCTGTGCCTATGTATGTAATTTATTTCTGTATTTTTGTACACAGCACTGAGAATCCCTTTTTTGTTAGATTAATTGGGAGTAATTGTTCAGTTTGACTGTCATTGTTATGCGCTAGTTTTGGGAAACGATAAGCCCGAATGTGGTGTTGTGAGTAGAGGGAACTAATTGAATAGTTTGAGATTGTGGGTTGTGTAAGTGCATAGTCTACGGGGTAATCCAAATCTTCTTGGCTTAGATGTGGAATGATTCTGCTTATCAAGTTTAGGATTTGAAAGTATGCAAAAAAAGGGAACATTGAGGTCAGTATATTTGTTTGATTTGTTGGAGTGTTAGAATTGGTGTGTTTTTTTTCCTCATTTAAAAATGTACACGTTAGTTTGGCCTACAGTCTCCCAGGAGCGCTATGGGTACTGGGCATTACCTTTTTGGAGGCACAGGTTATGTAGAAGGCAAGTAAGTTTTGTGTATTGTAATTGGAGTCCCAGGAGATATCTCACCAATTTCTATATTTTAGTGATGGATGCAGGCATCAGAGTGCCAAATAATCCTCAAAAAACTGGTAGGCAGACCACCATTGTTAAAGTCTTTGGGGACGGAAATGAAGGATTGCACTTTGTGCTGTCTGCACCTGTTGGCATGTATTAGTATCTATGTTATTATTGCTTGTTTGAAAATAATACAATAAATAATTGGATGATATGTGTCACAAACCTGGTCATATATAAATCAATTAATCTTTACTTAATGTCCTAATGTGTTTAACACCCCACCTCCTATAGACTGTAAGCTCTTCAACCTATCGTTCCTGTAAGTTTTCTTGTAATTGTCCTATTTATAGTTAAATACCCCCTCTCATAATATTGTAAAGCGCTACAGAATCTGTTGACGCTATATAAATGGCAAAAATAATAATAATAATGAATCATGGGAATTTTAGTTATGCAACAGCTGGGAATCTCGCTTTAGGCCACTCTTAGATTAAGGTATATGGGCTTAAGATGGAGAGTGGCAAAATCAACATGGTATCTGAACATAAGGGGGTAATCATGCATTTGACTATAAAAGGGTTAAAGGGACACTATAGTCACTGTCTGGTTTCTATAGCATGTCCCTACAGCCTTAACACTGTAAACACTGCCTTTTCAGAGAAAAGGCACAATTTACTTTGCTGGCTAGTTACAACTCTAGTGGCAGTCACTCATACGACCACTAGAGGTAGAGGTGCTTCCTGTGTTGTGTCAGTGCTAAACGTTCTCCATAGAGAAGCATTGATTCAATGCATCTCTATAAGGAGATGCTGACTGGCACAGTGTGATGTTTTGTTGTGCATGCACAATAGTCTTCCAATGCGTTCCTATGGGAAAAATGTATTATCTCAGCCACGGAGAGGGGGCCAGTCATGGCAAGACTGGCACGTGGCAGAAAAGGTGAGTAAAATCACCTTTAATCTCCAGAGAGAGGGGGGCTTGGGACCTGCATTCCAGCAACATAGTCCCATTAATATATGTTTGTATTACTGACATTATAGTGTTCCTTTAAGTGTACTAAAAGGGAGTGAACAAATTAACTATATATAATTAGCAACTATAATGTAATTTAAAATATGTCAGTACACAGAACAAATAAAACACATTAATAACAATGTTTAGAAACCTGTATTAGGTCTAATTAAACAAACAACCGTTTTGAGGTTTAGATGAATTCACCTCTATCGAACAAATAACAGAATTTCTAGCAATTACAAAGCTATATCTCCGGTTTCATTTGGCAAATCACTTTATACTGTCCTGACAAGTCATCTGTCAGATTACTTTTTTAGTAAACATCTGAAAAGAGTGGTGAGTACCTATCTCACTTTGCAGTTCTTCTCCCATCTGAACTATATCAGTCCCATTGAGCGTGTATTTTAAATGTTTTGGTTCATCAGCAATAGGTCTGAAACAAAGTATGAGAAAAAAAAAAAACATTTCTAGCAAGAATGCAAATACAACATAATTTTCACAAGTATTAATAAAGGTATCCCTAAGCACCGAACTAAGTACTAAACACAGAACCAGCTTTAGTGTAAAGGGATAGTATAGTGTTAGGAATACAAACCTGTATTATAACACTATGGCTCCCCCCGCCTCCGCCTTCTCTCAAACCTTTCATTTCCTTAGCCAATCCCAGCATCGATCTCCTTTTGTAAGACACAAGCTAATTTTTTATCACCCTGAAGAAAATATAGATTTCTATCAATCTACTTCACTTTATTGAACTTTTTACTGTATGGGTTGCTGGACACAACCTGTCCCCCATCAGCCGGTGGCAGTACTTTTTTCTTTTTTTGGGTTACGCTAAATAATATTCAACATAGACCCCCACCTGATTTAAGTGATTGCTCAAAACCCTCTCAGCCATCCATGAAGGATTGCCCCAAGTCAAAAATCTACTCTTAAAATCTGGGCGCAAATTAAACCCCAATCAAAATCCTATGTTTCTGGAAACAGTGAACTTCTGCTAAACGGAAAAAAGGGTTCAAGAAAGTATTGTACCATATCTCATATGACTTTTTTTTAGAGGTGAAGAAGAGCCACAATATTTATCCTTGTGGAGTTTAAAGGATAGCAAGCTTTTGTTTTATGGTATAGAAGAATACACCAAAACCACATCCATGGTCACAAAGTTCTGTTGCACTTAACACCATGGATAGTAGACAACAAGTGCTTGGTATCTCTGAGATAACTAAAAAGTCTCAACATCAATAGTTGAAGATAAAAATCTATCAAATTTAGAAACCCCCTCACTAAAGGACCTTGTGTCAGAGACTAAAGGCATCATAACAAATAGTCTTTGGTAAGTGATGAAAGATAGATTTACCTGGTGCAGGAGGTACCAACTCTTCTGCCAATGATCTACTGATAACCCCTTCCTCAACAGCAGTGTCTAAAATTGGCAATAATTGTATGATGCATGCACCCATGGGATACCTATCTAGCACCTCTTAACTACCTCAGGACTACTTTTTCAAAGTGATTGGCTTCCTTTTTATTTATTGAAAAATAACTATACTCATGTTATCCGATAAGTCATTACACCATTTTAATACATACTTGACAGTAAAAGCACTTTCCAAAGAAACACGTTCATCATGAAAGGACACTTGGCAGTATCGAATTTCCTTCACTGAAGTTCCTACTTCAACATCGGGTAATCGACCTTCGATCAAGCTTTCCATGCAAACATGAGGTGTCCAGTTAACCTATGTAACGGTTAAAAAAAAAAAAAACAGCTTAAAATTTACTTGTAATAATTAAATATGTATATAATAGAGAGGAACTTGCCCTACGATACAATAATCTCTAAAATGTAAGATTTAATATATTAATTAAAAACACATTTTATTACAAAGTAAAATAGTGTGAAAAGTAAACCTAAATAAGAATGAACCTAATATAGTCAATTTAATATAAAGGAAAAGTGAGAAGAAAAAGAGAAAAAAATAATACATACAGAGTTATCGACCAATTAATCATTGAATTAGAGATCAATAAGTATAGTTTCCTGCTAGGTTATAGAGGCAGAAAAATATCTGTAATCTTGTGATGTTAGTCAGAATGCCAGAAAAACAAAAACTGACAGTCTACAATAACAACAGTATCAAGAAGAGTAAGTGTAGCAAAGTATAAGTATTTGCAACTAGATACTAATGTAGCAATTGTCCCTGTAGTGGGCTGCTACACTAGCTATTATGAAAGCTCTAATTTGAACAGAAAAATCTACGTATGCCCAATGGTAGTTTTAGCAAGAAAACAAACCCGATTAAAAATATATTTCCCCAAATAGCGCTGTGATCAATCTATTCAGAAAATTCCAAGCTGTGCCTTCGAGGGTACCTATTCTGTAATCTAAGGTTAGCCACCACTGAGGATAAGATAAAATAAATTGAAGTAAACCATGCGTTTGTAGCTCTGGCTTCTCTCAAGGGAACTTGAAGAGTCGCCTGACCGGCGAAACACGCGTCGGGGCTTAACTCTGCATACCTCTGACTTCTAGAACTACAATAATTCAAGTACTGCCCTAAGTACTTGAAGAGCGCCTGAGCGGCGAAACAGGGAGAGATTCCAGTTTTCCTTCTTATAATAATTAAATATATAGTTTTCAGTGCAAGCACTGCATGTTAGTGCATTATGAATCACTTATATTTACAAAGTGATAATTTCAATGTATTTATAAAGCACTAGAATACTCAGGAGCTCTACACAACAGGATAATTTACTAGTGTGTGTGTTTGCAGAACATACAGAAGAAAGACAGGTTAACTATTTTAAAGCAGAACAGTACATATTTAATTTCTTTAGGCCTCGACCAGAAACTCAGCTAACAGAACATATAGAGAAATTTAGTTTCCACCTTTCCTCACAACTTTAAGGCCTTGGGTCTAAAAACCCGACTAGTGGCACCCAAATTACTTTATCCTATTGAAGTGGTCTGGGTGCAGTGGCCCTTTCCCCTTAAACCTGCAATGTAAAACAATATTGTGAACATTGCATTCCCACAGGACTCGAGTCCTGCAGGAACGAGTGGGAACGGCGTTCCTGCACTTTTTCCACAGCAGGAACGCCGTTCCTGTTAGTAGTCCTGCAAGACTTGTCCTTTGCACGTTGTGTCCCCGTTGTACCCATGTCCCTGGTTGAGGTGACCACCCATGGTGGTCACGGTCCGGTTGAAGAGCGCCATACCGACCGCCCTCCCTTCCCAGGCCGGCGCCATGGTGACCTTGAGGAGCAGCTCCCCCTGTTTCATGCTGAGCATCCCCCCTCCTCCATGTTCGCAATCCCCCCGCAGCCTCCTCCTGTCAAGATGTATCACTCAGTCTGTGTGTGTGTATGGGTCAGTTTGTATGAGTCACCATGTGTTTGTATGGGTAAGTATGTGTGTCATACTGCGACTCGTTGCTGACTCTATAAGGAGTTCAAGAAGGGCATTTCCCTGGCAACAGGACAGACCCCTCTTCCCCCCAGCTGCTTCCTTATGTTTAAGACCTCAGTTGGGTCCCCCATTCTAGTTAAGGATTAGCCATAGGGGGGGCGGGGCCTGACCGGCATGGTGGACGGTCGCAACTCGTGGGAGCTCCCATCTAACCCAAGCGACTTGCAGGGGCTCCCACCGCACGAGAACCGACCCAAACATAGTCTTGCCTACCGCAGACGACGGCTGGAGTGTCCCGACGCAGAAAGACGGGATGCCGACCGTCGGCAGCAGAGCGGAGCGGCTGCAGCCTAGCAGGGGCTCCGGGCGGGAGATTCGGCCGGTCTCCCAACCCTTGCCTCTCCGGCCTATAAGACCACACAGGGTCCTGCTTCCCCCCCACAGGGCCGGGGGGGGGGGGAGGGGGGGGATATCCCGGTCCAACACACACAGCATAGATCTGGCCCCGACCCAAATACAGGAGACCAACATGGCCGAACAGAGATAGCTGTGACAAACGCCACAAGGGCGCTCGACAAAGCAGAAGACATGATGGGATATGATTCCAGATTGGAGAGAATCTTCCAAGATTTTTGGCACAAACTGGAAGTGCTGATGTACCGTCCAGCTCAAACCCACCCGACTACCAGCTTCCCGCCCAAACGCCAGCCTGACCCGCTGCAATTACACAAGCAACATGTGATAAAACGAAACCCAGCACCGCAGGAGGGAAAAAAGATGTTCAAAGCCCAGACCGGAATACCCGGCTCAGTCCGTGCGACCCTAACCAGGCCTAAGGATTTCCCTCCAGGCCCAAGGCTACACCCACAGCGGCTAAGGAGCGGGGTTTCCACACTGCAACCCACAAACCAACGCCTCTGCTACTTAGGAGGCTACTACGGCGGGCCGTCCATATCGCCTTCCCAGGCCGAAGACCACATGGACTCAAACTCCAATACACCGAACACATCGCCGGAGGTTTGTCCGCCGCTGGCGGCGGCGTAACACCCAAGCCCCACCTGGCGCCCGACGAAGGGACGACACGGCCTCACTGAGCAACTGAGTCGGTGGATCACAGGTGCAGGCCTTCATCACGACCTGCGGCCGGAAGACGACCACTGCCAACCCGCACCATGCCGCACCCTTGGGGCTTGTACAAAACGACAGCGCCACCATGCCCACTATACCAACCCACGCTGCGGCTCTTCCCAGCAGAGGTATAGGCTGAACTAGCCCCCCAAACTGAAAGTCCCACCAACGACACTTCCGACCGAAGGCAACTGGGGACCTAGCTGGAACAGCCCGCATGGACTCTCCTTGCTGGACTTTGACACACAGATAAGCGCACCACACTGCTCACAGGCATAAATTTACAGACATATAAAGCTCATGGGCCGGGAGTCGGAATACCACATACAGTTATGCTTTAAAATAATAACAAAGACCCTCCCTATCCCACCCTCTACACCCCCACATAAAGTGCACTCTCATATACAGTAAGCCATCACACGCAATCAATTAATCCACACACCACAGTACAGTACATCACTCACACACTGTACACTCCCCCAAATACACAGTACTGCCACTGCCAACCCGCACCATGCCGCACCCTTGGGGCTTGTACAAAACGACAGCGCCACCATGCCCAAATACACAGTACTCTTCCTCACAAAAATGCAATACACGACCCCCTTATGCACAGACACTTCAACACCTGAGACTCTTTTGAATCATGCCATTCATCTCCACTTCTCACAAAGTGCTTTTACTTATAGTTTATCATCCTTTTGACTTAGCCGTTTTTTTTTCCTGTGGAGATATAAATATATATATATATATATATATATATATATATATATATATATATATATATATATATATATAGCTTCTCAATAAACCATTAAAACCATTATGTTGGGCAAGCACTCACTATATAGCCATTTCAGGAGCCTCCTCAGGGGTTTACTCAGCTAATTACAAAAATATAAAAATTCATCACACTATTATAAGCGCTATACCATTGCTTATACAGTGACAATTGCTGCACCACCTTCTGCACTCTGTATCTCTTTGTGATGTGAGATAATATAAAAAAAATACATTTAAACATTTTTGTTTTTCTAAAACATGACAAGTATACCAACAATGCAACAGGGAGATAACATAAGGCAGCTAATTTGTTTTCGGTCATGGGTATCATCAAATTCACAAAGACTATAATGCATATTATTTGGATGAGCATATTGGGAGTTGTAATTTTAAAGGACCACTATAGGCACCCAGACCACTTTCAGCTCAATAAAGTGGTCTGGGTGCCAGGTCCATTTAGGGTTATCCCTGCCGCTGTAAACATAGCAGTTTCAGAGAAACTACTCTGTTTACATTAGGGTTAATCCAGCCTCTAGCGGCTGTCTCATTGTTAAAATCACAGTGAGAAGATGCTGACGTCCATAGAAAAGCATGGAGAAATGCTTACCTATGGATTGATTGAATGCGCACGCGGCTCTTGCCGTGCATGCGCATTCAGCGCTGACGTCGGAAGAGGGAGGAGATTTCCCCAGCACCGAGGGAGCCTGGCGCTGGAGTAAGGTAAGTGATTAACCCCTTCCTCCCCCTTCAGCCCGGCGGGAGTGGGACCCTGAGGGTGGGGACGGGGACCTAAAGACCCTATAGTGCCAGGAAAACAAGTTTGTTTTCCTGGCACTATAGTGGTCCTTTAATGAGTAATTGTGGCACTGCATTTTTGTTGTTCATGTATCTTATGATGCTTACCCAGCTTAGTGGCTAGCTGAGCATTTAAGCAACATTTCCAATGATGTCTGCAGTCTAGCTTTGTATTATAGGTAAAGTATGTCATGAACAATCAATTTCTGTCCATTTTGCTCTCTCCACAGACATATTCCTATCACTGCCAACCAAGACATGTCTATAGTTATCACTCAGTTATGTAACAGTACCTTTCTTAACAAGCATGTGCTAATCAATAATCCTTAATAGAATACAGTACTTGACATACCTTGATTTTTTCTGCAAGTAGAGAAGAGATGTCAATTTCTCTCTCCCCCTCATCATACATTTTAAAGATCAAATTCTGCATTGTGTCACCAACAATCCATTCAATCTCATCCTTGTGTTTAATTTGAGTAGCTTTATCTTCATCCACACTGAAAATTTGAAGTTTTGCTACGTTAGTACTGGGCTGAACCTTTATAGACTTCTCCACAGCTTTCACATTTTTACATCCCTATATATGAAAAACAGATAAAATGTTAATTATGTTGTACATTCATATAGTGCTGAAATGCACATTTGTAATGCTGTTTAGCATCCCCCTTTGCACCAGAAAAAATAAAAAATAAAAAATTAATTGTGGCATGAAAACCTGGTCTATTTTGACAATATAACATCACACAAAACTCCCACTCAGCCACATCACAAAGTGTTCCTAAAGGATTAATATCTAGTGACTGTGGAGGCCATTAAAGAATACTCATTGTGTAACCAGGTTGAGACAACGCACATACTTTGTGACATGGCATGTTATCCTGCTGGAAGTAGCAATTTTCAGATGGGTAGACCTGTCCATAAAGAGATGCACATGGTCTGTAACAATACTCTGTAGTAATTAAATGATGCTCAAGTTGGATTTGTAAAGGGTCCAATATGTGCAAAGAAAATATTCCCCTTAACCCCTTAAGGACCAAACTTCTGGAATAAAATGGAATCATGACGTGTCACACATGTCATGTGTCCTTAAGGGGTTAAAGGACCACTCTAGGCACCCAGACCACTTCAGCTTAATGAGGTGGTCTGGGTGCCAGGTCCTTCTAGGGTTAACCCATTTTTTCATAAACATAGCAGTTTCAGAGAAACTGCTATGTTTATGAATGGGTTAAGCCTTCCCCCTATGTCCTCTAGTGGCTGTCTCATTGACAGCCGCTAGAGGCGCTTGCGTGCTTCTCACTGTGATTTTCACAGTGAGAGCACGCCAGCGTCCATAGGAAAGCATTATGAATGCTTTCCTATGTGACCGGCTGAATGCGCGCGCAGCTCTTGCCGCGCGTGCGCATTCAGCCGACGGGGAGTAGAAGAGGAGGATCGGAGGAGGAGAGCAGGAGGAGATCTCTCCGCCCAGCGCTGGAAAAAGGTAAGATTTAACCCCTTTCCCCTTTCCAGAGCCGGGCGGGAGGGGGTCCCTGAGGGTGGGGGCACCCTCAGGGCACTCTAGTGCCAGGAAAACGAGTATGCTTTCCTGGCACTAGAGTGGTCCTTTAACATTAATATTATAACACTAGCCTAAAATGTTTATGCAAGTGAGAATGAAAAGTTTCACGCTTTATTAGTTTTCTGTTACTAAATGAGAGGAAAGGATCCTGGCGTAGTCTTATATTTCTGAAGCTAATCCACCAACGTTAAACACGTTTTGTATTCATAGATGCGTTTCTGCATAGCACTGTTGTTAGGCAGGACTCTTTCAACTGCGTTTATCTCACGGTCATCTTAAACCAGTCAACCAGCTGATGCCTGATGACCTTAGAAGGAAACTACTGCACTTACATAAAACTAAATATTTTTTCCCCCACTTATTAATAGGTAAAAAAAGGTTTTTATTGTATTGTTTTATATAAATGTCATATTCTTTGCAAGTATGAGTCTTTTCCTGCGTTTTAGTTTCATTTTGCTGCTCCTACCTACAAGACTGAATACCACATGAATCACACTATGAGTTCTTGGAGGTAGACACTAAATAATTTGGCTACAGGGGTGTAGGAAATTATTGGAGAGGTGTGAGCTACAGGCAATCAGCATTGAGTGGTAGGCAAAGGTGCAGCCAGACACAGACCACTCCCCTGGATTACATGTGGGAAAACAATTATTTTTAGATGGGTTGTGCCGAACATTAATGTTGTATCTGAACTTGAGCAGTATACAATAGAAACCCACACAAAGGCCTTAAAGGGTTTCTCCAGTCCTCATGACCATCCCAGTGATTTTGAAGTGGTCATGGTGGTAGCAGTCCATATGTGCAGTATTTCAGCTTGAGCTTTTAGCTCGTGGAGAAGAAAATAGTAAGAGGTAACCTAACAGTGTGATTAGATGCAGAGAAAGCAGCTGCTGGGCAGCTTTAGTACTGTACGGGGATACTCCAAGTGCTTCAACTCATTAACCCCTTAGTGACCAGACCAGTTTTCAATTTTCTTATCGTTAAGGACCAGGGCTGTTTTTACATTTCTGCAGTGTTTGTGTTTGGCTGTAATTTTCCTCTTACTCATTTACTGTACCCACACATATTATATACATATATATTTTTCTCGCTATTAAATGGTCTTTCTAAAGATACCATAATTTTCATCATATCATTATTTACTATAAAAAAATGATTATAAAATATGCTGAAAAAAAACCAAACACTTTCTCTAAAAAAAGTTGATCCCCAAAATCTGTTACGCATCTGCAACCGCCAAAAACACTGTGCTAAATAGTTTCTTAATATTGTCCTGAGTTTAGAAATACCCAATGTTAACATGTTCTTAGCTTTTTTTGGAAAGTTATAGGGCAATAAGTACAAGTAGAATTTTGCTACTTCCAAACCATTTTTACCCTAAAAATTAACGAAAGTTACACTGTAACAGTGATATCTGTAATAACCCTTCACATGTATATATTTTTAAAAAAGAAGACAACCTAAGGTATTAAACTTGGGGTATTTTGATTCTTTTCAAGCAACCATTTTACCACCAATCTATGCCACATTTAAAAAAATAAAAAAAAAATTGGTGAATTATTTGACACACATACCAATTTAAGAATACATGTACTGAGAACTTTAAGGGTTACTGCAAATGAACACCCCAATATGTATTCAGCAACATCTCCTGAGTACAATGATACCACCCATGTATAGGTGTGTTGGGTTCTATGGGGGCTAAAAGACCTTATTTGGAGGGTGCGCATTCCAGTTTTCCAACTTGGAATTTTAACAGCTGGTCATCATGCACCCATGTCCTATTTGGGACATTTTTGATGCCGGCCAATGTAATTTACCACCATCAAACCATATAGTTTTAAAAAGTAGGCACCCTAGGGTATTTCAAATTGTGGTATTTTAACACTTTCCATGCACTAATTCTACCCCCAGTCTTTGTCAAACTTTTGGGTAGTCATTTTTTTGTGTTCTTTTTCACACACGTTGTACTTTAGGCATGGATTATCAGCTCCTTATGTGTTACTGTCAAAGAACACTCCGATATGTGTTCAACAACATCTCCTGAATACAGTGATACCAACCATGTATAGGTGTGTCGGGTTCTCTGGGGACTAAAATAACTTATTTGGAGGGTGCGCATTCCAGTTTTCCAATATGGAATTTTCACACCTGGTCATCATGCACCCATGTCCTATTTGGGAACTTTTTTGAAGCCGGCCAATGTAATTTACTTTAGGCATGGATTCTCAGTAACTGTTATGTTACTGACAAAGAACACCCCAATATGTGTTCAGCATCATCTCCTGATTACAGTGATACCACCTATGTAGGGGGGGGGGGGGGGGGGGGGGGGGGGGGGAGTGCAATGCCAAACTTCTGACATGTATTTTTCAAATTTGACATATCTTCTTTGCCTTTCTTCCTTTGGTGGTCTTTTTACATATCCCAATTTATTTTAAATTTTCATTTTTACACACACATTTGTGTGTCATTTAGGGGAGCCTGTTGTTGGTTGTTTTCTGCAAGGCCTCCTGAGTACACCCCCCATGCATAGGTTTGCCAGAATTTTGAGAAAGTTCAGTTACAATTGTATGACTTGTAATTTGAGTTAAAATTGAGAGTATTTCTTCTGATAGGTCTATATTTAGTTTGGGGCCGATCACGTACCCCAGTTTTATTTATTGCCACGAAAGGACCCAGAGCAGCCTGAGAGCCTTCTTAAATTGGGAGGACCTGTACATGATTGGCTTTGCTTCCAAAGAGTAATCAGCACAGAAAAGCAGCACCTGTATTACCCAAAGATGCCCTACAAAATAAACAATTACTGTGATTTTGGTACATTAAAAGTAACCATGTAACGTTCTGTAATCTTTCCAGGAGAGCAGGTTCCATAGTTGTGCATTGAGCATTGTGCAGATAGTGGAAAACAGGGTTTCAAGTCCCACGAGAGGTAGTCAGAGAACGAGGGCTCTTTAAACTTTCTGACTACTTTCTGTTCAGAGTTCTTTGGCTCTAAGGGTGTTAGAACTAGATGTGATCGCATCATTTTTGAAACAAAGGTTTCTATTTGATGCGACTATGTCATCTTGAGAAAAGGACCAGAAATTGTCATGAAGACCCTGAAAGGTTGCCTAATAGAAGAAGAGGTAGGTTTCCTGACAGTTGCTAAGGAATGTTGTTATATGTTAATTACAAATTGGCGGACGGATACCTGCAGTTTTACCATAATCTATTTTTGAGTAATAGACTAGAAAATTCCTTGCAAAAATAGCTAGGTGGAGGGAGAAATAAAAACTTATCGATAAAATGGGACCAGCACCTACAACCTTGCCAACTTTAACCTGTTGCCAAGACTAGGATCTGCCTCAAGGTATGAAGCATAAAATCTGTTTAAGAAAATTCTTTGTCAAACTTAGTGCACAAACTCATGTTTTTCAATAAACAGATTATGAAAGAATATACAGTATCTCACAAAAGTGAGTAAACCCCTTACATTTTTGTAAATATTTTATTATATCTTTTCATGTGACAACACTGAAGAAATGACACTGCTACACTGTAAAGTAGTAAGTATACAGCCTGTATAGCAGTGTAAATTTGCTGCCCCCTCAAAATATTTCAACACACAGCCATTTATGTCTAAACCGTTGGCAACAAAAGTGAGTAAACACCTAAGTGGAAATATCCAAATTGGGCCCAATTAGCCATTTTCCCTCCCCAGTGTCATGTGACTCGCTAGTGTTACAAGGTCTCAGGTGTGAATGGGGAACAGGTGTGTTAAATTTGGGGTTTGGACATTTCCACTTAGGTGTTTACTCACTTTTGTTGCCAACGGTTATGACATTAATGGCTGTGTGTGGAGTTATTTTGAGGGGACAACAAATTCACACTGTTATACATGCTGTACACGTACTACTTTACATTGTAGCAGAGTGTCATTTCTTCAGTGTTGTGACATGAAAACATATAATAAAATATTTACAAAAATGTGAAGGGTGTACTCACTTTTATGAGATAATGAATGTCTACAAAATACTCAAATTTGCTTTTATGCACTTACACACAAATATATTGGTAATACTTACAGGTATTTCAATCCTTGCTGTCAATATCTGTGCCTTTTTTATATTTTGGACTCTAAGAGCAGCCCCAGTTAAAATGCCAGTTCCTGTATTGCTACAATCCAAAGTGTAAACTGGAAGATTTGGAGCACCAGTGAACTGTGGGGTGTCAGGAATTAAAAAACATGGGTTACCAACAATAATAATTTACACATTTTACAAAATACTACATAAATACAATAAATTTGTATGAAAAGGCAGATACAAACTGCAACAAAGAATATTCAATCAAGGAGCACACCAAAAATATGAAAAAAAGTTTTATTATTGGATGGGTGCAAAAAGGATCAATATCTCACAATGCATATCAAAGAAATGCAAAGCACAATTCATATAATGAAAATGTACAGTGAACAATCATCAGTTATATGATAATATCCAAACAGGATGTATGGCAAATGAATACTTGGCTACCAATGTAAATATAAATTCATAGAGATATCCAATCTTAACAACCCATCACAATCAAAATAATATAAAGAACAACTAATGCATATCAGAATAAGTGAGAGGAAGGAAGAAAAGTCAATCAGCAAGCCCCCAAAGTTTCAGCAAAAAGATGCCTTTATCAAGGGAGCCTCCTTCTGATTGTTCACTGTACATATTCATTATATGAATTGTGCTTTGCATTTCTTTGATATGCATTGTGAGATATTGATCCTTTTTGCACCCATCCAATAATAAAGCTTTTTTCATATTTTTGGTGTGCTCCTCGATTTAATATTCTTTGTCGTCCTCTGGGAATAGGACCCTATTTAAGTGAGCACCCTGACTTTAAATAGCTTGTATCATTACTTTTCTATTCAAGTTTGATTGAGTGTGCCTACCTATTTCTAACTATAACAAACTGCAACAAAAAACCAGAAAATGTAAGAACCTATACTTTTTGTATAATTTGCACATCACACTGATCCCACCCTTAATGGCAGTCCAAAACCAAATTGGTGGTAAGTTTTCTCTACACCGTGGATATATTTAATGGATCAGTAAAGTAAAAGAGGACTCTTTCTACTACTGAGGTCCAAAATTAAACAATAAAAACATTAAAGTCTGATACCAACTGCTTCTTAAGGAACCAAATTAATAAAAAAAAACAGCCGGCCCACCCTTTGTAAAATTAATGTGCAATTAAAGTGAAAAAGATGGAAAGTATTGTCCATGGGAGCAAGGCACAATAACTGAATGCAAAACTATATGGAGGTATAGAGCAGAAATGCTTTGATTTGAGCAAAATACATGTGTGGTTTTCAATTAGTGTATTATATCTCAAAACACATCTAACAAAGTTATTCACTAAAATTTAAAAACTTTAAAAACCAAAATATCTCATTAGAAATAATAAGTCATTTCTATTTTCAGTTTGGGTATTTTGGCCTTACATTTCTAATTCACTTTGAATACCCAGCTATTCTCACTTAAGGTTATAACCCTAAAAACGTACCACACAAACATTGACATCTCGGCTGTACTGAGTTGAAAAGCACCCTTAAAATGTGTTCTTTTTTTAACAAATGTGTGCATTTACACAGATTCTCATCTGGCAAAGAATTACAACTAATGCATCAATTTGGCTAGAAGAAAACATAGATTTCTAATTATCCTTCATGTAAATGTGACATTTACACGTTGCTGATAAATGTAAAAAGAAAACAAAATTGATGTGCCTTGGACATTTTTCTCACATTAAATAGTGGTCCAAAATATGTTGGGGACCAGTGGAAAAAAAATTACTTTCCATAAAATCCCATTATATACATTTAATAAATGTATATTATTGCTATATTCAAGGAAAATGCATTTAGCACATTTAATGTAAACTCACCTTACACTGAACGACTAATTTTGGTTGAGTTGTAATATTTGTTGCTTCATCCAAAACTTCAATCTGAAAAGACAAAGATGTGCCATTCTCTGCATCCAGGACATCAGACTTTGGATCAACTTTCAGAATTTTGGGGGGTCCTGTGGAAGGAATGGAAATAACGGATGCTCATGAATTACTATGTTATCTGATAGCTGACACAGTCAAAAGAGAAACTAAGGCAAACTAAAAGAAAAATTACGGCAACTTTGCAGTATTATGCATTTAAAGTGGTATGTTTGAACTCTTGCAGGGTCACTTTCGGCAGAATAAGTAAAGTAATACTCAAATCTTTTGGCAGGAAGAGTCACTGTTTGTTTCATCTTCTGATAGTGTATTAAATTGCTCACTAACCATTGGTGACTACTAAGAAGAGTTCATTCACATGGCAACCGAGAACCATTTTTGTTTTTCACTGAAAAAAGTTCTATTATTCAATTGAATATTTAGATTAACCCCTTAAGGACTGGGCCAAATGTACACGTTGTTATCAAAACAAAACGTAAACAAAACCTGGAATCTGACTATATGTCTGTTCAACCGTAATTCACCTCTTTCATATTAAGTGCACCCACACTTATTATATAATATTTTATTCAGGGAAAACAGTGCTTTCATTTAACAAACATTTAGCTATGAAACACAATTTTATATGAATAAAATATTTTTAAAACGGGAGAAAATTAAAAATTTTGCTTTTTTTTTTAGTTCTACATGACATTTTATACACAACATTTTAACTAGGAATGTAATAATACCGTTTGCTTTTATTGCAATAAAATACACATATTTGTATTCAGCAATGTCTCATGTGTAAAACAATACCCCCCTATGTACAGGTTTTCATGGTGTTTTGGGAAGTTACAGGGTCAAATATAGCATGGTAGCCCAGGAATAAGAAGTACAACCCAAGGTATTGCAAATGGGGTATGTCCAGTCTTTTTTAGTAGCCACATGGTCAAAAAAATTGGCCAAAGTTAGCGTTAATATTTGTGGGAGAAAAATGCAAAAAACTAGTTTGAACTCCAATTTCTGCCAGTGTTTGTGACTAAGTGGCTTCTAAAAAAGACTGGACATACCCTATTTGCAGTACTTTGGGTTGTCTACTATTGCAAATGGTATGCCATCATGGGGGCATAATTTTCATTCCAGGGCTACCATACGGTCTCAAAGGCAACGTAACCAATCTGGCGAATTTCAATGTGAAAAACCTGAAACGCAAGACTTATATTTGACTCTGTAACTTTTGAAAATACCATAAAACCTGTACATGAGGGTTACTGTTCTACTCGGGAGACTTCGCTGAACACAAATATTAGTGTTTCAAAACAGTAAAATGTATCACAACGATTACATTGTCAGTGTAAGTGCTATTTGTGTGTGAAAAATTAAAAAAAAAATTCACTTTCACGGACAATATAGTAATACATTTTACGGTTTTGAAAAACTAATATTTGTGTTCAGCGAAGTCTCCCGAGTAAAATAGTACTCCCCATGTACAGGTTTTATGGTGTCTTGGAAAGTTACAGGGTTAAATATAGTGCTAGCAAATTAAATTCCCTGGACTTTCTGCCTGGGTTATCAGGCAGGTCCCGCAAATTGTAATTAATAAAATGACTTAATTATGTAAAAATGTTACATAAATATAAACGTAGAATGTGTGTGTGTGGGGACGTGTTATGCTGTCCGCCGGCGTTTAGAGGGTTAAAATTAAGAGCAGAGAGTAGATTCTATGGAGAACCTTTTTTTCTGTTGCTTTCATTTGTTGATTCTTTGAATAAGCATTTCTGTTTCAACACCATAAGTGAAGGACCTAATGATGATATATGTGCAAAAATATTTTAACACCATAAGTAAAGGACCTAATGTGGATACTGCTTTTCTGACACACTACAAAAAACTTTATATAAACACACATCTTAAGATCTTATGCATTGTATTTAAATACTCCTGCTATACTTATATTTGCAGCTGTATATTTCTATGTTTTCTCTGCTGTTTTGTGTGCTTACGGTCGCTCCTCTATTTGTTTTCTTTTTCTGGCTATTCTCAACCACTCTGCATCTTTCACTTTCAGGCACATCTTATGCTATTTATGACAGCCCACTTACATCCTTCTCAAACAACATCAGTTGTTTTAAAGGACCACTCTAGTGCCAGGAAAACATACTCGTTTTCCTGGCACTAGAGTGCCCTGAGGGTGCCCCCACCCTCAGGGACCCACTCCCGCCGGGCTCTGGGGGGAAGAAGGGGTTAAACTTACCTCTTTCTCCAGCGCCGGGCGGGGAGCTTTCCTCCTCCTCCTCTTCTTCCTCGCGACGTCATCGGCTGAATGCGCATGCGCGGCAGGAGCCGCGCTCGCATTCAGCCGGTCGCATAGGAAAGCATTCATAATGCTTTCCTATGGACGCTTGCGTGCTCTCACTGTGATTTTCACAGTGAGAAGCACGCAAGCACCTCTAGCGGCTGTCAATGAGACAGCCACTAGAGGCTCTGGAGGCTGGCTTAACCCTCAGTATAAACATAGCAGTTTCTCTGAAACTGCTATGTTTATAAAAAAAAGGGTAAAAGCTAGCTGGACCTGGCACCCAGACCACTTCATTAAGCTGAAGTGGTCTGGGTGCCTAGAGTGGTCCTTTAAGTGTTAAACTCTATCATATGGATTTGTATTGCTTCAGATATAAGCAAGAGAGGAAAACTCTTAAAAGTTTGTCTGTGTGTGCAATCAAAATGAATCACTGCATACTGCAATACGCAACTTGTAATCAAGGTATTGCTGATGCTCCTACTGCATTGATAATGTAAATTATAATAAAAATAAAACATTTATCCTGTGTGGTGTCTATATTTCTTCTTCATTAGCTGTAACAGATTGTGAGGCAATATACGGCTGAGTATTATTCAACCTCTTGTTTATGTAATGTATTTTATTTATTTTTGACAATTTAATAAACCTGAGACTGAAATGAGACTGCAATGTAACACCCATGTTGGGAACTACAATAGAAGATGGCAGCTGAATGACGTGATCTGAGGAAGCCGTCTAAGGCGAAACGAGTCATCATATCCGTATACGCATTGACGTCATAGAACGTAGCTCCGCCTCCTGGAAGAACTACCAGCAAGTGCCGATCTTTATACACAAAACCGCCAGTGCTAGCCGCGGATTGTGAAAGCTGCACTACAGCAAAGTGGTAGGATTTTCGGTGGACAATAGGGAGCATACGCTCACATGTACTGAACGATTTTAGTCTGTTTGGAATAAAGTATTGTTCTGCATTCAAGCTGCTACACTCCGGTTTCTGTTTACACCTCATCCCATTAGTGGATATAAGTGGAATAAGTGAGAGCAGACTTCTTACTGCTCTCTCCTTATTTTTTTCTAGTTAATTTCCATTTGGTTATTTTTATTCCATGTAATACAGTATTATACTATGTCTATTTTTTCTGTTTTGCCATGTTCTCACATACCTTTGGAAGCAATAAGAGTGATATCCATATTTCCCTAGTAAGTGGTTTTTACATTTTTGCACAGACCACTATTGCAAATTTTGCACATTGTTCTAATAATATTATGCTAATAGTATCCTAAATTGCACAGTGCACCGACACTTTCACCATTAAGCACTTTAAAAATTTTAAGGTATAGCGCACTTTTATTTTTTTGAATTTAATAAACCTACTTAAAGAAAACACGCCGCTATTTCACATTGCAAATGGCATTTTTAAAATACAAGAACTCTAAAAATGCATGCACATGAATGCTTTAGATCTCCGATTATATGCCTAAAAATCAATGTAAAGTCTGACACAGACAGCACCATGTGCATTTTCAGTTGATCAACGAAGACTGAAGCAGTAATGGTCAATTCACTATACAGTGTGTAGAGAATTGTTACTAGAATTTCAAAATTGGGGCTTAGAAAGTTCAGGGCAGTTCTCCCTGTTCTAAAATTGAGCAGATTCCATTCAAAATGTTTATGCTATTCTTTTCCAATTTGTAGTGCATAGAAAAAATAACACACCAAAGATGCACAATGTTTGGGGAAAATAGAGCTGCAAGCAGAATTCTCTAGAGTACCAAATGACCATCATGGAATATTGCAACCCCCTTCCACTCGGCCACAGGTAAGAAGCAAAAAGGAGAAAATAAACTTAAATAAAGCTAATAATTGAAAAAATATATCAAACTGCTCATCTCTCACCCACATAGAATAAAGTCCATACTCCCTCAAATGCACACACTGCATCCACTACACACACATAATCTGCATCCACTATACACATAATGAATTTACTATACCCAGAAACATGCTATACACACAGACAATTAGTTTACTATACACAAACATACTGCATCCACTACACACACACTCATCCACTATACACAGCTTAAGTTTACTGTAATTATGGTACAGATTATTTTATATTTATTCCCTTTCAACTTTCTTGCTAAAATAAATGGGTGCGTCTTGGATTCTGGTATGACTTACAATCAGTAAAATACTACCAACATCATGTAAAAAACAACTGCTTGTAACACTAGTATGAGAAATACACACATTAAATTACCCTTGGCAGTAAAAGTTCTTTAAAAACACTGTCTTTTTCTAGACACAATGGGGAAAATGTATCAAGGCAAAACGTGTTTTTCTAGGGTAAAGTGCTAAATGTTAAAGGGAACCTGTAACTCCCCAAACCACTTGGTTTCTTCTCTTCTCCCAAGAATAGCAACCACAGGACACGGAAACTCCCCAGGTGATGCTGCTAGTGCTGGCAAGGGAGTATAGGAACGGAGTGACTAACGTCTCTCCATTTAGATGCCAGCATGAAAGCAGAGGACGGACTGGAGATGGTTGTTACATGTTGAGTAACACTCCCAAACCTCTGAAGATGGCGGCATTGGAACCGAAGTGAGACGAGTATATATCTTGAAAATTTACATGGAATACATAATTTATCTTTGTGGTATATAATGTAGTCAATGTACATGGGGATAATTTAATGCAACATTTCTATTACAGCTTAATTTTAAGACACATTCTATTTATTTTCATGGGGATTTGCTATTATTTAGAATAGCACCTCTTTTTGTCTTGATAACTCTCCCACATGTTTGAAGACATGAAAGCAACCATCAGGTAAATATATATCTTAGTCTACACACATGCTGATGAGTATAAAAAAAAAATCTATGGCCTAGAGGTACACTTCCTTGAATGTAAGATCATCATCCATGAGATTAGAGCTTGACAGGTTCACTTTAAAAATTCACTCACATGGCTGAAAGTCATATATTCATATATAATTAGTATTTTCCGGTTATAAAGAAATATTTCTCTAAAAAATTAATTACAAAATAAAAAGCATAGAGAACATGTACCAGGTAAAAACCGTAACTTGATCGTCTGACTCTCTTCTTTTAAACCAGGTAGCATGACTTTTAACGAGAAATTCTGTTGAAAACAAAAACGGATAAGAACAGCATAACAAACCAAAAATATGGTCATTAATAATATATTATATATAATATTAATATAGATTTTTTTTAAAAATATTATTAAATCACTAATTCCCCCCTCCCCCCCCCCCCCCCCCCCCTGATGGCTAGTAAATTTGGCTCACCTTCCCTTGGCAATTGTTCAAGTGTCCTCTGGCAATTACATCTCTGATAATGAATTCCGAATCAACATTTAATGCTTCATATTGAACTGTA
The DNA here is from genome assembly GCF_036172605.1 of Pelobates fuscus. Lineage (NCBI taxonomy): Eukaryota > Metazoa > Chordata > Amphibia > Anura > Pelobatidae > Pelobates > Pelobates fuscus. Next base: position 117,288,817 of record NC_086320.1, on the reverse strand, counting down.
AGACCACTGGGTAAAAAAAAAAAAAAAACAACAAATAATGGTTTACTTGGACCTGTCCTTTCATGTTCAAAGTCTCAGTCAACCACGTATACATTCTAAAGGTCATTGCATTTCACTCAAGTGTAAGTTCATTGCATGTGCATGGAATCAAATAAAACAAATGTTTAACACCTACAAACAAATGATGCTTCCATAACAACATTATTTTAAAATACATTTTAAGGCTTAATTTAAATAATATTACAAAGCCAAAGTTGATTTTCAGAGTCACAAATGAAAACATACAGAACTGTGATATTGAAATTAAAATCACCAAGCAAGGGCCCTCTTCACCCAATGATTACATAATTAGGTGTTTGTCTTGTTTACCTATTGTACAGCACTGTGGAATATGTTGGCACTTAATAAACAATTGTACGTGTAAGTTTCTCTTCCATTACAATTGATTTGTAATTTTCCCTTCATTTTGACATCTCAATAGAAGAGAGTGAATGAAAGTGATGTCATTTATTTTTTTTGGGTAGAACTTATAGAGATGTTTGAATGATGTTTGGTTAGCATTCAGTTGTTGAGCAGATACACATGATAAAAATTTTGCACAAGTTTATAATCTTAAAACTCCTGTGCAGGCATACCACGGTGATCAACAGCGTATGAGCTTGTCTGTACTGGTACTTACCTTACATCATCACGTGATGCTCTGATTCAGCTCAATGCTATCATCCCCATGTCTGGCTCCTCTCCTGGCACTTCTGACACCGGACACTGAAGTCCAGCCACCTCTAATGACAGAATGCCTGTATGTCATTTACTTCACTGATCTCCCCTATTCTGACCTTGGCTTATTCTTTCATCCTGTTTTTACTCTGTGCTCCTTTAACCTCGGTTTGCTATTCGACTGTCCTGTATTTTATCTTTTTTTAAATTTATGTATTATGCAAATTTACAACAGCTGAGAGTACAGTGCAAATTTTAGAATTCATTCATGACCTATTACATTTCTCATCCTTTCATTTTCCTTATAAATGATGATAATCTAATGTATATGTTAGATTCCTAATAATCTCAGAGAAATAAGTTATAACATATATTTAAAAAAAAAAGATATCAAATCAGAAATTAAAAAAAAACACAAAAAAATAATATTTAGCTAACCAAGATATTCAAAGCTGTGGTTAATAGTTTATTAGATTAATACTTAATTTAGTCTAATTCTTACTCTTTATATAAATCGGCAATGAAGACTCCTAAATTATAGATCACAATTGTGGATCACAAAAAAAGAAAAGAAAGAACTCATACAGTACTCAAGCTAAACTGTGGTGCTTATAAGTTCCTTCCTAGTACTTAATTAATAATATCTAACTTTGTATATAACACTGTCCCAATTTAATAGTAATCCTGCATGAAGATCTCCAATTCAGAACAAATAATCCCTCCTACTTCCCTTTCCCAGAGTTCCAATATTTAAACCAGAGTTCCCATAATTTTAGATTTTGTTTTTTTATTATTTGCTCCCCAATATAATTATTCTGTCACTCTTGTGTTCTCAACTCTGTATTCCAATTGAACCATAGCTGGTATAAGTGTCTTTTTCCAAAAAGTACATATTAAGGCATTCGCTTAATTTAGTAGAAACCATAAGAGTCTCTGCTTAGTGATCTCTAAGAAGAAATGCAGCCAACCCAACAATATCCGAGAGCAGAGGCGTAACTAGAAACCACGGGGCCCCGGTGCGAAAACTGCCCTGGGGCCACCCCATACGTCTACCACCCGCAAGCCCACCATACGTCTACCTTCCCCCTCACATGCAGACAAACAGATACACATGCAGAGACACATACACACACACACAGACATACATACAAACACACAGAGAAACAGTCACACAGACACACATACACAACGTTTTAGTCACCCTACGGTTTGCTACCATTTAGGGGCAGGAGGGTGACTTTCCCTGGGGTCCAGTGGTGGCTCAGCCTGACTCCCTCATCTTCCTCCTGCCCGGCTCACGGTGTAAGCTGGGTGGAGTGACCGGGGCAGTCACTTCCTCCCAGCTGTGATGTCATCTCAGGGGGCCCCGTCGCAGTGTTAAAGCGCACAGCGCTGACCGAGCCCCCTTAAAAATGTATTTCCATCGGGTGGCCCTAAGAGCATGGGCAAAACCACAAAATATGTTCATAGGTGCCTGTTTCCTGTCCAAACCTCCAACACTCCTTATCTAAATTTTTAAAATATTGTTGAGTTGTGCCGGTGTTTTATACTAACGTGTAACGCTTTTATTGAATGTTTCCCTTTTGGCTTGGTTTACCGATATTTGCATTACTCTTTGGAAAATACAATGAACAAAATTATAAACGCAACACTTTTGTTTTTGCCCCCATTTTTCATGAGCTGAACTCAAAGATCTAAGACTTTTTCTATGTACACAAAAGGCTTATTTCTCTCAAATATTGTTCACAAATCTGTCTAAATCTGTGTTAGTAAGCACTTTCTCCTTTGCCGAGATAATCCATTCACCTCACAGGTGTGGCATATCAAGATGCTGATTAGACAAAGGTGTGCCGACAAAGGTGTGCCATCAATAAAACAATTGTAGGTGAGCCTACAATAAAACAATTGTAGGTGAGAATGAAATTCTCAATTAAGATAGGCAGTAATGGCTGTGATACAACTCTACTGAAAAAAACAGGCTCTCACTTAAAGCCTGAATGTAAAGCAAAAAAGTGTTATTAGATAAAATCTAATAGATTGCAAGGAGTAGTTATGGTGTGTGGAATACGTCTTTAAGAAATATAAAAGTAGAAAACAACAGTTCGTATATAACAATATGTTTCAATATATTAGTCCCAATGTTAACGTTATTGAAGTCCCAGTCTTTATGGAATATTGCCACAAATAATGGCTAACTATGATGCAGTTGATACAATGTTCAAAGATTTTTTTAGTGTCTGTCTGTATCAGATGACCCCAGCTATCGGCACAGCTGGGGTTATTCTGTTTTAACCCCTTAAGGACCAAACTTCTGTAATAAAAGGGAATCATGACATGTCACACATGTCATGTGTCGTTAAGGGGTTAAAAGTCTATTTATTATAGTACTGACAATGTGTTCTTGAACTGTGTTGATCCCAATTATGTACAAAAGATAGAAATAAGAATTACTTTAAGATTATTTAAGTACCGAAATCCTCCCGTCGTTCTAGAAAACAGTTAGATAGAAAACCATAGTGCCCATAGCTTCAAAAGCTTGTCTTACCCTAAAGGACACAAGCATTTTTTGCTTTTTGTGTTCAAACACCATTTGCATCTTTGTCATTTATTGCACCAACACATATTATATACCGTATTTTAGAGGGCCAAAACGGATTTCATTTAATGTCACATATACTTAGGAAAATTATTAATTATAAGAAAATGCCAACCCCCCCTCCCCCCCCCCCCCGTTTTGGCAATAACAGCATGTGCATAATCTTCATAGATGGATTTGACGGGCCTATGTCTCATTTTGGGGTATTAGATCAGTTTCACTGTTAAAATAACCCCACAAAGTGCTTCCATTTGATAAAGCAGACACCCCAGGGTATCTTATATGGCGTATATTGTGCCTTAACTTGTCACCATTTTTTCACCAATTTATGTCAATGTTTGTGGTGAGAGGAAAAAAAAAGGCATTTTTACATGCATGTTGCATTTTTGCTGAGTATTTCTTACACTTGATATGAACCACGGTCATAAAATCCCCCAAATTATGGTCAGTTACATCTTCTGAATAAAACAATATGCCCAATGTTTGACATAGACACTATTTTGTGAAGTTACAGTGCTGCAATAGAGACGTGACAAGTTCAGGTTTTCAAGTGTGAATTTTCATGGAGGGTTTTTGATGCGTCCGTGTCCCACTTTGGAGCACTTGAGCAGGCTACATATTCCAACTACACCATAAAGGCATACCATTTCTTAACGAGGAAATCCCAGGGTATATTTCATATGTTGCTCAGGTGTGTCGCCTGAGTACAACAATACTTCCGTATGTATCTTTGCCAGGTACATGTAAATGTTAAAGGGGTACATTTGAGACGCAGCCATTCAGTTTTTTTCTAACTTTGAAGTTTTACGCTGTGTCCATGTTCCATTTTGGAGTAGTTTAGATGGTTGGTTATTGAAACTTCCCCACAAACACAAACACATACTATTTATTAAAGAATACACCCTGGAGTAATTCAAAAGATATATTTTGAACCTTAGCGTGGGATAATTTTTTTGCTAGTTTGTTCCAGGTGTAGTGGTAATGAGCATTTTGTAATTTATTTTTTTACTTTTTAAAACTTGTATTTAAACTTTTTTTTAACTTATTCAATTTTCTTTTACTTTTTTAAACTTTCTTAAATTTTACTGTTAACCCCTAACTAGCAGTAAGCAGCACTAACAGTAAATTCCCCAATTTCCCATATATCCCACCTAGCAAAAGATATAATTTGAAAATATTTAAATTAATTAATAAAATAAATTGAGGGTAAAAAAAAAAAAAAAAAAACTACCCATAAAAAAAATTTAATAAATCAGATCACAATATAATAATGTGATCTGTATACTGTTCACTGTAGGCAGTGATCAACTGGCAGGGAAAGGGTTAAATTTTATTAGGACTGGGTAAAGTGGGGTGAGATTTTTCTAAACTTTTTTGAAACGTTATTAAAACCTTTTTTTTAAAAAAATTAATGTTAACCCCTAGTTAGCCTAACACCAAATTCCCCAATTCCCCACTAACTTCCACCCTCCCCAGCTAGCTACACATATAATCGTAAAATATTTAAATTAATTTAAAAAACTTAACTCCTGAGGGTTAAAAAAAATAAAAGTTAACCGTCAAGGGTTAAAAAATATATATATATCAGATTACCGTAAAATACCCTGATCTTTATTTTGATCACAAAAGTCAATGATCAAATGACAGTAAAGGGGTTAATTTTAATAAAGCAGTGGAAAGGTGGGTTGGATTTGACTTTTACTTTTTTTTTTTATTATTTTTTTACACAGGGAAAATCAATCAGCACTGATCCGTCTCCCTGCACTTCACACTGAACACACTGAACGCAGAAGATGAGCAGGGAGGTGGATCAGGAGTCCCTGCAGCACATGTGCTTGCTCTGACAGCGAATACTGAAGCAGACTGGAGGAGCGTTAACCCTGCGATTGCGGCAATCTGGGGTTAACTTTAGTAAATTACAGAAATTTTCCGTCTAGCATCCGGAAGGGGTTAAAGAACAATCTAGAATCCCTCAATTATATACGTGAATAATAAGCTTTCAAAACAATATATAACTAACTCTTTTGTTCAAGTATTTGTTTGACCTGAGATGAAAAGAGAACTTTCAGCATTACCTTGCTTCAAGAAGTGGTTTAATGCCAATCACAGGTGATGTACGATGACCAAATTCATCATGTAATATCAGAGGTATGTTGAATGGAACACCAATCCGAAATGGAGGATCCAAAACTCCAACGGAAAACCTGAATGGTTTACCCTCTTAAAAGCAAAAAAAAAAAAGAATTGTGATTTTCAAATAATTAATAAAACATCTGGTTTGAACAACAATGTTATATTTTATATAGCTTTTTCGAGGATAATCATAAAAGAAGTACAGTGTTCAAGGAGTATTCTTTGGGTGAATGTTATGCTTTGTTAGTTACCTTTAGAACGAGCAATTCAAAAAATAGTATTTAAAATAATATATACATTGTGCTAGCAAAATTGCTTACAAATGTATAGATCCTTTTAAAATTGTAAAACTTTGCTGCTCCCTTTATTTGCTTATCAATAATCAGCATATACACCTAAACCAGGAATAAGTGACAGGGAAGAGTATGTGAAGCTGCAGTTTTGCTGCTCTTCATTATAGTGATATATATTCCCCAAAAGTGTTTTCATGATTACAGGAAAAATACAGGACATTTTCATGTTTATTTATATAGGAAAGGAAACTTTTGGGAAAGTTTACCCAAGCTGGAAAAATTACACCCTCTGGGAATGGGGATGCAAATGTGGGGGGCAGAGGGTAAGATCATAATAGCTCTCAAAGTAAATAAATGTACCATTTAGCAGTTACATAGTAAATTAAACCTGAATTGAAAGACAAGCATACATACATTTACAAGCAAATCAATTATATGTCATTATTTTGGTATGACAAATGTATTAAGAATATATATAAATGGAAAGGCAAAATGTATTTTCACAACCCACCCCCCGGCAAAGATCACCACTGCCAGCCAACTGCATACAGAATAGACTTGTCAGTTTAACCCAGTCATGGCAAAGTTACCATTCCATTGAGACTCTCAAACCTCACACATCAGTAAACCTCTCAAGCCTTACAGGTACAGGGCACTATGTCACAGGAAGTGAATTACAATCATAAATTACATAATTGCAACAAACCATAAAATAAAATCCTCTAAACTTGTTGCATAATATCCTCATACATTGCTTTATATGTTGACAAAAGCATTATGACAAATGTATGCATTTGTGTCTCTTATACCCCTTGTTTCCTTCACCATACCTTGTGTTGCTAGCACCCCCTTTGAGTCTCGTGTTACTTGCAACATCGTTGTGTCTATTGAATTGTGTCACTTGCATTACTCCCTTGTCTCTACTACATATATATGTTATATTATACATATACACACATTTTTACATATATAGTCATGGAAAATATAAAATACACCGTCTTTGAATTCTATGGTTTTACATATCAGCACACAAGAAAAGTCACCTGTTCCTTAGCAGGTCTTAAAATTAGGTAAATACAACTTCAGATGAGCAATACATGACATATGACACAGTGTCATGATTTATTTAACAAAATTGCTTTAACTAGTAACAATGTAAGATGATTTTATAATAGCTTGTTGTACATATGTAATTCCCTCCTTGTCACATGATACCTTGTACTTTAAAAACTAGAGAAACATTGGTCTGAGCTGAAATGTTGCAGCCGTGTGTGTAGCGTATAGGTATGGAAATACGCCCTCTGAATGCTGGTCTATTCTTTATGCAGTTTATAAGAGTAGTTGATAACATTTACTGCAATAGCTGGTAACCATGTATCTTATAGGATAAGCTTAAGCACCATAACAACTCTGTTGTCAACTCATTGCAAAGTTGATGGTGCAGTGACCATTCTGCACCAACTGTCTGGTAGAAGTCTGCAATATTTTGTAAAATAAATAGATAAATAATCTGCTGCAGCTCTAATTCAGTCTTTCAGAGCTATCAATCAGGCAGCCAAAACTCTCAGTTTTGATGCCTGATATCAACTTTGCTCATAATATGCATGCTGCATGTGCACACACAACTTGGGCTGGGTTATTTATATTCAAAACATTATATGACCTATTACATAACTTACCAACAACTTTAAAGTTAATTTGTTTACATGGAAGTGGTCGTCCACAAAATGTATCTGCATTGCTTTCATTTAGCACAACCTGAAGTTTCAGTGTATAATATCCAAGCTTAGTAATGTTTTCTAGGAAAATAAAAAGAGAGTATTGTGAAAAATATGAAAAGATTAAAAAGATCACAAGTTGAGTTGAAGATTTTACAATTTAGACTTACCCATTTTTTTAAACCAATAAGGCCACTTGCCACCATGTTGGCTAATATGTGAAATTATTTCTTTATCACTGCCTGCTGCTTTAAAACATAAAGAGGTAAATTATGTAAAATTCTCATAGTGGAACTGCACTTATTTTATATTATTCCCCATTCACTATTACATACCTTGTTAAAAAGTAACAAAACAGTACACTTACTTTTTATAAATACATAATGCACAGTCAAGATATAAAACAAAAAAACGACAAAACACACACAGACACTGACAAAATATAAAAAAGGTAGGCTCAACCCATTAGCAGAGATGGGTGATAAAGAATAGAAGAGGTAGGAAGTACTTTTGTCTACACTAGTTCACACACATTGTGCTGTGGGTGGGGAAAATAACAGATACACAGGAGGGGGCGTGCATGTGCCCACTCCAGCCAAAACACATGTGCGGCAAGTGGGGGCTGTAAAAATACATAAGTCGGTGTCAAATGAGATAATCTGAAGCCTGAAAGTCTGTACAAACAATGCTTGTTGTCTATGAGGTATAAATAAAAAGCCAGCATTCCAATGTCTTCTTTCTTTGCTGTTCCCTGAAACAGATGACTATTGCTTTTCACTTATTACCCATGGGATTTTCTTCTGTATTTATTTATTGTGTATCTTATGTTTTGGAAATAAATATCACAATTAGTTAACAGTTTATTTCGGTTACCCTATTTTTCAATATTTCACATTTAGAATGGTGATTGACTCAGGCGACATATTTTAAGCTTTTTGCACCCCATAAATGTATGTTTAGTTGCTGGGCAGAGAGAGGTTGGAGTCTTATTTGTGAATAGCAAACTACTCTTTGTGCTCAGCAGTATATATTTCACAGAGTTGGAAGTGTTCAAATAAATGTTCTGGGCTTCACTGCTTTAAATAAGTTAAATTCCTCTCTACTTTACCATTTCAGTGCAAGGATTTAGAAACCTTTGTCTTTTAATCCTTGCACCATGTATTTGGTGGTTTTGGCTACTTCCTTTTAGTACCTGTGCAAAGTATGCAGGAATGGCAAAAAGAGGCTTCGAAATTGCTGTACAATTGTGACAGAATACGGTTTTAGACCTTCTAAAACCTTTAAAGGAACACTATAGTCACCTTAATTACTTTAGCTAAATAAAGCAGTTTTAGTGTATAGATCATTCCCCTACAATTTCACTGCTCAATTCACTGTCATTTAGGAGTTAAATCACTTTTATTCTGTTTATGCAGCCCTAGCCACACCTCCCCTGGCTATGATTGACAGAGCCTCCATGAAAAAAAAACTGGTTTCACTTTCAAACAGATGTAATTTACCTTAAATAATTGAATCTCAATCTCTAAATTGAACTTTAATCACATACAGGAGGCTCTTGCAGGGTCTAGCAAGCTATTAACATAGCAGGGGATAAGAAAATCTTAATTAATCAGAACTTGCAATAAAGAAAGCCTAAATAGGGCTCTCTTTACAGGAAATGTTTATGGAAGGCTGTACAAGTCACATGCAGGGAGTTGTGACTAGGGTTCATAACCAAAGGGATTTAACTCCTTAATGGCAGAGGATTGAGCAGTGAGGCTGCAGGGGCATGTTCTATACACCAAAACTGTTTCATTAAGCTAAAGTTGTTCAGGTGACTATAGTGTCCCTTTAATAAAAAATTGTAATCTTTGACTATCAGCTCTAGCATTAGGCATGCAAAACTGTATTCCAAAGACATTGACAATGTGGGGTACCTAATGCACATACATGGCAAGTAGACATTTTCCACACAAAAAAAGCATTGAATCAATGCTTTCCTATGGTGGATTTGAAAATGCATGAGGACTACTAGCATCATTTCACAAAGTTAAACTCTTTGTGGAAGACAGCCACTAGAGGCAGTCTTAACCTTGCCATATAAACATTGCCGTTTCTATGAAAAGGCTAAGGACACAGGGACACTGCAGCCAGACCACTACAATGAGATGAAATGGTCTGAGTGCCTATTGTGTCAGGGTTCTGACCGTGCCATACAGATGCCCAGGCGTGGCCACCCTATGGGTGCCTGACAGGGAATTTGAACCTGGGTACTTTGCTGTCCTGGACCTGCTATCTGCCTTTGAGCCACAGTAGTTCTGTTATTTCGAGCTGTTCTAGCCCTATTATTCCTGGCTATGTCTGCAGCACGGAGGGCTGGACTTTGTCTGTGGTCATTGCAAGTGCTTCACCTGACTCAGATCAGTCATCAGCATGGTATATAAACACAGCCTCGCCCTGGGAACTTTATCAAGTCTTTGATCCTGGTGTGTGTGTGTGTTCAGTTCCTGTGTTCCAGTCTCTTGAACTTTTACTCCATATTGACCCCGGCTTCTGTCTATATTTATCCTGATCTCTGGAATCCCTTGACTTTGGCTACACTTCGTTAATCCTGATCTCTGTCATCCTTTGACTTTGTCTATCCCTTGACTATCCTGCTTTTTGTGTCCTTGTCGGTACTGCATTGGAATCACCATTCCTGCACAGATTCACAGTGCAGGTGGCTTCTTATCTGGTCACCCAGGACTGTGTCTATCTTCAAGGGTAAGCATACATATCTACATATACATAACCCTGACAGTTTTGTCCATTTGCGCCTTCACATGCTCATATCTAATGCACCTAGGCTTATTCCTACAGAAAGGACATAATGGAGAAATTTTTACCTCAGACACACTATGGCATTGAAGAAGATAAAAGGATAGCATCGGGTCAAGATATGCATATGGTAAGTACATTTCCCAAATCATATTGTTCCCATGTAATAGTGGGTGACTGATTAACTCATTTTTTTCCCAGCTCGGTTTAGAATAACTAGATGCTCGAGTACTCAACTTAATCAAAGCCAGTGAGCAACTTGAACTTAGAAGAAAAAGAGAGGAGAATGTATGTGCCCAGTTATAAATATCAAAGATCTTAATTCTGTGGTATTTTAGCGACATTTCACTGCCTGAGAGATCTTCTTTTAAAGTGTGAATGGATGAAAGAGATCACAAAGATGCTTAAAGGAACATTAGACATATATTCCTAATGCTATAGTGTCACTATCCCTATCTAGTTTTGTTCTTCCTCACTCCCCTGTTCACCATCAAATTAATAAGAGTGATTTTACTCATTTTTTTCCAGCGCTAGGGCTTAAAGACCACTGCTACCAGATCATGAATCTATGGTGCCTACTTCAACTAGATCTGTGTGCCGTGTGATTTAGCACATGACTTTCACAGTTCAGATAGAGAGTGGATCCCGAAACAATAGCAGCAGATCCTTTATCTCTGAATTACGCATTTTAAATGCTAGTAAAAATATTACTTCAAGGCCAGGAGACAAAATTCAAATCGGGTGCTGATCACACCTTTCTGTACAGCTCAGCCGTTATACCCTAATTTTTTTTATAATTTTTAAACAAGGTTTAAACTCTGGCTTTTGTAACTTTCAGTCAAGATGGAATGTCCCTATTTTATTAATGACCCAGAGCATAGTAATGTTCAGATGACTTGTGTAAATTTTAGAATTGATAAAAGATACTAGAGAACTGTTTGCTTCAAAAGACACTGATGCAGAAGTGTACATTTACCTATTATGTTCAAATTCCAGTTCCAAAAAACAATAGGCATGTGACACCAATCAGTTTTTGTAGTACTGTGCAGACTTTTAATACAAGACTTACAGTTATGTGAAATCACTTTAAGTTCCACCAGGAGTTTCTTAGCAGATCCATGGCTGGTACCTGGGAGTTTTTGCATTGCTTCTCCTTTGCTGTTAAAAATCTCAACTTTTAATGCTCCTGTGTATAAATAAAGATTACTTAATTAGAACTAGTTAGATTGAAGTAAAAAAACTATTAAGCTAAAACTTATGTGCAAAATAAAAATATTATACTCTATAGAAGACATGTGGCAAAATATAGCCTCAATCATGCCTAAAGGTAGCAAATGAATTGTAGTGTAAGTATAAGGGTGAAACAAGTCAATCAACAAGAAATCGAGTACATGATTAGTAACCAAATAATATACAAAATAGGAAAAAAAAACCTTTATGAAAAATACTTAGTACTATATTATCTTAAAGGAAAACTGCCACTTTCCAGATTATTTAATATGAAGTTCACTTACCTTCTTATTTAATAAACTGAGTTATTGACTAAACAGCGGATTTGTCTGGATCGACATAATCCCGTAAACATGGCCGAACTCCAGCCAAACTGCAAATTCTAATATTTACTGAATCCATATGCAGTCGGCTCAAGCAATTGCCCATAGCATTCAAAACATTCACATAGTACTGCTATTCTGGGAGGATGCACAAGTGCAAATTATCATTAATTTGTTTTCATGCAAGTGAATGATAGCTTTAAGTACGATTTACCTGCAGACAGTGCTAGCAGCAAGCGGGCAAATAGTTATTAAAAAAATATCCAGACACAGACACGATGTTAAGAAAAGTTTCATAAATAAATAAAAATATATACATATGAAAATCCTATAGAACAGGAGATTGCTCCATCCCACTACAAAATATTAAGAAAGTAATAAGAACAAACCTACGAAGGAAGGTGTGGAAAATATTAGACATGTCAGATATCGGATAAATTAATTAAATATGACCAGAATTTCTAATAATCTGAAAACATTTAAACAATATTAGTATATTAAAAATAACAGAGTAGGTAAAATGCTTACTAACAAATTAAAAAAGCAATCTGAGGAGTATAGGATAGATACATTAATACATAATGATAAGATCTATAGATCTCCTTAAGAGATTGGTCATAGTTTTAACAGCTACTATAAAGCGTTATACAATTGCTCTAAGACGTTTAATTCCTGCAGCTTTGATCAATTCTTCAATGGTATTCAAACACCTAAAAAAAGTCTAGAACAAAAGGTATCACTAGACAAAACAATCCACCTGAACAAGGTCCTTAACCCCTTAAGGACTAAACTTCTGGAATAAAAGGGAATCATGACATGTCACCTGTCCTTAAGGGGTTAAGGCTATTGGTACGCTAAAAATAAAAAAAGCCCCTGGTCCAGATGGTTTCAGTGCCCACTTTTATAAAATTCTTAAAGCAAAAATAGCTCCCACTATAACAACCAAGATATACATTGTTCAGCTAAAGCGGTTTATAACCTGTTGGCCTAGAGCCATACCCAGTCCACTCGTCCCCCCCATTAAAAGGAGGGATCGGCCGCTCCGTGTCCAATTCCCCTCCCCAAAGCCCTCTTGGGCATAGGGTACGCCTAGAAGAAGGCCATAACTCTAAAACCCGATAGGGTTGCTTTAAGCCCATCATTACCATCCCTTCTCCCGGAGCAGTTAACACACTCCTGATAACGTACCAATGTTGGTCCACAACTCCTGGGGCATAATTATGTACTCACACTATTGTTCACCTTGTATTGCATCCTATGATTAAGTATACTGTACATAAAAAAAAAAAAAAAAAATTTCAATAAAAAGAGAAACAAAAAAAAACAGCTCCCGAACTGTAACAAGCGTTTAATAATTTTATCAATCAGTCCAAATGCCCGGCAGAATTTTTGGCAGCTAATATCCTTTCTATACTCAAGCAGGATAAAGATCCAACGTCTCTAAAAAAAAAACTACTGACCGATATCCCGGATAAAACAATAATTATGGCCCTACATACATATACATACATATACATATATATAGATATATATATATATACTCAAATGAAAAAAATCAAAATGCACTCACAGGTCTTCAAATTAGTGGACAAATTGGTGCTTTATTTGGTCATCAAAAAAGTGTACAAAAATCAATCGACGTTTCGACCCTGCCGGGTCTTTTTCAAGATTTTTTGGATCTTGAAAAAGACCCGGCAGGGTCGAAACGTCGATTGATTTTTGTACACTTTTTTGATGACCAAATAAAGCACCAATTTGTCCACTAATTTGAAGACCTGTGAGTGCATTTTGATTTTTTTCATTTATGAGTATATATATCTGACGCCAGCAATTTGCACCCAGGCACATGTGATATATATATATATATATATATATATATATATATATATATATATATATATATAACTCCAAAAAAAAAATAATACTTAAAAAAAAAAAAAGTTTGTTACAATGCTTTGACTGTTTTTTTGACCGACGAGTTTATTAACTTTTAATAAATCATGATAAAAGAAAGTCCAACCAGGAAAATAACTAACCACAAAAAAGCAAAATAGTACTATAGAAAAATATGAAAAACATATTTGTAAAAACAATAGGACATCTGTTAGGACATCTATACTAGCCCACTAATGAAAAAGTTGTAATTGGCACCTTGGTGAAATATTTACAAGAGCACACAATTGTGTGCAAAATATTATATTATGGTGGAAAACAACTTAATGGTAATTGCAGATAAGCACATTTCCACTAGTAAAATAATTTGTAGTCGATATTAACATATCACTGCTAAACAGACACCAACTAGGCCGGTATCTGAAACTCGACTAGTTCAAAAAACTCGACCACAGGTATATGACCATTTGACAACTATGGGTCAAAAATGTATTATTATTATTATTTTATTATTTATATAGCGCCAACAAATTCCGCAGCGCTTTACAATGGGTGGACGAACAGACATGTAGCTGTAACCAGACAAGTTAGACACACAGGAAGAGAGGGGTTGAGGGCCCTGCTCAATGAGCTTACATGCTAGAGGGAGTGGCATAAAGTGACACAAAAGGTAAGGATAGTATTAGACTAATGACAGTTGCAAGAGAGGAATCAGTCGGGAGCTATTAACAGTTTAATTGATACACTTTTATGAAGAAGTGGGTTTTCAAAGATTGGAAAAGGACTGGAGGCTGGGTGAGCATCTAACGGAGGAGGGAAGTGAGTTCCAACGGCAAGCATCAGGGGTGGGAGTATGGACAGAAGACAGATGTAAATCTTCAGCAGAGCGTAAGGGCCTAGACGGGACATACTTGTGTATTAGGGAGGATAGATAGGTGGGAGCAGCATTATGTATAGATTTGAAAGCAAGAACCAACATTTTAATTTGAGCAGGAAGCCAATGTAGGGACTGACAGAAGGGTGAGGCGTGGGAGGTGCGGGCGGACAGGAAGATGAGCCTCGCCGCTGCATTCATTATATACTGTAACGGTGCAAGTTGGGAGCGCGTAAGACCACTGAGAAGCAGAATACAGTAGTCAAGGAGAGACAGGACAGTGGAACGGACCAGCACCTTAGTCGCATCTGGCGTTAAGGAGGGTCGGATACGCGCAATGTTTTTGAGATGGTAACGACAGGATTTGGCGATAGACTGAACATGAGGCGTGAAGGAGATGTCGGAGTCAAAGAGAACACCTAGGCAGTGAGCCTGTGTGGTGGAGCTGATGGCAGCACCATTGACTTGGAGGGAGACAGACACAGGATTAGCAACACTTGAGGGAGGAAAGAACAGAATTTCAGCTTCGGTCAAGTTGAGTTTAAGGAAGTGGGCAGCCATCCAGTTAGAAATAGAGAGGCAGTCAGACACTAGTCAAGAGGGACGGGGAGAGATCAGGTAGATTTGCATATCATCTTCATAGAAATGATATTGGAAGCCAAGCAACGGACAGAGACCGTCGCATGGCCGCGGAGCTCCTGACTCCAAGCGTGTTAAACAGAGACACACAGGACCCAACTGCGACCCAAACGCTCTCCAAAGTGCCCCACTACTTACCTGATCCACATGGGCAGGAAAATGAAAAAACAAAAACCCGACAAGTCCCGTCTGGGTATGAACATCGGGGACATGTGGAAGCAGGCCCAGGAGACAGCCGGAGCAACAATGGCGTCTCTGCATGGGGGATGCTCCGACTTTACAGACGGCTCGTCCGATGAGGGGGACGGGGGCTACACACCGGCAAGAGCCCCACCACCGCCAGACAGGCCGCGGGTGCCCGCACCAGCTACCACACCGGTGACCATGGAGGCAATCAAAGAGCTCATGGCCGCCCACCATAGCAAAATCTCTGCAGAAGTGGCCACGATAAGGGAAGACCTGAAAGGCCTCTCAGCACGGCTCGGGACGGTAGAATGCACCTCTACCGGACACACACGCCAGATAGAGGAGCTAAAAGCGGCAGTCCACGACCTAAAACAACTAACCTCACTGCATGAACAGCAACTGGCTACTCAAGAAGACAAACGCCGCCAAACTAATCTGAAGCTCAGGGGGGTCGCTGACTCTGTACCGGAGGCTGAACTTCCACACTATATCAGACGGTTGCTAACCGCACTCCTGACCCCGAAGGTGGCCAAATCCATAATATTAGACAGCATCTTCCGCTTGCCGCGGCCAACTACTGCACCTCCAGCAGCCACAGGGGACATAATCCTCCGTTTTCAAAACATGAGGGACAAGAGGGCCGTTCTCGACGCCACCAAAGGCCTAACAACTTACTTGTTTGAGGAAATGACTGTCCTTTTATGCGGACCTGTCAAGTGGCACACTGAACTGGAGAAGATCTCTCAAGCAGCTCACGACCTTCTTGTTGCAACAAAAAAACAGGTACCGTTGGGGCCCAGGCCGCGCCCTACATATAGAAGGCGCAAGCGGCCCTCTGGTGGTGCGGAACCTGCAGGAGGCCACAAGGACACTGGAGAACCTGAGACCACCACAGCGGGCAATGACTGCCACAATTCTACCGGTCAGCAGCACAAGCAGCCTGGGGAAGAATGCAGCAGGAGCACCGATCTTTGTGCCACGTCAACAGCCCGCAGCCGCCACAACCTGAATCAGGGCTAGGCCTACCGGGACGTTTCCCCGAACTCCCCTTTTACCGGGCAACAACATAGCCCGCCACCCTACGGCTGAGAACATTCAAACGCAGAGAGAGTAATCCAAACTGTCCGTTGACACTGTCTCTCGTGCGCTTTTCCTAATTTTTTTTTCTTTTGTTCCCTAATATGTTATATTGTTTTACTTATGTTTTGCTACTGATTCGTTTAAGATGTCTCGACAAGACAGTGTAGGCACCCACATTAATAACGAGTACCCTGACAAACAGAACGGACAAAGTTGAGTGCCTGCTTGGCTTGACCGCCTGCTCAGCTGCCTCAAAAGAGGAGGCCCACTCAGGCGACTAATCAGAGCAGGTAACAACCCAGACCTACATGGCATGTAACACCCCAACCCCTAAGCAATAATATACAGTGGTACCCGCAATAACTTCCCGACTTCCGCTTCACACACCGCCAGTAACCACATTAAAACACCCCAGCCTGCACTTCTAGTGCGCTTTTGTTTTACCATATCGAAAACCAATGTATGCCACACCAGCAGACACAGCATTTACTATCACCAAGCCTGTTTCTAGTCTCAACGCAATGTCAATGCCTAAACGATCTAACTATTGATGCTGTTACCTGCATGACTTAACTACTGATTTAACTTAACTTTGCAACTCTATACTTATACCAGTTGTAATACCATGCAATGATGCTTACCTATAGTCCTTGTGCAGATACACACTGGTTAGACCAAGCTACCATACAAATAACTAATGTGTTAAAGGAACATGCCCAACAACCTAAGCTTGTACTAAAATGTATCTCTAAAGCATGAACCTCACTACTAGATTAAGCCTGTTTCCCTTAAGCATCTGTACCTATAGTTTAAACTCGTACCTTTTACTTTGAATTAACCTATTCAGTTCTAGCTCCCAGCATGTAACCTAATCCTAAATTTAAATGGCACGACTGTACCGTTAGCGATGTTTAGCCTATTTAATATGATTCACGTAACCATTGTTTTAGATCACATCTTAACATAACCTGCTTGATATACGCCTATGTTAAGAGACCTAAAAAAAAATAAAAAATGAGGCACGTTTTATTTCGGAAATGTAATTAGCATTGTTACAGCTGTAATAACCCTTATCGTGTGCGTAAAACCCTTGCATTTTCCTTTTTTCTCTTCTGTACCCTCCATTTATGCCTCAATAAAATAAAGATTGACAAAAAAAAAAGCCGCAGGCAGGTCAAGGAGAATTAGGATAGAGTAGTGACCATGAGATTTTGCAGCGAGTAGATCATCGGATACTTTGGTCAGTGCCGTTTCCACAGAGTGCTTAGCACGAAAACCAGACTGAAGCGGGTCTAGCAGAACGTTGGACTCGAGGAAGTCCAACGTTCTCTTTCAAGGATCTTGGATGCAAAAGGCAGTAGCGAGATAGGACGGTAGATGGACGGAGAGTTAGGGTCAAGGTTGGGATTCTTTAGAATTGGGGTTACAGTTGCATGTTTGAAGATCGATGGAAATATGCCAGAGGAGAGAGAGAGAGAGAACGAGATATAGAATTTTAGTGAGAGTTGGAGAAAGAGAAGAAGACAGAAGACGGATAAGATGCACGGGAATTAAGTCTAGGGATAAGTTGGTGGGACTGGAGGACTGAAGCAGAGCAGAAACCTCTTCCACTGTAGCAGGTGCGAATGAACATAGAACAGCAAAGGTTGTGAAGTTAGGGGAAGTATTGTAAGGGGAAGGAGAAAGATGAGAGATCTCTTCCCTGATTGTGGAGATCTTGTCAGTGAAGTGAGTTGCAAAGTCTGAGGCTGTCAAGTTAGTAGGTGGAGGAGGAACAATAGGGCGAAGAAGAGAGTTAAATGTGTGAAATAGTTGTTTGGGTTTGCGGGAGAGTGTGGTTATGAGGGTATTGAAATAATTTACTTTTGCAGAGGAAAGAGCCAGCTGTATGAACTCAGGGACAGGGAACGAGAGACCACATGCTTGAATTTGGAAAACTCACAGCATTAGGATCAATAGATCAGGCGAACAGGGTACAATACATAGGCCGTACATTTATGACACCACAATGCCCAATATAATTGCCACACTATAAGTCGACTTAAAGAGTAATCATTCAACTACAGGAAAGGAGCCTGGTACACTATTATGCCTTCCCAGCCAATCTAGAAATAGACGAAATTGGTACCTTAGAGCACACAATAATTTCTTAGTTTGTTATGAAATATAGATCTCAGGTTACAGATCACCCCTATTTCTTTGTTATCCTTGTTTATATCACTTTCGGTTACATACTAAGCAAAAGTGTATTTTTACTACTTCTCATGGATCTAATAGCAAGAGAGAGAGTAAACAACCAATATATTTATATGGTTTAATTCATGTCATGTACACCCTAATTGTCCCATGTCCTAAGCTTAGTGAATGCACTAACTATAATGAAAGTATAAAACTAGCTTTACTTACCTTCCAGGACCTTGCAATGGAGGAGTAGCAGGAGTGCAGCACGCATGTGCAGCACAGGATCCAGCCGATTTCCCTCACCGGAAGTGACGAGGGTAGGGGATTTTCACAGTTAGGGAAATTTGATAGAACACCGGCTAGTGAATGATCGAAGCCAGTAGTGGCATCCTAGAGCTGAGTATATAGAGTCTGATACGGCTCCCTCTTTGTGAGTGCTATCTTGTATCTCCTTATTATCCCATTTATATTAAACAGTTTACACTATGTATAATTGCCTTGTTTCTATTACAGATTCCTATGTTTACTAATTTTGAAAATTCTGCACTTTATTGAGAGAAGTATTGCTGTGTATTCACTGGAGAGCATGCAATAATTCTGTTTTATTTGTTGTTTTACTGCAAAAAGCCTGAAGGGACTTATTATACTCACCAGAACAAATACTATAAGTTGTAGTTGTTCTGGTGGCTATAGTGTCCCTTTAAAGTTGAAACCCTAGTCACAGTTCAACTCAACAGGACAAGGAGCTGCCATCCTGCTGCTATCAATTTATTGGCAGTTTTGTAAACAGGAAGTGTTCATATTTTATGGAATGCTATGCACTCTTTAATAAAGAAGTGATAAATCCTGTGAGAGCTCTACTTAATTGTATGTGAACACCCAAATTAAGCCTCACCCATTGTGAACAAGTGCATAAAACACAGCTCATGGTGGTGCCGTCTACATAGGCATACACTGGCTGTACAATAGGTTGCAATGAAGAGCTGAGTGACTGAAAACGTGCACAAAGCGAAGTCCATGAAGACAAAGTTTGATGAGCCTAGTGTGGAGGAACTCGAGTGACCTGCACAGAGACCTGCTCTCAACCCCACTAACACCTATGGGATAAACTGGAATGACAATTGCGAGCAAGACCTTCTCAGGCAATATCAGTGCCTGACCTCACAAATGCTATTTGACTGAACTGCCACAAATTTGCAGAGGCAATCCAAAATCTTGTGGAAACCCTTTCTAGAACAGTGGCGGCTGTTATAGCCGGAAAGGAGGAAGCTAACTCCATATAAATACCCAAAGCTTTGGAATGGAACGTCCAACAAGCTCCTATAGATGTGATGGTCAGGTGTTCACCTACTTTTGGCCAAAAAGTGTTATATATATATATTATTATTTTTTTTTATTTTTTTACCTATTGGGGATCCTGCATCTTTTTCCTCATTCTCCTCCAAAGCATCTCCTTCAGGCCATGTAACAGCTATTGTGGCAGGAAATCTAATACAAAGATAGAGAAAGTAAAGAAAAGAAATAAAGAAACACAAATCTTATTGATCATGGTAATCAGGTTCCACACAATACATGTAAAAAAAAAAAAAAACACCTTGAGATTATACCTTGCCATTTCATCTTCTATATATTTTGTAATAGTAGAAACCATTGCATTTCTGTCAAGCTTTATAATTGGGAAACATTTTATTTCGTCATAGAACTCTTTAGGTTCCTAAAAGAAAACAAAATGATGATAAAAATGTGTTCGTTGTAAATTATAAATTACTGTTTCTCAGGTTCTTAAATGTTTTTGTTTCTTATGTGCCCAATGTGGAATAGTTTTAATTGAACATATAATGTGCACAATGGGTGGATGAAATAGCAGTACATTAAGCTAGAAATATTTTCATACTACAAAATATATTTATCCAAGCCTTGCTTCTTCTCCTGTGTTGGCAGTGGAAGTGTTATAATTAGTGTATCCATTCATTCCCAAATAGTACATATGTAACATCTCAAATTGAATAATACCAAGGATCATTTTTGTAAGAAACTCAAAAGGTCTATATGGTGTTAGCTCGGCTTCTTGGTTTTTCACTGGATCATTATCTGAAGCATTCTTCAATATTAACATAATTAATATAACCATTATACATATTATAATATAAAATTCATTTTTGCAAAACACCTTAAAGGAACACTTCAAACTGCTTAATATTTATAAAGTGCTATATTACCTTTTTGTCCAAATATTTAAATTGTGTGCAAATACTACCGAAAAACATATGATATTTTAAAATGTATATAAATATATTTACCAACCTTGATTTGCCTATGAACTTTGTATAAACGTACTGCTGAAACACACTGTATTTGATGTATTAAAAATACAGTGCATGAACCAAAAGTATTCAAGCTCATTAAATTCATTATAGTGCATTCAAAACATGGAGACTCTGAACGGCGGTTCTGCACACTGTGCAGCACTGCCTCAAGAGACACCTCTAGCCGCCGTCTGAGAAGTGGCCACTAGAAGTGTTTCTAGGCAGCAATGTAAACACAGCCTTTTCACTGTTTTTTTCTCTGGTGCCCATACTGTATCCCGACCTTATCATTTACATATCTTAGGGTTCAGATTGCACACTGATCTTCTTGACCTGTCTGGTTTTTGACACTGTTGATCATCAACGGCTTCTTCTCATCCTCCGCAATATCGGTCTACAAGATATTGCTCTCTCCTGGTGCTCCCCCTACCTCTCCCAGGGCTCTTTCAGTGTTTCTTTCTCTGGCTCTGCTTCTTCTCCCTAACTCCTCTCTGTTGGTGTCCCCCAAGGTTCAGTCCTTGGTCCCCTACTGTTCTCCATCTATACTGCCTCCCGTGGTAAACTCACTAGCTCCTTTGGCTTCCCATATCAATTCTATTCAGATGACACGCAAATCTACCTGTCCTCTCCTGATCTCTCCCCGTCCCTCTTGACTGGTGTCTCTGACTGCCTCTCTGCTATTTCTAACTGGATGGCTGCCCACTTCCTTAAACTCAACTTGGCCAAAAATGAAATTCTGGTCTTTCCTCCCTCAATTGTTGCTACTCCTGTGTCTCCCTCCCTCCAAGTCAATGGTGCTACCATC
Source organism: Pelobates fuscus (assembly GCF_036172605.1). NCBI lineage: Eukaryota > Metazoa > Chordata > Amphibia > Anura > Pelobatidae > Pelobates > Pelobates fuscus. Next base: position 117,267,047 of record NC_086320.1, on the reverse strand, counting down.
AGCTCCACCACGCAGGCTCGCTGCCTAGGTGTTCTCTTTGACTCCGACCTCTCCTTCACACCTCATGTTCAGTCTATCACCAAATCCTGTCGTTTCCATCTCAAAAACATTGCGCGTCTGACCCTACTTAACGCCAGATGCGACTAAGGTGCTGGTCCATTCCACTGTCCTTTCTCTCCTATACTACTGTATTCCGCTTCTCAGTGGTCTTACGTGCTCCCAACTTGCGCCGTTACAGTCCATAATGAATGCAGCGGCGAGGCTCATCTTCCTGTCCGCCCGCACCTCCCACGCCTCACCCTTCTGTCAGTCCCTACATTGGCTTCCCTTAAGATATAGGGCTCAATTTAAAATTCTGGTTCTTGCTTTCAAATCCCTACATAATGCTGCTCCCACCCATCTATCCTCCCTAATACACAAGTATGTCCCGTCCAGGCCCTTGCGCTCTGCTGAAGACTTACGTCTATCTTCTGTCTGTACTCCCACCTCTGATTCTCACCTTCAAGACTTCTCGAGGGCTACAACGTTCCTGTGGAACTCACTTCCCTCCTCCGTTAGATGCTCACCCAGTTTCCAGTCCTTCAAAAAAATCAATAATAACCCACTTCTTCATAAAAGTGTATCAATTAAACTGTTAATAGCTCCCAACTGTCATTAGTCTAGTACTATCCTTACCTTTTGTGTCACTTTACCCCACTCCCTCTAGCCTGTAAGCTCATTGAGCAGGGCCCGCAACCCCTCTCTGCCTGTGTGTCCAACTTGTCTGGTTACAACTACATGTCTGTTCGTCCACCCACTGTAAAGCGCTGCAGAATTTGTTGGCGCTATATAAATAATAACATAATAATCCATCCCAGTATTTTCAGAATAAGCATACACAGATAGTTAACAGTTCAAATCAGTCTCCTTCATTTGCATGATAAGAGTGTGCCAACATGCATACTACAATTCCCTGGCTGGCTTAAACTAGACTTTCGCACATGATGGCTGTGGATTGGGGAATGGGGTACTAGTTGCTGGAGGTAGGCTCAGCCTAAGTTTTCTGTTCAAATATGGATGAATATTTTATTGCTAATGAAAAAGTGGAACTTCTGCATTAATAATATAAAAACTGTGGCCTGGCAGAGGCCATGCCTCTGGGAACCACAGTTTTGATCAAGCAGTTCAAAAACAGTTTGACTAACAACTGGGAGACCTGCAGACTACCAGCACCTAAAGCCTAAAGGTTCAATAAATTAAAAGAAAAAAAAAACATGTAATCCAAACTAATTGTTCAGCATGTGCAGATTTATCATGTAAAATACATTTAATCATTGTGCAGTCATATACATGTTTGTTTACTCCACATTACTTCTCAATAGTTAGTATATACAGGATGTAAAACAACCTAGTATGGAAAGTAAATGGATCGGTTTGGACACATTACAAGTATTCCTTGCCGGTTGGAAAGGCTAGTACCTAGTAATAGGTATTACTTTTTACTGTAACTATACTTCTGGAATATTAAGTCAACATGACAAGACAGGTTACTTCTAAAAACTACCCATGACATAGTAATTTGTCCACTTGTATTATTTTTGGCATATCTACTGCATGAAATATGTATGAATTGTAATTTTGCTTTGGATGCTCATATTGCAAAACATATCTGAAGCAGGGCTCAAAATTTCCGCTTTGCAAGTAAAATGAGGGCGAGTGGAAATTTGGACCCGGTGTGATTTAAAAAAAAAAAAAAAAAATAGCATTGGTCACCACAATTCCACTTTAAGAGAGTCCATTTTTTCTTTGCTGCAATTTCCTATCTGCCATCACACTCTGTAGCCCTCCCAGCAATTCCTGATGTCTGCGGCATCTACAAAGTGCTACAAAGACTAGAAGGAGAGCCAAGTGATCAAAGGAACTTCGCAATGAAGGGGTTAACCCTTGGTAAGTGTACTAATAGGGAAGACAGCACATTGCCCAGACCAAATGGTAGTTCTAAACTTAATGTTTAATAGCTACATAATAAAATGGATTAACCAATCAGAGTAAATGCACATCAGAGTTTGCCTTGTATCTACAAAAGATAAAGAAAAAAACTGGAAAGAAAGTATATATACATGAACCAATACTTGTGTGAAAAAATAATAAAGAATTGATAGGACCGAGTATGAATATGTAACTGTGTAAGGCTGAATGTCTGTAACCATGTGCCTAAATCTGTATTTCTTTGTACTTGGATATCTATGTCTGCCTCTGTGCCGGTATATTTGTGTTTGTATGACGAGGTGCTTGTATGTCTGTATGATTGTGTGCCTGAATAATTGTGTCTGTATGACTGTATGTCTGTCTGTACCTGTGTCTTTTTGCCCATATGTGTGCACCTGTGTGACAGTATGCCTGGATGTCAGTCTGTATGCCTGTGTACATATGTGTCTGCATGACTATGTACCAGTATATCTGTTGCACTGGGGCCCTGGCACTGTACTTTAATTTTTATAGCAATGGGGTTCTGTGATACACTTGTTCACATTATTGTAAGTTTTATTGTTGTGGGAGCTCTGTGATACACTCATGCACGCTGCACAATACTGGCGATTTTATGGCAGTGGAACTCTGCAAAACACATTTGCACACTACTGAAAGATCTAATGCTGAGGGAGCTCTGCAATGCGCCTTGCACAATAAAGTATTATAGCTGCAGAGCGCTCTGGATGATTTAGTTAGGCAGGGAAACTGGAGGCGAGTATGAGTAATTTAATATCTGGCTATAAGCTCCTTAGCCTTGTCTATAATATTCCAAAGTAAGAGACAACCCCCCAATAGGTCTGTTAAAGAATTAAACGTTCAATATGCAAAAGCACTTTGTCATACCTATGCCTTTTGTGTGTTCCCCCCCCCCCCCCCCCCAAAAAAAAGAATTTAAAGCATAAATGTACTTAGCAGTGAGAACGTTAAGCAGTTAACCACTGGGAAAAACTCTCTGAAAAGTAATTTAGATGCAAAACCTAAACTACGTTCATAATGTTTGAAAGATTTTAAGATTTTTGGCTTACCAAAGCAATTTGAACTTCGCCTCCTGTAGCATACACATCACCTTCATAATCTCCATGTAAAAGAAACTGTACAATGCTTCCATAGATTACAGGGTTGTTTTTTACAGTTTTCACCTGTGTGGAAGAAAATATTATGTTTATGTATCCCTATATTTAAGTAATATTCATTAGGGATGTGCATGTACTACTGAACTCCAGCAGTACAGATTAATCATAAAACTTAAAACCAATCAGAAAAGAGTTACCATGTGATATAAGGCCCTGAGAGCCCAAGCACTTCCCTCTTTCTTTGCTCCCCCTGCCTTGCGCATTTATTATATATATATATATATATATATATATATACACATATACATATATACATATACATATATACACATACACACACATACTTCTTATCACTTTTTACGTATCACGTAAAATCACGTTTACCCCTTTTGGTACATTCTTTTTTATGCCACACCTGTTTACGCTCTTTTCTCCTGGTTATCTCTACATTTTGTCTTTTTATCCAATGCTTTGTCTTGTGACTTCTGTCTCTTCTTTCCTGTCTCCTATTGCCCCTGCGTCACGACCGATGGCGCGGCATTTACTTGATCTCCAGGGGTTTGAATGGACCTGTGGATGGCTGGGGTGCTTCTCTTTACTTTGTTTAGTTTCTTCTGGCCCATGGCAGACTGTTCTGCCAGGCCTTGCACGCATGTGTCCATCTTGGATCTTGCAAAATTGCGAGATTCACAGCAGCCATCTTGCTTTGCAGACACCATCATTTCCAACATAATTACTCCATATTAACAGGTACATCTACTGTTTGCTGGTCACTGGCTAGATCTGTTCCATATAACTAGCACTGTTGCATTTACATTGCATGACAGAGTGCAGACTGTGTGTACAGCTGAGTGCAGGGGTGAGCACTCATATATATTATCAACTAACCACTCTGTTGGTGAGCCAGGGGTAAGCCACTTTGTGGAACCTTCCCTAGTCTACTTTGGGACAGCCTCCCCTTGAGTGAACACTAGTTGTAATCGGGGCAGGCATCCCTGCGTTCCTTGCTTTCTATACTGTCTATCATGTGCGAGCCCTCTCAACAGTCGCAGGACGACCACTCCATGATAACGCTGCTATAGCACACTTACTGGAAAAACCTCTGTGTCATAGGAGGAATAACAAGACATCCTGCGAACGCAATCCAAATACGTAAAGGAATCTGTAGTGGAAGAACATGTTCATCTCGACGAAACACAGTCGTCCTTCATCTGAGGATGGGATGTTCGTAGATACGCTGGGTATCCCATTGTTTGAACGAAGGTCCATCAGAGAACCCAGGCCCTCAGGGTGAAATCTGCCAGACCATCTTGCCAGGTTCATTCCGGACCTCACAAAGAGATTGCTTTTATTATTGCTATTGGAAAAGGGTGCAGCAGCTGCATTGGATTTTTCTAAAAGGGTTATCTCTTGCCGATATTATGTGTTCTGCAGACTGGACCTGGGAAAATACTTTTTCAATTTCTATTTTGTCCTTTTTCCCACGCTTGTTTTGCTTCCACAGCGTTAAAAATGCGAAATATGAAGCATCCCATCATGTGGTAAAATTGTAGATTATGCTAGCGTAGTGTACCTATAATCTTAATTTAAGTATCGATGTCTCATCCTTGCATTGCTGATTCTCGAGGGTTTACAGTTGTGCTCACAAGTTTGCAGAAATTGTGAAATTTGGGATTGATTTTGAAAATATGACTGATCATGCAAAAAAAAAAAAAAAAAAAAGTATTTTATTTAAGGTTAGTGATGATATAAAGCCTAGTTGTTCGGCTCCTTTTAAATCCTAATGATAACAGAAATCACAAATTGCCTGGATCAAAAGTTTACATATGTGTGGCCTTGTTAAAGACACACAAGGGGACACACACAGGTTAAAATGGCAATTAAAGGTTAATTTACCATACTTGTGGCTCTTTAGATTGCAATTAGTACCTGTTAGGGATAAACTGATAATCGGTTTGGGAAATATTATCGGCCGATATACCCGATTTTGGTAAATATCGGTATCTGCCACTATTGATAGCGATATTGCTGATAATGCGAGAGGTGGCGGTGGCACACCGGCTCTGCGGGAGCAAGAATCAAGTGACTGGCAGGAAGAGAGATAATGAGGCACATCAGGGAGGGGAGAGAACCACTAAGGAGGGGGGTTGGGTACACACTATAAAGGACAGGGAGGGAGATAGGTGAGGTGAGAGGAACACTAAGGGACAGGAGAGGTACACCAAGGGACAGGGGGGAGGGGAGAGGTACACTAAGGGACAGTGAAGGGAGGAGAGAGGTACACTAAGGGACAGTGAAGGGAGGGGAGGGGAAGGGAGAGGAACTAAATATTCTTGAAAACAAAAAAATATGACTGGCATGTATATTTAGTACATTTACCACTTAATTTAAAAAAAAGAATTGCTAAAAAAAAATATTAAACAAACATGTTCAGTAAACAGTAGATTTGTGTAGAAATTTCTTTCAAAACGGTAAATGTGCAGAATATCGGTATCAATAAGTTATCGGCTACCGGCCTAAAAGTATGCAGATTATCTGTATCGGCTCTAAAAAAAAAAAAATCAATGTCAGTCGATCCCTAGTATCTGTTTAAAAATAGTCAATGAGTTTGTTAGCTCTCAAGTGGATACACTGAGCAGGCTACATACTGAGCAATGGGGAGCACAAAAGAACTGTCAAACGACCTGCGTAACAAGGTAATGGAACTTTATAAACATGGAAAAAAATATAAGATATCCAAAGCCTGCGTACTGTTCAATCACTTGAACTCAGTACTGTTCAATCACTTATTAAGAAGTTGAAAATTCTGGGATATCTTGATACCAAGCCAAGGTCAGGTAGACCAAGAAAGATTTCAGACACAACTGGCAGAAGAATTGTTAGGGATACAAAGAAAAACCCACAGGTAACCTCAGGAGAAATACAGGCTGCTCTGGAAAAAGACGGTGTGGTTGTTTCAAGGAGCACAATACGATCATACTAGAACAAAAATGAGCTGCATGGTCGAGTTGTCATAGAGAAGCCTTTACTGCACCAATGCCACAAAAAAAGCCCAGTTACAATATGCCAAACAACACATTGACATGCCTCACAGCTTCTGGCACACTGTAATTTGGATTGACGAGACCAAAATAGAGCTTAATGGTCCTAGCCATAAGCGCTATGTTTGGAGAGGGGTCAACAAGGCCTATAGGGAAAACAATACCATCCCCACTGTGAAGCATGGTGGTGGCTCACTGATGTTTTGCGAGTGTGTAAGCTCTAAAGACACGGGGGATCTTGTGAAAATTGAGGGCAAAATGAAGGCAGCATGTTGTCAGAAAATACTGGCAGCCAACTGCATGGGATGCTTTTAAACTTTGTAGCATGACAATGACCCTAAGCACAAGGCCAAGTTGACCCTTCAATGGCTACTGCAGAAAAAAGATGAAGGTTCTGGAGTGGCAGATCTCAAACATGCAGTTCATGCAAGACTTTGCACGACCTGGAGGCATTTTGCCAAGATGATTGGGCAGCTATACCATCTGCAAGAATTAGGGGCTTCATAAACTCCTATTACAAAAGACTGCACACTGTTATTAATGCTAAAGGGGGTCATTTGACTTTTTTCTTTGTTGAAATGTTTTGTTTTATAATTGTGCCATTCTGTTATAATCTACAGTTAAACATGAATCCCATAAGAAATAAAAGAAATGTCCACTCATGTTTGCCTGTCCACTCGTGTTTTCTTTAAAAATGGTACATATATTACCAATTCTCCAAGAGTGTGCAAACTTTTAAGCACAACTGTATATGTTTTCATTACTTGCTATGTGGGTGATTAGCGAGTTTTGGTCCGAGTCTAGTTTGTGTTTAGTTTGCATAATTAGTTTGGTTTTATGTTATTATAGAACGTTTGTTATGCTGGCATTATGTAATTTCAGATTTCTTTCACATTTCTGTTTCTCTGAATATGAACCTCACATATGTACCGTATATACTCGAGTATAAGCCGAGTTTTTCAGCACATTTTTTGTGCTGAAAAACCCCAACTCGGCTTATACTCGAGTCAATTGTCTGTATTATGGCAATTTGCATTGCCATAATACAGACTGGGGGAGAAGGGGGGCTGGCAGAGCTGTAACTTACCTGTCCTGCAGCTCCTGTCAGCTTCCTCCTCCTCCGCGCCGTCCGTTCAGCACCTCGGTCAGCTCCCAGTGCTCTCGCGAGACTTACACTGGGAGCTGACAGAGGGAGCTGCACGGACGGCGCGGAGGAGGAGAGAGCTGACAGGAGCTGCAGGACAGGTAAGTTACAGCTCTGCCAGCCCCCCTCTCCCCCCCACTGAACTGCCAATGCCACTGGACCACCAGGGAAGGAGAGCCCCCCCTCCCTGCCATTTATCAAGCAGGGAGGGGGGACGAAAAAAAAATAATTAGTAATAATAAAAAAATAATAATTAAATAATAAATAATAATACAAAAATAATAATAACTAAATTAAATAAAAAAATAATAATAAATAATAAAATTAAAATAATAAAAATAAAAAATTGCCCACCCCCCACCAAGGCTCTGCAACTCTCTCACACACACACACACACACACACACACGCTGCACACACACACACACACACGCTGCACTCATACACACACACACACGCTGCACTCATACACACACACACGCTGCACTCATACACACACACACGCTGCACTCATACACACACACACGCTGCACTCATACACACACACACGCTGCACTCATACACTCACACACGCTGCACTCATACACTCACACACGCTGCACTCATACACTCACACACTCACACTGCATTCATTATACACACACTGTATTCATTATACACACACTGTAAATAAATATTCAATTAATATATTTTTTTTAGGATCTAATTTTATTTAGAAATTTACCAGTAGCTGCTGCATTTCTCACCCTAGTCTTATACTCGAGTCAATACGTTTTCCCAGTTTTTTTGGGTAAAATTAGGGGCCTCGGCTTATATTCGGGTCGGCTTATACTCGAGTATATACGGTAAGTTGCAAGTTATCTATAGTTACACTTTCAAATGTATAGAAATCACACAGGACATGTCCAGTTGATCTTATTTATTCCGTATTGTTTCTGTATATTTGTTAGTTCACCTCAAGGAAGTGATATGGCTGTCCAGGCCATATATAACATGTTATCACTTTTCTGATTGGTTGCTAGTTTTATGGTTGATCTAAGCTGCTGGAGTCCAGTAAAGAGAGTTCAAAGCAAAATATTTGCCTCCAGTCTTTACTAAAATTAAGATTATAGGTAGAAGACGCTAGCATAATCTACAATTGTTTCTAACATATTGTGGGTTCTCTTGCTCATGTAAAAAAAAGAAAGTAATGTTTCTCACCAGTTGCCCCGGTTTGTATCTCTTTCCATCCCATTCTATTGATGTATAGGTAGCCCATGGACTTTGCATGCGTTTTGAAGCAATGTCAGTACGAGTAATGGTACCTTTGAAACCAATATACTTTATTTGTTTGTCGTACTTTGCATGACAATCTTTAACCCAAGCTGCAAAGTCCCTGTCAATTTTCACTCTCTGTTCCTGTTAAAGAAAAACAAAACAAATTTAAGACATAAAAATAAATGCATGATAGTGTTTTATATTTTTTACATATTAAAGCGGCACTGTTATGGCTGCATCAGTTTTCTTTTTAAACCCCCTCCCAACTCCACTACATTGTATTGTCCTCTTAGTCACTCTCAAATGCCCTAGGCATTTTTTTCATCCCCAGACCCAAGTCAGCGCTGTGAAATTTCCGCACATGCCCAGTTAAACACTAGGTCATTCTCTATCATCCAAAATTCAGACGAGAATTAGGGTTATTCGTTCATTAGTCAGAAAGATGAATGAATAGAAATTTCAACTAAACTAATTTAGGTATTAGTTTGTTCAGTTAATACAAGGAAGGAGCTACTGAGTCGCAGCTCCCTCCTTGTATTATGTAAAATTAGAAGTGTCGGGGAGCTGTCCTTCCCACCACTTCCTAACCATCATGTACCCCCTTCCTCTATGGAGGTCAACATGACTCCCATATTAACATAAGGGAGTTTAAAATCTCCAAAATGCCCCTACTCGCATTATCTACTAAAATAATTAACTGGGGGCACATAGAGTACAAGCCCCCTCCGTGGCCTGTGAGTGGGGGCTATTCCACGAAACCCCCAGTCCCTACCCATTAATGTCAGGTGGGGTCTTAAGTGACAAAAGCGGGCTGGACCTAATATTCCCCCCCCCAGGCCTCCACCCATGAGCGGCGGTTGGGAGCCCTAAGTGACAAAGGAGGTGAAGCCTTCTGTCTCCCCACCCATGAGCGGCCTTGAAAATAACCAATCAGGTAAAGCTCAAAATTTATCTGTCAGAGCACTCTTATTCAGAGAGCGCGGAGTCAAATTGCAGAGGGTAGGAATGTTTTTTTTTAGGTCTCTTCACGTCCTGCGGAAGTCAGTCTGCTCAGAGCCCTTGATAGGTGAAGATGGATTCTTTGTTAGGGTTGTGAATATTATTTTTTCCCGGTGGGGTTTTTTTTTTTGGCGCTCTGGTCTTTTTTCAACGGGCTTTATGGATTTTAATTTGGCCTTTTGTGGGGCTTAAAAAACAGGTTTTACAAAAAAGAAGACATCTAATGGTAGGTTGTATTTTTTATTTACAGGTAGTTTTATTGCTCCCGCCTCACTATTTTTAGGGTGAGTTTGATAGGTATTTATGTTATTTTTATTTTTACATTTAAGTCCCCCCCAATTGTCATATGGGGGCACCCACCCTCTGCTCATGCATGGAGGCAGGGGGGGAGGTATTATGTCCAAACTGAACAAAAAGTACAGAATTTCATCCTAACACAAATGGACAAACTGTACACATTCACATTCTGTTATGTGAAAGTTAATGAATTCGCCAGGACATTCAACGGCGAATAAAGCAACATGTGAACACAGGAGAGAGATGACTATTGTGGGAAAATGTATTTGATCACAGAAAATGAAGAGTACTTAAGCTCCTCCATTGGTCAAAGAATGTCAAGCATAGGAAAAAACAAACAAACATAAAATAAAGTAGTCCTTACTTTGTTTTATGTTTAAAAAAAAAAAAAAAAAATCAGATAAGAAAAAAACAGAAACACAGATCCTGAAAGAGCAAGAGATCGGGAAAAGGTAAATTCGGCATGACAGTGCCGCTTTAACAGAAGTATAATATATATATATATATATATATATATATATATATATATATATATATATATATATATATATATATATATATATATATATATATATATATATATATATATATATCTTTAACCTATCAACATCTTCTACGTGGAGCCCATTACAATTTTGCAGTTGTATAAAGGTACAATATCGTAGAAAAAATTTGCAGAAAACAAGTAGACTTGTATTAAAATTATGTATATGTTTTATATATTATATATTATATATATATATGTTTTTCTGATCAACTTGGCTATATTTGTCTACCAACTTGGCAATTGCGTAACCTCTGTTTGCTTACAGTCACATTTAAAAAAAAAAAAAGGTTTGTGGCCCTGCAAGTGGAGAGACATTCTCTAATACATGAGGATAATTTTCAGTGATTCCAATCTTCAACTGATCACTGAATGGAACAACACCACCACTCATGGTTGATTATATATTTCCTACCTGTTCTATGTTAAATTTTGTATTTATGGTGTATTAATATTGTTTTTGTATTTTATTGTACCCTAATGTAACAATGCAATGATTGTGGACCCAGGACATACTTGAAAACGAGAGAATTCTCAATGTATCTTTCCTGGTAAAATATTTTATAAATAATTAAGTAGCACAGAAAGTGTTATAAAACAACAATTAAATAATTATGCAAAGCCAACAGAGATACGAAAGTGATGCATCGTCTTGTTCAATACCCCGTGTTTTATAAGTATGTTGCACGAAGAGAGACATAACTAATCTCTTTGTACATTCATAATGGAGAATAGCAGGGAACCGCATCTTCAACCAAGTAACATAATCTTCCCAGATTTGCAAACAAGACTTCCTGGCAGAGTAGAAGCAGGTAAGAGCTATGCCAGGCCTGTCCAACCTGCAGCCCCTCCCACCCCCAGATGTTGCTGAACTACAAAGCTCATGATTTTTTCAATGAAACAGGTAGCCAGGGAATCATGGGAGTTGTATTTCAGCAAGATCTGGGGGGACGCAGGATTGGCAGCCATGATATATGCAAAATTTAGATTCAAAATGAGCTCAAAGCCTAGATCTTTTTTTACATTATAAAATTGTACATATCACAAAACAAGATTAAAAATAACAAATTCTTCATTTTCTTAGTGTCCCTGCTTATGAACGCATACACAGAACAAATGTGTATGCACCAGTGAAAAATGCTTACCTGTCCATTTATTATTCTGGTAAAAAGTGTGTTTTTATCTTTTAGTTTTAAACTCAAATCCAAAAAAGTCAGCTTATTGGTGCTAACTTCAAATTTGTCATTTGTAAAGAGAACCCCGGAAATTCTGTTATAGCACTCTGCAGGAACAACTGCTCTCTTCTTTGGGGGAGCACACCAATCAAAGCTAATAAGATAGAATACATCATGAGATCAGTTCATAAAACCATAATAAATAATGTTAATGTTTATCAGAGAATTGATAAAACCAATGAAGTCAGAAATAATGAATGAATTCTAATGTAAATAAAGTCACTTACAATACATTTCACAGGCTTGTTAAACCAACTAATGAATGCTTTTGCCTTCTTGGCATCTGTTATGGTCATACCACAATGGTCAACATCACCACCAACGGTCCATGATTAGATAATAAGCAATAAAATCTTAGTAAAAATCTTAGTTAATAAAATTGCTAGTCAAATAATGCATCAACCAACATATGATTCAAGAATTATAGCAGCAAGAGGTTACATGAAGATTGAAAACAATCCAGTTTTTTTTTTGTTTAACCCCCCTCCCAACTCCACTACTTCTAGTTGTCCCCCTAGGCACCCCTAATTGCCCCTTGTCCCCTCATATTACCTATTTTTTTATCTTCATTAGTGCCCAGACCCAAGTCCTGGGTGCCGCCATCTTTGTGTGGGAAGATGAAGGCCCTGTGGGACACGTCATCTGCCCACACTAGAAAGCACTGTGAAATGCCAGTGCATGCCCAGTTAAACACTTGGGCATTCGCTATTATCTGAAATTCAGACGGGAATTTCATCAATTCATTTGTACAAAAGAATGAATAGAAATTTCAGACGAACAAACACAGAATATCGGTGTTCGTTCGTTTAGGTTATTACAAGGAGGGAGCTATTGGCTCGCAGCTCCTTTCTTGTAATATGTTAAAGAAGAAGCGGCAGAGAGTAGTGCTCCCCGCCACTTCCTAAGCCCCTCCCACCCATGTCCTCCCTCACTCTATGGGGTCAATATGACCCCCATATTAGCATAAGGGAGATTAAAATCTCCCTAATGCTCCTACTCGCTATGCTGCTAGTTGGGGCATGTCTACTAAACAGTGAGTAGCTATGGCTGCTGACTGTTGCGAACTCCTCCCCCCCCCCACCCCCACCCCAACAAATGGCTCGACCTGCTGCTCATAGGTGGAGGTCAAGGGGCACGGGTGGGTGCTTAGTATTAGTAAAGTTGGCTGACAGACCAATCTTGGTCTTTCATCCTTTTGGTAGATAGCTCCCTGATACCTTGGGAATTAGGGAGCTATCTACCAAGTGGCTGCAAGATTCTTCATTTATTCAAACGAAATTTCGAACGGACCTAAAAGTACTGAATGTCGTCTTAACATGAATGAACAAACTGATCTCATTCTGTTAGGACGAAATTCGGTAGTTTCGCCAGCGTTCTGTGTAAATGACAGGACGTACGGGAATTGTGAAAGCAGGCATCGCGAGATTACGGAGGAAAGGGTGACTATTGTGGGAAAATTTCTCTGACCCACAGGAAGTGGGTCAGAGCGGGTCAGGCACAGGAAAAATACACAAGAGAAAGTAGTCCCTACTTTGTCTTATGTGTTAAAGAAAACTAGCAGAAAGGATAAAAAGAACAGATCCTAAAAGAGGGAAAGAAGAGGAAGCGATTAGGGAACGGTAGGTTCGGCATGACCGTGCCGCTTTAATGCTTCAACACATCTGTGTTTTTGCCAAAAGACACAAGTTGTGTAGGGTACAATGCTTACTCTTCAATGGTAGTATAAGGAATCAGTCTCCCATTCCAAAAGCATTCAAATATTGGTCTCTTCCCTCGAGCCTCCTTTTCAATAATGATGCAGTCTTCATCTAAGTCATCAATGTCTTCACCACCTAAGAAATAGGACAAAAGAATATCAAAGCAATCCAAGAGGTATTTTTTAATAAAATCCACAAAAATGTATTGGTCCCAATTAATTTCTTAATATTGGGATTGCCAAATCCTCTTTCATTCCTTTATGTATGGTAGGCAATATTTGTATAAATAAAATCAGACCACACAATAACATGTTTCATAATCTCAGCTAAGTGGGCAGAGCGTGGGAAAAGGTAAACTTACCTTTCTCACTGGAGGTAAGGGGGGGCAGTTGACTAAACAGTTATTTAGAGTTATAATTTCAGGAATACAAGTCTGTATTCCTAACACTATAATGTTCATATAACATTCTCTCAAGACTCCTTATCGACAATGATGGAAAACCTATAGAAAATTATTAATTAAAAAGAAGTTGGTCTCAAACACAATTAAGCTGAAAAATGAAGTGGTCAATTTAGGCCAGAATTTTTTAAAACAAGTCGACTTACTGCTAAAAATACAGAATGACCTAGTAGAAATTCAATGAGAAAATCTCAAATTAAAATCTAAAATACAATATTTAGAAACCAAAGAATCAGATCTGGAAGACAGATCTAGCCGAAAGAACCTAAGAATAAGAGGAATTCCTGAAAGTGTCACAAATCAGCAACTTGAAGTCTACTTAATGGACATGTTCTCTTCAATAGTTGGTCAACATCGACTACAGAGATTCCAGAGGCTACCGAAACCAAAAGAAAATTACAACGCCTAGAGATGTTATTGTTTACTTTTCAAACTGCTATCGTGCATACATCATGTTAACCCCTTCAGGACGGAGTCAATAGTGCACGTTCTGATCAAAACAAAACGTAAACAAAAACTGGTATTTGCGCTATATGTCTGTTCACCCGTAGTTCCCATCTTTCATATTAAATGCACCCACACGTATTATATATCATTTTGTTCAGGAGAAACAGGGCTTTCATTCCCTATCAAATATTTATATATGAAAACTAATTTATTATGAATACAATTAAAAAAAACTGTGAGAAATGTTAAATTTTTTTAAAAATTTGTAGTTCCGCCTCACATTTTAGCTGTAAATGTCATAATACTGTTAGGTTTTACTGCAAAAAAATGCACATATTTGTAATCAGCGATGTCTCACGAGTACAACAGTACCCCCCATTAACAGGTTTTATGGTGTTTTGGAAAGTTACAGGGTCAAATATAGAACGTTCCATTTTTAAATTGAAATTTGCCAGATTAGTAATCTTACCTTTGAGACGGTGTGGTAGCCCAGGAATGAGAATTACCCCCATAATGGCATACCATGTGAAAAAGTAGACAACCCAAGGTATTGAACGTGGGGTATGTTTAGTCTTTGTTAGTAGCCACTTAGTCACAAACACTGGCCAAAGTTAGCGTTCATATTTGTTTTTGTGTGAAAAAAGCAAAAAACTAATATTTGGCCAGTGTTTGTGACTAAGTGGCTACTAAAAATGACTGGACATACCCCATTTGCAATACCTTGGGTTGTCTACTTTTGCAAATGGTATGCCATCATGGGGGTAATTCTCATTCCTGGGCTACCACACCGTCTCAAAGGCAACATAACTAATCTGGCAAATTTCAATGTGAAAAAAATGAAATGCAAGCCTTATATGTGACTCTCTAACTTTCCAAAACACCATAAAACCTGTACATGGGGGGTACTGTTATTCTCGGGAGACTTCACTAAACACAAATATTAGTGTTTTAAAACATATTACAACAATAATATAGTCCATAAAAGTGCCGTTTGTTTGTAAAAAATGCAAAAAATTTCACTTTTACTTAAAATATCATCGTTGTAATATAATTTACCAGTTTTAAACAGTAATATTTGAGTTCAGCGAAGTCTCCTGAGTAAAACAGTACCCCCTATGTACAGGTTTTATGATGTCTTGGAGAGTTACAGGGTCAAATATAGTGCTTGCGAATTAAATTCTCTGCACTTTCTCCCTGTGTTGTCAGGCATGTCAATCAAATTTTAATTAATCAAATGACATAATTATGTTAAAAGATTACTTAAATATACACGTAGAATTTTAATATATATGCATTTATAGGTATTTAAATTCTACGTGTATACTAATGTAATCTATTATGTAATTATATGTATTTATCTCTCTATATATATTTGCGGTTATTTGTATTTTATATATAGATAGATATATATAGAATGTCATTCTAAGTGTATTTTGTTACCAATATATATTTTTTAATAACAAAATACAGTTAGAATAAAATTACATATGAATATATAATTTATTTTAAATTTTGTTTCAATATTTTATTTATTTATTTAATAATTTTTTTTATTTATTATTGTAATTATATGTATATATATATAATATATGTGTATATATCTATTATATATATAATATATATACATATTATATATATGTAACGTCACTCTAAGTGTATTTTAATACTAATATATATACTAATATTACTATTAAAATACATTACGCATGACGTTACATATATAATAATATGTATATATATTATATATATAATATATATATATACATATATTATATATATAAAAGTGCATTTATTTTAATTTTACACATGTCTAATTATTTTTTTTAATTCTTCCCACCAGCAGGGGGACTGTCTGATATTTCAGACAGCCCCCCTGCTGGCAGATCCACAGCCAGCTATAGGGGGCCATGTGATTGCTCTTTGAGAGCGATCACATGGCCCCCGGGGGCCTGATTTGCCGTGGGGGGGGCTGCCTGGGCTCTGAGGCAGCCCCCCAGAAGAGGATCGCGGCGGAGGTGAGTACCGCCGGACCTCCTGGGCTGCAAGCCGTTACGGCGTTCTATGCCGCCGCAACGGCTTTAAAGCCCTTTAAAGCCGCGACGGCATAGAACGCCGTAACGGCGTTAAGGGGTTAATTATTTAACCCCCATTGGAAATCAGGTTTATTGTCAAAAATTACAGACTTTCAGCTGCTTGCAATGAACAAATCAAACAAAAGCAATTGAAATAGCTCAACACAACGAATAAAGTAAATTCCCCAAATACAACTGAAAATGCAACTTATAACGACTTCTCCAGTCTCAAAATTATTCCACCCCTTCATGGCAAGCATTTTTAGAACTTAGTAGAGCACCCTTTTGCTGTTATGACTTGAGGCAAAAGAGATGCATAACCAGACAACAGCTTACTGAGGAATCGTAGCCCTTTACTCAAGGGCAGAATTTTCAAGGACTACTTCTGCAGTGGAATTTGAGGTATGATTAGAATCACTGTCTTGTTGGAAGGTCAAATGACGCCAAAGCTTCAGCTTCCTCACAGAGTTGAGCTATTTCAATTTTGCTTTTGTTAAATGTGTTCATTGCAAACAGCTGAAAGTCTGTAAACTTTGACAATAAACCTGATTTTCAATGGGGGGTTGAATAATTTGATTACAACTGTAAAATATTATGACACCATAATTTTATGGTTTCATTTTTAAAATGTATATATTTGTCTTTTTGTTCCCACTTTATATTTGTATTCTTTATAACTCCAATAAAATAAAATAAATAAATAAGGGGGATTGCAGCGGTATTAATAAGTCACTACCTAAAAATAAAGTCATCCTTGTTATTACAAAAAATGTGTCAGGGGAAACAGATACGTGTTTAGTATTATTTCCTGTAATAAAACAAAACTGTCAGACACAATTTTGGACAGGTAGAAAGGCAAGTTCCTAGATGATATGCTTCTACTTGGATTCTCAACTTTAGAGATCCATATTATGTCTAACTTCTCCAAAGGTAGCAAAAACAGATCTGATGGGTGGGGGGTTAGTAAAGAGAAGATCTATATGTGTGTGGGCATTTCTTGTTTCCTGGGTTGTAAGTGGCCTATATAAACATTTAAAATTCTAATTACATGAACAGCTACCATCTTAAAGTGACACTATAGTCACAAAAAAACTTTAGCTTATTGAAGTCATTTGTGTGTATAGATCATGCCTCTGAAGTCTCACTGCTCAACTAGCCACACTTCCCCTGGCTGTGACTCTCACAGCCTGCACGAAAAATAGTTTCATTTCCAAATAGAGGTTAACTTACTTTAGAAGTTTTCATCTCCTGATCTGTAAATTGAACTTTAATCACAGACAGGAGTCTCCTGCAATGTCTAGCAAGCCATTGACAGTGCAGGAGAAAATACATTTTAAATAATTCAGGGAGTTTAACATTAGATCTCACTTTACAGGAATTTTTTTTATAAGGTTGTGC
Source organism: Pelobates fuscus (assembly GCF_036172605.1). Taxonomy (NCBI): domain Eukaryota; kingdom Metazoa; phylum Chordata; class Amphibia; order Anura; family Pelobatidae; genus Pelobates; species Pelobates fuscus. The sequence goes on along the minus strand of NC_086320.1, from coordinate 117,249,375 downwards.
ATGTCACTTGCAGATTGGTGTGACAAGGGTTGCCTAAACAAAGTGATTTAACTCCTAAATAGGTAGGAATTGAGCAGTGAGACTGCAAGAACATGATCTATACAATACAACTACATCATTAAGTTAAAGGGACACTATAGTCACCAGAGCAACTACAGCTAATTGAAATTGTTCTGGTGAGTGGAATCATTACCTTCAGGCTTTTTGCTGTAAACACGGTCTTTTCAGAGAAAATGCAGTGTTTACATTAAAGCCTAGTGATAACTTCACTGGCCACTCCTTAAATAGCTGTTAGAGCTTCCTCCTGGGTCATGGCTGCCTAAAATGCATCCAAACATTCAGTATCTCCTCCCTCTGCATGCAGACACTGAACTTTCCCCATAGAGAGATTTATTGATTCAATTCATCTCTAGGAGGAGATGCTGATTGGCAAGGGCTGTGTTTGAATCATGCTGTCTCTGCTCCTGATCTGCCTCTTTGTCAGTCTCAGCCAATCCTATGGGTAAGCATTGTGATTGGATCAGGCTACCACTTCTGATGATGTCAACAGACTGCTTGTTTTTTTCTGAGGCAAACAGCATGCAGATCTACAGTTTTTGGCTTGAATACAGTAAGATTTTGCTATATTTATGGAGGCATGAGGGGCCCAGGGGGGCTAGATTGTGGTTTTAACACTATAGGGTCAGGAATACATGTTTGTGTTCCTGACCCTATAGTGATCCTTTAAAATTGTTTTTGTGACGATAGTGTCCCTTTAAAAGAGCAAATATAGAATGCATTCCTGTGTTTCAGCATAGAAAATCATTGTAAAATATTTTCATCATCCCAGGATGGTTGACATTACCAAATCATTGTACTGAAAGAGGCAAGTATGTTAAATATCCAGCTGTTGGCGAGTAATTATATAGATTCCTTATTTTGTTATTAATCCTAACAGGTACCCCAAAGGATGTCTGCGCCCACAAAGCTTCCTGAGTGAGGAGCAGTGTGCAAATCTATGTTGCTTTCTACAAAGTGGAAAAATGGAAACCAGAACCATGTATTTGGCTGATGTTTTCCTGTATGTGTAATTGGAACGTGCCAGGATTCTAGTATTCTAGTATTAGTCCCTAGCCTTATCTTCTAGCTAGCCCTTATGCATGCTTAAACTCCTTTACTGTGTTAACCTCTACCACTTCAGCTGGAAGGCTATTCCATGCATCCACTACCCTCTCAGTAAAGTAATACTTCCTGATATTACATTTGCTTTAAATATTTTTTAATGTATTATACATATATATAATATATGTATAACTTTTTTTTTTTTTTTTTACTTTTTAGCAGCCTGGGGGACTACCTGACAGCTCAGACAGTCCCTCTGCTGGCAACTCCTAGAGTCCTATTGCGGCGATGTGATCATGGTGATCACATGACCCTGGAGGGCAGGGGTGGCCGGATCGCCGGTCCAAGGCTCCTATTTGCCACGGACATACTAAGTACGCCTGCGGTCCTTAACGACCGTTTTTTGTCTGACATATTCAGTACGTCCATGGTCGTTAAGGAGATATATATATATATATATATATATATATATATATATATATATACATACATATAATTTAATTCTATGTATAACACCTCAAAAAAGTGTTAAAACAGCCTTGGTCCTTAACGTACAACATGGCCAAAACAGTCTGGTCCTTAAGGGGTTAAAACATCCTAATATGCCAACATATATATTATATGCCCTCTGATTTTCTAATACGAGCTTGTCAAAATAAACAGATCAAAGTCCACTAGCAAAATGAAAACAAACCATAAAACATCCATGACTTACTTGAAAAGTATGGATCTTCAGGATAGGTTTCACTGTCATACAAGAATGGATGGTATCGTATGATTCCCTCGACTACTCCATCTCCACCAACAACTGCTTTAAACTCAAAGCTTTCAGATGCACTGTTGATATACAGTGTTTGCATGTCACTTTTGATCTCTCTCAGATTAACAATTCTGGGTGACTTTCCTTTTTCAAACATAAAAATCTGTAAATATAACAATCAGTTAAAACACTAAGGAAAAAAATGCATTTTGATTTTAATGTGTTAAAGCTGAACAACATAGCAGAAACTCTTAAGCCAATCAATCAGAGCGCTCTGGGTCAAATTGCTCAGCGTGGTAAGGCTTTATTAAGTTTTTGCCCACTCTGCAAAGCTAAGTCTGCACTGAGCCCTCGCTGGGTAAAGATGGATTATTTGATTATTTCTTATTGTCAGGATTTTTTTTTTTCCCAGCATCTTTTTTTTTCGTTTAACACACGCCAAGGCTTTTTATTTGTCCTTTATTGGACCTGAAAAGAAGATTGACGAAGAAAAAATGATATCCAAAAGTAAGTATTAATGTTTTCTTTTACAGGTATTAATTACTTGAGGCCCACACCACTGGCAATGAGTGGAGACTGGGGTGAGAACACTATAGGTTTCTCATATAGTTGGGGGGCTGGAAGGTGACACTATTGGGAACCATGTAATAAACTAAATGAATGAACGAAGACCGAATTGCAAAAAAAAATCCATAATATGCTCTTTAGCTGGATCTATTTTTCAAGTTACATACAGTTTTCAGTCAAATGAATCTAGATAGGACATAGCTTTCAAAGCCACTATTGAACAATGATACATTTGAAGGCTGCAGTAGGATTTGCCACTGTAGCGACAAATAATGTTAACATTCAATGCTGATAGTACCATATACAGAATTAGACTCCGTTATTTTTGCACTGGTAACAAAAACAACATTGATATTGAACAGGATGATCTTTCTGTCAATTAGTTGTGCATTAAGAGAACATATTTACCTCAATGTCAATTTTGCCAGCTGGCCTTGCAATGCCTTTATTCCACTTGAAATCATTTCCCTTTGGCCCATGGATATAATAATGATAAATATGCCTGAAACAACAGCATAAATCACACTTTGAAACTCAGCCAGTGAAAATAAAATAATTTTTTAAAATAATGATTTAAAAAACTGACAACAAACTTGACATTGCCTTGGTACACAAAGCAAAGTTAAATTCCACTTACGCTAACTGTCTTGTCCATAAATGAAAAAAATTCTTCAAAAACTGTATATGCACAGGCTGTACGCCGGTAACAATCACTGCTGTAAAACTATCTTTTCCTTTTTCTTCCAGAATAAAATTGTGAAGATAGCGTTCATCTTCGGAGACATGAGAGGAATCAGCTGGCTACAAAAAGAATATATACAGGGTTATTCACTAAACACTGTGTTTATCTCAAATGACCAAAATTCAGTGAAAATGGACGGATTCTGATCGGAATGGAAATTATATTTACGAACATTAATTCCTTTGTAATCTTTGTCACGCGGTTGGAAGAATATGGTGTCTGGTTTAAAATTAGAGCTTTTGGATCTGAACCCTATGCAAAGAATATGTACAATGAGGGGGAAAAAAAAGTATTTGATCCCCTGCTGATTTTGAATGTTTGTCCTCTGACCGGAAATTATCAGTCTATAATTTCAATAGTAGGTGTATTTTAACAGTGAGAGACAGAATAACAAAAATAAAAAAATAGAGAAAAACTCATGTAAAAAAAGTCATGAATTGATTTGCATGTCAATGAGTGAAAGAAATATATGATCCCCCATCACTCAGCAAGATTTATGGCTACCAGGTATTTTATACAGATAACTAGCTGAAATTAGGAGCACTCTCTTTAACCCCTTAAGGACACATGACATGTCTGACATGTCATGATTCCCTTTTATTCCAGAAGTTTGGTCCTTAAGGGGTTAAGGGAGTGCTCCTAATCTCAGCTCGTTACTTGTATAAAAGACACCTGTCCACAGAATCAATCAGATTCCAAACTCTCCACCATGGCCAAGACCAAAGAGCTGTCCAAAGAGGTCAGGGACTTACACAAGACTGGAATGGGCTACAAGACCATTGCCAAGCAGCTCGGTGAGAAGGTGACAACCGTTTGTGTGATTATTTGCAAATAGAAGAAACACAAAATAACTGTCAGTCTCTCTCGGTCTGGTGCTCTATGCAAGACCTCACCTCGTGGAGTTTCAATGATCATGAGAACCGTGAGGAATCAGCCTAGAACTACACGGGAGGGTCTTGTTAATGATCTCAAGGCAGCTGGGATCATAGTCATCAAGAAAACAACACTACGCCGTGAAAGACTGAGATCCTTCAGCGCCCACAAGTTCCCACTGCTCAAAGCACATGTACATGCCCCTCAGAAGTATGCCAATGAACATCTGAATGATTCAGAGGAGAACTGGGTGAAAGTCTTATGGTCAGATGAGACCAAAGTCGAGCTCTTTGGCATCAACTCAGCGCGCCGTGTTTGGAGGAGGAGTAATGCTGCCTATGACCCCCAAAACACCATCCCCACCGTAAAACATGGAGGTGTAAACATTATGATTTGGGGGGGTGTATGACAAGACAACTGCCCCGCATCAAAGGGAAGATGGACGGGGCCATGTACCATCAAATCTTTGATGAGAATCTTCTTCCATTAAAAATGGGTCGTGGATGGGTATTCCAGCATGACAATGACCCAAAGCACACAGCCAAGGAGACAAAGAAGCACATTAAGGTCCTGGAGTGGTCTAGCAAGTCTCCAGACCTTAATCCCATATAAAATCTGTGGAGGGTGCTGAAGGTTCAAGTTGCCAAACGTCAGCCTCGAAACCTTAATGAGTTGGAGAGGATCTGCAAAGAGGAGTGGGACAAAATCCCTCCTGAGATGTGGGCAAACCTGGTGGCCAACTACAAGAAATGTCTGAGCTATGATTGCCAACAAGGGTTTTGCCACCAAGTAAAAAGTGGAAGAGGTCAAATACTTTTCCTGGCTAATCATGGCAGCATTTAACCAATGGGTTAGCTCCTCACCCTAGCCAATAGGACAGGAAAAAAACTAAACAATTAAGTGGCAGGTATATAAGGATCACTGTCAGCCCCAGTTCCTCAGTCTTTTTTTTTCTGTCCTCTTAGCCAAAGGACAGACAGTTTGATCTGTTATTTTTTTCTTTTTTGCTCACCTGACTATTGATGTAGTCTTCACCCTGTGAAGGTCAGCCTCCCTGCCCAGGAAGCTCCAGGTAACATGTAGCCCACCTCTGTGTAGATGGAAACCCCTACAGACTACAGGGCTTAGTATTTCTGTAGTGCAACATGGGATAACCTGGACTCAGAATATATAATTTTCTTTTCCTGGATATTCTTTTAATCTTCCCTCCAACTTTGGGGACATGCTTGTTGCCTGACTGAGGAACTGGGGCTTGCAGGGATCTTTATATACCTGCCCATTTCATTGTTAAAGTTTTTTCCTGTCCTATTGGCTAGTGGGAGGAGCTAACCCATTGGTTATTTGCTGCCATGAATATTAGCCAGGAAAAGAAAATTACGGTAAGTATGGATACATTTTCCTTAATTTCTCTCATTGACATGCAAATCAATGTATAGCTTTTTTGACATGCATTTTTTTTTTCTGGACTTTTTTTGTTGTTATACTGTCTCTCCTGCGTGGTTTAGCTTTATGGCTCCATTTTACTATTATAGGGGTGAGAGGGGTGGGTAGGTAGGGCAAATTCTTATGGAGTTCCTAGGAGCTCTAGGACCCAAAGCCACCAGGTGTGTGGAGGAGGGGGATTGGCCCGAGTTTGAGGGGGTGGACAATTGCCGCCCTCCACCCCCCCTATTTGTTAAATAGCCCCTGCACCGCTGCTCACAGGGTTATTATGTTAATATACTCTAGCCGCTGACCTCAGTGGATCCAAGGGCATGGACAGTGATCAGTTTATTACCCATTATTTCATTTTAAATCCTTACTAGATGATTACAGCTGAGAACATAGTGGAAAGAGGGACCAGGTCATCCTCATCATTTTGCAGGCCCCATCCCCATAGGCTGGCCAGTTGCTACTTTTTAGTTACAGTGAGCAGTCGCTGTCTGCAGCTCCTGCAGCAAAACTTTATAGTAATATAGCTTTTTTTAGTCTTTATTTCACAGTTTTAATGTAGTTAAGCCTCACGCCGCCATGGTCTTACTATTTGGTGGCTGCTGGTGCTGCACTAGTGCTTAAATTTGGGGTCGGGGTATTAAGCATCCAGGTCTGAAATTTAACAATCCCAGTCAAGATCCAGCAGATTTCAGCCTGCATTAAATCTTAGAGCCTGGTTTGAATAATACATTGTTAAATACTGTGAACAATGTAAGGATGTTCAATCAGAATGGCCCTGTTTGCAGTTGGATGATTTGCCGCATTTGTGTTTCAATCAGACCTATTGCCACAGGTGCATAAAATAAAGCCATGCAATCTACATTTACTAACATTTGTGAAAAAATAGGTAATTCTGAAGAGCTCACTGAATTGAAGCGTGATACTCAGATAGGATGCCACCTTTGCAACAAGTCAGTTTAAGAGCTTTTATCCCTGTTAGATATTCCACAGTCTACTGTAAGTATCATTGGAAAGTGGAAGCATTTAAGAACAGCAGCAACCCGGCCACGAAGCAGAAGTACAAGCCTCTCATCACCAAGTACAATGCCAAGCATCCGATCCAGAGGTGTAAACCATACCGGCACATGACTCTGGAGAAGTGGAGACGTATTCTGTGGATTGAGGAATCACGATCTCTGTTTGTCAGTCTAATGGGAACCTGCCTGACTGCATTGTGCCAACTGTAAAGCTTGGTGAGGAGGGATAATGGTATAGGGCTGTTATTCATGGGTTGGGTTAGGCCCCTTACTTCCAGTGGAGGTAAATCTTAAAGGAGCAATATAGGGTCAGGAACACAAACATGTATTCCTGACCCTATAGGGTTAAAACCACCATCTAGCCACCCTGGTCCCCTCATGCCTCCCTAAATATATTAAATCTTATTTTTATTCAAGTCTGCAGCTGCATGATTTGTGCCTGTTTTGTTTAGAACTGCCTGCTGACATCAATCACGTTTCCCCATAGAATTGGCTGAGACTGACAAAGAGGCAGATCAGGGGCAGAACCAGCACAATTCAAACACAGCCCTGGCCAAGCAGCATCTCCTTATTGAGATGAATTGAATCAATGAATCTCTATGAGAAAATCTCAGTGTCTGCAGGCAGAGGGTGTAGACACTGAATGTTTGGATGCATTTTAGGCAGCCATGACCCAGGAAGGATCTCTAACAGACATCTGAGGAGTGGCCAGTGAAGTTATCGCTAGGCTGTAAAGTAAACACTGCATTTTCATTGAAAGCAAGGTGCATAAAAAAAAAAAGTTGGGGGCGGAGCCTGACCGCGAAGGAAGATGGACGCCTGATTCCTGAGCTCTCTCTCCCCACAGCACGATAATCCACTAACATCGAAACCCCCGCTAGTCACAACCATCCCAAACCAACATTGAACGGTACCACTCACCCTGCCCGACCTCCAGAACAATGGGCGGCGGGAAAAAGAAAAGAGATCAAACCCCATCGGTGGCAACACTCTTCCGCACACTGACCACCTCACAGAGGCCTACAGATTCCCAACCGACTGAAGAGGATGACTCTGGGCCTGAGGATGCCATCCCCTCACTGGACCCAACAGCCCCACTCACAATCGGGGTTCTACGAGGCATGCTGCGCGAGGCAACCGCCGACATCAAAACTCACATGGCCGCAGAAATCACCAAGCAGCTAGAGGGCCTCAAAACTGAAATGCCCACCCTTGCCTCCAGGACGGACCAGGCAGAGAGCCGCATTACAAGAATTGCGTCTACCACACAGGAACATGCCCAGGACATCGCCTATTTTCATGGCAAAAATCGCAGCCCTAGAGGACGGCATGGAAGACCTTAATAATAGGTCGCAGAGAAACAATCTCCGAATCCGCGGCCTACCTGAGACGGTCACCCAGGAGCAGCTACTGCCCACACTCAAAGCCATATTTCAAGAGATGGCCCCAGACCTTACACCAAGTGACCTGGAAATAGATAGGGCCCACCGGGCCTTGAAACCGCCCAATCTGAACCAAGCCATCCCGAGGGACATCATCACCCGCCTCCACCACTTCACGGCAAAGGAAAAATTGACCCAGGCAGCCAGACACAAACAGCCCAAATTCAAAGGCATTACGCTTACCTTCTTCCAGGACCTCTCTCCGCTAACGAAGAAGAGGAGAGACCTCAAACCCCTCACCATGGCCCTCCAACAACAGGGGCTGAAATACATATGGGGCCACCCCTTCAAACTGATTGTTAGAAAGGACGAGCAATCTCATATACTCCTGCATCCAACAGAGATGGGGCCCTTTGCCGACTCGCTGGGGGTCCAACTACTGCAACAAACCCCCGCCCTCAGTCGAGAGACCGACGCCCGCCCGGATACTAGACCCCGCTCTCCGCGTCCATCCAGAAAGAAAAGACCACAACCGCAGGAACCGGAGGCCGGCCACGCATCGCAGGACTGGTAACCGCAACACTTCCCTGACCCCAGCATTACCCGCACCAAGATGCCACTCACCACGACCCTGCACGTCTCATCAGACACCCTGCTACACAACAGACACCTCCTCCGAACACCAAGACCAAGACAACCCACCTGCATCGAACTTTACTCCTGCGGAAGGGTCTGACCCTGACTGCCGCAAGCGGACCCAGCTGAGAAGCGCACCCTCATTCACTACACCGCTGCCCAGGCAAAAATACCATGCCGGGCCCAGACGGCTCACCTACTGTGCCTAGGACAAGGGACGACTCTCCCATGGACTCTGACCAGAAACAGCAAGTATGCCGAGAAATCTTGGGGGGGGGGACGGGGACCACAGGGACTTGGGAACGGGACTGGCCGGACCGGCATGATCCCTGACAATTCTGCAAAATCCCTAGGCTACTTGGGATGTATATTCACGCTTCCCTGTGAGCACCTTCTGATCTATCCCCCCAACACATACCCTGGGTCGACCTCTTTCCACCTCTGGCCTCACTGTCCCCCCACACGCACAACTTAGGCCTAATGATAAGGACAGGAGCATACTACCACCTGCCCAAGACCCTCCTTTACCTAAATGAGGAATACCCTCAGCGCCCAGGACCACGGTGCAGCATAGAAGAACCGGTAGCATACACTTAAGTTCCAATATCAGACCCTAACCACTCCACTAGCAGTATAACTTCATCATAGCACTATAAAAGGGAGGGGGGGGGGGAAGAGAGAACCATATATATATATATTAATAATAAAAAAAAAAAAAAAAAAAATAATAAATATATAAAAATAAAAAAACTATGAAAATAAAAGATTAAACAAAACCACGATAACACGTGAAAAAGCAGGGAAAATATAGCATAGGAGTAGGGGGAGGGAGGGGCAAAAAATACGTCCCTAAGCGTACCTCTATCTAGGAGAGTGGGACACAGCTACTCCCTGTAGACACCCTCACTTCCAACGGCTCCCAACCCGACTCACACCTAGCCAAGGAACAGGGATATAGTATTGGGACACCCAGGACAAGCCCCAGAATAGGTAACAGCTCTCGGGGGGAGGGCAGCAGACACTGGGGAACACCCCTAGAGATCACCCTGTTCAGGTACTTCTGGCCCACCCGCAGGGCAGATGCTAATCTAGATGGACGAATCTGGTCTAGGGCTCAATATAGCGTCCTCACCCGTCCAACCATCACAACCTGACGGACCCTACTCCCCTGATACTAATAGTCCTCCTGATCCACCGGGGTTACACAGCCACGACCTCAAGAGTATCACTCTATACCTACCCAAGGGAAAGGACTGCTCTCATAACACTCCTACACGGACTGGGCTCAAAGAGACCGGGTGACTCCCATACGAAGCCTCATTGACGCAGAACTCCCTAACTCCTACCCTCACCGCCCCTACGTCTGAACAATATCTATACACACTACTGCGGGTAAATGCAACCTACAACTCCTAATTGTTCAATGTTGTTAATTGCTGTTAAATTATGCTTTTGCATGCTTTTGTTCTAGTCCGGACTAGCACTTCATCCCCAGAAGGTGAATACATTGTACTCGATACGGGACTGATCCCCACTTCAACGACGCTCCTCACGGACAATCAACCCCATATCGAGACATCCACCCCGGATGCCAACTGACTTCTATTTCCTACTTGTGACTCTACAGAGGGGCCACTCTCGGCTCCACCTAAGACCACTATCCTAAGAAACCCTCAACCGTGAGTGTACCATGAGTATGAAAACCTTCCTCCTCTCCCCCCAGATTCACACGAACGCCCACGATAGGGCACAACATACCTACGTCCCCCACCCCTCAGGCTACACTAACACCCCCCCAAACAACACCACCTGGCAGGTAACCCATAAGACTCTACAAACCCGACTCCCCACACCCACCCGAGACGTCAACCCCTCCCCTGCCCCTTCCTTTGCCCCACAACCCCCCCCCCCCTCGCGACTAACCCACTTTTCCTCTCGGGGACCACTCCAAACCCCCATACCCCCAACACCTGAGATGCCTAGGTCAGTCTCGTGCATATCACTCAACTCCAAGGGCCTCAACAACCCAGCTAAAAGACACCGGCTCTTGAGATGGGCGACCCGCTCACGAGCGGAATTGATCCTCCTCCAAGAAACACATTACGTTGACTCCAGACCCTTCCCTTTACGCAACAAACACTACACCACATGCCATCTAGCTAATTCCTACCACGGTAAACACAACGGAGTGGCCATACTGATCCACAAATCCTGTCCAATCCACTTCACGCGCACTATCCCGGACCCCCAGGGCAGATACCTCACAATAGTGGGCCATCTAGGGACCCAAAAATACGTGACCTCCATTTACGCCCCTAATACTCCTGACCCATCCTTCTGGTCGACCCTCAAAGCACATCTAAAATTGTTCAGCTCCCACCACCTGGTCGTAGGCGGGGACTTCAATGCGACTATGGCCCCAGAGATTGACCGACAACGCCCCACACCCCATACGATAAGGCCCGCCCCCCATCCCACAAGATTGGATAAGTTGCTCTCAAACTTCGCACTCCACACAAACCTCCATGACGTATGGAGACTACAACACCCCAACACCCTGGACTTCTCATTTTACTCGCATCCCCACACCTCATACTCTAGAATCGACATGTTCCTAATCTCCCCTTCCCTGCTACCTCAGGTCACAAACTCAACAATAGGCACCAGACCATGCGGAAATCTCCCTTGAAATGGACATCCCCCCTAGCGACCAGTTCCTGGACCTGGAGATTAAACCCCACTCTACTGCAAAACCCGGACATCATGAGGGACACACGCACAACCATAGAAAACTATTTTACCGAAAACACGAACTCGGTCGCTTCATCTAGCTCACTATGGGCAGCACACAAAGCGGTGGTTAGGGGCACACTGATTGAACAGGCCACCAGGCTCAAAAAACAGAAGCTCCAAGAATTAGAACACCACATAACCTCCCTGAGAACCGCCTCAGCCCAACACAAATTAGACCCCTCCTTAGACAAGCTGGCACAAATAAAGATCCACCAACAGGCTATCAAAACCTTCATGGCCAAGGACTCCCAAAGGGCGCTCCTGTGGACTAAACAACTCTATTATGATAAGTCCAATAAAGCGGACTCGCTCTTAGCCCGCAAACTCCGCCAAAGAGCACAGGCCAAACGTATCGACAAAATTAACTCCCCCGGAGGCACCACGCACGCCACCCCTGACCGAATTGCTGCCACTACACAGAACTCTACGACCATAGAACACATCCTAAACACAATCAACCCCAAGACATTGACTCTTGACTCTTACCTCCGAGACATCCCCCTCCCTGCACTGTCAGAAGAAACCAAACAACGCCTCACCTCACCTATTACAACGGAAGAAATTGCCCTCATAGTTAAATCACTCAAACCTCATAAATGCCCGGAACCGGATGGTTTTACGGGCCAATACTACAAATCATTCTCGGCTGCCCTCCTTCCACACCTTGCCTCACTCTACAACTCGCTACTCCAGGGAGAGACTCTGCCCGCCGATATGCTAAGGTCAAACATCAGCCTAATTCCGAAACCAAACAAAACACTCACCAACCCAGGCCACTACAGGCCGATCTCCCTCCTCAACGTAGACTTCAAAATCTTCACGAAACTCCTGGCGAACCGCATCCAACACTCCCTACCCAAATTAATCCACCCCGATCAGGTGGGATTTATCCCATCGAGACAGGCCAATGATAATACCAGACGCACTCTAGATCTCATATGGGTAGCAACACACCGGAAGATCCCGACCCTCCTCCTGTCCATGGACGCCGAAAAGGCATTTGACCGCCTCCTCTGGCCTTTCCTTTTCGCCACCCTCAAAAAATTTGGCTGTCCTCCCTCTATAATAACCCATCAGCCACCCTCCTAATACCCAACTCTAGCCCAACATCGATTACGATTAAAAATGGAACCAGACAGGGATGCCCCCTCTCCCCGCTTCTCTTCGCCCTCTCCCTTGAACCCTTCTTGCAAAAAATACGCGACTCCCCATTAATCACCGGCCTCAAGGTGCGACAAAACGAATACAAAATATCGGCCTTTGCCGATGATATCCTCCTCACACTTACAAACCCACTCCAATCCATACCCCCCCTACTGGCAGTACTGGACGAGTACGCAGCAGTCTCGGGGTACAAATTAAACTTAGACAAAACTGAATCACTCCCAATCGGGATCCCAGAGCATGACCTGAACGACCTACGACGCTCACACCCATTTAAGTACAACGACATCAGCATCCCGTACCTCGGCATACTCCTACCGGCTAACCCCGACTCCACGTATGAATTAAACTACCCCCCCTTAATCCACCAAGCCTACACAGACCTCCAGACCTGGAACACCATGCCTATTTCATGGATGGGGAGGAGAGACTCCATTAAAATAAATTTACTCCCCAGATTCCTGTACCTATTTCAGACCCTACCCATCCCCATCTCCCGAAAGGACTTCAAAGCACTCCAGACAAAAATTTACAATTTCATTTGGTCTAACAAAAAACCCAGAATACGGAGATCCACAATGTACAAAACCACAAAAACAGGGGGTCTGGGGCTCCCCAACTTCCTACACTATTTCCAGGCGGCCCAATTGACACAAATACAACACCTACACGCTCCCCCAGGACTAAAATTATGGGTAGACCTCGAACACGACCTGATGGGTAGGGACCACCCCTCACTGCTCCTCTGGGTCCCCAAACAATCCAGACCCACCACTCCACAAACGTCCCCAGCCCTCAACACCTCTTTTCAGGTATGGGATAAGACCACACCGAAAACCCGACTTATCAACTCCCCCTCACCCCTAACCCCAATCCTACGAAACAAACAATTTGCCCCCCGGAATGAATCCCACGAGACTTTGCGCATTTCGAGTACAAAGATCTCTTCCGTTTCTACCACTTCTTTCAATCCAACCAGCTGCTCCAATTCCCAGATTTGCCCCGGCACACGCCGCTGACCACCTTTGACCACTTCCGGTACCTCCAGATCCGCATCTTCCTTCAACACCCCCTCCACGGCCACCGCTACCCTGACCCAATTCGAACGAAACTGCTTACATTCTCCGATACGCAAAGGCCAAATCTCCTTCATCTACCTCCAACTAAATTCCTCCTCCCCGACAGAAGCACTCGCATACACCAAAGCGTGGGAAAGGGACATTGTGGCCCCCCAATGACCCGTCAGACTGGTCGGCAATATGGGAGGCGACTGCTTCCCTTACCATATGTGTAAACCACAGGGAACAGGCCTATAAAACGCTCCTCAGATGGTACCTGACGCCCCTAAGGTTGAAACAGATGAAATGCTCGACCACTGACGAATGCTGGAAGGGCTGCGGGTCTCAGGGCACCTATATCCACGCCTGGTGGCATTGCCCACACATAACACAACTCTGGACAAAAGTGGCAGACCTAACATCAGCTCTCCTACACACGGAGATTCCACTAGACCCATGGATCTGGCTACTATCCAAACCCCATACCCCCCTATTTAGGACACAAAACAAACTACTCGCCAAGATCGCCTTAGCCACGCGACGCACAATCACCGAACAATGGGGCAACAAACACATTCCCACCCTGGACACAACCATCAAGAAAATAGAGGAAGCCAGGGAGATGGACAATCTATCGGCCCTACTCCACGACACAACCCACCACCACAACAAAATATGGGACCCCTGGGTCATATATAGACTGACCCACCCCTAAATCCTCCCAATTCCGGAAGACAGTCGCCCCGATCCCCTCCCCCACGACCCCTCCAAGATATCACTGCTCAGACCTTCCCTAACCCCCAAACGTCTTCGCCAGACTACTGGTAATCGAACCATCAATATTATTCCCACTCCAAACTAACACCTCAACCCCCCCCTCACACAACTGCTGACTCTCAATTGGAAACAACGGCAACACTGCCCCCCCCACACACACCGACCCCTCATCACCCGAAACCTACAAAAGGCGAACACCCCCACCCCCTCCCCCCCTAACTCTCACCACGAAACCCAACCCCCCCCCCGGGCAGGCTCCTGACCGGAAGCGCCCACCACAGATCACTGACTCCGACAGATCAAGGCCTATCCACCGAACCAACCCCGCACCACGACGTGAGGTACTGGCCTCATGGAGACCTACGAACGTAAGCGCAACCCCCCTGCCTTCCAACCACCCTACCCGCCTCTGTAACCCCCCTAGACGTACAAGGTACTAGCCCATATACACGGCCACTGACCTACAGTCCACCTCCTTGACATCCCAGAGATCAACAGCCAACGTCAACGCAAGAGACTATCGCTAATGACATCCGATACACCAACCACAACTATCTCAGTCTCTTTATCCCCAATCCTGAAACGCCAAATCGTAAACTCACCTGAATATAAGGATTGTACTTGTACCCCTCCCCTTTTTTATTCTGTATCCCGCATTAACAGTTGAAAATTTTAAAAATAAAGAATTTTGAAAAAAAAAAAAAAGGTTGAATGAGTTTGGTGTTGAAGAATTTAACTGGCCCATACAGAGCACTGATCTCAACCCCAAACTCCTTTGGGTTGACCTGGAATGGAGAGCCAGGCCTTTTCATCCTTTTCATCCACATCAGTGCCTGACCTCACAAATGCACTACAGGATGATGGGGCAAAAGGTACCACAGAAACACTCCAAAACCGTGTGTAAAGCCTTCACAGAAGAAAGATATAAAGGAAGGACCAATTACTATTAATGCCTATGTATTTAGAATACAATGTCATAAAAGTCCCTGTTGGTGTCATGGTCAGGTGTCCCAATACTTTTGTCCATATAATGAATGTATGTCACATTAAATGAAAGCCCATTTTGTCTTTTAAAACTGCATATAATATGTATTAGTGCAATAAATGAAATGGGTGGATATTGTGGTGAACGCAGCAAAAACACCAAAACTGATTTGGTCCTTAAGTACAAACAAGCAAACTGAAGCTTGGTACTTAAAATATTCATTACTTTTATTTATACCATGGTTCGTCAACCTGGTCCCTACCGCCCACTAGTGGGCGTTTCAGGATTCCAGGTGGGCGGTAGGGATTTCCAGGTTGATCGGGCCGGTGCGAGCCGGCGGTACCCGTGCGACTGGGTACCGCCGTGACCATTTGCGGCTCCGGCCCACCCGGTAAACCGCCGGGGCCGCCTTCCAAAGTGTCCATCGGGTGGCCCATGCTGTCAGGGCCACCCGATGGATGCGGATTGTAAGGGGGCCCGGTCAGCGCTGGGCGCTTTAACAGCGCGACCGGGCCCCCTGTGATGACATCAGAGCTGGGAGGAAGTGATTCCCCGGTCACTCCTCCCAGCTAAAACTGAGAGCCGCGCGGGAGGATCACCAGGGAGTCAGTGTGAGAACTCTGACTCCCATCCACCTGAGCTAAAACTGAGAGCCGCGCGGGATGATCACCAGGGAGTCAGAGTGGGAACTCTGACTCCCATCCACCTGAGCCACCACTGGACCCCAGGGAAAGTCACCCTCCTGCACCTTAAAGGTAGGAAACAGGAGGGTGACTTAAATATAATGTGTGTGTGTGTGTGTGTTTGTTTGTGTGTGTGTGTCTTTGTAGGTATGTCTTGTGTGTGTGTATGTGTCTGTCTGTGTATATGTGTGTGTGTGTGTCTGTATGTGTCTGTGTATATATGTGTGTGTGTGTGTATGTCTGTATGTATGTGTGTCTTGTCTTTGTATGTATGTCTTGTGTGTGTGTCTGTCTGTGTATATATGTGTGTGTGTCTGTATGTGTCTTTGTATGTATGTCTTGTGTGTGTGTGTATGTGTCTGTTTGTGTATATATGTGTGTGTGTGTCTGTATGTATGTGTGTCTTGTCTTTGTATGTATGTGTCATTGTATGTGTGTTTTGTGTCTGCGTGTGTGTGTCTATGTATGTCTGCATGTGTGTGTGCATGTCTGTGTGTCTGTTTGTATGTATGTGTCTTGTGTGTATGTGTGCCTGTCTGTGTCTTTGTGTGTGTGCATGTCTGTGTGTCTGTTTGTATGTATGTGTCTTGTGTGTATGTGTGCCTGTCTGTGTCTTTGTGTGTGTGTGTATGTATGTCTTGTGTGTCTGTATATGTGCCTGTCTGTGTCTGTATGTATGTTTTGTGTGTGTCGTATGTGTCTGTATGTCTTGTGTGTGTCGTATGTGTCTGTCTGTATGTATGTGTGTCTTGTCTTTGTATGTATGTGTCATTGTTTGTGTGTGTGTCTATGTATGTCTTATGTGTGTGTGCATGTCTGTTTGTATGTGTGCCTGTCTGTTTGTATGTATATGCTGCGAGACTAAATATTTGATATCTGGTTCGATTTTCGTAAGGAACAAACGAAGGTCTCTTTCAGTGATATTCAGACGACTTCTCTGTTTGCGCATAATATGATTTCTCATTTGTGCGTCAGCTCATCTCCTCTCCCTCCTCAATTCCCCTCCCCACCTTTTTTTCCCCTTTTTTCTATTTTTTAACCATCCTTATAGCAATGCCCAGTAGGAAGGCTGAGCTAGGTAGCCCACTTACTATAGTCCACTATAACATACACACAAGACACACACACACACACAGGACACACACACACAGGACACACATACAAAGACATAGACAGGCACACATACGTGTGTGTGTGTATGTGTGCCTGTCTGTGTCTTTGTATGTGTGCCTGTCTGTGTCTTTGTGTGTGTGTCCTGTGTGTCTTTGTGTGTGTCCCCTGTGTGTGTGTCTGTATGTTATAGTGGACTATAGTAAGTGGGCTACCTAGCTCAGCCTTCCTACTGGGCATTGCTATAAGGACGGTTAAAAAATAGAAAAAAAGGGGAATAAAAGGTGGGGAGGGGAATTGAGGAGGGAGAGGAGATGAGCTGACGCACAAATGAGAAATCATATTATGCGCAAACAGAGAAGTCGTCTGAATATCACTGAAAGAGACCTTTGTTTGTTCCTTACGAAAATCGAACCAGATATCAAATATTTAGTCTCGCAGCATCAACCTCAAGGATCTCATTAATCACTAGTAAAGGTAATTTCAATTTACTTTATTGTTTTCTCATTAAACGTTATAAAGTTAAAAACCTTATAAACCTGCATTAAGTAGAAATAAAAAGATAAATGTACGTACATTTATTTTTTTAAAAAACACCCCCCTTTCTTAAAAATATACCGCATTTGCGCGAAAACTGGTGGGCGGTAAGGAAATTTTTTCAACCAAAAAGATGCATTAGTGGGCGGTAGGTAGAAAAAGGTTGACTACCACTGATTTATACCATCTAAAACACATAATCATTTATACAATAAATCTACCGGTATATATTAGCCCTAAAGAGGTAGATACAGATTTCTTTATTAGCTTTACTTATTTTCTTATCTTTCTTTGGGGTTTTCTATTGCCTGCATAAAAATTTACTCAAACCATGGAAAACAAATAGAAGTTAGGAACATCTATTATGTGTGACAAGAGAAAACAGCACATGGTTTTCTTTGTTGTTTAAAACAAAAACATATGAGTATATTTCAACTATTGCATATATTTCAAGTATAAGCATTCAGGGCAGGGCAATGAAAAAGACTCACAGATGAAGTCCAACATTTTGTGTGCATTCTGGCGTAACTAAATTAAAGGCAGGCTTTGGAATGTGTTAGGCTTCCAATGTGAGTACTGTTCTGTGCCCTGTCCTGAGCACTCCACTCCACTGCTTGTAATATTTGAATTATGGATGCATTTCCCCCCACCCCCCTCAAATAACGAAGGAAAAATTATACTGCAGGTCTTCACAAAATGTAACAGATTATGCTTCACTTAAAGGAACACTATAGGGTCAGGAACACAATCATGTATTCCTGACCATATAGTGTTAAAAACACCATCTAGCTCCATGCCCCTCTTAATATAGTAAAAACATTTATTCAAGTCTGCTGCTGCTGGCTCTGCCTGCATCATCAGAAACTCTAATTTTACCTATCTCAAACCTCACATGTCCTAGCTCTGCAACCTCCTTCTACAAATCCACCTTCTCCTCTCAATTAGACATCATGGCACCTCCTACATTCAAACGCAGCAAGCGTCCCCCCAACAACAACCTTGGCACACCAAGCTGACTTGATACCTCCAAAAATGCTCCATAACTGATGAACGCTGTTGGAGAAAGTCTCACTATGCGTCTAACTTTCTCCACTATAAATTTATGCTGCGATCATACAGCTTGGCTCTTTCCTCTGCAAAAGTAAATTACTTCAATAACCACACTCTCCCGCGAACCCAAACGACAATTTCACACATTTAAAGGGATACTCAAGGCACCCAGACCACTTCTGCCCATTGGAGTGATCTGGGTGCCAACTCCAACTACACTCAACCCTACAAGTGCAATTATTGCAGTTTTCATAAACTGCAATATTTACATTGCAGGGTAAGTCCTCCTCTAGTGGCTGTTTATCGTGTTCCGTGTAAACATTGCGAAGTTTTGAAAAAAAAAAAAAGGTAGTGTTTACTTTAAAAAGCCTGCAGGGAATGATTATACTCACCAGAACAAATACAATAAGCTGTAGTTGTTCTGGTGACGATAGTGTCCCTTTAATATAACTGTTATAGTCAAATGTTTACAATTTCCAAAACTGCAATAGTTAATATGTTTATGACATTTTGTTTTTTTATGTGTGATAAACAAAATATAAACAATTTTAAAATATTATTACCTTTCGGTTTCTAATAAAACCACTATATATAAATTCTTTGGTTTTTTCTTTCTTCTCAAAGTCCTCTTTTGAGAGAATAAATTCATGTACGTCCTGTGTGTTTGTAGTCTTCGTGATAATCTTGAATAAAAAGACTTTGTGAATTAGTATTATGAATGCGATTCAATATTTTAGTGCAACATGCATCGCTGTATGTAAACTTAAAGGACCACTATAGTGCCCTGAGGGTGCCCCCACCCTCAGGGTCCCACTCTCGCCGGGCTGAAGGGGGAGGAAGGGGGTTAAAAACTCACCTTACTCCAGCGCCGGGCTCCCTCGGCACTGGGGACTCTCCTCCTCCTTTGGCAGTCGTCGGCTGAATGCGCATGCGCAGCAAGAGCCGCGCGCGCATTCAGCCAGTCCATAGGAAAGCATTCTTAATGCTTTCCTATGGACGCTCTTAATGCTTTCCTATGGACGCTGGCGTCTTCTCACTGTGAAAATCATAGCGAGAAGCGCCACTAGTGGCTGTTAATGAGACAGCCACTAGCGGCTGGATTAACCCATATGTAAACATAGCAGTTTCTCCGAAACTGCCATGTTTACAGCAGGCAGGGTTAATCCTAGATGGACCTGGCACCCAGACCACTTCATTAAGCTGAAGTGGTCTGGGTGGCTATAGTTGTCCTTTAATGGTATTACACACCTTAAATATGAAAGGATAGTGCATAAAGGAAGCATGATCAAATATTCCATAGAAAATAAACAATATTAAGTATGTGTAAAGTCTCTTACGTATGCACATAACACATGTCCTGTCATGGAAAAAAATTGGAACATTGCTGCAGAAAGAGAAGCAATAAAAGTCAAAGCCAGTCAAAGCTAGTCAGCAGCCAATCTATTGAAAAATAAGTTTCCACGTGGGAAAATAGTTATTTATTAGAAACTATAGTATGTTTATAGATGCTTTTTTAATTTAAGTGGCTAGGATGAATGCCTACGATTTGGGTTTACTCGCAACTCTCCTGCTTCTTTCATTATCATTAATAGTGGTACAGGTTTTGAACATGGTTAGGATGAGCTAGCGTTTATGCATCAAAGAAACTGGATTCTCATATGAAAAAAGTGTTACTTGGTATGCTTATTTAGAAAATTTGTGATCTATTGCTATGTGAATTCAGATAGAAAGTAAACACTCAAGGACAAAGCACTGTGCTTTAATCAATATCAAGGTTAAGAAAATAATGGTACATACCCGAACTGACTGACCAACAAAAAAAACAGCTTGTTTTCCTCCAACACCAAAATAGGAGATGTCACTATTCAAACTACGGGGCATTGGTGGAGGGCGGACATAGCCCCCTTGTTCTCTGAAAAAGGAAGACACTAAAATTTGAAGTATATTCACTTTTTTTTTATACCTATGCAAAGATGTTCATTATACTAAGCGGCATATAAAACCTAAATGCAAAAAGAAGCAATGAGTGAAAAATAACACATAGGAGAATAGGCCTGGAATGTTTTTTAAAGATAATTTATATTAATTTATATGCATATTAAATTCTTAAAAAATAATAGAAACACAAATACACACACACTAAATCAATAAAAAAATATTCTGTTGTGCATTATCATTTCTGATCTTCAGTCACCAGAAAATACATTTTGAGTATTTCAAGATAAAATCTTTATGAAGTGCTCATATAGACTGCGATCTATGTAGAATGCAGTCAGAAGATACCATAAAAACAGGGAATACTTTGTCGTATGATAAAATTCAGACAAAAGGCAAAGCTACTGCTGTACAGTTTTGTTATGTACCCCGGCCGTTGCTTGCAACAGCTGTGGGAAGAGGGCATTATCTTGCTCATCATGAGAGAATATCCATGGAGGTTCCCACTGTCTTGCAGCATCCTACATAGACTCTTGCACGACATACAGCACTTACATCCGCTACTAGTGGATGAAGGACCAGGAGCTGAAGACAGAAGATGGCTGCTCCCACTGCTGAAAGCATCAGGTCAGTATAATGCACCTCAGCACTTCGGGATCACTTCACTCCAGGGGGCGAATTCTTTGCAAAATAGGCGAAAAGCAGTTTTAAGTAGTTAAAGTGACCACATACCAGCCATGGAATTTGCATGAAGCCATGGAGTTTTATTGTGTTTGTTCTCATCACAACTTCATTAGTTCTTTGTTATCTACTGAGAGAACGACTAGAACTACAAGATGAGAACCAGCAACCATGATGATGAGACCTAAAATTTCAATACTGAAAAGTCGATTGTTGGTCCTTTTGGGCCAAAACTCATGATTTAGTTTAAAAAGCCGTATTTACAAAAGTGGTTGTTTGGTAAGCTTGCCTGCAGAAATGCAGGATGAAATCTGAAACACAATGCTTGTCTACGCTCATTTGCATATTGAGCTGGAAATTCTGGTTGCCGTTTTCTTGGTATAACTGTGCCCAAAGCAGACATAGTACAATAAAAAATAAAAATAAAAAATGTAAAATACACATATACACACACTTGGACAGAAGACAGTAAAAATCTGAAATGCATTTTCTAAATGAGTTCTAACCTTGATTCATCAACATATCTTGTAAACTTTGACAAGCGATACACTGCCCAATTTTTAAGCTGTGTTGTATTCATTCCTTTTCCATTGTCAATAACTGCCACAGACGTTTTTCCTTGTGTCTCATCAAAAAGCTATACGAAAACAAATAGGTCAGACAATTATTTTACATATCTACACACTAAATATAGATACATGCACACACAACCACTTTTGATGATCTTGGGCCAATCCAATGTTTCTCAGAGAGAAGCACCACATTCGGCTGCTACTCACACAGAAACATTGAAGTCGATGCTCCACTATGAGAAGCAATTAAAGCCATTTGGAGATAATGAATGTGAAGCCTTTCCATTAGAGGCATCCTGACTGATATATGTAAGCATTTTTGCATTTCTCAGAGTGTAGGAACAGAGTCTATGTACCAAAACTACTACATTAAGCTGTATTGGGTTTGGTACTGGGTTTATGCACCTTTAAAGCGGCATTGTCATGCCGAAATTACCTTTCCCTGCTCATTTCCTCTTCTCTCCCTCGCTTAGGATCTGTTCGTTTCTTCTAAACATAAGAAAAAGTAGGGACTACTTTATCTTATATATTTTTCCTACACTTGACCAGCTCTGACCCACTTCCTGTAGGTCAAAGAAATTTCCCCACAATACTCACCCTTTCCTCCGTGATCTCGTGATGCCTGCTTTCACTATTCCCGAACGTCCTGTCATTTACACAGGACGCCAGCGAGACTACCGAATTTCGTCCTAACAGAATGAGAACAGGTTGTCCACTCTCGTTAGGACGAGTTTCAGGTCAGTTCGAAATTTCATTCAAATGAATGAAATTCCGATCCGATCTGCGGCTGCATCTTGCAGCTGAATAGTAAATAGCTCCCTAATTCCCACGGTATTAGGGAGCTACCTACCAAAAGGCTGAAAGACCAAGATTGCCAAGTTTACTAATACTAAGTAAAAATTGAATAAGGGAGACTGCCCCTTCTCGCTATGCTGCGAGTAGGGGCATGTCTACTAAACAGTGAGCAGCCTGCTCACGGTTTAAAAAAAAAAAAAAAGCCCCCTCCAATAAATGGCCCTATGGTGGGGAAACTATTAACTAGTTGGGGTGGAACCTTTTATTTACAGGTTTTTAGTTTTATTGTTCATTGGAGTAACTACATAACCTCCATTTGTGTAAACATGCATAGGGATTTGGAAGAGCGCATGTCACATTTTTCTCTTTGTGTAATGTGTCGTTGCTGCCGCCCAAGAGTAGTGGGAGTTTGAGCGCAGGTTTTTGTATATTTGTATTCACTTTTGTATCACACAGCTATGTTACAATGCTTCCGCCCACCCCATGTGATCCCTATTAAAGGTTAATAAGCATGTAGGGGTTATACCCCTCTATGTCTCAGAGATATCTTTGCCAGAAGCTCAAGGGAGCAAAGTGAATAGTCCGTGTAGGACCCACCGAAGAGGTTCGCATTGACGTGGCAGGTGGGCATCCCTCTAATGGCCATTAGATTAACTAAACAACCTCCATTTGTATAAATATGCAGAAGGATTTGGGAAGAGCACAGATAACTTTTTTCCTTTGGTTTTTTCTGAATGTATTGGGGCTTATATGTACTATGGTCGTTGCTGCCGCCCAAAAGTAGTGGCCCTGCCGCTTCTATTTTTACATATTACAAGGAGGGAGCTGCCAGCCGGTAGCTCCCTCCTTGTAATAAACTGAACAAACGAACACTGAAATTCGGTGTTTGCTTGTTCTTCTGGAATTTATATTCATTCTTTCGTCTATATGACAAACGAATTGACGAAATTCCCATCCGAATTTCGGACAATAGCAAATGCCCAAGTATTTAACTGGGCATGCGCAAGAATTTCATAGTGCTATCTAGTGTGGGGAAATTACGTGTCCCACAGGGCCTTCATCTGCCCACACAAAGATGGCGGGACCCAGGATCCAGGACCCAGGTAGTGTAGTAGGGGGGATTAAAAAAAAAAAAAAAAAAACGGATGCGGACATGACAGTGCTGCTTTACATAGCAGTGGGACTGCCACCACTTGTACAGTCACACCAGACTGAGTGGAGCATCATCACTCTCAATCTTGCGAGATACAAACAACTCACTACAGGTCTGCTTTTGCTCTATAGATATCTATATTTTAATATGACGTATCGTAAATCCAATGCTCCTCTATGAAAAGCATTCAAATCTATTTGGAGATACTTAATGTAAAGACTTTCAATTAGAGACATAATGACAAACAAATAGAAACAAAGTGCACTAAAACCCATTACATTCAGCTGTACTAGTTTTGATACTTATAGTGTACCTTTAAAAAGAGTTGGACTGCCATCACAGGCACACCAGAGTATGACATTGGTTTCAGTTTGAAATGCTGCACTTACAGAAGGTTTGTTGTGATTGTTGATGCACTTTAGGTAGTAGAGGCAGAATTAGCACCAGATTTATGTATGGTAAAGGAGGGGTGTGGATCCTTACATACTGCATCATGCTGTGAATCACACACACACACACACATATTCAAAGATATGTACATATTTCTGTAGCTTGATGTATGGCAAAAAAGGTGTAGATCCTTACACACTGCTGTATGCCATGAATCACAGCACAAGTTTTATATACTGACCACAAGACAACTAGGATGGGGAAAAATAATAATTTATATATATATATATATATATATATATATATATATATATATATATATATATATATATATAATGTATTATTTTTCCTTGGGCCCAGCACTAGCGATCTCCTGTTCTTTCCTTGCCCCAGAGCTATGAAACTGCAGCCAGACTATATGTACCTTGATAGAGTCCACTTGAAGGACCTTTTCAAGCTTTTCTAATAAATCTGCTTTAGTGTGCAGTGAGTAGCAAATACATTTACATGTTTCAATTACCTTTTTTTTTTGTTTTTTTTAAGAGACATTGTAAATACTAACAACAAACTTAAATAGGGATGATGAAATGAAAAAGAGGGTGTGACTGATGAACAAGAGGCTCATGACATTAAAGTAGAATGCACCTCCACAGTAGTAAACAAGCATACCAAGACAGGCAGATATGGAAACAATAGCACAACTGCATATACCATGAAAAAGGAGAGGAACAAAAAGTATTTAAATATATATATATATATACACAAAAAAAGCACATAATATCAATCTCATAACTAAGAATGTGGACCTCTCAATAACACTGCTGGCAACATGCCCAAATTAATTGTTGCAAACTAGTGAAGCAAATAATCAATGTAGCACTTGAATCACGAGGCTCTCTCTCTATGTTGCTTTTCTATCTTGATATAACTACTAGCATGAAGACATGTTGATTATCAAAGAGCTACCCTATAGTGACAAGTCAACGCTAATTTATTGAAAAATTAGTCTGTAGAATGATGAAAATGTTCATTGTTGGAGAAAAAATAAATTATTAGAAAAAGAGTTCTCATCTAATCAAATGGGAGAAAGAATTTCCAATGTATGAGTCCAAAAATCTTCCAGTCTAAGTAACTTGTTGCAAATTTGAGATATGACTAATGCCCATGAACCGTAGTGAAGGTAAGGTATGCCTTGCCTCTGCAAAATGATAAACAATTGGAATGTCTGAAGTATCCCCTGTCAGTGCTGCCAGAATGGCAGATCTGTGGTCTTTCATCCTTTCCCTGAAGGCATTGGATTTTATCCCAATCAGACCGCAGGGACAAGTAATTGGTTTACAACGTGTTAATAAGATACCAATACTTGTATTCTTTGCCAGACCAAGGATAAAATATATGACCCCAGGGTCATACAATTACACGCACTGCACCACAAGCATCTAACAGCCAACGTTCACATTCATCTATTGCCCTTGTTCTTTACTGTTCTGTATGCACCAATTGAGGTTAGCTCCCCTTCTGTAGTTGATCAATTTTTAAATTGTGCTAGAAAATGTGGAACTTTGCTTAAAATGTCCCAGTTCTCCCAAAACCACTTTTACAAATTCATGTGACCTAGTATGAAAGGCCCGAGCAAATACCATTCTGTCCTGCTCTTGCCATACTCAAGGTGATAGATTCACCAACCTCTTGTGGGCCTTGTTTCGGGCAGAATCCAACAAATAGCCTCTTTGCAGATATTTATCAATTGTAATTGTGTCTCACATTTTACATGTCTGAGTTATTGCGTAAAACAAGGAGAAACTGTGATACAGGTAAGGAGTCTATACTTTTTAAAATCTTGTAACATGGAAAATGGTACATCTATCAGTACCTTTGGTATTCAGGTGTACTGACGTCTGTTTCCATTAATGAAAATAAAGAGATCAAGGAATTCAATCATGGTGGTACTACTCCAGTATGTGAGGTGCACTGGGTAAGGCAAGTTATTAAGGGTATAGATCATATTTTCAAAAGCTCTATAGAAACTAGGACATAAAGAGATTGACTTGGAGCTACACAGTATTTCAATATCTTAGGCGTAAATAGATCTGCATTAAAGGATTTGGCCTCAGACTTATATTACTATATATCCAATGCAGCTATAGTCCTTATGAATTATGAGAACTACACAAAAGAGATTTTTAAAGAACTCTCAGACCCCAACACATACACCTATATGGAGATAGATCATGTACATGGCTCGCTCAACTGAGGGTTGGGTACCAAACTACATTTCACAAGGAGACTTTGAGTACCTATTTGAGACTCATCCAATAGGTCTCTATGTGTGAAGAGTGTTTCCGCTTTATTTCATTATGCAAAAAGTGTAGATTAGATTTCAACAATTGTTACCGTATATACTCGAGTATAAGCCGACCCGAATATAAGCCGAGGCCCCTAATTTTACCCCAAAAAACTGGGAAAACTTATTGACTCGAGTATAAGACTAGGGTGAGAAATGCAGCAGCTACTGGTAAATTTCTAAATAAAATTAGATCCTAAAAAAAATATATTAATTGAATATTTATTTACAGTCTGTGTATAATGAATGCAGTGTGTGTGTATGAGTGCAGCGTGTGGGTATGAGTGCAGCGTGTGTGTATGAGTGCAGCGTGTGTGTGTGTGTATGAGTGCAGTGTGTGTGTGTGTGTGTGTATGAGTGCAGTGTGTGTGTGTATGAGTGCAGTGTGTGTGTGTATGAGTGCAGTGTGTGTGTGTGTGTATGAGTGCAGTGTGTGTGTGTGTGTATGAGTGCAGTGTGTGTGTGTGTGTATGAGTGCAGTGTGTGTGTGTGTGTATGAGTGCAGTGTGTGTGTGTGTATGAGTGCAGTGTGTGTGTGTGTATGAGTGCAGTGTGTGTGTGTGTGTATGAGTGCAGTGTGTGTATGAGTGCAGTGTGTGTGTGTGTGTATATGAGTGCAGTGTGTGTGTGTGTATATGAGTGCAGTGTGTGTGTGTGTATGAGTGCAGTGTGTGTGTGTGTATGAGTGCAGTGTGTGTGTGTGTGTATGAGTGCAGTGTGTGTGTGTGTATGAGTGCAGTGTGTGTGTGTGTATGAGTGCAGTGTGTGTGTATGAATGCAGTGTGTGTGTGTATGAATGCAGTGTGAGTGTATGAGTGCAGTGTGTGTGTATGAGTGCAGTGTGTGTGTATGAGTGCAGTGTGTGTGTATGAGTGCAGTGTGTGTGTATGAGTGCAGCGTGTGTGTATGAGTGCAGCGTGTATGAGTGCAGTGTGTGTGTGTATGAATGCAGTGTGAGTGTATGAATGCAGTGTGAGTATGAATGCAGCGTGTGTATGAGTATGAGTGCAGTGTGTGTGTGTATGAGTGCAGTGTGTGTGTGTGTGAGT
Organism: Pelobates fuscus; assembly: GCF_036172605.1. Classification (NCBI taxonomy): domain Eukaryota; kingdom Metazoa; phylum Chordata; class Amphibia; order Anura; family Pelobatidae; genus Pelobates; species Pelobates fuscus. Next base: position 117,221,788 of record NC_086320.1, on the reverse strand, counting down.
GGTGTGTGTGTGTGTATGAGTGGTGTGTGTGTGTGTATGAGTGGTGTGTGTGTGTGTATGAGTGGTGTGTGTGTGTGTATGAGTGGTGTGTGTGTGTGTGTGTGTGTGTGTGTGTATGTGTGTGTGTTGCAGAGCCTTGGTGGGGGGTGGGAAAAATTTTTTTTATTAATTTTTTTATTATTATTTAATTTAATTATTATTATTTTTGTATGATTATTTATTATTTTATTATTATTTTTTTTTTATTATTACTAATTATTATTTTTTTCGTCCCCCCTCCCTGCTTGATACATGGCAGGGAGGGGGGCTCCTTCCCTGGTGGTCCAGTGTCATTGGCAGTTCAGTGGGGGGAGAGGGGGGCTGGCAGAGCTGTAACTTACCTGTCCTGCAGCTCCTGTCAGCTCTCTCCTCCTCCGCGCGGTCTGTGCAGCTCCCTCTGTCAGCTCCCAGTGTAAGTCTCGCGAGAGCCGCGGCTCTCGCGAGATTTACACTGGGAGCTGACCGAGGTGCTGAACGGACGGCGCGGAGGAGGAGGGAGCTGACAGGAGCTGCAGGACAGGTAAGTTACAGCTCTGCCAGCCCCCCTCTCCCCCAGTCTGTATTATGGCAATGCAAATTGCCATAATACAGACTATTGACTCGAGTATAAGCCGAGTTGGGGTTTTTTAGCACAAAAAATGTGCTAAAAAACTCGGCTTATACTCGAGTATATACGGTATATATTTTCCTTGGTTCACCCCCTTGACTTTCAAGCAGACAACAGGTCCTGTTACTTTCTGTTTTTGTTTGCTCGGTGAAGCTAAGCTCAGAAGGAAAGTAGCTTAGAGATCCTGCCTTGCAAAGACTTCTCATTGAGATGCATTAGAAAGTGTATGATTGGATAGCACCACAAAGTCTGGACAGGCTTAGAATCGAACCAATTACAATTTGCCTTGAAAAAAGTCTGGTAGTGGACTGAATCATAGACATGTATTTGTTACTCAGACGTCTCATTCAATTACCTTCAGCTTATATAGGAGTCCCAATTACACGTAGAAAGACAAGTAGGACAAACAAATATTGCAAATTATTTTAAGTACAGAAATATATATGCTAGGTGGTAAACGCACATACTCCGTAGCCAGGATGGGGCTGAGTGTGTTCTGTTAGTTTAAAAATAGGCACACCCTTATAAAGCCAAATGGGGACAAATATAAAATACCAAAATGTGTTTTGCCATAAAACCCAATACTTTGTCTTTTTATGGCGACATGCATGTTGGTATTCATTTTTGCATCTTATATTTAATATTAAAATAATTTTATACTTGGAACTATCTCCTATCCAGCTACACCTGTCATCATTTGGCTACCAATGCGCACACACACATTATATATATATATATACACATACATACACACATTCTATCATTAACAAAATGTCAGGAACAAAAATAAATCTGTGCAATTCTTACCAGTCTTATCTGTATGTTGCGGATACCTGAATTATTAGCGGTTGCTGAGAGCGAATTGTCTATTAACTCTGCCAATGCAAAAGCTTTAAAAATAAACAAGAATTAGAAGATATCCTTACTTTATTAATTCTATAATTAATTAGAATTACCCAAAACACCAGATGTTCTTTTTTTAGTCTTTATGTCATATGCATAACACAAAAAAAAAAACACATCAGAAATGTACACAGACTCTAATATGAAAGCAAGAAGCAGACCTACCAAGTATAACAAGACTGAGCTCATGTATGGGCTTTAATACCCTGAAGCTGATTACAAGTGCAGAGTGAACACAGATAATCATACAGTCCCACAATACTTTCTTTAAGTCTGCTAAGTGCTTGGGAGGACTGAGGAAAAAAATCAAGAGTCGCTGTGATATGTCTGCAAGAGTTAATTTTTGAGCAGAAAAAATCTCAAGTAAAGATTTTTTTAAAACAAATTCACACAAACCAGTCTAAGTAAGTAAGAGGTAGGACAGGAAAAATTATGTGAATTTACTAGTTAAAGTTTTTAACTACGAGAGTGTATTTGCAAGGCAAACATTTTAGGAGCCAATATTTAACCATTTCTCATGGTTAAAGTTTATTTTACTTATAGTTTAGAACCTTCAAGTTTCACGACACTAATCTGATTTTTTTTTTTTACCAAACAGTCATAACATTTACTTAAACATTTCTTGTTTAACGTAATGGCTTATTCAATGTGTAAATGTAATGTATATCATTAATACATTCTAAATAGCACACAGTAGCATTATAGTTTATTTTTTTACACCAATGCAAGGTTTTATGATTGATTATAACATTATTCCCACAAGGAGGACCAAAAGGAAAAAACACTAAAAAAAATATACTTACGCAATGGATTTTGGCCTTCACTGGCATAATATTCATACATTCCACTTTTAACCAATGTATCATAGTGGGGTAAGAACTCTATCTTCTCTTTTGTTGCTGAAAGTAGCAACTGATCAATGGACTTGAGAATGTACAAAGTGATGCCATCTCTAATAAGCAAACCTACAAACATGTAAAATTAGGTAAGAAAATATATGTAATCATATAGCTTTATTTTAAACATAGGTTATGATATTCCACATATTGGTCAAATACAGACATTTTACTATTCCGCAATTAAAAGCAAGGCTGTGGAGTAAGTACACAAAATCTTCAACTACAATTCCTCAATTTATGGTACGTCCAACTCCTTACATTATACAAAATAGTGTCCAAAATTGTGTAAACCATTCGGAATATTTGTGGTTTTAGTATTTAAAGGGACACTATAGGCACCCAGACCACTTCTGGGTGCAGTGTTCATGTCCACCTCAGCCCTGAAATGTAAAACACTGCAGTTTTAGAGAAACTTCAATGTTTATATTGCAGTGCCTAAAGCACTTTCGCTTGCTGAAATCTTCATGTGTGAAGAGTGTGTCCTCTTTATTTCATTATGCAAAAAGTGTAGATTTCAACTGATTATTATAAATTTACCTGGTTACACCCTCTCGGCTTTCAAGCAGACAACAGGTCCTGTTATTTCCTGTTTTTGTTTGCTCAGTGAAGCTAAACTCAGAAGGAAATTAGCTCAGAGAACCTGCCTTGCAAAGACTTCTTATTAAGATGCATTTTAAAAGTGTATGATTGGACAGCAACAGAAAGTCTGGACAGACTTAGAATGGAAGGGATTGCAAAGGCAGAACTGCAACTTTTTCAAGCGGTTTTCATTTGGGGTATATCTACTAAGCAGTGAGTTTTATTATTTTTGGATTTGGGCAATGAAGTGTCCCTTTTAACCACAATAAATGTGTGTAGAAATCGGTCTGTGTAAATAAGATACATTAATTGTGTTCTAAATTCTATTTTAGTCATATAAACGGTAATTAGTATATCACTTAAAATTTCTCACAACAGCCCTGCCCCTGGACATACTTCCACTCAAACCCCTAAAATTAAAGTGTTCCTCTTGTCCATTTGAAATGTTGGGAGAAATGAACTTACAGTTTTGAAGAAGGAAAAAAAAAAAAATTAAAAAAAAATATATATATATATATATATATATATATATATATATATATATATATATATATATATATATATATATATATTTAGACTATAGGTTACAACAGTCTTGGAAAAATTAGCAATGACACTTACTGAAGTTGGCTTCTGTGACTTCTGTTCGATTTGTTGTAGATATAACAAAATTTTCTTTTGAAGAGATTCCAAAAGCCTTTAAAATAAGAAAAACATATCTTATTTGAAAACAACATTATAGGAATCACATAACCAAACATATTTCAATAATCTAAACAGAAAAACATGTATTCACACAGCTATATATGTTGGTATGTGTTAGCATATTGCACACAGAAATGCCCATTACACTCATTCACACCACAAGTGTTGGCATTTAAATTAAATTGTATTTTTTTTTTTTGTAAATCTTTCTTTTATTATGGCATATGCGTTATGGGGTACAGAATAGAAAAAGGAGGTATTGAGGGATAACACACGTTAATGATAACAAGATGGTTTAAACTACACTCCTAAGAAAGACTGCCATATTTTTTCTTTTTGAAACATGAATAAACATAGCGATACAGGCTTAGTTAAGTAAAACGAAATAAAGTAACATATAATAAAATAAATGAATGATGCTTAGTAGGTAGCTGGGCAGGACAAACAATATCCTGTCGACATAGTGCTCCCTACATCTGTATTACGCATTAAGTCTAGACTTTGGTTTGCCTGTCTTACCGGGGGTATGTGAAACAGAGGCAGCGGCATTTTAGTTTAAGGGATCTATACATCTCATCCTAGACATGCTGCTCTCCGCGACAGTATAGGTTAGGAAACATGCTTTCGGTAATGTTACATCTCATATTGAGTTATGCTAGACTAACAGGGTCAATAAAGCTGCCTGTGCTATGGGAATGGTCTCATGGCTAATAGTTGACCTATATGTTCTGCCCTTCAATCTAGTACAACATGCCAATGGATTACATTGTGGCTATAGCGTTGGCTGCGATAAAGGTAATGGCTAGAAGGTGGTAAGTAAAGGCATAGCGCGTCATCTGGCACAGGTAAGGCAGTAAGAAAAAATAAAGGTGTGGGGAGAGTGTTAACCAGTACTGTGTGTCCATATATCAGTCCCGCTCAGCCCATGTCAGTGCGCGGCAGGTTGTCTTCAGGAGTGGAGAGGTAGGTGGTGTCGGAGCGGTCATTGCAGGGCGAGGACCCCCTCCAGCCCCAGGCCCACTTTGAGGGTGGCATCGTCTGACCACTGGCCCGATGGCTCTGTGAGGTCGAGGCATTCCCATAACGGGTGCAGTTGGAGCCGGTTTTCTGTCGCCGCCAGCGGCGGGCATTCCTCCTGCAGGGTGGTCGATGCTGTGGAGGCAGTTTCCTCCTGGCACCCGGCCTGGGCGGGCTGCTTGCTTGCGCGGTTGTCTTGAGAGTAGTTGCTGTGCCCGGAGTGGAGCGCTTCTTCCCCGCGTTCCCCACTCCAGTCTTGCGGCCTGGCTGCGTTTGCGGTGTCGCCTGTCTCCGCACCCAGTGTGTTCGTTCAGTCCGTTCGCCGCGGCTGGGGTAGCTTGTTTGCCATCGATGCTTGTAGCCTTTGTTCCAGTTTGTACCAGAATCTGGCAAAAGCTGCGTCTATGCGCTGTTGGATGTCACTGTGATCCTCAATCTCAGGTAATAGCTTTGGTCCGTGTGGTTTTCTTACAGCCGCCATCTTGGGTACGCCATGTGTTTGGCTGCCCTGATGTTGCAGTGTGTAGATTGACATGGTTTGCTCGTGGTTGCTATTCCAGTCTCTTGATTTGGACAGAGATGTCCCCCATCGGTCCAGAGGTGGGGGGGGGGGGAGGAAGATAGGAGATGACTCTCTCGAGGGATCCTTGTCCAGGTCAGTCAGCCTGGGGAGCGGTCGTCTCCCCGCTGCCTGATCTCCGGTAGGCCTCCGGGTGTTTTGTTTGGTCCCCGAGGGATTACAGGCTTGAGTGTGGTATCGGGTGATACCCCCGGGTGTCCAGTGTGCGATTGTGACGGTTTTTGGGGGGGTTATCCCCAAAAAATGCCAAGTGTAGCAGGAGCTGAGGTGCAGCACAACCGCTCTGTCCGGATCCTAAGCTCCGCCCCCCCCCAATTAAATTGTATCACACTCTTTATGAATCTTCATAAAGATTCTGTCAGTGAAAGTTAAATCACTTTGCTGATGCAGTCCTGGTCACACCTCCAGTACCTGAGACTCACATACCACCCTACATAATTCCTGAAAAGAGAGATCTAACTTTTCAACTTCCTTTATTGTTTAATTAAAAATGTCTTATCTCCTGCTCTATTAAATTATCAGGCAGCAGGGGTAGTCAACATTCGGCACTCCATAATGCTTTTAAAACACCAATACTGCTTCACAAAGCTAAAAGTTTATTTGGTGCTTAGAGTGTTCCTTTAAAGATCAACAGATTGCCAAGAAGAGGATACTACAGTTTAAAGAATTGAGCTGCATTTGAAATTCTGTAAAATAGAAAAAGGTCTGGAGCAATGTATTTTAGGGGCTTGAAGACTCAATTTTATTTGTGACAACACTTAATGGAACTGAGTGGGATATCCTATAGGTGCCGTTACACATTCGAATTTGCTGAGACATCCCAGCATTATAAATAGGGTAATGTCACAGCAAGTAGAAGACCTGACAAAAATTATATTAGACAGGAAAAACTGCAATATCACATTGGCATACATATTCAGGCCATTTGCTATAACACTTGAAATTTAGATTATCTCTTATACGTTAGACACTTCTAGTTCTAGTAATTGGTACTTAGTTTATAAGTCTGACAGGTTACCATGGCAGTGAATGAATCAATGCTTTCCTATGAGAAAATAGTTGACGATGGATGTCCTAATGCAGGGCATGAGTATGTCCAGCATCAGTTGCCGGACTGATTACCTGGCATTTTTATTACCCTGGACTCCTAAGTAATCCTAGGTGGGGATCATACCACCAGCGTTATCTTCAAGGAGAGGTTGGTCTGCTCCTTCCTTGTGAGTACTATTTTATATATTTTATTTCCATTATTTTATCCAGTGAACACTATTGGTTGTCTCTTTTTATTTGAGTGTCGAACATACCATTGACGGAGGACGTTTACCCCATATCCCATAAGCGGGGATTGTACCGTTGTACGCCTTTGACACTAGAGCTAGCTATAGCTCTTGTACATGTGAGTTTTATACCAGCCTTTTATATTTTATTTGTTTTATTATTAGGCTTATTGCACTATTTGGTTCTCTATTTGTTTTATCTCTTGCATATGAGTGGATCTACACAGATGAGGACAGCGAGGACATTGTTCCTGACCAAGAACCTTATAGACTCTGTGACTCCAATAAGAGCATATTAGATAAGACTTTTTATTTGGACTGTTATTTTTGTTTTATATAAAGTCTCTCTGGCGCAGCCCTTATTTCCCATATTTTTTTCTTAAGTCACCAAATGTCAACTTGTGAGGCAAAGTAGAGTAACTTCATCACCCGATCGATTAGTTCGCTCAGGGGTTTCAGATTTTATAAGCACATGCTGCCAATCTCCAATCTGAAAGGTTTCCTGCTCCACGACACATCAACAGACAGCTATAGCAGAGTCTGGTGCTCACACTGCTCCATCTATAAGACACTCTCCTTCTAGATTTGGCAGGGACCATAATTAATATAGGGGTTTCTCGACCAAACTGAATACCACTCCAAAGCGTTTCCCAAGTCATTTCCCTCTGAGAAGATCTCTCATCAATCAACTAACCAGAAAAGCTTTTACTTGGGCAAACCCTTTGTGGGATAGTAGGAGTTCAATCACTTATGGTTAGTTTGAATTTGTGATAGTAATTAGATGAACTTTTAAACCATTGAGATGAGAGAAAAATGCTGCTAAATCCCTGGTGAGTATCAAACAGGGTAAAAGATCTAAAGCCGATAATGTCATAGAATTCAACAACCTTGCTGTAGAGGTCAATTGGACTAATACCGGTAGTTCCTTAGTATATGCCTGTTTTGAGTGACTTTCTGATAGGCTCCAAGATGAGAATGCAGCTAAGGATTTATCTGAACGTTTGGAAGATTATATTTTATATTATAAAGCTGTCGTTGATTCAGGAGCGTCTGGGTGTCTGGAGAGGTCTAACATCTATAGCCTCTGTCTCTTAGTGGTAATAATTATTACCACTAAGAGACAGAGGCTATAGATGTTAGACCTCTCCAGACACCCCTAATAACCAAGGAAACATGTTCTTTAAATCTCTCCATAGGGTCTCTACATCAAGAGAGTTTAGTCCTACAGGTTATCTCCTCACCTTCTTACATAGTTACATGGCTGAAAAGAGACTTGCGTCCATCAAGTTCAGCCTTCCTCACATATGTTTTTGCTGTTGATCCAAAAGAAGGAACAGCAGGGTTTCTTTGGTTGGCTAAAGAGACAAGTCCATGAGAAACGGAACGTTGTCTGATTACTGTGAAAACCATAAAAACCATTAAGGTACCCTTAACAGCTCCCAAATATCCACAGTTGTATCATCACAGGATGAATCTGTCAAAGAGGTATTTAATTAAGACTCATTCAGAGACATTACCTCAACACAGTCCATATGACTGTGATAGAGTTGTTACATGTTACTATACTTCTACGGGTAGGCTATATGCTTTGTCCCTTCACGAGAGCAAATTTATGGAGGAGTACATCCAGGATGTTCTAGAAAAAGGATTTATACGAATATCATGACATGAGTGGAAAAACGATTTTAATCCGAGGAATGCACTTTATGAGTATCATGTGATGCCCTTTTGACTATGCAATGACCGAGCGATTTCCCAAAACATCATAAACGATGTTCTAAGAGAGTATATTCATTCTTGCGTCTTAGTTTATCATAACGATATACCCCCCTGGCCTATCCACACATCATATCCATGTGAAACAAGTTCTCAAAAACGCTATTAAATAACAGACTGTACTGCAAACTTGAAAAATGTATTTAACCAGAGGTACACTTTTTAGGATATGTTATATCATTAATATGTATCCCACCAAGTAAGAACCAGTCTTGCAATGGCCTATACCTAAGAGTGAAAACTATCCAGAGATTTATAGGTTTTGTTAATTACTATTGTCGATTTATTAAAGGCTTTTTGTCTGTGATTGCTTCTATCACCAGTTTGACTCGTAAGGGAACCATTACTCAGACATGGTCTCCAGAGGCAGTTTGTTTTAAAAAAAAAAATATTTGCCACTCCTTCGGTTCTTTTACATCCTGAACCATCTAAACCCTTGGTCTTGGAGGTTGATGCTTCAGAAACTGGATTAGGATCTGTTCACTCCCAAAGAGAAACTCAAGAGAAATCTCTTCATCCATCCATTATTTCAGACAAAACAATTCAAATTAACTAGTAACTGTCAGCTATTGAATTCTCAGTAGAGGTTCTGATTGGAATGCTTGTACTCCAATCAGTGTTCTTACAGGGAAGTCTTATCTCTCATGAGCCTTACGTGGGAATATTCCCACAAAGTTTCATGAATTTCCTGTCAGAGTGCTCAGATCGATTGACTTACATTGGTTGACTTTAAAAAGTCAGTATGTGGGAAAGACTCGCACGGTAAAGATGGATTTTTTGTCATCCAGTTACATTTTTCTTTATAGTTGTTATGGATTTTTATTTGCCATTTTTAGGCATTGAAGAAAAGATGACAAGATATTTTTTTTCAGGTTTGAGACTTATTGGGGCACCCCACTATAATTAGTGTGAAAGGGGTAGGTAGATCATTTTTTTTAATGGGAGGGTGGATATGGGCTTGGGGACCAATAAATGGTCTTAAGAGTTGGGAGAATTGACAATGGTAAGTCCATCATGGACAATGGCCGATTGGTGGACAGAAGCATGGAAGGTGGGGGGACTTGTGCAAATATTTATTTGAGGCAGTTCGTCCAAATCAAATTCCTTTTAATCCACAACTGAACTAACCAATACCTTCAGGATTTACCTGTTGAGTTTTATTCATTAAAGAAGACTCCACAGGCATTTCCTAGGTAGATCTATTTGTTTATGCTTGGATTAAAAGGAATTTTAATAGTATGAACCAGCTCCAAAAAATGTTTGCACAAATCTATTCCTTACAGTAATACTATCCTAGCAACCTACCTTTCTACCCTTACCTTTTCTGTCACGATACCCCACTCCCTCTAGCAAGTAAGCTCTCTCTGTTCCTGTGCGTCCAACTTGTCTGGTTACAAATACGTGTTTGTTAGTCCACCCATTGTACAGCGCTACGAAACTTGTTGGCGCTTTATAAATAATAATATTATTATTAACCCCCCACCCTTAGGCTGTTTGTTTGGTTTTTCTAAACATTTGAATGTGGCAGCTGGCTGGCCACCACATCCGAATCAATGGAAACATCATCCATGGCCCATTTTGGTTGTTTCGTGATTTGTCCCTATGACGTTACAAAGTGAAAACCCCTTCAGCTTCTTACCTTAATC